>NC_142879.1:99219375-100673750 GCF_051225735.1 Oryctolagus cuniculus
TGGTATCTGTGGAGACCGGAGAGAGAGAGAGAGAGAGAGAGAGAGACAGAGACAGAGACAGAGAGACAGAGAGAGAGAGGCCAAACTCGAACTTGAATAATAATCAACCTTCTTGCAAGTACCACCCTCCGAGGGCACACCCTCCCAATGACATCCCACCGGCCCCGCCTCTCAGGTGCTGTCATTAAACCAAATCTCCACCCTTAATCCATCAACCATGAACATGAAGACATCAGAGTTTGAATAGTGGCATGCGTTTTAGGGAGACGAATCTTGCCATACCCAAAACAGATACAAATATCTGTATCTTCTAGTATTTTTTTTTCAATGTTCAGTTTCCTTTAATGACCCCCATCTCCCTGAAGGACAGGTGCAGGCAGCTAGGCGATGGCAAGAGGCAGTCACTCGAAGACCTTGCCCTGATTGAAGGCTTTGCCTACATGCTGAAAGGCCCCCTCCCAGGTAAAGTACTCTCGAACCAGCGTCTGGGTTTCCTCGCTGCTTGGATCCAGTTTCCTCCACATATACGACTCGTAGTCCACCTGCCAATCTGGACTCAGCGGAAAGGCAAGCTCTTGGCCTCGGAAGACCCAGATCCCAGAAATGGAGCTGCTATTGTTGGTTCCAAAGAGGATGACACTGGCAAAGGCATTCTTCCTCAGCTTACCCAACCGCTGGAACATTCCAGTGATGAGGTTGCAACTCATGAAAGTCTGCGTGAGCTCTTCAGTACTCAGCATACCACAAAGACCAGCCATCCTTGTCAAAGTGCTCCCAAAAATATGGCAGCACCACAGAGAGAGTGTCCTCATTGGAGTACTTGCACTTAAACTCATCCAACACAAAGGTACTTTTGGGCAGGTGGGCAAAGGGGTCCTTTGCCTTGGGCTCAGCAGCCAGTGCCTGCTCGCATTCGTCCATCTCTTCCTCAGGAGCTGGGGCAGCTGCCTTTTTCTCCTCTTTCTGCTCAGCCTGGGGCTTCTGCTTCTCCTCCCGTGAGCCTTTCTCTTTCCGTGGAGTGTCCTTTTTAGGCTGGCTCTCTGCAAACTTTTTAGCATCAAACTGGGCCATCTTCTCACACAGTTTCACCTCCCCCAAGACAGCCCGAAACTGGGGTTGATTCATGCAGGGGAGGAACCAGCAGTTGGTATTCGGAAAAGCCTGGCAGAAAGAAGGTTCCAAGACCTGTTTATAGAGCCACAAAAGGGTGCAGACAACTGTGATGTCAGCCAGTGTCACTCGCTCGCCCACCAGGAAAGTCCTCGTCTTCAGGTGAGCATCCAGCAGCCCCAGAATCCACCTCACCTCTTCCTTTGCATTCTCAGTGGCCTGCTTGTTGTGATGCATGATGCCCAAGGTGGGGAACACCCAAGTGCTGGCTGGGGGCACTATGTCACTATCGGCAAAGCTCACCCACTGCACCATCTGGGCGGCCGCCTCTGGAGTACTTCCCCACAGCTCCTCATTGCTCACATAGTAGGCAATGGCGTTGCTCTCAAACACACAGAATCCATCATCACCTTCAAAAGCTGGAACCTTGCCAGCAGGGAATTTGCGGAGAAATTCAGGGGTTCGGTTGGTCTGGCCGAAGTGGAAGTGGGGGGGGGGTGCGGAGAGCACGCTGACCTGAGCCCCGCTGTACTGAGCAGCGATGAGGGCCTTAAAGGCCCTCCAGTTTTCAGGGTATGTGTACAGGGTCCCGGCCGCCATGGTGATTCCGCAGAGAAAGCTGTATCTTCTAGTATTAAACATGATTTCCCTCAGTCTCTTAACTTCTTGCTTTCACTAGTCCATTTTCCAAGAACACACACTCCTCTCCCCACCTTCACTTCTTGGTCTACGTTTTTGTGCCTCCCGGCCTTGTCTGCTGCTATCTGTGTACCACGATCCCCGAGTGCGTCTCGTGCCGTCGCCCTCATTCCCTCTCCCTGTTGCCTGCATTATTCATGTCCAGTCTGGCGCTAGCTCCCTGCATGCTCAACACTACAGACCCCTCCAGCCAAGCCTTTGGCTTTTCTTCCATAACTTCCGCCTGGTAATTTTATAAGCAATGACAGCACACTTTACGACATTGGGGTAGGTAGTGATTTCCTGGATAAGACCTCCAAAATACGGGCACTAAAAGCAAAACAAGTTGGGATTATGCACAGCAGAGGAAGCAATCAGTAGGGCGAAGCCACATCCAAAAGAGTGGGAGAAAATATTTGCAAATTATTTCTCTGACAAAGGATTAATATCCAGCACATGTAATAAACTTAAAAAACTAGTTGTCAGAATGGCTACTATCAAAAAGAAAGTAACAAATCCTGGCCAGGATGTGGAGAAACTGTTATGCATTGTTTTGGGGGATATAAATAAGTACAGCCACTATGTAAACAGTCGGGAGATTTCTTAGAAAGCTAGAAATAGAATCGCCATATGATCCAGCAACTGCCCCCCACTGGGTATCTATTCAAAAAGCATACAATCATTGTATCCGAGACATTTGCCCCACCCTTTTTATGGCAGCAGTGTTCACAATAGCCAAGATGTGGAACCAACCAAGGGGTTCATCATCAGATCAATGGATAAGGAAATTTGATATAAATGCACAGTGGAATACCATTGAGCCATAAAAAAGCATGAATTCTATAATTTGCAACAAAATGGATGGAACTTGCGGATATCATGGTAAGTGAAATGAGCCAGACACAGACAAATACTGCATTTCTCCCTTATATATGGGAGCTTAAAAAAATCCTGAACACGGCCGGCGCCGCGGCTCACTAGGCTAATCCTCCGCCTAGCGGCGCCGGCACACCGGGTTCTAGTCCCGGTCGGGGCGCTGGATTCTGTCCCGGTTGCCCCTCTTCCAGGCCAGCCCTCTGCTGTGGCCAGGGAGTGCAGTGGAGGATGGCTCAAGTTCTTGGGCCCTGCACCTGCATGGGAGACCAGGAAAAGCACCTGGCTCCTGGCTCCTGCCATCAGATCAGCATGGTGCACCGGCCGCAGCGCGCCGGCCGCGGCGGCCATTGGAGGGTGAACCAACAGCAAAGGAAGACCTTTCTCTCTGTCTCTCTCTCTCTCACTGTCCACTCTGCCTGTCAAAAAAAAAAAAAATCCTGAACACAATAATGATTACTAGAAGCTAGGAAGTCAGGTGAGGGAATATAGAGGGAGTTTAGGAAAAAAATTTTTTTTTGCAGTGATAAGAAATTGCTGCTACTCTCCAGGAACAAGGCTGAAGAGAAGAGCCAAAGAGGGGTGAATGGTTCATTAATTGCGATAAATACAAGATGTTAAAAGGAGGCAAAGCTGAGTGGTCCATTGTGACAAACATACTATATCTTAACATATATAAACAAGTACGTTAATAATAGGGGAAGCTGGTTTTGGGGGATATGAGGATTGTTTGTACTACTTCACAATTTTTGTTTTGTAAATCTAAAACTTCTGAAAATTTTTATTATTATTTTTAAAGATTTTATTTATTTGAAAGAGTACAGAGAGAGAGAGAGAGAGACGTCTTCCATCTGCTGGTTCACTCCCCAACTGGCCACAATGGCTAGAGCTGTGCCGATCCAGAGCCAGGAGCTTCTTTTGGGTCTCCCACACGAGTACAGGGGCAAAAGCACTTGGGCCCTCTTCTACTGCTTTCTCAGGCCACAGCAGAGAGCTGGATTGGAAGAGGAGCAGCTGGGACTAGAACCGACGCCCATATGGGATGCCTGTGCTGCAGGTGGAGGATTAACCTACTGAGCCATAGCGCCAGCCCCTGCAATTTATTTTTTTTAAAAATGACATTCACCATAGAAATATAAAGGACATAAATAAATCATCCAAAATATATGGTTCCTTTCTCTTCTGCGGCTCACCCCAGCTCAGCTTTCAAGATTCGATTCAGCCTTTCCTGACGACTTCGCCTGCCAAGAGCTTCTGCTCTCTCTGCATCCTATAGTCCTGCATTCTTCCCTCAGTGCACCCAATCCTAGTTTGCAACTAGAAAGTTATGTTTTTTCCATTGGTATGCTGATAGGAAATGTCTGTTCTGCTCATTATTTTATTTTAAAGATTTATCTAAAAGATTTACTTGAAAGGCAGAGTTAGAGAGAGGAGAGGCAGAGAGAGAGAGGTCTTCCATCCACTTGTTCACTCCCCCAGTTGGCTGCAATGGCTGGAGCTGTGCTGATCCGAAGCCAGGAGCCAGGAGCTTCTTCAGGGTCTCCCATGCGGGTGCAAGGGCCCAAGGACTTGAGCCATCTTCCACTGCTTTCCCAGGCCGTAGCAGAGAGCTGGATCGGAAGTGGAGCAGCTGGGACTTGAACTGGTGCCCATATGGGATGCAGGCACTGCAGGCAGCAGCTTTACCCACCACGCCACAGTGCCGGCCCCACTCATTATTTTATACTCAGCACCCAACACAGATGCTGTAGGAGCTTAACTATGTTTCATTTCAATGAATAAGCTGAGTGACAATTTGTCTGTCTGCTAAACTTCCTTAGCATTTTTTCTCCCATCTTTGGCTGTTCCACTTGGCCTTGTTCCTGGAGAGTAGGGGTTGTCTCCCTACCACTGCAAAACTTTATTAAGCCATCTGCAGTCTGCAAAGGACTGTGGGAGAGGAGACATTATGTTAACACTCTATATGGCTTTGATCAGCTCTGGGTCTGTTCCTCTCTCCAGTATGAGATTAAGGGGGCCAGCGCTGTGGTGTAGAAGGTAAAGCCCCCACCTGCAGTGCCGGCATTCCATGTTGGTGGCAGTTCAAGTCCTGTCTGCTCTTCTTCCAATCCAGCTCTCTGCTATGGCCTGGGAAGGCAGTAGAAGATGGCTCAAGTCCTTGGCCTCTGCACCCATGTGGGAGACCCAGAAGCAGCTCCTGGCTCTTGGCTTTGGATTGGTGCAGCTCCAGCCGATGCAGCCAGTTGGGGAGAGAACCAGTAGATAGAAGACCTCTCTCTCTCTCTGCATCTCCTCTTTCTGTGTAACTCTTTCAAATAAATAAATAAATCTTTAAAAAAAAGATTAAGGAGTTGGACTAAACTAAGGTTCTCGAATTACCTTCTAAAATCAGGGTACTTGGGGGGGCGTCCCTCTTCAGGGCTGTGTAATTGAAATTGTTGGTGTAGAACACCTTGACTAGATGAGACTGAAATAGACTTATGGCTTACCTTCAAGGTGGCTCAAATTCTGCCAAGAACTCCCTCCTTTACCCCCAGCTCCTAGCTACTGTGCAAGCTATTATGTTTGCTTTGTGAATAACTAGTGGAGGTACAACACTGATAGGGTCTTGTTTTTAGGTTGCTCTTTCACTCACATGTGAATGAGTGTGACCATATAAGGGGAGAAAGCATAAAATACGTACTGGGTTTTGAAGAGGTAGTACAACACTAGAATTTTTACAGACCAGCGTTGTAGTGCAGGAAGTTAAGCAGCTGCCTGCAATGCTGGCATTCCATATGTGCACTGGTTCGTGTCCCAGCTGCTCCACTTGCAATCCAACTCCCTGTTAATGGCCTGAGAAAAACAGCGGAGGGTGGCTCAAGTGTTTGGGCCCCTGCTGCCCATATGGGAGACCAGGGTGAAGCTCCTAGCTCTTGGCTTTCTCTTGGCCCAGGCCTCAAATTCTGGCTACTTGAGGGTATGAACCGGCAGATGAAAGATCTCTGTCTCTCTGTGTAACTCTTTTCAAATAAATAATCTGTTAAAAGCTGAGGAATAATTTTACATGAATTACATATTGAAATGGAGCAGTTATACTATTAACATTCATTTCACCTACTTTTTTAATGTGGCCATTAGAAAATTTAGTTACATGCCTTTCATTATATATATATTTAAAAATTTTTTTAAATTTACTTGACAAGTAGAGATAGAGACAGTAGAGAGAAAGAGAAAGGTCTTCCTTCCATTGGTTCACCCCCCAAATGACCACTACGGCTGGCACTGCGCCGATCTGAAGCCAGGAGTCAGGTGCTTCCTCCTGGTCTCCCACATGGGTGCAGGGGCCCAAGTACTTGGGCCATCCTCCACTGCCCTCCCAGGCCACAGCAGAGAGCTGGACTGGAAGAGGAACAATTGGGACTAGAACCCGGCACCCATATGGGATGCCGGCGCTGCAGATGGAAGATTAACCAAGTGAGCCACGGCGCCGGCCTCTCGTCTTTTAGCAGCATTGCTTTGTTTATGATTTAGTGCACTAGTACTCCATGTTTTGTGACTTTACAAGCTTTCAGATCTTGCCTCTCAAGTGTGGTCTCTGAGCAGCAGCACTGTCACCGGAAGTTTATGAGAAATGAGACTCACCAGCCCCACCCACCTCAGACGCACACTGCCAGTCTGCATTTTAGCTAGGTCCTGAGACGATGTGCGTGCAAGTTTGTCAGGCTTGATCTCGATTACTGTAGCAGACCTCCATTTTTTCCCTACCATGTTTTAACTTCACTGGACCTACTGCATCACACACTTAACAAGATAGTCCAGAGGATTCTGGGCTCTAGGAATCCATAGAACGTTCTGGGCATATTCTGTGGAAGGGCTCATTGAATTTATTTTCCTATTACTAAAGCATTAGTTCTCAAAGGAACAGCACTTGAAGACTTGTTAGCAATGTATCTGCTGGGAAGTGGGTCCAGTGATGTTTTAGTGAAGCCCGATTGGTGATCCTGACATCAAAAGCCGGAAAATGACTGAGAGACCGAAGGCGAAGGAAGCTCCTCTCAGCTTGTTAGCACAGTCTGAATAATGAGCTTAGCGTTGCCCTGAACTGACTGGCATCACGTGAACTATAGAGCAAGCAAGGGAAAGATGCCAGACTGGATTTTACATGTACTGAATTTGATGACACTAATTTCAAACGTTTATCGAGGAGTTTTCTATGTGTGTATTCGGCCCAGCAGAAAGATTAAGAAAATGGGCGCTACAACCAAATCTGAATTTGAGACCCAGCTCTGCTTCTTGCCGATCAACAGGTTTGTACAAGTTGTTTAATCTTTCTAAATTTATCTGTCTACACCTATCTTGAGTAACCAGATCAAGGTTGTCACTTTGCTGTATTAAAATCTTTCTTTGTTAAAGGATCTCTCCCATACGACTATTTCTTTAATACCCCAAAGTGGAAAATTGCTTTTTATTCTGATTCCCTTGTTTCACTAATTCAATCTGATCTGACTCCAATTACACAAGTGATACGGTTACTTCACTGACTTGTTCACACCTCATCTCCCTACCTTCATTTCACTTGGTTCAATGACTGTTTTCAGTGATATTCATGTAGATATGAATCTGACTTGTCAGTTTAAACACGTTATTTGAAAACACTTTTAGAATACCATTCTAGTAACTTTCAAATCCATGATTTGAGAGGTAGATGCAGAAGAGATCAAGAGCAAGTGAGCTGCCATGTGTTCCCATACACTGGTTCAGGGGCCAGGGGCCCCAAGAACTCAATCTCGATTTCCCATGTGGGTGGCAGAACCAAATACTTGAGCCATCATTGCTGCCTCACAGGGGCTGCGGAGTTAGAGGCCACAGCTCGGTATAGAGCCAAAGCACTCCAATGTGGGCAGCAAGCACTTACCAGTATCTTACCTTCTCACCTAAAGACTCGCCTCACACAATTCTGAGGAAGGTCTAGAATCACAGCTGGTGTTTCAGGGAAGATTTTAAAATACAGATGGGTAAGACTGTTGCTTAGAAAACTAAACCTAGCAAAACAAGGACAACATGAGGGTGAATATACTACGACTGTTGGAAACTTTAGAAGTCTATAATAACTTGGACTTTAGGTGTAATCCATCCGATTCCAGCTGTAACATACATTCAACATGAATGAGGAAAACCTGATAGTGTGCCAAGTGCTGGTGCTAAAACCTGGTAATGGTATACTAATGCCTGGCTACCATACCAACAAGTAAACAAAAAGAGCAGAAGATAAAATTCACTGATTTCCAACTAAGAATCTGTTCAGTTCTGAATAGTAAAGTTCTTTAGGCTGATATACAATAGATAATGTAATAGTCATTCTCTCCTTTTAAAATGACAGTCTTTCTGAGAACTGGTGAAAGTGGATTACATTTAAATGTTTAAGTCAATTAATTATGTTTAAAACACTAGTTCTATATAGTCACCAATGAATGACTCATACTGTATGATTGACATTTAGATACAGCTGTGTTGTGTGTCCTACAGGGGACTGGACTAAATCAACAATTTATTACAGCCAGTCTTTTTTTTTTTTAAATACATTTATTAACCAATGTTAACACATTAAATGAATCTATATATTGCTAGTCAGAGCAGCTTACAAAATGCCAGAATGCATCATAGAACTGGACAGCCACAATGAATAATTACAATGTGCATAGTGGCTAAGCTCAACACCTTGATATAGCTTTATGATTTGCAGAAAAATTTTAATGATTCCTAAAACAATCAATTGTAATTTTACCTAAAACTTTTACAAAACCAGGCCACAATCTCTTTTTTTTAATTTTGTTTTTTTTTTTTTTTTTTAAACACACAGTTTTCACGCTGTAGTAACTTGGAAATGTGCAACCGTGTCAACAGAGACAAAAAAGCCAAAGTAACACGAATCTCACTTTCATGCAGCTATCAGTTAAATATTACATACTCTGGAATGATTTTACACCAAAAATATTTCCACAATAACTTGCTCTCATAGGGGTGGATCGAAGTTTTAAAACTTGAAAAATAATCAAAGAAGGTTAAGTGTTCTTGGTTATGACATTTCTATCAGTGCCACGAACCGTGGCAACAGTGACTAATTACACAGCAACACAGAGGGAACAATGATGCCCAGTTACTGCATAATTTAGGTACATTGTATGAAATGGGGCTACTGGGTAGTTTGTACAAAATATTGTGCACCATTTGGCAGTAGTTTGTCAATTAACTTGTGTCACCACCATCTGCAACAGCATCAAGATTAGATGGATATTTCACAGAAGACTTAGTTCAGTTACATTTTTCTTTAGAGTGACCCTGACAAACCTGGAGAAAACTTTTTAAAAGGCTTTTCTCCTGATTCTTTCACTTCCATTTTGAGTAATTGCTTCAATAAATATCAAAGGTCTAAATAAATATTTACAAATTATTTCTCTAACCTCAAAAAATACCTAAATGATAAATGGGAATTTGACTTGGTCTAAGATCAGTCTTTGAAAAAAAACAAAAACAAAAACAAAAACAAAAAACAAAACATAAATGGTGAGATACTTTTAAAGAAAAGTAATTTAAGTTCTCCTGGCTGCATTTTATATATCTATGTATAAAAAAATCATTATTCAACTATCGATCCATTCCTATTGGTAATGCTTCTTAACCCAGACATTCCGCAAGATACAGACTTTTTACAAATCACGGCATCTTTAGTACAAGAAAATTAACATGCATTATTCTCCACTCTGTGTACAGTGATGGAGCTCACTAGGAGGGAATGACCCATGACCACAAACATAACGGCTTCTGTGAAACTTAAGTGCTTTCTGTCCTTTCAGTATTAACTTATAATACACGAGGTGACACCAGATAATAGGCAGTTAGATGATATTTGGGAAGGGAAGGGAAGCATTAAAGAAATTTGTATGCCTCATCTATAATTTCATGTATGGATAAAGGTAGTTTTTGGCTTTTTATTTTTTGTTATTTATTCATTACAAGCACTCATGTTAGGACAAAGATGAAATGTGCAAACTTTAAAATTTAAATATTCATTTTCTCTAAGATCCAGCTCAGTAAAAGATTACCCCAGTTCCCTGCAATTTTAAACTACAAGATCAAAGCTAATAATTTGTTATAAAAGTTATATATTGAAAAGAAATAATGAAAAACACAATTGGGAAATATTTAAGAAAAAATACGCAGGACTAGCCCTGCTGTGTCAACCCTGTTCCCTAAATTCAATCATATACCCACTGGCATAACCAATAGATAATGCCTTTGAACAGTAAATTAAGCTGAACAAAACCAGCTCAACAAGGTTAAGAAATAAACGTCACGTCAAGGTAGTATGTTTTATTTCTGAAACAGTTCTGTAGTTCTTACATTCAGATCTATTCGAAATGTTTCTTTGTTAAACTCACTTATATTCACCTGTTGTTTTTTTAAAGATCTTTTGTTTAAAGGTTAAAATCTCTGTAAAACCTAAAAATGCTTTAAAATTTGCTGAAAATGCAACAAATTCTCAATTAAAATTTATTTAAAATAATACCCTCCACTGATGTTACTTTTACCCCCTGAAAAACTCTGGAGGAGCATTAACAAAAGATTTAAACTACTGTGCAAAATTTCTTCACGAAAAGTGTTTAAAGGCTGGTGCAAAATGGGAAGCAAATTCTAAACAATTTTGGCTTCTTGGAAACAAAAACCGCTCTGTCTGAGAAGAGTAATCATTGGGGTGACTCTCCAGGAAGGACCAGCTTCATCTTTTCCGGCGACAGGTGCGCTTGTGCTCCGCATGCCAGTGCTCCTGCTGACACTTGATTGAGCAGTAGGACGTGTTCCAGCAACAGTGGTACATGGCCTCCTCTTCACAGTTGTAGCACTGTGAAGAAAAAGGAGCAATTTTTTTTTAAGACTTGGAATTGCATAAGTAAGAAACTGTTTAAAACTGCAGACTCTAGATTGTGCTGTTAAGATTTTTTCTGGCTCAATCTTAAAACTAATAAAACTATCTGGCTGTCAGGAAACTCAAGTTCACATGTAGTAGATAACACATCCATTTTTTTTTTTTATTTTGCCATGACTACAGAATCATTCTCATCAACATACAAACATCAACTGTTTCCTTTTTCTTAAAAAACAAAACAAAACAAAACAAAACAAAAAAACCTCTTGTCTGCAAATTCCTTCCCAGTGACCACTCTCTTTCTCTGTTCCCCTACAATTTCCCTGAAAGAATCACCTCAACTTGCTATTTGTTTTCTTACCGTTATTTCATGCATCTACTGCAGAATTTCACTTCAACTACTCCAATACATATGCTGTTATGACCTCAAATCTAGTGATCAAGTCTCAGTATCCATCTCTATTTGGCGAAGTCTGAAGCTATTTCTGACTGTCACACTCTGGGAGAGAAGGTGCTGCTGATGGGTGGAAGCCTGGGAGGCTGCTAAACATCCCACAAAATGCCCTGCACAAGACCCCTCTTCTTTTTTTTAATTTAATTTAATTAATTAATTAATTAATTTATTTATTTGACAGGCAGAGTGGACAGTGAAAGAGAGAGACAGAGAGAAAGGTCTTCCTTTGCCGTTGGTTCACCCTCCAATGGCCGCCGCGGCCGGCGCACCACGCTGATCCAAAGGCAGGAGCCAGGTGCTTCTCCTGGTCTCCAATGGGGTGCAGGGCCCAAGCACTTGGGCCATCCTCCACTGCACTCCCGGGCCACAGCAGAGAGCTGGCCTGGAAGAGGGGCAACTGGGACAGAATCCGGCGACCCGACTGGGACTAGAACCCAGTGTGCCGGCGCCGCAAGGCGGAGGATTAGCCCAGTGAGCCGCGGCGCCGGCAAGACCCCTCTTCTGACACTCAATGTTCTGGCCCGTACACAGCACTCGGGTTATACTACTGGGATACAGGAGAAGAAAACAGTGAACAGTTCAAGCTGGGTGGTAAAACAACAATGTAAGGAATAGCAATGGAAAGGAAGATGAGAGACTGAGTTTCGGATATAAACAACACTTGTCAATAGGTTAGTATACATCTGTGAATGCTTCAAAAAGTTTGTGGAAATGCAATTAAAAAAACATATTTAGATAGTGCAAAAAATTCAAATCCAGGCCTAGTTTTTCATAATACATATTTTCCTTGGACTTTCTGAGGTACCCCTGGGTGCAAGCTATATAAATAGAAACATACATACTGATAACTGATGTCGATCTGATGGGCAGTGAGTCCAGGAGGGAGGACTGAGGGAGTCCAGTTTACATTTGGGACCTAAAAATTCTACACTCTAATTTCTTTCTCAGTTATATACTTTATGCTTCATTTATTAAAATTAACTTTTGAAGTGTTTTTTTTGTGTGTGATCGTCTGCCATTACGACTTTAGTACAATTACTGTTACAGGTTGAAGGAGAAAGCCAATGCCACCAACTGCTCGTGTGACTTTGAACAAAGCCTGTTACCATCTTTCTTAGTTGCCTCATCTTTAAATTCCATCCATCCCTTCTCCTGTTTCTTCAGTGTCCCATTAATTTGTGCATTCATCTGTTTTGCATTCCTTCTTTTCTTTGTAGATATATTTAAAAGATATTTCTCATGACTGTGTTTCAAAATCAGTACCAATTTTTTGGCATCTGATATATCTACATGCTTCCTTTCCCAACATTGTTTTCTTTCTTCCAATAATGTAAGACAGAAGAACCTGATGAGAAGAAAAAGCTTAAGATTTGGAGACTAAAGAAAATGAGTTCTAGCTCTACCAAACAGGTTTTTAGCTACTGCTTAACTCTGTAGGCTAAAATTCCTCATCTAAAAGAGTGGGGATGAAAATACCAATGTTACCTTTAACAAATGATAAAATGCTGATAAATGCAGCATTATGATTCTTTCTGAGAGCCTTTCCACTTTCTTGGTTCTTAATAAATGTACAGGGATTTTCTTATAAATCTGGTATCCACTTGCTAGCCTTGACATGTCTCTACCTGAGGACAAAATCGTTATAGACAGGATCGTTGGGCATACTGTGCCTATTATATCTTGAGAACACCTTAATTCCTATGTAGTGACACTTATTTCATTACTTACCATTTTTCCTACCAAGTTTTCTTCATATTTATATGCTGTTTCCTTTTTCCTTCTTTCCAAATTTTTATTGCAATTTTTAAAATGTTTAATTCTTTCATGAAAAGTTTACATGTATTTAAAGAATCTCTTTAAATAATGTAGGGTAGATAAAATGAAGGATTAAAAGTTATTATAAAACTTTATATAGAAATTCTTAGAATCAAAACCAAGTTATGACCACTCAGGAGCACAACATTTTCCCCCACCAAATAACTAAGCATTTTGGAGTCTGTCAGAAGAGTACATGGTTCTCGTATATTCAGAAGCTCCTACTCTAGGCGGGAGGATGAGATTTACAAATAAAACCTAATGACATACTAGTCAGGTTTAAGAGTGTAGTTGGAAACCAATGAGATGTTATTACTATAAAGTAAAAATCATCAATTTCACTAAAAGAATCTAATGTATAAATGTTACGTGCAGGGAAATCTGAAAATCTTTAATGCATGCATTATTGTGATACTTATATTTATAATTTCACAATCTGGATTTTAACTATTTTAAGTCCTCAAGTAAAAGCCAGGGTCATCCAACTGGATGGATGGAGAAATTATATAAATTGTACATAAACATGTTATGAAGTAAAGTACATGGGCATTTTAAAAAGTTCATGGAAAATCTCAATTATGAAAAAGCTATACATAAATTTCAATTTTTTCATTAGAATACACATTTTAATTCTATATTTTTCCACAAATTTTTAAAAGCACTTTTCTGTTATAATCTCAATTTAACAAAGTAATCCTGACAAGTAGTGAGTAGTGGGGTCCTGGGGTTAAGAGATTACAGGACTTCAAATAAAAATTTTTGAATTAACTAAGGATGATAATTGTACAACAGATCTTATTTCAGGAATAGTTTTTATATACGTCTCCTATACTGCTCTGAATTGAACTTCATCATACCTGTGGTGTATTTTCAGAAATGATTTTTTTTTTTTTTTTGACAGGCAGAGTGGACAGTGAGAGACAGACAGAGAGAAAGGTCTTCCTTTACTGTTGGTTCACCCTCCAATGGCCACTGAGGCTGATGTGCTGCAGCCGGTGCACTGCGCTGATCCGAAGCCAGGAGCCAGGTGCTTCTCCTGGTCTCCCATATGGGTGCAGGGCCCAAGCACTTGGGCCATCCTCCACTGCACTCCTGGGCCACAGCAGAGAGCTGGACTGGAAGAGGAGCAACCGGAACAGAATCTGGGGCCCCAACAGGGCCTAGAACCCGGTGTGCCGGTGCTGCAGGCAGAGGATTAGCCTAGTGAGCTGCGGCGCCAGCCAGAAATGAGATTCTAAAAAAAAATACTGGTGAAGAAGAGCAAGATGGCAGCTGAGTATGTGTTCCAATGATTATCTCCTACCCTGAGACACCAACAGCTTTTTGAACAGCTATTCACACACCAAGTCACCTAGACACGAGCTACAGAAGCCTACTAAGAGAACAAAGTGCCTGGTTTTTCTATAAAAACGAAATACACATTGAAAAAGGCAGGAAGGAGAGAGTTGCCCACGACATCGTTCTCCCAGATCCAAGTAGCACAGCATGGAGAGAGATGCCTCACCTCCTCTTGGGGGAGGCAGAGGGAATTAAGTCCAGACCTCAGACCTGAAACCCAGTACTAAGCCTGCTCTAGCAAACCTCAGCTAAACCTTGGTATCTTCCTTAGCCAGGCAGCCAAGGGACCACTTCGACCTTAGGGCTTTGTTTTATAGCTCAATGCCAGTCCTACAGCGGTGAGACAGCACAAGACACAAGACCAAAGGCCTCTAGCATGAGACCAGTGCCAGCAGGTGGGAGAAACTTGTGCCTTGGTGGGAGATTTGTTTCAGCATACATCACTGCCAGCACTGCACAAGCCTGGCATGCACCTCGACTGCACAGGACTCGCTGTGTTAACTGGGAGACTTGGGTGCCACCCAGATTAGTGTCAGCCTGGACAGCCAAGTGACCGCCTCCACCGCTTCTCCCCCAGCCTCAGGCAGCAAGAAAACTTCAACCACAGGGGAGGAGGACAGGAAAGTGAGCTCATGGCTCTGCCCTGAAGGGCAGTGCCAGTCTCACTGCAGCTAAGACCCCACACAGAGGCTCCTATTCCACAGCCAGTCCTCACAGACAGAGCCTCAAGACCTGCACCTTGATAGGAAAGATAAATATTTTGGCCTACAGCTCTCCCAGCCTTGCAGAAGGCAGGCATCACCATAGACAGGAGTGTCAATTTGTAAAGTCAACAACAGGAGTCACTGTGCACTTACTCCTCAGGTAGGATCTCTGTCCTTAATGTGCTGTACATTGAGATTTAATGCTATAACGAGTACTCAAACAGTATATTTCACTTTGTGTTTCTATGGGGGTGCAAACTGTTGAAATCTTTACTTAATGTATACTAAACTGATCTTCTGTAAAAAAAAAAAAAAAAAAGAAAGAAATTATCAATTCCCAACTTGACACTCACTGGGATTAAACATGACAATAGGTCTGATCTGGTTTCATCATCATTTAAAAAATCATCTATTATTTTTCACTTTATGTTTCTGTGTGGGAACAAACTGTTGAAATCTTTACTTAATGTATGCTAAACTGATCTTCTGTATATAAAGAGAATCGAAAATGAATCTTGATGTGAATGGAAGGGGAGAGGGAATGGGAAAGGGGAGGGTTGCGGGTGGGAGGGAAGTTATGGGGGGGAAGCCATTGTAATCCATAAGCTGTACTTTGGAAATTTATATTCATTAAATAAAAGTTAAAAAAAAAAAAAAAAAGGCAGGCATCAGTAAAACAGCATAGAGCCAAGTGGCTAGAGATTCAGGTTCAGCCCAGGTGGCCAAGAGACTGCCTTCACCAATCCTCCTCCAACCTTGAGCAGACAGCAAGTAGCAAGAATCTAATCCACTGTGGGGCAGGGTACCAAATGAGCAAAGGACTATATCTTGGAACATAGTGCAGGGCTGATAGAACAACACCAGGTAGATCTTAATAGTTTTTGTCCCTATACCGGCACATATGAACAAAATCCCTGGACCTGCCCCAGTGCTAAGTGGAAACCCCACCTGAAGATACAGACTTCCAAGTACATGAGGTCCACAGGACCCCAAAGAGCCATGGTTAGGAAATCTCCTCACTATGATACTTACAAAAAACAACATGTTTTAGGATGAATGATGGGTCACTGAAGAAATCAAAAGGCAAATTTAAAAATTTCTTGAAACCAATGAAAATGGAAACACAACAAATCAAAACTTGTGGGATACAGTAAAAGCAGTGTTAAGAAGGAAGTTTATAGCAATAAATGGCTACATCAAAAAAAAAAAAAGACCACCACAAAAACAACCTAATGATGCATCTCAAGGACCTAGAAAAGTAAGAACAAACCAAAACCAAAGTTAGCAGAAGGAAAGAAATAATCGAGCAGAGCAGAAATAAAATAGAAAATGAAGAAAGTCAATGAAATCAAGAGTTGGTTTTTTGAAAAGATAAGCAAAATCCATAAACATTTAGCTAGACTAACAAACAAGAAAGTCGAAGTAAGGGATGAGAAAGTAGATTATTACGATTGATACCACAGAAATACAAGGGATCATTAGGGACTATTATGAACAACTTTATGCCAACAAACTGGAAAACCCAAAGAAATGGATAAATTTATGGACACATGTAACTTACCAAAGGCAATCTATGCAGACAAAAAACCTGATCAGACAAGCAATAAGAAAAGAGACTGAATCAGCTATAAAAAGTCTGCTGATAAAGAAGTCCAGGACCACATGGCTTTATTACTGAAACACACCAAATTTTTTGAGGAAGAACTTAGAACAATTTTTCTCAAACTATTCCAAAAAACTGAAAACAGGAAATCCTTCCAAACTCATTCTGTAATCCCAGAATTACCTTGACTCCAAAACCAGACAAGAACACAATCAAAAAAAGAAAATTATAGACAAATATCCCTGATGAAAATACCCGCAAAAATTCTCAATACAATACTATCAAATTGAATCCAAGAGCACATCAAAAAAATCATTCACCACGACCAAGTGGGATTTCTCTCAGAGTTGCCAAGGATGGTTCAGCATATACAAATCAATAGCTATACCACAGCACACCAAAACAATGCAAGATGAAAGTCAGATGGTCAGCTGGCGCTGCAGCTCACTAGGCTAATCCTCCGCCTGTGGCGCGGCACTCCAGGTTCTAGTCCTGGTTGGGGCACCAGATTCTGTCCCGGTTGCTCCTCTTCCAGTCCAGCTCTCTGCTGTGGCCCGGGAGTGCAGTGGAGGATGGCCCAAGTGCTTGGGCCCTGCACCCCATGGGAGACCAAGAGGAAGCACCTGGCTCCTGGCTTTGGATCGGTGCAGCATGCCGGCCATAGTGGCCATCTGGGGGGTGAACCAACGGAAAAGGAAGACCTTTCTCTCTGTCTGTCTCTCTCACTATCTAACTCTGCCTGTCAGGAAAAAAAAAAGAAAAGTCAGATGGTCATCTTAATAGAGGCAGAAAAAGCATTCAATACAATTTTTTTTTTTTTTGACAGGCAGAGTGGACAGTGAGAGAGAGAGACAGAGAGAAAGGTCTTCCTTTGCCGTTGGTTCACCCTCCAATGGCCGCCGCGGCTGGCGCGCTGCAGCCGGCGCACCGCGCTGATCCGATGGCAGAAGCCAGGTGCTTTTCCTGGTCTCCCATGGGGTGCAGGGCCCAAGCACTTGGGCCATCCTCCACTGCACTCCCTGGCCACAGCAGAGAGCTGGCCTGGAAGAGGGGCAACCGGGACAGAATCCGGTGCCCCGACCAGGACTAGAACTCGGTGTGCCGGCGCTGCAAGACGGAGGATTAGCCTATTGAGCCGCGGCACTGGCGCATTCAATAAAATTTAACAGTCATTCATTCAAATTAGGTATAGAAGGATCACACACCAACATGATAAAGGCTATCCACAGCTAACACCATATTGGGTAGGGAAAAGCTGAAAGCATTTTCTGTAAGGTGTGGAATGACAAATCATGTGCAGTCTCATCACTCTTATCTGACACAGTACTGGAAGTTCCAGCCAGAGCCAGTAGGCAAGAGAAAGAAAGAAATGAGGCCGGTGCTGTGGCACAGCAGGGTAACGCCCTGTCCTGAAGTGCCGGCACCCCATATGGGCACCGGTTCGACCCAGTTGCTCCACTTCCCATCCAGCTCTCTGCTATGGCTTGGGAAGGCAGTGGAAGATGGCCCAAATCCTTGGGCCCAGGCACCCCTGTGGGAAACTGGGAAGAAGCTACTGGCTCCTGGCTTTGGATCAACGCAGCTCCAGCCTTTGAGGCCATCTGGAGAGTGAACCAGTAGATGGAAGACCTCTCTCTCTCTGTGCCTCTCCTCTCTGTGTAGCTCTGACTAGCAAATAAATCAATAAATCTTTGAAAAAAAAAAAAAAAAAGAAAGAAAAAGATATACAAATAGGAAAGGAGGAAGTCAAATTATCCCAGTTTGCAGATGAAATTATTCTATATAGAGAGAAACCTAAAGACTCCAAAAAAGACTATTATAATTGATAAACCAATTCAGAAAAGGTGCAGCATACAAAATCAACAACCAAAATCAGTAACATTTTTATACCAGTAACAGTCACTGAGAAAGAAATTTTAAGAGAAATCCCATTTAGTGTAATTGCCAAAATAAGTAAGTTGGCAGTGCCAGCATTGTGCCATAAAGAGTTAAACTGCCACCTGTGACACCAGCATCCTGTATGGGTACCAGTTCTTGTCATGGCTATTCCACTCAGATCTAGTTCCCTGCTAATGGCCTGAGAAAAGCTGTGGAAGATGGCCCAAGTGGCCTGTTACCCACGTGGGAGACCTGGTTGAAGCTCCTGCCTCCAGGCTTCAGCCTGGCCCAGTGTTGGTGGCTGTGGTCACCTGGGGGAGTGAACCAGTATGGAAGATCTCTCTCTCTCTCCCCCTCTCTTTCTCTAACTCTGATTTTCAAAACAAAGAAATAAATCTTAAAAAAAAAAAGTTAGAGGCTGGCACCGCGGCTCACTAGGCTAATCCTCCACCTGTGGCACCGGCACCCTGGGTTCTAGTCCCAGTTGGGGCACCGGTTCTGTCCCGGTTGCTCCTTTTCCAGTTCAGCTCTCTGCTGTGGCCTGGGAAGGCAGCGGAGGATGGCCCAAGTGCTTGGGCCCTGCACCCGCATGGGAGACCAGGAGGAAGCACCTGGTTCCTGGCTTCGGATTGGCACAGCACGCCAGCCACAGCAGCCATTGTGGGGTGAACCAACGGAAAAAGGAAGACGTTTCTCTCTGTCTCTCTCTCTAACTCTGCCTGTCAAAAAAAAAAAAAAAAGTTAGAATAAACTTAACCAACAATATTAAAGACCTCTACCATTTCAAAGTTTTAAATTAAAAGTTTTGAACACAAATAAAGGAAATTGAGGAAAACAAAAAATGTAAAGACCTCCCATGTTCACGCTCATAGTACCCAATATCATTTACAGACTCAATGCATGCCCCATTCAAAATACCAATGACATTCTTGAGAGAAACAGAAAAAAAATCCTAAAATTTGTATGGAAGACAAAAACCTTGTATAGCCAAAGTGATCTTGAACAAATCAACAATAACAAAGATCTAGAAACAGGATACCTGATTTTAAGGCAAACTACAAACAGCTTGGTATTGGCATAAAAACAGACACACAAACGACAGCACAGAGATTGCAGAATAAATCCATGTATCTACAGCCAACTGAATCCCCACAAAGACACCAAAATCTATCTGGAGATATAACAACCTCTTCAATAATTAGGTGCTGGAAAAGCTGAATAGCCATATGCAGAAAATTGAAACTTGATTCCCCCAACTCCAAACCCTACAGAAACATCAACTCAACATGGATCAAAGATCTAAATGTAAGACTAGAAACGGTGAAACTAACAGAAGAAAACATAGGGGATATATTTCAAAGCATCAGTATAGACATGGTTTTTAAGGTAAGACCCCCTAAAGCACAGGCAACAAAAAAGCACAATTAAACAAATGAGATTATAATAAACTAAGAAGCTTCTGTACAGGAATAAAACAACTGAAAGAGTGAAGATATAATCGACATATGCATCTGACAAAGGAATAATATCCAGAACATATGAAGAACTCAAGATTCAAAAACAACAACAAACCCCACGAAAATCCAGTTAAGAAATGTGGGTAAGAAATGGACAAAGGAACTGATAGGCATTTCTTACAAAAAACAATCAACCAATCTATGAAGAAATGTTCAATAGCACTAGTTGCAAGGTAAATGTAAATCTAAACTGCTATGAGACATCATCTCACTCCAGACAGGATGGCTACTATCAAAATAACAAGAGTAATGACAAACACTAGCAAGGATATGGAAAAAGGGAACATATATATGCTGTCGATGGGGATGTAAATTAGGATAACCAATCAGTATGGAGGTTCCTCAGAAAACCAAAACTCTACCACATGACCCAGCTATCCCAGATCTGGGTATACATATGAAGGGAATAAACTTAGCCTATCAAAGAGACACCTGCAGTCCCATGTCCACTGTAGCAACATTCATAACAGCCAAGATAGATAGAAAATCAACCTACAGACAATTTGGGACATGCTCAAGCTGACTTGCCCCAAATGGTAGAGTTAGAAACGTGCCAGGGGATTCCAATTCAATCCCATCAAGGTGGCATGTACCAATGCCATCTCACTAGTCCAAGTGATCAATTTTTGTTCACAATTGATCATAACGAAAGGACTAAGAGTCAAAGGGATCACATAAACAAGTCTAGTGCCTGCTAATACTAACCGATAGAATAAAAAAGGGGAGAATGATCCAACATGGGAAGCGAGATACACAGCAGACTCGTAGAATGGCGGATGTCCTAAACAGCACTCTGGCCTCAGAATCAGCCCTAAAGGCATTCGGATCCAGCTGAAAAGCCCATGAGAGTACTTCAGGCATGGAAAGCCCAGACACTCTGGCAAAAAAAAGGACCTAAATGAAGGATCTCTGTGAGTGAGATCCCAGTGGAAAGAACAGGTCTTCAAAGAAGGAGGTACCTTTCTCTGAAGGGAGGAGAGAACCTCCACTTTGACTATGACCTTGTCTAAATAAGATAAGAGTCGGTGAACTCAAAAGGCTTCCACAGCCTTGGAAACTCATGACTGGAGCATAGGGAGATTACTGATGCCATAAACAGGAGTGTCATTTTGTTAAGTCAACAACAGGAGTCACTGTGCACTTACTCCTCATGTAGGATCTCTGTCCTTAATGAGCTGCTGTACATTGTGATTTAATGCTACAACGAGTACTCAAACAGTATTTTTCACTTTGTGTTTCTATGTGGGTGCAAACTGTTGAAATCTTTACTTAATGTATACTAAACTGATCTGTATATAAGAAAATTGAAAATGAATCTTGATAAGAATGGAAGGGGAGAGAGAGCGGGAAAAGGGAGGGTTGCGGGTGGGAGGGAAGTCATGGGGGTGGGGGGGAGCCAATGTAATCCATAAGCTGTATTTTGGAAATCTATATTCACTAAATAAGTTAAAAAAAAAAACAAAACAAAAGAAAATCAACCTACAGATCTGTAGATGGACGACAGATAAGGCCAATGTGGCACATATACACAATGGAGTAGTATTCAGTTGTAAAAAAGAATGAAATTCTGACATCTGTGTCAAAATGGATGAACTGGAAGTTATTACATTAAGCCAGATAGAGAAAGACAAATACCACATATTCTCTCTCATAGAAGTTAAAAAAAAAGTCAATCTGAACTTAGAACAGTCAATACCAGGAGATAGGATTGGATAATGAACACCAAATAGAGTTATAAGCTCTAGTATTTCATAGCACAGTGGGGCAACTACAGTTCACACAATACATCACTATGTAAAGGACTGAAGAGAGGACCTGCAGGTGTAGCTATAAAGAAACGCTAGCTTCGTGATCTGATCATTTTACATTTAAATATGTGTGTGTGTATGTGTCTTAAAACTCTGCACTACACCCCATAAAAATGTATAAGCATTACATGTTAATAAAAATTTTTAAAAATATTGATATTTACCCACTGCTTTTTCTTGGTCTGAGAAATTAGTTGTTTGTGCTGTGTTGCTAGCTTCTTGATTTCTTCTACAAATTCTTCTTTACACTTTTCCTTTACTTGCTTACATTTTCTGTCCATCTCACCCTGCATGTTGGCTACAGCTTTATTTACAGCTTGTCTTTTTTCTTCTTCCATTTCAGAACGCAGCTGAAATGAAGTTAACCCACAGTACATCAGCTCACAATTTATACAGACCATCTAAACTGAACCCAAAACTTAATAAATACATAGTTTCTACTTAAGTGGTCCTTTTTCTATTTTTCATCAAAACATACAAAAAATTTAGAAGATAAAAGTACCATTATTAATTAAAATGTTTCAAAGATAGTGGTTTTATTATATTCCCAGTTTTGAAAACTTGTTACCCCACTGATGCATAAGTAAAAGAAGCTAAACCACTACAGAAAAGGCCCAGGTTGTAGAAGGAGGCACCTGTGTGAAGACTAGCTTTACCTTTTCTAGAGCTTCTCGGACAACTCTCTCAGTTTCCCGTTTGTGGTCAGATTTCATCCGGTCTTTAAAGTCATTGAAAATTTTGGTGTACTTGTCGTGGCACATACTCTGACAGACTCCATCACTGGTGGTCTGGGTGCTTCGATGCAGCATCCTTGGTGAAGAGGCACTTAACTTCTTGGTCTGAGTTGACACTGAGACTTTTTCAATTGGCTGAGGCATTGTGGGAATTTCCTGGCTGGAACTTACAGCTTCAGTTTCAGGCTCTGGTTCCTAAAGGGTAAGAAATGTGTTTAGATGCAAACAAAGCAGTAAAATTCACTAGTTCAAGAACAGCTTCATAGAGCTTCAAAAAATTTGTAGACAATAAAACTATAAGTGTATTTTGGTGCATAAATTCTAAAATCCATGCATTTTTTTTCTTAACACACATTTTCCACATCTTTTTGAAGACTTCTTGTATTAGGATAAAAATACAGCGATATCCTCATATATACATTGCCATGTAATAAACTGCCACTAAAAAGCATATGATTAGGAAGCTAAGTGTAATTTATCATTGTTAAATATAAATGAATAAATAAATCTCTCCCAAATCAATGAAAGAGTGAAATAAGCCATGCAATTAATAGCTAACTTAATTCTTAACAGAAGGTTCAATAATAATTTCATTACATAGTAATACTAATTTTGTTTTTAAAATAGACCAGACTGAAATAAAAATCATTAACTTAATTCACCTCTTGGAATAGATTCATTAACAGATTTCCTAAAATCCTAAACCACTTCTCACTGAATATGTGTTTGGGATGTTCCCAGATTTACATAGCATTAAAACATGCACAGCTTACATAATTTCAAATTGCTGGGTTCAATCATAGTCTCCTCCAGTTTTGAAACATAGGCATAATTCATTTGTTGGAGAAATGCTTTGCTTTTAATAATGCTATGAAAAATATGAGTGTCCAGGAAATGCACAACATACCCTTCCCACTTAGCCAAATTTTGGTCAGTAGTTTCTTAGTTAAGGTGGAGACTTTGAGCATGTGTGTGTAACGCTAGCAGCAATAGTTAAGAACAGGAAAAGTCAGAAGACTGGGTTCAAACTTGATGGATATTATTTGACTGATGACAACTGAATTTCACAAGTATCTACTAGGAGCAGTTATCTTGACCATAAATTCAAAGTATTTCCTGTTTCAATTGCCACCTGAAAATTCCAAGGTGGGCAACTTACTTCCTTTTTGGGCTCCACACTTTGATTACGTCGTCCTTTCTTTGCTCTTGGTTCTTGAGTGACCTTCAGCTGTGGGCATTATAAAAGCAATATCATATTATTCCAGACACTAGGAAAATTTCTCTGCTGAAAATACTTACAGCCGACCCACAGGTGAGGAAAAATTATTTCTTTTGCCATTAACTCCTTCTATCCACTCAGTTATCACTTAATGTTACTTACAGATTCTGGTAACTGATGGCTTGAAAGAGCTAATGTACCTGCAATAATGAGCAGAGTATTTACACTCTTCACACTGATAGGGTCAGGCTCAAGGTCATTGATCATGTGTCTATTTAGTTGAATTAGTTTTGGTTTACTTGTGCAGAACATTTCACAAATGTTTATAAGAAAGGGAAAAAAATCAAAATCTGTTCATTACAGTGAGGAGTGTACACTGAGATATTCACATTGAAAAATAATAATTAACTGGGTAATTCCTAACTGAGACACCACTCACTTGTTCGTTACTGGTAGAGGAAATACTGGATTCTGCCTCTTCCTCGCCTCGGTCCTCATTCTTAGATTTCCAAAATCTTCCTTCACGAAGGAAACGCTGGTGCAGCTCAAGTTCATCACAGGCCTTTTTCCAACCCATACTGCGCTTAACGTGCAGCCGATGAATGTTGACTGTGATATCCTGAATGTTTTCAGAAGGAATCCAGGCCCTTATGAAAATTTAAAGGTACACTTAGAAATATCCAAAATGGTAGGAAAGGTGTTACTTGTACTTAGTTAACTCATTATAAAGTATGACTTGCTGCAACTATTAATCTATTAAGACTGTTAGTTAATGCTTAAATAAACTCTGACCAAGTACAAAATATGTGAGATACTTTTTTCACAGTCATCAAAGCAAAGTTCTCAGAACTGGAGTAAGTCACAAATACTTCTTAACTGTTCACTATTTTCTTTAGGCAGTTCAATTTGTCACAGATAATAAATCTACAAATGTTTTATGTCAAACAATGGAAGGCACTACAAAGAATACAAAAATGAAAGGCTTTTAATGATTTTATTTTTGCTTGGCAGCTAGAAGAGTTGTTGCCCATGTTAAGGTAAATTAATAAACAGAGGGTAGAAGCCAATGAGTTTTCAGATCTTCTGGTTATTAGGATAACACTACCTATACTACCTCTGCTTTCAGTGACTTAAACTTTTGTCAGAAAAAAATGAATAAAGAATTCTAATCCAATGCAACAGGAAGTAAGGTATTCTATGGTGCTGTGGAAAGAAAGGCAATCATTTAGTTTTGGGTGATCAGAAAGTTTTATTTGGGCTTCATCATACAAGCTAAGATCAGAGAAAATGAGAGATTCTAGGCATAGGGAATATCACCAGTAAAGTAAGAAATTGGAAGGATATGTGAGAAATATTTGTTCTAGAGCACAGAGTACAAGCGGAGATGTGGCACTGTGAACACACAGAGATTTTGTTCTTCTCAGCCTTCTGTTATAAATATCTAAGATGTCACAATTTTTGTTCTTGGGTGGTAATTACAGAGCTCTAGAATATGAGGCCTAAGACCATTTTGAAGGACTTTCTTAGAGAATTGTGGACCCAAGTGCCTTAGCCACCAATAAATATTTCTAACTGGCTTGTACAGGTAAGGTAAGCAGATTTTATTAAACAAAATTGTTAGACGCTAACAATAGCTGAAACTGTTAAATCTGAACTTTCATAACACTATTTGTACATACTTTAAAAATATATCAGTAATTCTCATCTGGCATAAATGTGGTGTTCAACCATACCAAAATATACTCCATTTTGAAAAACTAAACTTTAACAGAGTACAATAAAATTACGGAAGAGCTCAATGCCATTAGTTCTTGAATTAATATTATATTTATTCTTTCAGTCAACAAATATTTATTGTATTCTTATTATGTATTAGGCGACTAATAAAAGTATTTTATCCACATTACAAAAGCAGATTACTTTTGAGAGAGGAGTCTGGAATCAGAAGATTTGACTTCCTGGAATGACTTCATAAACTTATGAGAGTGTTATTTCCCTTTAACTTATCTACTTAATGAATTGATTCATATATCCCTAAATTAACTCTCAACTCAGTTCATAACACACCTCTAGAGGGGATGATGCTGTGATCACACCAGCTGACCCAAATATACCCTCCCTCCTGTGGATGATACAAGAGATCCACCACCCCAAACTTGGGTGTCACCCTGGACTCTTGCCTGACCCAGGAGCATCAGCCAGCTCTCCCTGTCCCTACCCAGTACTCCCTTCTGGATTTTCACTGATGGAGAAGATAACTCCACTAGGCCAAAGAGGCATATTTCAAAGATAAAAGCTAACAGGAGAAGACCAACAAGTGTTTCCACAAATGGTTAAAAATAAACACAGAAATATAAGAAACACAAACAAGGAAGACAATATTGATTCCAATATTAGAACGTAAGGATAAAAGGATTAATGAAATGCCTGAAAAGAAATTCAAAAGGATGATCAAAAGACAACTCAAAAAGAGAAAGGCAAATATATGAGTTAAAGAAATCCATATTTGACATAGATGAAAAATTCTGCTGGGAGATAAGGATATTTAACAGAAATCAAACTGAAATACTAGAAATGGAGAATTTAGTATGTCAGATAGAAAATATAGCGGAATGCCTTAATAACAGATGTGGTGAAGCAGAAGACAAAATATCTGGGCTGTAAGACAAATCCTTGGAAATATCTCTTAGTCAGACCCTGCCCACCTCCCCCCAAGAAACACGAAGAAAAAATAAAAAAACTGAGCATAGTATTTGAGATTTATGGGATACTATCAAATGACAAAACGCATATGTCTTGGGAGTTCCTGAAGGTGTGTAAAGAGAGAATGGATTAGAAGGTCTATTCAGTGAAATAACAGCAGAAAACTTTCCTAATTTGGAGAAAGATCAGGACCGCTAAGTATAGGATGCACATAGAACTACTAATAGCCACGGTTGGAAAAGATCTTATCATGACATGTTATAGTCAAATGTTCAACAGTAAAACATAATAAAACAAAGATTCTAAAACACGCACAAGAGAATGCCAGATTACCTTCAGAGGATCCCCAACAGGTGATTTCTCATCAGAAACCCTACAGGGTAGGAGAGAATGGAGAGAACAAGTCCTAAAAGAAGCTGTCAACCCAGAATATTGTACCAAGCAAAGCTCTCGCTTATAAAAGTAGGTGAAATAAAGACCTTCCTAAACAAATAGAAATTGAAAGAATTTGTCACCACTCATAAAGCCTTACAAATGATGCTTAAGGATATAATACACACAGAGACATAGAAAGTCATTATCACGAAAGAATGTGAAGACAGGAAATCTAGTAAAAAAGGCACAAAGGAAATCCAAGCAAACAATAGGAATATTTATGGAAAAATGGCAGGCCATGTTGCTCTTTATCATCAGTAAAATCTTGAATGTTTAAGTGGCCTAAAATCCCCAATTAAAATATACAGACCGACTGAGTGGATTAAAAAACAAGATCCATCTATTTGCTGCCTGCAAGAAACACGCCTCACAAACAGAGATACACCCAAGACTGAAAGTAAAAGAACGGAAAAAGATATTTCATGCTAATGGGAAGCAGAAATGAGCAGCAGTAGGCATCCTAACATCAAATAAAGTAGACCTTAAAAAAATCTGTCGAACAATATAAAAAAGGGCATTAGGTAATGAAAAGGGATCAATTAAACAAGAAGTGATGACTGAATATGAATGTGTATCTAATGCTAGCATGCCTATTTAAACCACGTTAAAGGATCTTAAGGGAGACATAGACTCCAATACAATAATAATGGAAGGCATCAATACTCCATTACTGGGGCCAAGGCCGGCACTGTGGCATAGCAGATAAAGCCGCCGCCTACAGTGCTGGCACCCCATATGGGTGCTGGTTCGAGTCCTGGCTGCTCCACTTCCAATTCCGATTCAGCTTTCTGCTATGGCCTGGGAAAGCAGCAGCAGATGGCCCAATTCCTTGGGCCCCTGCACTCGAGAGGGAGACCTGGAAGAAGCTCCTGGCTTCAGATTGGCACAGCTCCAGTCATTGTGGCCAACTGGGGAAGTGACTTCTCTCTCTCTCTCTCTCTCCTCTCTCTGTGTAACTCTTTCAAATAAACAAATAAATCTTAAAAAAAAAAATACTCCACTATCATCAATGGACTAAACAAGCAGACAAAAAAATCAACCGAGCTAATCTACACTATGGATCAAGTCGATCTAATTGATATGTACAGAACATTTCATAACACAGCTGCAGAATACACATTCTTTTCTCTGGGATAGACCATATGCTATTCTATAAAGCAAGTGTGAACAAACTGGAAAAAACAAACAAATCATACCATGTATTTTTTCTGACCACAATGGAATGAAGCTGGAAATTAACAACTTAAGAATCTCTAGAAAATATGCAAACATGGGAACTGAACAATATGCTCCTGAATGAACAGTGGGACACAGAGGAAATCAAAAGGGAAATAAAAAAATTCCTAGAAACAAAAGATGACAATACAACATATCAAAACCTATGGAATACAGCAAAAGCAGTGTTGAGGAAAGTTTACAGCAATTAGTGCCCATATCAAAAAAAATGGAAAGGCATCAAATAAATGATCTAAGAATGCATCTCAGGACCTAGAAAAACAAGAACAAACCAAACCTCAAATTACTAGAAGGAACGAAATGATTAAAATTAGAGAATAATCAAAATTGAAACCAAAAAAGTGACATAAAAGATCAATGAAATGAAGAGCTGGCTTTTTGAAAAAATAAGCAAAACTTACACAACACTGGCCAACTAACTACACAAAAAAACAAAAACTAATAAAATCAGAAATTAAAAAAAGGTGTTAAGAATTATTATAAACAGCTTAAATGCCAACAAATTGTAAAATCTAGAAGAAATGCATAGATTTTTGGATACATACCATCTACCAAAATTGAGTCATGAAGGCACAGAAAATCTAAACAAACCAATAACTAAGATGGAATTTCAATCAGTAATAAAGGTCTTCCCAAAAATGAAAAGCCCGGGGCTAGATGGCTTCACTGCTGAATTCTACCAAACATTTAAAGAAGAACTAATTCTAATTCTTCTCAAACTATTCAAACAATTGAAAGGGAGGGAATACTCCCAAATTCCTTCTATGAGGCTAGCATCACCTTAATTCCAAAATCAGAAAAAGATACATGAAAGAGAACTATAGATCAATTTCACTGATGAACACAGCTGCAAAAATCCTCAACATAATACCAGCTAATTAAATCCAACCACACATCAGAAAGATCATTCACCCAGACCAAGTGGGATTTATCCCTGGTATGCAGGGATGGTTCAACATATGCAAATTAATAAGTGTGAAATATCACATTAAAAAACTGAAAAACAAAAACCAAATGATTATCTCAATAGATGCAGAGAAACATCTGATAAAATACAACACCTTTCATGATAAAAAACTTAAACAAATTGGGTACAGAAGGAACATTCTTCAACATGATCAAGGAAATATGTAACAAACCCACTGTCAGCATCTTACTGAATGGAGTAAAACTGGAAGCATTTCCACTAAGATCTGGAACCAGACAAGGATGCCCACTTTTACCATTACTATTTAATATAGTTCTTTAAGTTTTAGCTAGAGCCATTAGGCAAGAAAAAGAAATTAAACTGGAAAGCAGGAAATCAAATTATCCCTGATTACAGATGACATGAGTCTATATATGGGGGAACCAAAAGACTCTACTATGAGACAATTGGAATTCACCAGAGAGTTTGGTAAAGTTGCAGGATACAATATCAATATACAAAAACTAATAGCCTTCTTATACCCAAACACTGTATGGCTCAGAATTCTTTTTTAAGATTTATTTATTTATTTGAAAGTCAGAATTACACAGAGAGAGAGGAGGGGCAGAGAGAGAGGTCTTCCATCCGATGGTTCACTCCCTAGATGGCTGCAATGGCAGGAGCTGCGCTGATCTGAAGCCAGGAGACAGGAGCTTCCTCCGGGTCTCCCATGTGGGTGCAGGGGCCCAAGGCCTTGGACCATCTTCTTCTTCTTCTTTTTTTTTTTTTTTTTTTTTTTTTTACAGGCAGAGTTAGTGAGAGAGAGAGACAGACAGAAAGGTCTTCCTTCCATTGGTTCACTGGCCACTACAGCCAGTGTGCTGCGCCGATCCAAAGCCAGGAGCCAGGTGCTTCCTCCTGGTCTCCCATGCAGGTGCAGGGCCCAAGCACCTGGGCCATCCTCCACTGCCTTCCTGGGCCACAGCAGAGAGCTGGACTAGAAGAGGAGCAACCGGGACAGAATCCGGCGCCCTGACCAGAACTAGAACCCGGTGTGCCAGCGCCGCAGGCAGAGGATTAGCCTAGTGAGCTGTGGTGCCAGCCTCATCTGCTGCTGCTATCCCAGGCCATAGCAGAGAGTTGGATTGGAAGTGGAGCAGCCAGGACTTGAACTAGCACCCATATGAGATGCCGGTGCTTCAGGGCAGGGGGTTAACCTGCTGCACCTCAGTGCCGGCCCCTCAGAAAGAATTTTTAAGGGCAGTATCATTCACAATAGCTACAAAAAAGTTTACTATCTTGGTTAATAAATTTAATGTAGGATGTGAAAGATATCTAGTTAACCAGGGATGTGAAGGGGCACTACAGTGAAAATTACAAAACATTAAAGAAAGAAATAGAAGATACAAGAAAATGGAAGAAGCTTCATGTTCATGGATTAGAAGAATTAATATCATCAAAATGTCCATATTACCCAAAGCAATTTAGAGATTCAATGGGATCCCAATGAAAATACCAAGGATATTCTTCTCAGATATAGAAAAAACAATGCTAAAATTCATACAGACATGATACCTTGAATAGTTAAAGCAATCAAACAAAAGTAAAGCAGGAGGTTTCATGATACTAGATTTCAAGACATACGACATGACAGTTATGATGAAAATAGCCTGGTACTGGCACAAAAATAGACATGTAGACCAACAGAATAGAACTGAACCCCAGATGTTAATCTACATAGCTACAACCAACTAATATTTGATAAATGAGCTAAAATCAATCCCTGCTTTGAAAAGGAAAGTGTATTCAACAAATGATGTTGGGAAAATTCGATCTATACATGCAGAAGTATGAAACAAGACCCCTACCTTATACCTTATACAAAAATCAACTCACAGGGGCCAGCGCTGTGGCGCAGTGGGTTAACGCCCTGGCTGAAGTGCCGGCATCCCATATAGGTGCCGGTTCTAGTCCCAGCTGCTCCTCTTCCGATCTAGCTCTCTGCTATGGCCTGGGAAAGCAGTACAAAAAGCAGTACAAGATGGCCCAAGTCCCTGGGCCCCTGCACCTGCGTGGGAGACCAGGAAGAGGCTCCTGGCTCCTGGCTTTGGAACGGTGCAGCTCCTGCCACCGCGGCCTTCTGGGAAGTGAACCATCGGATGGAAGACCTCTCTCTCTCTGCCTCTCCTTTCTCTGTGTAACTCTGACTTTCAAATATATAAATCTTTTAAAAAAAATCAACTCACAATGGATCAAGGATCTAAATCTATGACCTGATACCAACAAATTACTAGAGGAAGACATTGGGGAAACTCTGAAAGACACTGGCATAGGCAAAGACTTCTTGGAAAAGATCCCTGAAACACAGACAATAAAAGCAGAAACACACAAATGAGATTACATCAAGCTAAGAAGCTTTTACAGTGTAAAGTAAAAACTCAACGAAGTGAAGAAACAACTGACATAATGGGAGAAAGCATTTGCAAACTATGCAACTAATTAAGTGTTAATATCCAGGATTTATAGAGCTCAAGAAACTCAACAACAATAAAACAACTAATCCAGTCAAGAAATGGGCAGGGGACTTGAACAGGCATTTTTCAAAGGATGAAATACAAATGGTCAACAGTCACATGAAGATATGTTCAACATCACTATCCATCAGGGAAATGCAAAAAAAAACCAAAAAACAACAACAACAACAAAAAAAACCACAACAGATCACTTCACCCCAATTAGAAAGGCTATTATCCAAAAATCAAAACAATAATAATGCTGGTGAGGATGTGGGGACAAAGGTACCCTAATCCACTGTTGGTGGGAATGTAAACTCATACAATCATTATGGAACACAGTATGGAGATTTCTCAGAAATATGGAAATACATCTACCATATGTGCCAGCAATCCTACTCCTTGGAATTTATCCCAATGAAAAGAAATGAGCATGTGAAAAACTTATTTGTACCCCCTTGTTTACTGTACCTCAGTTCACAACAGCTAAGGTATGGAATCAACCCAGATGTCCATCAACTGGATGACTGGACAAAGAAAATGTGATATATACCCATTCTGGAATACTACTCAGCTGTAAAAAAAGAATAAAATCCTGCTTTTGCAACAAAATAAATGCAACTGGAAACCATCATGATTAGTGAAATAAGCCAGTCCCCAAAAGACAAATATTGTGTTTTCTGATATGTAGTAGTTAATATATAATACAAAAAATGTATAGAAACAAAATGGACACCTTGTGATCTGACTGTTGGTTTTTAGCCCTTGTTTATATTCCTGTGGAACTGTGGTCTTTCTACTTCTTACTTGTTGAATATTATGGTTAGTGGTGCATTAAGGCTGTGATTATAGAGTGGACTGAAATTGTTTTTGCAGAAATTAAAGGAAAAAGAGGAAGATAGGAGGAGAACTGAAGGAGGAAAAAGGTGTGGGAGAAAAGTATGGTTATTTTCTTAGGGTTATACCTGTGAAACACATGAAATCTGTTCTCTTTGTATTAATAAAAATTTTTTTAAGAATCTCCATTACTATAGATAATCAGATTCCAGTTTAAAAAATATCTCTAGGTACACTTTCTGATGTATAAAATAATAACAGTAAAAAGGAAGCAAACACACACCTCAAACACACATCTTGATTTCTTAGCCTGGCCCAAAACATCCTCTACCTATTTGCAACAAAAAAGATTCAGCCTCTTTAATAAGACAGTCAGAGCTTGTCAGCTATTGTATTCCTCCCTGGCAGGCAAAATCTTGCAAAGCCTACCAAAATCCCACTAAAGCAGCAATCATGGTAAATGCAATCAAAGTTAATATTTGTCCTGGAGATTTACAATGTGATCAGAGTACAGGAAGGAGCAGTTTATTCTGTTTGAGTGTGTAGAAGGGACTAGTCCCAAACCATTTATTTGTTTAAAATTTTTTTCACCCACATATCTGTGATATGATGGCTATCAAAGGAATATTTATGATATTAAAATCTAAAAAAAGGGGCTCAACAGCCATATGCTTCTGGTACACGATATGATGTATAAGTAATTAAAAATTTGTGATTATAATTTTATAAAGTTCACTTTCAATTAGTCAAATATTTTACCTTTTTTTTTTTTTTAAATAATGTGAGAGTCAGAAACACAGAGAGAGACAGACAGCAAAAGAGCTCTCACACACTAGTTCACTCCCCACATGCCGACAAACGTTTGGGCTGGGCTGAAGCCATGAACTCAGTCCAGGTCTCCCACATGGGTGGCAGGGGCCCAGTTACTTGAGGAATCACCACTGCCTTCAAGCATCAGCATTAGCAGAAAGCTGCAGTCAGGAGCCAGACCTGGGTACTGAACCTAGACAGATTCAAGTATTACATAGGCATCTTCATCAAGATGGAATCAAATATTCTAACATGATAGAATAGATTTTTAAAGTATGTTCTACCCAATAACTGACTTCAAATAGTGTATGAACATAGCATATCTATGAAAAGCAAAGAAAATGACACCCAGCAGTCTAGAAGTGTTCCATGAATTCTTCTAGGAAATAAACTTAAGTGGACTGAGAAATCTTTGGAAATTTAATTTTATGTCTTAATATTCTCCTCAGGTGACACACCTACTCTAAGGACTCAAGTAGGTTAGCTCAAACATTCTTTAAAAAAAAAAAAAACCACTTTCTGTATAGTATACTTTTTTTTTTTTTATCTTTTTTAATTTTTTGACAGGCAGAGTGGACAGTGAGAGAGAGAGAGAGAAAGGTCTTCCTTTGCCGTTGGTTCACCCTCCAATGGCTGCCGTGCTGCGGCTGGCGCACCGCGCTGATCCGAAGGCAGGAGCCAGGTGTTTCTCCTGGTCTCCCATGCGGGTGCAGGGCCCAAGCACTTGGGCCATCCTCCATTGCACTCCCTGGCCACAGCAGAGAGCTGGCCTGGAAGAGCGGCAACCAGGACAGGATCTGGCGCCCCGACCGGGTCTGTATAGTATACTTAAGGACACTGAAACAACAGTGACACCATTATAGTATTATGAAATGGATGCATTCTGAGGCCTCTACACTACTACTTTATCTCAGCACTAACATGTTCAACAGCATTGGATAGTAAAAATGTCCTGTTTAGTGAACAGTATCTGAAAAATACCTGGAAATATAATTTACAGAAACCATTGTTTCTGCTGCATAGTTATGTGCTGATTTTCTTCCCAATGAAAATAAACTTCACACTTTCTCTGAAGAAAAAAATCAACAGATTTTCCTAAGGATTTCTTCAGTGGCACAGTTATGACCATGGCACATGAGTTTGTGAATTACCTCTGGTGATGGTGGCCAAAGAAGCGAACGTCGACTTGATTGTCCTCTTTCTGCATGACTTTGGCTGGCCAAAACCCAAAACCTTTCATTTTAGCCCAAACCAGCTCATGATTAGGTATCTGGAAATAAAACATTTTACTATGTCATAAAGTATTAAATTCAAGTATACTATTAATATTGAACTGCATAGTAAAATAGAATCCATTATTATGAAAATCAAATGTTTTTTCTGGGATCAGTTTTACCTTCAAGAAAAATACCAAAAAAATTCCTATTTGCATAAGAATAACAATATGAACCTTATTTCAGAAAAAGGAGGAACTAGAATGAGGCAGCCTCATAAGCAAAAGGCCCTGTGGAACACTGGTGGCAAGAAGAACACCCTAACTTTGCTTCAACAGTATTGTCTAGGAACAAACAGATCAGTTTCACCTGGGAATTTCTTAGAAATAGAGTTTTAAGTGCTACACAGACCTACTGTATCAGAGCCCTCTATTTTAGCAAGATCCTCAAGGGACAGATATGTACAGTAATATCTCAGAAGAATGGCTTCTCTAATGTGGTCTCTGAAGCTGCTGTCACTGGGGCTGCCTCTCTAGAACAACTCAAATACTATTTCAGTGTTCTTCCCCATTTTAGGGGAAATGCAAGCTATAGACAAACGCAAAGCCTTAGAGTTCATATCAAATAATAAAAAGAAAGCAAAAATTCAATTTAATATCAATGTTTAAACTTAAGTATCTGATTTTAAAGTCAGAAATGGATAATCCCAGATATTTTCCCCATGTTTCAACTGCTTATTGTCACTAAAACTACATATACTCTGATATAAAGAAAAGTAGTTAGGGAGGATTATAATCTTTAAGCAACTGAAAATAACATTAGGATAGTACATTATACATTTAATAGTTAAAAAACAAAAATCATAAAATCTCACATACACAAGGATAGCAAAACCAATTGTCAGGACGTGCATTTGACAAATAGAAGCAATTCTTGCAAAGCTGTAGTTCATCCAGCTGAAAAAGAAAAGCAGCTACTTTAGCTCACATAAAATATACATGTACATTAAACTGTATAAAATGCATTCACATAAATTAGTATTCTCAGAATATGTACATAGTCTTAACCTTTGTTTCTTATATAATCACTTATACCTAAACTTAAAATTTTCAGTAAGTAATACTAGAAGATCCTTCAACTTCCTGCATGAAACACCTTCATGATCTCAGAATACACTTTAAATAAAAGAAGTTCTTTACAAGGCTTGGCACAGTCTGATTCTGCTTTGCTCTCATTTCACTGGCTAGTTAGTACTCGGATTAAATAGTACTTCCACAGAAATGTTTTCCTGGGGCAAGCATTTGGTCTAGCAGTTAAGACACCTATGTTCTGTTTCTGGGTGTCTGGGTTCAATGCCCAGGTCTGGCTCCTGATTCCAACTTCCTGCTAATGTAGACCTTAGGAGGAAGCAGTGGCAGCTTAAGGTTCTTGCCATCCCCGTGGGAGACCAGGATTGAGTCTCCCTTTGGCTTGGACCAAAGCAAGTCCACTGAGGGCATTTGGCTCTGGAGTGACACCAGACAGGAACTCTCTCAAATCAAAAAGTAAAAAAGAAAGCTGCTTCTGATTAGTTGATATAAAATATCAGCTAACAACAACAGTAGTCCTCACTTTGACTTATTCTCCATTTAGTCCCTTGCCTTTTTAAACAACATTCTTTTACTACGTGGAAAGAAACATATTTCATCTCTTTCTTTTCTTTTTTCCAGTCTGCCTCTTCAGACTATAACTCCATGAGCAAGAAGTCTGTACCCTGATCACCATTATTCTTTCCATTTAACACTGCATTCAATAAATGTTTGTTGAATGAATGAAAAATGAATAAAAAAGTCAAATTTGAAATGAATGCAAGAAAAAAATCCATTTTATAAAAATTGAGCAACTTCTGTAAAAATATAGTTACAGATGTTTTAAATACGAAAGACTACAAAAATACTTTGTAAAATTTCTATTTCATTTATTTTATAAACATGAACTTTGTTTTCCCATCTATGTAATCAGGCAGGAATTCAGATCTGAATCCTTCTTTTGAAGAGGATAATATTTACTGAATGTTTGCCAGTGCATTATCTAATAGAATAGCTCCTGAGGCTAGTTCTAAGCTTCTGTGTAGATGTTACTTAATAATTAAATTTAATTCTCAAGGTCTCTTTTTGAACACTTTTGCCAAGAACCTTGTTCTCCAATTGCATTATACCCAATATGTATCAAACATGAAAATAACATTACATTTAAAGGAAATGACATAATTAAAGAGTAGACATAAGAGTGGAATCCTGAAATAAATAAATCTGGGTTATAGCAAGAGTTCAATTATTAGGAAGGGATAGTACCTCATGACACGTGTCTTTATATAGCATCCTTGCAATGTCAGCTTGCTCACTGTCTGCTGTAATTAAAGATAGACATTACCTATAAACAAAAATCTATCAAAATTAATATTCTCATTTTATTTTCTTTTAGTTTGGTAAGGGGGGAAATACACTATTAAACCAATGTGTTATTTTAAAGTTCAGTCACCAACGTAAAATTTTATGAGCAGCTTTTATTTTACTTCCAACACAACCATTAACTCTCTACGTATATATACTGATCCTTCCCTTTGAATGATAAGATATTAATGAAGAAACAATTAGAATTAACGTGCTTATGAGAAGCTCCTCAGCTAAGACAAATATATATAAAACAATAAAGAATAATTATATTTTCATCATTTAATATACTACAATTTTAAGGTTGGGCAATTAATTCTATAAAATAAAGCACCAAATATCCTTAAATTTAAACTCTGACATCATTTACTCATTAAGATATTAATTTTGGGGATGTAATTTTTTTTTTTTGACAGGCAGAGTTAGACTGAGAGAGAGAGAGACAGAGAGAAAGGTCTTCCTTCGATTGGTTCACCTCCCAGATGGCTGCTACAGTCAGCGCGCTGCGCTGATCCGAAGCCAGGAGCCAGGTGCTTCTCCTGGTCTCCCATGCGGGTGCAGGGCCCAGGGACTTGGGCCATCCTCCACTGCCTTCCTGGGCCACAGCTGGACTGGAAGGGGAGCAACTGGGACAGAATCCAGCGCCCCAACTGGAACTAGAACCTGGGGTGCCAGCACCGCAGGTGGAGGATTAGCCTAGTGAGCTGCGGCGCCAGCCAGGGAGGTAATGTTTTATAAAAGATATTTCTCAACATGGAATATAAACAATATTTTGTTTAAATTGCACACAAGGAGTCTGTGTCATGGCACAGTGAGTTAAGCCACTGCTTGCAACACTAGCTTCCCACATGAGCACTGACTGGAGTCCTGACTGCTCCACTTCCAATCCAGCTCCCTACTAAAGTGTCTAGAAAAGCAGTGGAAGATGGCCCAAGTGCTCGGGCCCCTACCACCCATGTGGTAGACCCAGATGGAGCTTAAAGGCTTTCGGTTTCGGCCTGGCCCAGCCCTGGCCATTTGGGGCCATTTGGGGAGTGAACCAGTGGATGGAAGCATTCTCTCTGTCTTTTCCCCTCTCTCTTTTACTTCTGCCTTTCAAATAAAGAAAATAAATCTTTTAAAAATGCACACACACACACACACACACACAAACCAAAAAATATTCAACCTCCATAGAAAATCACTGTGTTGTGGAGAAGCAGTTGAGCATCAGCTTTGAACTCTTCATAACTTCGGTATTTTCCTTCATTCACTTTCTGTAGAAAGCAAAAAATAAAATAGTTACCAGTGAAAATATTTGTCTGGATTATGTTTACAGGATTAAAGTATGGGACATAGCAGTTTTTCTAGGACAACATTAAGATGACTACTTTTGTCCTATAGTACTGACAGAGAAAGTGCATAAAAGAAACCAACAACTCCACTCTTTAATATTGCAGTACAATGAAGCGTGGCTGATCAGATAGCCTGCAGCCACAATGTACTACATTACTGTAACAAGTGCATACTGTGGAATATTTCATTTTGTAATAATGATGAAAGCTGCCACTAGGCCTTATAAATAATGAATGCTTTGGTCAGTGTGGTTGATCAGATACTAACCAGACACTTAGCATTTTTTTTTTTGACAGAGTGGACAGTGAGAGAGAGAGACAGAGAGAAAGGTCTTCCTTTTCCATTGGTTCAGCCCCGAATGGCCACTGTGGCCGGTGCACTGCACTGATCCGAAGGCAGGAGCCAGGTGCTTCTCCTGGTCTCCCATGCAGGTGCAGGGCCTAAGCACTTGGGCCATCCTCCACTGCCTTGCCGGGCCACAGCAGAGAGCTGGCCTGGAAAAGGGGCAACCGGGAAAGAATCCGGCGCCCCGACCGGGACTAGAACCCAGTGTGCTTTCGCCGCTAGGTGGAGGATTAGCCTATTGAGCCGTGGCGCCGGTGCAGTTTACTTTCAGTTGAAATCTTCCACAACTCAGTTCAATTGCTATCTCTTCCAAGACTTCCTTAGATTCTCTCAGTTGGAGTTAACTGCTTCCAGTGTGGCATCAACAGTCACATGGGTTGTTTACAAATATTATCTAATTTCAAATCTGAATTTCTGAGTATATTGGGCTAGGGCCAAACTGGGACTATTTAAGAGCTCACTCAGGAGATGGAAAATACACAAGGATAAGAATAACTTCCCCACAGCACTACCAAAGCACCTTGTTTCCAGTTTTGCACTTAATCATGGTATTTTGATATTTTGGTCTGTATTGTAAAAGTTTACAAACATAAAAACCATGTCTTCATATTCATTTTCCTTACAGAAGTTTTGTTCATAGTCAGCACTTGCTAAGCACAAGGCCAAGCCACCACTAACCCAGCTAGTGTCAACCCAGGTCTACATAGATCAGATGGGACCATTAGAGAGATGACAATCTAGGAAGCCTTCCCTGATGAGATAGCAATTGAGTCTTGGAAGACTAAAAGAAAGGAAATTTCATGAAGAAAGATGAGCATAAGAAAGGGTGGCTGGGTTCTTAAATATGCTGTGCAGGGGCAGGTGTCAAGGCAAAGCTGCCAGTTGGGATGCCTGCATCCCACATTCTAGCCACTGCACTTGTGATCCAGCTTCTTGTTAATGCGCCTGGGAAGACAGCAGATAATGGCCCAAGTATTAAGATACCTGCCACCCATACTGGAGACCTGGATAGAGTTCTGGGATCCTGGCTTTGGCTTAGCTCAGCTCCAATTGCTACAGCAATTTAGGGAATGAACCAACCAATGGATGCTCTCCCTTTCCATGTCTCTGATCTCTATTTATAGCTCTCGCTGTCAAATAATAAATAATTAAAACTTCAAAATATTCTTTACAGTTTAGGAGACAGGGTTATACAATCTGAAGACTAAAAACATGTTTTTATTGGATTTTGTTGTAATTTGTAATTGTATGTTAACAAACTCATTAGCAGTCCTCTGCTATAATAAACAGAACTAAGTTTAAGACTAATTCAGTTTTCTAGTCAATTTTAAATTTGTTCATTTTGTTGTTGACCAACATTCTAGATTAGTTCTCTAAGTTTTTCTTGAGACAAACTCCAAACTACTACTGCAAAACAGGAAAAATTTTGTCCAAAAATGGGTTCTTTACATATGAAACATTAAATTGTCCAGGATATAAAACATGAGTTCTTCAGGGAAGTAGTATGAAGAAGCTATTGATTGTTTACAACCAAGACTTTCAAAAATGATACCTAACTTGTATTAAGTATGTACATGAAATTTACAATACGTAGTAACTGTTCACTTATAGTTATGCCTTTTTGGTTTTAGTAAGAAATTGGAGAAAGTGGATTCCCAAGAATGAACAGCAACCTGAATCACTGTTTATCTAGCTATGTTATTGTATACCCTGATAATTTAGAACATGTATTTGAAGTAGAAATAAAATAAGCCAACTTTACCTCTTGTATGGTGGGAACATCAACAGCTGAATGTACCAGCCTCCTGTACATTGGATGCTTATTGTCCTTCCCCTTTTTATTAAGATCAATAGCCTAAAAAGTAGTCAGATACACCAGTTTTAAATGTAGCTAAAGGCAGGTAAAACATCCATTTCTAAAACTCAAAGTATTATCTACCTTTAAAGAGAAATCTTACATAAAGTACTTTAAAATCTAACAGAGAAATGTATATAAACCAGATAGTTTTCTGTGTCATTCCTGAAGATTTTGACAGAAAGAACAGCTATTTGGAAAATTTTGTTTCATTTTAAACAGTAATCATCAATGAAAATGTTCATTCTGATAGATGAAATTAAAAAATGTAAATGATTCTAATCTAATGCAACTTTTTTTTTTAACAGAAAAACCTAAATAGGCTATTATAGAACAATTTAGTTCAAAAACAATGGTTTCCACATTTCATATTGCTATATTCATATTTGTTACTTCTCAGTTAATAATCCTGAAAGAATGACCAAGGGTAAGATATGTTTGGGGAGATTTTTAAAAACACCCTCAGCAGGACTCACCCTCTCTTTCATGCGGGAGACAATGAATCTCAAGTATGTGCCCATCTCCTGTTTGTTTGTATTCTTTTTCTTAATGCTCTGTTAAAAAAAAGATGTCAAATATAAAATCTGATCATTTACATGTTTATATTCATGTAAAACACATATGTAAGATTACAGCATGCAAATATTTATTAAAAGATACGCTATTTCCAACATACTTGCTAAAGAAAACTCTGCTCTCTGCGTGACAGAAATATTTAATGTCACAAGGTGAGAACTGAAAAAATATTATGTTGTACTTGACATAAAACTATATTTCTTCTCTTCTTGATGTTTTAAAGCTTCAAACAATCTTCAGAAAAAAGAAATATGATTATATATTGGAAAATCACTTGTTTTACTAAAATTTTGATGGTTAAAGTAATTTTAGGAATATTTTCAATTAGCAATTAAATAGTGAATTTCAAAGCAACATTCTTCATTAAAAAGGTTATTTAGAAATCTATGCACACTAACATATCTATTTAAAAGTGTTACAGAGCAACTCAGTAATAACTCCAATTTCTGTTATTCTGGCCTACTAGCTAATTGCATTTTTCAATTTATTGTTCAGGAAAATCTAACTTCACACAAAGGAAAAAAAAACACAGGATTCTATGTTTTATGTTATTTCTAGACAGCTAGGAAATAGGACTGAAGTTCCTGTTTACCTAATCAAGGCCAAGACATTACAAAAGTCTGAAGAATGCAAAGGCCCAATTTCTGGACAACTGAATATAATCAGAGTATTCTCCAGGGGAACTGAGTAGATCTGGCCACTAGTATTAATGGATGCTTTTACATGTTGACTAGATTATGATTCTTTGCTCAGTGACACAATTCCTCCTGAAAGAACTTTATATACAAGAAATCATTTTAATATGCTAGTAAAAACAGTAGAAGAAAGAGCAACTATTCCTCATATGACAGAATTTCTAGCTAGGGATTAAGCAAACTGATTTGTATCTATAGAACATTAAAACATCTGAATAAAAGGTAGGGAAAGCATTTTATTACTTACAAAGTGAATCTTAACTGTTTCATTTTTAAGGTGTTATCTTCCTTCCATTTCTACTTCTTGCCTGAATTTTTCAGCAATGCACACACTAGTTTTATTTTTGTCTTATTCAGCTTCATCACCCATGCATACAGCTTCTAAATTTATGACAATTTTAAAATGTTTTTTCTCAAACCTGGCCATGTATCACAGAAATGGGTGAATTTCTATGAAATACACTTGGGCTTCACCCTAAGCATCTGGGTTGGAATTTCTGGGGGTAGTACATGTGCTCTATATCTGTTCATTTATTTGTTTAATTCCTCTGGTGGTTATGATACATGGCCAAGAATGAGTTACCAACAGATGGAGTCTGAAACACAACAAAATTTCCTGAATCCCAGGTTTATAATCTTTGGAAGAGAGAGATTCTCTTTTTCAAACAGGAAGAAATAGATGCAACAGAATTTCAAATGAGTAACACAGGCACAAGAAAAGAAAAACAAAGATCCAATTCAAATAGCTTATATGCACAGTATTTAGCCACAAGCACCAAACAACTTTAAAACAAACATTGAGGGCTGGTCTATGGTGCAGCAGGTTAAAGCCCTGGCCTGCAGTGCTGGAATCCCAAATGTGTGCCAGTTCAAGTCCCAGCTGTCTCACTTTTGATCCAGTTCTCTGCTATAGCCTGAGAAAGCAGTAGAATATGGCCCAAATCCTTGGGCCCCTGCACACATGTGGGAGACCCAGATGAAGCTCCTGGCTCCTGGATTCAGATCAACTCAGCTCTGGCTGTTGCAGTCATTTGGGGAGTGAACCATTGGATGGAAGACCTCTCTCTCTCTGGCTCTACCTATCTCTGTAACTCTTTCAAATGAATAAAATAAATCTTAAACAAAACAAAACAAAACAAAACAAAACAAAACACTGAGCTCTAATAGGTTTGTTTCTGCAATGGCCTAGATTAGCAATTCATTTTTTAAGTTAAAAACATTTTACTTTTGAAACAGAAACTGTATGTACTTAGGGTACATATAACATGTTTTCAAATACATCTACAGTGTAGGATGGCTAAATTGAACTAATTAAAGGTGTGTGTTATCTCACGTACTTGATCATTTCTGTCATGGTAAAGACACTAAATCAGTTTCATTTTTAGCAAGATGTCCCAGTGATTCTAATACAAACATGAGAATTATTAGCTGGTCACTCCTATGTGTCAGCCTACAATAGTGGCTGACACAGGAGCTCTCAGTGGATTTGAAACACAGTTACTGAAGCTTTGGGACAAATGTCTTTACAAGTAGCATGGACATCCTTCAATGCACTGCTCTCTACACTAAATAAGAGTCTGGTAAAATGTTAGAGGAAACAGAAAGCAATAACAAAGTCAAGGACAGGTGCTTTTTTCTCAGCATTTAGAAAACCTATCTTCCTTTTTAAAAAAGATGGGAGAATAAAAACAAATCCTTTTAGCTATGTGTCCTACTACCATGCTATGTCTAAAATATTTTGTGAATACTATTAAAACTGATTTCAAATATCAGTCTCATTAGATGGTGAATTTGTACAAATTCAGATGTAACAGCAATATCTAGCAGGTTAGATATCTTGTATACTGTACCATCAATGGGGTTATAGTTTTTTTAATATGTAATATATTATTCAATATATATTACAAATATATATATTCAATATATAATATATTATTACAAAACCCTATGTAATGCTGAAATTAATATTAATGTTCACTAAATATTGTCCCCAGCCCTTCTGGCAATTAAGCAGGATGGGAAAAACTCTGCTCTCTAGACCTTCTTTTGAATAATTCAACCTTAAGTGGAATAATCACAGAGGGCTAAGCTCTAGGCTGTCTGTGGTCACTTGACCAGTGACAAACTAGAATGTGCCTGAGCACTACTGACTGACCTCACCATATCCAGTAGAAAAGCTCTATGCTCCAGTCCCAAGGCTGCTGTGCACTGTAATTATGCATAAGAATATGTTTTCCTTCCTGTTCTCTAAACATAAACCAATGAAGTACTTCACTCTGTTATCTTGCCTCTAAGTTCTCTTGTTTTTAGAGCCTTAGAAAATAAAGCCATCCAGTGTTTATGGGCAAAAATATTGCATTGCTAGAATCAAATTTAGTATCACTACAGTTAAAAGATCCTAACTAGACTATTCTATCTTTGAAACAACAAATATTCAAGCACTTTGAAGCAGTTATGGAAACCCCTACTTCACTTTGGTTAAGTTTTGTAGTTTGTGTACAAACTTGTTGATATAATTATCCAGTTTAAATAAAAGTTTATATTCAATCCCTATACTCTTTCAATACAGAATCTACACAAACTGTGGATACTACATGCTCTTATAAACTTTGGCTTCACCTCTTTAAATATTTCTAGATGAATGGCTAATTTATTGTTAACCAAGAGTAGTGATGTTTACTTTTGGGATGACTGAACACAGCTCATGCCAACAGTATTAAATTCAGAAAACAGTTTAATAAAGAATAAAAACCTGACTTTATATTCTGTTCAAATTTGCTTAGAGGTAGTAGAGGTAGGTTGCTAGAGTATCTCTTTTCCAAGTGCAATGAAAGGTAGGCATCTGAGCCTGGAAAAATGACTCCTTCAGTGAAGGGTGAAAGGAAACTTGGCTGACTGGGTAAGACTCACCCCCATTCTTCTCAGCTCTATCTGATGCAAACTACCCAGAATGCTTTCAATGTATTACCTTCACATATACTACTCTGGGAAAATCTTGACTTCATTTAGCCCTGTGCTCTTCAGATTGAGATATTTTACACCTGTGTGTTTATTACATTAGAACCACCCATGGAGCCTTTCAAACAGCACCAATGTCTGTAAATATAAAGTCCTAAAACAGGCAAAAGTTATCTACAATGGAGAATAATCTGATCAACGGTGATCTGGGGAGAAGAGCATGGCAGTGGGTACCATCGCAGGGACAATAGTGGTGAGTTTTCTATGGCTCAATGGGATTGGGATTACACTAGTGTATGCCTTTGTCTATTGCTCAGATGGTACACTGAACATTTGTGTATACCACTGCAAAGTAGATTTTACCTTAAAGTAAAAAAGCCTTCAAGGCATGGGTGTCACTTCCAGAGATTCTGATTGAGGGTTGAAGCGTACGTATTCATAGTTGATAAAAATCCTTCAGTTTTCCTGATATGCAGTCCTGAGAAGCACTACCTCAACTTTAGAAAACACTCTGCTTAAAGAAACATGTGCAGGCATACGTTGGGACAACAGTTCAAATGTTAACTTTTGCTGCTGTATTCAAAGCATAAAGTTGTATATCTTGAAAAGCTTTTTTTGAAAGTGATTTCAAAGTTAATCTGCATTATTTAAAAGTCCTCAGCATATCTGGCATGGTCTCAATCTGCTTACTTACACAAAAAGAAATATTATATATGCCAAAATTGCTGTGGTAGTTGTGTTTTCAGTGTTTATTGGCTCTTTTCAGTTACCAAAGTGAGAAACTACAATGATTTTGGCTATATGAAAGGATGGACCAAAAGAAATTTTACAAACAGGATTATTTTTGCTGAAAGCTTCCATGTGCCCTTGTGTATTTATTTTTTAATTATTTCCCAATATGTCTTTTCAAGTGACAAATAAAAGACTCTCCTCCAGACATTACGGGGCCATTCTCAAGAAATCATATGCCCGCTCACACATTACTTGACAATGGCATGGTGGTCCTGGACCTCCCACCACCCAAGGCTGGGCCACAGTGGCTCACAGATTCTGCTTCCCAGATGCAAAGGCTCAGGAGCTTTCCTGGTGAACTGACACCAACATGAGAGGATCCTTAAAGAAACAGAATCCCTCATTTGTAAGAACATAACATTTGCTATGACATTCTCTCATATTTGATAAACTATACTTCCAGTTATAATTTAAATTTAGTATTTCACAAAAGAAATCAAGTGTTTTACCTTCTGTCATAGGGCTGTGATTTCTGAGGTTACAGATTGTAGAGATGCCTTATTGGCATTCATAGAAAAGTGTTTCAGCTGGTGTCTGTCAGCCAAACCAAGATATTTAAAATACTTTGAATAAAAGCTACTGTACCTAACAGAATTATAGGAGTAGCTTCTAAGATAAACATTATTTTGCTTATAATATAACTAAGCAAACAGTTTCTGACAACAAGGTTAGTGCATCATAAAAATAGCGCTCCATTATATCTGCAGATTGCTTCAGATTTAGTTCTTTCACAGGCTTACACGAATTGTATCTATCCTCTACAATGTAGGCCTCAGCATCCTTCTGTAAAGGCCTTTGTACCAGTGTTAGGTCAGAATCCACCAAAATAAGGCCTAGTAAGTAGTGGTACCTGTTCATATTACCTGGTAGCATATGAGAATGTCTTTGGTCATCATCTACAAATGAAAAGAACTTCCCATTACACAGCAAACTTGCTGCAACTTTTAATGTGACAATCATCATATAGCTGAAGCTATATATATGAAGCACATATATTTGTGCAAGACATCTACTGAAGTAAGATATTCTTAAGTTATAGATAACTGAGCAAGTTGCCCTCCTTACTTTAGAAAAAAAATAGAAAATTTTATACATGTTCTTAAGCAAAGGATTCTCAAGACAATGACAAGTAACTGTTTGGCCATTTCAAATCAGATGGTTCCAGGTAGACACAACAAAGTCTGAGTCTAGGAGCTCAGTCACCCTCAGTGCCATAAGCGTTCTTGGCTGGAAGTCTCAGAGATTGTTCATCCTGTTTATCGATAGCAGACTACTAATGAAGCCCACAGATCATTATCTGAAGGAACATTCAGGACCATTATTTGAAAGAACACTTAGAACTAAATGCCTTTACTGGTCTGAAATTTTCAATTCTTCCTCTAGACCCAGTTTTTACATTTTGGCAGAGAATAAACTAGTGCAAGTCTCTATTATTTCAAGGCAATGAGTATTCCAAAGAAAGAAGTTCAAAATCAGAAATTCAGATATCTTTCATCAGTTTAATATATTTATGTTGCTACAGTTCACCTCATTCAAGCCCCCCACCTCTGACTAAACACAAGGGTTTCAAACTCTGAGGATTCCCAATCTCCAAATGTTTCCTCCACAACAGACTAGACTAGAGGTCAACAAGCTTTTCCTGTAAAGGACTAAGCTGATTGCTTTAAGCTTTGCATCTTTGGTCTCTGTCTCAACTGCTTACCTCTTCTGTTATAGAAAGAAAGTAGTCATAAATAAATACTCATTATATTCATATGGCTGTGTTTGAATAAAACTTTTGGGTATTGAAGTTTGTGTTTTTATTATTTTCACAAGTCACAAAATATTATCCTCTCTGATTTTCTTCAACAATTGAGAAACGTAAAACCCCTTCTTAGTTCACAGGCGGTACAAAACCACAGGTTAATCCCTGGACTAGAATAAGGAGTGTCCAATATAGTCTACTTCAGTTCTTTTTGAACAACCTTATACACTATCTGGCTCACGAAAAATGTTTGATAAACATTGGTTGAATTATATGGACAGTATCTATTACTAACTAACTAATCCATTACTATTACTATTAGCTTCTCTGCCTACTAGGAAAACTGTACCACAAACTTGAATTAAAAAAATATGAAGATACTTCCAAAATTAGTAGTTCACACCCAAGTGTGTGTTAGCATATTTCAACCAATATAGATAGTTTTGTTTACTTTTGATGCGTGAATCATTAAAAGCTAAATACCAGTCATTGACTTCTAACAATCCATAACAGTGTCACCAACAGCTCACTTAAATGTTAGAGAACATATAATCATCTGTGGTAGTTCCTGGAAATGTAGATTCCTGATCCTGATCCCCAGAGATTGTCTGGGGTGGGATCCTGGAGGCTTTGTGTGGGAAAAAAAAAAAAAAAATCACTCCAGATACTTTGGTACAAGTGGCCTCTGAATTTTATTTGGAAAAAACCTTATCTGCATATAAATTTACAGTATCACTTTAGGAAACAAGAAGGCCCAAGATCTCCTTTATAATTGTAATCATAGAACATAAGAATAAAAATGAAATTAATCTGCAAAAACTGTGTATGTTGTTAGGGATGTCAAGAAGCTCTGCAGTATCCTCAAGATCCACCTGTAACAATGCCATCACAAAGAATTCTGAAGAAACCCCAGTGTCTGAGGCTTTAAAAGTAAAGGTGGTCTAGCCGAAGAGGTGTTGAATGGCCCAATCCTATCACTTCTCCCTTGAAACCACGGGAACTCATGTAGCCCATCAATGAAAATCACTCTGTAGAACTATTTCCTAAAAATATACTTATGTTCACTCTTTTTTACTCCCAGTACTGACACACTGAAATCAAATCTAATCTACAATATCAGAAGAGCAGAACATCACACCTATTGCTGGCATTAATAGCAGAAAACCTGACCTGCCCAGTTTTGCATGTAAACCAATCCAGCAACAAGTTATTTACACTCAAGTTCCTGACAATATATTTTTAAACTTACTTTAAAAGAATTTAAGTTTAAAAGCCTCCTGTAAGTTGTCATAGATATTCTTGTTGTATACTGGCAAATGAGACTTCACTAACGTGCCACCTCCACGGTCAAAAATGTTAATTTTGCAGAATAACTAAAGCACAGTATTTCAAAATTTATTCATCCAGGTTTATCTAGTAACACTGAATGCTATTACAGTTATAAATCACTTCTTTCATCTCCAAGGAATGTTAAGTATTAACTGAGATAAGAAATCAGATGGCAGGGCCAGCACTGTGGCACAGTGGGTTAAGCCACCATCTGCAGCATTGGCATCTCATATGTATGGGTGCTGGTTGCTTTACTTCCAATCCAGCTCCCTGCTAATGTGGCTGGGAAAGCAGCAGAAGATGGCCCAAGTGCGTGGGCCCCTGCACGCACATGGGAGACCCAGATGAGGCTTGAGGCTCCTGGCTTCTGGCTTTGGCCTGGCTCACCTCTGACCGTTGTCGCTACTGGGGGAGAGAACCAGTGGATGGAAGATTTCGATATCTCTCTCTCTCTCTCTCTTCAACTCTTTCAAATAAATAAGTAATCTTCAAAAAGTGGGAAACAATGAGGTGATATGAGCAGCTGTGCAGCATCCAGTCTAACATAAATTAACAACTATTGAAACAGGTTTTTAAAGTAATTTTACAGTCACAAAACAGACTACAATTATAAAAACATCAGTATTTTAAAATCCACTTTGGTCACACATTCACTAAGAAATTGCCAAAATAATATTAGCTACAGAGATAAAGGAGTCATGCATGTCAGAAATTTTATTATTCAGCATTAATGCACTTTTGGAGGTAACTTCAGGCCCCTTTGTGACTTGGCCGTCAGATTTGGGAATAAAAGAGGAAGTCAGAAAAATTCTATGAAACACAAGATTTGTACCTAAGGCTCTTTCCCCATCCTGTACAAATCTTTCAAGAATAAGATGGAAAAGGCAGAGGCAGAATGTGTAGAATTTCCATTGCTTTTTGAAAGTAGCTTCTATGTTTGCTTTAGTAACAAGGGCAGGCATACAGTTGTTCTTTGCATAGAAGGGCTCATACTCAGCCCCTATCTTCCTATCTACCTCTGACTCCTTCAAATCCTCACTCGTGCATTTTGCATTATAGAGACAACAGGAGGAAACTGTACTTAGTTCATATGTTCAATTCAATACTGGAAACACTAATAAACTTCCTGTTATGTAAATTAAGTTGTGATCATCCTGATAAAGGAATCAACTGGACTTCTTACATCTCATGCCCTTGGAGATAAAAGATAAATTTCAATTAAGATTCTAAATAAGTCACCAGAAAATATATCACTAAGACAAAATACATTGCTACCCAAAACCGAAAAGATTTCATGCCCATATCTGGGCCCTCCCTTTTTTTTAACCATCATATTCTTAAATTCATAATGGAAAGGCAATATAGTAAACAGATGAACTTTTTATTTATTGCTTAGGTGGGATAAAAGGAATTTATAGAGATTAGATAACACTACATAGTAGTTTATAATCTTAGAACCTATATCCAGTTTTTAAAAATCATCTGGCTTTATCAATGTTTCCATTACGTTTTCCTCCGGTTCAGCTTGTAATGAACAACAAAGCTGCTTTATAAAAGCAGCTAGTGGGGCTGGAGCCTTGGGTCACTTGGTTAATCCTCTGCCTGTGGTGCCGGCATCCCACATGGGTGCCGGGTTCAAGTCCCAGATGCTCCTCTTCCAGTCCAGCTCACTGCTGTGGCCCGGGAGGGCAGTGGAGGATGGCCCAAGTGCTTGGGTCCCTACACCCACATGGGAGACCAGGAGGAAGCACCTGGCTCCTGGTTTTGGATCGATGTAGCGCCAGCCAGAGCAGTCATTTGGGAAGTGAACGAACGGAAGGAAGACCTTTCTCTCTCTCTCTCACTGTCTATAACTCTAGCTGTCAAATTAAAAAAAAAAAGCATCTGGTTTAGACAGAAATTCTTAAAATTAATTTTCTCTTTGATTAGAGAACTTAAATAAATTATAAAGCTGTTTAAAAATATAAAATTTTTAATGTTCATTACTGACTTCAATATTACATATGGCCACCATTTAAAAAAAGAACAGCTTATACTTTTATTTCATTAGAAAATCACCTAGAAATTATGATTAGAAATGATTAGAAAATCATTCTAGATTTGTTAATATGTATATTGAAAGCAAAGGTATTTAGTTTGGGGTGAGAATATTAACAAACTTCCCACATTAACAAAAGAAGACAGACCAGAAAGCAACAGCATTCATAGTAGTTCCATAGTAGATATATAATGAAGGAATTTATATTCAACCAATTTTCATTTAATATTTTGGTACCATTTCATTCTAAACATTAAGTGAACATTTTTTCTACCTTTGCAATAAAAAAAAGTATACTGCTTACATCCAAAAGCATGAAACTGAATTCAGAAGTAAACATCCATCTATAGTTTCAGAGATAGCCTTCATCACATTTTTTTTCTTTAGCTTCGTCAAAAACAAAAAGTCACAGTGTAGGGGCCAGTGGTGTGGTGTAGTAGCCTAAGCCTCCACCCACAGCGCCAGCATCCCATATGGGTATTGGTTTGGTTCCCTGCTGCTCCTCTTCTGATCTAGCTCCCTGCTATGACCTGGAAAAGCAGCAGCAGATGGCCCAAGTCCTTTCTGAAGGTAGCTTTTACATTTGCTTTAGTAACAAAGGCAGGTATACAGTTGTTCTTTGCTTAGAGGGGCTCATACTCAGCCCCTATCTTCCTATCTATGGGCCCCTGCACCCATGTGGGAGACCCAGAAGAAGCTCCTGGTTCCTGGCTTCAGATCAGCCCAGCTCAGGCCGCTGCAGCCATTTTGGGAGTGAACCAGAAGATGGAAGACCTATTTGTCTCTCCCTCTGTAACTCAGCCTCTCAAATACATAAATCTTTAAAAAGACCTTTAAAAAAAATCTTAAAAAAAAAAGTCACAGTGTAAATGCCTCAAACATAACTTACTCTGAACTAAGTCAACACTGATAAGCCAGTAGGTACTAAACTGATAGAAGTCTAGACAGACTCCTAATGGTAAGTTTTAGTAAACTAGTTAAGTTCCCTCATTTTTAATATCTGCCTAATGTGTAAACTATAATCCATGTGAAAAAAAGGTACATGAGGCTTAACATCCAACTTTAAAAGTTCAGTTGTAATGTTTTCTACACATCTAATTTAAAGTATTGTTTCCTGCAAAATATGTATCTTCACTTGAAATATTTTTAAAAGAAGCTATAATAGGGAAATTTTAGGAACAGGTCCTATCAGTGTGTAAGTACTGCTAAGCAGCTCTATTCCTCAGAATAGCAGATACATAAGAGTCAAGAACAGGAGCCAGATAGTCAAGTGCCACAAATCTGGGAGTATTCTTAGGTTAGATGTATAATCAGAGTATTTTGAAGCTATTAATAAAATTCTCTCACACTGATTCTTCCTTATTTTTTATCTACATTTTCTTATGATTTTGCAGTTTATTAGTGTGCTAAATTAATTCATCATTGTATTTGTGCATTAACAAAAGTTTTAAAATTTGTTAGCCTTAACAAGAGAAAAATGCAACCTGAAATATTCCTGGGGGATGAAAATTTTCTAGTTTTTAAAGACACTGAATACTTGTCCCTATCTATTAGCTTGAATAAGTTACTTTTTCTTTTGTGACTTAAATTGATCTTTGCACACAATAACTATCTCATAAATGGCATCTAAAGTGATTCAAAGTTTGTTGTATGATATAAAGAACAGTAATATAAAATTACAAAATTTTAAAAGAAAACAAAATTTTAAAAGAGATTCTAGTGGAGCACTGTTGCATTTGAGAGGCTCAAATGTGGTGAAAAAAGTAGATCACGCAGTGTTCCCATTTACTCACTTTATATATTATGACTCACATACTATCAACCACACTGTGAAGTTCATCTTAGACCATCTAGCACCCATAAAGGCTACATCCCAATGACACATATAAAACTTACATATATAAAACCTTTATTTATCTGAATTTAAATGGGAACAATAACATGAATCTGTAACTCATATAAGTTACGAAAATCAAATTCATTTATGTGAAGAGCATGTACATATTAAATGAGGATGGACAAAACAGGGATCTACTTTCAAACTATATCTCCAAATTGCTAACCTGGAAAGTATCAATTATTTTGTCTGTAAATCTATACTTCACTTGTTTTGCTATGTACTTGTCCACATTAAGTTAACTTTTTTACAAGGTTTTAGATTCTGAACAATTGCAATGCTGTCAGATATAACAAGCACTAACCTATGCAGACCAGTGCTTGTTACACAATCTGCTGTGTACATTAGGGAGAGAAAGGGCTTGAGGGAACAACTGTTTCAGAATTCTCCCAAAACACAACCACAGCTTGTCAGGGAGACACGTGCAATACCACCCTCATAAGGTCAACATTTTATAGCAAAAGATGTTTACCTTGGAGTAGGGTAGGTATTAGAGTATGAATGATCTAAAACTGTACTAACACTGTAGCTACAAGCTGAAGGTGGGACACTGAAATTCAGTTCCTCAGTTCACAAGCCACATTCAAGGGCTCAACAGACACATGTGGCAGTGTCTGATACTTGAAAATGCACAATCATTTCTAACACTACGAAAAGAACCTTACACAGCATTGCACTGAAAGGCAATGCGATGCCACCCTAGCAGGTGGTCCTGAGGTGTCTTATGACAGACCACTTTGCTTTCAATTGTATTAAGTTTTTTTTTTCTACTAGCTATAACTCAAACAATATCACAGTGTCACTGTCATGCTTTTAGATCAGCAAGTATGCAGTACACATATGAGCTCATACACACAAACCCACATACATACCTACACACACACATACACACATGCACAGAGCATATATGCACACACAGAGGCTTGATTCTAACCAGGATACCAAAGAACAAAATGTGTAATTTGGAAACTGAAGTAAAATAAAATGAAACAAAATTTCATCCTATCAATGCTGTAGAGAAAAATTTTCACATGCTGTTGGCATAGATGGGTATAATCTTCTAAAGGCCAGTTTGCAGATTTTATCAAAAATTTAAATGTGCATCCTATGCTTTAATTTTTACAATTCAACTTCAAGTGAACTTCTCCTGCAAAAGATGGTAAGATAGAATTACAGATATATACAAATTGTCTTTCTTTTAAAAAAATGATGGATGCTATCTGTGTTTTAAAGATTGTTCCTTTCGGGGCTGCTGCTGTGGCTCACTTGGTTAATCCTCTGCCTGTGGTGCCGGCATCCCATATGGGCGCTGGATTCTAGTCCCATCTGATGCTCCTCTTCCAGTCTAGCTCTCTGCTGTGGCCCAGGAGGGCAGTGGAGGATGGCCCAAGTGTCTGGGTCCTTGTACCCACATGGGAGACCAGGAAGAAGCACCTGGTTCCTGGCTTCACTCAGCGCAGCGCTGGCAGTAGCTGCCATTTTGGAAGTGAACCAATGGAAGGAAGACTTTCTCTCTCTCTCTCTCTCTCACTGTCTATAACTCTGTCAAATTAAAAAAAAAAAAAAAGATTGTTTCTATAAATAAAGCTGTGTAAGTGATTTTTCAAAAGGGTATGATTTTGTAATTTTTGTGGGAAAACGCATGCTTAACACAGGAAAATAAGCTTCAAATAAATTAAAAAAACAAACTTCAGTCATGTGGATAAGTAACAGTAAGACTCTTCCTCAGATGTTCAAAATGAAAGATGATTTTTGTATTTTTTTAAGATTTCATTTATTTATTTGGGAGGTAGAGTTACAGAGAGAGAGGGAAAGATAAAGGGAAAGGTCTTCCACCCAATTGTTTGCTCCCCAAATGGCATAATGGCCGGAGATGGGCCTTTCTGAAGGCAGGAGCCAGGAGCTTCTTCTAGCTCTCCCACGTGGGTGCAGGGACCAAAGAACAGGGGCCACACTCTGCTGCTTTTCCAGACCATAGCAGAGAACTGGATCAGAAGAGGAGAAGCCAGGGCATGAACTGGCACCCATAATGGGATGCCAACACCACAGGAATGCCAGAGCTCTGGCCCTGGAGGATGATTGTTGACATATGAATACAAACATCATTTATGACAGAGATTTTCAGCAAATAGTAGAAATGATACAAATGTGCATCAAGGGCATTTGTTTAAATTATGGCCTACCCTGTTAAATTTTAATATGGGAGCTGTATTATCTGCTGGCACTGCAGGTTATGTCTCCGCCTATGCCACTGGCATCCTAAATGGGCACCAGTTTGAGTCCCAGCTGCTCTACTTCCTATCCAGCTCCCTACTAATGCACCTGGGTAAGCAGAAGATGGCCCAAGTCCCACCCAGGAGGGAAATCTGGAAGAAGCTCCTGGTTCCTGGCTTTGGTCTGGTCCAGTTCTGGCTGTTGAGGCCATCTGGGGAGTCCAACAAGTGGATGGATGCTCATGCTCTCAATTTCTACCTCTCTCTGCAACTCTGCTTTTCAAATAAAAACGAAATCTTAACATTATAATATAAACAAGATATCTGGGACACTTATTAAGTGGAAGCAAAATAGCTACAAATAATAATGTATGTAAAACTATAGAGACACAGATAAAGTTGATACAAACACATATACAAAAGGAAAAATCTAAATATTTACCTACTGTGTGTAGGATTTCTGAGAATTTTTTATACTCTTCTCCATTATTTCATTGTTTTACAGAGGAATGTTTATTTTTTAAATCACTTCTCTATTTAAATTAATGAGAGCTCTCAATAACAAGAATATGAAAGGATATTATTCAAAGTTTTTTCAAAGCAAACTCTTAATATATTTGCAAGCTATTTTTCAATAGCAATCTACTACTGTGTCCATAATGTAAAAGTTTCCATTTTAAAAAAAGGCAGACATTCTGAAGAAATATCCTTAGAGTTATAAGAATTCTTCCTTTTAAGAGGCAAAGATTCTCATTTTTATTAGTCTGCATATCAGTAAATGAGTTGCAATATATAGGATTCTTGATATAAAAATTGGTAAAATTATATTTAATTAGAAAAATGCCTATTAGCACTTTCAAGATATTTCACAAATAATCAGATATATTGGATAATCTGTGTGAAATGAATTAAATTATTCTCAGAAACTGAACAGTGCAAGGCAAAGAATTTGTATAAGAATGAATAGTTTTCTGAACACTACAAAATATTAGAAATGGCCTACTTTAATCTTCAATGTTAGGTGGTAAGGACTATCTTTCAACTACTACTTTTACTTATATTTTCAAAATTTGGCTCTGGCATCTTACCTGAAAAATTCTTTACTGGTATATCTAGTTAATTCTTTGCAAACATTAATTTAAAAGCAAAAGAACACAGAGTAGAAAGTTATGCTGATTTAGGGCTGGCGCCACGGCTCACTAGGCTAATCCTCTGCCTTGCGGCGCCGGCACACCGGGTTCTAGTCCCAGTCGGGGCACTGGATTCTGTCCCGGTTGCCCCTCTTCCAGGCCATCTCTCTGCTGTGGCCAGGGAGTGCAGTGGAGGATGGCCCAAGTGCTTGGGCCCTGCACCCCATGCGAGACCAGGATAAGTACCTGGCTCCTGCCATCGGATCAGCGCAGTGCACCGGCTGCAGTGGCCACTGGAGGGTGAACCAATGGCAAAGGAAGACCTTTCTCTCTGTCTCTCTCTCTCACTGTCCACTCTGCCTGTTAAAAAAAAAAAAAAAAAAAAAAAGTAAAGTTATGCTGATTTAGAACCATAGTTCTTCAGCTTTCATCTATATACTCTAAGTAATTTTTATATCTGATCAGTCACTCCTCTTAGATTATTAAAAACAACTTTACTCAAAGTTTTGTCACCTTGTTTTAGGAAATAAATGGACCTGGGGCCGGCGCTGTGGCTCAGTGGTGCAGTGGGTTAATGCCCTGGCCTGAAGTGCTGGCATCCCATATGGGCGCTGGTTCCACTTCCGATCCAGCTCTCTGCTATGGCCTGGGAAGGCAGTACAAGATGGCCCAAGTCCTTGGGCCCCTGCACTCATGTGGGAGACCTGGAACAAGCTCCTGGCTCCAGATTGGCGCAGTTCTGGCCATTTTGGCCAACTGGGGAGTGAACCACCGGATGGAAGACCTCCCTCTCTCTCTCTCTCTCTCTCTGCCTCTCTTCTCTCTGTGTAACTCTCACTTTCAAATAAATAAATAAATCTTAAAAAAAAAATGGACCTAAAACTTTTCCTTAAAGATATAAAACTCCACTAGAATTTCAAGGTTATCACCCTTTCTCTGAGTAAAGAAAATTTTAGCACTTACTTTTTTTGAACCTAACCATTAAGACAATAGAATGTGTCTAACAAAGAAGTAATTATTCTTTTGGAAGTTTTTAAGAAAAAGATAAAACTTCCTGTACTTTGCAAGAAAATAGGTTTTGTGAGCCTTACCACAGAGTATCTCACAGACCATAAGACAGATGCATTATTTAAGATTTTGTACTGACTTACAGCATCATTTAAATAAGCATAATTATATATTTATATTATATTTAAAATTTAGGTTAACAAGGTAAAAAGAAAGCCAATGAAGAGGGAGAAAAAAAGGATAAGGTGATCATGTTTCTGGTGAGCCGGTAACAAATGGAAAATATTTTTAAAATTTCATCCAATAAGTAAACAGTATACCAAATAAAAATCTGGAATCAGACAACTTGACAGAATATTCTAATAAAAAAGTATTGCACATTTTTGTTAAAAGTGTAATTGTACAACTTACATTCTTGATAAAAAATATGAAATACCTACAATGAAGTTTAAATTACCCTCAAAAATCCTGCTTGAAAATTTTTTATTATGTAAATAAGACTTAAATCCTAATATGGAAAAGCTATGGCTAGGGCCTGGCACCATGCCGCAGTGGATTAATCTAACTCCACCTACGGTGCTGGCATTCCATATAGGTGCCAGTTCTAGTCCTGGATGCTCTTCTTCCATTCAGCTCTCTGCTATGGCCAGGAAAAGCAGTAGAAGATGGCCCAAATGCTTGGGTCCCTGCACTGGCATAGGAGACAAGGAAAAAGCACCCAGCTCCTGGCTTCAGATCAGCAAAGCTCTGGCCATTGCAGTCATCTGGAGAGTGAACCAATGGAAGGAAGACCTTTTTCTCTGTCTCTCCCTCTCTCTGTCTGTAACTACCTCTCAAATAAATAAATAAAATTTAAAAAAAAGAAAAAGCTATCACTATAAAGACACAAGTATGCCTAGAATTGCATTTCCTAATATCTGTGTCCATATTACAAACCCTAATTCAATCAATGACACTGCTGCTTTTTTCTCTTTTACATTTCTAGTACCTACTAATTTTGTACTTAATATCTCACTTTTTTACTTCTCTTAGTGTAAATTATACCAGAAGAGATATGTATTTGCTCTAAAATACACAAACCAAATACACAAGAGAATAAAATATGAATATTAATAGAGCTCATTTGCTCACAATTATGAGTACTCAGACAGCACTTATAGATAGAGACCTACAACTTTGGGCTTCATATTAATATATCTAGACTTGGGGATTTATCACTGCTTAACTGACATTTACAAATTTTACTGATATAATCATTAACCATTTTTTAAACACTACTCCAACTGTTTTCTGCCTGCCTATTAAATATGTACAGTACTGTTGGAAAGATTAAGTATACTTAGATGATACAAAGTGAAATTAATAAGGGACTACAATGTATCCTGTATTTTGCTTATCATTCTAGCAGAAAATTTTTGATGCCAAAGAAGGGAATAATTACGAATACAAAATTTTTCTGGAACACTAAATGAATATTTAAATTTCTCAAGTTCTTTAAAACATTTTCACAAACTAAACTCATAAGTAATTTGGACAACTTGCTTGGCTCCAAATAAGGAAGTTGATAATATCAACTACAAAACAGTAGAGGTTGCATTCAAATAATTCCTTCAATGCCATATGCAATGTAGCATTTATTCATTGCACATCACTCATATACACACAGACACACCACATTCTGCATCCAACAATCACAGCAAGTATATTCTTCAGTGGGGTAAATGAAGAAAAACAACTGTAGAAAGTACCTATTTTATCTACTGGACAAACTCATTTTGCTTTAAATAAAGTAATCATGATTCTTTATACACAACTGTCCCATCCCCCAACCCACCAAATAAAGTATAACCAAATAATAAACTAACTCATGATATGACAAAATAAAGGCAACATTCCTTGTATATAAAATGGAAAATAGATAAAAATGTTTCCAACACTGTGCCTTTTGCTAATCGTGTTTTCTGAATGGCATAAATTGTGCAATACATTATAAAGTACTTATTGAACAAATCTTAGTGTGGCATATTATTTCTGACTTCCAGAGGCTATCCATTAAAGCAGTCACACATTCCAGAGGCAGGTATGAAGTAGGGAAGAGGATATATATTTATACAATTAAAACTTTCTAGAATCCACATCCTGAAATATGGAATGTGTTCTGTGATATCCATTTATGAGTGCTCTGTGTTCATTCACCATTTCAGCAGATAACCCCCACCCTCCAGTAATTTATCCATTCACCTGGCAAGACCACCTGGGATATCTTTGTGAAGCTATTAATTAAGATAAACCCTCTGACCAGCACATGAAAGCTCATAGGTACTCACCCTGCAAACTGGGCACTGCCAGTGACTACTGCTGTCTCTAAGCCTGAACTCATCAGACAAACACTTGGAATGATACACACGAAAACACAGGTCACATATCAACACCTCTCCAGGCAAATGGCATTCAAAACAATACCAGTCATGATTTTCTGTTTCCCAGTCCTACAAAAAATACAAAATAATTTCGTATGACAGTTTGTCAGTATCTGCAATGACTAAGAACAAAATTGAAACTAAACTCCATCAGAAGTTAGGCATTATAAACAATTTTAGACATTTCCTGTGTTAAAACAAGAGGGAAAACAACTACAGATTGATTTCTTTAAATTTTAAATTCTTTCCTAAACAGTATTAATTCAGAAAATCTTTAAGGTGATCTGATAGCAAAACCAATCCAAAATGAAGTAAGTCCAAAGCCTACTGCAGTTCTAATATTATCTTTCACTTTGAAATATAATCTAAGAAATAATTTTTCCAGTAAATTGAGCACCCCAAACCAACCTATAGCTTAATATTTCAAGTAAACAAACCTTTCTTTTGTCATAGTTTTTAAAAATACTATAGGTACATGGCACCTATGGGAGCAGAATAAATGGTGATGCTCACTGATTCTTATCTTCTCATGCATGGTATTGGATGCTTTATTGAAAATAACCATCAGTCAAAATGTCCATGTTCTGATAGGCCAAATATTCAGTCTGTTTAATTTGGAAACAAACTGAAAATGTGAAACTAAAGGTTGAATCACACTGTTCAAAGGAGATAACCATGGGGGAAGGGAAGTAGGTTTATTTCCTGATTGTAGCTGTTCCTAAAAGTTAAAAAGAACATGAAGACAGGTACACAGGTGTTCCTCAACATGTTCTTATTTATAACACATTTTTTGTACAGCCCATACTATTCAAGTATAAACAAGAAGATTGGTAGAAGTTCTCTTAGTTTAGAACTAGTTCTTTAGAAACATCACTCAGCTTTTATTAAAGCACAGTTACATAAAGAGTGATGGATTGAATTTCAACCTTCCTTTATAGATATGTTAACCAAAAGAACAAAGATAAAACCCATAGGTTGTAGGGATCCTGTGGGATCCTGTATTCCCAAACCTGTGCTCCAGTGAGGATTCTGCATTCTAAACATGGGCCTTGCCATCAGGATCCTTTTTTGTAAATCATCCACCCTGTTCCAGGGTGAAGATTTTTCACTTTCTCTGATGAAAATATTCTCCTAATAAACGCTTTTTTATAACACTCACTTGAGTAAGCAGTAACTTCTTTAGAAATGAGGTTCAAATGTATTGCTTAACTGTGCCACTATTAACTCCTTCAAAAAGGAAGGGTTTCACTAAGGTTTCAAAATTCACATCTTCTAACCCACATCCAGAGTCATGGCAAAAGCACAGCAGTAAATCCTGGAAAACATAAACTTTCTGCTTTCCTTTTTATTAAGAAATTGGTGGTCTTTTATTGACCAAAGTAATAGGGGAAAAGACATGACCATTTTTTAGTCATTTGCTACACATGTACATACTCTGCAAACTCACTTTGGTGGAAAAATATCACTTAGACTGTCATCATAAAACAATGATTTTACACAAAACTGATTGTACACAGAAAAAAATCTATTCAAAAAGTTTGGCACAGTGGCACCATATAGACACGATATGTGTGGTGCTTGGCTACATTCAGTCATTGGTCCATCTACTTCAGATAGTTCATATATGTTATATTTTAGTTATTTTAATTTTTTAACCAAAATGTTCCAGCATAAATTACATTTCAAAGGATATGACACCTGTTCCATATTTAATGAACAGAACTCCAAGTTTAAAAAAATTACAGGATATTTTCTTCAAAGCTATTTAGAATCATCTTAAGGATTTTAGTGGCTTCTATCTATTCATTAACAATAGAAACTGCCATCTTTTATCACTTGAAATTTTTACATTAATTCACCTTCATGTGATGCTCCACTGTGTGATGGTAGTTAGCAAGTTTATTAAGAAAGAGAGGTAAGAACATATCTTCAGCCTCTCCATGCTACTCCCTACATCTTTCCATCCCTACCATACCCCTAACCCTACCCCTACCCTACCCCCATCCATCCATGAAATGAAGATGAAAATGATTTGCCTTTGACTATGTGTTTAATTCTAGGTCTATTTTTCAAAGCAATTATAGAAAAGAAAGTGTAATTCAAATAATATAAAAGTTGAGAAAAACTTGGCTAAATGTTTATATAATGGCATATAACTATCTCCATTATCCAATATAAAAGTAGGGCTAGGAAAAGAAGTGCTGTTCATTCTTTTATTCATGGCAACAGCTGTTCAGAAAATAGAAAACATGCAAAAGTCAAGCTCGAAATCACTACATTCTGAATCCAGGAATGTTATTCTGAGATATAAATGATATAGGCAAGTTTACCATTGGCCCAGTTGTCTACAACTTTTCCTATTAAAAACAAAACCCATTATATAGTACTTTTGACTAATATTTAATATGTATGCCAATTAGCTACATTTACATTTATACTGGATTTTACCAAATGTAATCAGCTAATCTATTACAGCCTGATTAACTGCATATGTAAACTGCTACTTCAAAACCAGAAAGCATTTTAAAAAGCAAATCTACTAGCACAAAATTCAAAACCAGAAGCAATATAAAGATAGTATAGTTTTAACAAACAATTCTAGCAAGAATGCACTAAGCTAGCCTAAAAGTAAGATAGAATTATAATACTGAAAAACAAACAAACCAAAAAAAAAAAAAAAGCCCAAAAAATTCAGCAGAATTAAAGTAAAATAACATAGTGCAAAATTAGTTCACCTTGTTTGGGGTTGCTGTCCGGGAGAAAGGCTGCATACTGTAGGCCTTTCAAAATAAAAACAAAATAATCTTGGTCTCTCTACTACAACTTTGCTCAATATCAGGCAATACACAGAGCTAAAGGGATTTCACATTTCATTTGCTATATGACTTATACTATTTTGAAGACATTAACTGATAATCTATCAATGTGCTAATCATTAACATGCAAACTTACTTATTACCTGTTACAAAAGAAACTTTTCACACTAACACAAAAGCTACAAATGGACACAGAGAAAATTTGCCCCCAGAACTTATGTGAAACCTATGATAACAGAAGAAAAATATTTTACTAACAGGCAAATTTGGTGTCATTATAAATTTGTACAATACCATAAATATGTCTTACTGATCTGAAACTAGTTCACATTAGATCTTTTAAAACTTGTTGTGATGAATGCAAGTGTGGTGAACTCAATACCTCACCATAGTGTGAAATTTATACAGGCTGTCCTCAGAACCTAGTAGAAAAAATTCCACCATCTAGCAGCAGCCTATTGATCTAAGTCTCTGTCATCCATATAGCATTTGGTTAAGACTCTGGAGCCATACTGGTTCAAATCTTGGCTCCGGCACTCACGGCTGTGTAATCTTGGGCAGAATGCTTAGCTTCTCTGTGTGTCATTTTCTATCTGTAAAATGAACAGAATGATAGTACCTAGTTTATAGGGTTTTTATAAGAATCAAATGAATTAATATGTATATAATACTTAGATGAGTACCTGGCACAACATGCGCGCTCAGGAAGTGTTAGTGAGTGTTAAGAATAGTGCAAAAAACAGGAACTGATCAAGTCACAAAATGATATAGCATGCTTATATATGTATGTGCATTTATTTTCCAGGCACATTAAAATTCATCACCACATTTCACTTTCACATTTCTGTAAGCTGTATAAATCAAGAAATATTATGAAGGTTAATTTAGAGGCAAAAATGAAGCACAAAAAGAGAGTTGTGCAGTTAGGCAGCAACAGAGGTGCCTGGAAGAACTCTTGGAACAAAGTGTTCCAAATCACAATTTCCCCCACCAATAATTCAACAGCAATTTTAACTTTTAAAGTAACTTCCTATTTTCACTTAAGGAACAGATAACCATTACACTACCAGTATAATATTTTAATGTAAACAGAATATAAAATTCTCTATACTTCTAAGCTTAGTATAATTCTGCTAACGATTCAGTTAATCAAAGGTAAGAATTTGATAGTGTCATAATTCCAGTAATTTTAAATTTTATTTCCTTTTACAACAAAAATATGACTACATTGCCCAGTGAAACAGAATTTACACAGAAGAAAGGAAAAAAGAAGAGAATTCACACACATACACACACACATACACACACAATCAGTGAGAAGAGTACAATAGGATAGTATGATCCAAAAATATTCTATTGAGTACAATGGAAATTATTAAACTGAAGAATAATTTCTGAATTGACAATAGTACAGTTGAAATGTACATAAAACTATATAATATATTTGGTTTCTAACTAGTAATAATCACAGATACTTTACTTAGCAAATAAATTATTATATTTTTGTAACTGAAACAGAGAATGGACATTTGGAAGGAATGTGTACTTCTGTATAGAATTAACATAAATAGAACCAAATATATTTCACATTTAAAACTATCAACCATATTCAAACGGCATCAAGTTTTACACTAAGGTATTTAAAACATCTGGCTCATTAACTTGACAACTACAATTACAAGAAAAAGGTAAAAGGTAAAGATCTAAACTTTAAAATCTTGTTACTCTACTATGCAATATTTATGAAAGAGGACTGGAAGAGTTAAGCTCATCTGAATTTAATGAGGGCTATCTTAATGATTTCTTGAGCAGTAAGTAAGCAACTTCTTGCCATGGCTGTTTATGGTATGATTTCTGAAGAATAAGGCTACAAATTCCAATATTATCTAAAAGATGAGAACTTAGCTAAATTTCAAGAAATACAACCCACAACTTCTTTTACACTGGACGTTTTGAGTAGGGAGAAGCAGAAGATGACAGGGAAGAAAGTATCTATTTTGTTCATCTGTAAATTAGGATCCAAGACCAGTTATCGATAATATGTCATTATCTTTAAGAAACCACAAAGTATATATTTTCATTAATAATACTTTTCTAAAAGGTATCAAAAATTTAAATGACATGAAGTAATAAATATAGAATTCTACCCTTTCATTTAAAAGGTATCTCTTAGGCCTATTTAAAAGTAATATAAAATCCTGCTCTTAAGGCAGTACAAACCACATTATATAAAAAGAAAAGACTCAAAGCAGGATGTCAGGGCAAGACCTGGTAAGTACCTTACTAGTCAAGAATTTAACCTATAAAAGATAAACTTCTATTTACTTAAAGAAAAGCTACTAAATATCAAACTTAACTCTACCTAGCAAATGGCAATAGTTTGCCCAAAAAATATGATTTTCATGTTCTGAGAATAAAGGAGAAAAAGAGCTGTGAAGAAATATGGGGCCGGCGCCATGGTGTAGCAGGTAAAGACACTGCCTGAAGTGCTGGCATCCCATATGGAAACCAGTTCGAGTCCCGGCTGCTCCAGTTCTGATCAAGCTCTCTGCTAAGACCAGGGAAAGCAGTAGAAGATAAGCCCAAGTGCTTGGACCTGTGCACCCACATAGGAGACCCAGAAGAAGCACCAGGCTCTTGGCTTCAGACCGGCATAGCTCCGGCCTTTGCAGCCATCTGGAAAGTGAACCAGCAGATGGAAGACCTCTCTCTCTGTCTCTGCCTCTCTATAATTCAGTCTTTGAAATAAATAAATTAATTAAAAATATGGACTGAATACAGCTATCTATGTATATTTCTTTAGAGCAAGCAAATAATGAGCCCTTGGGAACATATAGAATTAAAAAAAATTATGAAACAAACAACTAAATGGTCAGAAATCACACAATTTTACTCTGTTCCTGGCCTAATGACCTTTAACCAACATCATATGAAAACCACTTTTAGATAAATTATTTGGGCTCTATGAGTGAATGTTACTGTCATGCCAAGCAAATCTGATGATCATAAACAATTTACGAGAGTGGTCCCCAGGGTTAAATAAGTTTGCCATTCAAAAAACTGATTGGTACAAATATTTTTCCCTTGTTTATTCATTAATATTGAAGCAAACCATTTTAAATTGGAGTGGCCTGACTTTATTACTTTTTTTCATTCTCCCATCTCATATAGACACATGTAAAATATCACTGGGGTTATTTGGCCTAGCAGTTAAGATGTCATTTGGAGGGCCAGCACTGTGGCATAGCATGTAAAGCCACCACCTGCAGTGCTGGCATCCCATATGGGTGCCAGTTCAAGTCCAGGCTGCTCCACTTCCAATCTAGCTTTTTGCTATGGCCTGGGAAAGCAGTAGAAGACGGCCCAAGTCCTTGGGCCCCTGCACCCACGTGGGAGACCCGGAAGAAGCTCCTGGCTTCAGACCTCTCTGTCTCTCCTCTCTCTGTTTAACTTTGACTTTCAAATAAATAAATAAATCTTTAAAAAAAATGTCATTTGGGAATGCTACATTTCCTATCAGAGTACCAGCTTTACCCCCGAAACCAGCTTTTTTTTTTTTTTTTTCCCCATCTCTTCTTCTTTTCTTTTGACAGATAAGAGAGAGCTCCCATTCTCTGGTTCATTCCCAAAATGCTCACCATGGCCAGGACTGGCCAAGACAAAAGCCAGATCCCAGATCTCAATTCAAATCTCCCACATGAGTAGCAGGAACTCAATTACTTCGACTATCATCACTGCCTCCCAGGGCTCACATCAGCCAGAAGCTTGAGTCAGGAGCTCTTGGTGGCTACAAGATTCCAGGCACTCTAGATATCTTAACCACTAGGTCAACTCCCCCCCCCCCCCCCCCCGCCCAGCTTCCTGTTAATGCATACTCTGTGAGGCAGTAGCGATGACTCAAATAGCTGGGTTCCTGTAACCCCTGTGGGAGACCTGGACTGAGTTCCCAGCTCCCAGCTCCCAGCTTCAGTCTGGCTCAGACCAGGGTCATTGCAGGCATTTGAAGAATGAACAAAGCAGATGATCTCTGTTATCTTTCGGCCTCTCAAGTGAAAATACATAAAAATTTTAAAAAAGAAATTACCTTGAAGATGTTAATAATTAATTTTACCACAGCTTTTCCACATGAATTATCACTCACAAAGGGGTTACAATGGTAGTTGAAATCAGCATCACAAAATGTCTAAAAATTGCGGCCGACATTGTGATACAGCCAGTAAAGCTGTGGCCTATGATGCCCGCATCCCATGTGGGTGCTGGTTTGTGTTCCCGCTGCCTCGCTTCCAATCCAGCTCCATGTTAATGGCCTGGGAAAAGCAGTAGAAGATGGCCCAAGTGTTTGGGCCCTTGCAACCCATGTGGGAGACCTGAATGAATCACCTGGCTCCTGGTTTTAGCCTGGTCCAGCCCTGGCCATTGCAGCCATCTGCAGACAGAACTAGCAGGTGGAACATCTTTCTCTCTCTGTCTCTCTGCAACTTTTTCAAATAAATAAGTAAATCTTTTTTATAGAAAGTCCAAAAATCATTCTAGTTTAGTATAAAAAAATCTCAGTATCATGGTGGCCAGTGCCTTTGCCTTATACAGGTTTCTTCATAGACAGATTACATATAATTATATTCTCATCTACTACAGTTAAGATTTCAATATATGATTGCTCTATTTATTAAAAATACCCCAAATATGCTTATTTTTCAATTATTTCAAGGACAGTCATTGGACAAAAAGTAGCAGATGTGAAATTAAAATACAATACCAAAAAACTCTTTTTTAAAGTAAACTATATTCTTGTGTACCTTTTATTTTACAACATAACTGTGGAAATTAAGATAAGTAGACCACAGTATCTTTGCTAGCACAAAATATCTCGTGAGATATAACTTGCAGGGCTTATCAAGAAAAGTAACTTTTCCCCCTATTGTGAGGCTATACTATTTTAAGAAGTAATAGAAGGAAAAGAGATATACTGCCTACTTAAATGAGAAAACTGACTATAAAGAATACCAGTACCTTTGAATTATTTAAATAAATAAATAAATATATATAAGCACTGTAACAAGTAACTAAAAACATTCTAGACTTTTCCTTTTCAAGGACCTATATATACATACATATGTATATATACAAATACACCCACACACATACACACACACACAACAGACACACACTTGCTTTTTTTTCCTTAACTGACTCTAAGTCTGAAAGGCAACCAGGTAAACAATAACATACATCTTTCAACTGAAAATCTCAAGTTTTTAAAGACACTGAAGTAATTCACACTATATACAAGGTGCTCAAACTATAAAGGAGGGGTCTCAAACCAAATGCTGGCAGTCACTAGTCACAAAATACCTTTGAGTAAATAAGGTGACCAGACACTCTTACTATATACTTACTTTATTAAACTAAGACACTTTACAACTGTTCGCTTGAGAGCTGTTAAATAAAATATCTAATGTCTCTGATGTGAATGGTGCTTCCTAAGTTGTTCAGTTCACAATCTGCACCACCATTAAGCCATAGCCTGCATGCACAGGCCATACAGTTAATACACATTCACAAAAGCAGCCAGTGTAAGATGTCTGTACTATGCCAAGAGGGATATAGTTAATTTACATCCTTCAAGAGTATTATTAAGCCTGGAAAACAGTAGCAGGTAGACAGCCACTGAATAGCCAGGTGGTATACCATTTAAGGTAATGAAACAGACATATGGTTAATCTCATTACTTTATACAACAATCCAGTGCTTTAAAGGAAAATGTCTTTATAGGCAATGTCTTTGAGGACATAGGTTGAAAAGTAAAAAGATGCTGGTAACTGTATTGTTCACACAGTTAGTAAGAAACTTGTGTTTCTACTACACTATATTTCAAGAATTTGTCTTGTTTTAAACATTTCTTAAAGTTTTATTATTCTTTTAATTGACAAATAATAATTATACATATTTATAGGGTACAAAGTGATGCATACATGTATATACCGTAGAATGATTAAGTCAGGCTAATTAAAAATCCATCACCTCACTTATCTTTTCTCTGAGGTAAGAACTTTTAAAAACCATTCTTCTGGTTAGTTTGAAATGTACAATACCCTATTATTAAGTTCAGGCACCTTGATGTGTAATAGATCACCATTAAGCATATTAGTTCACTTGTCAAAAAATTTGTTGAGTACATGAGCTATATGTTTTATATGATGTTCCTTAAAACAATCAAATAAAACAGATATTAATATGCCCATATTACAGCTGACTACTAAAGAGGCTAAGAAATTTCCTTAAGGTCAGTAAAATAAAATGCTTCAAATGGAATGGAAATCCTTGTTTACTATATTAGAACCTAATCATTCTATACACTGTTACCTCTGATTTCTAAGCATTTATTTATTTTGTAACTTAGACACAATTTTGATATTTACTTTCATTTATAGGATATATGCATGTTTGGTATAAAACATGTTTTTGAATAAGAACCAATCATGGTGCTGTGGCACAGACATTTAAGCCACCACCAATGATGCTAGCATCCCATGAGTGCCTTTTTGTGTCCAGGCTCCTCCACTCTGATCCAGCTCCCTGCTGATGGCCTGGGAAAACAGCTGAGGATGGCCCAAGTGCTTGGGCCTCTGCATCCATGTGGGGAGCAACCCGGACTAGACTAAGTTACTGGAATTAAGACTTATTCTATGCATCTGCTCTCCCACAATATGGCGCTGGGAGAGGAGAAAACAGCTTCTACGCAGCTGCCTCTTGCCAACTTGAGTGATGACCTCCAGGAGCTGATCCTGCTCCTGATTGGAGGAGAGCAGCGTACTCGGCGTGTGGGCAGCCGAGTTGGGATTGGCGGAAGAGGACTATAAAGGAGGAGAGAGACGGCATGCACCAGGAACATCTAAGAGGAACAGCTGTGCAGCCCCCGAGAGAGCCGGCCAGCGGTGTGCCGCTCCCCTGCGGAAGTGGGGAATGTGGCAGGGGGAACCGCCCTTCCACGGAGGTGGAAGGGTCGGTAGCCAACCCGGGAAGAACCAGCAGCAAACCCGGGGAGGGCCGAGCAGACAGAAAGAACAGCGCAGGGTCCTGTGTCGTTCCTCCACGAAGAGGGGGAGCGACACATCCATGTTCGGGGACATGGATGAAGCTCCTGGCACTGGCCTGGCCAGCCCAGCTGTTGCAGCCCATCTGGAGAGTAAACCTGCAGGTGGAATATTTCTCTCTCTCTTTCTCTCTTTGTTTCTCCCTGTAACTCTGTCTTTCAAATAAATAAAATATATCTTGAAAAAAAAAAAAAAAAGAACCAATCAGAACCTATATTCTGGTGTTTGACTTCCAACTATATATATATATATATATATATATATATATATATATATATAAAGAAATCCAAATTAAAAAAAAAAGAAATGGATGATTCTAAAAATATATGCCATATGGACATCAAAAATAAAAAAACAGAATGTATCACCTAATGCATTGGGGAACATTTAAGCTAATTAACTGCTTGTTAAATTAAACAAACAAACTACAATTTAATGAGGAAGAAAACATGGAAAATCACAAACCTAAAAAGGGAAATAAAATCACTTTTATGAAAAAGTGTACACATGACTCACAAGCCAAGCTCCTGTAAATTAAACTGTACCTGTTTTGTTATTATATAATCTTAGAAATTCTCTGTATAATATTCTTTACTAAATCTGTAAGTTTCTAAGTGTTTTGGGATACAAAATTTTTTTATGATCTTGATTCTTTTGAGTATATAATGTGCTAGCAGATACTAATGCCTGTCCTTTAAATGTCTGATACAGATAAATTTAAATCATTCGACACTATTTTTACTATGTCTTGACAACCAGTTTCTTCACTGGAAACACAGCTTTACAAACTTTCTGTAAGGAAACTCAACAGAAAAATGCTTCTGATGTAAACACTGTCACTTAACTTTTTAAGAATGCTTCCAGGGCCGGCGCCGCGGCTCACTAGGCTAATCCTCCGCCTTGTGGTGCCGGCACACCGGGTTCCAGTCCCGGTCGGGGCGCCGGATTCTGTCCCGGTTGCCCCTCTTCCAGGCCAGCTCTCTGCTGTGGCCAGGGAGTGCAGTGGAGGATGGCCCAAGTGCTTGGGCCCTGCACCCCATGGGAGACCAGGATAAGTACCTGGCTCCTGCCATCGGATCAGCGCGGTGCGCCGGCCACAGTGCGTCAGCCACGGCGGCCATTGGAGGGTGAACCAACGGCAAAAGGAAGACCTTTCTCTCTGTCTCTCTCTCTCACTGTCTACTCTGCCTGTAAAAAAAAAAAAAAAGAAAAAAAAAGAAAAAAAAAAAAGAATGCTTCCAGTGCACAAACCAGGTGATATCAGTGAAAGCAAAATTTTTCCTCCCATATTTTCTGTTTGTGGAAAGTGTGAATTCCTTCTTGAAGCTCTGAAGATAGAATAAACTGACAAAAACAGTGTTAAAACTGAACAGCCTGAGGTGGGTAGTTAGCCTAGTGCTGAAGACATCCACATCTGACAACTAGGTTTGATTCCCAGCTGGCTTCTGACTCCAACATCCCATCAGTGCAGACCCTGGGAGGGTGCAGTGACCACTCAAATGACTGAGTCCCATCCATGTGGGAAGCCTGGACTATGTTTCCAGGTACCACTTTCGGCCCTGGCCCAGCCCCAGTAACTGTGGGCATGGCATGGAGGGAGTCAACCATCATGTGGGAGCTCTCTCTCTCTCTCTCTCCTCCTCTCAAATAAACAAACTTCTAATTGAACAAGTTTTCTAGGTATATAACATCATAGCTGCTTCTGTGAAACAGCTCCCCACAGAAACGGTGCTGGTTAATTTACTGCTCTCAGACAGCTTAGTATGTTTATGGACTCATCTACTCTAGGACCGCAAAGGAAGTAAATTCAAAGTTTTGAGTAAATTATTCTGCAAAGAACCAGTTTTAAGATTGTTATTTTTATAATTTTAGGTTTTAGAGAATTCATGATAAAACACTCTCAAAAGACCCTATAGTTAAATCCATTCTTTTCAAAATGAAAAAAATTTTAACATATGCTATACTAAAAGTTAACATCTTAAATGATGCTCCTTTGTAAAATTTAGACTTGTTAATCAAGATACTAAAATATCGATAAAATAAGGTAGCAGGACTGAAATACTACATGAGACCAATTTGTACCTAAGAAAAAAGGTACTTCTATATGTGCCTCTGAGTGTAAAGATATACTGAAAGAAAAGCAAAAGACATCTCTATTTAAAGAAAACTCAGGGGCTAGCATTGCAGTATAGTGAGTAACGCTGACATCTGTAACACCAGCATCCCATATGGGGGCCAGTTCAGAGCCCCAGTTCTGCACTTCCAATCCAGCTCCCTGCTCATGGCCTGGGAAAAGTCGCAGAATGGCCCAAGTATTTGAGCTCCTGCCACTCACACAGGAGAAATGGAAAAAGCTCCTGGCTTCTGGCTTCAGCTTAACCCAGCCCTGGCTATTGTAGCCACATGGGGAATGAAACAGCAGGTGGAAAACCGCCTCCCCTCCGTGTGTGTGTGTGTGTGTGTGTGTGGCTCCCTCTCTGTGTTAACTCTTTCTAATAAATAAATAATTATTAAAAAAAGAGTCAAACAAAGAACCAGGTTAAAAATATAATTAACCTTCTGTTTTTCCTGTTTGATTTCTGTTCCAGTGCATAACACTTGCAGCAATCCTTCATCAATGAAAACATTGTCCAGGGGAATCTGACATTTGGGATCTGCGAAACCTGTCGGAAAATTCCTACTGAAATATGGCTGTAGGATCTTATGCCATCCAACCCGAAGTGTGACTATTACTTTAAAAAGACAATGTATCCCTTTCAGTCATCTAGATGACATTAACATTAACCTGAACTGAACCATTTTTAAACTAGTATTTACTAAATAAAACACTTAGGAATGTCATTAATAGTGTGTATATAAAAAGAGTTATTGCTTATTTTTTAGATTTAAGGTAATACAGGCAAAATAAGTAAGCACTTTATAGAAGTTATCTCCTAAAGAACCAGTAAAGAAATTATCCATCTTATCGATTTAGAGCCTTAATGTTGCTAAAAACACTAAAATGAAATAGCTACATTTCTTAAAATGATTTTCCTACAGGTTGTATCTAAAATAATGAAAATAACTGACCCTGCATCTCTAAATTAATCAAATGAAACATACTTACAATCTCATCTCCTGGCAACCAATATCCTTCTTGCTCAATACCAGCTTTTGAACCTTTGCAGCCCACTGTTAGAGTTTCGACAATAAGACCATCTTTCACAGCTAAGCTCAGCTGACGGGTGGTCTCTTTTGGATGCATACCGTGGACTCGAGACATATACCTGAATATAGAGGAAAAACGAATTTATAAATTCCTTAGTGCTGAAAATGGAAATTAATAAGAAAAAGGGGGTAATTTGTTTTATTATGATTTTTATTAATGAAAGTTCTGAATACTTAACTGTTCCAATTATATTTCAAACCTAAATTCTATTCTACATAGAGTAATATTTGTTCAAAAACAGTCAGTCCCAAACCAGCAAACACAAATCACTTAAAAGATTTCAACCATTCCACTGAGTTTTAGTGTCTGGAGGTATTACCACCAACTTCTATTCTTCAGGTTCTAAAATTAGAATTCTGTAACCCCCAAACATAGAATCTCAGAATCACAAAATTTTTTTCTAATACTTTTACTCAAAACTTAAGAAAATGACACCAGAGAAAAAGAACTACCTAAGTGTTTTTCACCATATGAGCATAAGGAAAAATGGACACATGCTCTGGTCAGCAAGGCAAAAAAGTACATTTTAACAAAATATACTTTGGACTGAGTCACCAAAAGATATGGTTTCTTTTATGTTTCCAAGGGACAAAATGAAATATTTCAAACATACCATGGATCACAGAGAACAACAGTAGAGATTCTTGTATTCATCAATTACATTTAACTCCTGTTACCATAAAAGAAGCATTATAAATACAGTTGAATTTTGGTCATTTTCAATTCCCCTCCCTACAAACCTCAACACTGATATCTCCAACTACTAGGCTTCCAAAAGCTCTTAAGATACAGAGAAAAAGGGGACCAGCACTGTGCTGTAGTAGGGTAAGCATCCATCTGCAGCGCTGGCATCCCAAACAGGTGCTGGTTCAAGTCCTGGCTGTTCCACTTCCAATCTAGCTACTTGCTGATGACCTGGGAAAGCAGAAGATGGCCCAAGTGTTGTGCCCCGGCACCCACATAGGAGAACCAGAAGCAGCTCCTGGCTTCATTCAGATGGGCCCAGCTCTGGCCATCAAGGCATTTTGGAGAATGAACCAGCCTTTCTCTCTGTCTCTCCCTCTTTTTCTCTGTAACTCTGCCTCTCAATTAAATAAATAAATCTTAAAAAAGATACCCAGATGAAAACATATTGTGAGTTAAATGAGACATATTAGACTTCTCCAGAAAACAAGTTTCATCAAGTCTTCAAGGAAATAAAGTAGGATAAAGAATTTGAGATCCCATTAGTCTATCACTCAAGTATCAACACAACAAATAATTCTGAAAATACAAAATGCCAGCATCGAAAGTCCTGATAAACTCAGAAGATGAATTTTCAGAATAAATCCCAATCAAAGCACTAGTAATAAGCATTTGTGTTTTCAGTACATGGAAGATACCTTTTTCTGTTTAGGAAATATATTTTCATATGTAAATATATTTTCATATGTAAAGGTCAGAACTCACAAAAATAATCGATTACAGATCGGAAAGTGGAGAAAGAAGATGGATAAAAGAAAAATGTGCTAATTTCATTACTGTTCACAGTACAAACCTAATTTTAAAAACTATATTAGAATTAAGCATACTACTTATTTATCATATAATCCTTAAAACGAAAATGTTTCCAAATTATCTGAAAAAAATTCATATAAAACACATTATACAATGAAACATAACAAAAGAAAATCTAAGGGCCGGGCATTGTAGCACCGTGGCTTAAGCCATCGCCTGCAACCTGCACCACATATGCACACCAATTCAAGTCCTGGTTGCTACACTTCTGATGCTTCTTGCTAATGCATCTGGATGGGCATCAGAGGACAGCCTGAGGATTTTTAGCTCTGCCACACTTATGGGAGACCCAGATGGAATTCCAGACTCCTGCCTTCACTGTGGCCTTGTAGGGAGTGAACCAGGGGGTGGAAGATCTCCATCTCTCCCTCTAACTCTGCCTTTCAAACAAATAAACAAATCTTTCTAAAAAAAAAAAAAAAAAGAAGAAGAAGGAAAAATAGAGAACATATTAAATATGAGAAGGCCAAAAACAATTATGTTTGTCTTCTTAAATAAACACAAAACGGCTAAACTCAACAAATAAAAAAATATAAAGAATAACTCAGATTGAGAATCACGGGCAAAGACAAATACAATCTAAATGAAGCAGGGATTAAGACTGGATTGAAAATATATATATATAAAACGGCTAAAGTACTTGAGTCTGTGCCACTCACATGAGAGACCAAGATTGAGTTTCTGGCTCCTAGCTATGGGCTTCTGAGATGTCCAGTACTGGCTATTGAAGGCCTCTGTGGAATAAACTAGCAGATGCAAGAACTCTGTCTCCCTGTCTCTCTCGGAAAAATATTTACAAATGGGGCATGTGTATAATGTTAAAACTATAAGAAATAAGGGACAAATACAGAATTATGAGATTTTAATTTCCTCATCTCAGTTCACAAATAAATCTGTGAGGCAAAAAAAGTAAGTAGATATAGAAGATCTAACTAGTAAGACAGGGCTAGTTGATTTATTGTAAATTCAAAGTACCTTCAAAAGGCCCAAGGAACATTGGTAAAGATAACAAAACTGCCACAATGATGATCTTAATAAATTCCAAAAGTAAAAGACCTTAGATAATCACAGTGAAAGTAAGCCAAATATGAATAGCAAAAGCAGAAAACTCATAAACAACCATTTCATCAAAAAGTTTACCTAAAAATTTCTAAGATATAGGGAAAATTATTACAAAAGTTAAAGCAGTGCTAATTAAAAAAATAATACAATGAACTATTAATCAAGAGTTCCTTGTTAAGAAAAAGTGTCATTAGCTAAATCATCAACAGTAAAGACACAAAGCAATCACAGAAACTAAGAAATGTCTGTAGGCATATATCATATGTAAAATTGAAATTAGCATAAACAATTTGTTTCATACAAAAAAGCAAGATGGCTACTAGTATCTTCTAAGAAAATATGACCAAAATTTGACCACACAAAAAAACAGAATACTTAATAAGGTCAATTTCCCAAGAAATAAAGAGGTTGACAAAGTGCTTCCCTAGGAAAAACCAGCTAGCACCTATGCTTAAATCAACTGTCAAACTTTCAGTGACCAGATAACTCCAGCATGATTTACACTCTTCTAGTGCATAATACAGGAAAGCAAGGAATTGTGTATATAATAACAAAATCCTAAAAATGGCACAGAAAAAGAAAATTAGGCACAGGTGTTTGGTACACAGTTAATACAGCACTAGGGACAACAATATCCTATATGGCAGTGTCTATTTTCAAGTCCCAGCTCCATCGATTCCAGCTTCCTGCTGATGTGCACCCTGGGAAGTAGTAGGTGAACACTTAAGAGTTGAACTCCAACAACCCACGTTGAAGACTTAGATTGAGTTTTAGGATTCTGGCTTTGGCCTGGCAGCACCCCAGCTGTTGCCAGCATTTGGGGAGTAAACTAGAACGAAGATCATTGCCTTTAATATAATTAACTAGTAACTTAAAAGAAAAACATAGAAAAGGTAGCTTTCACAGGAGTGAAATATGGTCTACTATTCAATATAAATTAATAAATACTAATACATTAATATGTTGAAATATCAGAACACTATATCAAGTTTAATTCCAGGAATGAAATGAAGACTTAAGAAATCTAAAAATATAGGGGCCAGCCTCTTGGCATAGTGGTTTAAGCTGCTGCCCTCAATGCCAATATCCCATATGTGTGCCTGGGAAAGCAGCAGAGGAAAGCCTAAGTGTTTGGGCCCCTACTACCCATGTTGGAGACACAGAAGAACCTTCTGGCTCCTGGCTTCGGCATGGTCCAGCCCTGACCACTGTGGTCACTTGAAAAATGAAATAGCAGATGAAAGATATCTGTCTCTCCCTCTTTCTAGCTCGTTCAACTAAATAAGTAAGTAAATAAATAAATAAATCTAAAATATATATGGCTATATACATATAAGATGTATAAAAACTATATATAACTCAGTTCATCCCACTTGCAGAAAAAACAAACAAACAAAAAATTCTGTTAATCTTGATATTTACTAAAATTCAACAAGCAGCCCCTAACAAAACAAGACTGAGTAAATATTTTTTTTTTGATGTATTTGACAGAAATAGAGGTAGAGAGACAGAGAGAAAGGTCTTCCTTCCATTGGTTCACCCACCAAATGGCTGCTACAGCCGGTGCTGTGCCGATCCGAAGCCAGGAGCCAGGTGCTTCCTCCTGGTCTCCCATGGGGTGCAGGCGCCCAGGCACTTGGGCCATCCTCCACTGCCTTCCTGGGCCACAGCAGAGAGCTGGACTGGAAGAGGAGTAACCGGGACCAGAACCTGGCGCCCATATGGGATGCAGGCGCCACAGGCGGAGGATTAACCAAGTGAGCCACGGTGCCGGCCAAGTAAATACTTCTTAATCATAAATATTCAGACATGTATTGCTATCAATTTTCTTTACCACTCCGCAAATGTTAACCACACAGATGAAATAGGTATAAAAGGTGGTAAGGATGAAAACAATCATCATTTGCAATCTGCAAATCTAGAAACCATAAAACAATCAGCTCATGTGCTATTTTTAAATAAACAATTCAATCAACAACTTGGGGGAAAATTAACAGTAAAATTAACAACACTTTATATATACATCTAAAAACCAGTTAGATTTAAAAGACCTCTATTGCTTACATCAGCAACAAGAAAAACAAAATTCCTCGCAATAAATAGAAGATGTGGCAAAATCTGAACAAAGAAAATTCTGAAATGCTATGATGCGAAATATGAACACATGGGAATTATATGTGTTTTCTTTGGGGGGGGGGCAACAAACCAGCAAAATGAAGTTCCAACTTATTGTTGGAGAACACTGTTTCATACATGCATCAAACAGGACAAAATAAATAAACAGCAACTTCACAGAACAAAAAGGATAAGGGGTAAATCAAAATTTTATCTTTAGTCTTACCCGTCTCCTACAAACCAAATACAGCACAGCTAACCACATATACGAAGTTTCTAGGGAGCCTGGAATAACCTTTGTTATAATTTTCGCGTTTTTTACAAGTTTTTTTTTCCTCCTGGGGGCACAGAATGACCACGGTCACACAACGAGAAGCGGGCGGAGAACCCGCCGCAGGCCGCCTTGACCGAGATTAAGGACGGCCAACCGCTGCCGCGCACACAAACACAACACGTAAATCGAAAGCACAAATAAATCCTCCTCTTAAAAGTACTCTTATTTTTCCAAAAGCGCAAAACCTTTCAGGTTTCGGTTCTCTGTCCTTCACGCTCTGCGGAACACTCGACCCTCCGGCGCCGAGGCAGGGCGAAGGCGTCGCCGGTCGCGGGGGGCGGGCTTCTGGGCGGAAGCTGACGCGGTTCCCGCCCCCCGACAGGAAGTGGAGCCCTTTTTCCCAGTCTGGCGGTGCCTTTCCTGGCTAGTCAGTTGGGTGATAACTTCTGTAGCCGCCTCAGCCGCCTCACCTACGTCTCCACATCTTCCTGCTCTACCTTCTTCATCTACCGCGTCCCTCACTAGCAGTCATTAGCAGGGGCATCGCTTCCGTCCTCTGCCTCCTCCGCAACTTCCTCCTCCTCTAAGTTGTCGGGGGTGATCTTAGCTGGCGTCCGCAGCCACGTGTGACGGTGGCTTTCCCACGCCAGTGATCCGGCGCCAGCGCTAAGGCTAGGGGCTCCACCGAGGCGGATGTGTGGGATGAACAGTGCAGCAGAGCAGCCGGTGGGGCAGGAATTCTGACAAAGATGGCATTTTGCAAGTGTTCTTGGAAATACTGATTAATTAATGTATGCCATGGAGACAAGAAAAAATAATGATGGTACACTACTTTAGTCTGCACCTCTAAATTTTAGATCACGTTTAAATATGAAAAACAAAATCACAAAATTATTAGAACAAAAACACTGGACAGTTTCTCACACTGATGGTGAGAAGAAACCCTGAAGGCATTGTAGGACTCAATTTCAAACACAAAAAACAAAACCTGAAGTTAAAGTACACATGACAAGCTGGCAGATTCATCTACATATCGCAAAACACCTAACAAGTGCTACAGATTCCTAATATAGAAGGAACTCCTGCTTATACAGATTGAGTATCCATTATCTGAAATGTTTGGAATCAGAAGGATTCCATTCTGAAATTTTTTGGATTTCAAAATATTTGCATAGACACAATGAGGTATCTTGGGAATGAGACCATGGTCTAAATATGAAATTCATGTGCTGCGATACCAAGAAACTTCAAAATGTCCGTATTTTAAAACTTCATGTCCGGGCCGGCGCTGGCTCACTAGGCTAATCCTCTGCAGCGCCGGCACACCGGGTTCTAGTCCTGGTTGGGGCGCCGGATTCTGTCCCGGTTGCCCCTCTTCCAGGCCAGCTCTCTGCTGTGGCCCGGGAGTGCAGTGGAGGATGGCCCAGGTGCTTGGGCCCTGCACCCCATGGGAGACCAGGATAAGTACCTGGCTCCTGCCATCGGATCAGTGCCGTACGCCGGCCACAGCGCGCCAGCCACGGCGGCCATTGGAGGGTGAACCAACGGCAAAAGGAAGACCTTTCTCTCTGTCTCTCTCTCTCACTGTCCACTCTGCCTGTAAAAAAAAAAAAAAAAAAAACAACCAACCAACCAACCAAACAAAAAAACCTTTATGTTCACTCTGCTCCGCCGCTCACTTTGCTAGTCCTCCGCCTGTGGCGCTGGCACTCAGGGTACTAGTCCCAGTTGCTCCTCTTCCAGGCCAGCTCTCTGCTGTGGCCCGGGAGTGCAGTGGAGGATGGCCCAAGTGCTTGGGCCCTGCACCCGCATGGGAGACCAGGAGAAGCACCTGGCTCCTGGCTTCGGATTGGCGCAGTGCGCCGGCGGTGGCGGCCCTTTGCGGGGTGAACCACTGGAAGGAAGACCTTTCTCTGTCTCTCTCTCTCTCACTAACTCTGCCTGTCCAACAAAACAAACAAACAAACAAACAAAAAACCTTTATGTTCCCGAAGAAGTGAATAGGTGGCTTGTTTTCACAGCATAGCCTCACCAATTCTGCCTATCAGAAACAGGTGTGGAGCTGTTACACAGTTTGAGTATCCTTTATTTGAAATGCTTGAGTCCAGACATTTTTCAGATTTTAGATTTTTCCAGATTCTAGAATATTTCCATATATATATAATGAGATATCTTGATGATGGGATTCAAATCTAAACACAAGGTTTATACATACTTTATACACATAGCCTGAATGTAATATTATTAAATATTTTAGTGAGCCTGTATTTTGACTGCAACTTGTCACATGGGGTCAAGTGTGAAACTTCCACTTGTAGTATACTGGCATTCCAAAATTTCAGACTTTGGAGTATATGTATTTTGGATTAGAGAAGCTAAACCTGTAGTAATATATTTTGTATCTGTGAGATTCATAAATACACAAAGACTTATAATCCATACTTCATTGGGAAGCACATCACTCGTGGAACCTGAATTAGTACTCCTTCTGTGGAGAACAATTTGATACTATTTGCCAAAAATAGAAATGTACTAGCCTTTAATCCAACAATTCTACTGCTAAGGACTGGCACTGTGGCATTGTGGGTGAAGCCGCCACCTGCAGCACCAGCATCCTACATGGGTTACAGTCCTGGCTGCTGTACTTCTGATTCAGCTCCCTGCTCATGCACCTGGGAAAGCAGTGGGAAATAGCCCAAGGCCTTGGGCCCCTGCACCACGTGGGAGACCCAGGAGAAGCTCATGGCTCCTGGCTTTGGCCTGGCCTATCCCTGCAATTGTGGCCATTTGAGGAGTGAACCAGCAGATGGATGACCTCTCTCTCTGTAACTCCACCTTTCAAATAAATACAAATCTTTTCTTTAAAAAATGAATTTATCCTTTAATTAGACGTGTCAAAATAATATATGTACAAAAATGGAAAATCATTTTAGCATCGTTGGCAGCAAGAAAATATTAGAAGCCATCTAAATAAAACTCTGGAGAACTATTCTGGTTAAATAATTTGTAACATGAAGCTATTTTAACAAGTTAATGGAAATTGGAATTAAAATACAAGTTTATTTTGGTTCAATTTTTAAAAATCCATGCATACAAGTACAACCACACCAAGGCTTATTATATAGACTTCATAAGAAGGAAAATGGTATTATAGGTGTTAAGCTGACACATGCTGTAAGATATGTTTCCAAAAAAATCAGGGTAGAAGATGCTATTTCTTAAAAACACTGCATAGCTATATTTGTATATGTACTGAAGAGTTCCAGAGATATATTCTTTCCAGAAGCAATGAAAAGAGTGGCCCATGGGGCCAGGAATAGGTGGAAAATATTTTAACATTTAAGCTTATTTTGGTGCAAAAATTTGAAAAACCCATAGTTCTTCAAAATATGCAGTTTGCATACTTTTAAAGGCTTCTCCTATTAACTAAAAATATGCTTATTTCAAAAAAGCAGCTATCCGGGCAGGCATTTGGCACAGTAGTTTAGACACAGCTTGGGATACCTACATCCCACAGTGGAGTACCTGGGTTAGAGTATGGGCTCCACTCCCCATTCTAGCTTCTTACTAATGTGCAACCTGAGAAGCAGGGTGAGGGCTCAAGTACTTGGAACACACATAGGAGATGTGGATTTATGTCCCAGCTCCTGGTTTTGGCCTGACCTGGGCATTTAGGGAGTAAATCAAGGGATGGGAGGTCTCTTTCTGGTTCCCTCACTCTGCTTTCAAATAAAATTAAAAAAATAAAAAATAAAATTAAAAATTATCTACCATTTATCATCCCTCCAGCAACATATGAAAAGTTCCTTTTTCCCACACAAGCTTGCTAACCTTGGGCAGTTCTTCCTTTGCAAACTCATCATAGCTTTTCTTGGTCATTCATTCACCCATAGTGACTTGGGATCAGTTTGCTAACACCCATGAAAATACTTAAGGAGAAGAAATACAACACAATACAGTCTTTCTCCTGATGACCTTGGTACGTCTGCTCATTTAGTTACATAATCTTCTATGTCTTTAATACAGTGTCAGGATTTTTCTCCATAAAATCCTTGCCTACCTATTGGGCTTTTCTTAGATAGTGCTTATGTTTCTTTTGAAAAAAGGATTTTCTTTAATACAGTATTTTCTGGTTGGTCATTTCTGTTGAGCAACATTATTAAACTCTCATTTGTTGTAAGTCTGTATGTAAAGTCTATTGAACTTGGATGTTCTTATCAATCTAATTATGCCTTCTAGTAAAATACACACCGTAGGTAGCAACAGTGGGTATATTTCTATTTTAGACTTTGCTACTTGAAGATGGTTAATGGTAGATATATTTTATCAATATAAATTGGCAAATATAAATACAAACACAATGCTTGCTATAGGATTTTTTTTTTTTTTTTTGACAGGCAGAGTGGACAGTGAGAGAGAGAGAGACGGAGAAAGGTCTTCCTTTGCTGTTGGTTCTCCCTCCAATGGCCGCTGAGGCTGGCACGCTGCGGCCGGCGCACCGCGCTGATCCAATAGCAGGAGCCAGGTACTTCTCCTGGTCTCCCATGGGGTGCAGGGCCCAAGCACCTGGGGCATCCTCCACTGCACTCCCTGGCCACAGCAGAGAGCTGGCCTGGAAGAGGGGCAACCGGGACAGAATCCAGCGCCCCGACCGGGACTAGAACCCGGTGTGCCGGCGCCGCAGGCGGAGGATTGGCCTAGTGAGCCACGGTGCCGGCTGCTATAGGATTTTGATAAATATATCTTTTACTGACAATACTCCTTCGCAGACCAAGCTTGCTGGTTCATTTAAACAAAAATATAATTACATTTTATTGGCCGGTGCCACGGCTCACTTGGCTAATCCTCTGCCTGCGGCGCCAGTACCCTAGGTTCTAGTCCCAGTTGGGGCGCCGGGTTCTGTCCCCGTTGCTCCTCTTCCAGTCCAGCTCTCTGCTGTGGCTCAGGAAGGCAGTGGAGGATGGCCCAAGTGCTTGGGCCCTGCACCCTCATGGGAGACCAGGAGGAAGCACCTGGCTCCTGGCTTTGGATCGAGGCAGCCCGCCAGCTGTAGCAGCCATTTGGGAGGTGAACCACTGGAAGGAAGACCTTTCTCTCTGTCTCTCTGTCTAACTCTGCCTGTCAAAAAAAAAAAAAGACATTTTCTTATTTCCTAATATTTAAAAATTTTTTTTTATTTTTAAAGATTTATTTAATTATTTAAAAGGCAGAGTTACATAAAGGCAGAGGCAGAAAGAAAGAGAGGTGTTCCATTTGCTGGTTCACTCCCCAGATGACCACATTGGCTGGAGTTGAGCTGACCTGAAGCCAGGAGCCAGCAGATTCTTCTGGGTCTCCTATGTGGGTGCAGGGGCCCCAGGATTTGGGCCATCTTCTGCTGATTTCCCAGGCCATAGCAGAGAAGCTGGATTGGAAGTGGAGCAGCCAGGGACTCAAACCGTGGCCCAAATACCAGCCACAGTGCCGGGCCCCCAAATTTATTTAATTAAGTTAGTTGAAAGACACACACACAAGTTAATTGAAAGACATGCACATACACAAATCACTCAGCCACTAGTTCATGGCCATAACAGCAGTGGCCAGTACAGGCCAAAGGCAAGACTTTAGAAGTCAATCCAGAACTCCCACATGGATAGTAGGAAGCCAAATACTTCAGCCATCACTAGCTACCTCAGGGAACCTGATATTAGGAGGAGAGCCAGAACTCAAACCCAGGCACTCCACTATAGGACACAGGCTTCCCAAGTGTTAACCACTGCACCAAATGTCTACCCCTCCTTGATCTTTTTTAATCTAAATGCTTTCTTCACACAAATGGTCTTCTTACTGGCTATTTGCTTAAACGACTTTAGAGCATGAATTAAGACACAATAAAAGAAGAGTTTTACTTTCTCTTTAGTAATAACACTGGACTCAATTTTCTTAGTTCAAAGACAACTGAAGTCACTTCAAGCAATATATTCTGGTTATCTTGGTCTCTGAGGACGTCAAAGATGTATATTGAAGAGCAGGGGATAAGGATCAGAACAGTGTGGCTGAAGGAATACTCCCAACTAGAATGTAAGAACAGCAGTGATGCTGAAAACGAATGAAAAGGGAGTGCTTCCTGAGAATATTGATCCCCCCTAAGAATACAGTAAGTGATTTTATGTATTCTTTCCCTACTTACTCTCCTGTTCTTTAAAAAAAAAAAAAAAAAAAAAAAGGCCGGTGCCACGGCTCAATAGGCTAACGGCACCAGCACCCTGGGTTCTAGTCCCAATTGGGGCACCGGATTCTGTCCTGGTTGCTCCTCTTCCAGGCCAGCTCTCTGCTATGGCCCGGGAGTGCAGTGGAGGATGTCCCAGGTCCTTGGGCCCTGCACCAGCATGGGAGACCAGGAGAAGCAGCTGGCTTCTAGCTTCGGATCAGCGGTGCGCTGGCCACGGCAGCCATTGGAGGGTGAACCAACGGCAAAAGGAAGACCTTTCTCTCTGTCTCTCTCTCTCTCACTGTCCACTCTGCCTGTCAAAAAAAAAAAAAAAAAGGTTGCTATGTTCTTAAGAGGCTGATTCCCATTTGTTTTTCTTAAAAAGTAAAGATAAAGGTTACCCTGACTCAGATCTTTGTAAATATTGAATAATAAAGGAAAAACGTGATCCCACTGAGTATTATGGGCCAAGTATATGACAAGACTTAAGACTGTCTTGAATTAATTATAAATAAATTCTGAAGGTTGAATGATTTATATGATACCTCAAATATACTAATAGATCCCAATTGATTCTTCACTTTTTTAAATCATCAAATACCCAGGCAGAGGGCTTCAAGTAAAAATACTTGTGTTAATAATTCTAGAGACAGGTACTCCTGGACTCCCATTTTCATATAAGCTATTTAACCCATCACAAGGACTTTTTCTTCTGCCAACAAGGAGGTAAAAACAGCCCTCTGCACTTGAGACCTATTTACAGTGGACTTCTAGTCTGCCACTTTAATTTCACTTAAATACACTAAGTCATGGAATGGTGTGTAAATGTCTTTGCATTTTTAAAACAATTTTCTTTTTTCTCACATTCTACCCATTTCCATTCCTGTAATCTTCCTAACATCTGAAGTCCTAGAGTCGTCCTCTCTTTCCCAGGATACTCTTTCCAATTGCTGCTAAGCACTGAAGTGCATCCAAGCAACAGGTTGTAAAACCCTCCGTTGTTTCACCTCCTCTGAGATAATTCTGCATGTCCCAAGATGCACTCTCATGCACACACACTCACTCATTGTCTCTCTTTTTCTCTCAGCCACCCCACCTCCATACACAGAATTAATGGTAACCGCCCATGTGCCAATGTTTACTTAACTTGGCTACTAAAAAAAAACCTCATGAGTCATATTTCCTGAAAATAATTCTCTATCCTTAAATCTTCTAACAAGAATTAAATCTGAGAAACTTCTGGCATGTAGTTAGAAATGGATATATTGGAAGATGAGCACACTGATGAAAACATGGGCTCATGATGTGAAAGAATGAACCTCCACACAGCAGTGATAGGCTTCCTGCTAACTAAAACATGTAAGGACTATCTGTAATGTCCTCTCGTCCCCTTGCCAGCATTTTCACAGCATTCATGAAGTCTAGAGGTCTGAGAGAATTTTACAATTTTGATGGTAATAAAAAAATTATTTTAAGTGTATTCTGGGTAATCTGGACAAACACCTTATAAGTCTGTCCTGCCTTACAATCTCAGTACAACAACTGGCCCAGTGAAATGCTTGAGGCTGATCAAAAGACTTGTGAAAATAACAGAATCATAAAATTCAAAACAGAAATATAAGTGAACACTGATGTAATCTATTAATGCTAAAATACTTTCTGAGAATCAAAGCTATCGTAGTGACAGAAGGAGAAAATATAAAATATCTAACTACACAAAATGTCTGACTGGAAAAGAACTTGCTAATGACATACACACCAGAAGCCCATTTGTTTACAGCCTCTGGAACAATTACCACTAACTTCCTTTCTGCAAATTAAAAGTAAATAAAATGGAAAAACATTTACAACAAATATGATTCAAAGCTTATGCCCTTAAAACATAAAAGTAAAATAAGAAAACTATTTTCTGCTGTTATATTAGCAAAATATTTAAAATTATTATTCTTAGTTCTGGCTAAGAAAGTTCTTATTATGCAAACACCATGCATGGATCTCCAAAACTTTTTTACACCATACTATATTTGTCTTTTAATTCCATTTTGCATGAACTGATTGAAGTGTTCTTGCACATCAAGATAGCCACCTAAACCCATGGTTATGCAAAGTCCATTCTGAAAAGCAGTTCAGCATTATATAACAGCCTTACAAATCATTCTATCTTGACAATAATTCCACTTCTAAGGAAATCATTTGGGATAAAGAAAATGCTTTAAGTGGAAAAACGTTCCCCACATCATGAAGTTTCATACAGAAAGGCTTTAAATGTAATAGTAAAATAAGATATGGTATATCCATTCAGAATTCTATGCAGCTAATAAAATTACTGTTTTAAAAAACATAATGGTATGAGAAAATGTTCATGTTACAATATGGAGAAGGTTAAGATTTAAAGTTATTTACATGCATACATATCTACACATACAAACAGAGCAGGACATTGTGTTCTGCTACCATTAAAGGTTGTTTAGTTTATTCAGCTCAGTCCTTCCACTGAGAACTAGGACTCCCTCACCCACCCCCCCCAAAAAAATCCTGAAGCATAGTTCATTTCATTTAGGGTCATCTTCCAATTCTGGAAGAAGCAACTGAAAGGATCAGAAGTCAATCAACTTCACAGGACCAGGGAGACAAAAATTGTAATGCAGGCACTCCAAAAAGGGAGAGATGATAAAAACCCACATACTTTAGCTAGAGATTAGTCCATTTAGACATTACAGTCCAGCTCTAAGTCATGTCAATTCCTGATTAGACTAAGGTAAGCTGAAATTGGTGGTACACCAGACATTACCCAAGATCTTCTACATGTTTCTATCTATGTGTCTGTCCAATCTGTATTTCAGAGACATCTGGGAATAATTACAAAAGACATAAAGGATTTGAGAGAACAAGGAATATACAAGTTAATTTTTTATTTGTTTTCAAGTCCTGGGATTGAGTATAATAATCTTCCTTCTTTAGTTCTCATTCTATAAATACTATGCACAGAACTCTTTATTCTTCACAGGAAAAAAAAAAAACAAAGCAGAGGTAAAATTTCTTGCATTCATATCATTTTCCTAATTACAGCTTAATCATAACTGCTGAGTCTTAGTTTTTCTCATTTTTAAGCCAATAAAAATAATTGTGTTCACTGAATAGAAAACTACTTTGAAGATTTGATGGCGATTAATAAAAAAACTCTTCTCCATTAATTTTCATTAAATAATAAAGGCATTACAAAAATTTTTCTTCAGAAAATATAACTCCAAATGTCATACTATAACTACCTTTGATTTTGACCACTATTATACATGCAATGTCTTTAATTAAAATTAGCAAAGAAAAACTTTAAGTTATTTTAAACTAGGTGGAGAATAAGACATCATTTTTAAAACAGGTCAGGTTTTCATTTGGGGAAACAAGTATTCTTCCTGTGACACCTAGCACTACTTATATATAGTTCACACAGCTTCTGTTTTATAAAAGGGGAATATTTCAAATTCAAACTCTTAATTTCATTAATGAAGTATACAACTTACAGAGTGTTTCAATGTTTTTACATTATTAAATTAGAAGTATCTCAAAAAAGTTTATTGATTTTTATAAGACCTTATGAGTTTATTACCATGATACAGCTAATAAAAATGACAAATCTGTGTAATGATGCAAAAAGTACCATTGGTTCAAAACTAAAGTATTTGCCTCGTATCAGAAACGGAAATATATTATTAGGTTTATGGTCGATTTACTTTTTGGTTGGAAAAAAAGGATTCAATCAAGAGTATATTGTTTGGCCGGCGCCGCGGCTCACTAGGCTAATCCTCTGCCTTGCGGCGCCGGCACACCGGGTTCTAGTCCCGGTTGGGGCGCCGGATTCTGTCCCGGTTGCCCCTCTTCAAGGCCAGCTCTCTGCTGTGGCCAGGGAGTGCAGTGGAGGATGGCCCAAGTGCTTGGGCCCTGCACCCCATGGGAGACCAGGAAAAGCACCTGGCTCCTGGCTCCTGGCTCCTGCCATCGGATCAGCGCGGTGCGCTGGCCGCAGCGCCGGCCTCGGCGGCCATTGGAGGGTGAACCACCGGCAAAAGGAAGACCTTTCTCTCTGTCTCTCTCTCTCTCACTGTCCACTCTGCCTGTCAAAAAAAAAAAAAAAAAAAAAAAAAAAAAAGAGTATATTGTTTGACATATACTTTATTATGTAACAAGAACATTTTAATTAAAATTGCCCCTGAAATCTAAACCAGAGAACTCAAGACATAGGACCAGGAGCCGGGGTTCTAAGGTAGTGGATAAAGTTGCCACCTGCAGCACTGGCATCTCAAATGGGCACCAGTTCCTGTTTGGTTGCTCCACTTGGGATCTAACTCCCTGCTAATGGCCTGGGAAAAAAAGTAGTCAAGGTGGCCCAAGTGCTTGTGCCCCTGCTAGCCAAAGCACAGCCCTGTCTGTTGCAGCCATGTGGGGAGTGAACCAGCAGACAGAAGATCTCTCTCTCTCTCTCTGACTTTCAAATAAATAAGTCTTAAAAAAAGACACAGGACTACTGCCATCTAACTTGAGCTTTCCAACAACCAGAAAATGGTAAACTTTCTGAAAATCCTAGGAGCTTCTTTATGGTCTTAGTTGTACCAGAAATAGCTATGGGGGTGGGCATTTGGCACAAGGGTTAAGACCCAAATTGGGAGGTCCATATCCCATATCAGATTCTGCCTCCAATTCTAGCTTCATGCTAATGTGCTCCCTGGGAGCTAGCAGGTTACAGCTCAGGTACTTGGATCCCTGCCACACACATGAGAGACCTGGACTGAGTTCCTGCCTACTAGCTTCAGCCTAGTCCAGCTGCTGTCAGCACCTGTGGATTAAAGATTACTTCTGGCCGGTGCTGTGGCTCACTTAGCTAGTTCTCCGCCTGTGGCACCTGCACCCCAGGTTCTAGTCCTGGTTGGGGCGCCGGTTCTGTCCCAGTTGTTCCTCTTCCAGTCCAGCTCTCTGCTATGGCCCGGGAGGGTCACAGGATGGCCCAGGTTCTTGGACCCTGTAACCACATGGGAGACTGGGAGGAGGCACCTAGCTCCTGGCTTCAGATCAGCACAGCACACCGGCCGTGGCGGCCATTGGAGGGTGAACCAACGGCAAAAGGAAGACCTTTCTCTCTGTCTCTCTCTCTCACTGCCTAACTCTGCCTGTCAAAAAAAAAAAAAAAAAAGATTGCTTTTTCTCTCTCAGTAAATCTGCCTTTCAGATAAATAATTAATTTTTTAAAAAAGATAATATACATTAAAAAAAAACTATACATGAATTGTAAAATATTTTGAAATATTCAAGCTGGATTGGAATTGCAGCAACCAGGACTGGTAAAAGCACTCCAACGTGGGATGCCGGCACCGCAAGCAGTGGTTTAGCCTGCTGTGTCACAATATGGGCCCCAATGATGTGTATTTAGAAGATTTCTTGTATTAGCTTTACTCCTGATTCTGTTTAAATCCTAAACTTCATTTTTTCTTTTCCTCATTCTTCTCATTTCCATGTAATACAAATTACCTTCCCGTATTTTACATATTTTTTTCAAGTGTTCCCCAAATGCTTTTGAAACAGATGCAGATTTAATAAAATAAGCAAAGTCTATTTATTTATTTTAAAGACTTTATTTATTTATTTGACAGGTAGAGTTAGACAGTGAGAGAGAGACAGAGAGAAAGGTCTTCCTTCCGTTGGTTCACTCTCCAAATGGCCGCAACGGCTGGAGCTGTGCTGATCCGAAGCCAGGAGCCAGGAGCTTCTTCCTGGTCTCCTATATGGGTGCAGGGCCCAAGCACTTGGGTCATCTTCCACTGCTATCCCAGGCCACAGCAGAGAGCTGGACTGGAAGAGGAGCAACCGGGACTAGAACCGGTACCCATTTGGGATGCCAGCGCCACAGGCGGAGGATTAACCTAGTGCCCCATGGCGCCGGCCTCGTAAGTCTATTTATTTGATATGCATACACGAATGCAAAGCAGATGTACACACGCACACAAATTAAATGCTGTCCATTCTTTCTCCTTGATGCAAAGAGGAAAGATGTCTTCTTGACTGTTTGGTTTACTGTTTGGTTTACCAGCAGAATGCTTCAATCTTACCCCAGTTACAGACATTCTCTTTTCTTCTTTTTTCCATTCTCCAGTAATTGAAAATATGAATTAATATATATCATAATGAAATCAAGTGTTTACAATCTTATGTTAAAACTGAATTCTATTATTGAAAATATTTTTCCTTTTTATATATATTTTCTGGCCCTAAGTCAAATCTAACTTTATTTTCTACAGTGCTCAGCATATAATTAGTACACAATCTATTTCAACAGATCTGTAAGAGAAAATTTCAATGATTAGCAAATTCTATGATGTATAACCTACTAATTTTTTGTATAGATTCTTTCAAAAATGAGTAACTGAAAATAGTAGGCTTTTTCAAAACATCAATTTCTATATTCTTTTCAAATCATGACAACTTTTTTAATCTTCTACTTTTCACTTATAAAGTCTTTTTTATTTATTTGAAAAGCACAGCACAGAGAGCTTGCACGTATGAGAGAGAGAGAGAAAGAGAGAGAGAGAGAGAGAGAAAGGAGAGAGAGAGAGAATGATCTTCCCTTTGTTGGTTCACTCCACAAATGACTGCAACAGCCAGGTCTGGGCCAGGCTAAAACAGGACCCAGGAGCCTGGAAATTTATCTTGGTCTCCCACATGGGGCCCAAGTCCTTGCATTATTTTTCACTGCCTTCTAAGGCACATTAGCAGGAAGTTGGGTCAGAAATGGAGTAGCAGGGACTCGAACAAGCACTCTGATATGGGATGCTGGCATTGTAAATGGCAATTTAATCTGTTGCATCACAATTATTTTTAAACTCAGATATAAAAATGGTTACAATATAAAAATGGTTACAGATATAAAAATGGTACTTTTTATCTAGTTTATTGGAGAAAAATAATTGAAAATAAAATAACTATGCCGTCTTTTTTCAATTTTATGTAAAATTCATCTTTATAACAACAGAATTCTATTCAGAAATAATATTTAGCAGAATGCACTTTCCATAGTAGTAACAGGAATATTCACAGACATACAGCATATAAATAATGCTATTTTCATGTAAGACCATTTTTCAGTCTGATGATCTGGCATAGAATATTCTTCAGTGAAAGAAAAGAGAAATAACTTAAAAGAAAACAATTAACTTAAAGAATGATTATCACTGACTTGTTCACTTAAAACATAGTGGAATGAGTTGTCAATATGCCTGAATGTGATTCAGATATACATATCTGGACATACAAGGCAGGTTTCCCTGACAGTAAACTATGATTAGAAAAAGCCTAGTAATTAATCCTCATTTCCACGTTCAACTCACCCTACCCTTCTTTATCAACTATTTCCCCAACAAATTTTTATACCTCCCAATTACTTCGTTTTTAGTGTTTTTTTAAACACAATTTATTTTATTTATTTGAAAAGCAGAGTTACACAGGGGGCCGGAGGAGGGGAGTCTTCCATCCACTGGTTCACTCCCCAAATGGCACCAAAGGCCAGGGCTGGCCAGGCTGAAGGCAAGAGCCAGGAACTCCTTTTGGATCTCCCACATGCATGAAGGGGCCCAATACTTGAGCCATCCTCCACTGCTTTCCCAGCTGCATTAGCATGAAGCTGGATTGGAAGTGGAACATCCACGACTCGAACTGGTGCCCATATGGGATGCTGGTCCTGAAGGTGGCAGCTTAACCTGCTATGCCACGATGCCAGCCCCTTCTTTTAGTGTTTAAATGAAGAATTTATATACACAAATGCAATAGGCATTTGGTCTAGCTGTTGGGATGCCCACATTCCATACTGGAGTGCCCAGGTTTGAGTTCTGACTCCACTCCTCTGCTAATGCCGATCCTAGGATCCTAGGAGGCAGAAGTAATGGCATAACTAGCTGGGTCCCTACCATTCATGTGGAGACAGGGATGGTGCTCCTGGCTCCCGACATTGGTCTGGCCCACCTGTGGCCACTGCTAGCATTTGGGGAGTGAACCAGTGGATAGGAGATCTCTATCTCTCTCAAATAAATTGGAAATTAAAAATTACATACATAATGATGTATTAAAAATATTTACCTAGTGTGAAAAAGAAAACAAACACCAGTTAATCCACTTTTAGAGAAGGGATCAATTCTGACAGACGCTCACTGGATGTACCCATCCTTGTGGCATGTACCACCACTAGTTTCCAGTTTTCTGAACTTTGTGTGATCCATTTCCCCTTCTTTGTCTTCATTTTGCCCTGTGTATATACACTCCTTAAAAACCATTTTAAGTATTTAGTGTTGCCAGTTTTTAAAATTTACAGAAATGGAACCATTCTGCATGTATTCTTTTGTAATCTGTTTCCTTTCCTCATTGGTATGCGTTTGAAATTAATCCATATTGAACTGTGAAGCTATCTTTATTTTTACTGCAGTATAATAGTCTGTTATATGAATATACAACTATCCATTCTACTCTTGATGATCATTTCTGGTGCTTCTTGATTCTGACATTGGTATTACAATTTCTATAGCTTATTTATCTTGTAAAATGTGATTTCATATATCTATTATTTTAATTTTACTCACAAGTATATCAAGTGTTCACTCCCTACAGTTTTCATGTCAGAGCTTTCATTTGTGATCTTTTTTTCCTGCCTGATGTGAATCATTAAGGATTTCTTTACTCTTGAATTCTGTCTAACAAGCTCTTAATTTCAACCTCCTCCTTGAAAGGTAAACATGTCTAGGCTGTTAGTTTCTCTTACTAAACATTGAAGCCATTATTCCACAGCCATTTGAATTCCAGCACTGCAGTTAAAAAGTCAGTTTTGATTCTAACTATGACACCTGCGTAATAGCTTTATTTAGAAAAAAATCAATGGTTCCATTTAAGATTTTTTCCTTCCCTTTATTAAATTCTCTAATTTTCACCATCATATGGCTCAGTGTTCTAGATGTTTTTAATTTTTTCTATATCGAGCTTCCTAGATCTGAATATTGGTATGTTTTAATAATTCTAGAGAAATTTTAGTTGATACCTGTAACTACTGATTCTCATTCCCTTCATTCTTTCCTTCTATAACCACACATATACAGATCCATCAGTGAACTTGTATGCAGAATCTATCAACTGCATTATAAAACTTTAGTTATAGTAGTGAAATAAAGAAACTCAATAAAACATAGGCAAAGAACTGGAATGGATGATTTGTGGAAGAGTCACGGTCAATAATCAAATTAAAAGATGCTTAGTATCTTTACTCATGAGGGATTTGAACCATGATGAGATTCTACCACAAATCCACTGAAATTGGAAAGAAATGTAGAGAACTGGAATTCTCTTACTTTGCTAGTGGACTTATAACAACAATTTTGCCATTTCTAATAAAGTTAAGCATACAGTTATTATGTGGCCTATCAATTTTACTGAAACCAATGCCTATATTTGTAAATGAAAGCACATTATAGCTTGTCACAACATGCATCAAATGGAAAAAAAATACATTCCAGCAGGTGAATGGATTTTAAATTGTTGTATATGCACACAATAGAGTACAATTTAGCAATAAAAAGAAATGAACTATCAGTATACTTTAGCAAGTGAATCTCACAATTTGAGACCAAGAATAGTTATCAATAGAAAAGGATGTACAGGCTAAGTATCCCTTTTCCAAAATGCTTGGGAAGAGAAATGCTTTAGACTTTGGGGGGTTAGGGAGATTCTGGAATATTTCTAGGGACTTTACCAGTTGACCATGCCCCTTTGAAAATCTAAAATCCAAAATGCTCAGAAATCTGAAACTTTTTTAACACATCTGACATGACACAAAAAGTTCTGAATTTTGGAACATTTTGAAATTTTGGATTAAAGATGCAATATACTATGTAACTTTATATACATAAAACTCTAAAACCAGTAAACTCATCACTGTGACAAGAAACAAATCAGTGACACCTGGAGCTTAGAGTCAGAGTAGATTGACCACAAAGGACAGAGAACATTTCTGGGTGGTGAAAACTTTCCATATCTCGATTAAGATAGTGTTTACACAGGGGAATTAATATACAAAGGATGGAAGGAAAATAATTTCTTCAGGAAAAGAAAGCTCATTAAAAGCACAAATATTAGAATTACACTAATTCTATTAAACATTTCAAACTTTCTATGGGAAGGACTAACTCACTGCAGGAAAAGAGCTAATATTCACCTAGCAATCAACCAATATTGCTAGACTGTTGAATGAATGGCATATGCTAATCACTAATTCAGGTGTTTGGAATACGCCCATACACAAAAGAGATCCTTATACAAAAACAAAACAAAACAAAACAAAAACTGCATCATGGGAGGAAAAGGTTACAGGAACAAAAGATTGGCAAAAAATGGCACTGCTAGTAAACAAATGATATGGTAGGCTAGGGGGCTCCTAAAACATGTCCCCTGTCCCACAGAGGTTTTGATTCTCAAATTTAAAGACTTTTTAAAAATTTAATTGAGGGGCCTGTGTTGTGGCTCAGCGGGTTAATGCTCCAGCCTGAGGCGCCGGCATCCCATATGAGCGCCAGTTCTAGTCCCGGCTGCTCCTCTTCCAATCCAGCTCTCTGCTACGGCCTGGGAAAGCAGTAGAAGATGGCCCACCCACGTCCTTAGGCCCCTGCACCCACGTGGGAGATCTGGAAGAAGCTCCTGGCTTCGGATTGGTGGAGCTCCGGCTGTTGCAGCCATCTGGGGAGTGAACCATCGGACAGAAGATCTCTCTGCCTTTCCTCTCTCGGTAACTCTGACTTTCAAATAAATAAATAAGTCTTTAAAAAATTTTAATTGAAAGGCAGACAGACACACACACACACACACACACACACACACAGATCCCATGTGTTTATTTTCAGAGTAACCCAGGGTGGGAGAGATCTTTCATCTATTGACTCACCCCTCAAAACAGCTGGGGCTGAGCCAGATTGAAGGGAGGAGCTGGGGGCTCAATGCCAGGTCTCCATGCTGGTAACAGGAAACCATCACAGGCTGCCTCCCATGGGGACCATTAGCAGAAAGCTGGGGTCAGAACTGAGGCAGGACTTGAACCCAGGCCCTCCAAGATGGGGTGCGGGCCTCCCGAGTGGAGTCTTAACCACTGTGCCAAGTGCCCATCGGCCAGGCTTAAATTCTGAGAAATAGTGCAGACTCACACTAGAGAGAAAACAAACTAGGTCCCTGCCTACCATGTAGAACAAAACCATAGACAGATTAAAGAACTGATTGTGAACAGTAAAATTACAAAGTTAGTAAAAGAAAATACAGGGAAAATTCTTGTGGTCCTTTTAAGAAGGGTTTCCTAGGTAAAATTTAAAAACGCAAAAACAGTAAGCTGAACAAATATAACTTGATCAAATCCACATCAAAAATTCCTAATGAACAAATAACACTATGGAAAAAATTAATACACAGATTACTGAATAAGAACAGATGTTTAAAAAACATAAGAGTCCTTGGGGTCAGCATTGTGGCATAGTGGATGAAGCTGCTGCCTATGACGTGGCCATCAGATCTAGGCACCAGTACATTTCCTGGCTGCTCCACTTCTGATCCAGCTCCCTGCTAATGCCCTAAAAAATCAGCAGAGGATGGCCCAAGTATCTGGGATCCTGCCACCCACATGGGAGACCTAGAAGAAGCTCCCGTCTACTGGCTTTGGCCTAACTATTGTTGCCATCTGGGGAGTGAACCAGCAGATGAAGATTGATCTCTCTCCCTCTTTTTTTTTTTTTTTTTTTTTGACAAGCAGAGTTAGACAGTGAGAGAAAGAGACAGAGAGAAAGGTCTTCCTTCCGTTGGTTCACCCCCCAAATGGCTGCTACGGCTGGCGCGCTGCACTGATCCAAAGCCAGGAGCCAGGTGATTCCTCCTGGTCTCCCATATGGGTGCAGGGCCCAAGCACTTGGGTCATCCTCCACTGCCTTCCCGGGCCACAGCAGAGAGCTGGACTGGAAGAGGAGCAACCAGGACAGAATCCGGTGCCCCAACTGGGTCTAGAACCCAGGGTGCCGGCGCCGCAGGCGGAGGACTAGCCAAGTGAGCCACAGTGCCAGCCTTTCTCTTTTTCTCGCTGTCTCTTTATCTGTGATTTTCAAATAAAATAAATCCTTAAAAACATATAATAAAAAAGCATAGATTCGGGCTGGCACCGTGGCTCACTTGGTTAATCCCCTGCCTGCAGCACCGGCATCCCATTTGGGCACCGGGTTCTAGTCCTCGTTGCTCCTCTTCCAGTCCAGCTCTCTGCTGTGGCCTGGGAAGGCAGTGGAGGTCTCTCTCTCTGTCTATAACTCTACCTGATAAAATAAATAAATAAATAAAAGCATAGATTCCCTACAGAAATAACATCAAGAACAACAAATGTTTCTGCAAATCAACAGAAAAAGGTAAAAACTGCAATAGAAAGTAAACAGATAGTAACAGACACCCACAGAAAATGAAGCCTAAAACCTATGAGAAGACCAAGAGTGCCTACACTACACTTATTAACAAAGACAAAAAGGTTAATCAATACATCCATTTAGGTGATAAAATTTGGGCAACTGAAAGTTAAGTATATCCAGATACATAGGAAAATAAAAGTTGCTCATAGCCTTAACAAGCATAGATGGAGAAAGCCTTTCTTGAAAGCTTAGTCAAATTAAAGTCATGTATATCCTACAATTAAGGTGGAATTCTCTTTCTGGATATATGTAGATAGACAGATTATACAATATAGAAATAGATACACACATACACACACACCAACAAATTCCTCATAAAAAAAGAAAAACTGCTAGTTGTTGTAGGAAAAAGTTGAATCAGTGCATAGTTATTTATGACAAAAGAAAATTAGAGAGCCTGAGTGTCCATTGTAAGAAAATAATTCAGTTATAATGCAAGGAGATGTGGCATATGGTCAAAAAACTGAAAACACCCATGTTATCCTAGAATATAACAAAGAGCATGATGACTTAAAAAGGCAAATGACACCATTCACCCATAGGGTTATAGTAAGAGCTAAACAAGGCAATGAAGGTAAAGTGCCCAGTCAGTACCTTGCAGTTAGTAAGTTCTAAGTAAATGATTCCCGGTACTTAGTATAGTTGCACGTAACTTTCACCACATCATAACTGACTATTTGTATAACTGGAACACTTAGAGTTACTTAAGAGATGACACAGCACCAACATGAAAGCAGAGTAGTGGAACACACATATGGCCTCTAAAACCAGAGATCTTAGTTCTAACACCAGCTCTACAACTTACTACCTGTACGACCCTAAGCCAGTTACTTAATTTCTCTGCTTCTCTTTTTGGATATCCATAAAACAAAATTAATAAAGTTGACCCTATGTGGTTGTTTTTAGACTAAACAAGATAATAGAAGTAAAGCTTATAGTAAATGTTTATCTTACCTTCCCTCCCAGGTACACTGTGGTTTAGTCTCATCAGATGGAATATCATACTAATATAATTTATGCATATACATTTATAACTATTATAAGTGCACATGTATAATTTACAGTGACCTTACAGCAATACACAGAAAGGCTAAATAATACTAAGAAAACAAATATGCATATGAAAAATAGTTGGAAAAGAATGAAAATGAGTACCTCATTTGAATTTTGGTAGAGAAATTATATGTGCTTATTTTTCTGTTATCTATTTTCCAAATGTCTTATAATTTAGTTATGTTGCTTTGATAACTAAAACAAAATATTTAAAAACAATTATGTTCTGCAATACGGAGAACAAATGTGTTATTGTAAAACTACAATGAATAAAATGTAAAAAAATCAAAACTTAAACAATATCTTTTTGATCTTTCATCAGCAAACTTATTTAAGATTGACGACATATGAATTACATGTGTATATGCACTATACACGTATATAAAGTATTTATATATTTATTATATATAACACATAAGACATATATAGTATATATACACACATGTATGTACGTGTACATATATATTTATTACTAGAGAGCTGAGAAAAAGAGAATCAGGAATGTTTATAATAAGGAATATATTAAAATCTCAAAAGAAATGATTCTTGAGTTGTATCCTAAAAGAATGGATATGATCTTGTCCATTAATAATACAAAAATGGAAAATAACAAAAACATAGTGTGCCCAGGTGACAGAGAAACATTTCATTAAACGGGAATGAGTGGGAAGAAGCCAGGTATAAAATCAAGAAAGAAATGTTAGGATTTAATTTTCAAATGCTTTGAACAAATACCCTACTTATGTATTTGGCCTTTATGAACGACAGACATAAAATTTAGAAAAAAAAAAACGAATACACTGTGAGGCTGAGAAGACAATCACAAAAGGGATCCAGGAAGGCATCCCGCAGTGTGGGAAACAGTGGCTCTGGCTGAGAGCCCAGGGGGAATCTGAGTGTGCAGGAGCAGGAGGTGATGCAGAGAAGGCCAGGGGAGCCACACCTCCGCACAGGCAAGAGAAAAAGGCTGACAACAGTGAAGCAATCTGATAAAGAATGTTTCGCACGTGTCCTTCACGGGCAAGAGTAAAAGGGTTTGAAACAATGAAGGCACTTGATAACATCATTTTTGCAACATATCTCTGACAGCAATCATGGGAAGAAACAGACTAGCAGGACCTGGGGCTAAAAGAACAGGTGGGAAAGTACAAAGGGGGAAATTTGGGCCAGGACAAGGAAAAGGAGATGACAGTCTTAAAATACATTTCAAAAGACCATTCAATCCAGCTGGGGAAGAAGAAAAATGAGTACATTTTACTTTTACCATTTCTTTATTTAAAAATAATATTTTCTATCCCCCCAGCTATATGATAAAAGTTTTACTACTAACATTAAAGGCCCTCCTTGCCTGCTTTGCCTTTTTATCCACCGTCCTGTAACATCCTGCACTTCTGCTTGAGCTAGAGTCTATGCTGCAACTCTTCTCTGCCTTCACAGGGCCTTCCAAACTCGCACAGTGATTCCCTCCTCAAAGAAGGCTTAACGTGTTATCAGTACACTGCCATCACGTGGCACTGAACCATACTACCGTTCTATTCTTTAGTGGAAATTTATACTGTTATGTGCCTTGTCAGTATGTTTCCTTTATAGAACTGCAAAGAAATTTCACATTTAATCCAAGGCACAATGAGTGTCATAAGAACTAAGCACAATGGCAAAATCTCACTATGGACTGTGGTCATTCAGAATCAGTTACCTCTGTAAGGCTGCTATTATGAAAAATAATAATGACAGGGATAAGGTGTATTTGCCAATCTAATCAATATATGATAATCCATAAAGACTGAAATGAGAATATGGTGAATCATTCTGCAAAGAATCCATGGGATTACATAAACGGTACAATGTCAACTAGTAGGTTTTAAAACTGACTTACTCCAAAGATATTACTTTGTTAATGGCTGTTTTTCTCCTGTCCAAAAATTTTATGAGGGTATAGAAACTGACAGAGAAGCAGAGCAAAATTTAATTGCAATAAATACCTACTAGAAATTGGGTTTCATAAAGTTAATTTGTAACAAAGAAACAAAGAATCCATACCTACTTGTAACTTCAATGGCAACCTACATACAAAGAGGACTTACAGTTTAGGTTTTTGTGTATCTGTAGTAACAAGGCGAATTCCAGGAGAACTCAGAAATTTCAATGCCAAACATGTCACAAGAGATCAGAGGTCACATTTTCTAACTGAGATTTGACCCTAAAGTAAGCAATACATGCAATTAATTGAAGCCCTAATCTGAAACATTAACTTCAATGGGACTAGTCTAGCAATCCAGTGTAGACTAATCACAATGCTAATCACAATGTAATCACCTCCAGAAACACAAAATCAAAGTTACTCAACATGGGAAAAAAACAAACAACTACTTCAGTTGTTTTTCCCAGTAAGTGATTTAGAATAAACTGGCTTCCCCCAATCACAGCATCCATCCAATAATGCTAGTGCAGACTAGTAAAAAATCTATACTTATTTCAAAAGCATGCCTTTAAACTATGTCAGAACTATTACTTAGAATAATTACAGCCCCCAAATACCACATTATAATTATCAAAATTAGATGTGAATAATTTGCTTGGATTAAAGAGGAAAAGGAAGTAATAAATGTAACTCATTTGTTATTGGATAATAAAATACAGATGATAGGCACAGGTGTTTTGTCTAGTGGTTAAGACTATGCTTGGAAGTTAGACAATATCAACATATTTGTTCGACTTAATTTTATTACAAAGATAAGGGCAGTATTATCAGTCCCAAGGAGCAAAATTAATTATCAGGATCCGAGACTTCACTGCTTTAAAAAGCTGCGAGTTCTACCTGTGGAATTCCTTTGTACAACCTCAGCATGAGTCTTACTATGCTAAGGACCCTGTGTTTGAAGAGGATATTGCTGTTGATTCTGATGTCTAGTGTTACATACACACGTGAAAAAAGTTCCTCTACTAAAAAGGATTTTTAAAATTGCTTTTAGCTCTGGGCTTGGACTTTAGAAAGGTATGCCTACAGATTGCAAGAAAATTATAACCCACTATTTCAAAACACAGAAAAGACATTAAGAAAATTGTAGAAGACATGAAAACTCTACAGAATTAGATAAACTCAAAACTTAGAAAACACTTGAAAGTCACTTTAGAAGTGAAGTCTAAACTGGAAGGTATGCAAGAGTGAATCACAGTAGATAATGTCATAAACAAAATTGCAGAGAAAGAAACTATTAAAAAGAAAAATGATAAAAAGAGTTCAACAGAAAATTTCAAATGCAAAAGACAGGAAAAGAAGATCCAACATACTAGAGGCCCCCAAATAATAAAAACTAAACAAGATGTTTTCACACGTGGTCTTCAAAACATTCATGGAAAATGAATATTGTCTTTTTTTTTTAAAGCTATTTATGTATTTATTTATTTGAAAGGAAGAGCGAGAGTGAGAGTGTGTGCACGCATGGCAGAGAGAGGTCTCTTCCATCTGCTGCTTCATTTTCCAAATGGCTGCAACAGCCAGGTCAGGGCCAGGCCAAAGCCAACAGCCAGAAGCCCAAATACTTGGGCCAGCTCTGTTGTCCTCCCAGGGGCATTAGCAGGAAGCTGGATTGGAAGTAGACCAATAGGGACTTAAATTGGCACTCTAATTAGATGCTGGTGTCACAAGTGGCAGCTTAACCTGCTGTGCCACAACACCAGACCAGAATATATTTAATTCCATTTTCAACAAACTTTCTGAAGTACTCTCATAAATAATAATGAAAATTTAACTACATATGTGGTATATATTTTTCAGTAAAATTTTATTCTTTTATATATTAGATAAAATAACTGAGTAACTATATGTTATTCTAAAATTTTATCATTCATAACCTTGAGAATCATGATTCTCACTATGTCAGAAAACAGATAAAGATGTTAGATTGGAATAGTTAAGGAAAGCCCAGTAGCCATAAATTAAAAAGTAAAATATCAATATGAATTTATGAGGGATTTTTATCTTTTAAAAGCATGTTGACTGCCTAGCTTTGTGTACTCAAAGAAAGAAAGACCAACCTAGCAGTGCTATTGAAATGCAATTTCAAAATGAAAAGAAGCCAGAGCCCATGGAGAAATCAGAGGTTCTAATTCCAGGGCAAGATATGTACAAAACTAGCCTGAAAAATCTTGTCATATGAGAAAGAAGGAAGAAACTTTAGGGGCCAAGATTCAGAGGATTTTTCAACAATGAAAAAATTAGAGCACCATGAGGGTCATTCAAGCCAACTATGGACTGCCAACTATGCACGAATAGAATTCCAAGTTCTACTTTTTAAAACACTACTTGGTCATCAGTAGAGCATGCTGTTTAGAAAGCTAGTAAACAAGGAGAAAGAATTAAACACATATTCTTATTCTTATCACAATAAGAAACAATCAACAGTATATGCCTCCTGATAAATATATTATCACCTATGAAATAACCTGGCTGCCAATGCTAAGCCTTTTTATGCAACTATTACTTTCCATGAAATACAGAGCAGCCATTAATAGGTTAAATTAAACATACAGGGCTGTGATTAGCAAAAGCCAGGCTACAGGAAACCACCAGAACAAATGACCCAGTTCCTTCAATAAATAAATCCCAAAGAAAACCATCAACAAGAAAAGATGACTGAGAGAACTATAGAAGAACAGAAACAAGCAGAACCAAGCCACAGAGAGAAGTAACTTAGAGTGTTTGGGATATACTAGTTTCATGCAGGACAAACTGTGTTGCCTTTATTATTATTTTTTTTTTTAGAATGTAGCCACTCAAAGGCAAAATACCAAATGAAACTTATGACTACATACGCATTCTTGACAACAGCTCTATTACAGTCTTCAGTAACTTAAGATAACTTTCAGTTTAAAAGATGTCTCTATGTTCAGACTTAACTGAAATTAAGCAAGCAACCAGATTTCAAATTAATCTAAGGCTTGAAAAGTATTTACCTATAAGGAGTGCAGAACAAGAATATTCTGCTTTAGAGCTAACAATGTGACTTTCTATCATGGTCTATTGCTACTTCCTGACCAGAGTCAAGGTTAACAAGCCAGGGAATTAACATTCACCAAGGACCAAAGACTCTAGTTAGACAATTCTCTAGACAGTTCCTTTTGGAGCTAAATTTCTAACAGGGAAATAAATACAAATGTGATTAATGTTATGAAAACATATAGGATTCTCTCAAGTGAGCCACTGTAAGTAACAGGAATATGGAGTAACTCTCCGATGAGATGAGGCAGACGAAAAAATGGAAATTCATCTTAAGCACTTAACCTCTGATTCTCCCTCTTTCCGTCTCTCTGTCTCCTTCACCTCCCAACTTCTTTCTTTGCCCTCTTCCTTCTCTCTCTCTCTCCTCCTTTCCTTCCTTTCTTTCCATCTTCAGATGAAGCTAATAAAATCAAGAATAATAAATAAGAAAATAATCAAATAAAAAATCAATATTTAGTAGGCAAATACATTTTTTGTATTTAATTTAAAAACTATGGATCCCAAAACCTGAAGAAAAATATACCTTGACACGATTTAAGGTTACACTGATGAAGAAAAGAGAAAAAAGAACGCTTATCCACAATCTTTACTATAGAATGAGAAGAGAAATGCAATCATGTTAACCTCTGTCCTTTACTACAGTTGAAAATACATGTACATGTATACACACAGCCATTGCGCTAATCCACCAGAAACCTGCACCATTACTGGAGAAGTTCATCCTCTTAGTCCCGCAGTAGCAGATGGTTACACCCTAACATTAGCACTCACACTGGAAGATTCTGACGGCTTCTTAGAGATTTTTACCTAAAGCTTCTAAGAAAGATGTCACATATCAGAAAGACACAATACTCTGAAGAAGTGAAATAGTTCAGTAAAGCCCACAGGATTTTGATCTTAAAAATCACATTCAAAGAACACTATCTTATTCAACACTCTGCTGTAAATAGTTCTGATATATAAAAATTGTATTTTTAAAAAGTCTCACCCGTGAGAAAATACTTAATGCCATTTCTTCTTTGAGATTTTATGAAAACAGTTTCTAATGATCTCCTTATAATTTATATGTATTTAGTTACTATGCCTCAAATTATCTGCTTTATTTAAAAATATAATTAAGGTAATACATTGATTACTTTTATATTCCACACAGTGATATTTATTTTTTATCTATTTTATTTCGTTTTGTTTTCTATGGGAACTAAGAGTTGTACTTAGCCAACTTAAAAGTATACAAAAGATGAGCGTACAGTTAGAACAGCTTAGGGGGCTGGTGGTGTGGTGTAGTGAGTAAAGCCACCGCCTTCAGCAATGGCATCCCATATGGGCACCTGTTCAAGTCCTGGTCACTCTACTTCCATTCCAGCTCTCTGCTATGGCCTGGGAAAGCAGTAGAAGATGGCCCAAGTCCTTGGGCCCCTGCACCTAAGTGGGAGACTGGGAAGAAGCTCCTGGCTCCTGGCTTCAGATTGGTGCAGGCCATCTGGCCATTGTAGCCAACTGGGGAGTGAACGAGTAGATCGAAGACTCTCTCTCTCTCCTCCTCTCTGCCTCTCCTTCTCTCTGTGTAAGCCTTTCAAATAAATAAATAAATCTTTAAAAAAAGTGAACAGCTTTCAGCCTCATCCCTTTCTCTATCTGCTGTTCCTTTGCTCTTAAGTTTCCTTTATCATCTTCACAAGGAAACAAGGAAGAGACAGAAACACAGGGAACTAAATTGTGTTACTTGTTTTTAAAAGCCAAAACCAAAGGCATTTAAGCAATAAGCTTTTATACATTATCTGTCCTCTACTTTGACAGAAACATCTAAAGAATGTAGAAGGAATATGTATAAAGAAATCTGTCTAAATGAACAACAACAAAAATCATCCACTTTAAAAAAGGATAAATTGTTTACTCTTTTAAAAATACAGAGCGGCCAGCTTTGTGGCACAACTGTTTAGGTGGCCACATGTGATGCCCATGTCTCATCTCAGAATGCTGGTAAGTGCCAGCTACTCCAGTTCTGGTCCAACCCCCTGCTGATGCACTTGGGAAGCAGCGGGTAATGGCCCATTAACTTCAGCTCCTGCCACCCACTTGAGACAACTCCTAGCTCCTGGCTTCAGCCTCACCCTGCCCCAGCTATTGCAGTCATTTAGGGAGTGAACTTATGTTTGGAGATCTCTCTCTTTCTCTCTAACACTCTGCCTCTCAAACAAATCCTTTAAAAGTAAAAATAAAAACATAGAGAAGGGCGGTTAAGGTGCTGGTTGTAATACCCATGCCTCAGAATGCCCGGCATCAAGTTCCAGGGTCAAGTGCCAGCCCTACTCCTGATTCCGTCCTCCTGCTAATGCCTCCTGGGCGTGGCTCAAGTCGTTGGGTCCATGCCACCCATACAGAAGATGGACTGAGTTTCTGGTTCCTGGCTCTTCCCTGGCCTAGTCCTAGCCACTGCAGGCATTTTGGGAATGAACCACAGATGGGAACATTTTCTCTCAAACAAACAAATAAACAAAATCAATAATTTTAAAAGCCCCAGAGATGGGGCTGGCACAGTGGGTAAAGCCGCCACCTGCAGTGCTAGCATTCCATATGGTGCCCGTTCAAGTTCCAGCTGCTCCACTTCTGATCCAACTCTCTGCTATGGCCTGGGAAAGTAGTGGAAGAAGGCCCAAGTCCTTGAGCTCCTGCAGCTATGTAGGAGACCTGGAGGAAGCTCCTGGCTCCTGAATTCTGAATGGCACAGCTCCAGCCATTGCGGCCAACTTGGAAGTGAACCAGCGGATGGAAGACCTCTCTCTCTCTCTCTCTCTCTGCATCTCCTCTCTCTCTGTGTAACTCTGACTTTCAAGTAAATAAATAAATCTTTAAAAAAAAAATCCCCAGAGAAACACACATAATAAAACAAAGGCAATTTTTTTTTTTTTTTTGACAGGCAGAGTGGACAGTGAGAGAGACACAGAGAGAAAGGTCTTCCTTTACTGTTGGTTCACCATCCAAAGGCCGCCGCGGCCGGCGCACTGTGTTGATCCGAACCCAGGAGCCAGGTGCTTTTCCTGGTCTCCCATGCGGGTGCAGGGCCCAAGCACTTGGGCCATCCTCCACTGCACTCCCGGGCCACAGCAGAGAGCTGGCCTGGAAGAGGGGCAACCGGGACAGAATCCGGCACCCCAACCAGGACTAGAACCCGAGGTGCTGGCACTGCAGGCGGAGGATTAGCCTACTGAGCCGCGGTGCCGGCACAAAGGCAATTTCATAACTGAATACTCCCTTGTGACTAGTATACAGCATGTAAACCGAGGAGTTATCAAGCAATTTGATGTTGTTCTTTTCTGAATTTGTTTATGAAAATAAAGAGCATCAGAAACTAGAGACAAAAAGAATTTTCCTTCTTTTAAATGGAATGTTTACTTGATAGAGTTTCAAAAATATAAGATGAAACTGTTAAAAAAATTTTTCTTCAGAGGGTTATGAACTAGTGGGATAGTGTTTAATACATATACCACACTAGCCCCACATTAAATCAAGTAATGGCTGGTGTTGTGACAAAGCAAGTTTGGCCACCGCCTATGACACCTGCAACCCACACTGGGGCACGGATTCAAGTCCTGGCTGCTCTGCTTCCAATCCACCTCCCTGCTGATAAGCATGGGAAAGCACCAGATGGTGGCCCAAGCACTTGGTCCCCTGCCACACACATGGGAGACAGAGGCACACTGTAGGTTCCTGGCTTTAGCCTGGCTCAGCCCTGGCTGTTGTAACCATTTGTGGAGTGAACAAACAGCTGGAAGATCTCTCTCTCTCTCTCTCTCAATCTCTTTGCCTTCAAACAAATAAATCTCTAAAAAGGTAATGAACAAATAATTCTTCAGTTTCATTACAAAAATAGCAACTGATTAACCAAAATCCTTTTAAAAGAGATTTAAAGTCTCCAAGTGTTAAAAATTCTTGATAGCTAATAAGCAATTATAAATAGTATATATTTATGTTTCACTTATAATATTTTTTTTTTTTTTTTTTTTTTTTTTTTTTTTTTTTATTTTTGACAGGCAGAGTGGACAGTGAGAGAGAGAGAGACAGAGAGAAAGGTCTTCCTTTGCCGTTGGTTCACCCTCCAATGGCCGCCGCGGTTGGCGCGCTGCGGCCGGCGCACCGCGCTGATCCGATGGCAGGAGCCAGGAGCCAGGTGCTTTTCCTGGTCTCCCATGGGGTGCAGGGCCCAAGCACCTGGGCCATCCTCCACTGCACTCCCGGGCCACAGCAGAGGGCTGGCCTGGAAGAGGGGCAACCGGGACAGAATCCGGCGCCCCAACCGGGACTAGAACCCGGTGTGCCGGCGCCGCTAGGCGGAGGATTAGCCTAGTGAGCCGCGGCGCCGGCCCTCACTTATAATATTTTTATAGAAATTATGAATAAATACAGGTTACTTCTGTATGTTGCTGTGTTTGTTTTCTCAACACACTGTATTTCTACAAGACAAAAAAGGGACTTCAGCTCTTTCTAACACATGTAGGCTACCAGAAAAGACAGGCATTTTGGAGAGCCTTACAAGAAATATTATAGGATATTTTTGCTTTACTTACTTTGTAATACGGTCAATATTGGCGATTTGCTTCTGGTTCCTTATGATCTCAATGGCTGCCCAAAGATGCTGGATAGCTTTTGTATCCGCCTGTCGTCTTTTTGTTAAGCGTGCCATGACCTGTTTACTTCTTTAGCTGTAGTGACAGACAAAAACATGAAGAAAACAACAGATTACAAAATGAGTTGGCAACATAGTAACATTTTCAGCTTCTCTTAACTATTAACTGCACTAATGCAGGCTGTAGTACTGCCAATTTTTTATTGTTGACCATTCATTTCACCAGTTATTTCATAAAAATTATCATTATTCCATTACTTTGTAAAGAATGACATCCTAACAACCATAAAGTTAAAAAAAGAGGTCTTCCCAAGAAAGACAAGTGGCAATCTTATACCAGTTTAGATATGTAGATATCTTTTTAAGTTTTATCCTAAAGCATAGAAATATTACAAGATAAGCTTCATTTTTTTAAATGTAATTTGACCAATACAAAATAGAATGTGTATGTTCTCTGTACTTTGGAGTATTATAGTCATGGCATGAGAAATGAAATGATTGAGGGCCAGCGCCGTGGCTCAATAGGCTAATCCTCCACCTTGAAGTGCCGGCACACTGGGTTCTAGTCCCAGTCGGGGTGCCGGATTCTGTCCCGGTTGCCTCTCTTCCAGGCCAGCTCTCTGCTATGGCCTGGGAGTGCAGTGGAGGATGACCCAAGTCCTTGGGCCGTGCACCCGCATGGAAGGGAGACCAGGAGAAGCACCTGGCTCCTGGCTTCGGATCAGCGCGATGCACCGGCCACGGCGGCCATTGGAGGGTGAACCAATGGCAAAAGGAAGACCTTTCTCTCTGTCTCTCTCTCTCACTGTCCACTCTGCCTGTCAAAAAAAAAAAAAAAATGATTAAGTTTATAAATAAAAAACATTTCAAAAAATAAAACAGTTACTCCTGACATTTACTTCTCGCATGAGATGTGAAAGGCTGAGGGTAGTGCACTAGATGATCAGGAACAATCAATAGCTTGGATTAGGTGTTTCAAGGTATATATTACATTATTAGGCAGTAACATTTGTATTCTATTCAAATTTCAATATCCTGGATGAACTAAAGAAAATAGCCACCGCATCTCCATCTAATTTTCCAGCTGTCTCCTGGCAAGACTGACGAAAATTACAGGGGATTGCAGCCTGTCTGACTACAGATGGGATTATGGGAAGAGCATGGATTCTGTCTGTTAGGAATGCTGTAGGCCTATTAAATCTTCACCATGGACTTCGTCTTTAATCATGAATCCTGGCGTTGGTGAACCAATGCAACATATAATCTCTTAAATCACACAGCTTATGATGTTAGTTTAAAATCTAGGCCCTTAAATATAAAGTGAACATGAAACCTTCTCAGTTTGCAGAAATCTCCTGGACCTCTCCTTTCCTATGTTCTTTTTTTTTTTTTTTTTTTTTTTTTTTTTTTTTTAATTTTTGACAGGCAGAGTGGACAGTGAGAGAGAGAGACAGAGAGAGAAAGGTCTTCCTTTGCCGTTGGTTCACCCTCCAATGGCCGCCGCTGCAGCCGGCGCACCGCGCTGATCTGATGGCAGGAGCCAGGATCCAGGTGCTTTTCCTGGTCTCCCATGGGGTGCAGGGCCCAAGCACCTGGGCCATCCTCCACTGCACTCCCTGGCCATAGCAGAGAGCTGGCCTGGAAGAGGGGCAACCGGGACAGAATCCGGCGCCCCAACCGGGACTAGAACCCGGTGTGCCGGCGCCGCAAGGTGGAGGATTAGCCTATTGAGCCACGGCGCCGGCTATTTCCTATGTTCTAAGGAAAGAGACCGAGCAATGGAAACTCATTCTTAGCACTCGTCTTTGTCCCAAGACTGGCCAGGAGACTTACAGGAATCTCTGTCCTCTCTGCATGTCTGCACGGCCCTCTCAGTGCTCGCTCCGCCTCTGACAGCCTTAAGGAGAACCTGAGGGGGTCCTCAGAGCCTAGGTGGAGCAGGCTGGCCTCAGTCAGGCTCCTAGACTAGATGCTTTTCAGAATGACACTGGTCACAGGATGTGATATTGTGTAAATGTATTCTTAGTATCCTATTTTTTTCCCATCATTACTTCTAATCACTACAAAACTTGCTCAGGAGAATTACTTAAAAAAAAAAAAAAATACCATGTGGGAGACTAGATGGAGTTCCAGGCTCCAGGCTTTGGCCTGGCCCAAAGTCAGGCCATTGCAGACATTTGGGGAATGAACCAGCAGATGGAAGATCTCTCTCTTTCTCTCTCCCCAGGTGTGTGTTTGTCTCCCTCTATTTCTTTCAAATAAATGAATAAATGTGTACAGGAAAAAGAAAATAATAATAATAATGCCAGCATTTACATTTTAAAGAGGACTTAAGGGTCCAGCCTTGTGGCACAGTGGGTTAAGCTACCACCTGCAGAGCCAGCCTTCAGGGGAGTGAACCAGTGGAGGGAAGATTTCTCTGACTGACTCTTCTCTGTGTGTGTGTGTATGTGTGTGTGTCTTCCTCTCTCTGTAACTTTGCCTTTCAAATAAATAGATATATCTTTAAAAAAAAAAAAAAAAAAAAGAAAGAAAAGAGGGCTTAGGGTCCTAGGATGTGGCATAGCAGTAAAGCCACTGTTTGCAGCACCAGCATCCCATAGGGGTGCCAGTTCTAGTTCTGGCTGCTCCATTTCTGACCCAGCTTCCTGCTAATGTGCCTGGGAAAGCAGTGGAAGATGGCCCAAATCTTTAGGCCCCTGTACCCATATGGGAGACCTGGATGAAGCTCCTGGCTTCAACCTGGCCCAGCCCTGGCCATTGCAGCCATTTGGGGAATAAACCAGCAGAGGGAACACCTTTCTCTTTCTCTGACTCTGCCTCTCCCTCTCTGTAACTACGACTTTCAAATAAAGTAAGTAAGTTTTTATTTTTAAAGGGGACTTAAGTAAAATCAGTGGTTCCATATGCACTATAGACATACTACTAAGGTTAAAAGATTATAATCACAAGTTATGAATATTTTTGTTTCAGAAAGTAATCAGTTTAACATGTACAGAAACTTCTCAGGAGAGCCAGCCTTCAGAATTAGATAAACCTTATAATAAGGAAATTGTTGGCAAAATACAAAATGTTCTAAGGTGACATCTAATGGTGAACTGCAATAATACAACTCAAACTGAAGATTATTCAAATTCTCAGATAAAACAACAAAATTTCAGTAAGTTATTATATACTTTAAACAAATACAGTTGTTCATTTTGTATAAAGCACTACGTTTAAAGTATTTAAAAATGTATAAATGGTGATCTTCCCAGAAAATAACCTAGAACTGGTAAAGTTTGACATATACATGGAACAATACTACACTTCAAGAGAAGAGATATAAAGTTGAAATCAAAGATGTCTGAGATTATAGTTTCTGTCAGTGAAGTCACAGAACATATTTATACCTCACAACAAAGGGAAACCATGAAGGGATGATTACCGGTTGTAAGAGCTCAAGTAGAACAGTACAAAGAACGTAAGAAGAAGACAATCCCAAATAAAGTAAATATAAGAAAGTTTGTGACGTACCATAAAAGTGCCAAAACAACCTGACTTATTTTTAAAGTACAAATTCTTCTTTCTTATGAAATATAAATTCTTTCATTCACTGAACATAAATTTCATGCATGTTTGTTATATACCAGGTATTCCTCTACTCTAGGGATACAACAAATAAAACAGGCAACATTCCTTCTTTCAACTAGCAAATATGATTAAGAATGTGACTAAATATAAGCAAAACAATTTGAGTGTTCATCAATAAGGTCTTAGCAAAAAAGTTCCTTAGATCCCATGCACAGATAGTTGGCCATTTAAGACCCACTTTGATTGAACTCTTTGGTCTGTTCTTACCAGAACATGTATGACTAGTGAACTGTATTACTCACAATTCTCAAATATGCCTCAACCTTCACACTTCTATCCCACTGCTTAAGCAGTTTAGCTCTCTCTGCCTGAAACGATCTTACTGTGCCCTTACTAATTATTAAAAATTTTCCTATCCTTTCTAGAACAATGCAATCTTCTCTGACCAATCTTTTCTTCTGAAATCAAATGAAAGCAAACTCAACTGTCTTTTGTATGCCAATGATGTGTTTATATTTTTTAATAGATTTCTTGTTCAAATAATTAAAAATTCCTCAAAATAGTTATTTTTCTTTACAAAGGACACTTCACATATATTTTTACAGTATCTTCGAAAATCCCTAGAATAGTTTGGAACATATTAAACTTCAAATATAATATAATGAAATTCAACTTTCCCAGCTATGTTATGTAGATAACAAAATCCCAGAGTGAGCCTTTATTTATGCTTTATCAAAGACTGAGACATTATTAAGAATGAGAAGACTGACTATAGAAATCATTAATACAGTCCCCAATCTTTTTTTTGTCCCAATATATCTGAAGAATATAACAAAATCCTTTTAGTACAAGCAGCTCCCCTAGGAAGTGAGTCTCAAGAGGCCTATAGTACAGAGTAAAAGGGGCTGGCTCTGTGGCACAGCAGGTCAAGCTGCTGCTTGGAATGCCTACATCCCATATCAGAATACCTGCCGTCAAGATCTGCCTCTCTGCCTTACAATCCAGCTTCCTGCTAATGAGCCTGGAAGGCAGCAAGTAATGGTTCAAGTACCTGAGTCTCTGCCACCCAGCTGGAGACCTGGCTTTGGCCTGGGCCAGCTCTGGCTCTCAAGGGCATTTGGGGAATGTACCAGCAGATGGAAGATCTCTGTCTCTGTCTCTCTCTTTCTCTGCCTTTCAATAGATAAACATTAAAAAATAAAAAACACCACAGAAAACTTCTAAGTAACTCTAATAGATGCCCTGGTGATATTCTCTATCCCTACAAATCCAGATTTACTACAATCCCCTCAATCTAAAGAAATGTTCTTGTTTTAATCACATCACTTCTACACACAGACCAAAAACAGGGAAGGGAAGAGAAGAATAAAGAAGAAAACAAGTCAGGAAAAGCTTACAAATAAGCAAAACTAAACAATGCATTGCTTAGTAATATATATGTGTGTGAAAACTGTATTGTAATGCTAGGAATGATAAACATAAAAGTAGAGAAAACGGGGGAAAGGCTGAAGAAGCAGGGAAGAGAGATGAAAGAACAAAGAGAATAAACAGCATCAAGTACGTTCTTATTCTTACTGTTGGTGGTGGGTTCAGGTTTTTCTAAATTATTATCATGTTGCATAAAATAGTTTCAAATATTTACATGGAGTACTGCATAAAATTTAAAAATCCCACTGTTTCACCATGCATTTTATTATCACTAAGTGCAAAGTTTCACAAGGCTACTAGCAATTATAAATTATTTTTTATTATCCATTCATACCATTTTCCCATTTACATATTATTTGTTTCATATATTAAGGGTATTCATTAAAGTGTTTCTTTTTGTCTTTTAAAAACACTTAATAAAATTATACTAAGGGACTGCCATTGTGCTCAGCAGGTTGTCATTGCCTATAACACCCATATCAGAGTGCCAGCTTGTGTTCTGGCACAAATCTTTTGGACCCCTGCAACGCATGTGGGAAATCAGAATGGAGTTTCTGGCTCCTGGATTCATCTCAGTCCAGACCTAGCTTTGTGGCTGTCTAGGGAGTGAAACAGCAGACAGAAGATAATGTTCTCTTTTTCTCTTTCTGTCACTCTGCCTCTCAAGTAAATAATCTTCAAAAAAAATCTTAAAGAAATTATATTGGAATCTATTTATGTATTCCTTTATGACTGCTTTTGTGATTACTAGTCCCTACATTCAGATGATAAAATATTCCATCGTATTTTCTTCTAATAATTTTAAAATTTTAAATAACTTTTTAATTAATCTGGAACTATTAATTATAAACTTTAAACTTCAGAGCAGTTTTATGGTCATTGCAAAACTGAGCAGAAAACAGTTTCAATTTATTTCCTATCCCCCATACAGGCATAACATTCCCCACTATTATAATCTCTCACCAGAGTAGATTTTTTTAAATAAAAAGAATAAATCCATTATTATGACCCGAAGTCCATAATTTACTATTGGTGTTGTATACAGGTTTTTTAAACTTTATTTAAGTTATACACTTTTCATATATTTCATATATACAGATTTAGGAACACCGTGGCTCTTCCCCTTCTCCCCTCCCTCCTGTCCATGCTCCAACACTTCCTCCCCCTTCCTCTCAGATTCCCACTGTTAATTTTTACAAAGATCTTGGAAAAAATGATGCTGAAATTCATATGGAGACACAGGAGACCTCAAATAGCTAAAGCAATCTTGTACAACAAAAACAAAGCTGGAGGCATCACAATACCAGATTTCAGGACATACTACAGGTCAGTTATAATCAAAACAGCATGGTACTGGTACAGAAACAGATGGATAGACCAATGGAACAGAATAGAAACACCAGAAATCAACCCAAGCATCTACAGCCAACTTATATTTGATCAAGGATCTAAAACCAATTCCTGGAGCAAGGACAGTCTATTTAACAAATGGTGCTGGGAAAACTGGATCTCCACATGCAGAAGCATGAAGCAAAACCCCTACCTTACACCTTACACAAAAATCCATTCAACATGGATTAAAGATCTATATCTACAACCCGACACCATCAAATTATTAGAGAACATTGGAGAAACCCTGCAAGACGCAGGCACAGGCAAAGACTTCTTGTAAAAGACTCCGGAGGCACAGTCAGTCAAAACCAAAATTAACAATTGGGATTACATCACTGAGAAGTTTCTTTACTGCAAAAGAAACAGTCAGGAAAGTGAAGAGGTAACCAACAGAAAGGGAAAAAATATTTGCAAACTATGCAACCGATAATGGAATAATAACCAGAATCTACAAAGAGATCAAGAAATGCCACAACAACAAAACAAACAACCCACTTAAGAGATGGCCCAAGGACCTCAATAGACATTTTTCAAAAGAGGAAATTCAAATGGCCAACAGGCACATGAAAAAATGTTCAGGATCACTAGCCATCAGGGAAATGCAAATCAAAACCATAATGAGGTTTCACCTCACCCCAGTTAGAATGGCTTACATACAGAAATCTACCAACAACAGATGCTGATGAGGATGTGGGGAAAAAGGGACACTAATCCACAGTTGGTGGGAATGCAAACTGGTCAAGCCACTATGGAAGTCAGTCTGGAGATTCCTCAGAAACCTGAACATAGCCCTACCATACAAATAAGCCATCCCACTCCTTGGAATTTACCCAAAGGAAATTAAATTGGCAAATAAAAGAGCTGTCTGCACCTCAATTTTTTTTGCAGCTCAATTCACAAAAGCTAAGACATGGAATCAACTTAAATGCCCATCCACAGAAAACCGGATAAAGAAATTATGGGATATATACTCTATAGAATACTATACAGCAGTAAAACAAATGAAATCCGGTCATTTGCAACAAAATGGAGAAATCTGGAAAACATCATGCTGAGTGAAACAAGCCAGTCCCAAAGAGGCAAATATCATATGTTCTCCCTGATCGATGACAAATACCTGAGCACCTAAAAGGAAATCTGTTGAAGTGAAATGGACACTATGAGAAACGGTGACTTGATCAGCCCTTATCCCAACTGTCGAGGAGCAACTTACCATTTTATTCCTTTTAGTGTTTCTTTTGTTCTACTTAATACCATCGGTTGAACTCTGTAATTAACACACAATTATTCTTAGGTGTTCAAATTTAACTGAAAAGTGATCCCTGTTAAATATAAGAGTGAGAATTAGAGAAAGAGGAGATGTACAGTTCAGCACATGCTCAATCAGACTTACCACTAATGGTAGAGCTAGAAACGCACCAGGGGATTCCAATTCAATCCCATCAAGGTGGCATGTACCAATGCCATCTTACTTGTTAAAGTGATCAGTTTAAGTTCATAATTGATCAAAAAGATAGGATTAACTGTCAAAGGGATTACATAAATAAGACCAGTGTCTGCAAATAATTGATAGACTTAAAAAGGAGAGAATAATCCTACATGGGAAGCAGGATAAACAGAGCAGACTCATAGAATGGCAGATGTCCTAAACAGCACTCTGGCCTCAGAATCAGCCCTTAAGGCATTCGGATCTGGCTAAAAAGTCCATGAGAGTTTTGCAGGCATGGAAAGCCAAGACATTGTGGGGAAAAAAAAAAAAAAAAAAAAAAAAAAAAGAAAAGATCACCTAAATGAAAGATCTCTGTGAGTTAGATCCCAGCAGAAAGAATGGGCCATCAAAGAAGGAGGTACCTTTCTCTGAAGGGAGGAGAGAACTTCCACTTTGAATATGGCCTTGTCTAAACAAGATCGGCATTGGTGACCTCAAGAGGCTTCCATAGCCTTGGCAGCTAATGACAACAGCCTCGGGTGATTACTGAGGTCACAAATAAGAGTGTCAATTGTTAAATCAACAACGGGAGTCACTGTGCGCCTGCTCCCCATGTAGGACCTCTGCCCTTAATGTGTTGTACTATGAGAATTAATGGTAAAACTATTACTCAAACAGTACTCTATACTTTGTGTGTCTTTATGGGTGTAGTCTGTTGAAATCTTTACTTAGTATATACTAAGTTGATCTTCTGTATATAAAGATAATTGAAAATGAATCTTGATGAATGGGATGGGAGTGGGAGATAGGATGGTTGTGGGTGGGAGGGAGGTTATGGGGGGAAAAGCTGCTATAATTCAAAAGTTGTACTTTGGAAATTTATATTTATTAAAGTTGAAAAAGTTTTTACAAAGATCTATTTTCAGTATACTTGGTAATCCTATAGTTGACCCCACTCTCAATAAAATAATTCAACAAACAGTATGAAGAGAAAAAATAAAACAAACAAAAGCAAAACCACTGTTCCTCGACAGAAGAGACAAGGGCTATAAATAATCATGGAATCTCAAAATGTGTTATTTCATTCCAATGCATTACATTTCAGGTACTCTATTAGTTAACCTGGATCAGGGAAAACATGAGATACCTGTCTTTTGGGGACTGGCTTATTTCATTAAGTATAATGGATTGTAAGTATATGCAAATGTAGTTTCACTGCCTGAAAAATTATTGTTCATCCTACTCAGCCCTCCCTCCTCTGCAACACCTGATCTTTTCACTGTCTGCACAGTTATACGTTCCCCAGAATGTCATATAGCTGGAATCGTATAGTTTATGACTTTTTAGATTGGCTTCAGATGTGTGGCACAGCTGTTAAGTCACCTCTTGTGGCAGTGGCATCCCATGTAGGAATGCTTGATTCATGTCCCAGATACTCCACTTCTGATCCAGCTTCCTGCTAATTCACACCATGGGAGGCACAAGATCATGGCTCAGGTACTTATTCCTGCCACCCACATGGGAGACTATGGTGGAGTTCTGGGCTCCTGGCTGTTGCCTGGTCCAGCCCCAGTGAATGCAGGTATTTGGGGAGCGAACCAGTAGATGGAAGATTGCTCTTCATCTGTCTCTGTCTGGTTTTCAAATAAAATGAAAATAAATAAAAATGTTTTAAAAATATCATTCCATTGGCTAGATATAAGAGTTTATGTAATTACTCACTTACTGAGGAACGTCTCAGTTATAAGTTGCATATAAGTTCTGGCGATTAGGAATGAAGATGCTATAAACATCCATGTGCAGGGTTTTGTGTAGTCAGAAGTTTTCAATTCACTTGATTCACCAAGGAATGTGATTATTCTATTGTACAGTTATGAGGCTGTTAGTTTTGTTAGAAACTGCCATACTACTGAACTTCCCCTCTATCAGGTTTTTCCAACACCCCAAATTCAAAAATGCCGAAGTGTTACTACATTCTTTTTCTGAAACTTTCCCTGTCTTAGGCTCTAATAATAGGTCTGACCATTTTTTTTTTAAGCTCCTGCTTTTAGGACATGGGCAGAGGGAACTGAGAACAGAAAGCTGCATGTTATTGGACATATGCAGAAGAAGGAAAACCTAACCAGCAGAATCAAAGAAACAACAGCACCACTGGGACTTAAATATCCCAGAACCCTTTCAGAAGTGTGAGGTCCACTGAACACGGAATTCCAGAAATAAAAGTCCATTTTACTATACTAGCCTAATTCCTTGCCCCTCAGAACTTGCCTCACCTTTCTGTATACTGGCTTTCTCCCTACGTGATCTCTAAAAACTTTCCCCAAACACCTGATCTGGGAGTCAGATTTGAACATTAGGCTGACTCCTCACTTGGCTACCCTGTCAAAAAAATTCTCTCTGCAAAAGACTATAGTTTCAGCATTTTGACCTTCTGATATGCACAGGCAGGTGGGCTCATCTTTGTTCAAAAACACTGGGCTTCCAAAGTGGACATATTAGCCAGCAATGAATTAAAGTTCTCATTGCTCCACATCCTTGCCAGTACTTGATGTTGTCTGTATGGTTTGGATTTTTGCCACTCTAACAGGCTTGTAGTGATATTTCATTGATGTTTTAACTTCCAATTCCCTAATGATATGATGTTAAGCTCATTTCAAACAGAAAATGCGGGCTGGCCGGCATTGTGGTGTAGCAACCTAAGCTGACAACTGCAAGGCCAGCATCTTGTAGCAGAGTACCGTTTCAAATCCCAGCTGCTGTGCTTCTAATCCAGCTCCAGGATAATGTGCCTGTGAAAGCAGTGAAGGATAACACAAGGACTTGGTTCCCTGCCACCCATGTGGGAGTCCTGGGTAAAACTCTGGGTTCTGGCTTCAGCCTGGACCAGTCTCAGCCATTATGGCCATTTGGGAAGTGAACCCAGTGGAAGGAAGAGATCCCTCTCTCTGTCTCACTCTGTGTGTGTGTGTGTGTGTGTGTGTGTGGTCATTCACCTCTTCAAATAAATAGATAAATATTTTCTAACAACCAGAAAAACAACCAGTAAATACATAAACTTGCAAACTTTAAAAACTCTTTATTCACAGAAAAGACTCTCATAAGCAAGAATGTCATCTTCAAACCAAAAAGACAATGTTAGTAACTATTCATTTCTGTAGGGATACAGAAATCAAACCACTGGCACTGTGAAGTTGCTTGATAGACTGTATAACCTAACCAATCCTATCTATCACAGAAATTTTAAGGAGATGAAAAACAGATTGGATACCCTTTATCTGAAATGCTTGGGACTAGAAGTATTTTAGATATTGGATTTTTTTTCATATTCTGGAAAATCTGCATATACATAATGAGATATCCAGTGGTGGGTTTCCAAGTCTGATGTTCATATTCACTGGTGTTTCATATATACCTTAAACAAATAATCTGATGGTAATTTTATATAATTTTTTTTTTATTGAGCCTATGATCTGACTGCAACCCCCTCACATCAGGTCAGGCACAGAATTTTCTACTTGTGCATCACATCAGCATCCAAAAGTTTAGCATTCTATAACATTTTGGACCCAACTTAGGAAAGAAAAAATAAATAAAATAAAATAAAGCGTTAGCCCCACCAAAGGGAAAACCAATGCAAAGACCATACTGAGAAAGAACTTAGCATGTCTGAGAGACAGAAAAGACAGTGGTTGGAATGTAGTAAATTAAGAGAGCTAGGATCAAAAGAGGCAGAGAGGTGTAGCAAGATCAAATTGTACAGGATCTAAAGCTCATGGTAAGCAGTCTGAAATTCCATCTAGTGACACAGCAATGGACATGATTTAAGCTGAGGTGGAGTAAGAGAGGTAATTGGGTATTAAATAAAAATTAAATAAAATTAAATAAAATTAAGTCACCTCTTGTGGCAGTGGCATCCCATGTAGGAATGCTTGATTCATGTCCCAGATACTCCACTTCTGATCCAGCTTCCTGCTAATTCACACCATAGGAGGCACAATAAAATTAAAAAAAATTAAATAAAAATTAAATAAAAAGCTGCATAATGAATTGTAAATAGTTGGTAGTCCCCATCTACAGCCAAATTCTAGATGCCTGATCTCAGGCTCAAGCAAGACTAAATAATCTGGGATTAGGCTGCTGCTGGCATCCTGTATTAGTGCCACTTCAAGTCCAGGCTGCTTGGTTTCTGATCCAACTTCTTGCCGATGTGCCAGGAAGCAGCAGCAGCAGCAGATGACCTAAGTACTTGGGTCCCTAACACCCATATGGGAGACCAGGATGGAATTTCTCATTCCTGGCTTTGGCCTAGATCAGACCTGCTGTTGTGGCGATTTGGAGAGTGAACCTTTCTCTCCCTCTCCCTCCATGTCACTCTATTTTTCAAATAAATAAATCTTTAAACCATCAATTAAAAGAAGAGAGAAAAAGGCCACATCAAGCAAACAGAAAAGGGTCATGGATGGGGGAATAGGGAGGAACTCAGAAAATGTAGGAATAGTAAATATTTTCAAAATAAATACAACTAATATCTATAGAAGAATGAGGAATGGAATTATACCTATAATGCATAAACAGGAAACTATAAACATGAATATTCAGGAAATTTTAAAATATGATAAAGAAAAAATTCAATTAAAAGGTTAAAGTTGAGGCGATCTCCCACAAACAGAACAAAAAGAGAAAAAGCACACAATGGGAGGCAATAGAAAAAACCATATATGATACAATATCTGAATGAGTAACCAGAGTTGCAAAAAGAGAAAACTCGGGGGGAGAGGTGAGTAAATTAATTCAAAAAAAGTATATAGCTTTGAAAAAGAAAGCATTTGAAGGGAAGGAAGGTCAAAGTACATCAACTCCCTATGTCAAAACACTGGAGGTAAAAAGGAGGGCTTAGACACTTCAAAAGTGGTGGTGGTTGGTGGTAGGGGTACTCTGACATATCTGGTAAAGCCACCACTGACAATGCCAGCATCCCATATGGGCTCCAGTTTGTGTCCCAGGTGCTCCACTTCCAATTCAGCTCCCTGCTAATGGCCTTAGAAAACAGCAGAGGATGGCCCAAGTCCTTGGGCCCCATGTACCCACATGGGAGACCCAGAAGAAATTCCTGGCTCCTGGCTTCAGCCTGGCCCAGCCCTGGCTGTTGCAGTCATCTGAGAAATAAACCAGTGACTAGAAGATTGGTCTACTTCTCTCTCTCTCTCTCTCTCTTTCTCTCTCTCTCCCGCTATCTCTCGGTAACTCTTTCAAACAAACAAATAATTATTTTTAAAGTGGTAGATGCTGGGGCCAGTATTGTGGCGTAGTGGGTAAAGCCACCACCTGCAGTGCCAGAATCCCATATGGGAGCCAGTTGGAGTCCCTGCTGCTCCACTTCCAATCCAGCTCTCTGCTATGGCCTGGGAAAGCAGGAGAGGGCCTTGGGCCCCTGCATCCACATGGGAGCCCCGGGAAGAAGCTCCTGGCTCCAGATCGCGCAGCTCCAGCCGTTGCGGCCATTTGGGGAGTAAACCAACATATGGAAAACCTCTCTCTCTCTTTCTCTCTCCCTCTCCTTCTCTGTGTAACTCTGACTTCCAAATAAATAAATAATAATAATAATAAAGTGGTGGAGGCTGAAGGGTAATTATAAAACAAAGGGGCTTCAGAATTTTCAGCAGCAACATAAAAACTAAGAAATCACGTGAGAAGATTTATTTATTTGAAGGTCAGAGCTACACAGAGAGAGAAAAAGACAGGGAGAGGGAGATTTTTCCATGTGGGTGGCAGGGGTCCAAACACTTGGCCATCTTCTGCTTTCCCAGGCCATTAGCAGGAAGTGGATTAGAAGTGGAGCAACTGGGACATGAACCAGCACCCATATGGAATGTCGGTGTTACAGGAGGTGGCTTTACCCACCATGCCACAATGCCAGCCCTGAAAAAGTTTTCAACCTAAATTTCAATTTACCTAAGCTATCAGCTAGTGAAGGCTAACTAAAGACTTTTTCTTAAAAAAAGGTGAGGTTATTTTAGTGTAGAAAATTATTAAATCCATGCATAGTTTTTTCAAGATTTATATTTTCCATCAGCTTTTTGAAGACCCTTTATACATTGCTGCTAATATCAAACTGTTATCTCTCAGATCAATTATGAATAAGAAAAATAAGGGTGTTTCTTTTCCTCCCCCTTAAAATTTAGATTTTAGTAAGCATTCATATATGAAGTGTTGACAATTAAGCAGAAAAGAAAATCTATGACCCTGAAAGACAAGAGATAATTAAAACTTCAAGAGGCATAATGCTCCTTCCCATGCTAAAAATTATAAAATAGGGGCCAGTGCTGTGGAATGGTAGGCTAAGCCTCTGCCTGTAGTGCTGGTTCGTATGCCGGTTACTCCTCTTCTGATCCAGCTCTGCTTATGGCCTGGGAAAACAGTGGAAGACAGCCAAAGAGCTTCAGTCCCTGCACCCGTGTGGAAGATCCAGAAGTTGTTCCTGGCTCCTGTCTTTGGAATGTCCCAGTTCCAGCCATTGCAGCCATTTGAGGAGTGAACCAACAGACGGAAGACCTTTCTGTCTCTCCCTCTCTCTGTAACTCTGTCTCTCAAATAAATAAATTTTTTAAAATGACAAAATAATCCTTGATAGCATCTTGATTTTGATACATTTACAAAGAAAAGAGTCATGAATTAAAACTTAGAACAATTTCCCCTCCAGTAACATAAAAATTATCACAAAATCATTCATACAGTGTCATAGCAAAAACTGGAAAACAGATGTCTGCAATGGCTAGGGCTGGGCTAGGCTGAAGCCAGGAACCAGAAGCTTCAACCAGGTCTCCTGTGTGGGTGCAGGTGCCCAAGGACTTGGGTCATCTTCTGCTGCTTTCCCAGGTTCATCAGTAGAAGCTGGATTGGAAGTGGAGCAGCCAGGACTCAAACCAGCACCCATATGGGATGCTGGCACTGCAGATGGCAGTTTAACGCACTGCACCACGACTCTGACTACAGAAAAGCACTTTTTGACTGTATTTTTAATTTGGCTCTTATTCTACGTTTTCATTAAATAAGTACTCTGAATCATGACCTGGATATTTATCAAAGCTCAGACTAAACAATCAGAATTCCTCTGCTCCACAAATATTTTCTCTCTCAAATTAATAAAATCCACAGTTTACTTCCAAATCTAAGGTTTTTATATTATTGAAGGTTAGGGAAGTAGTTGTTTTGTTTTTACCTAAATGAGGACCTCTAAGCTGAATATAGCCTATTTGAAATTGGATAGAAAAGAAAGGATATAATCTATTCATCTGATATATTTATTAATCAGATAAACAGAAGAAAAAAGATTTTCCATCCATAATTTAGCTACATGACTGATGTAAGCAAAATACTAAAATACAGTAATGCCTGATTTCTCCTAATTTTGAAAAAATGATGTAGTATGAACTTTCCAAATAAGCATTAAAAATGTCTTAAAATAATGTGATTAAAATTGAACATACACTGGAAATGTCCATATGTGCTTTAAACAGTTTATCGTAAGACAGTTTTTAACACTCTGGGGTCATCATGCGCAGCAGTACAGGGCTACCTGCTGAGGTACACAGGAGCTGCCTGTCTCCTACACCAAGGTCTCTCAACCCTGCAGCTATTTGAGACCACGTGACTCTCAGCTATGGGGCCATCCTGTGCTTCGTAGGGTGTTGAGCAGCAACTGTGGCTGCCACTTAATTATGTTTGTGATGACTTCACAGAGCTTAACTATGAAAAATGAGACTGTAATTATAATAAAACAATGCCATCTTCACATTTTTTAATGTTTAAATAGCTACCTTCATAACATTATCAAATAAAGATTCTGTAGCACCAGACAAACTTAACATGGTACATGGGATCCAGTTCACTGGAATTTTATAGGCCACTATAAAGGATTTGAGGCATTAAGGGCAACAGGAGGTCACTGAAGAATTTCTGGTAGAGGAGAGTGATGAGACTCCCAACAGCCATTCAGTCTGTCCTAACTCGGTCATTTTGTCTTCCCTTTCTGTTGATAACAGGTTCAGCAGGTGTCACGTGACTAAAGGGGACAGAAGTGTGTTATGTATATCTTTATGATAGGTTTTATAGTTCCTAAAAAATGGTCTCTTTGTGATGCCCAAAACTGATAGGGTCATCTTGCAACCTTGAGGGGGAAAACTTTACAATAAGCTGATGCTACAAAGGAAAGCTGCTGTCATATTACCTGGAGTCTGTCCTATCCCTGCACTTCCAATTCATAAGAAAGTAAGTTTGTGTCATGCCTGATGACAGTGTGAGTCAAAGTCTTCCATAGGCTGCAGCTGAAATCATCTTAGTGAACACAATATACCATGTTGATGGCAACTGACATCATGAACAGGAATGAGACTCTGGAGGGAGACAGAAAATAAAGGAAGACTAGGAGTCCCAGGGCTGGGTGGGAAGGCCCTTCACATTTAATTCTAGGTGGTAGAAGAGGGGCTGGCAAATGCAGAGGCAGCCAAAAGCAGACGAGGGTGGTGGTGTCACAGAAACAGAAAAAAAGAGCATTTCAGGAAGGAATGGCAAATTGCTGCTCAAAGGCCAAGCAAAATGAGAACCCTGCAGCTTAGAGATCATGGGGGACTTTCTTTGGAACAGTTTCCAGAGTTTAATGGTGGCAGAACCTGGACTGGTATAGTTTGAGAAATTAATGAAGAAGTAGAGAAAACAAGAAAAAGTGATGCTCCAGAAAGGAGAGAGACTCTGAAAGGAAAAGAGACGAAACTAACAAAGCACAGTGAAAAAACCAGAGCAACGTGCCTGAAGTTCAGAAAAGACTTGTCGTTGTCTTTGTTTGGTTTGGGTTTTGCTTGTTGGGTGCGTTTATTTTGTAATGATGGGAAATGTCTGCATATTAGTGGATGCAAATGGGAGGGAGACAGAAGAGGATGAAAGTAAAATAGGTGAGAAGGTTCTGGTGGAAATGTCCCACAGAACACACGTGAGAAGAAAGACAAAAGCAGACAATGGTCAGTGGCAGGTGTGTCCTCCAGCGGTGTAAAGTATGCTGCTTTCCAATTATGGATTCTCTCTCCTAAAAAAACAGGCCAGAGTGGACTTCAACAGAGGATGGGGAGAAAGGTGGGAGGGATACAAAAAACAGTTTAAGGCAATCATTATGGAAGGTATGTGTAGGGTAATAAGCTAATCGGAGAAATAAAGGACTGTCCACGGCCACACCGCTGTGAATATGCCCAATCTCATCTGATCTCAGAAGAAATAAAGAACAATTGAGAGCCCAGAGGACCATACATGTTTGTTTCCAAGAACCTACAATGGTATCAATCAGATCCATAATTTCTTTCCACCAGGCTACAAGGAGACTGTTAAATTACCCCCACAACCTGGGTTTTGCCAACACTGTACAGGTACTACAAAAAAAGGGGATAATTCTTTCTTCTTTTTTTTAAGATTTATTTATTTATTGAAAGGCAGAATTATAGAGGGAGGGAGAGACACAGAAATTGTGCATCAGTTGGTTCACACACAAATAGTCGCAATGGTCACAGCTGGGCCAGGCCAAAACCAGGAGCCAGGAGCTTCTTCCAGGTCTCCCAAGTAGCATGCAGAGGCCCAAATGCTTGTGCCACCTTCTGCTGCTTTCCCAGGGCATTAGCAGGGATCTAGATTGAAAGTGGAGCAGCCGGGCCTAGAACTGGCAACCATGTGGGATGGTGGGCTGCAGGCCACAGCACCAGCTGCAGAGGGGGCTAATTCTTTTTAGCTAACTATGCATTCATATGATCCACTTCACATTCAGCACATCACTGAGTTTTTTTTTTTTTTTTTTTTTTTTTTTTTTAATTTGACAGGTAGAGCTAGACAGTGTGAGAGAGAGACAGAGAGAAAGGTCTTCCTTCCATTAGTTCACTCCCCAAATGGCTGCTATGGTCAGTGCTGCGCCAATCCGAAGCCAGGAGCCAGGTGCTTCTTCCTGGTCTCCCATGCGTGTGTAGGGACCCAAGCATTTGGGCCATCCTCCACTGCCCTCCCGGGCCACAGCACAGAGCTGGACTGGAAGAGGAGCATCAGATGGGACTAGAACCTAGCGCCCATATGGGATGCCAGCGCTGCAGGTGGAGGATTAACCAAGTGAGCCACGGCGCCAGCCGCAATCACTGAGTATTTTTAAAGAAGTTTTAAAACTTGGAGTTTGCAGATCAAGGAACAAGGAACATAAGATAATCACAGAGGTAAAGCTTAAATAACAGAAGGCAAATTTTAAATGAGGTCCAAGTTAAACAGAAGGATCAGCACACTGTGGCTGACAGTCCCAAGATGGAGAACACAAACCATGACAGGAACTTCCAATGCCAACAAACTTTAAATACTGGGCTGGTTATTTAATACACTGGTGCTAACTGGGCATTAAACATTTGTTTGAAAGAATAAACAGAATGAGCAGCTGAAGTAAAAGCTTTAATTAGGGATATGGTGAGAGATAAGATTAAACTGTTACTCCAAGAACAGACTCTATAATGTCCTGAATGGCAGGATTATAAACCCAGAGGGAAGGAAAATGAATGCCAAAAGTCTGAAGAGTCACCTCCTTTACTCCTGTTAGCAGGTTGCAGTCCACAGGGCAGGGAAGGCAAACCCACAAGCAGCCTCTGGTCGGCGTTGAAGACAGAGATCAAAGATTTGGAGAGTCCAATGTTCAATTCAGCTTTTGTTTTTTTGGAACCAAAATGTTGTCACGGTCAGTTATTTTCTATTAATCAGATTTTAGATCCTCTTCTCCTTCTATTACAATTATTTAGGATCAGTCTATGAAATGATACCTCAACTTAAGAACAAATAGTGCCACTAACAGAATCAACTAACAATTTTCATACTGTTTAAGTTCAAATTCTGTAAGAATAGTCTTCTAAAAATTCAATTGTGAGAGCAGCAGCTAAATGTATCTATATATAAGATGGGGAAAATTATGTATATTTGTGTATATTACGTACATTTGTGTATATTTCAGAAATATGACATTCTTTAAAAACATAGTCAGAACCATAGTCAGGTACAAAGTGAAAAGATACTAATACCAAAGGAAACCAACTATAGAGGAGACTGCTATGCAGCCAGAAGACAGGAACACTGCTTGGACCCTGCCGACCACTTCAACAACAGTTAGCCCCAGAACCTGTGCTCGTCATTCCCTAAAACTCTTCATTCCTGGTCCTTCACACCACATCTAACATGTACCTCGACTTTGAGGAAATCGGTGGAGGATTATGAATATTACATTCAAGAGAAATTAGAGAAGCCTGTAATTTACCAGGAATTGCCTAGATCCTGGGGTCTCTGTGAAGCCTCATGCTTGTGTGAAAAATAGTTACTGAGGAAAGAATGCAGGTACTGACCAGTCACGGTTGGCATGAGTGAGTCTTAGAGTTCACGGACTTCCTCCCAGAGCCAGAGAAGTCAGCCATACTCTTTTGACACTTCACTCAAAGACTGAATCTGCTCCTGTGGATGGCCATCCCTTTGGGACAACCTGCAAATGGAATTGGCACGCCCAACCTGGAGGAATATTTAGAATCACCTAAAGTCAACATAAAGGCCTGGGATAAAGAACCAGAGAGCTAGACAGAGGCCAAAATTTTTTCTCAAGTGGTCTCACTGTAGAATGCAGATGTAACATCAAGAAGGTCGGTCTGTCTACACTCCAAGAGAACAGTGGTTTTTCTATGTACCACTTGTTGAATTCTTTATTTGGTGGAGGACTAAGCTTGTGATTGTAAAGTAAATTCCAAGTATGTTACTGCAAAAATTAAAAGGAAAATAAGGAAGGAGGAGAGAGGATGGAAGCCGGGGAGGGTAGGGTGGAAAGTATCATTATCATGAAGTTTGTTCCTTTTACATAAATTCAAAAAAAAAAAAAAAAAAAAAAAGAAAGAAGGAAGAAGGAAGAAGAAGGTTGGTCTGCCTATGGAAAGATATCTGAGTTTTCTGCTACTTATCAGGATTATGGGGATTACATAGTTTACTACAGGATAGACAAGAACACTGAGTTGCTGCTTTTTTAGTCCAATTATTGCAATAGCCAAACATTCTAACTGGATAGCACCCTATCTCCTCAATATCATTTATCTCGATATATAATAAGCAGTAACCTGTGGTTGTAGCTCTATGATTCTGAGGCATCGGGGAACATAAACCAACCTTTGATAGGCATCTTCCCCCATCTAATAAATAGGTAAAAAGGAAAATTTGAAGAGCCTGAAAAGATGTACATTTATTTTTCAAGTTGTTTTATTGCTTTATTTAAGAAACTTCTTGGAATGGCCGGCACCGTGGCTCACTTGGTTAATCCTCCACCTGCAGTGCCAGCATCCCATATGGGCATCGGGTTCTAGTCCTTGCTGCCCCTCTTCCAGTCCAGCTCTCTGTTGTGGCCTGGGAGTGCAGTAGAGGATGGCCCAAGTGCTTGGGCCCCTGCACCTGCATGGGAGACCAGGAGAAGCACCTGGCTCCTGGCTTTGGATCGGCGTAGTACCAGCTGTAGCGGCCATTTGGGAGGGGTGAACCAATGGAAGGAAGACCTTTCTCTCTGTCTCTCTCTCTCACTGTCTAGCTCTACCTGTCAAATTAAAAAAAATAAAAACTTAATGGAGATATAAATATCGATATTTATATCTAGTAAAGAGAAACAGAGAGCTGGAGATGAAGAGAGATCTTCCATCCACTGGTTTATTCCCCAAATGCATATAACAGTTGGGACTAACCCAGGGGTGAAGCCAGAGCCAGGAATTCAATTCAGGTTTCCCATGTGGGTGGCAGGATCCAACTATTGGAAACATCATCCGCTGCTTCACAGGGTACACATTAGCAGGAAGCTAGAATCAGAAGCAGAGCTGAGGCTCAAATATGGGCACCCTGATATGTGATGTGGGTGTCCCAAGTGGCATCTTCACTGCTGTGGGAAACACCTCCCATGGATCTGATTATTGAAAGAGAATTTCTGAGGCTCAGAGCTACGGGACCAGAGTGCACAATTACCTACAAGCTACTCCAAAAATCTTTAAAAAGAAAGCACATATACCACTGCCTACTTAAATAAATAAAGATTTCAAACCTGAAAAGATTAAAAAAACTGGGGAACTTCAAAATATTAATGCTCAGACCTACCCAAGAAATTCTAATTCAATATTTTTTAAGAGAAAAAAATAATTCAAATGCTTGCTTCTCATTACTGAGAAACAAAATATTAAATCACTCCTGGTTCATAATGTGAATTTTGTTACACTGTCATCTAAATTATCTAAATAAACCAAAAATATATTTAAAAGAACAATTAAGGTCCAGATACCAGTGGAACTCAGGGTTGCATTAGGACAATTCTCATTACCATTTGTTTGCAATGCACAAATGAACTGAGAGAAAGCTAACATTTAAATTGGACTACTGGTTGTACATCTTTCAATTCACAAGAAAGTAACTAGGACTCAAACTAGTCTTATTTTAATAAACCTAAAATAAAGTTTAACTTTCAAGTGATTCAAATGGTAGAGCTTTTACCTGAAACAATCCAACATGAATATGGATCAGAAGTGAAAGATTTCTCAAGGTTATATATGCAGAGTGGTAAAACACGAACACTTTCCAAAATAAAAGAAGCCAGGTATTTCTATTTTAAATTATATTAAATTTAATATTTCTAAGCATGGAAAAAGACTTCTAAATTATAAATGCAGTAGAAAATAAGTTACCTTAGACTTTATAATCTCTATAATCCTAAAAGACAACATCTCTGATGGTAAAATAAGCCCCCTACCAAATCCATTCAAGACCGTTCTCTATAAACCTCAATAGCAACTCCAAATACATTTTTTTTTTTTAATTCAGGAGACAAAGAGACACACGCACACACACAAAGAGAGATGAGCACCATCCACTGGTTCACTACCCAAATGCATTCAACCGTCAGGCCAAAGCCAGGAGCCAGGACTTTAATCCAAGCCTCCTATATGGGTGGCAAGGACCCACATACTTGAGCCATAACCTGCTACGTCCCAGGGTCTACACTGCCAGGAACCTGGAATACAGAGTGGGAGCCAAGAAATAAACCCAGGCATGCCATGGTGGGATACAGGCATCTTAGCTGGAGCCCTAATCTCCTGCCCCCAGTCTCATTTTTTTTCAATCCAAGAATTGGGCAAACTAGGTATGTTTGTGATTAATTGGGGAAGCACTCTGTGCAAAATTCAATTGAAAACTAAGGACCTGTTCTCTCAAACATAAAGACCTGTTCTCTCAAAGAGCATTTCTCAGATACCGTTCTGAGACAGAAAAATAATCAATAAGCAAATAAATCAAGAATATACAAAAACAAAAAACTAAAAACATTCATAAGAGCATTCAAGTTGAGAGAACTTCTCCATGACTAGCCTTCATTAAAAATCTTTCTACAGGGGTCAGCATTGTGGCACAGCAGGTAAAGCCACCTCCTGCGATGCTGGCAATCTATATGGGTACCTGTTCAAGTCCCAGCTGCTCAACTTCCAATATAGTTCCCTGCTAATGCTCCTGGGAAAGCAGCAAAAGATGGCCAAAGTGCTTGGGCCTCTGCACCCACATGGGAGACCTGGATCAGACTCCTGGCTTCACTCTAGCCCAGCCCTAGGTGTTGCAGCCATTTGGGGAGTGAACCACCAAATAGAAGATCTCTCTCTGTCTCCCCCCCACACACACTGTAACTCTGCCTTTCAAATAAATGAAATAAATCTTAAAAAATCTTTCCACAGCTCGTGAATACAAGAAATCTATAATCAATGTCCCATTACAACATGACTACTGGTGACCGTCAGGATGATCTGAATCTGTGAATGCTACAACTCGATGCACTTCTCTATCATGTAATAAAATAGCAGCATTTTAGGTGACAGTACATATCCTACAGAATTTTGAAGCCTTAGCACTTAAAGCAGCTTTCAAGAAATTACTTATTTCAATCCAAATTGAACTTATCCATCAGAGGGAATGCTACAAGATTCCTTAAGACAACGACTGGTTCTCGGCATTGGCCTGGGCCAGACCTGGATGTTGTGGCCATCTGAGGAGTGAATTAGCAGATGGTAGATCTCTCCCTCTCCCTCTCTCCCCCTCCCTCCCTCCCTCCCTCCCTCTCTTCAATCTCTCTCTTTTACTCTGATCTCTCCCTCTCTCTTCACTCAGTCTCTTTCATATAAATATGTAAATAAATCTTTATAAAGTTTGTGTATGCCTTTGTTTTGTGTTCACATGATAAATATTTAAACTAAGAAAGAAAATCCTTAGTTCTTTAAGTTATGCTTCTTGACAAACCGGATGAAAAAAAAATAAAAACATTAAAAATTTTAAATGTTTCTAACCTTCTCGTCTAAGAACTGACATGAAAAACATAATACATGTTTGTATTTACATAATTACACGTTTGGTATTTAATAATAAAGCTCAACTGGCCAGCACCGTGGCTCACTTGGCTAATCCTCCACCTGCAGGGCCGGCACTCCGGGTTCTAGTCCCAGTTGGGGTGCCGGATTCTGTCCCGGCTGCTCCTCTTCCAGTCCAGCTCTCTGCTGTGGCCCGAGAGGGCAGTGGAGGATGGCCCAAGTGCTTGGGCCCTGCACCTGCATGGGATACCAGGAGGAAGCACCTGGCTCCTGGCTTCGAATCAGCAAAGCGCGCTGGCTGTAGCAGCCATTTGGGGGTGAATCAACGGAAAAAGGAAGACCTTTTTCTCTTTCTCTCACACTAACTCTGCCTGTCAAAAACAAAACAAAACAAAACAAAAACACAAAAATAATAATAGAGCTCAACTTTTCAACAGAACATAATAAAAATTACTAATCGATGTTGTTTTAAAAAACCATGAAATGGTTAAAATAGTAAGATCTCAAAGTTACAAATCAGAATAAATTTGAAATCATTAGTGTGAAGATCTCACAAGTGGGGCTAGTTGTAGCTGCCTGTGATGCCAGCATCCCATAGAGTGCTGGTTGGAGTCCAGGTTACTAGCCTCCTGCTCATGTGTCAGGGAAGGCAGCAGAAAATGGCTCAACTACTTGGGTCCCTGCCACCAGCAAGAGAGACTGCATGGAGTTCTGGGCTGCTGGTTGGTCTAGCCTTGGCTATTGTGGCCATCTGCTCAGTGGACCAGCTGATGGACTGACTCACTCTCTTCTCCCTCCACCTTCCCCACTCCATAGCTCTGCCTTTCAAAGAAATGAATCTAAAAAAAAAAAAACAAAAACAAAAAACAAACAAACAAAAACAAAAAAACTCACGAGTAATCTTAACTCCAATACAATGTACCTTAACTCACAGTTTGTTCCTACACTTATTTCCCCCATTTCATTTTATTATTTGTGCTTCAGTACCTGTTACTATAAACTATGAACTCTATGATGGCAAGAACAGTCTTATCTTGCTATCTTGTTCATCTCAATGCATAACAAGTATCTGGAACATTATGGCATTTTAATAAATAACAACATATTAGTAAACTGGATCAAGATATAAAAATTGCACAAAACTCTACAATATACAATGTATTTAACGTAATCATAAACATTATGAAGTTGGACAATAATAGCATATATTTAAAGTGAAACTAGCTTACTACAAAAATATTGTTTAGCTTGCAAAAATAAAAATACTGTGTGTCCAAGTTTTCAACTGACCATGTTTTCCAACTAATGTTTAAGGTATGATCTGAATATATATATTCTGCAATCTCTGAAGAACAAACATAAAAGAATCTACATCAGTACGGCTAAAGTTGATAGAAAATTGAATTACAAGATAAATTTAGTGGGGTGCAAAAAATATTGAAATCCAGGCATACAAAAGACCTTCAAAAAGTTCACAGAAATTGTGTATTAAAAACAAACCGGTGCATGGATTTCACAAAATTTTTGTATCAAAATAAACTTATCTTTTGCTTCCATTTTCCACAAAAGTTTTAAGAATCTTCATTTATGGTCCGTTAAAAACTTTATATAATAGTATGCCATTATCTTTGTCATTTCTTTTTCTGTATTTTATATTAAGTGAAAGAAACTGTTAGCCACTTATCAGGCAAATACTATGAGCATTTAATGATATTACCAAACTTTCAGGACATTTGCCTTAGACACAATGTGAGCTGTAAGTGTACAATGAGTTAACAGTGAGACCAAATCACTTAAGTGCACACAGTGTATTTTGATTGTGCTCCGATCAAAAACATTTTAAAAGCTCTTATCTTGTATATTATTGTGAGAATAATTTCCAAATTACTAAATTTCCCTTTTAAAGAAACTGAGTTAAAAATCAGAAAACTATTCTTGAGTAGTTTCTATTCTCCCAAAAATGAAAGATTAACTAAATGTCTAACTAAATTAGATTACATATTAAGCTGAGCTAAATAAATCTATTTGTGAAATTCCTCTGCAAAAATCTTTAAGGCTATTTGCAATTGTAATTATAATAAATCAAATAGCATTTTCAAAATGCAAACTAACTTTTTAAGAATATTCTAAGTGAAAAATCAGTATCAGCAAACAACCTCAAAACTAAAGTACCTTTCCTTAATGCATAACTCATTTCTGCATGTTTAAAAACAATAGCTAAGCCATGATTATTCAAAAAGACTATTTACTGCATACTTAGATTTGAATTTTTGCCTCACTTATATCATCTTCACTTGTATCATTTATCTCTTGTCCCAGGATATGCTCAAATTTTTATGTTATATAGGTCACATTCTCTCTTAAAACATCTAATTTTCCACTTCTCTATAGTTTACATGTATATGTGCTGGAATGGGACAGAACTGTATATGGATGCTACAAGGAAGTGAACCTTCCATAATTAAAAGGAAGACTGTTGTGCAGTCCAGATGGTAACATGTGGGAGGTGTTTAAAGGTGGGATAGTGGATGTAAATTCCTGTGAACAGTGGCTGAGGCATGGCAAACATAACTTATATATATTAGTACCATGGTATTCATTTATGTAATAAAATTGTAGATAACAGAACATCAAGACATCTTGGAGAAAAAAATCCCAGGTCACTAATGTCTACACAGAATTATTCTACCCAAGCAGCTTTACATTTGTTTTTGTAAAAAGAACTAAAAAAACCCAAAAAACTTGTCAATGACACTGCAAGAAGTTAACTGAAAGTTACAAAGTACTTCAAAAACTTCATAGAAAATGGAATTAAGAGTATTTTGGTGTAAAAAACTGTGAAACCCCTTCATACTCATATTAGAGATACAAGAAGAAAGTGAATTCAGTTGTTTACTTTTTACTTCTTGTTAAAATACCCCCCAATCGCTGGTTTGAGTCCCAGCTGCTCCACTTCCAATCCAGCTCTGTGCTGTGGTCTGGGAAAGCAGCAAAAAATGGCCCAAGTCCTTGGGCCCTTGTACCCTCCTGGGAGACCTGGAAGAAGTTCCTGGCACCTAGCTTCAGATTTGCTCAGCTCTGGCCATTGCGGTCATCTGGGGTGTGAACCAGTGGATGAAAGACTTTCTCTCTCTCTCTCTCTCTCTCTCTCTCTACCTCTCTCTGTAACTCTGGCTTTCAAATAAATAAAATTTAAGAAGTAAATAAATAAAATAAAATCCCCCCCAAAATTGGCAAGGGATTAGTTTCCACGATGATGAAAAGAAAAGGTTCTTTTTTATTCAGAGAGATTCTCTTTATCTAGAAAGCCTATCTGTGTTGAGCAAATATAAAACATAAAACCTGAAGCAGTTACAGATAGGAGACAAATGTGGAAAAACAAAAAACATTAAAGCCAGTAAGAGCTAATTAAGCCAATAGTTAAGAACTCACATGCTGCATATTTCAGTTCTACATATTATTCATCAAAGATTATGAAGTAATAATAAAAACATTCTTAAAATCATTTCAGGTGAACAAGCCCTATGAAGTGTAACAAATGCCTATTTTCCATGGGAAAAAAACAGAGATTCAGAGGCATGTTCTGACAGTTAAACACAAACTAGTTAAAAAAAAAAAAGCCACATCATATGTGAGCATGCCATAGTGTAACTTCAGATCTTTATGCCTTTCCATATTAAACAATTCTCAGGACAGAAAATATCATCTTTCTTAAACCCTAGATCACTTAAGATTAGAATTTCACTGAGAAGACAAGATGGCCTCAACCAGAAAATCATATGGAAACTGACACTATCAGTCAAGGATCTATAGTTTTCCTACAGCAACTAGAAAATAATGCATTGTAAAAAGCTCAACTTGTGTTAACCTTTCCTTGTCATGCTTATCATGAGCCATGCACTATTTCAAATGCTTTAACAGACTCTCTGATCCTTACAATAACCCTAGGAGGTCAGTGCAATTACTATCATCCTGTTTTAACATACAGAAACTGATAGTAACTACGGCAAGTGTAACTAACTTGCCAGAGGCTACTTTGCTACTGAATGACAGAGGAGAGACTCAAATCCAAGCCACTGGGCTGCAATGTCTGTGCTCTCCATCATTTTGATGACAAAAAACAAAAACAAAACAAAACAAAAAAACACAAAACAACAACAGCAACAAAACACAAACTAGTCATCCCGGAACAAAACGTAATGTTAAATCCGAGTTAAGGTTTCAAACAGGGAAAGGTATTTATCATAAGGTTAAGTCTTACTACTGTCCATTTTCACCATCTTTTGTTAAAGATGGATCCTCTAAGCTTTAATGTATGATGTTCTTCATATAGAATTTAGTTGAAAGACAAGTAAAGTAACAAACTCTGAAACTAGGGGCTTAGGGCTTTAAGTAAGCAATGTTAGAGCAACATCCAATCTGTCTAGGACAAATATTAAAACTCTTCCTTAGCTCCAATTAGTGCCTAGGTTAAGGTATGCCAAAGAGTAGGATTTCCTCTATTATACATTAAGTGAACAACTCGGACAACAAAGGGGTTACTGAAGGGTGCCAGTTCAACATGCCATTCACTGGTATATGCAAGATGTTACCCACTAAAGCACCAACACGATGCTACCCTGGGAATATTGAATAGCAGCTAAGTTTTATCAGTTAAATTGATTTTTCACTGTAAAGTTGGAAGCCTTTACTTGTATTTAAACATCTTGCAAATAGTCACTGCAGAAATAAGTTGCCCCACTTATACAATGTAAAAGGGAGATTCAGTTTTGAAATGAACAATATCTATTCCAAAAAAAGGAGCACATAAAGTACAGAAATCCTCTTAATTATCGAGTTAAACAAGAAAAACATGTTGGTTCTGTCATGATGATATCTTCCCATATCTTCTGATCTTTGATCCGCTAGTCTGCTCATCTTGGAAAGCAAGGTCAACCAAAATAATGACTCCACTGGAACCAGCAACAGTTTGTCAAAGATAAGGAAAACAAAACAAAAAAACTATGCCTGCACAGAAGTTAGAATTTTATCTCCTGCTTGGACAAATTACACACTCAGACAAATCACAAGGATGACGCTGCCTACCAGACAGCACTCAAACTTCCAAAGCACAACCAACGCTACTAGCTCTCTGAGAACGTCCAATCACTAATTAGACCCCCAAATCTGAAGAGGTTATGCCTGTCCTAACTACTAAGCTAGAACTAGCATATGCCTCGGTTTAAAAGGAGGAGGATGGACGAGGAGGAGCAAGGGGAGGAGGCGGCGGCAGCCTGAGCATCCCCCCTCCCCCATTAGTTTATTTTATCTTTCAACATAGATTATTCCCCAAAACCTTCTAGCCTCCACATGACACTGCTTACTACTATGGGACTTAGAATGCCCGAGGAACAGTGAAGACCCAGGAGCGAAACCCTCAAGGAGAGATGGTACCTACCCACCTAATCCTCCCGCCCTGAGTTCACCTGAACATCACCTCCGTGCACACGGGGCACGCATGACACCAGGTACTCTGCATGCATCAGCAGGACGGACTCCGGGTACTACGTGCACACCAGCTACGGGCCCTTGGGGTACTACTGCACGCACAGCTTTTAAGTGTTCAGGATGCTGAATTCATTGCATATGACACCAGACACTGTGCACACACTGCATAGCCCTGAGATGGCCTGCACACCATACAGCACACCAAACACCAAGCCACACTGGAAACCCCGAATACTGTAAAAACTATGTGCGTTCTGTACATGCCACCGGGTACTGCATACACAGTGCCACAAGGATACTATGTAAACACATACTCTGCTGTGACTCGCTATTACGTACACCAGGTGCTATGTACACACCTCGCTCCACACCAGGCACTCTGCACACCACACATGCGACCACGCAGAGGGCACCAAGTACCGTAGACACACCGTTTATGACACCAGGCCGGACAGGGCAGCGGGTCCCGCGGACTCATCGCAAGCGCCCCTCGGCCCGGCCCAGTGGAGAAGCGAGTGGGGAGATCGCGCAAGGGAAAGTTCAGGTCCCGCCGCGCCGCGCGCAGGAAGCCCCCTCGTCCCAGCCGCGTCCAGAGCAGCTTCGCGCCCGAGCTCAGGGTGGGAGAGCGGCAGCGGACCCCACAAGGATGGACCAGAGGCCCTGAAGAACCTGTTGAGGCAGCGATGGCCTCGCCGCCGGTCGCCCGCAGCCCCGGGCAAACAGATGGATCCCTGCCTCGGGCCTCCGGGCCTGCTCTATCCCGCGCTCCATCGCTCGTACACACACGACGCACTGCGAAGACCAACGCTGCCCCTCCGCCTCCACACGCCCGGAGCCCAGCCGACCTGCACCGCGTACGGGCCCCGGAGGCCGGGCCTGGCGGGCGGCGCGGGGCCTGGCGGGCAGCGCTCACGCGACTCCGCGGCTTCTTGGCCCGGGCAGGCCCCGCGCGGTCCTCCGAGGCCTCCGTCCCCAGGTCTCTTCGGCGGCCGCGGCCGGGCGAGGGGGCGGCGGGCGGATGGGACGCGCCAGCCCCGCAGGCCCCGACGTCCCCCCAGCCGCAGGCCCCGCAGGCCCGCCCGCCGCCCACAAAGCTCTCGGGGCAGCCTGGAGCCGAGGCCGCGCCCGGGGCAGGCTCCACAGCACGGGCCGCACCATCGTCACGGACGCCCTCGCCCTCCCCTCCGCCGCCGGCCGTCCCGCCGCCCCGCCGACGCCGAGCTTTCCCCACCATTATGCTCCGGCTCCGCCGCCGCCGCCGCCGCCGCGCCCGGCCCTCCCCTCCGGTGCCGCCTCCTTCCCGCCGCCCGGCGCCTCTCGGGCCTGAGCCGGCTACGGGCGCGGGGGGCGGGGGGGACGCTCAGGCCGCCTCCTCCTCCACCTCCTCCTCCTCCTCCTCCTCCTCCTCCTCCTCCCGGGCGGCCTCCTCCCTCCTCCCAGGCTCCCCCCGCCGCGGGCTCCGCGCGAAGGGCTCGGGGATCGAGGGTCGCCATGTTTGTAATTCTCCACCACAGAAAACACCGCTGGCGCGCCTGGGCGAATGCAGGCGAGGCGACCGGGGCGTTGTGTGCGGGGTGAGGGCCGGGAGGGCACGGAGGTTTCGCCGCCCGCACTTACTGTGTCTCCTCGCCGAGCGGCGGGCCTGCGGGACTGCAGCTGGGTGGGAGCGGGGCTGGAGGGGCCGGGGGCCCTGAAGGTGTCAGAGAGGGACCGGAGCGGAGTTGGTGCGGGGCCTGAAGAGGCTGCAGCGAGGTCGGTGCGGGGCGGGAGCGGCCGCGGGCGGTGGGAACTTGGGCGCAGCTGCCCGGGAAAGTTGGCGTTTCTGCGAGGCCAGGGCCGCGACTCACGTGGCGATGCTGTGCGGGGCTGCCGCTCGGCCCCACCGGCCCCTCGGCCTGCCCGCCCGCGGCCCCTCTCCGGCTCCCGCAGAGTTGATTGTGTCTGGTGGAGGCTCGCTGGGCCGGCCGGGGGGCAGCACGGCCTGGACCGGGAAGCGCACGGGGGGCTCTAGCGGCGGGCGCCGGACTTGCGCACCCAGCCGGGCTGGTGGCCGCCTCCCGCCCCAAGGCCTGGAGCCCCTGCACTTCAGCTCCTACCTTCCCTCTGTCTTGTCTTGCGCGCCTCTATCCGAAATTTGTTTCAGCATATTCGGATGGAGCCACACACATGCACTCCCTTAGCAAGACGCACGTGAAAGCTACGTAGGTGCAGGCGCGCACCGAGAGCTGAGGCGCGAGGGGATCATTGTTAGGCTGGGGCCATTCCCGGGCAGTGGCCCTGTGTGTGCACGCGGGACCAACCAGTTTCACGTTTTCCGTGGCCCCAAGGCGCAAAGGGATTGCGAGACATTAATTCCTACATGATCAAAATTGGTAAGGTGGGTTTCATAGTTTGTCAATCCCGTTATCGAAAAGAATGGCAGGAAGATGCTGAATTTGTCCTTCCCGGTCCGCGCCCAGTAGGACGCAAAAAGATCTGGACCACAGATTGTGATCTGTTTGGGAAGAACACTACAAATTTGTGTGAGGAAAAGTAGGTTGTCTTTTGTAGTTACTCTACGCCTAACCAAGGGTGATCTCTTAAAATATGTGGTTGGAGAAAGTCTCAGCTCTAAGGGCAGTTTTAGATTTAGGAATTGTCCCCAGTGACCTTCGTCTGGTAGGAGTTTGGAAGGAAGACATGTCAGCCAGAATTTCTTCCTGCCTTTCTCATTGTCTATATGTACCTGAGACTCTTCGGAAAGAAACTGTCCCATTGACAGCCCTGGTTCTGATCTGTCCAAGTTTTGAATTATCTCAACATAACAAAACAATTTGAGTTCATTTTAAGGACAAATACATGGCATTAGCCCCACAGTAGTGTCGGTAGGAAAATCAACCCTATCTGAGTCGAATGCTGGTGCAGAGTTCCAGCAATGAATCGCTTCATGTGAATCACCTTGTTTTTGGTTTGAAGTTTGTTACTTCATCTTCTATATTACACAGAGGCCACCCAAGACAGCATCCTGGTTGTATAAAGGAAAGTTTGTTTCAGGAAACAAGTGGCTGCACAACTCATTTCCTCAATTACACTTTCTAGGAATCATTTTCACTCTTATACACAGAAACCATCTCTCAGTCTACCTAACATAAGTTAGACTGGTCTTGCCTAGAATGTAAACTTTGGTTTTATTTTTACCTTTAGATAGCTTAATTGACCTCATTTGTCCCTCAGCTGTGTAGATTCGTGTATGGGGATCTGGGGGCCCAATGGGTGGAGGTTGAAGACCAACTTGGCTTAGGTCCACATAACACAAGTCATGCCATGAATTTATCTAGCAGATTTTGGAAACGGGGCAAAAGGCTAAGGTGGCGAGAGAAAAGGGATGTGTATGGGACACGAGGAATAGTTTGCATAAACCCAGACCATGCTTCCAAAACTCAATGCTGCCTAAGGACACCCTCTCCCAGGAATGACCCTCCCAATCTGTCCTAAGTCCTACCCAACACTGTCGATACTTAATCTACTTGATCTACTTGATCAGCACATCACTTTCAAGATTTCTACCTTAAGAAATGTTACATAAATGAAGAAGGCACAGAGGATTTAGCAAATCAAAGTGGAAAATTTATCTTCTGGAAAATAAATTAGGGTAACCAAAGATAATGGTAATATACTGTATATTCTTTAAAAAACAACTAGAACAAAGGACTGTCAATGTTTTCACCATAGTGAAATGTTAAAGGTGTGAAGAAATATGTTTACCCTGATTGGCCATTATACAGTATAGACATACATAGAAATGTCACAAAGTATCCTATAAATGTGTACAAAATAACTCAGAAAAATAAAAAAAAGAGCCTGGCACTGTGGCATAGTAGGTTAAGCCTCTGCTTGTGGCACCAGCATCCAGAATGGGTGCTGGGTCGTGTCCCTGCTCCTCTTCTGATCCAGCTCTCTCCTTATGGCTTGGGAAAGCAGTGGAAGATGGCCCAAGTGCTTGGGCCGCTGCACCTGCGTGGGAGACTGGAAGCAAGCTCCAGGCTCCTGGCTTCAGCTCAGCTCAGCTCTGGTATTGTGGCCATTTGGAGAGTAAACCAGGAAGACCTTTCTCTGTTTCCTACTCTCTGTAACACTACCTCGCAAATAAATAAATAAAACTTTAAAAATAGATAAAAAATTATATCCTTACTTTATACTTTTTAAAAATCCAAACAACTTAAATAATTTAATTATCAAAAGGGGATTTTTTTTTCCCCAAAAGCCTGACAACATGCAGAGGAATGTATTGAAGATTGAGGGTGGAGAAAATATCCCAAGTCCTAAAGCAATGGAGAAAAAAATGTTAAGTTGCTGAAGTCCCACGTTAGAGTACCTGGATTCAATTCTCAGCGGTGGCTTCTGACTGCAGCTTCTTGCTAAGGCAGATCCTCAGAGCGGCAATGGTGGTTCAAGTAACTGAATTCCTTCTACTCATCTGGGAGACCTGGATTATGAGCCTAGGAGCCCCCGCCCAGCCCAAGCATTTGGGGAGTGAACCAGCATATAGAAACTCTCTCCCAGTGTGTGTTTCTGTGTCTGTCTGCCTCTCGAATAAAATAAAAACTGTAAAAACTGCTACATTTGACTGAAATTTTATGAATCCTGTATATCAAAAACAAGTATAGTGTTACTTTAAAATATACCTATAAGAATTTCATTCTAGTACACTTCCACTTTCTTCACGTAGTGTTATTTCTTAGGACTGGTATCGGCAGGGCCACATAGAGTTAGTGTAATTGGAGTCTCTTGTTTTCACAGTGTTCATGAGTTGCTGTTATGTAACATGCATTGGTGCATGTTTTTATTTATTTTGCTGTTGCTGTTCTATTTTGTGTTTTGCATTAAAGGTTGAGTTATATAAACATTGAGTGTTGGGTGTATGCTTTGAGAACATAGTATTTTTTATTAAATTTATATTTATTTTTATTTGAAAGGGACAGAGACACAGAGTTTGATCTTCCATCCCCTGGTTCACTCCCCATAACACCTGCTGCTGCAACAGTGTGCAGTAGCAGAAAGCTTGAAGGGCAAGCTGAGCTGAGACTGGGTGTGGAATATGGGCATCCCGAGGGGCATCTTAACCACTACACCAAATGTCCATACCTACAACATAGTCCTAAGTGTACAGTGTAGAATTGCTGTGAAAAGCTTTTGGAGTACAGATGAACAGATATTATAGAGAAATTGTTGAACAGGAAGTGATATGGTTACTAATGTAAGCTAAAGAAATAAACAGGTCTGTCCCAGAGGGACTTGGTGTTATACACTTATGAGGACTCAGTAACACACAGTATCTTTTTCTTCTTTAAAGTAATAGTAACATTTTAAAATTATAAGAATTTTTTTTCAGTAACAAATTACTTTTTTAAAAAGAAAAGATTCATTTATTTATTTGAAAGGGTTACACACAGGGAGAAAGAGAGGCAGAGAGAGAGAGAGAGGTCTTCCATCTGATGGTTCACTCCCCAACTGGCAGCAACGGCTGGAGCTGGGCCAATCCAAAGCCAGAAGCCAGGAGCTTCTTGAAGTCTCCCACGCAGGTGCAGGGGCCCAAGGATTTGGGCCCTCTTCTGCTTTCCCAGGCCATAGCAGAGAGTTGGGTCGGAAGTGGAGCAGCCAGGTCTCAAACAGGTGCCCATATGGGATGCCAGCATGGTAGGCGGCGGCTCTACCCACTACACCACAGAGCCAGCCCCACAAATTACACTTCAAAGGTGTCAAAGACTGTAAAGTAAAATTAAAAGGCAAGCTAAGAAATATTTATGGAAAAAGTAATCACTAGGGTACTAGTCTTTAAAAAAATTCTAGTATAGCTCCTTTTTAAACTTTTCTTTTTTTACTTACTCATTTGAAAGAGAGAGACAATTGTCCAATGATTACTTCCCAAATGCCCACAATGGCCAGGACTGGGGAACCAATCCCAGCCACCAACATGGGCAGCAAGAACCCGGTTGCTTCACCATGTGTGCTCCCTCCCGGTGTATCTGTATGCATTTGCAGGAAGCTGGATTTGAGCAGCAGAGGCAGGCAGGAAACCCACACTGATCTGGGACACAGGCATCCTAACTAGATGTTTTACCGCTAGACCAAATGTCCATCCTAGGACACTTGTCATAAAATGTGAAAAGCTATGTCATGTCATTAAGACAAATACCAAAAGTCTCCCTGACTGCAAGCAAAGGCCACAATTAATTTATAACAACATAAAGCACTGATAAATGCAGTTATTCTAATTTACTAGTCATAAATGATAATAAAACATGAGACTGCACCTCTTCAAATGGCAGAATTGTTTTTCAATGATAATGGCATTGAGGGTAAGCTAAATGGACACTCTTATACAATAGGTATAAATTGAATTTGTATAAACACACATGAACTACCTTAAAGTTTAAAATACTTTCTATCTTCAACCTAAAAAGTCCAAAAAAAAAAAAAAAAAACACCTCATCCTGAAGATATCATCTGAAGGACTAGTGCCTAAGCTGATGGCATCTCATATGAGTCCCCAGCTTGTCCATTTCAGAACCAGCTCCTTGCTTTTGGGTATGGGAGAGCAGTGGAAGATGGCTCAAGTACTTGGGCTCCTGGCACCCCCATGGGAGACCCGGATGGAGTTCCTGGCTCCTGGCTCCATCCTGATCCAGCCCTAGTGGTGCAGTCATTTGGGAAGTGAACCAGTGGATGGACAATCTCTCTGTCTCTCCCTCTTTGTCTCTCTGTAACTCTGACTTTCAAATCAATAAATCTTAAAAAAAAAGATACCATCTGAAATACAAGCAAAAATGTATAAATGTCTATGTTGCTCCCCTATTCAAAAGCAGCCTTCAACAATTTTCTCCTTCATTTTATTTTTTTTAAAGATTCATTTTAGTTATTTGAAAGACAGAATTAGAGAAGCAGAGACAGAGAAGTCTTCCATCTGCTGGTGCACTCCCCAGAGGGCCGTAATGGCTGGGGCAGTGCCAATCTGAAGCCAGAAGCCAGGAGCTTCTTCTGGGTCTCCCACGCGGGTGCAGGGGCCCAAGGATTTGGGCCATCCTCCACCACTTTCCCAGGCCATAGCAGAGAGCTGGATTGGAAGAGGAGCAGCCGGGACTAGAACCGGTGCCCATACGGGATGCTGGCACTTCAGGCCAGGGCGTTAACCCACTGTGCCAGAGCGCTGGCCCCCTCCTTCATTTTAAATAAAGTCCAGGCCTTCTTACTTGACTCAACAAGGACCAGCGTCACCTGGTCCCACTTACCTCCTCCCTTTAACTTCAGTCCACACTGGCCATGTTGCATCTCAGCATAGTACAGTGCAGGGTTTGCTCCTGCCTGGAAAGTCCTCCGCCATTTCTCCAGGGCTCTTCCTACTCAGCCTTCAGGTATCTGTTCAAGTATCACTTTTCACAAACCCTCAGGAGTCCCAGTCTGTATCAGGCCCTCCCTGCGTTTTTCTCCATAACAAGATATAATCTGGAAAGCAGCCATGTTTGTCTTAGGGTTTCTAGACTGATGAGAGGTTTTGTCCTTCGTGGCATAGTTAGACACCCAACACATACTAATGAAATGAAAAAGTGCCACAGGTGAGTGTGATCTCATCTGAAAGCAAAGCACTGTCATAATTTTAGTGCTCTGCTTTAAAATGACACAGTAGCCTTGGCCCTGTCACTCAGGTATTGTAGTCTTTCTTAATGCATATTAATTAAAAACTACATGTTAATTGGATCATGTCGTACTCAGGTTAATAACTCAGGGCTGTGGAGAAAACGATCTTGTTATGCAGGTGTACCAAGCCCCAGGAGGAGCGGTATAACATTCTCTCTTGCCATGGATGTGTAGCTATACATAAAAGAGGCGTGTATTACTGGGATAACATTTTTGAAGCTCACGGAAGTTCTTTTCTCCTTTGCACTTGCATGTACATGATGTCTCTAGTGAGCTAAAGGCCTCAGTGTGCCATGAAGGACAACAGGAATGACACAATGCTATCTGAAGGGGTACAGCTGTTTAGTGACACTTGAGACACCCACATCCCATATCTGAGTGTCCGTCTGAGACTCAGTTCTACTTCCAATCCCAGCTTCCTGCCTGTGTGCACCTTAAGCAGCAGCAGGTGATGGCTCAAGTACTTGGGTCCCAGTTACCCACAAAGGAAACCTGGACTGAGTTCAGGGCTCCTGGCTTCAGACTGGCTCAGTGCTAGATATGGGCATTTGACGAGTGAACCAGCTAATGGAGTATCTGTCTCTTTTTCCTTTTGTTTTTAAAAAAATTTAAGTTTTTATAATGTATATATGAGGATACATTAAAAAGTTCTTGGAAAATGGAATTTGAAAATAAATGTAGGGGCTGGTGCTGTGGCATAGTGGGTAAGACCGCCACCTGTAGTACTAGCATCCCATGTGGGCGCCCATTTGGATCCCACTCCACTTCCTATCCAGCTCTCTGATATGGCCCAGGAAGGCAGTGGAAGATGGCCCAAGTCCTTGGGCTCCTGCACCCATGTGGGAAGCCCAGAGGAGACTCCTGGCTCCTGGCTTTGGATCGACACAGCTCCAGCTGTTGCAGCCATCTGAGGAGTGGACCAGCAGATGGAGGAATTCTCTCTCTCTGGCTTTACATCTCTCTCTAACTCTGTCTTTCAAATAAATAAAATAATTTTTAAAAATTTGCATTACTGTAAAAAGGCTCAATACTTCGCCAAATAGTAAGTTTAACAAATGAAAAGCAAAAAGACCCTAAATTAGTGGGAATATAGACAGCAGCTATACACAATAATTGAATGGAAAAATTACCATTTCACCCATATACAGTAAATTTTACTGTAATCACAGATCATTAAAACTATAGTAGTATAACATTCTTAACCAATGGCTTCCTAAGGGTATAAAACAAAGTCTTACAAAATTATATGTTTAGCAATACTGATACACATAGACATTTCTTTTTTTTTTTTTTTAAGATTTATTTAGGGGTCGGCACCGTGGCTCACTTGGTTAATCCTCCACGTGCAGCGCCAGCATCCCATATGGGTGCTGGGTTCTAGTCCTGGTTGATCCTCTTCCAGTCCAGCTCTCTGCTATGGCCCAGGAGGGCAGTGGAGGATGGCCCAGGTGCTTGTGTGCCTGCACCTGCATGGGAGACTAAGAAGAAGCACCTGGCTCCTGGCCATCTGGGGAGTGAACCAATGGAAGGAAGACCTTTCTCCCTGTCTCTCTCTCTCTCTCACTGTCTATTCCTGTCAAATAAATAAAAAATATTTATTTATTTATTTATTTATTTGAAAGTCAGAGTTACACAGAGAGAGGAAAGGCAGAGAGAGAGAGAGAGAGAGAGAGGTCTTCCATCCGAGCTTCTTCTGGGTCTCCCATGCAGGTGCAGGGGCCAAGGACCTGGGCCATCTTCCACTGCTTTCCCAGGCCATAGCAGATAGCTGGATTGGAAGTGGAGCAGCCGGGTCTTGAACCAGCACCCATATGGGATGCCGGCGCTTTAGGCCAGGGCGTTAACCTGCTGCACCACAGTGCAGCCCCACATAGGCATTTCTTTTTTTTTATTTTTTTTTATTTTTTTATTTTTTTGACAGGCAGAGTGGACAGTGAGAGAGAGAGACAGAGAGAAAGGTCTTCCTTTGCCGTTGGTTCACCCTCCAATGGCCGCCGCGGCTGGCGCGCTGCGGCCGGCGCATCGCGCTGATCCGATGCCAGGAGCCAGGAGCCAGGTGCTTCTCCCGGTCTCCCCATGGGGTGCAGGGCCCAAGCACCTGGGCCATCCTCCACTGCACTCCCTGGCCACAGCAGAGAGCTGACCTGGAAGAGGGGCAACCGGGACAGAATCCGGTGCCCTGACCGGGACTAGAACCCGGTGTGCCGGCACCGCTAGGCGGAGGATTAGCCTAGTGAGCCGCGGCGCCGGCCTCTTTTTCCTTTTCTTTGTGTGTTTGTGTGTGAGTGTGTTGTGTTAAATTTTAACTCCCACCTATAAGGGAGAACATGCAGTATTTGTCTTTCTAGGTCCAGCTTATTCCACTCAACAAGATTTCTGTTTTATTTATTTGAAAGGTAGAACTACAGAAAAACAGAGGGGGAGAGAGAGAGAGAGAGAGAGAGAGAGAAATTCCCAAGTTCCTCCAACAGGAAGGGCTGGGCCAGACCAAAGCCAGGATCCTGGAACTCTAACCGGGTTTCCTACATGAGTGGCAGGGATCCAATACTTGAGCCCTCATCTGCTGCCTCCCAGGGTCTACATTAGCAAGAAGCTTGGTCAGAAACAGAGCTTAGGCAATGTCTTAATCATTGTGCCACAAGGCCCACCCCCCAAATAGGAAACTCTAATCTGCAGCAATACAATAGCTTTGTTGAGAGAGAATGTTTGTTATTTTTTCTCCATTTGTAACATGTTTAGAATCACATCTGGCTTGGAAACCAGTAAACTTGGCCACCAAGGGAGGGAGATTGGAGATAAAGTTGTATAAGGGAGGAAACCTGAGGTGTGTAAATGCCTAGGGGCCAGGCACTTTCCCCCAAATATTGGGCACTAAAGTAGACACTCAGAAACACTTGATTGGCCCAGAGTCCTGAAGAGCTGATTTCCCAGCCTTGTCCTGTCCCTCAGTCGTCTGACTCCTCTTTCCTTTACAACATGACACATACAGCAATTTCCCACCTGGCAGGTGGACATCTCCAACACTGGCAGCACCCATGGAGAGGGTCAAGTTGCTGCAGCAGGTGCATCACGCCAGTAATTAAATCACTGCAGACAAGCAATACAAGGGCATTATAGACAGTGGTTTGTATCCCCAGGAGTCCTGTCCCTCTGGCCTGGTAACCTGGCCAACGTCATCAGATACCTCCCCACCCAGGCTCTCAACTTTGCATTCAAGGATAGATACAAGGGGCTGGTGCTGTGGAGTAGTGGGTAAAGCCGCCGTCTGCGACACCAGCATCAGATATGGATGCTAGCTCAAGTCCCAGCTGCTACATTTCTGATCCAGCTACCTGCTAATGCACCTGGGAAAGCAAAGGGAAATGGCTCAGGTACTTGGGTCCCTGCACCCACGTGGGAGACCCAGAAGAAGCTCCTGGATCCTGGCTTCAGACGGGTGCAGCTTCAGCTGTTGGGGCCATTTGAAGGGTGATACAGATCGATCTCTTTCTCTCTGTAACTGCCTTTCAAATAAATATATTTTTTTATTATTTTTTTTATTTTTGACAGGCAGAGTGGATAGAGAGAGAGAGAGAGAGAGAGAGAGAGGTCTTCCTTTTTGCCGTTGGTTCACCCTCCAATGGCCACCGCGGCCGGCGCCTGTGGCTGGCGCATCGCACTGATCCGAAGCCAGGAGCCAGGTGCTTCTCCTGGTCTCCCATGGGGTGCAGGGCCCAAGCACTTGGGCCATCCTCCACTGCAGAGAGCTGTCCTGGAAGAGGGGCAACCGGGACAGAATCCGGAGCCCTGACCGGGACTAGAATCCGGTGTGCCGGCGCCGCAAGGCGGAGGATTAGCCTATTGAGCCGAGGTGCCAGCCCAAATAAATATATCTTAAACAACAACAACAAATAGATAAAACCAGATCATCCTGGGTGGTGTAGACAAGAGGACCCAATTTTGGCAGTACTTTGCAAGGAATCTGGCAGCCAGTGGTTTGTGTTTTGTGTATCCTCTTGATTTTGCCAGTACATGTTTAGCAGTTCACATAGATAAAACTGGAGCTGAAAGGAATTCAAAGCCCTCAGTGACTGCCTCTTTAAGATATACAAATCTGAAGGGATTAAGGGCTTGTGGCAAGGCTTTAATGTGTCTGTGCAGGGTATTATCATCTACCAATCTGCCTACTTTGGTATCTATGAGACTGCAAAAGGAATGCTTCCAGATCCCCAGAACACTCAGGTTTTCATCAGCTGGATGATTGTACAGTCTGTCCCTGCCATTCCTGGGTTAATTTCCTAACCATTTGGTACTGTTCACTGGCACATGATGATGCAGTTAGGGTGTAAAAGAACTGGTAGCATGTTCACAAGGCATGCTTGACCTCTGGAGGAAAACTGCTCGTGCTGAAGGAAGCAAAGCTTTTTTTTTCAAGGGTGCATGGTCCCAGAGGCATGGGCGGTGCTTTTGTGCTTACCTTATATAATGAAATCAAAAGTGCATGTAAGTTATTCCCTAGTTTTTTTCCCCTGTGAACAGCCATGTTGTATTATATAATCTTGAGCATTCTTGACACTCTGGCCTGTTTATCAAAGGCAACTATGTAACGTTTGAAAACAGAAAGCAAGAATCTTCTTCTGACTAGTTGTTTCTTAAAGTCATTTCTATGATGATGGTGGTGGTGGTGGTGGTGGGACAATTATATTTTTTATTTCAGTCACTCCTGATAAATAATAATGAATTTGAAAAAATAAAAATACATATAATAAAAATTTATGAGTTAATGAATGAACTTCATCATGATGCTTCTCTGTAGTATCAAGAGAACCAAATAGGAACAAGGTAGAAATCAAACAATAAAAGCTTAATCAAAAAGGAATGTATGGGCCGGTGCTGTGGCGTAGCAGTTAAAGCCACTGCCTGCAATGCCTGGATCCCATATAGGCAATGGTTCAAGTCCCAGCTGCTCCACTTCTGATCTAGCTCTCTACTATGGCCTGGGAAAGCAGAAGGCGGCTCAAGTCCTTGGGCCCCTGCACCTGTATGACCTTTATCTCTCTCTCTGCCTCTGTAATTCTGCCTTTCAAATAAATAAATAAATCTTAAAAAAAAGGATTTCATAAGATTATACAATTTTCTTTATGCCTTTAACCTCTCACTAAATGTTTCTATAGTCTGGTGTTTGAATAGGAATGTGGCTTGTCACTATCTCCTCCAATATGAAATTAGAATTTTGACATAAAAGTTACTAGGTAACAAGTTTATTTAGTATTGCTTAGTTCTAATCCCCTGTGTATAATTTTAAAATGATGGTTTAAATTATTTATTTATGTATATGTATTCGAAAGGTGTAGAAAACAGAAACAGAGACAGACATAGTGAGACAGAAATCGCTTCCAACGGCTTCATTCTCCAAGCGCTCAAAACAGCCAGGGCTGGGCAAGTTCAAAGTTAGAAGCCTGAAACTCAATCTGGGTCTCCTACATGTGTGTCATGGACCCAAGTACTTCATCCATTACCCCTCCTCCCAGGGTGCACATTAGTAGGAAGCTGGAAGTGGAGGCAGAGATGGAACACAAACCTAGACGCTCGGATATGGCATTCGGGCATCTTAAGAGGCATCTGAACTGCTGTACAAATATGCCCATCCCAGAAGTATTATGTTTCTGAAACTAGAAAGTTGAGATCCGAACTTTTGTTTTTAAGATTTATTTGAAAGGCAGAGGTACAGAGAGAGAAGATGGGATGGCGGGGGGTGGTGGTGGTGGTGATGGAGATAAATCTTTCTCTGGTTCACTCCCCAAATGGCTGCAACGGCTGGGTCTGGGCCATCCAAAGCTAGGAGCCAGGAGCTTCTCCCAGTTCTCCCATGCGGGTGTAGGGGCCCAATCACTTGAGCTATCCTCCACTGCTATCCAAGGCACATTAGCAAGGAGCTGGATCAGAATCAGAGCAGCCGGAACTCGAACCAGATGCCTACACTTCAGGCAAAGGCTTAACCTTCTACAATACAGCGCTGGCCCGAGATCCAAATTTTTGATAGCAATTACCATTCACTGATGTTGCCACAGTCTGAAGGAGGCAGTGTGCATGTTTTGATTTTTTCTTTATGAAATCTTACAGTAAAAATAAGAGATCTATTTCCACTTAAGGTGTAATTCCTCCACTGCCCAAATAGCTACTGTTGGCGGTATAGCAACCAAGAAGCTGAGATAACCAGGCTTACAGCACCTGTGGGCTTAGTAACCACACTCCAGAACTTCTATTAAAAATGTGTTTATTTATTTTAAAGGCAGATTGAAGGGCCAGCATTGTGGTGCAGTGGATTAAGCCAATGCCTGCAATGCCAGCATCCCATATTAGTGCTAGTTTGTTTCCTGGCTGCTACAGTTCTTATCCTCTTTCTCTGCTAATGGCCTGGGAAAAATCAAAGGAAGATGGTCCAAGTGTTTGGGCCCCTGCGCTCATGTAAGAGACCTGGCCTGGCTGAAGCTCCTGGCTCCTGGCTTCGGCCTGGCCCAGCCCTGGCTGTTGTGACCATCTGGGGAGTGAACCAGCAGATACAAGATAGAAGATTCATTCATGAATCTCTCTCTCTCTCTCTCTCTCTCTGACTTTCAAATACATAAACAAATCTTTAAAAAAGAGTGACAGAGATGCAAGGAGACACACACACACACACACACACACAAATATTCCATTTACTAGTTTAGTCCCCAAATGCCTTGAATGGATAGCCAGGTTGGGCCAAACTGAAGCCAGGAGCCAGGAACTCCACCCAGCCCTCCAACATGGGTGGCCAGAAACCAGATACTTGAGCCATCTTCTGCTGTGCCACAGGGCATTAGCAAGAAGCTGGATTGGAAGCAAAGTAGAGTACCTGTGGATACAGGATGCAGGGCATCCTAAGCAGAGCTTCTCCCACTGTGCTGCAAAGCCCACCTCTCCAGGTCTTTTTCAGTGCTCCATATATGTGGCTCACAGAACCCAGGTTTCTGTCTGTGAATGCCCAACCAGGTTAATAGGTTTCAGAACACTTGCAAAATAACCATCATACACGATATATGTGTGGTTTATTTCATCTTTTTAGAACAAGGTGATGTAAAAGGATTATTTGTGTATTTGTATGCCTTTTCCCCATCAACACTGGGATCCTAGCATTTCCCTGTCTCTCTTCTTTGGCATAAATTATGAGAAAGTACATGGACTTTGTTTGGCATTAAAACACCCCAAATTCCAAGTCAATGTGAGACCAGGAAGTAATTTCACTTTTTTAAAAAAAATTCTAGATTAGCATGCAATACTTTCAATACTTCCACATTTTTGGAGGGGAACAATGCAATTCTCCAACAAATACACGTAGCTTCAAATGACCCTATCAGGCAACCAACCCTTCCATTTCCTTATCTCTCCTTTGTGTTTGGAGTCTACCAGCTGCTCTCTTACAGTTCATTATGCAGAATATTACACATCAATGTGGGCCAGTGGTCACGCCCATTGTGCTCTAGAGCATCAGGAGGTGCTACATCCACCTTACTGTGTTTCAGCACCCATCATCCAACCTCTCTAGTCCCGTCCTCTGCCCTTCTCAGCTCGTAGTAATCACTTCTTTACATTTGGATTGAATAGATACACATGTATATAAATTATTATTAACTTCCACATATGAGAGAGCACGCAGTATTTGTTTTCTGTGTCTGGCTTATTTCACCCTTTTTGAATCTCAGTCTTCCTATTCATCAGGAGCAAGGATTTTGGAAAGATTGCTTGGACTGATGTCTTTTTTTTTTTTTTAAGATTTTGTTTCTTTGAGACGTAGAGTTACAGACAGAGAGAGGGAGAGATGGAGAGAAAAATCTTTCGTCCACTGGTTCACTCCCACAAATGGCCACAACAGCCAGAGCTGGGCTGATCTGAAGCCTGGAGCTAGGAGCTTCGTCCAGGTCTCCCATGCAGGTGCAGGGGCCCAAACACTTGGGCCGTTTTCTACTGCTTTCACAAGCCATAGCAGAGAACCAGTGCCCATATGGGATGCCAGCACCACAGGCGGAGGCTTAGTGTATGTACTATACTACAGTGCTGGCCCCTTAACTCCAACACTTTGTAGCTATTGAATTTTTTTTAATTTATTCATTTATTTGAAAGAGAGAGAAGGAGAGAGAGAGAGAGAGAGGTCCTTCATGCGCCAATTCACTCCCCAATTGGCTGCAACGGCCAGAGCTGTGCCGATCTGAAGCCAGGAGCCAGGTGCTTCTTCCAGGTCTCCCACATGTGTGAAGGGTCCCAAGGACTTGGACCATCTTCTACTGCTTTCCCAGGCCATATAGCAGGGAGCTGGATAGGAAGTGGAGCAGCCAGGACTTGAACCAGCGCCCATATGGGATGTTGGCACTGCAGGCGGCAGCTTTTACCTGCTATGCCACAGCGCCGGCCCCAGCTAATGAATTTTGACAAGTTATTTATCAGCCTGTTGTCTCATTTTCCCCATATGTAAAGTGAGAGTAATACTATTATCCTATTTCACAGGGCTATTGTGTGGATTAAATGAGAACATGCATGCATCTTTCTTATAATACTTGCCTGATCTGAATAACTGTTCAGTGTTAACAGCTACTGTTATTATCGTTTGCAAAATGGTAACCATGGATATTGAGTGAGCCTATGATGTGAAATGCCTGACACAAAAGGAGCTTCCCTTTTATAACAGCCTGAAGTCAGGCACAGGTGAGCATAAAGTGAGGACACCTGAGAATACCAGGATGCACAGTGATTGATGACAGGTGCATCTCATGACCAACAGCATTTACTTATTTATTTGAAAGGCAGAAGTACTCAGATAGACAGACAGACAGACAGACATAGATCTTTCATCCACTGGTTATCTCCCCAAATGGCCACAACAACTGGGGCTGAGCCAGGCTGAAGCCCGGAACCTGGAAATCCATCCAGGTCTCCCACGTAGGTGGCAGGGCTCCAACTACTTGGATCATCTTCCACTGCTTTCTCAGGCACGTTAGCAGGGAGAATAGGAAATGAAACAGCCAAAATATGAACAGGTGTTTACATAGGATGCCAGCATTGCAGGCAGTAGCCTAACCCCCTGCACCACAACACTGGTCCTATCCCTTGGCTTTTGAGAACTTAGGTCCACGTGACTTGTCATGATCTGGAGCAGAACAAATGTAAACATTTCAGCCTGCATTGACCCCTTTATGGTTTCAGAACTGCAGTTTTCACAGCCACTTCCTCAAGCATTGCCACTGACTAGTCATGTAACTTGACAACTTTTACTAGTTTCATTTCCCTCCTCTGCACATGAGATGAGGGACGTCTGCTAATTGCACTCGAATATTCCCATTGCGTCTATTACTCTGTGAACTCCACTGCTATACTGGCGTATTCCTGGTGATTTCGTTGTCCCTCCCCTATTCTAAGGTCCTTTGGAAAGGCTCTTGTATCAGATATTCTTTCTGGTTCTATGCACTCTTATTTCTTCTTGGCAGGCTTCCCTCCCTCTCCCTCCCTCCCTTCCTCCATCCCTCCTTCCTTCCTTCCCTTCTTGTGGTTGGTGGTTTAGTTTTAAAGCCCCTGTCACAACATGCTCTCTACCAGCATCATCCGACTGATGACTCAGGCAGAGAAACCCCTCACTTTGGTATGACAACAGGTACCCATTGTAAAACTTATTTAACATCTTGTCACTTTTTAGGAAGGGCAAAATGTAGTCAGATGCCGCATTATCATCACCTGAAGAATTTCGTGTTGTGAGTTTATGTTAGAATAACAAACATGTGTACGTGGTCATTTCATTAAAGTTCATACTCTCAGTAATATCACATCAACGTATCTGACCGCACAGGGCTTGAGCAGACCTTTTCAGTGTAGCATTTCACAGAAGTTTCTTTCTCATTGACACTTTTTTTTTTTAATCTCAAGTGAGAACCTGTGGGGGAATATATTGGGTTTCTTTCAAATCCAGGACAGTGGCATACTAGCCAATTTTTGTTCCCACAACTGTTTCCCTAAGACAAGTTACTCATGAAGGAAGCAAAAAAGTTTACTTTGGCTCCCAGTTCTAGAGGTTTATAATCTAAGGTCAGGTGGACTCCACTGGTTCACCTGTCTGGTGAGGCACTGGCAGAGCGTGTACTAAGGGAAGGATCATGAGGTGAGGGAGGAAGTAGGGAGAGAGAAGTTTGGAAGTGGAGCAGCCAGGACATGAACCAGTGCCCATATGGGATGCTGGCTCTGTAAGCAGTAGCTTTACCCTCTCCCCTTCAAATTCATCCTGGCCCAGCTTCAGCCATTGTGGCCAGTGACCCAGTGGATGGAAGACCTCTCTCTCTCTCTGCCTCTCTGTAACTCTGCCTTTCAAATAAATAAATCTTTAAAATTTAATATATTTTAATAATTAACATAAAACTAAAATTTATGCTATCTTTATGCATGTTTTAGTTTTGTAATACCAATGGAGTTGAGACAAATTTTAAAAAGTCTGAGGGGACTAAAGTAACAATTCTAAGTAAATACTTTGTAAGAAAGCTGTCTTTTAGAAGTGGCAAGATACAAAATATTTATTTGTGTCTTCATCTTTTCTTTATTTTTTGAAGGAAACTCTTATCTCATTAAATCGCCCAGTGGTAAGTCACTTAAAGAACCGAAGGCAAACATATAAAACATGCTCAAATCTCTCAGGGGAAATATTAGGAAGTAAAGATCTAGGGCCAAAACTGAAGTGAAAAGTGAATAAGCAGAGTGTGAACTTAAACTTTCTATGAAGTTATTACAATCCAGAAATAGTTCCTAAGTTATTTGCTTATTGTTTTTGCATTCACGGTTTAATTGGTTTCTTTGGCAGTGTGCGGTATCGAAGACAGTCAACAAGACAGCCCTACTTCCTTTTTTCTTTGAATTTAACTGCACTAAGAGCTTCTAACACAGGAAGCTCTGTGTCCTCGACTGCTGTGCACCCAAACTAGTACATTGCTTTCTGTGCCTGTGCCCCCAGCCTTCCAGCACTCTACCTCCTACAACTGGGGCTCTTTCTCCCTCCCTCCTCACTGTGGAAGCCCTTCATTAATTTTGCATATGCAATGTTATTCAGGCACTGATTGTGCCTTCCTATTGGTATTCATTTCTCTTCCTGTTCATATTTCAGAAACTCAGCCAGAATATGTGCAAAGAAAGGACAAAGAAAAAGTGAAACTGAACACATTTGCGGTTTTTTTTTTTTTTTAATTAAGCATCTTTCTTTTTAAAAGGACAGTTGCTGAAAGAGGTGGTCAACTCTAGGTTACAATTAGATTTCAGGATAATTTCAGAATTTCTTATGTATTTACTACTGTACTAATTGCTAATGATAAAATGTTTACATATTTTGGAAGTTTATTTTTATTTAAAAGACAAAACTTGGGGGGGTGGGAGAGAGAGAGAGGGAAAGAGAGAGCAAACGAGCAAGAGAGAATCTTCTTTTTGCTGATTCACTCCCTAAATGCCCTCAACAGACAACAGTTAGGTAGAACAGGCCAAAGCCAGGAGCAAGGAACTTCCTATCTATGTCACATGTGGGTGGCAGTGACCCAAGTACCGAAGCCATCACCTGCTGCCTTAGGGTGTGTGTTAGCAGAAAGCTGCATCTGAAGCAGAAGTAGGGCTTCATCCCAGCCACTCCCATACAGAACACAGGTGCCCCAAGAGGCAGCTTAGTCCTCTGTGCCGTAACACCCGTCCCTATAAAACCGCTTTACTGCCTAGACTTACCTTAAGCTTACCAATGATATCAACAATATGCTGTTTGTTTTAAATGGATCTGTTTCTGTGTTAACATTTAACCAAGGGTGTCTGAGGTACTTGGTTATTAAATGTTAAACACATTTTGAAATCCTTTAATGTAAACTGCATATTATGTCAATAAGATATTTTACACATATACACTAACAACATAGCTAAATAAATTACAATCTATTCATATGGTAAGACTGATATTAACAGTAAAAAAGTTGTTTCATTTAGCATTTTTCTATGTTAAATGAAAAATAGCATATATGCTATAGCAAATGATGACACCAGATAAACATAGACAAATGTATTAATAGAAAAAGACGATTAGGAAATACAAAACACCAAATATGTTAATATCTGGCAAATAAGACTAAATCATTAACTTTTCCTTTTAATATTTTTATTTTCTTGAGCATTTATACTCTTTAAACATGATGTTTGTTTATTTGAAAGTCAGAGAGAGAGAGTGAGTGAGTGAGTGAAAGAGAGAGAGAGATCTTTCATCCACTCCCCAAATGACCACATCAGCCAGGGCTTGGCCAGGCAGAAGCCAGGAGCCAGGAGCTTCATCCTGGTCTCCCACTTGGTGCAGGGGCCCAACTTGAGTCATCTGCTGCTGCTTTCCCAGGCTCATTAGCATCCTCTGGTTCACTTCCTGAATGGTCAAAATGGCCAGAGCTGGGCTGATTCAAAGCCAGGAGCTTCTTCCGGGTCTTCTACATGGGTACTGGGGCCCAAGGACTTGGGCCATCTTACACTGCTTTCCCAGTCATAGGCAGAGAGCTGGATCAGAAGAGCAGCCGGAACAGGAACTGGTGCCCATATGGGATGCCGGCGCCGCAAGCAGTGGCTTAACCTACTATGCCACAGCACCAGCCCCAATATTACAGTATCTAAGATTTTCTTTTTCATTCTCTGCCTTCAGCTTTGTGATAGTTGTAATTAGACAGTTATGTTCCCATGCAAATTTATAGTTAAGAAGACATTAGAGTACTTTCCATTGATGCCTTTAGAGCTGGTTTGGAAGTGGAGCAGCCAGGCCATGAACCAGCGACCATATGGGATGCTGGCTCTGCAGGCAGTAGCTTTACCCTCTATGCAACAACCCTGGCACCAGAGCATGTATACTTTTAACAGTTATCTTTTTTAAAAGTTCCAAAAGTAGGGCGAGCACTGTGGCGCAGCAGGTTAAAGCCCTGGCCTGGAGCGCCGGCATCCCATATAGGTGCCAGTTCTAGTCCTGGCTGCTCCTCTTCCAATCCAGCTCTCTGCTATGGCATGGCATAGCCGTAGAAGAAGGCCCAAGTCCTTGGGCCCCTGCACCCATGTAGGAGACCAGAAGAAACTTCTGGCTCCTGGCTTTGGATCGGCACAGCTCCAGCCATTGCGGCCATCTGGGGAGTGAACCAGCAGATGGATGACCTCTCTGTAACTCTGTCTTTCAAATAAATAAAACAAAAAAGTTCTGAAAGTTAAATATTTACTTTTGTTATACATATAAATTTAAATGATGTTCATTTAGTAATGGGACTCTCCTCAAAAGTAACATAAAAGGCAGTTAAATACTTTAATACATTTAATACAATTAAAATCTCTTTGAATACATTGTTCTGCTAACTAAGAAACAACTCTACTGGTGAGATAGTATCAAAGTAATGCCATTTTAACAGATCAAGGAAATTGAGTATTGACATCTTCATATGTTTCTTTCTCTCTTTTTTTTTTTTTTAAATTCCTACGTTTCCACCTAACAGCATGGTCTTCAGATTCTGAGAAAAATGAAAGTAACAGTGAAGCCAGACATAAAAATGCTCTTCAGGAAAATGGTAATCCAATAGAATAAATGGGGGTCCAATCAGAAGAAAGTGCTCAAGATTGTGTTTCATGTAAATTTGCTTTCCAATACAACTTCTGGAAGTCAGATCATTATTTTGCATTGAAAATTAAAAGGAGGTTGAACTCATATGCCTACAAAGCTGAGAAACTCTTCCTATGATGATGAGGAGGTACAGTTAGAAAGTTGATTTCCTGGGGACAGCATTGAGGCACAATGGGTTAAGCCACTGCCTACAGTGCTGGCATCCCATATGAGCACCTGTTTGAATCCCAGCAGCTCCACTTCCAATCCAGTGCCCCGGTAACATGCCTGGGAAGGCAGCAGAAGATGGCCCAACTGCTTGGGCCCTTGTACCCATGTGGGAGACCCAGAAGCAGCTCTGGGCTCATGGCTTCGGCCTAGCCCAGCTCAGGTTGATAAGCCAATTTGGAGAGTGAATCAGGAGATGGAAGATCTCTGTCTTTCCCCCCTCTCTCTGTAACTCTGCTTTGCAAATAAATAAAAATACATCTTTCTTAAAAAGTTGATTTCCTCTAATAAATTCCCTTTGTGAAATCTCTTGCACAATAAGGACTTACCTTCATGAAACTGAAATATTGGAGTCACTACGTAGCAGTAACTGTGCTCCTTATACAGTAGTAGCTCATTTAATCCACAACAATGGATATGGCTCACATTTTACTCATGAGTAAACTGAGGTTTTGAAAGATAAAATATCTTGTTTAATCTAAGAACTGACAAATGATGTAATTTAGATTTGAGTCCAGAATTACCTCCTGAGATAGCCTGAAGTCTGGTATTTCTATCACCACTTCATATATATATCAGTCCATCATTCCAGATCAATACCTCAAGTAAGAATACAGAGTTTTAAAGAAATACCCTTTTAATGATACACAAAGACAAACCTCCCTGTCTCCTATTAAAATTTGTATTATGTGCATCAGAACAAAAGAAAATAAATTAAGTGCACATTCATTAACAAAGGCTTTCAGATACCTGAAAACTCCAAATAGGCAGAGAGAGAGAGAGAAGCCAAATACTGTTTTCAGATGAGCCACTCTGATTTTTCTTTTCTTTTTATTTATTTGAGGGCAAGCAGAAGTGCTCCTATCAGCTGGTTCACTTTCGAAATGCCCGCAGTTGGCTGAGGCCAGGTGGGACAAGGCCAGAAACACAATCCGGGTCTCCCATGTGAGTGGGTGAGTGGCAGGAGTCAATTACTTGGGTCAGGAGCCAGAAGAGGGCATCCGACCCAGCCATGGCTACATGGAACATGGGCATCTTAAGCAACAGCTTAACGTGATGCCAAAGACCCACCCCTCAGTTGAATGCTTTGAAAGATGGGGGAAATGTTCTAGACAAGCAACTATGATTCCAGAGAAAACATAACACATCCCTTCCCTGACCCTTGAACTAGAGAACCTGAGAGTGTCATTGGTGGCTGCTGTATACAAGGGATCTTCAAAAGGTTCATGGACAATACACACTAACATAAAAGTATGTTTGGATTCCAACATTTTCTTCATCGAAGTGAATTTATGGTTTAGTTCCATTTTTCTGTATGCTTTCTGAAGTACTGTCATAGGAGACAACACCTTAAGAGAAAGATGAGCCCTGGAGAGATCCATGTGTACTTAACCTCACTGGGTTGAATGAAGCTGACTTCATTGAGGATGGATGGCAGAAAGAGACCCCTGAGGCAAAGCCCTGTGAGATCTCTAGACAGAATAGGAGTCAACAAAGGAGACCAAGAGGCTGGCTTGTGATGACAGAGGAAAACTGCTTCCGAGTGACGTCATAGAAACACAGGACAATGTTTGACCATTGAGCCTGATTGCTTATGCCAGGGATAGAGAACCTTTTGTCTACCAAGGGCCATTTGGATATGTATAACATCACTCACAGGCCTTACAAAATTATCAATATAAAAATCAGATTCTTAAAAAAATATTTATTTATTTATTTATTTGAAAGAGAGAGAGAGAGAGAGAGAGAGTGAATGAGAGAGATCCTCCACCTGCTGGTTCACTCCCCAAATGGCCACAACTGCCAGGGCTGGGCCAGGCCAAAGTCAGGAGCCAGGAGCCTCTTCCAGGTCTCCGATGTGGGTGCAGGGGCCCAAGCACCTGGACCAGCCTCCACTTCCCTCCCAGGCACACCAGCAGGGAGCAGGATCTGAAGTGGAGCAGCCAGGAAATGAACCAGCTTCCATATGGGATGCCCGTGCTGCAGGTGGTGGCCTAACCCACTATGCCCCAAAATTAGATTTACTGAATTTCAAGTCCTGCCTGCAATTGCCTTGGCAGAGCCAAACCAAATGATTTTAGCCTGCGGGCTGGGTGTTCCCCACCCCTGGCTTATGCTAAAAGTGGATGAGAGGTCAAATTGATGGCAGATGGGTCATTTGGACCTTACCGGTGCCTTTCACATGAGCATTTTCACTGTTGGAGTGAGGTGAAGCCTAAATGGTGTTACAATACTGAGTAGTCACCTTACTTCAGAAGAGAAATATGAAAGAACAATTTTCATGTTGCTGAATGATCTTTGACAACAGGGTGGCAAGGTTATAAAGAAATGTTCTGAAAAAAGGAGACTCAAGATTCTATTCCTGATCCTTTAAGTCAAGATTTTGTTATTCTGTCATGAAGACAGTAAAATGAAAGTAACATCCCATTTATTTTGTAGCTCTACTATCCAATTTTGTTTTATTAATCTGTTACCCTCCATTAATTTGAACAATGGAAATGGATGTCTCGGTCCACTTACATAAGTACGACAGCAATGCCAATGTACTAAATTTATTGAACTACATATATATAGTTTTTTTTTCACAAGTTCTATATATATAAGGTAACATGTAGACAAAAGCACTTGATAAAATGTGTATTTTTATATTCATAAACTTATCTTAAACATCTCTCAGGGCAAAAAAAGGGCTTTATTTTTAGAGTCCTGAATATTACAAAGCACGGAGAAAAATCAGAGAGGTGGTAAAAATACCAAGGTGTTCAGACTCAAGAATGCAATATCTGGGGACTGCCACCTGTGGTGCCAGCATCCCATATGGATTCTGGCACATGTCCTGGCTGCTCATCTTCCAACCCACCTCTCTGCTTATGGCCTGGGACGGCATTGGAGGATGGCCAAAAGGATGCTTGGGCCCCTGCACCTGCGTGGGAGACCCGGAGGAAGCTCTTGGCTCCTGGCTTCACCTTGGCCTAGCCCGGGCCGTTGTGGCCAATTTGGGGAATGAACTAGTGGGTAGAGGATTTTTTCTGTCCTTTTATCTGATGGCAACTCTGCCTTTCAAATACATAAATAAAATCTTTAAAAAATGTAATATCTGAGTTTATTACTAACATGGATATTTATAACTGAAATTACAATTAAGTTCCCACCATGTACCTTTGTTGTGTGAGGATAAACAAAGTAGGTGTGTATGTATCATATACCAGGTTCCAAATAAATAGCACCTTGGGATTATCTGGCTTCTACTAAGTGCATAATAATGATTTATTCATTTGACAAGATGATTAAGTGGGCAAAATGACATTATGTATTACTTTTTATTAAATCACAATTTTTCCCCTTCCATATATCAACCTACAAAGTACACAAGGATCTTGGGGAGAGACTAACACGACAACGGAAAACCTTCTAGTGTTTACGTAAGAGTTAGGTCCCAGATGTTTACAAAGGACATAAAAATTTCCAGAAAACAAATTGTTTAGAGAGAGAGTGTGTGTGTGTCATTAATTTATAATTTTACCAAAACAAGACTGAAATTTAATAGATGATTTCGTTGTTTACTCGCTCTCATTCTCCCCAGCTGTTTTCCATTAGAAAACATTCCACGAGTGGGATGCGAAGGAGGAGGGGTTTGTAAGGGGCCAGTGCAAGCCTGGTGTGCAGTGCTTTTTGGAAAGAGTGTGAGAACATGGGAGCTGGGGTTGCACATGACTCCACCCAGGTCCAGTACAAGGAGAAGGACCAGAGCCCACCTCTTGGGACCGCCTCCAGGGAACCCTGCTGATAGTATCCTCTTATACAACAGGTTTCCTATAAACCTGTGCAAGAAAATTAACAAATGAAGCCTGTGACTGTAGAGAAAATTGAAATGATGTCATTGCAAAGATTAAAGGGAAAAAAGAAAGGAGGGAGGGGGGATTGAGGGAAGGAGGGAAGTATGATTACCTTAGAATTATACATCAAATCTGGTCTCTCTATAGTAATAACAATTAAACATAAATAACAATATACCTAAAACAAAATTGCATGTTGCATCTTCCATGTAAAATGCAAAAGAACAGAGATGCTTTTTTTGAAGGTGCTTTCTGGTTTGTCTATCCTTTGCTATAGCACGGGCCTATTCACGTGTGTAATTCCACCTTATTCAAGACCACATCACTGTACTACAGATGCAAAAGCCCAGTGGAACCTGACCAAGATAAGGGATCTGGTTCCATGGTCACTGCTGCTTCTCTGGCCACTGTTTTCAGTCCTTCCCACACAACCAGATTCCCAGTCTGAATAAATTTGATCACCACACCACCATGGATAAAGGGGTTCCACTGAGATCCAAGTTGCCACTCCCAGCTCTTGGTGTCGGATGGCTTTCTTTATGGTGCCAGCAACTTTATCCTCTTTTGGACTGATGGTATTTCGGTCTCTGTGTTCAGAGATAACGTACATGTCTGTCCATTTTTTAACTAGAAAATATATGTGCTACTTTTTTTAAAAAAGGGCCAACATTTAAAATCCATGTAAGAGTTTCTAGGAAGCATCTAAAAAGCACTTTAAGAAAACTGCAGGCTGGCGCCGCGGCTCACTAGGCTAATCCTCTGCCTTGTGGCGCCGGCACACTGGGTTCTAGTCCTGGTCGGGGCGCAGGATTCTGTCCCAGTTGCCCCTCTTCCAGGCCAGCTCTCTGCTGTGGCCCGGGAGTGCAGTGGAGGATGGCCCAAGTACTTGAGGCCCTGCACCCCATGGGAGACCAGGATAAGTACCTGGCTCCTGGCTTCGGATCAGTGCGGTGCACCGGCCGCGGCGGCCATTGGAGGGTGAACCAACGGCAAAGGAAGACCATTCTCTTTGTCTCTCTCTCTCTCATTGTCCACTCTGCCTGTCCAAAAAAACAAAACAAAACAAAACAAAAACAAACACTGCAGTTCCTATTTTACACGATTAGTAAAGTTCAATGGATAATTGATGACTTGTTTGTTTCCTGCCTGTTTCACTGGCAAAAGTACAGCAATTGGTCTTAGCACTCATATAAAAAATGTGTTAGTGTAACATATCATCAAAATTTTAAATTGCAATGAAGTCACATGTTTCTATATAGGTTTTAAAATAAAACAACCTTTTTGCTATAAAATAATAATTCTAATAATGGAATTTAGAATACTTAAATTAGAAAATAGCATGTGTGATATACTTTTTTTTTTTTTTTTTTTTTTACAGGCAGAGTGGACAGTGAGAGAGAGAGACAGAGAGAAAGGTCTTCCTTTGCCATTGGTTCAGCCTCCAATGGCCGCCGCGGCCGGCGCGCTGCGGCCGGCACACTGCGCTGATCCAAAGGCAGAAGCCAGGTGATTCTCCTAGTCTCCCATGGGGTGCAGGGCCCAAGCACTTGGGCCAACCTCCACTGCACTCCCGGGCCACAGCAGAGAGCTGGCCTGGAAGAGGGGCAACCGGGACAGAATCCGGTGCCCCGACCGGGACTAGAACCCGGTGTGCTGGCGCCGCAAGGCGGAGGATTAGCCTAGTGAGCCGTGGCGCTGGCCGATATACTTCTTTTTTAAAGATTTATTTTCATTTATTTGAAAGAGAGTTACAGAGAGAGGTAGAGACAGAGAGAGAGAGAGAGGTCTTCCCTCTGCTGGTTTACTCCCCAGATAGCCACAATGGCCAGAGCTGAGCTGATCTGAAGCCAGGAGTCAGGAGCCTCTTATGGGTCTCCCATGTAGGTGCAGGGGCCCAAAGACTTGGGCCATCTTCTGCTGATTTCCCAGGCCACAGCAGAGAGCTGGAATGGAAGAGGAGCAGCCAGGACTAGAACCAGCGCCCATATAGAATGCCGGCACTGCAGGCCGAGGCTTTAACTCGCTGTACCACAATGCTGGCCCCATGATAGACTTTCAAAACTAATATAAGGCTTAGGCAGTGTGTTTGACTATTTCAGAAAGGTAAAGGACTCCCCCACCACACACACACCTACCCAACCCCACGAACCTAGTACAGTCAGGAAACCCCAGTTCGTCTTTTACAACATTTCTTGATAGGAAAGCCCCAATGTCAAACTCCTCACATGGAATCAGGGTTAGTTTCTAAAATGTTGACAATGCAATGACAAGAAATAGCAATAAACTCCCACATATGAGCTGACTCTATTCTGAAAAGGAATCTTACTCTTCACCCGAAGTGAGGGAAGAGGCTGCAGCATTTTCTTTTTAAAAGATTTATTTATTTGAAAATCAGTGTTAGAGAGAGAGAGAGAGAAGGAAAGACAGAGAGAGAGAGAGAGAGAGAGAGAGAAAGAGAGAGAGAGGTCTTCCATCCACTGGTTCACTCCCCAATTGGCCTCAATGGCCAGAACTGTGCTGATCTGAAGCCAGGAGCCAGGAGCTTCTTCCGGGTCTCCCACATGGGTGCAGGGGCTCAAGCACTTGGGCCATCTTCTACTGCTTTCCCAGGCCATAGCAGAGAGCTGGACCAGAAGTGGAGCAACTGGAACTCAAATAGGTGCAGCTTTACTGCTACACCACAGCGCTGGCCCCAAGGCTGCAGTATTTTAAGAGTTGTTGATGGCTGCCAATTGCCTGCAGCTTCACCCTCATCCTCATCCGAGGTTCTCCTTTGGTAAGATTTTGATAGATGGCGTTAAGAAGTGTGAGGGCAGAAGAGATTCCATGGAGGGCCAGTGAACCCTGTCTTCTCACCTGAAGGTGCTAAATGCACATGCAGGGATCACCTACAATCCCTGCACTAGGCAGTCACTCCGCCAGGATGCAATAGGCAATGCACACAAAAGGAGAGCTGGGAAGTTTGCTCTGCTCAAATATCTTCTTGTCCAGTAAGGTCTCTCGGAAAGAAATAACGAGTGTGCTTGTTATGTGTGCAGATACGCGAGTAAAGTTTGAGTTCTTCCTTTGAAAGAAATTGCTCTTAAAGGAGAGTTTGGCAAATCTGCCTAGCCCTGGAAATAGATTTAATAATGGACTCTGTGAAAATGAGGGAATAAAGGCCTTGCATAGATAGCACACTAGGAGTTTCTGCTCCCAGAAGGCACTACCTCCACATACTGTAAAGAATGCTCTCTTGATTCCCTGCGGGTCTTGGTTACGTGGGCTCCAATTGTAACCATTCAACAAAACTCCTTGTATAGCTGGCCCATGTCTTTATGCCTGGCTGGAGGGAATAATAACCCTATAGCTATGCCACCTGCTGTGTGGTTGCTGGGAGAGTAGATTAGCTATGCCTGTTTTGATTTCAAGTGAACAGACCCCTGGCAAGCCAGGTGGCCAAAATAGTTGCTTAGGTGGCAAGACTGCCACATTCATAGACTTGGTGGTTCATCCTTACAAATACCCTGCACTTGAATGGCACTAAGCTTTCTTCTCTACAAAATGTACAGATACAAGATCAGTTTTGTTTGCCTGCCTTTCTTGTTCCTATTCTTATTCCCCCTCAGCCATTCCCTCCTTCCTTTTTTCTTTTGAAAGAATGTTAAGAATATAAGGATATCTCAGCACGTCTTCTATCTTCAGGAAAAATTAGACCAATCCGCTTACACACATTGTCTACATTAGGAAGTCCGAAAACAGTGAAACCAGCCAGCTCTGAATTTTGTGCTCGATATATTACTCATGAGCAAAGTATTTGCCTGAAGTATTTTACCCAGCTGCTCTCTGATTTTCTCCAGCAGGAATAAATACAATGTCAGAACGAATTGGTGGACAGTGTATATTCAGGTATTGAAAGGGTGTGTGGTGCCTGTCCACTTCCTGAAGTGGGAGAATCCAGTACTAAAGATCCTGAGAGCAATAGGGAGGAGTCAGTCCCCCAGGGGCAGTGGGTTGAGAGAACCTAGACTGTGGCGAAGGAATTTCCCACTTGGTCTCCTGTGTGTACAGCAGTTTCTCTTCAAGGTGAGATTTGTATATTTAGAGATCCATGAAGGTGTCATGGAAGAAGAGAATAATTTTTGAAATAAGTATATTGCAAGGAAGCACATTTTTACAAAATTAGCAACGGTGATTAGTAAAACCAAATTATTGACAGAAATTAATAGTAAGGATAGCTAAAATTCGTAAAGTACTGTTTCCAGTGAATAACAACTAATTAGTTTCTTCTGTGCCAGAGGCTGGGGGTAAGGGTGAAATGTGGATTTCTTTTATGTCCATTTTTCTTTTTCACGATTTCTCTCGTTATATGCACTTTTTTTCTCCCATGACTTTTCCCAAGGTTTATATGACTGATTCTTATGTATTCTCTTGGGTATTTTCTTCTCTTAGTTAAAGCCAATCAGCAATTATGGCTCTGTAGTTTTTTTCTCTGCAGCTTAATCTTTTCTGTGTGTGAAGTGACATAGGCTTGGGCATTTGCCAATAAATACAGACTTCCACTGAAGTTTGCCTTCATTCACCTATAAAAACATACACACAGACATGTACACAAATATAAGCTCTTAGGGGGAATTTATTATTTAAATAAACTGATGAGGTTTTTTTTTTAATTCAAGGAATACTTTTGTAGTGAAAATACACATCTCTAGTTTATCTGGAAGCAGAATGAAAATAAATGCAATCTTCTAGCCCAGCCGCAAATCATTCTTTACAAAATGATTACAAATTCTATATCAATTCCTTTAAAACAGGCGCATTTTCTCTATGCTGTGTTTTAGTGCATACAGATTCGTCTCCTCTAGATCCTAAAGGCTTCAAAAGAAGCATATTTTTATCCCTTCTTTCTTTTCCAAAATTGTTCTGCCAATCTGAGCCTGCAGAGCAGCCTTTTAAAAAATGATCCTTTATTCGTCATGCGGAGATCTTTGAGGAGTCATAGTTTATTGATGTCTTGTCTTACAAGAGTCCAGAGATGTTTCAGAGAGTGTCAAAATGTAAAATTAAAGTATCTTCCAATTTTCCATTTTTATTTTTCCGTATTTTCCTGTTATAACTAGCTTTTCATGCCTTCACAGTTCAGAATCAGTTGTGGAAAAATCACTGAACAGGGATAGGCAATTGGCCTACCGGTTAAGATGCTGGTTAAGATGCCTATGTCTCACATTGGAGTACCTGGGTTTGATCCTGGGTCCAGTTCCTGACTCCAGCTTCCTGCTGAGGCAGACCCTGGGAAGCAACAGTGAGGGCTCAAGTGACTGGGTGCCTGCCACCCCTGTAAAAGACCTTGGTTTAGTTCCTGGCTCCCAGCTTCAGACTCGGCCCAGCATTTAGGGAATGAATTGGCAGATGGGAGCGCTCTCTCTCTGAGTGTGTCCCACTGATTCTCAAATACATTAAAATAAAGTCGCGGAACATTCTGTCTACTGGAATCTGCCTGGACTCCATCTTCCATGTGAGAGCAAGGCATTGTAATTCAGTTGTTCTGACGGAGCTGAGCTCAGCTCTGTGGAAGACAAGTAGGGCTTCTTTCAGACTGAAAGTGAGAAAGCCATTTGTTGCTTCCCAAATTATGAGATTAAACTGGTAAAAATACAGCATATCAACACAGTGATGAAATACAGTCACTGAACTTACCTCCCCTCTATTACACTGCCCAGGTACTTGTTTCCTCCTTTCTTGGTGCTTTGTCCTGTAAGCAGCAATGCTCAAGAGAACTCTCTGGGATAACAGAAATGGACTGTATCTGCCCTGTACAATGTAACAGCCACCACCAGTCTCATGAGACTGTTCAGCACTTGACATACAACCAGTTCAACTGATGAGCCAAAATTTTCATTGTATTTCATTTAAATTTTAATTGCGCCGCTGGCTACTATACAGGATAGAATAGCCTTAGAGTTAGTTGTTGCCGGTGGCTGGTTAAAGAAATATTTGTTATTATCAGATACAGCTTTTGAAGGATTATAATTCTTCTCCCACAACAATACTCTAAACAACTATAATGTAAAAACATTTTACAATTAATCTTTCTGTAGTTTAATAATGATATAGATTTAAGAATTTATTTTATTTTATTTTATTTATTTGAAAGGCAGAATTAGAGAGAGAGGTAGAGGCAGAGAGAGGTCTTCCATCTGCTGGTTTACTCCCCAAGTTGCTTCAATGTCTGGGACTGGGCCAGGCTGAAGCCAGGAGCCAGGAGCTTCTTCTCGGTCTCCCACGAGGGTGCAGGGGCCCAAGCCCTTGGGCTATCTTCTAATGCTTTCCCAGGTGCATTAGCAAGAAGCTGGAGCAAAAGTGGAGCAGACAGGACTCAACCTAGGGCCCATATGGGATGCTGGCATTGTAGGCTAGGGCTTTAACCTACTGCACCACAGCACTGGCCCCAGATTTAAGAATTTCAAGGGGCTGGGGCTGTGCATTTTCTCCCCACAACCTTCACTTTACCTAAGGTTTTCCTCTGATAGTTTCTTCTGTTCCCCGCCTCCCCCCCCCCCCCCCCACAACCAATTCAGACGCCAAACTGATAGCCAAATCTCTCTGTCTCTACCTCTGTAACTCTGCCTTTCAAATAAATAAATAAAAAAATTCTTAATTGATAGAGAAAAGAAAGTATCAGAGGAAACCTTAGGTAAAAGTGAAGGCTGTGGAGAGAAAATGGCACTTGTTGTTTTAGCCACTCCTCCCGGAAGGCCACCTGACCCCAAAGGAGTTCTCTGGGAACTCTGCCATTGAAACCCACAGGGAATCCCCCAGGCAACAAAGGCATGCCTGGGATGCTGAAAGTAGTACATATGTGGGGCCAAGGAGCCGGACTATCAATGGTCTGTCCACTTTAATAATCCCAGCTGCGTTCCAAGAACTTAGAAGTCTTTTCTCTCATGGGAAAGGGATCAGAACTGCCTGCCTGCTGTAAAAATCTCAATGTGTTCTGTTCCTCCTGAGTTTTTCTTCTCTCTCTCGTTTAAAGATCTATGTTCTGTTTCTTTTGTCCATTGCTTTGCTTTGTTATAAAACATTTTTTCCCCCAATGGAGAAAATCTTGAGGATAAAAGAACTGAGAATTTTATCTTAAGGGCTTCTGTGTCACTGTTAAGTTTCTAAGTATTCTTTATTTCTCAGTGAATACCTTAATTGGTAAAAGGAGATTTCCTAGAAGTGTGTTTTAAGATCTATGATAATATCCCAAGTTTCATGCACACAAAATAAAGAAAATTTTAGAGGTAATATGAAAGACTTACTATGGAAAATTGAAATTAGCTAACTAGAGTTATTCATATTTATTTAGATTATTTACTCACAGTTACACATACACAGAGAAGGGAAGCAGAGAGAGAGAGAGAGAGGAGAGAGAGGTCTTCCATCGGCTGGTTTATTCCCCAGATGGCTGCAATGGCCAGAGCTGCACAGATCTGAAGCCAGGAGCCAAGAGCTTCCTCCAGGTCTCCCATGTGGGTGCAGGGGCCCAAGGACTTGGGCCATCCTCCACTGTTTTCCCAGGCCATAGCAGAGAGCTGGATCGGAAGTGGAGCGGCCAGGACTTGAACAGGCGCCTATATGAGATGCCAGCACTGCAGGCAGCGGCTCTACATGCTATGCCACAGCACCAGTCCCCTTCTTCGTTAAAGGCTTATTTACTTTTTAGTTACACAGAGAGAATTAGAGAGAAAAAGAGAGAGATGAGAGAGAGAGAGAGAGAGACAGAGAGAGAAGTCTTCCATCCACTGGGTCACTGGCCACAACGGCTGAGGCTGGGCCAGGATGAATTTGGAGGGGACACAATTCAGGCCACAGCACTCATGAATTCACTATTCGTTATGATGGGCTTGTCTAAGAATGTTCTTAGTATAGCATCATTAAATCTTAGTAATCATCATTAATCTTAGTATATCATCATTAAAATTCCATGATTACTCCATTGCTCAAACAGTGAAACTTTGTTAGAGATTTATAAAGATTTGAAAAAGAAAGTTTGAATATCTCAGCAATAAAAATAGAAAAATCCCTAATAAAACTGGTTATAATAAACACATAAACATGTAAGTACTACAAGTATTTATTCATTATATAGAATCTAGTTCTATTCATTAATCAATTTTATTGTTGACCAAGAAAAAATTGTTAACTATTTTCTTTAAAGTAACTATTTGACTCAGAAAGCTTTGCTTTTATGATAGACAAAGCATTATTATAAAACAAAGTCCACAATTAAACAAGCCCAGCCCATTTTCTGACCAGGAAGCTAAATCCTGCAGGTTATTTTGAGAAGTATTAGCTTTCTTTGCCATAAAGACTTATTACTTATTTTTTTTTAACTTTTTATTTAAGGCATACATTACTATTTATATTCCACATCTATATCATGTGTGTAACTATTATGTATCAGAATGGAATCTTGCTGCTAAATTTGTTGGGTTGACATCTACTGCTGCCTTCCCAGGCACAGTAGCTGGCAACTGGATTGGAAGCAGAGTAGCGGAGACAGACAGCATCAAAGGCCCCACCTCTTCACACTGTTAGTTCGAAGGTTAAATTTCCCCCACATGGCCTCTAGGAGACAACGTTCAAACCATAGCACACACCTGAAAGGTATAATGAATGTGTCTTTCCCACTCCCAGGCTCCACATGTCTACCTCTTGATTCAAAGGTAACTACTCTTGCTAATTTTTGTTTCATGTATCATTGATGGTCTTTCCTGATTTATCACATAGATTTCTCATCATCCTCCTGCTGTTAAGTGGATGCATATGATTTCATTGTACAGATATACTACAGTCTTATCAACTAGTACCTTTTTTTTTTTCTTGGTCTATTTTCTGTTGCTATTACAGAGGCTGATGTCCTGGGGGTGGGGTGTCACCTGGCTGTAGCATAACATGGGAGAGAAACAGAGACCTTGCTGTATGCAGAAGGGAGAGATGGCATTGTGAGAAAGCAAGAGAGGTTCAGGGGACAAGCTTGCTCTTTTTATAACAATCTACTCTCACAGCAACTAGCCAGCATCCAGCAAGAAACAGTTCTCAAAGACCTATTACCTTCCACTAGCACTCCCCTCTTAAACATTATGATATGAGCATATGACCCTTGGTTTCTCAGCTTGACCTGTCTGGTGGTATAGGCCCTGTTTGACAGTTCCAGCCATGCTGTGTGGCAGTGCGACCTGCCGACAGCTGCAGCCTTCTCCTGTATGACTGCCAGACCGGCTGGGGAGACAGTTGTCTTCACCACTCCTTTTGTGTGCACAACACAAACTCTTCCAGTTCAGTTTTCTGTGCACCACCAAGTGCCCCCTACCCCCACCCTAATCCATGCAGAAGTTCTACAATGTTGCAAGCTTATTTCCAGCTGGAAATATCCAATAGGGCTGCAAGATATATCCCTGCAGTGACCTTTGGGTCATTATAATAAAATTACCATGGGGAATACTTCCCCTCCCATCATATACCTGATGCCATGACAAATTCCTGTATTTCCAGAAAAGGCACAGACATGGGTGTTCCTCAAGCCCTGCCCCAAACTCCACTCCACCTTGAATACTCAATTGAGTTCCACTCCAGACACCAGCCCCTGTGTCTTCCCATGGTATAAAAGCACGGTTGGAAACTTTTTGAGGGTTTTTTTTTTGGTTGTTGTTGTGTTTTAAATCTTTTTATGTTTTGGCTTTTTGTTTATTCTCTTTCTCTTGAGCTGGTCTGACTCATTTCTTCAGTGTGTAGTTTTGCTTTAAATAAACCCTGCTTTCCTGTACCCTCACATGTAGAGGGAAAAACCTGGGATGGAGTTCAGCTGGGGGCCCTATTGCCCACAACCATTACAATACCCCGATACTGGAGGCCAAGCTCCTGCACAGGAAACTTTATGGGACACCAACAGTAACCAAATCATAGCAGCCTTATATGGATATTTGGGTAGGTTTTTTTTTTTTTTTAACTGATAGAGTTAGACAGTGAGAGAGACAGAGAGAAAGGTCTTCCTTCCATTGGTTCACCCCTCCCAAATGGCCACTATGGCTGGAACTGCGCCTATCCAAAGCCAGGAGCCAGGTGCTTCCTGCTGGTCTCCCATGCTGGTGCAGGACCCAAGCACTTGGGCCATCCTCCACTGCCCTCTCGGGCCACAGCAGGGAGCTGGACTGGAAGAGGAGCAGCCGGGACTAGAACCCGGTGCCCTAATGGGATGCCGGCACCGCAGGCCTGAAGGATTAGCCAAGTGAGCCATGGCGCTGACCCCTGGGTAGTTTCTAAGAGTTGCTAAAATAATGAATGCTGTCCTTAGTAGCCTTACATATACATTATTTTGTACACATGCAAATATATCTATATGATGAATTTGTAGAAATGCAGTGGCTAGATTAATGGGTATATGCACCTATCATTTTTGAAGAACTTGCTTAATGTCCTTCTTATGGGGTGAACCAATTACACAACCTCTAGAATTACATGAGACTGTTTGCCTCCAGAATATACATTTAGTTGAAAAAAATTATATTAATATACTATCTTGTACTTAGTACTCAGTGAATATTTGCTTAATTAAGTCATTAATATATAATCAAATATCTACATTTTTTTTTTATTTTTTTTATTTTTGACAGGCAGAGTGGACAGTGAGAGAGAGAGACAGAGAGAGAAAGGTCTTCCTTTTGCCGTTGGTTCACCCTCCAATGGCCGCCGCTGCAGCCGGCGCACCGTGCTGATCCGATGGCAGGAGCCAGGATCCAGGTGCTTTTCCTGGTCTCCCATGGGGTGCAGGGCCCAAGCACCTGGGCCATCCTCCACTGCACTCCCTGGCCATAGCAGAGAGCTGGCCTGGAAGAGGGGCAACCGGGACAGAATCCGGCGCCCCGATCGGGACTAGAACCCGGTGTGCTGGCGCCGCAAGGTGGAGGATTAGCCTATTGAGCCACGGCGCCGGCCCAAATATCTACATTTTAAAACATTCTGTTAGTGTTTTTTAGAATATTCATTTACTTATTTGAAAGAGTTACATAGAGATGGAGAGGCAGAGAAAGAGGCAGAGACGGAAAGAGGTAAACAGGGAGAGAGGGAGGAAGGGAAAGAGAGAGAGAGAGGTCTTCCTTCCACTGGTTCACTCCCCAGATGGCTGCAATGGCTGGAGCTGTGCTGATCCAAAGCCAGGAGCCAGGAGCTTCTTCCAGGTCTCCCACGGAGGTGCAGGGGCCCAAGCAACTGGGCCATCTTCTACTGCCTCCCCAGGCCATAGCAGAGTGCTGGGTTGGAAGTAGAGCAGCCATGACTTGAACCAGCACCCATGTGAGATGCTGGCACTGCAGGCAGCGGCTTTACCTATTACACCAATGCTGCTGGCCCCCATTTTGTTACTATTGTTTGAAATATATATATTAATATTATATTTAATGAAATACACATATAGATATATATTGATAACCAATCCATTCATTCATTTATTCACAAATGTTTATAGTGCTCCCATTGTATGCCTAGGACTGGAACAGCAATGTAGACAAGACATGAGTAAAAAAGGTACATATGAGGAAAACTGATATAAAATACAAAGGTACCAAAATGTGGATTAGAGGGACCAGCCCATTTGAGAAAGTGACTTTTGACTTGAGACTTAACAAGTAAGAGGAACCAGTCATACAAATAGTTTGGAGGAGAACATTCTAGGCAGAGGGAACAGCAGTGTTTAGGGAGGACATATCTGGAGCTAGAGGTTAGAGAGGAAGGTGAGAAACAGATCAGGTCTCCGAGTCCTGGTGAAGATTCAAATGTCAGATTTTAAGAATTGTATTTGAAAGGCAGAGAGACATAGGCAGGGAGGTAGAAGGGGGACAGAGAGAGGGGAAGGGGGAGGGGGAGGGAGGGGAGGGAGGGAGAGAGAGAGAGAGAGAGAGAGGAAAGAGATCTTCTACCTGCTGGTTCACTCCCTAAATGCCTCCAACAACAAAGGCAGGAGCAGACAGAAGTCCAACCAAATCTCCCACATGGGTAGCAGGAGCAGACAGAAGTCCAACCAAATCTCCCACATGGGTAGCAGGGACCCAAGTACTTAAGAACACACATGCATCTCCCAGGGTTTTGGGCATTAGCAGGAAGCTTAGTTTGAACTGAGTGAGCTGGGAGTTGAAATAGGCACTCATCTATTAGATGGGATGTGGTTATTCCAAGGGTTGCTTTAATGCTGCACCAAATGTCTGGCAGAATTTTAACTTGAACCATTATATAATATGATTTACCTTCTACAATGTCATTCTGGTGGCTGATGGGAGGAATTATCAACAGGGACACAGGGGGCTGGTTGGGGAGCCATTGCAGCAGATAGAATGATGTTCCAGGTTAGAGACCTGGAAAAATTTGATGCGAGTTGCTGATGTAGTGGCTTTGGTGACAACAGGAAATAAAAACAGTCATTGAGGATAATTTTTAAGTCTTGGGCTTAAACCAACTGGGTGGTTGATAGTGGAAAGACTGTAGGGATTCTTAGAACTGAAGGTTCCAGTGTGTACATGTCACATTTGAGGTTACTATGAGACACCCAAGGGGAGCGTCTAGAAGTTTAGGTACACGAATTTAGAACTCAGTGGTGGAAGTCTGAGATGCACATGGAACTCCCAGTGTACGGGAGGCAAGAGCATGCAAGGACTGGATACGATCACTTAGCAAGATTATGTAGAAGGAAGACAGGAGGAACGCTCAAAAACAAGCAATAAACAAACAAACAATGCACAATGCTCCCCAGCATCTGTAAATCCTCCAGCATGCTCATAGGTTTGCCTGTTTTAGGCCTGTTTTTGAGATGCACAAAATAACTTATTTGCTTCCTCAGTATGTTTTTCTGCCTTTTATATGAGGGTTCTTCAAAGAAATTTGTCAGAGAACTTGTTTAAGTAGAGCTGCTTTTGTATAACTAATCTTGAGGTGTTGACAAGATCGATTTGGTGACAGAAATACTGGTTAGAATTAGATATTAGGTGACAGAGAGGGTCCAGGGGTGCAAAGGTGAGAAGTGTTCAGAACAGGGACAAAGGAGCAAAGGAAGCCGTGAGACCAGGAAAGGTAGTATGTTATGGCACTTGTGGGTTTTTCATTCAAACGGGAACTTCTGAGAACAAAATATTTAGTTCTGGGATTCCCACTTTCTTTTCCCAATGAAGAAACACTTTGTTTTCCTTTAATAAGTCACACTTATTATCTGGGTGAAGGTCTTTCACAGAGCAGCTACTCCATACTGCAGAGTTTATATCCCAGTAGATTCAATTTTCAAACAAGATATCCAGAGGCAGTGTCTGTAGTATTTTATTTTAGATTAAATGCTGCATAACATATACTAATATTTCCTTTACTCCACTAATACTATGATTCTATTAAAGAAGATGATGAAAAACTGTTAAATAGTTGGGCCTGGTTTGTTTTAGAAAACTTTAAAATGATTTTTAACTCAATTCCATTTCCTATGGTTTTCTGTTATGCACTAGTCCATTGAATGTAAAATGAATTCCAAATAATATAAGCAAAATGTTCTCTTTTTGCTTTTAATTGATACCATATTTGTGTTATTTTTTAAAAGGCATTTGCTATTTCCTAGTTTTAATAATTTAAAATATAACTGGGGCCGGTGCTGCGGCTCAATAGGCTAATCCTCCGCCTGCGGTGCCGGCACACCGGGTTCTAGTCCCAGTTGCCCCTCTTCCAGGCCAGCTCTCTGCTGTGGCCCTGGAGTGCAGTGGAGGATGGCCCAAGTGCTTGGGCCCTGTACCCCATAGTTCAAATCATTTACTTTGGCAAAGATTCTTTGCTTGGGCAAAGCTTGTTCATGCTTCTGAGTCTTCTGGAAGGCCCATCTGTGCACTTCCTCATGAAATCCAGTTTTAGCGAAGAACTCTGCTAAGTCTGCTTAGCAAGAACCACCCCCCTATCCTCACCCTCAATATCTGATTACCCTGGATACCTGATCAGGTTCCTCATTGGCCACTGTCCCTGGGTGTTGTCAGATCAGCCTGGCCTGTTTTCAGCAAGAATCTCGTTAGGTCAGTTTGAAGAGGATCCTCTTACGTCTAAGGGCTCCTCTTAATAGTTTCCATCCACTGACACCCCCACCCCCACCCTGCCCTGCCCTCTGGCTAGGAATTCCCTCTGGTCTCTGCTATATTCAGCACTGAGTCCAATCTCTACCCACTGCAACAAGATACCCTCGAAGTGGATCCTACATCTGTGGCGGGAATCATGACTAAAGGTTTTGTGTTTTTTTTTTTTTTTTTTTTTTTTTTTTTTTTTTTTTTTTACTACACTTTAACAGTATAGTATGCTTTATCATGGAATAACTTTTCTTTAACAATCTAGAACTAATCAATATGAAGGGCAACCGGGACAGAATCTGGCGCCCCAACCGGGACTAGAACCCGGTGTGCCAGCGCCGCTAGGCGGAGGATTAGCCTAGTGAGCCGCGGCACCGGCCTTCCCTCACACCTTACACATTTGTATGTGTAAACATTTCCTAAGACTTCCCTTTCCCATTTTGGATAATTAATGTGTGTGTGTGTGTGTGTGTGAATGTATTTAAGTCAAGATGCCAATTATCCCCAATAAAATGTCCTATCTAATTATAAGATTTTTATTATTATTATTTTTTATTTATCTTTCACTGAGAATATTCCCAAGACTTAGTTTTAACTTACGGTTACTTCTCTAGAATGGTGGAGGTGTCTATCTGTCCTTCCATATAGCTTTCCACTTCACATTTGGGGAGTGAACCAGCAGATGGAAACCTCCTCTCTCAGTCTCTCCCTCCTTCTCTCTCTAACTCTGCCTTTCACACAAATAAAATAAAATAAAATTTTAAAAAGCTGCTTGTAAGATTAGTTCTCAGCACAAACATAGTTTTTGATTCATATGTTATGGCTAAGCATCTTTGGCAACATGCATGCTGTAACTCTCTTGTTCTATGTACACCAAGTATTCAAGAACTTCCCTACTGGTCACAAGATAACAGATGAAATTGTATCCCTGGTGCCCACCCTCTTTTCTGAACCCTGGCAATAATGTGACCACTGACAGTAGTCTTTCCATAGAACTTCACAAAGTGAGTAGTACATTATTTTCCTTTTTATGGCCTTGGAAAACTGAATGTCAACCTTTTCTTTCTCTGGATTTCATGCTAAGGAGCTAGCAGTCATTTTAAATTAAGCATTATAGGAAGCTATGAATAGATAGCTCAAAATGGTTATTCTGTGTGCCGTGTAAAAATACCATTGCTTTTTGAATCACGTCCATGTAATACCTGAAGTAAAGAGGCATGACTTCACAGAAAGTACATAAACATAAACAAACAGATACTTCCCTCACACTTTTTTTTTTTTTTTTTGACAGGCAGAGTGGACAGTGAGAGAGAGAGACAGAGAGAAAGGTCTTCCTTTGCCGTTGGTTCACCCTCCAATGGCCGCCGCGGCCGGCGCACTGCGGCCGGCGCACCGCGCTGATCCGATGGCAGGAGCCAGGAGCCAGGTGCTTTTCCTGGTCTCCCATGGGGTGCAGGGCCCAAGCACCTGGGCCATCCTCCACTGCACTCCCTGGCCACAGCAGAGAGCTGGCCTGGAAGAGGGGCAACCGGGACAGAATCCGGCGCCCCAACCGGGACTAGAACCCAGTGTGCCGGCGCCGCTAGGCGGAGGATTAGCCTAGTGAGCCGCGGCACCGGCCTTCCCTCACACTTTTGTCTCAGTCATCTACAAAGGCCATCAACTGTTTTATGGCCATTAAGCCTTTTTTTTTAAGATTTATTTATTTATTTGAAAGAATTACACACACACACACACAGAGAGAGAGAGAGAGAGAGAGAGAGAGAGGTCTTCCATCCATTGGTTCACTCCCCAGTTGGCTGCAGTGGCTGGAGCTGTGCTGATCCAAAGTCAGGAGCCAGGAGCTTCCTCCAGGTCTCCCAAGTGGGTGCAGGGGTCCAAGGACTTGGGCCATCTTCTACTGCTTTCCAGCAGAGAGCTGAATTGGAAGTGGAGCAGCCAGGACTCAAACCGGTGCCCATATGGGATGCCGGCACTGCAGCCAGCAACTTTACCTGCTATGCCACAGTGCCAGCCCCAGCCATTAAGTCTTGCTCAAATTAAGTTTGCTGTATCAAAATATCTAGGCAAGGTTTTTTTAATGTGGACACATTCTACATAAAGCATCTATTTTTTTTTCATTAGCTTATTCACTGTGCCCTACGTTTCGTATTTACTATTTTACAGAGACAAATAAGATACTGGATATGCCTTTGAGAATGTGTAAACTCAACATCAAAATAGACATATAAATGTATAATTTTAATGTGCTAAGTAAAATTGTGTTGTGGGTTCATAAAGTGTATGTCTTCTTGCACTGATGCATCAATTTACTGTCTTACAATTTCACAGTTGTCATCCACTCTGCCCCACAAACAACTTTTTATAAGTTAACATTCATCTGAGAAGTTTGGAAAATTACGTAGAAAGATCTAATAAAAATGTGCTGTAGATCTAAACACACATTTCTCCAAAGAGGATATCCAATTGGGCAACAGGCACTTGAATAAATGCTCAATATCATGAATCATCAGGGAAATTCAAATCAAAACTACAATGAGATATCACTTCATTCCAGTTAGACTGGGTAATAGCAAAAAAGACAAAAATTAGCAAGTGTTGGTGAGGATTAGATAAAAGGGGAACATACCTATTCCCTGTTGGTGGGAACATAAAGTTCAGCCATTATGGAAAACAGTATGGTGTTTCCTCAGAAAGCTAAAAACAGAGCTATCATATAACACAGTGGTCTACAAAAAACATTTGCACCCCCGTGTTTACTACAGCCCTCTTCACAATAGCCAAGCAAAGGAAACATCTAAGCAGCCATCCACTGTTGAATGGATGAAGAAAATGTGGTAGGTGTATACAATACTGTTCAGCTGTGAGGCATGATGAACTACTGTCCTTCACAACAACGTGGATGGAATTAGAGGTGTTACGTGAAATAAGCGAAGCACAAAATGACAAGTAGCCCAAGATCTCATGCACACATGTGGCATCTGAGACAAAAGAGGTGACCTCACAGAAGTTAAAAGTAAAATGATGGTTATCAGAGATTGAGGAGGAAAATCTGAAGGAGAGGTGAGAAAAAGTTGATTAATTGGTACTAGGTTATATCTATCTATCAGAAATTCTATATCATGATATTTATAATGTTAATGTACTATATGTTTCCATAGAAACAGAAAAAATCCTGCAATATAAAATTTTGAATGTCATCACCATAAATAATTATATATAAGGAGACAGAAATATTTACCATGATTGGATACTATACAGTCTATGTACATGTATTCAAACAGCATTTGACACTCATAAATAATTATAACTTATGTATGTTTGTTAAACTTAAAAAATAAAATAAAATAAAATAAAATAAAATAAAATAAAATAACATAAAATACAGGGCCAGGCACAACCAAGAGGTTAAGTCACTACTTGGGACACTTGCATTTAACACCAGAGTGCTAGTTTGAGTCTAAGCTGCTTCACTTACAATCTAGCCTTCTGCTAGTGCATCCTGGGAGGCAGCAGATGATGGCTCAAGTGTGTGGGTCCCTGCCACCCAGGTGGGAGACCCAGGTGGAATTCTGGGCTCCTGGCTTTGGTGCAGCCCAAGCCTGGGGGTTGTGGGTATTTGGGGAGTGAACTAGCAGATGGAAGATCTCTGTCTCTCTCTCACTTTGCCTTTCAGGTAGAGAAAAATAAATATATAAACATTTTGACAGAATATAAGAAATACAATTAGATAGTTTGTATGACTGACAATAACTCAGAAATTGCTTTTGAGGATATTCTACATCTAAAATTGGAATAGTTCTGTTTTTTAATTATTTTAATTCTACTGACCTGTGAGCAACTGATTTGTTTTTTTTATGTAGACATATCACAGGTTTTTTTTTTTTTTTTTTTTGCCAGGCAGAGCCAGACAGTAAGAAAGAGGGACACAGAGAGAGCGATAGACAGTGAAAGAGAGACAGAGAGAAAGGTCTTCCTTCCGTTGGTTCACTCCCCCAATGGCCACCACGGCCGGCGCTGTGCAGATCTGAAGCCAGGAGCCAGCCGCTTCCTCCCATTCTCCCATGCGGGTGCAGGGCCCAAGCACCTGGGTCATCCTCCACTGCCTTCCCGGGCCACAGCAGAGAGCTGGACTGGAAGAGGGGCAGCTGGGACTAGAGTCCGGTGCCCCAACCAGGACCAGAACCTGGGGTGCCAGCGCTGCAAGCTGTGAGTGAGCCATGGCGCTGCCACAGGTTTTTTTCAAATTACTAGGTTTACACAAATATATATCTTCCTTTCGTATTTTGAATTGAAATGATGTAAATATTTCCAAGTAATTAATGGGAGATATGTTTTCATTTCAAGATTAAGAGATTGTTAATTATGGAAGCAGCAATTAAAATGGAATTTTCAGTGAAAGTTTTCAGCAAAAAATTATTTTCTCATGATGTTGAGCATATAATGCTTTGAAGAGTGGTGTGGAAAGGTAACTAAAGGCAGCCTGAAATTTAAGAAATATTTATTCTGTATAAATCAGATCATGCAATTCTCTTCTTTTTGTTAATTTTGACAGGGAAACATGTTTCCTCTCCTATTAGCTTAACATTTTAATATTATTATAAAAATTTTTTCAGTAGATTTCCATAGAACTAGGATTTTCTCTGGCTTTAACATATAGAGAGCCTTAAGACACAGTTGGGGGCTGGTACTGCGGCTCACTAGGCTAATCCTCTGCCTAGCGGCGCCGGCACACCGGGTTCTAGTCCCGGTTGGGGCGCCGGATTCTGTCCCGGTTGCCCCTCTTCCAGGCCAGCTCTCTGCTGTGGCCAGGGAGTGCAGTGGAGGATGGCCCAAGTGCTTGGGCCCTGCACCCCATGGGAGACCAGGATAAGTACCTGGCTCCTCCCATCGGATCAGCGTGGTGCGCCGGCCACGGCGGCTATTGGAGGGTGAACCAATGGTAAAGGAAGACCCTTCTCTCTGTCTCTCTCTCTCACTGTCCACTCTGCCTGTCAAAAAAAAAAAAAAAAAAAAAAAAAAAAAGACACAGTTGGATTATTCTCTTTGCCAGGGCACAGATAGGATGAACAATGTTTCCAAAATATCAGTAATTTACTCAGTTGGTCTGCCAATTCTCCATTATTATTTAGTTATTTAACAAAATCCTGTACCATGCATCTCCAAAAGGATGTGTTGTGTGTGTGTATGTTCTTAACGTTCTTTTTGATTCAAGTTGGTGGTGGATAATGAAAAATTGAGCTAGTTGTAGGATCGTATACTCTAACGTTCTATAACTTTACTTTCTAAATTTCTTTTGTGCACTTAAAAGTCTGAGTGATAGAGAGGGAGGGACAGAGAGAGAAAGGGATCTTTCATCCACTGGTTCACTCCCCAAACGACTGGCCAAGGCTGGGCCAAGAGCCAGGAACTCCATCTGGGTATCCCGTGTGGTTTAACCAGGGCACAGGCTCTTGGGCCACCTTCTGCCTTCCCAGGTGCATTGGCAGGGAGCTGGATAGGAAACAGAGCAGCCGGAACTCAAATCAGGACTCTGATAGGGCATGCTAGTTGCAGGTGGTGGCTTAACTTGCTGCACCACAATGCTGGCTCCGAAAGTTTTATGACTTTCTTTGCTCTGGGCTTATTTTATCTTGGGAGGTAAGACCGGAAACTGCGGGGAGCAGTTCTGATTGGCCTAGAAGAAAAGCTCTCCTTTCTGGTGACTTTCAGAACCTCTGGCCCTCCAGACTGTCCCTCACAGGAGTGGGGACTTCCTTCAGTGTGCCGATTGTTCATGGTGGGCTTGTGGATCCGTTTCCAACTCTGAATAAAGCCTCTTTAATCATCTGGTTACTTTTCATTCCTCAAGAAGCTGTTCATTCTCTGCTTATTCTGGACTCCACCCCAGGAGTTTTATATGTAGAGGATCTGATCTAAGTATCTAAACCAAGATTTGCAATGAACATTTGATGAGCCGTAAACATGGCAATCATAAGTGCATATCCTAATTATATTCCATACATGTGATTGTGATTCATGGATCAATGCTATTAATGGATGCTCTTTTATTTATCTGAAAAGGAGAGTTACAGAGAGGAGAGAGAGAGGGTTAGAGAGAGAGAGACAGAGTGAGTCTTCCATCCGCTGGTTCACTCCCCAAACAGCTGCAATGGCCGGAACTGGGCTGATCCAACCGGGATGTTCCAGGAGTCAAGAACTTCGTCTGGGTCTCCCACGTGGGTGCAGGGGCCCAGGGACTTGGGCCATCTTCCACTGCTTTCCCAGGCCATCAACAGAGAGCCCAGAAGTGGAGCAGCCAGGACTCAAGCTGGTGCCCATATGGGATGCTGACCCTGCAGGTGGCAGATTTACCCACTGTGGCACAGTGCAGGCCCCAATAGATGCTTTTCAAAAGCTGTGAAAATTGTGTCTTCAAGGGGTTCATAATCCACCTGAGGAGTGAATACTGAAGGCAAGCATTCTGGTGTGGCATAGGGAAGTATTGATTTAAGTAAAAATTGACTCAAAGTTCCAGAAAAGAAAGCACTCATATGATCTGAGTTTACTAAATTATGGAAAAAGAGCCTGGCAAAGAAGAGCATTAAAAAGTTAATATGAGGGTCCAGCGCTGTGGCTCAGCGGGTTAATGCCCTGGCCTGAACCTCCAGCATCCCATATGGGTGCCAGTTCAAGACCCGGCTACTCCACTTCCAATCCAGCACTCTGCTATGGCCTAGGAAAGCAGTAGAAGATGGCCCAAGTCCTTGGGCCCCTGCACCCACATGGGAGACCTGGAAGAAACTCCTTGCTCCTGGCTTCGGATCGGTGCAGCTTCAGCCATTGTGGCTAATTGGTGAGTGAACTAGCAGATGGTCTCTCTCTGCCTCTCCTCTCTGTGTAACCCTTTCAAATAAATAAATAAATCTTTTAAAAATTAGTATGATTTATTACAAGTCTTTCTCAGGAGACAGAGAAATTGAGAATTATAGAATGAAGAAGAAACTACCAAAAACAATATACCGAAGGCTTCTTGGAAAGGCAGAAAACTTAGAAGTAGCTTCTTTAATCCTTATTCCTTAGCTTATGGAAGACATTGGTCTAACAAACTTGGTTTGGCATGGATAACATGAAGGGAAGAGGTGACGGGGAATGTGAATGTGAATGATCAGTAGCTCCCCCACAGAGGTCATTATCCTAAACTGCTGTTAGATATGCAGTCTTGCAGGTTTGCTTCTAAACTGACTTAGCTCCTACATGATAGATGTGAATGCCTCTATGCCTGCTCCTCTTGGTGTGGAGCCCAGTGAAAGTCTGGTGACTACATTCTAGAGTACAGCAGACAGTACCATATCAGAGTGCTGTAATACTTGCCTATGACCACCTTTCAAATACTCCTGATTTCGAAAGTGTGGGCATTCCTGTTTGAATTCCAACATTTTTAAGGCTACAGATGATCAAGATGTTTCAGAGAATAAAAGCCAAATTATTTTAGGGTATATTGATCTGTCAAATTCTGTTTTAACAAACATCACTGCTACATTAAAGACATTTTCTATAGTGAAGTGTCTTTCTCAAATTTATCTGCAATAGACACTTAGGAATCTATAGAGGGCTGGCGCCACGGCTCACTAGGCTAATCCTCCGCCTGTGGCACCGGCACAGCCGGTTCTGGCCCAGTCGGGGCACCGGATTCTGTCCCGGTTGCCCCTCTTCCAGGCCAGCTCTCTGCTGTGGCCAGGGAGTGCAGTGGAGGATGGCCCAAGTCCTTGGGCCCTGTACCCCATGGGAGACCAGGAGAAGCACCTGGCTCCTGCCATCGGATCAGCACGGTGCGCCGGCCGCGGCGGCCATTGGAGGGCGAACCAAAGGCAAAGGAAGACCTTTCTCTCTCACTGTCCACTCTGTCAAAAAAAAAAAAAAAAAAAAAAAAAAAATTCTATAGAGAAGCCAGCCAGCCTTGTGCTTTGAAAGGGAAAGCACTATTGAATTTGGTTAATAAGACACTGGATCATGTTTTTGAAGAACCTACTGAAAATGAAGAAATTTGTCTTCTTTCTAGATTTATGTTAACAAAAGAATGCACCTGGGGGCAGGTGCTGTGGTGCAGCGGGTTAGCGCTCTGGCCTGAAGCACCAGCATCCCACGTGGGCATCAGTTCAAGACCTGGCTGCTCCACTTCCTATCCAACTCGCTGCTATGGCCTGGGAAAGCAGTACAATATGGCCCAAGTCCTTGGGCCTCTGCACCCACGTGGGAGACCCGGAGGAGGCCCCTAGCTTCCGATTGGCGCAGCTCCAACCACTGCAGCCAATTGGGGAGTGAATCATTAGATGGAAGACCTCTTTCTCTGCCTCTCCTCTGTGTAACTCTTTCAAATAAATAAATAAATCTTAAAAAAAAAAAATAAAAAGAACGCTTTGGTTGAGTAGGAAGACTATCCTTATCCTTATTACTTTACTACTGCTTTATTGCTGAATAACAGACTTTTCATCTTAAAAAAAGTAATTATCTTGATACCAGAGATATCAACTTTGCAGATGGCACAGAAATGTGAATTTGGGACACAATTCACAGGGTGAAGGCAAAATTTGGAGCCTTTTGGTGTGTGATGAATTCTTTTTAAAAATTAAAAAAATAGATAATTGCTAAGCTCTTCTTCTTAATATGTAGAAACATGAAGCTTGAGTGACACTTGGGTTGTGTAAAATCTTATTTGTCCTCTTGTAGGGTCACATAATTTGGGTACATAATAGACTCAATGTCCATTCATTTTGTGTAAATACCAGGATTTTTCTCATTATCATTCTGTATTTTTTTCTAACCTAAGAAACTGACTCAAATCCAACACTTTTGTCCACATCATTCCCATTAAAATTAAAAACAACAAGTAAAAATGCTAGGAAATATGGAAATTAGAGCATTAAAAACTGAAATTTACTAGTGTCACTAATCATTATGAAACATTTAGTATGAAACATTGCATTAGTAGTACTAAGTTTTTACATGACTAAAAAGATGTTCATATAAAATTTAAAGATTTCATATAACGCTATTTTTATCTTTTTTGGCAATACTGTATATTAACCTGTCACAATCCAAAAATTCATGACAGATCATGACTAGAAAAGGATGCTAATATTATTTTACACATTACAGCCATTTTTCTATGCTGAGAACATTAAAGCTTGATAAAATATTAGAGTTTGGTAAAATATACAATGAGAGCTGAAAGTGTTTGCTTTAGATTTTAGTCTTCTTGCTCAAAAGAGCATTTTATTTTTTTCTCATTTAAGAAATAATTTTGGATTCGATCTGTGTGAGAAAGTCTGAGGAATGTAGTCAGCAGAACTTCCAGGAGTTGCTAATCCAAATATAAAAATACTAGCAGTTTAGCTGAATGGACATTACTGATCAGGCTTACAATGCTCTACTCATGAGTTCCAGATCATCTGAGATCACTTACCAATAAGAAGACGATAAGACAGAGTCTAAGCTTTTCCCAATTATCCCAGCTTTGTTAACTTTTTGAGTTGTCTTAAGGATGTCTTGTTTACCAATCTCAGTTCACAAAAGAAGAACCTAAAGGTTAACCCACGCCTACCGGCTTTTAGTCTAATGTTTTCCCCATGCTGGCTTTAAAGAATCACATCTAAATACACTAATTTTGTTTATAAATGATTTTGACCATGGCTGAGAAACTAACAAGCATACTGAAAAGTGTTGATGTTAATGATTTTCCAGGAAATTCTCATAAGTCAATTCACTGCTTTAAGGCCAGCATGTCTTTTATTTATAGCACAATATCTTCACTTTAAAAATTATGCTTTTCCGCAAAAAATATTTGAGTCAATGTCCCTTAGTTAAGAAATCACTAAGTAAGGGCTAAGAGTCCAAATCCAAATCTTAATAATCTTTATCTTGATGTCTTAAGATTTTCTTTCAAGAATTAATTGTGTATCAGCACATAAAAAAATTATGACTAATGCAGAAGAAGGTCTGGTTAGAGTTTGATAAAATTCTTAGGAAGAAAATGTATGTGAGAGAGTTGGGGGAAGAGATGTGGGGGTGAAAACATAATTATCATCTGAATCAACTTGTTTTCTTTTGAAAAATTCACAGAATGAATCCTATAGTTAGCTATTCCTCTTTGCTTAGGGAAAACTCGAGGGTCTCCTAAAACTGGGGTTCTCTGACGACTGAGACCCTAAATCCTTTGTTTCAGAAATTGCTTCTGTGAGACCATCTTTTGGAGACTGACACGACTGCTGGCACCCTGTTCTACTTCTGCCCATGGGAATTAATGAGGCAATGCTGGTGCAATGTCACAGAGAATACAGATTGCTTGCTAGCAACACGCACACTGCAATCCTGCCCGCTATGTGTCAGAGGAAACCAAAAATCTTCACGGTAGGAGTAGTACCCCACAGATATGATGAACTGTTGGCTAAAGGGCTGTCAGTTAACTGCCAGGCTCAGAGCTACGCTCAGAGTTACATACACCTAGGACTGGAGCTGAAAGGGCAGGCACTGGAGTGTGCCTAAGAAGGTATATGGGACATGGGTAGTAAAGCAAACTGAAGAGCAATGTTGTAATCAAAAGCAAGGTTGTTTCTTTTACGATCTCTGTAAACCCTGAGCATTTTGTGTTTCCATACTAATTTATATCTGTTACTCCGATGGACTTGATATACTTACTGCATAGAGATGCCAAAGTAAAAACAATTTTAACAATTGGATGCCTACTTTGTGCTTGATGGTGTATTAACACTATCACATGAGTTCTGGTGCTCCATTTTAGAGGAGACAATTAGGCACAGAAAATGTAAATAACTTACCCAGAGTGGCATAGCTAGAAAGCATCAGAGCCAAGAGGTAATCCAGGCTATCTGACTCCAATCCAGCACCTGCTGGACAATATGTTTATACTCAACTTGCAGTTACTAGAAGTCAGCCAGGCACACATCAGCACCTACTTTTCTGTTTTGAGTTAGCTCATGGAGAAGATTTAACAGAGAGACTGCAGACAATGGACATGCAAGGATGCTTTAATTAACTCTCCAATCAGTGTGGCTATCCCACGTCCATGATTAAGACGGGGCACTCCCTAAACGGCCTCCATGACCAAAAATTCTGAGGCTCATTTTGGAAAAGATTGTGTCCTAAGGTACTGCTCAAGGAAGATGATCAAGATTCACAGAAAGGCCTAAAGTCAAATTGTTTATTGAGTGTTCATTAGATGTCCATCTCTCTCCTGGGACCTTTCATTAGAGCAATGAACAAAGAGAAAGTTATCTGGAAGTGAGAAGAGAAGCATGCGAGCGAATAGGTAAGCTAATTTGAGATAACAGCGATTGATGTGAGGCAATACAGTACACTGGATTCATAGGTGACTGGGGTTGGAGCTGTGTGAGTACATGAAGTAAGGTGACAGTAAAGCACACCGCAGAAATTAGTATCACATAATAGCAAATAGTGGAGACCAGTCTGCACTTCGACACCTTCTAGTCCTGTTGTCATGACTTTCCATTAATTTGTAATGATACTCTTTCAGATGTAAGATATTTGCCTCGATAAGTTAAAATCTTCTTGGATGGTTTTTCTGTAAGTAGCTAATGCACAAAGGAGATGTTTCATAGGAAAACAATTTGTGAACTATAAACCCTATGCATATGTGAACTGCTAAAAATGCTGCCTTTCTTCCAGGACTTTCATTGTTGTCCTTCTGCTTTAAAGTCAAGACTACTGCTTCTACTTGCATTATGGCATCCAGTCATAAAGGAGGAATGATTTTGCCTCTAGGCAGTGGCATTATTTTCTAGTAGCAAAACTACTCCTTTAATCAGTTGGGTTGTGATTTCAGAATGGGGATATTATTTGGTTTCTGTGCATTTTAATTAGTGCACTATGCATATGATAAGTATTTATTCACAGTGACCAAATACTAGACAGACATTTCTCAAAATGTTATTAACTCCAGGTCATCTTACAGTATTATAAAAGAGTGTACTTTATCCACAATGGAACAATATATTCGCATCCTCCAAGATCTTTCTTAAGCTAATTGGTGGCATTCAACTGTTCAATAGTCTGACACATCCTGATTCTACTGCTTGGCTTTCATCCCAAAAGGAAATTACAGTATTTATCAAGTTTGATTTTCACTGGCATTAAGTTGTAAAATTCAAGGAACTTAGAAAACTTCTTCCTGGAAGACTATAACACTGGAATAGCTACTGGAAATCCATATTCTCTTGTGTTACAAGATTTTGATAATGGCTAAAAAAAAAAAAGAGTGCACATAATAACTCCAAATTTTTCTGTCATTCCTGTCTAACCTAGGAGGAAAACCAAACCAAACCACACCCAAACAAAACAAAACAAGCACTCATGAATTCCACCACCCAGAGGCACAATCTCACTAAAAGACTCAGATCTAACTCAGACCTAATTATTTGTTTCTAGACTGTTTTCCTCTCCCTAAACCTTACCACTACATTAATAGGTCTCTGTATAATAAAAGCAAAATACAATGGAAGCAATGGTGCATCTCAGATACTACTTAAGAAGAGGTTTCTAAGAAAACCCAAAGACAACAGGGGAGACCAGGTAAGGATACCAGAAAATTTTAGGCACCAATACCTATAGCTACAACAAATAGTGAACAGCTTAGCTCCTCTCATATTAGACACATTTACCTCAGTTCTTTTTGCCCATTAAATCATGGTCAACTTTTAATGAAAAATGACTAAATATAAGCGAAGACAAAAAATAGCTTGAAGATAAAGAGGAAGCATCAGACCAGACTCAGACATGGTAGGTATTATCAGGTCAGGAATTAAAAACAATTATGATAGTTTGGTAAGGGCCCTATTGGAGAAAATGCACACCATGCAAAAACCTGAGTAATGTGATGAGAAAGAAACTTTAAATATCAAAAGGAAATGCTAGAAATCAAATCACTGTAACAGACATGAAGAAGGCCTTTGATGATCTCATCAACAGAAAAGACAGAGGCAAGTTAGGAATCAGCGAGCTTGAAGAAGTGTTAATAAAAACTTCTACAATAGAAACACAAAAAAGACTGAAGTATGACAAAGACAGAGCATAATACCCAAGATAAAACAAGAAAGTGTTAACACATGTATAATGGGAATATCAGAAGGAGAAGAGAGCAAAAAACAAAGGAAATATTTAAAGATCATTGGTTAAAATTAGCTGGGAAATGACAATCTGCGATGCAACGATTTTGAACAGCCCTTGTCTTGACTGTCTTTTTACAAGGTCTTCCATCATACTGGATTACTGACATACCCTGCACCAGCATGACCTTGTGTTAACAAATTATATCAGCAGTGACTCTCCCAGATGACATTCACAGAAGGTTAGGACTTCAACACATAAATTTGGAGTGATGCAATTAAATCCATAATAGATATCCAATCACAGATCCAGGAAGCACAGAGAACACGAAACAGGATAAACACCCCAAAATCTAAGCCTATGTACATCGTAAGAGGGTCAAAAACAAAGAAAAAATCTTGAAGGAAACCAGAGGAATAAAACACCTCATCTATAGAATATAAAGGAAAAGAATTACACTGGATTTTTTTTTCAGATACCATGAAGCAAGAGTGGATCAAAATATCTAGTAGTAAGGAAAAGTACTGCCAAATGAGATTTTTTAATACGCAACAGAGTTCTCCTTCTGAAATGAAAACCTTTCTTAAACAAAATTTGTGGTATCTCTAGTAGTCCTGCCTTGCAAGAAATATTTAAAGAAGTTCTTGAGAGAAGGAATACTTGATGCATCAGATGTATTTATGTGGAAAGACCTGAGAGAAAGAATAAAAAGAAGTCTTATTTTTATTATTGATTAATCCGATAGTTTTATGTAATAATAGTAAATATATTCAGAAATACACATATTATAGCTCATGGACAAGTGACATGAATCTATGTGGTATCAGACGGTAGAGATGAATTTGAGAACTCTGTTATAACATATTTGTACTACCTGCAAAGTGATAGAATGGTACACGCACCACCAGAGAAGTGACAGAGTCCTATTCTTTTTTAAAATTTTTATTTATTTATTTATTTTTTGACAAGCAGAGTGGACAGTGAGAGAGAAAGAGAGAAAGGTCTTCCTTTACCGTTGGTTCAGCCTCCTATGGCCACCATGGCTGGCGCACTGCAACCTGTGCACCATGCTAATCTGAAGCCAGGAGCCAGGTGCTTCTCCTGGTCTCTCATGCGGGTGCAGGGCCCAAGCACCTGGGCCATCCTCCACTGCACTCCCTGGCCACAGCAGAGAGCTGGCCTGGAAGAGGGGCAACCGGGACAGAATCCGGTGCCCCGACTGGGACTAGAACCTGGTGTGCCGGCGCCAGTAGGCGGAGGATTAGCCTAGTGAGCTGCGGCACTGGCCCTATTCTTTTAATCAATAAATTGCCACATTTAATCCCTCCTGCAGTGCCCTGTGAAAGGGTCACAGTAACAGTTATATAACTGTATGAAGGTATGATTCTTGATACAGAATCAAAAGTTATTTGCAATTTCCTTTTCTACAATGGCAATACTAAAATGTACTTTTCTCCCAGTGAGAATGAAAACCCAGTGTTCATTAAATTGAACTTAAATCAGAATTCCTGGTCTGAATTAGACTTTAAATCATACTGTAAACATATACATTTGATAAAATTTATTGATCACCATCCAATTATTCCAAAAGGTTCTTTTGTGTTTTTCTAATTCCTCTTTGCTCAATTCACTGCCAGAAGTATCCCAAATTCCAGAATTCTTTCCAGTCTTTTTCTTAGGTGATTTGTGCTTTGATTTTTAGGCTTCCCCCGCTCAGCATCTGATTCTGGACAGTCAGACTTACGTCTCCTCTTCGCGTTTTTTTTGACATCTTATCACTTCTCTCAGACTCAGTGCTGGAAGAACATTCTGAAGCTGAATGAGACTCTGACCACTGTCTTTTTTCCCCTTTGAATGGCTGTCATCATCATCTGAATCTAGCCCTGACCAAGAGGGGGAAAGTTTTCTATGATGGTTTTTCTGTTAGGATGTTTCTTGGTCTTTGAATGATGATGCTGACATTCCTGCTCAAGCACATTCATAAAATATTTAAATAATCTCTTTATTTCAGACTCTAGATTATATCCACAAATGCTGGCTCTTTTACACAGCTCTCCAGGATAGCTTCCCAGAAAGCATCCAACTCTATGCAAGGAGTAGCTTGTTTCACATACTCTTAAATGCAGCTTATTTTAATTTATCTTTGGAGTCTCTGTTGTATCTCTTTCACATTCATGGGCTTCTGCCTTTTCTAATAAACTATTGGAAACTAACTTGATATTCCTGCATCTAACATAGCTGATCTTTTAAGCTGAACTAATTATTGCCACAAGATCTTCAAAAGTAGTATTCACTTCAACTGCAAGTCCTTTATCCCTTAGAATGTTCTTTATTATCTTTTTCTCATGATGAATCTATGGCTTAAGATCTTCAACATAAAACTTGAAAGGATCAAGTGCAGTGGATCCAGGCTGACCAAGCATATTGGTCAATCTAATGGCAGAACTAATAGTCGGGTTTAATTGCATCCAAGATAGGATAGAATATAGTTGTCCATGTTCATGCAATGCAATTCATCTAAAAATAGCTGAAAAGGTACCCTATTTTTATGTTGTCAACTTCTCTCTGTGAACTCCTCTGTTTTCTTCTTCTCCCTCTTCTAAAGCCCACATGTAGTCTTCAAAGCAAATTAATGCACCTTCCTTGTCCATGTTCCATAACTCCCTGTCTTCTGCAAAGTTGAGATTATCCATCAGAAACTGCTGTGCTTCAGACCAAGCAGAAGAATATGCTACATTAGCCATGTCGTTGAGTATGTTTGTTAAGGCTTCTCAATTCCTTTTTTATATCTGTTTTGATTACTCCTTTCCATTTTTTTATTTTGAAATACAAAACATCCTCATAGATTTCAAGACAGTCACATTCTGATACTGCATCCCAGACTTCCATCTCTCCAAACAGGGGCTCTGCTTTTTGGTGTCTGGTTGTAGAAGTCTTTTTGTCATGATTTTCAAGGAAATGCTGAAATGATTCCTCATCCTTTTTGTATTTCGATCTTGCTTGTCCTTCCTCTTTTTCTATTTGGAATTTATAGGCATTAATGGCAAGCTTTTTTAATTTAATTTTTATTTATAAAAAGGAAATATTTCATATATGCATTTTTAAAAAAATGATTATTACATTATATTGTTGCTCTAATATTTTTAAAGGATATTTTAATTTGCATAATTATTTTAAAAAATATTTTATTTATTATTTATTTAAAAGGTGGAATTAGAGAGGCAGAGGCAGAGGCAGAGAGAGAGAGAGAAAGAAAGTCTTCCATCTGCAGGTACACTCCCCAAATGGCCACAACGGCCAGAGCTGGGTGGATCTGATGCCAGGAGCCAGGAGCTTCTTGTGGATCTCCCACGTGGGTGCAGTGGCACAAGGACTTGGGCCAACCTCTTCTGCTTTCCCAGGCTATAGCAGAGAGCTGGATTAGAAGAGGAGCAGCTGGAACTAGAACTCGTGCCCATATGGGATGCCGGCACTGCAGGTGGCAGCTTTACCTGCTACACCACAGCGCCAGTCCCCACTTATACAGTTTTAAGAGCATAATGCTACTTCCCATCCTACCTTCCTTCCTTCCTCCCTCCTTCTATTCTTACTTTTCTTTTTTTTTTTTTTACAACGACACAGATTTGATTTTGTTTATAATCACAAGCATAACCCACTACTAAATAAAGAATTCTCCATGTAGTAAGTAGATAAACCACTGTTCCTTGAGGCCGGCACTGTGGGGCAGTGGGTTAAAAGCCCTAGCCTGCAGTGCTGGCATCCTATATGGGCGCTGGTTCGAGTCCCGGCTTCTTCTCTTCTGATCCAGCTCTATTACAGCCTGGGAAAGCAGTAGAAGACAGCTCAACTCCTTAGGCCGCTGCACCTGTGTGGGAAACCTGAAGAAGCTCCTGGTTCCTGGCTTAGGATCAGCTCATCTCTGGCCTTTGCGGTTATTTGGAGAGTGAACCAGTGGAATATGGAAGACCTCTCTCTCTCTCTCTCTGGTTCTACCTCTCTATTTCAAACAAATAAAAATAAATCTTTAAAAAAATAAACCACTGTTTCTCAAACAGTATAAACAGCAAATCTCAGAAAGTGAATTTTACTCATATACAAGACATTTTTCGTACTATATATATTAGATACCACAAATCATGTTCCCCCCATATGAATTTAGGAAAAAAAAGAAGAAAGGTTTGTGTGCATCAGTATTACCGCAAAGACAGCTTTGTAAAACTTTTATAACTTTGTGAAACCATTAGTTAACAATCTTATAGTACCACAGTTTTAATGATCTGTAATTACTTTAAAATTTACTGCATAAGGGCGAAATGATCATTTTTCTATTCCATTATTGTTTACAGTCATTGTCAATATTCTCGCTAAACTGGTGTCATTTTTATTTTTACTTGTTAAACTTATTTGTTAAAGTATTAAGCCTTTTTACTGTAATTTAATTTGAAAATTGGCTCTCTCAAAAACTAAACCAAGGACAAAGAAAAGGGAGAAGGAAACAGTGCAAGAGAATAAGGTGGAGGGAGGAAGGGACTATCATTAAGTTCTTACAACTGTGTCTACAAAGCACACTGAGTCTGTGACACACTAATTAAATTAAAAGAAAATACAAAAAAAACCCCGATGTACATTAATGTGTTCCCTACATCACTGCTTACCTATTTGCTAAAAAGAAATGCAAAGACTCAATATAGAACTAAGAAAATGAGGTACATTAAATAAATAACAGATACAGAAACATTAACTATAAACAGTATGGTACATAAAAAAAAACTACATATGATGGATCCGGCGTGGCCATGCACTAGGTTAATCCTCCGCCTGCGGCACCAGCATCTCATATGGGCACCGGGTTCTAGTCCCGGCTGAACCTCTTCCAGTCCAGCTCTCTGCTGTGGCCCGGGAGGGCAGTGGAGGATGGCCCAAGTGCTTGGGCCCCTGCACCCTCATGGGAGACCAGGAAGAAGCACCTGGCTCCTGGCCTCGGATCGGCATAGCTGCGGCCATGGCGGCCATTTGGGAGGGGTGAACCAATGGAGGGAAGCCCTTTCTCTCAGTCTGTCTGTCTCACTGTCTGTAACTCTACCTGTCAAATAAATAAAAAAAAATCTTTAAAAAAAACTACACATGATGTCACAAGAAAAAAACTTTGAAACACAGGTTAACATGCCAATTAAAGTCACCTCACTCCACACTACAAGTACTTGGATTAAGTATCCACATCCAGCTCCTGACTCTAGCTTCCTATTAATGTGGACCTATAAGGCAGTTGTGATAGCTCAAGAAATCAAGTACCTGTTTCTGGCTCCTGAGCTTCCTGTATTGTGGACCTGGAGAGAAATGGTTATGGCTCAAGTATTTGGGCACCCATCACCCGTGTGGGAAACATGGAATGAGTTCCCAACTCCTCAACTCAGCCGTCTCAGGACCAGCAGGTGTGGGAATTAGGAAGTGAACCAACAGGTGGGAGTCCTCTTTATATCTGTTTCTTGCATTTTGTGTGTGTGTGTGTGTGTGTGCTCAGGCATGTATCAATATCTGCTTCTGAAATACATTTTCAATATAAATATCACATTTTTGAAAAATTGTTAACTTTATTGATTTGAAAGGCAAAGAGAGCCCTCCTATCTACTCCCTCACACCTCAAATGCCTGCAAACAGCTAGGACTTGGTCAGGATGAAGCTAGGAGCAAGGAACTCAGTCTCTCCTGTAGCTGACAGGGACCCAGATACTTTTGCCATCACCTGATGTCTCCCAGAAGACACACTGCCAGAAAAGCTAGAACTGGAGATGGATCCAGAATTCAAATCCTGGCACTGTAACACAAGACACAGACATCCCAAGGACTGACTTAACTCCCACACCAAATGTGTGCCCCCAAGAAAGCTTTTAGCACTGATGAATGACACCCAAAGGCTGTTAAAAAGCCTAAAGCTACTATTAGGTGATCTTTCAAAACTAAAGGAAAACTTCCTTGGATTTTTTTGCATATCTTCCTTTCCCTTCATTTAGCATATTCTAACAATTATGACAAGTTTTCCTCTCCAATCTCTTCATTTGTAATGCCTATCTGAAGTTCGGTCCTGATTTCATAATATGAGTACAGGCAAAAAAAAAAAATCCTTTTTCACTGGTTAATATTAATATATGTCTGCTTAGTAACAATTCATGTCAACATAAATGAACAGTAAATGACAATAGAAATAACCAAAAAACCCTTGATAATCTTAAATTTTCTCTCCACATTAGTCACATGAAAAAATTAAAGAAACTCAAACTCTGTGACAATAGGGAAAATCCTCCACACTATAAATCATCTAAGACAAAAATATTTCAAATACATCTGCCTATCCCATCAATTTAAAAATATTCTAGAATGCACTGGTAATTGTTCCTTTTAATTTATTAAAACCAAAGTAATAGTTTTTATTGGAAATGACAAAAAACAAATAGTTAAAATACATAAAATATACCACCAGACGACATTTTGTCCCAGCAGGAATACAGGAGTGCCCAGCCACTCTATCAGGGTGCAGCCCATCATCTGTGTGCCGGCTGCTGCTCCCCAGACCCTCCAGGAATAGTGAGGGCCCTGTCAGACACTGGGGTTGCAACCTGAAATGGATGTTCACTCCTGCCACAACCTGTAGCCACAGTCTCATCGGCACCCAAAGCACAAAGCCAGCTAAATGCTGTGGACCACAACCTCCAGGCAAGAGAGGCTGGTCCTGGCACACCCGCCATCTGGCTCTCCATCTGCACTGCCAACACCTGGACGCTCTCAACCCAGCACGACCAGGATCACCAACTCTGGAAGCCGGTGGTTCCAGATGATGCAGGAAACTCACTGCTAGCAGGCAGCCTGTCCCCAGGTGAAACGCTGTGGACAACTAGCACCCAAAGAATATTGACCCCTCACCCTCCCTTTCCTCTTGGACGCCATGATGCAAAGGCAGGGGGAGGGGAGCATCTCTGTGTGCAGGCCATGAAAACCCGAGACGCCCACCGGCTCCAAGGGGACCTGCACCCCACACTTCCCTGCCCGTGGCCTGAGGCTTCTTTGCCACTGCCTCTCCACTACTGCCTGCTTCTCTGCACTACCCAACACATTGCCACAGTCAACGCCACCTCCGAACTGCACGTCCCTGCCCACGATGCCCCATGCTCCACCAATGCAGACTCCCCTTTCCCAGCCTGCAATGCCTCACACTTCCAAGGCACCGCTGCTGCTGCCGCCGCCCAGGAGGAACTACACTTCAGCGCCGCTGCCCCTCATCTCACCAGCTCCCCCGCCACCTGGTGACCCTAGCTGCCCTCTGTGTTGCTGCCGCCACCATAGACTTACACCTCCCTGCCTAGGAAGCCCCACGCTTCACCGAGGCAGACTTAGAGCCATGCTTCCCCACCAATGACGCCGACGCTTCACCAAAACCACGCCACGGGTCACTGCCACCACCTACTTTACCCCTGCTGCTCAAAGTGTCCCTGTCGCCGACCACCCCATGCTTCGCGGAGTCACTGCTGCCTCATCCTTCCTCTCCGCTGCCCACCGCTGAACTGCGCTTCCCTGCCCTTGATGCTCCACGCGACGCTGATGCCCACACCCACATCGCTACCCACCTGGACACTGAGGCTGCCACCTCTGCCGGCCAACACGGAACTGAGCAAAGCTGCCGCCACGGCCTGGATCCTGCCGCTGAAGACTTCTGCTCCCCTGCCTGCCCAGAATGCCGCAATCCTCACCGACACCAACACCGAGCCACGCTTCCCCACCCAGGACGCCGGATGCTTCCCCACTGCCCACCTCACTGCCACTGTGCTGCTACTCGTTGCTGTCATGGATGCAGATCTGCGCTGCCTCGCAGACGGCCACAGATATGCAGTCGCCACTGCTGCCCCGTCCTTCCTCTCCGCTGCCCGCCGCGGAACTGTGCTTCCCTGCACACGACACCCCATGCAAGGCTGACGCTGACGCCTCCAAGGCCTCTGCTACCGACACTGAAGCCCCTGCCACCAACACTGAAGCCCCTGCCGGAGGACACACACCTGCGGCCCCTGTCGCCCCTTGGTTCCCCACTGCTGCCAGACAGGCAGCCACCGCCAAAGTCTTCTGCTTCCCCGCCACCACCACTGCCTGCTTAGCCACTGCTGGCCAACGTGTCACCACTGCCACCAGTACACACCTGCTCTTCCTGGCTGACCGCCCAACGCTTCCCAAGTTGTTGCCGCCGCATCCTTCTCACCGTGGCCGGCCACTGAACTGCGCTTCCCCGCCGGTTCTGCCGATACTACCAACGCCAAGGCCTCATGCAGGCAGACGTCCCACAGGCACCCATGCTGAAGCCTAGGCTGCATGGGACGCCACTCCCACGCTGACCTGCCTGAGGCCGCAGCCAGCCCAGGTGTTCTCTAACTTTCTTAGCAGGCCAGTGCTTCACTGCTGGCCCTCTGAGCGGCCACGAACTCGGGACTGCTGGGCAGACTCCACTCTCCTTACTCCTTACAGGGCGTCAACAGGTGAGTAGACCTGGCCGTGGGGAAGGGGAGGGACACCTGAGCCGGGGGTAGAGCGGGCAGGGAAGTGGAAGTCTCTCTCACCAAGCGGAGTGGGGGACCGGGGAGCCCCAACGTCACTGACGGTACATACCTGCATTCCTTCACTGACCGCCAGACACTTCCCCAGAGTCCCCGCTACCGCCACTGCATCCTCCTCTGCTCCCCGCAGACGAACTGCGCACCCTGCTCTCCCACGACGCCCCATGCTACCCCGACGCTGCCAGCCGTTGCCAGCATTTGGGGAGTAAACCGGAATAGCAACTTAAAAGAAAAAAATAGAAAAAGTTTTCCACAGGAGTACTAAAATATGGTCTACTATTAAATATAAATTAATAAATACTAATACATTAATATGTTCAAATATCAGAACTCTATACCAAGTTTAACTCCAGGAATTAAAGGAAGACTTGAGAAATCTAAAAGTATATGGGGCCAGCCTTTTGTCATAGCAGTTTAAGCTGCTGCTTCAATGCTGATATCCCGTATGTGTGCTGGCTCCCATCTACTCCCGTGCCAATTCAGCTCCCTGCTGATGGCCGGGGAAAGCAGCAGAGGGAGGCCTACGTGCTTGGGCCCCTGCGACCAACGTGGGAGACACAGAAGAACCTTCTGGCTCTTGGCTTCGGCCTGGCCCAGCCCTGGCCACTGGGGTCACTTGGGGAATGAACTGGCAGATGAAAGATCTCTGTCTCTCCCTCTAACTCTTTCAAATAAATAAACAAACCTAAAATATATATAACTATATATATATAATGTATAAAAACTATATATAACTCAGCTCACCCCATTTACAGATAAAAAAAAAAACAAAAAAAGATCATTAAAATATGTTAATGTTGATATTTGCTAAAATTCAACAAGCAACCCCTAACAAAATAAGACCGAGTAAATACCTCTTTAATCAGAAATATTCAAAGACATATATGACTATCACTTTTCTTTAACACTCTGCAAATATTAAAGTTGCCAAGTGTTAAAAATTCTTGATAGCTTAACTAGTACTCAAACAGTATTTTACACTTTATGATCTGTGTGGGTGCAAACCGGTGAAATCTTTACTTAATTTATACTAAATTGATCTTCTGTATATAAAGAGAATTGAAAATAAATCTTGATGTGAATGGAATGGGAGAGGGAGGGAGCGGGAGATGGGAGGGTTGCGGGTGGGAGGGAAGTTATGGGGGTGGGGGGAAGCCATTGTAATCTATAAGCTGTACTTTGGAAATTTATATTTACTAAATAAAAGTTAAAAAAAGAAAAAATTCTTGATAGCTAATAAGCAATTATAAATAGTACTTACAGTATTTTTATAAAAAGTGAATAAATACAGGTTACTTATGTATATTGCTGTGTTTGTTTTCTGAACAACAGTGTATTTCTACAAGACAAAAAAGTGACTTAGCTCTAACACGTGTAGGCTACCAGAAAAGACAGGCATTTGGAGAGCCTTACATGAAATATTACAGGATATTTTTGCTTTACTTACTTTGTAACACGGTCAATGCTGGCCATTTGCTTCTGGTTCCTTTTGATCTCAATGGCTGCCCTAAGATGCTGGATAGCTTTTGTATCCGCATGTTGTCTTTTTGTTAAGTGTGCCATGACCTGTTTACTTCTTTAGCTGTAGTGACAGACAAAAACACCAGGAAAAGAACACCGATTACGAGATGAATTGGTAACATAGTAACAAGTATGTTAATAGCAGCCCTCAACTTGTATATTCATTGTCTATCTTCACTAGGACATAGCTGGTATTCAACAACACAATTCATTCAGGGTCACAATACTTAAAATGTCAAAAGAAAGGACTCAAGTACAAAAACCACTGTATTTCTCTCAGAATTATCAGATAATAGTTTACTGAAACAACATACTTAAATTAGAAAGATTCATATTTAGGGGCTGGCGCTGTGGCACAGCAGGTAAAGCCACCACCTACAGTGCTGGCATCCCATAAGGGCACCCGTTCAAGTCCCGGCTCCTCCGCTTCCAATCCGGCTCTCTGCTATGGCCTGTGAAGACAGTCAAACATGGCCTGGGTCCTTGGGCCCTTGTACCCATATGGGAGACCCGGCAGAAGCTCCTAGCTTCAGATCAGCGCAAATATTGTGGCCATCTGGGGAGTGAACCAGCAGATGGAAGATCTCCTTCTCTCTGCTCTGCCCCTCTGTAACTGCCTTTCAAATAAATACTTCTTTTTTAAAAAATGATATATATTTAAGACGTGGCAGACAAGAATGCTAACATGAATTTTAACTTCAATGCTTCAATGAAGGTGCTTGCATCTCTACGCAGCAGCTGCTTCAATCAAAGAGGTCAGGCCCACATATATGATTGTAGAGTTGCTACCATAGATCAAATCTTCATTATTTTATACGTATGTTACTAAAAGCAAGGAAATCATAAGTTATTCCCTGCAATCAATTTCCATGTGTGGTTTCCACTCATTAAAACACCATTAAACGTAACTGCTGTCAGGGACACACATATTTACTACTCTCCAAGGTTATCATTTTCTGAAATCTTGGCGTACCTACATTTGACAACTGAAATATAATACTTTGAGGACACAGGCATCAGCCTCTCAAATCTAAGTTGTACCCAAAAAAAGGACAGCCCCAACTGTTTCGATTTCATTAGGACAAGAAAGGCATCCACATTCACCTTGGAATCATATATTTGGCCAAAATGTTCAGTGGGGGAACTCTTTTCTTTTTTTATTAAATTATTTTTAAAACCTTAACTGATTCCTTTTTTCCACTTTTTAACCTTTTTTTAATGAAAGAAACCTTGAAAATCATTATAATGATAGACTACAGCAGTAAAGTCCTTGGCACATTACTGAGTTAGTAACTACAGGATGAAAACCTAAGGAACTAATTCCTTATAGGCATTCACTAAGGGGAGAAAAAGGGGAACCATCCTCTTTGCAGCGGTTAGCCAAACAGTTAAGAGACTAGGAAGAGGCCTGTGTAGGTCCAATAAGAGAGTGCCTGGGTTTAACTCTGGGTTTCATCCTGGGATTCCAGCTTACTACAAACATGGTTCCAGTGAGGCAGCTGATGCCGACTCCAGTAGTTCTCTCACAGCTGCCCACTTGGAAGACCTGAACTGTGCTTCAGGGCCTTGGTTCCCAGCTTCAGCCTGGTCATGTTCCAGGAGCTGTAGGAATACTGGGATTGATCCATCTATGGTATCTGTTCTTGTTTGAACTGGCACATGCCTGTTTCTCTTCTTTCTCTTTTGAATTATATTTAAGATAGAAGAAAAACCATTCCCTTCTCTGTTTTAACATCAACTAGTGCTTATTTTAAAAAATCACACACACACACACAAACATAAGAGACCATACCTGCTGGTGGTCATGGTCTCTCGGGAGCCGATGAGGCTATGTGCCTCGCTGATGGGAGAGGTGGTGTGTTGCTGGAGATGCCACCATACACGGCTACAGGGCGCTGAGAAGGTGGACATGGCTGGGAGGCCACTGCTGACCTCGGCTCCATGTGGCTAGTAGTCCACAGGATCCTAGTACATGCTACCAAATGCACTGTGGCCTCAAAACCCATCACCACTGCCCATCCAGAGGGGCAGGCGGATGAGCTCCCATCCAGCATGGGCCTGAAACCATCCTGGTCTGAGGGGCTCTGGAGCTCCAAGGAAGGGTGCAGGCTGGCCAGTAGAAGGCTGCAGAGCAGGTGCTACAGGGAGTCTCGGCAGATGGGTAGGCACAGGCATCCCTGCCTCAGTCATCACCTAAGCTGGGGTGGGGGTGGGGGGTACGATGAGGAAGGGAGAACAAGTAGAATCTTCTGGACATTCTTGGGCTGTGGGCCCAGTGGCCACCTGAGGCTCTGCCCCAAGGGTTGCCGGGTTAGGAGGCATTGTACTGGGTCCTGCCCTTGATGTCTGAGAAGGACAATGGCCCGGGGCTGTGGAGGGCCAGCTCACCTGTCAGGCACCTGACCTGAGTCAAGCCACCAAAAGCCGTGTCTCTCCAGAAGGTGGGGTACCCGCCCCACTGGCCGCCCTTGCCTCCAAGTCCGGGTCCAGGTCCCAGGAATGTGAACCAAAAAATGCTGCTTGGGACTCACTGAAATGGGTCTTTTACTGTAGCTCAGGCCGGGGTCAAAGGAGGAAGTGTTCCGGTTGCCAGCGTCCCAGGAGCTTGAGCCAGGCCAGTCCTCCGGATCTGCTCCTCTGAGCTGTGTGCCGGCCAAGGAGACAGGCCAGCCCTTTCCACTGGCCACGGGCAGCAGGAACATCATGCTGAACTCCAGGAGGTCACTGAGCTCCTTGTCCGAGCCCATGGGTGCTATTATCTGGGGCTGTTTCATTCTCCAGTGGTTGCAGCCAGTGCAGAGACTAGGGCAGGCTCCTTAGACCTGCAGGGCATTGTTGGGCTCCCAGCTCCCAGAGTGCAGTGGCATGTAGCAGGGCCTCCCAGGACAAAGTGGCATCGCAGCTGAGCCCCCAAGAGTCACACGTGGGCAGCAGGGCCAGGGCCTCTTCCCCCATGGGCCAGCCGGGATGCTGTGCCAGTGGTGGCCACTACCTTGCATCAGGTCCATCCAGCTCCAACCTGCTGAGCCCGCGGCCACTGACACTGCTTCAGATTCCTGGTGTTTGAGCAGCCGCGAGCCACCTACCCAGGCCAGTCTAGCCTGTGCTTCTATGTCAAAAAGTAAATAACAAAACCTGTCCCCAATACAATGCCACACAGTACTTCTCCTCAGGTTTTCTACAAGGAGTTAATATCCAGACTATACAATTATCTCAAAAAACCCAGGGCTCAAAACAAAAACAAAAAAACAAAAACAAACCACCAATTTTTAATCTAGGCTGAAGAACTTAACATAGTCATCGCAAAAGAAGACATGCACATGTCCAATAGTTACATGAAAAAATTCTCCACATCATTAATCAACAGAAAAATGCAAGTTAAAACCAGAATAAGATTATCATCTCACTCCAAGTAGAATGACAATCATGAAAAAGACTAAAAATAACAAAGGGTGGCATGGATTTCAAGACAGGTGAAATTTTTAGTGTTTTGTGGGAAGGCAAATTAGCACAACCATTATGGAAAATAGTATGGGAGTCTCTCTAACAAAACAGAACTGAGCAAAATCCCGCAGTTCCATTACTGGGTCTATGTCCAAAGGATATGACATCAGTGCATCAAAAGGATGTCTCCATTCTATGTTCATGGCAGTGCTACTCACAACAGCTGAAATATGGAATCGGCCTATGACTGTGATTCAGCAACTGGATGTACACAGTGTGATATATCCACAAAGGACACCAAGCAATGAAATGCCACCCAGAACATAATTAAATAATTGTGAAGAGTGAAGAGCATCCATGCCTCCAGATGGCCATTCCTCAAGAATATTTTACGTACATTTGGAAGTAGAATAAATTAGGTAAGATTGTCTCCACTTTCATATGCAAATGTAATTTTAGCTAAATTTTTAAAAAATTTAAGTGAGCATTATCATTAAGTCTTAATGCTAACATTGAGTAAAATAGGAATAAATATGGCTTACACCGGAAAATCACTTACTGTGTGATAGAAGCACCAAAACCATTTGTAAATTCAGTCTGCATAAGCTGGAAAGAAGGAGTAATACAGGAGGCCTGTGATAGATTCCTCATGCCTTCATTTAATAATAGATTCCTAACATCTCATCATCAACCCCTTCTTCGATGGAAATCCAAGTAGGAAAAAATGTTAAATTGGAAATTCTGGGGCCAGCGATGTGGCATGGTTGGTAGGGTCACCAACCGCGGTGCCGGCATCCCATATGGGTGCTGGTTTGAGTCCTGGTTGCTTCACTTCCGATCCAGCTCTCTGCTATGGCCTGGGAGAGCAGAAGAGGATGGTCCAAGTCCTTGGGTCCCTACACCCACCTGAGAGACCTGAGGGAAGCTCCTGGCTCCAGACAGATGCAGTTCCAGCTGTTGTGGCCATTTGGAGAGTGAACCAGCAGATGGAAGACTTCTCTCTTTCTCTGCCTCTGCCCCTCTGTAACTCTGTCTTTCAAATAAATTAATTAATAAATATTAGAAACAAAGCCTGAAATTCTTATTCTCCATTATATTCATAGTCTTTTTGCCTTACAAAGCCTACTGTTTGAGTTATCCTATTAGGCATGTGTGTGTCATCTCCCTGAAATTGAGTATAAGCCAACCTACTTGAGGATTAAGGTCAACTCTCCACAGACCATACCTTCCATTTTCTAAACCACATACAAATTTCAACATTAACATACTTTCAAATATACAATGGCTACCCTTAATTCAAGCAAGCTAACAGTATATACATTATGCACCTCTCAATGCATACTAACCTCTGTATCTACAGTTTCAAAGTTACCACACTAGCTTACATATAATTTTGTGACATCAGGGCCATAGCTAAAAAATCTCAAGGTGTTTTAATAATTTAAGTAAATATTTATCTTTGCCCTTAATATGCTTTCTTTCAAATGCTTCTACAACAGGTAAACCTTTAAAAGGGACTCTATGCCAATGGTTTTCATTCTATTTCAAATTGTATCCACAGGGTAAAACTCCAAATGAGATACATTTTCTATCCCAGCAGCAGAGTCTAGAACTGTTCTGTATAAAGTAAGTGAAGTAAATGTTTGCCAGCAGTGAGTGGAAATCTGTGACAGATAACAATGTAGACCAGACAAACCAGAATGAGCAAGAATGGCATGGCAAAACTCTTGGTAGTTTGTCAAGACAACCTAAAATCAGTGCTACAAATGAGGCATAGTGGGTCTATGTTACTTAGCTGCAGCAGGAAGAGTCTTCATGACTGTCACCCAAGGTTACTGCACTTTTTGAGAAAGAAAGATGCAGTTTCAAAATCAGAGCCATTAATCTACGTTTTCTCCAAGTGAAATACCATGTTGACATTTTAGACCCTAACATTATTTAGTTACACAATTCTGACATCAAACACCATGAGGTTTGATTTGAATTTAATGCATGACCGCATTCCTTAATTGAGTCATTTAAGCACATACTCGGGCCTATCATGTCACTACCTTTAGCAGGCAAGAGAGATTCAAAGAGAAATCTGACACGTGGTCCTTGCCCAAAATGCTTACTTTGCAGTACACTGAAAAAGCGTGGAGGCAAATTCAATGCTCTCTGTTAACTGATGCTCTTGAAAATTGTGTTTTTAATTAAGAGTGCTATTTTGAATCTCATGCATGATGTAGCTCACCCACATCCATTCTTAGTTTCATTACTTAGAACTATGTAGTCTAAACAGGTCTGTTTGTCCTCAGTTTTTAAAAAAATGATCCATATCTCCTCCCATACTTCCTTAAAAAAAATCAAAACAACTTCTCCAAAGGCTTGTTGATATTCACTATATACAGCAGTATCCCGTGAACAAGTCCTGAAGGCAGCTTGTGCAGAATAAACAATCCATGGGGGAGCAAACACATCTGACTTCCCCTCAGAAACCACACAAGGAAAAACTGAGTGGAGAAAACTATTTTAAGCATGGAGAGAAAAACTACCAAACTGAAATTTGGTATCCTGAAACTTGTCTTTCTAAAGTGAAGAAGAAATAACTGTTTGGCAGGCAAAAATTGTACATTTTGTTGCCAGAAGACTATCTTGCGAGAAATGCGAACAGTTTTCCGGAGAGGAAGAAAATCATATAGGTCAGAAACTTGGATCTACATAAAAAGGAAGAACGTGAGAGAAGAAAAGAAAAATAGCAGTAAAATATAAATTTTACTTTTCTTATTCTTAATTTACTAATGGGATTTCTGAAAATAATGATAGCAACACATCAGATTATATATGATTTTTATATATATATATACACAATACATACACAAAATGGCATACATAATATTCATATATATTCATATTTACATATTACATGTGTATATATTTTTCTATCACATCAAGGAAAATATGCATGAGGGTGGAAGGAATGGGGGGAGATAACAGAATATTCTGTTATTACGAGGCATTCACAGTATCCAGGAAGCAGAATATTTGAAAATGGACTGAGATTAGCTGTAAATGCCTGTTGCAAACTCAAGGGCAACTACTAAACAAACAACATTGAAAATGTTACAAAATGGAGCAGGCATAGAGTCCAGTGGTTGGGAAACAAGCATCCTGAATACCTGAGTTTAATCCTTGCCTGCAGCTCCTGAATCTGATCTCTCTCTCTCTCTCTCTTTTTAAAAATGATTTATTTGGAAAGAGGGGTGGGGGGGAGACCGGGAGAGGGGGAGAGAGGGAGAGATGGGGGGAGAGAGAGAGAGAGAGAGAGAGAGAGAGAGAGACATTCCATCGCTGGTTCTTCCATCTGCTGGTGAGGCGGAGGCTGAGGCTGGGCTGCAGAGTCTGAAGGGAAGTATGTCTAATGAGGTGGAACAGATGTAAATGAGGGCAATATGAAGGCCAAGGAGAGGGAGGCCAGGACGGAAGCCTACAAGGTGGTTGAGTCTGGTGTAGTGCACCGCAGGGAAGGTGAGGCCATGAAAGAAGAGCTGGCAGGTGAGGCACAAGTGGAGGACTCAAAGGAGGGTAAGGCTGCAGTGGAGAAACAGGACAATAAGACTGGTGTGGGGGGCTAGGAGGGATGTGAGGCTATCATGGAGGTCCACAGGAAAGGCTTCTGTTGAGAACCACAGTGAAGGCTAGGCTTAGGTGGATGACTATAGAGAGGGTAGAAACTGGACAGAAGACCAGAGAGAAAGTGATCCTTAGGTGGTGGATCACCAGAAGGGTTATTCCAGGCATGAGCCACAAAAGGAAGGTGAGGACAGTGTCAAGGAATAGAAAGAATGCGAGGCTGGCATAGAGAATGAGGAGGGTGAGGGTGGCATTGATGATGAGGAGGAGGGAGAGGGTGGCACTGAGGATGAGAAGGAAGTTGGAAGTCACAGTGGCATACAAGCAGTGCAAAGCCAGGATGGAGGCCCACAAGAAAGATGAAGCTGGGGTAGAGCACCACAGGAAAGGTGAAGTTATGGCAGATTTGGTGGATGAAACCCTTGTGAAGGGCTAGAAGAGTGAGGCTACAGTGGACCAACAGAAGGAGAGTAAGAATGGGGTGGCACGGAGGACCAGGGGGAAGGTGAGGCTGGTACTGAGGACCAGGGGAGGGGGAGGCTGGTGTGCAGGGCCAGGAGAGTGAGGGTTGGCTGCAGGGTCAGAAGGAAAGTGATTCTAGTATGGCAGCCAGAAGGAAGCTGAACCCAGTGTGAATTACAAAGGTGGGAGGCCAGGATGTAGGCCCCACAGAGAGGTCGAGGCTGGTGTAGAGTACCACAGACAGGTTGAGGATACGGTAGAAAACTGTAAGGATGAAAATAATGTGGAAGTCTAGAAGAAGGGTGCAGTTGTAGCGGGGAAACAAGGGAAATGCAACGGAGGTGGAAGATGAGGATAAGGTGTGGTTGTTTTTGTGGACCAGAGGTAGAGTGAGGCTGCCCTTCACAAGAGAGTGAGGCTGGTGTGCAGGACCAACTGGGATGATGAGGCTAGTATGGAGGCGGGGAGGAAAGTGAGTCCGATGTCGTGGGCCAGAAGGAATGGGAGGCTATATAGAGTGGACGGAGTGGGAGGCAAGTATGTAGGCCCTCAAGCAGGTTGAAGCTAACATAGAGTAGGAGGGATGGTGGTGCAATGGTGGAAGACTGCATGGATGAGGGTCCAGTAGATGACTAGAATGTAAGGCTGCATGGAGAAAACAGAGGGAGAATGAAGGCATACACAGATTACAACATTTTTAATGACATATGAGAATAAGCGATGCAGTTGGGAACCAAACTCTGGATTGAAATCCAAATTCCATACATGACCAAGCACCACTTTTGATTTAATTTCCTGCTGATGCACACAGGGAGGCAGTAGATCAAGTTGACTCAGTTATCTGGTTCCCTTCCACCAACGTGGGAGGCTTGGATTGAGTTCCCTGCTCCTAGTTTTGGCCCAGCCCAGCCCCAGCAGTTGCAGGCAGTTGAGCAGTGAAGCAGCAGGAAAGGAACTCTGTTGGGATTACCTTACCAAGCAGGTCTGACCGAAGTGATTTTCCCAAAAGATCCCCAATGTTTTGGAAATGGACCTGATAGGAGCTGGCACTATGGCGTGGTGGGTTAAGCCGCAGCCCACAATGCCAGCATCCCCTGTGAGCACAGGTTCGAGTCTAATGCTCCACTTCATTCCAGCTCCCTGCTAATCTGTCTGTGAAGGCAGTCGATGAGGGCCTAAGTGCCCGGGTACATGCACCACTTTGGGAGACCCGAATGCATTTCCAGTTCCAGGCTTCCGCCTCTGGCCTGGCCTAACCCCTTCCATTGTGGCCATTTGGGGAGTGAAATAGCAGATGGAAGATCTCCGTGTCAACTCTGCCTTTCAAACAAACAAATCTTTAATAAAATGGACCTACAAGACCCTGTGTTCCCTGGGACCAAAAATTTCATGATAGGCCAGTTTCAGTATTTCCCGATACCGATCAGCAAGTAAGTGGTATGTATGTTGAGGAAGTATTTCGTTCTATTTAATCACCTCCTTCCTGAGTTTTTCATTAACAAAGATTTATATTGTATCCTTCTAATAATACAAATAAATGGGAGTTTTGAGCCAGCAGCAACTTAGATGTTGCCAAATCAGTACTTACAAATGCTTGTGCCTCTAGCATTCACTTATCTGAGTTTGACTGCTACTGGCTTTAATTCCTTTGATTGCTTCTTATTTGGGTGGAGTACCATCTTACTATGAAGCAGAACAACTGATAATTATGTAAAACATGAAGTTATAAAGGCTGTCTAGCAGTTGAATAGTTATTTTACAGGCATAAATGATCCTAAGGCTTCTAAGGCAGCAAGACAGCTGCCACCTGGGCCTCTCCTAATACTGGCTCTATGGGGATCCAGCTATGGTGTAAGAAATCACACCTACTGCCCATGTGGTGAGGAAGCAGAAGTGAGCCAAGTAGGGACACCACCTGGAGGAAGAAATGGTTACCTTCTCCCAACTTTCAGCAGCCTCCTGATGAAGGTACCATCAGCCCAGCAACCACCAGACTATATACACAACGACTCCAAGTAAGAACCTCCCAGCCTTCCCCCAAATAGTGGGAAATTAGGAAGTACCATTTAAACCACAACGTTTGGGATGACTTGTTACACCGGATTAGACAATTGAAACAAATTTCTTTCTGCACCTAGGACTGCACTGTGTTTCAGTATAGAACCATCTAATTAACTGTGTTTAATGCTAGGCCTGGGGCGAATTCTGTGTTTCAATGAAGCTGACAGATGTTTATGAGCACATACTATGTGCTAGGCACTTCTAACACCCTGTTGAACAAAACAAAATGTTCTGCCTTCTCAGAGAGCTTATGTTCCAACAAGGTTTAAAACAATTAGAAATACAAGAGTACTCCCAAGTTTGTGGAAAATGACATTTACATATTTACTTTGGTGCAATTTTTTTTCACATTTTGAAATCTAATGCATGATTCTGGTTTCATTCCTGAGCAATTCACCTTTTTGATAATCAGTTTTGGAATATGACTTGAGCTTAAATTACATCTTTTTCTTAACTGATTCTCTTGGGCGTTGATGTATTGCTGTTGGTGATGACATTTTGATTCAAACTTCTATCTTGACTCTCCTGGTTGTTCCTGATCAGGTCATCACTTGGGGCAACTTGCAGGTGCTATTTATTTTTTAAATACATGCACGTGAACTTCAGAAAGCTCATGGAAAATCCCCTCATGAAAAACCCTTGCCAACAGACAACATGGAAGGGTTATTCCGTAACAGATGGGGATGCTTGCTGTCTGTCAATTCTACTTTCTTGGAGGATATAAATTATGGACCTGAGAAACAATCTTCTGATCACTTAGCTCAATCTTCCTTTTGAACCTTGCATTCTTGAGATCTACTTCCATATTGCTTTCCAAACACCAATTTATCAGCATTCCCTGGGCCATTACTAGTGCACATTTCGTGTGAAAATGAGATGAACAATCAATAACAGAAAGTAGATTCTGTCTGATGCTGGACAAATCTGAGTGGATCTGGAGGTGTGGTTCAGAGGGGTAAGCAGCATTTGGGACACCAGCTTCCCATATGGGACTTATGGTTTTGAATCCTGGCTCTTCGGCTTCTGATTCAGCACCCTGCTAAAGCGCCTAGGAGGGCAGAAGACAACCCCAGTCCTTGGACTCCTGCCACCCATGTGGGAGATCTGGAATGGGTCCCTGGCTTGTAGCTTTGGCCTGGCCATTGTGGCCATCCAGCGAGTGAATCTGTGGATAAAAAATCTTTATCTATTATTCTCTCTCTCTCTCTCTCTCTCACGCACACACACACACACATACACACACACACACGCACACACAAATTCAAGAAACCATTCCCGGGGCCTGTGCTGTGGCAAAACTGCTAAAGCCGCTGCCTGCAGTGCTGGCATCCCAAATGGGTGCTGGTTTGAGTTCGGGCTGCCCCACTTCCTATCCAGCTCTATGCTATGACTTGGGAAAGCAGTAGAAGATGGCCAAAATCCTTGGGCCCCTGCATCCACGTGGGATACCAGAAGAAGCTTTGGATCCTGGCTTTGGACCGGCACAGCTCTGGTCATTGCAACCCTTTGGAGAATGAACCAGTGTTCTCACTCTCTCTGCCTCTCTGAAACCCTACCTTTCAAATAAATAAATATTTAACAACAACAACAAAGAAGCCATTCTTCAGGCATGCCCCCACATATAGCCTCATAGGAGGAATTACAAAAACAGTTACAAACACTTACCCAAACACAAAAACAGGACATATAAAGCTTTGTAAGGGAGAACTGAATCCTAGTACATTAGAAAGTTTATTGCACTTGAAAGAAAAGTGCAGATCAAGTAAAAGTCGATATAAAAGCTTTCTATTACATATTTGTTATAGAAAGACTTGGACCAATGGGCAGAGATCTCTGTGTCATCCAAAGATGTGAATATGGAAAGGTTTTCTCAATTAAGGCGTTCCGAGATAAAAAGAAAATGATCATTGCAAAAAGCCATAAAATTAGATTTAACAAAAGTAGATCTGGGCTAAATAGGAGACAAGTTAAAACCAAAATTACATTTAGGCTTGGATAAAAAAATGACAACTCTGCATGAGCATCTATGCAGTATGAACAAAATATCAAAGCTTAAAAATTTACATGCTGGGCCGGCCCCGCGGCTCACTAGGCTAATCCTCCGCCTTGCGGCGCCGGCACACCAGGTTCTAGTCCCAGTTGGGGTGCCGGATTCTGTCCCGGTTGCCCCTCTTCCAGGCCAGCTCTCTGCTGTGGCCTGGGAGTGCAGTGGAGGATGGCCCAGGTGCTTGGGCCCTGCACCCCATGGGAGACCAGGAAAAGCACCTGGCTCCTGGCTCCTGCCATCAGATCAGCGCGGTGCGCCGGCCACAGCGCGCCGGCCGCGGAGGCCATTGGAGGGTGAACCAACGGCAAAGGAAGACCTTTCTCTCTGTCTCTCTCTCTCACTGTCGACTCTGCCTGTCAAAAAAAAAAAAAAAATTTACATGCTGGCATATATAAACCTAGTCCAGATCAAATTAAATGGGACATTTGGAGGGCTAAAATATTTAATTTTTTTAAATTTTTTTTTTATTTTTGACAGGCAGAGTGGACACTGAGCGAGAGAGACAGAGAGAAAGGTCTTCCTTTGCCGTTGGTTCACACTCCAATGGCCACCGCGGCCGGCGCACCGCACTGATCCGATGGCAGGAGCCAGGAGCCAAGTGCTTTTCCTGGTCTCCCATGGGGTGCAGGGCCCAAGCACCTGGGCCATCCTCCACTGCACTCCCTGGCCACAGCAGAGAGCTGGCCTGGAAGAGGGGCAACCGGGACAAAATCCGGCACCCCGACCAGGATTAGAACCCGGTGTGCTGGCGCCGCTAGGCGGAGGATTACCCTAGTGAGCCGCGGCACCGGCCTGGAGGGCTAAAATATTAACTTAATTCACATACATTGTGTTTAAATTCCATGCAAAACCTAAGTCATTAATCCTAGATTTTTACAAAGGGACAGTTCGTGAATGAACATTTAGTAGCCTTTATCAAGTCAGTTCTCGTGATAACAGATTCAGGTACTTGTGTACTCAGCCTTAAACACAAATGGTTTTGATTAATTCCAAGGAGCAAGAGACAGCAGGAACAGAAACCAGCACAAAACCTAGAGAAGGCAGAAGGTCACAGAGAACCCTACTCCTTTCGACTTATCTCACTCTACATTCCTACTTCCCTAGCCATCCCACACCAGAATGCATCTCCCCACAATCAACAGGCAGATACTTCTATGAACCTGCAAACTGTCTGCATAACAGCTCCTCACGTGGGCTAGCATTGAGGCACAGCAGAGTAACCACGGCCTGTGATGCCAGCATCCCAGAAGGGCACTGGTTCAAGTTCCAGCTTTTCCACTGCTGATCCAGCCTCCAGTTAATGCGCCCAGCAAGGCAGCAGACGTCTCAACAGTTGAGCCCTACAACCAACACGGAAGACCTCAGCGGAGTTCCAGGCTCATAGCTTTTGCTCTGGCGAGCCCTGGCAATGGCAATCATTTAGGGAGTGAACCAGTGGATGGAAGACCCCAGGCCCCCGTCACTCTGTCACTATCTGTACTGTGCCTTTATGTCTTTTAAAGAAATAAAAGCAAAAACCCAGTTTTCAAAAGTCAACCATTAAGTGCAAAAAATTTTATTCATCACTTTGCATCCTACCCAAAACACCCCAGAGAAACATAATTTTACTAGTATTAGTCTGCTTTTTGACTATCAGGCACACACAGACACACACACACACACAGACTACAAAACAGGCCAGAAGCTTGCAGAAGCTGCCCAGTGTCAGGTTGTTTCTGACATAGTTTCGTACAAACTTTGAAGTAAAGACTGAACAGAACGTCTCGTGCTAACCGTAAGGAAAAGGGTGCAGAGCAGTGCCTCCTCACACGGGGCACTTAATGTAAGGAAAAGGGTGCAGATCAACAGCAGTCAGAATAAAAACACTCACAGACAGACAATTTAGTCAAAGAAAAGAAACTCCCAGAGTTGGACAAACTGCCAGTGAGCACAGACCGAACACGTGGCAGAGGGCCCGTACCACAGTAGGAAGGGCCTTTTTATATCTTAGGTGGGCTCAGGGCGGGTGTGGGTGGCAGTGGGTGGAGATGAGTGTCTTTATACAAGTTCTTCAAGTTTGGCCTCCTGGTTTCCAAACCTGGGGAAGAATGCAGGTGGTGGGGGGAAGAACAATATGATGTGAGACGAAACTGGTCTCTTGAAAGAAGGCATGAGCAACCAGAGCTTTTTTTAAAACGGCTGAGGCGTCTGTCCTTGTTCCATCAATCCTGATTTTGAGTACAGATAAAGAGGTGGGGCGCCGGTTTCCTTCTGGCTACTTCCTGCTGATATGGGGCGTAGACGAGGAGCAGGGTATCTATACACTGGATCGGACTGACTGGAAAAGGAGAGAGCAAGCAGCCTTGTGTTGCTCCTGCAGTCAAACCCTCCTGTAAGGGGTTTTCAAACATGTTAGTTGTACCTGGTAGGAATGGCAGCAAATGATTACGAGGATAAAAAGACAAATCGGAAACACTGTGCATGGTGGGAGCGAAGCCCAAATGAGGACAATGGGGGATACAGGAAAGCAAGAGTCCTGTCCAGTTCATGCGAAGACAGGTTTATGCCTGACCGCTCCGTTTTGTGTAGGATGTCTAACAAGCACATTAGATACACAGAGTGTAAACCACAGGACAGAGTCATTGTTACAGGATCCAAGAAAGGAGGCAGTTTTCCCATTGAGATGCAAACGGAAACTGACAGAAGGGGTTCAGTAATAATCAGGTGTGTTCTGAGGCATGGCCAAGCAAACTGTGAGATCCAGACCTGTGTGTCTCTTCACATGGAGCCCTGGATGAGACATAGTAAGGGAGGTGTGAGCCTCCTTGGGGAAGACACCCCGTTGACTTCCACCACCTTGCTGGCCGGGGAGGAGGGCTGGCCTGAATAGGAGGTTAGTATCGAATAGGTGGCATCTGCCTTGATTAGTACTGACCCTAGGCTGTTCTCCTGATGGCGGTGGTTACTTGGGGAGCTGAGCAGAGGGAAAGGCTTTTTAGCCTGGGGCCAACAGGGTCTGCGGTTCTGACCCAGGAGTCCTTCAACCCCGAGGGCACTTCCGCTTCCAGTGGCCTGGCTCTTGTCAGAGCCGACAGGGCTCTTCATGACAGCTACTTGCCCAATGTCCTGACTCCTCATTTCCTAAACACGTGCCATTCAGGGATGGACTGGCCTTGTTGGGTCTCCTTGATGGCAGATCACGGTGTAAAGCGGCCATTAACTGGCCTGCCACCTATCCTTACATTGCTCCTGCTGCCTCACTCGCTCCTCTTTCTCCTGGTCTCTGTTGAAGCAGAACACAGAAGCAGCCTTTAGGAATGTCAGCCAAGGGGCGCTCAATCCCGTGCCTAATCTCTGGTGGCCTGAGCTGGAAATCTACAGTCACAGGCATGTTACAACAATTTTCTTCCTGTGAGGTAAGATGATGCCAATGAGGACAGCTATGTCCTTCTATGTAAGATCAAAACATTAAGACTACCCTATCCAAACTGTCTAATACAAGGTCCAAAGATCAAACTGTACACCCTGATGGGGAGTTCTGCAGAATACAATCAGTTTCCCATCTTGAAGAGACTGGAGAAATGAGGGAACAAGTCAGGCTTTCCAGATTGCTTACTGACTGTCAGTAACTTAAAATCCAGTGAAAACTGAGCAAACAATTTTAGCTGTCAAATAACTTATGAAAACATTTACCGAAAGGTCCAATGCCTTCAACCAATTTTAAGAGTGCATATAGCTGGAAATACTTCTCAAATGTCTAACACAAGTGTAACCCAACTGAAACAGAGAGCTGTTAATATATTTTCCCATGAAGACATACAATACGTGCATACATATGACACAGTACAGGAGAGAACGACAAAACATTGCATCTCTCTAGCACAGAGACTTTTGTCTGCCACTAGACAAGGGAGGGGAAAAGATGGAAGACAACTAGGCCTGGAGCATTCTTTGGAATAAAGTTGCTCAGGACTTACCCCTGCTTCTCAGTTTCTTTTTTTTTTTTTTTGACAGCTCTGCAAAATATATTATTAGAGATGGCTGGAGCAGAGGTTCTGTCTCTCTGCAAGAGAGAACTTAGATGTGAGAGGAGCAGTGTGAGATGCAGCTCCATTACATTACGTTTTAGGCTTTTTGGGTTCATAGGAGGTAGAGAAGACTATTTTAGTTAAGACAGAGAGGAGGGACTGTAAAGAGAGCAGGGGCTGAGCTTGTGGGACAGAGGGTGGAGTGTGGGAGTGTGGGTGGTGGTGCTGACGTCAGGCTTCATTGCATCTGAGCAGCAGGCAGAGTCCTTTCTTAAGCTCTTGTTGGGGGAGGTGCTGAGCACCACACGGACCCCGACAGGTGGGCAGAAGTGAGAAAGGCTCCTAGTTGGAGTTGACAGTACATTGTCTTTGGAGCTTGGCATGTCTCAGGTGCAGAGCTTTCCAGAGCAATACACACTCTGCTAGCCTTTACACTCTTTCTACATCCAGGGGGAGGGACTGGACTGGCAGAGGAGACTGGAGGGGAGAGGTCAGGAAGAGAGGAAAGAGGCAGTGTTGGCTGCCGGTGACAGGAGTGGGGAAGAGCCAGACAGGGGACAAGGGTAAGGAGAGGGTCATGGTCCCGAGGCTGCAGCATCCCCGAGAGAACAGTGGAAGGGAAAGTCGAGGGTGCGAGGGGAGATTCCAAGTGTTTCTCTGGTTTGTGGGCTTGGAATGAGAAGAGCTGACCTCAGAGGAGGATTAATGAAGGGGAAACGGGTGGGTCGGCCAGACAGGAATCACCAGAGGGATGCTTGGGAGGACCTGGGGTGAGCAGAGAGGAGGGTCACACTCCTGTTCCAGGATCTCAGAGAGGATGGTATGAGGGAGGGGCGGAGAGCTTACAGAGAGTTTTAGCTCCCTCAGGAAGAGCAGGAGAAAGAGAATTCAGGGGAGAAGAGGCTGGAAGGCTGGTCACTTTCCTTGTTGGCAGTGGAGAGGGAAAAGGAGGCACTAGAGAAAGAGGGGGAATGGAGTGAGCAAAGGCCTGTGTTCCTGAGAGGCCAGCTTATCAGGTGGTGGAGAAAGGAGGGGTGGGCAGGCTGATGATTTAAGGGGCCGCTCCAGGCCTTCTTCCTTCATGAGAAATCAGAGTGAGGAAAGTTGACCCCAATGGAGGAAAAAGGCTTGGAATAGGGGCTTCTGACCATTTGCCTTTTCTCTGTGTGAAGTTATTAAAATCTTGGAGAATTTTGAGACAAAAAAAAAAAAAAAAAAAAACAAACAACAAAACACCAAATTCGTGCTGAGGTGGAATAATAGCTTTGCTTTTGTCTCCCCCTTCAGGCCCAGCTTGTGCAAGTCTTTTCAGAGGCAGGCCAGAAGGGAGTTGAAATTTGGAGCCCATGGATTAAGCAAACTATGGTCTGAGGGAAGAGGTTCTTGTAGCAGGGCTTCCCTGGGGAAGAATCACCTTAACCGAGAACTTCAGTCCTGAGTCCTCTAAGAGGAGACAGCGACAGAAACCAACTAAACACCCAGGCCCTCCGAGGGGGGATGAACTGGTCACGAGCATCGCCCCAGCAGGCATGCGGTCAGAGTGACCTCTCTTACAATCTCATGGGCTGAGAACTAGGTCCGATGTGGGCATGTGATGATGAGATCAGGCAAAGGCTCTGGCTGTGAATTCGCTCAAAATGAGAAGTGCAAGCATGAGTGAGAAAATGTTCTGAATAGGGTCTTCCAGGTCAGAAGGGAAAAAGGAGATTGTAGGAAAGAGAAGGTTAGGGGCGGGTGGAGACACTAAAAAGGGGAAGAATTTGTCCAGATGAAGGGTGGGGTGGGAAGTCACAGCTCTCACCCAGAGAATACAAGAGTGGCAGACTGGGGCAAGATGCCAGCCCCTCTCTCTACTTCTCACACGGGGCAGCAAACATAAGCAAAAGGGTGCAGATCACAGAAAAGACAGAATACGAACTCACAGCCAGACAAAGCTTATCCAAAGAAAATAAATCCACAGAGATGGGTGACCAAATGCCAGCATGTGCGCGTGTGCACGTGGGTGCACACACACACACACACACTATACACCAGGGTGCCCAATTGGCTGGGCCTTTTTTATATCTTAGGTGCACTAGCGGTGGGGGGGCAGTAAACAGAGGTGAACTTCTCCATTCAAGTTTTTCAAGTTTGGCCCCCTGGCTTCCAAACATGGGGCAGAGTGCAGGGGGTGGGGTGGAGAACACCACGTTGTGAGACTATACTGGTCCCCTGAAAGAAGGTAAGGGTAACAGATACCTAAAATGGCTGAGGCTTCCGTCCTTGTTCCATCACTACCTACCTATGTCAAACATACACACACTGAATGTCTTGCTAACAGCAGCAGAATCGTCTCTGCTGTCAAGCATTAGTTCTACTGCTGGGCATTAGATGGCTTGGCCCCAGGATATTAACTCGACTACTTAATGCAGATGCAAATCACACTGTTTGTGGGTCTAGGCAGATGATGGTGAAGAAAACTAAGATAGGTATCCAAGCCAGGTATACGGCATGTATGGCAGTGATCCAACCTCACCCAGGATATGGGAGTGGAACCAGAAGTTGCAAAACAGGCATTCCAACATTGGGTGCCAGTGTCCCAAGTAATAACAAATGATTCTTCCTTGACACTGTACATCCAGTTGAATAAATCTAGTAATTTATGGCATTAATGACCAAGCATTTACTTAACTGCTTAAAAATATTATATATACAGGATTTCAGTCAAATCTGTAACACTCACAAAAAATATATACAAAAACTCAGGAGGGTGCCCAGTGTCATCAAAGTACAGGTACTCGAACTTAAACCCAACTAAAAGACTACTTCACATATTAGTTAAGGGTAAAGGTGGGTATTACTATTCCCTGAACGCTAAAAGTACTCCTGGTCAGTCCTCTCAGACTGACACTGTCAACATCAACTTTATGCTGATCCACTATGTAAATACTAACTACAGGTGTATAAAACAAGTTTTATAAAGTGATCTGGAAAGGTTTTATACAACCCTAGTACTTCATGGCATAAAAATTTCCTCCTATGGAAAAGTAGCAACTGACTCAATGACTGGATTTGAGGTGATTTTATTTTTCCTCCATTCCCTGTATTGTCTAAGTCTTCTATAGTGAATGTGCACTTACAGAGAATAAAATGAAAATGAGCTGCACTCTGTAGCTCACGGTCCCAGCAATCCCGACCTTGCTTTGCATAAACAGAGTACAGCAGAAATCGGGCACATCAAACTGTCTTTATAGAACTACCAGGGAGTGGCGAATCTAGATAGTACACTCCAGAACTGCACTGTCCCAGCCAGTGGCCACTACCAATCATGGGTGACATGCTGGACACACTACATGTGACGAGTCCAAGCTGAAATGGGCTGTAAATGCAAAATATGCATTGGATTTTAAACACTTTGGTCCAAAAAAAAGTAAAGAAACCCCTTAACAGTTTTCAGCATATCAATTAAATGCTGAAATGATAGTACTTTGGGTATATTAGACTAAAAAACCACTGAAGTTGATTTCACATCATTTTCAGATCAGGATACTAGAAGTGAACACGCAGTTTGCACTAATTCATATTTTCACTGTAAAGTGCTGCTCTAGGACAAAATTATTCAAGTAGAGCCAGCAGCATGGCCATCAGTTGGGATCCTGTTCAGAGGCAGATCTTTGGGCCCCAGCCCCGAAGTGCTAAGCAGAATATGCATTTTAACAAGACCCCCGTTTGTTCAATATACACATTGAATACTGAGAAGCACTGTTAAAGAAAACCTGTATTTTCCCTACGCGTGACAACCTCACTTTTTTAAAATTTATCTATTTATTAAAATGCTACAACGGGTCATGACAATTGTAGACAACAAGAACATAAGGTGGATAAAAAATGCAAAAACAAATTTCATTACCATTACCAGTTTTGGTGGAGTTTCTATTCCACAGAAGATAACAAATTAAAAATAACCATCCAGTTCCACTACGAATGCTTGTCTTTAAAAATGCAACTTTGTGCAAAAACAACTGGTGTATCATGGATTTTCAAACCAACCTATTAATGCACCAGGAACGTATCATAGTGTCTGTGCAAAACTGCCAGTATCAGTAGAAAAAAACACTGATAAAACAATTAAAATACCATAGAGTGTCTACTGAGCCACAAGATGTTAGGAAAATCTAAAGGTGTCCACTTAAAAGTTTACCAAAATAAGAAACTTAGAGAATACTAAAAATATACAAGAAACATTTCAATCTGAAATGTAGCACGCAGAGAAAAAACAGCAAATGGCAAAATTAGTGTAAAATTAGTGCACAAGAATACTGTGCTGATACAGACAACGGACTCATTTAGAGGAAGAAGCTGCTGTTCTCATCTCCAAAGTCCTTTCCTGTATTCCACTGCACCTGACGATTCTACAGAGATGCATTACTCAAAACTAAAACAAGCAGTTACTCACGTTCCCATGTTTCTGACTGATTATAATTCAATAAAATTCTGACTGATTCTAATTTAATAAAAGGAATTGAGCCCACAGGAAACTGAAAAAAGGTTTGATTCTCTCTGCTCCACACTCCCACTTAGTTATCTGCCACACAAGAGAATTTATACAGAGAATCTGTTACTTATTCACAAGACTATACCAAAACATCCTTATGTGTGATTAACCTCCAAAAATGTGAATTCCTGAAGAGCTACTAGTGGAAGTGGGGTACATAGGGCCTCAAAGATTTGCTGAATAAACAACAACAAGCCTGTGAGCTCACACAGTGAAAGAAAATTTTTTCTGATTAAATTAAGTATAGGGCATGCTGGCCTCCTTCTTTTAAATGACATAAAAATACAGTTAGTTTGAAGAACAGGTGATGGTAAATCAGATTTTTTTTTATTTTTCAAATGCTGTTTGTATATACTCTGTATTTCTCTCCCATTTTACACTGTCAAGAACTAAGGTATAGACAAAGAACTATAAGTTACATATAGGCATTAATACTAAAAGTATACAAATACTCAGTCACTTTGAAAAAATCATCTCATGTCCAAGAAAATACAGAACAGACCCAACATGGCTGAATACGGTTTAGCAACGACAACATGTTGCGGCCATCTGGGGAGCGAACCAGGGAAAGGGAAGACCTTTCTCTCAGTCTCTCCCTCTCACTATCTGTAACTCTACCTCTCAAATAAATAAAATCCTTAAAGAAAATTCATATGGAAGCACAAAAGGCCACACATAGTTGGAGCAACCTAGAGTAAGAAAGCCCAACCTGCATGAATCATAATACTCGGTTTCAAAGCATTCTACAAAGTTACAGTTATTAAAACAGCTTAGTAATGCATAAAATCCAATGTGTAGCTCAATGGAACAGAAGAGAGAGCCCAGAATTTAATCCACATACAGATAGCCAGCTGACTTCTGACAAAAGTGCTCAGACCACACAGTGGAGTTAAGGATAATATTTTCAAAATGGCGCTGGCAAAACTGGATGCATATACGTAGAAGAACAAAAGTAGATCTGTATCTCTCTTCACATACAAAAATCAACTGAAGATACATCAAAGACCCAATTTAAGACCTGGCATTATGGACATTATGAGGTTGCTGGACGAAAACATAAGGGAAACACTCAAAGACGTTGGTGTAGGAACAACTTCTTGGATGGGAACCCTGAAGCTCAGGCAACAAAAGTAAAACTAAGGAAATAGGACTATATCGAACTCGGAAACAAAGGACGTGACAATTCGAGTGGAGAGACATCCAGCAGAATGGAAAAAATAGTTGCAAACCATCTATCTGCCAAGGATTAATATCCCAAATATATATGCAACTTAAAAAAAGTCAACAACAACAACAAAATCAATCCAGTTCAGGAATGGAAAAGGACTTCAACAGACAATTCTCAGAAAGAAGAAATACAAATGGCAAGCGAACATACGGCAAAATGCTCAACATCTCCAGGCTTCAGGGAAATGCAAATCAAAACCACAATGAGATATCTCCTCACCCCCATTAGAATGGCTGAAATCCAAACAACAGAGTAACAAATGCTGCAACGGATGTGGGGGGAAAAGGAACACTTAGACACTGCTGGGAGGAATCTCAGGGAATCAAACAGAAAGAAATGTTTGTGTGTATCAGTACTGCTGCAAATACAGTTTGTCAAACTTTGTTTTATGCCTTTGTGAAACTGATGGTTAAGAATGTTATCCTACCACATTTTAATGATCTATAATTACTGAAAGATTTACCACATAGGGATGAAACAATCATTTTTCTATTCAATTACTGTTTGCAGTCATTGTCTATAGTCTCACTAAACTGGTATAATTTTGTTTTTTACTCATTAAACTTAGCTAGTAAAGTATTAAGCCTTTTGACTGCAATGTAATTTGAAAATTGGCTCAAAATCTAAACCAAAGACAGAAAAAGGAGAAGGAAACACAGTGGAAAGGAGAAAGGGGGAGGGAAGAAGGCAATATCATTGTGTTCTTACAGTTGTGTCTACAAAGCACACTGAGTCTGCTAAACACTAATTAAAAGAAAAGAAATACACAGAAAACCAATGCACGTTAATTTGTTCCCCACAACACTGCTTATCCATTTGCCAAACTGCAAACGATCAATATAGAACTAAGAAAATAAGGTACATTCGATAAATACCAATTATTGAAATGTATTAACTATCAACAGAATATGTTAAGAAAAACTACATATAACATCACAAAACCTCACATAGTACATAAGATGTGTGTACACATGAAAAAGATGAAGATTATTTGCAGAGAAAGAAATGTATGAAGGAAATGAAATTAAAACACGTTGTAAATTCTTAACTTCCTTTTAAAGCTGTTAAATAAACTGTAATGATTTTTAGAATTCAGAGGGGCAAGGATTTGAAATCTTGGTTACCAAGCCAATTAAGGTCACCTGCATTCCATCCTTGAAGTACCCAGGTTCAGTATCCACCTCCGGCTCCTGACTCTAGTGGATTCCTATTAACGTGGATGGAGAAGGCAGTTGTGACGGCTCAAGAAATCGGGTACCTGTTTCTGGCTCCTGAGTCTAGCTTCCTGTAATGTGGACCTGGAGGGCAGCGGATAGGACCCAGGTTTTTGGATACCCATCACCCTTGCTGGAAACACGGAATGAGTTCTCCAACCCTCAACTCTGCCAGGCTCTGGCCCAGTAGTTGTGGGAATTAGAAAGTCAACCAGCAGATGAGAACCCTCTTTATGTCTGTTTCCTGCACTGTGTGTGTGTGTGTGTGTGTGCATGTGCATGTACCTGCATGGGTATGAGTATCTGCCCCTGAAATAAATCTTAAGAATAGATAAAGATCACCCACTTTTCAAGAATTTTAACTTTATATTTAAGAGGCAAAGAGACGGAGCTCTCCCATTTACTCCCTCACTCCTTAAATGCCTGCAGCAGCTACGACTGGTCAGGCTGAAGTTAGGAGGCAGGAACTCAGTCTCCCATGTAGCTGACAAGTACCCAGACACTTTTGCCATCACCTGATATCTCCCCAGGACACACATTAGCGGGAAAGCTGGAATTGGAAATGGATCCAGAATTCAAATCCGGGCACTGGGACACAGGGCACTGACATCCCAAGGAGAAACTTAGCTCCCACATCATATGTGCGCCCCCAAGAATCTGACAAACGACACCCAAAGGCTGTTAGCCTAAAGCTAGTGTAAGGGGCACTTTCAAAGCTAGAGGAAACTCCCTTGCAACCGACTGCCTATCTTCCTTTCCCTTCATGTTGGATAATATGACTTATGACCAGTTTTCCTCCCCAACCTGTTCATCTGTAGTGCCTACCTGATGCTGACGCCACTGCCATCTCAAGCCGCCACTGCCGCCGGCCTCTCTCTTCCGCTGCCCAATGCAGAGCCCCCACCGCCGGCTGCTTCGCTGCTGCCCATGGCGTCAGCACCGCCACTCCCACCTGCTTCCTCGCCGGCCACTCACACTCCTGACCGCCAGACTCTGCACCAAAATGGCCCCGCCGCTGCCATGCCTGCCCAGGAACTGCGCTGTCCAAAGTAGGACGCCCCCCTGACGCCCACGCCGACACCCACCGCTTCCTGGTTCTCCTGGTCCTCCTCCACTGCTGCCGCCAGCGAAGACTGAGGCTTCCCGCCTAGGAAGCCCAGGCTTCAGTTAGGCCGGGGCAGAGCCGCCCTTCCCCGCCCAGGACGCCCGACACGGAGCCGCCACCGCCGCTTCTATCCCGCCACCCCATACAGTCACTGCCGCTGCCCAGCGCTACACCAACACCGTCCCCAACCACCTCTGCTTCCTTGATGACCACCGTCGTCTCGACCTCTTAGAAAACACTACGGTCGCCACTGCATCCTTCCTCGCCGCCACCCGCTGAAGAACTGAGCCGCCCCACCCATGACATTCCACACAACGACGACCTTACAGGCACACGCTGACCCAGACTCCGCACATGACGCTACAACGCTGACGGTGACCTCAACGCCGCTATGTACGCTGACGGTGACCTTATGCCGCATAGAACGCTGCGTCAGGGTAATCGTCAGGGTAATTGTCAGCGTCCGTAGCGTCGGGTCACGTGGAATGACGAAGGAGGATGTAGCGGCAGCGATAGCAACTCTTCTGAGACCCCGAGACTCATCGGAGGTGAGCGAGGAAGCCCCCACCAGAGAAGACTGAGGCTTCCCACCCAGGAAGCCCAGGCTTCAGTTATGCCGGGGCAGAGCCGCCCTTCCCCGGCCAGGATGCCCGACACGGAGCCGCCACCGCTGCCTCTATCCGTGCCACCCCTCACAGTCGCTGCTGCTGCTGCCTAAGCCTAAACCACAACAGTTCCGACTTACCTGCGCTTCCTCGCTGATCGCCAACGGCTGCTGGACGTTTCATAGAGTCGCCACCGCCCCAGCTGCATCCTTCCTCGCCGCTGCCCGCAGAGGAACTGAGCCGCCCCACCCACGACGTTCATGTTACCCGGACGCTCCGACGCTGACGCTGACCCCGACGCTGCGTCGAATGCGGCGTCGGAGTTAGCGTCAGCTGAGCATAGGGGCCACGTAAACGTCGTGGGCGGGGCGGCTCAGTTCTTCCGCGGGCGGCGGTGAGGAAGGATGGAGCGGCGACCATAGCGATTCTTCTAGGAAACCGAGAAGTCGGCGGTCAGTGAGGAAGCAGAGGCAGGTGGGGCCGGTGTTGGTGCAGGCCTGGGCAGCGGCGGTGAAGGAGGCGGCGGAAGCGAGGGTGAGGGGTGGCGGGATAGAGGCGGCGGTGGCGGCTCCGTGTCGGGCGTCCTGGGCGGAGAAGGGCGGCTCTGCCCTGGCCTAACTGAAGCTTAGGCTTCCTAGGTGGGAAGTCTCAGTCTTCTCTGGTGGGAGAAGCGGCCAGAACCAGGAGAACCAGGAAGCGGTGGGTGTCGGCGTGGGCGTCAGTGGGACGTCCTACTTTGGACAGCACAGTTCGTGGGCAGACAGCGGCGGCGAGGAAAGAGGCGGCGGGACCATCCTGGTGCAGAGTCCGGGGGTCAGGAGCATCAGTGGCCAGCGAGGAAGCAGGTAGGAGTGGCGGTGCTGACGCCATGGGCAGCAGCGAAGCAGCCGGCGGCGAGGGCTCTGCGTTGGGCAGCGGAAGAGAGAGGCCGGCAGTGGCGGCTTGAGATGGCAGTGGCGTCAGCATCAGGAAGGCACTACAGATGAACAGGTTGGGGAGGAAAACTGGTCATAAGTCATATTATCCAACATGAAGGGGAAGGAAGATAGGCAGTCGGTTGCAAGGGAGTTTCCTCTAGCTTTGAAAGTGCCCCTTACACTAGCTTTAGGCTAACAGCCTTTGGGTGTCGTTTGTCAGATTCTTGGGGGCGCACATATGATGTGGGAGTTAAGTTTCTCCCTGGGATGTCTGTGCCCTGTGTCCCAGTGCCCGGATTTGAATTCTGGATCCATTTCCAGTTCTAGCTTTCCCGCTAATGTGTGTCCTGGGGAGACATCAGGTGATGGCAAAAGTGTCTGGGTACTTGTCAGCTACATGGGAGACTGAGATCCTGGCTCCTAACTTCAGCCTGACCAGTCGTAGCTGCTGCAGGCATTTAAGGAGTGAGGGAGTAAATGGGAGAGCTCCGTCTCTTTGCCTCTTAAATATAAAGTTAAAATTCTTGAAAAGTGGGTGATCTTTATCTATTCTTAAGATTTATTTCAGGGGCAGATACTCATACCCATGCAGGTACATGCACATGCACACACACACACACACACACAGTGCAGGAAACAGACATAAAGAGGGTTCTCATCTGCTGGTTGACTTTCTAATTCCCACAACTACTGGGCCAGAGCCTGGCAGAGTTGAGGGTTGGAGAACTCATTCCGTGTTTCCAGCAAGGGTGATGGGTATCCAAAAACCTGGGTCCTATCCGCTGCCCTCCAGGTCCACATTACAGGAAGCTAGACTCAGGAGCCAGAAACAGGTACCCGATTTCTTGAGCCGTCACAACTGCCTTCTCCATCCACGTTAATAGGAATCCACTAGAGTCAGGAGCCGGAGGTGGATACTGAACCTGGGTACTTCAAGGATGGAATGCAGGTGACCTTAATTGGCTTGGTAACCAAGATTTCAAATCCTTGCCCCTCTGAATTCTAAAAATCATTACAGTTTATTTAACAGCTTTAAAAGGAAGTTAAGAATTTACAACGTGTTTTAATTTCATTTCCTTCATACATTTCTTTCTCTGCAAATAATCTTCATCTTTTTCATGTGTACACACATCTTATGTACTATGTGAGGTTTTGTGATGTTATATGTAGTTTTTCTTAACATATTCTGTTGATAGTTAATACATTTCAATAATTGGTATTTATCGAATGTACCTTATTTTCTTAGTTCTATATTGATCGTTTGCAGTTTGGCAAATGGATAAGCAGTGTTGTGGGGAACAAATTAACGTGCATTGGTTTTCTGTGTATTTCTTTTCTTTTAATTAGTGTTTAGCAGACTCAGTGTGCTTTGTAGACACAACTGTAAGAACACAATGATATTGCCTTCTTCCCTCCCCCTTTCTCCTTTCCACTGTGTTTCCTTCTCCTTTTTCTTTCTGTCTTTGGTTTAGATTTTGAGCCAATTTTCAAATTACATTGCAGTAAAAAGCCTTAATACTTTACTAGATAGGTTTAATGAGTAAAAAACAAAATTATACCAGTTTAGTGAGACAATAGACAAAGACTGTAAACAGTAATTGAATAGAAAAATGATTGTTTCATCCCTATGTGGTAAATCTTTCAGTAATTATAGATCATTAAAATGTGGTAGGATAACATTCTTAACCATCAGTTTCACAAAGGCATAAAACAAAGTTTGACAAACTGTATTTGCAGCAGTACTGATACACACAAACATTTCTTTCTGTTTGATTCCCTGAGATTCCTCCCAGCAGTGTCTAAGTGTTCCTTTTCCCCCCACATCCGTTGCAGCATTTGTTACTCTGTTGTTTGGATTTCAGCCATTCTAATGGGGGTGAGGAGATATCTCATTGTGGTTTTGATTTGCATTTCCCTGAAGCCTGGAGATGTTGAGCATTTTGCCGTATGTTCGCTTGCCATTTGTATTTCTTCTTTCTGAGAATTGTCTGTTGAAGTCCTTTTCCATTCCTGAACTGGATTGATTTTGTTGTTGTTGTTGACTTTTTTTAAGTTGCATATATATTTGGGATATTAATCCTTGGCAGATAGATGGTTTGCAACTATTTTTTCCATTCTGCTGGATGTCTCTCCACTCGAATTGTCACGTCCTTTGTTTCCGAGTTCGATATAGTCCTATTTCCTTAGTTTTACTTTTGTTGCCTGAGCTTCAGGGTTCCCATCCAAGAAGTTGTTCCTACACCAACGTCTTTGAGTGTTTCCCTTATGTTTTCGTCCAGCAACCTCATAATGTCCATAATGCCAGGTCTTAAATTGGGTCTTTGATGTATCTTCAGTTGATTTTTGTATGTGAAGAGAGATACAGATCTACTTTTGTTCTTCTACGTATATGCATCCAGTTTTGCCAGCGCCATTTTGAAAATATTATCCTTAACTCCACTGTGTGGTCTGAGCACTTTTGTCAGAAGTCAGCTGGCTATCTGTATGTGGATTAAATTCTGGGCTCTCTCTTCTGTTCCATTGAGCTACACATTGGATTTTATGCATTACTAAGCTGTTTTAATAACTGTAACTTTGTAGAATGCTTTGAAACCGAGTATTATGATTCATGCAGGTTGGGCTTTCTTACTCTAGGTTGCTCCAACTATGTGTGGCCTTTTGTGCTTCCATATGAATTTTCTTTAAGGATTTTATTTATTTGAGAGGTAGAGTTACAGATAGTGAGAGGGAGAGACTGAGAGAAAGGTCTTCCCTTTCCCTGGTTCGCTCCCCAGATGGCCGCAACATGTTGTCGTTGCTAAACCGTATTCAGCCATGTTGGGTCTGTTCTATATTTTCTTGGACATGAGATGATTTTTTCAAAGTGACTGAGTATTTGTATACTTTTAGTATTAATGCCTATATGTAACTTATAGTTCTTTGTCTATACCTTAGTTCTTGACAGTGTAAAATGGGAGAGAAATACAGAGTATATACAAACAGCATTTGAAAAATAAAAAAAAATCTGATTTACCATCACCTGTTCTTCAAACTAACTATATTTTTTATTTCATTTAAAAGAAGGAGGCCAGCATGCCCTATACTTAATTTAATCAGATAACTGATTGGCGACAACTAACTGAGCACCAAAGGGGAAACTTGTTGAAATGAAATGGACACTATGAGAAACAGTGACTTGATCAGCTCTTGTCCTGACGGTTGATGTACAATGTAACACTTTATCCATTTTAGTATTTTTTTTGTTCTAGTACCATTGGTTGAACTCTGTAATTAACACACAATTATTCTTAGGTGTTTAAATTTTAACTGAAAAGTGATCCCTGTTAGGAATTTGGAAAACATTATGTTGAGTGAAATAAGCCAATCCCAAAGGGACAAATACCACTTGTTCCCCTGATAGGTGACAACTAACTGAGCACCAAAAAGGAAACCTGTTAAAGTGAAATGAACACTATGAGAAATGGTGACTTGATCAGCCCTTACCCTGACTGTTGATGAGCAGCTTAATATGTTATCCCTCTTAGTATTTTTTGTATTTGTTCTACTTAATACTTTTGGTTGAATACTGTAATCAATACACAATTCTTCTTAAGTGCTGAAACTGAACTGAAAAGTGATTGCTGTTAAATATAAGAGTGGGAATAAGAGAGGGAAGAGATGTGCAATTCAGGACATGCTCAAGCTGACTTACCTCAAAGAGTAGAGTTAGAAACATACCAGGGGATTCGAATTCAATCCCATCGAGGTGGCATGTACCAATGCCATCTCACTAGTCCCAGTGGTCAATTTGTGTTCACAATTGATCATAATGATAGGACTAAGAACCAAAGGGATCACATAAACAAGAATAGTGTCTGCAAATACTAGCTGATAGAATCAAAAAGGGAGAGAATGATCCAACATGGGAAGTGAGATACACAGCAGACCCATAGATGGCAAATGTCCTAATAGCACTTTGGCCTCATAATCAGCCCTTAAGGCATGTGGATCCGGCTGAAATGCCCATGAGAGTATTTCAGGCATGGAAAGTCAAAACACTCTGGGAGGAAAAAAAAAAAAAACTAAATGAAAGATCTCCATGAGTGAGATCCCAGTGGAAAGAATGGGTCATCAAAGAAGGAGGTACCTTTCTCTGAAGGGAGGAGAGAACTTCCACTTTGACCATGGCCTTGTCTAAAAATGATCAGAGTCAGTGAACTCAGGGAGCTTCCATAGCCTTTGCAACTCATGACAAGAGCCTAGGTTGATTACTGATGCCATAAACAAGAGTGTCAATTTGTTAAGTCAACAACAGGAGTCACTGTGCACTTACTCCTCATCTAGGATCTTTGTCCTTAGTGTGCTGTACATTGAGATTTAATTCTATAACTAGTACTCAAACAGTATTTTTCACTTTATGTTTCTCTGTGGGAGCAAACTGTTGAAATCTTTATTAATGTATGCTAAACTGATCTTCTGTATATAAAGAGAATCGAAAATGAATCTTGATGTGAATGGAAGGGGAGAGGGAGTGGATAAGGGGAGGGTTGTGGGTTGGAGGGACGCTATGGGGGGGAAGCCATTGTAATAAATATTCTGTACTTTGGAAATTTATATTCATTAAATAAAAGATAAAAAAGAAAAAAAAGGAAATTTAACCAAAAAAATTTAATCAAAAAAATTTTCTTTCACTGTGTGAGCTCACAGGCTTGTTGTTGTTTTTCAGCAAATCTTTGAGGGCCTATGTACCCCACTTCCACTAGTAGCTCTTCAGGAATTCACATTTTTGGAGGTTAATCACACATAAGGATGTTTTGGTATAGTCTTGTGAATAAGTAACAGATTCTCTGTATAAATTCTCTTGTGTGGCAGATAACTAAGTGGGAGTGTGGAGCAGAGAGAATCAAACCTTTTTTCAGTTTCCTGTGGGCTCAATTCCTTTTATTAAATTAGAATCAGTCAGAATTTTATTGAATTATAATCAGTCAGAAACATGGGAACGTGAGTAACTGCTTGTTTTAGTTTTGAGTAATGCATCTCTGTAGAATCGTCAGGTGCAGTGGAATACAGGAAAGGACTTTGGAGATGAGAACAGCAGCTTCTTCCTCTAAATGAGTCCGTTGTCTGTATCAGCACAGTATTCTTGTGCACTAATTTTACACTAATTTTGCCATTTGCTGTTTTTTCTCTGCGTGCTACATTTCAGATTGAAATGTTTCTTGTATATTTTTAGTATTCTCTAAGTTTCTTATTTTGGTAAACTTTTAAGTGGACACCTTTAGATTTTCCTAACATCTTGTGGCTCAGTAGACACTCTATGGTATTTTAATTGTTTTATCAGTGTTTTTTTCTACTGATACTGGCAGTTTTGCACAGACACTATGATACGTTCCTGGTGCATTAATAGGTTGGTTTGAAAATCCATGATACACCAGTTGTTTTTGCACAAAGTTGCATTTTTAAAGACAAGCATTCGTAGTGGAACTGGATGGTTATTTTTAATTTGTTATCTTCTGTGGAATAGAAACTCCACCAAAACTGGTAATGGTAATGAAATTTGTTTTTGCATTTTTTATCCACCTTATGTTCTTGTTGTCTACAATTGTCATGACCCGTTGTAGCATTTTAATAAATAGATAAATTTTAAAAAAGTGAGGTTGTCACGCGTAGGGAAAATACAGGTTTTCTTTAACAGTGCTTCTCAGTATTCAATGTGTATATTGAACAAACGGGGGTCTTGTTAAAATGCATATTCTGCTTAGCACTTCGGGGCTGGGGCCCAAAGATCTGCCTCTGAACAGGATCCCAACTGATGGCCATGCTGCTGGCTCTACTTGAATAATTTTGTCCTAGAGCAGCACTTTACAGTGAAAATATGAATTAGTGCAAACTGCGTGTTCACTTCTAGTATCCTGATCTGAAAATGATGTGAAATCAACTTCAGTGGTTTTTTAGTCTAATATACCCAAAGTACTATCATTTCAGCATTTAATTGATATGCTGAAAACTGTTAAGGGGTTTCTTTACTTTTTTTTGGACCAAAGTGTTTAAAATCCAATGCATATTTTGCATTTACAGCCCATTTCAGCTTGGACTCGTCACATGTAGTGTGTCCAGCATGTCACCCATGATTGGTAGTGGCCACTGGCTGGGACAGTGCAGTTCTGGAGTGTACTATCTAGATTCGCCACTCCCTGGTAGTTCTATAAAGACAGTTTGATGTGCCCGATTTCTGCTGTACTCTGTTTATGCAAAGCAAGGTCGGGATTGCTGGGACCGTGAGCTACAGAGTGCAGCTCATTTTCATTTTATTCTCTGTAAGTGCACATTCACTATAGAAGACTTAGACAATACAGGGAATGGAGGAAAAATAAAATCACCTCAAATCCAGTCATTGAGTCAGTTGCTACTTTTCCATAGGAGGAAATTTTTATGCCATGAAGTACTAGGGTTGTATAAAACCTTTCCAGATCACTTTATAAAACTTGTTTTATACACCTGTAGTTAGTATTTACATAGTGGATCAGCATAAAGTTGATGTTGACAGTGTCAGTCTGAGAGGACTGACCAGGAGTACTTTTAGCGTTCAGGGAATAGTAATACCCACCTTTACCCTTAACTAATATGTGAAGTAGTCTTTTAGTTGGGTTTAAGTTCGAGTACCTGTACTTTGATGACACTGGGCACCCTCCTGAGTTTTTGTATATATTTTTTGTGAGTGTTACAGATTTGACTGAAATCCTGTATATATAATATTTTAAAGCAGTTAAGTAAATGCTTGGTCATTAATGCCATAAATTACTAGATTTATTCAACTGGATGTACAGTGTCAAGGAAGAATCATTTGTTATTACTTGGGACACTGGCACCCAATGTTGGAATGCCTGTTTTGCAACTTCTGGTTCCACTCCCATATCCTGGGTGAGGTTGGATCACTGCCATACATGCCGTATACCTGGGTTGGATACCTATCTTAGTTTTCTTCACCATCATCTGCCTAGACCCACAAACAGTGTGATTTGCATCTGCATTAAGTAGTCGAGTTAATATCCTGGGGCCAAGCCATCTAATGCCCAGCAGTAGAACTAATGCTTGACAGCAGAGACGATTCTGCTGCTGTTAGCAAGACATTCAGTGTGTGTATGTTTGACATAGGTAGGTAGTGATGGAACAAGGACGGAAGCCTCAGCCATTTTAGGTATCTGTTACCCTTACCTTCTTTCAGGGGACCAGTATAGTCTCACAACGTGGTGTTCTCCACCCCACCCCCTGCACTCTGCCCCATGTTTGGAAGCCAGGGGGCCAAACTTGAAAAACTTGAATGGAGAAGTTCACCTCTGTTTACTGCCCCCCCACCGCTAGTGCACCTAAGATATAAAAAAGGCCCAGCCAATTGGGCACCCTGGTGTATAGTGTGTGTGTGTGTGTGTGCACCCACGTGCACACGCGCACATGCTGGCATTTGGTCACCCATCTCTGTGGATTTATTTTCTTTGGATAAGCTTTGTCTGGCTGTGAGTTCGTATTCTGTCTTTTCTGTGATCTGCACCCTTTTGCTTATGTTTGCTGCCCCGTGTGAGAAGTAGAGAGAGGGGCTGGCATCTTGCCCCAGTCTGCCACTCTTGTATTCTCTGGGTGAGAGCTGTGACTTCCCACCCCACCCTTCATCTGGACAAATTCTTCCCCTTTTTAGTGTCTCCACCCGCCCCTAACCTTCTCTTTCCTACAATCTCCTTTTTCCCTTCTGACCTGGAAGACCCTATTCAGAACATTTTCTCACTCATGCTTGCACTTCTCATTTTGAGCGAATTCACAGCCAGAGCCTTTGCCTGATCTCATCATCACATGCCCACGTCGGACCTAGTTCTCAGCCCATCAGATTGTAAGAGAGGTCACTCTGACCGCATGCCTGCTGGGGCGATGCTTGTGAGCAGTTCATCCGCCCTCGGAGGGCCTGGGTGTTTAGTTGGTTTCTGTCGCTGTCTCCTCTTAGAGGACTCAGGACTGAAGTTCTCGGTTAAGGTGATTCTTCCCCAGGGAAGCCCTGCTACAAGAACCTCTTCCCTCAGACCATAGTTTGCTTAATCCATGGGCTCCAAATTTCAACTCCCTTCTGGCCTGCCTCTGAAAAGACTTGCACAAGCTGGGCCTGAAGGGGGAGACAAAAGCAAAGCTATTATTCCACCTCGGCAAAAATTTGTGTTTTTTTTTGTCTCAAAATTCTCCAAGATTTTAATAACTTCACACAGAGAAAAGGCAAATGGTCGGAAGCCCCTATTCCAAGCCTTTTTCCTCCATTGGGGTCAACTTTCCTCACTCTGATTTCTCATGAAGGAAGAAGGCCTGGAGCGGCCCCTTAAATCATCAGCCTGCCCACCCCTCCTTTCTCCACCACCTGATAAGCTGGCCTCTCAGGAACACAGGCCTTTGCTCACTCCATTCCCCCTCTTTCTCTAGTGCCTCCTTTTCCCTCTCCACTGCCAACAAGGAAAGTGACCAGCCTTCCAGCCTCTTCTCCCCTGAATTCTCTTTCTCCTGCTCTTCCTGAGGGAGCTAAAACTCTCTGTAAGCTCTCCGCCCCTCCCTCATACCATCCTCTCTGAGATCCTGGAACAGGAGTGTGACCCTCCTCTCTGTCCACCCCAGGCTCCTCCCAAGCATCCATCTGGTGATTCCTGTCTGGCCGACCCACCCGATTCCCCTTCATTAATCCTCCTCTGAGGTCAGCTCTTCTCATTCCAAGCCCACAAACCAGAGAAACACTTGGAATCTCCCCTCGCACCCTCGACTTTCCCTTCCACTGTTCTCTCGGGGATGCTGCAGCCTCGGGACCATGACCCTCTCCTTACCCTTGTCCCCTGTCTGGCTCTTCCCCACTCCTGTCACCGGCAGCCAACACTGCCTCTTTCCTCTCTTCCTGACCTCTCCCCTCCAGTCTCCTCTGCCAGTCCAGTCCCTCCCCCTGGATGTAGAAAGATAGTGTAAAGGCTAGCAGAGTGTGTATTGCTCTGGAAAGCTCTGCACCTGAGACATGCCAAGCTCCAAAGACAATGTACTGTCAACTCCAACTAGGAGCCTTTCTCACTTCTGCCCACCTGTCGGGGTCCGTGTGGTGCTCAGCACCTCCCCCAACAAGAGCTTAAGAAAGGACTCTGCCTGCTGCTCAGATGCAATGAAACCTGACATCAGCACCACCACCCACACTCCCACACTCCACCCTCTGTCCCACAAGCTCAGCCCCTGCTCTCTTTACAGTCCCCCCTCTCTGTCCTAACTAAAATAGTCTTCTCTACCTCCTATGAACCCAAAAAGCCTAAAACGTAATGTAATGGAGCTGCATCTCACACTGCTCCTCTCACATCTAAGTTCTCTCTTGCAGAGAGACAGAACCTCTGCTCCAGCCATCTCTAATAGTATATTTTGCAGAGCTGTCAAAAAAAAAAAAAAAAAAAAAACCTGAGAGCAGGGGTAAGTCCTGAGCAACTTTATTCCAAAGAATGCTCCAGGCCTAGTTGTCTTCCATCTTTTCCCCTCCCTTGTCTAGTGGCAGACAAAAGTCTCTGTGCTAGAGAGATGCAATGTTTTGTCGTTCTCTCCTGTACTGTGTCATATGTATGCACGTATTGTATGTCTTCATGGGAAAATTTATTAACAGCTCTCTGTTTCAGTTGGGTTACACTTGTGTTAGACATTTGAGAAGTATTTCCAGCTATATGCACTCTTAAAATTGGTTGAAGGCATTGGACCTTTCGGTAAATGTTTTCATAAGTTATTTGACAGCTAAAATTGTTTGCTCAGTTTTCACTGGATTTTAAGTTACTGACAGTCAGTAAGCAATCTGGAAAGCCTGACTTGTTCCCTCATTTCTCCAGTCTCTTCAAGATGGGAAACTGATTGTATTCTGCAGAACTCCCCATCAGGGTGTACAGTTTGATCTTTGGACCTTGTATTAGACAGTTTGGATAGGGTAGTCTTAATGTTTTGATCTTACATAGAAGGACATAGCTGTCCTCATTGGCATCGTCTTACCTCACAGGAAAAAAATTGTAACATGCCTGTGACTGTAGACTCCAGCTCAGGCCACCAGAGATTAGGCACGGGATTGAGCACCCCTTGGCTGACATTCCTAAAGGCTGCTTCTGTGTTCTGCTTCAACAGAGACCAGGAGAAAGAGGAGCGAGTGAGGCAGCAGGAGCAATGTAAGGATAGGTGGCAGGCCAGTTAATGGCCGCTTTACACCGTGATCTGCCATCAAGGAGACCCAACAAGGCCAGTCCATCCCTGAATGGCACGTGTTTAGGAAATGAGGAGTCAGGGCATTGGGCAAGTAGCTGTCATGAAGAGCCCTGTCGGCTCTGACAAGAGCCAGGCCACTGGATGCTGAAGTGCCCTCGGGGTTGAAGGACTCCTGTTGGCCCCAGGCCTAAAAGCCTTTCCCTCTGCTCAGCTCCCCAAGTAACCACCGCCATCAGGAGGACAGCCTAGGGTCAGTACTAATCAAGGCAGACGCCACCTATTCGATACTAACCTCCTATTCAGGCCAGCCCTCCTCCCCGGCCAGCAAGGTGGTGGAAGTCAACGGGGTGTCTTCCCCAAGGAGGCTCACACCTCCCTTACTATGTCTCATCCAGGGCTCCATGTGAAGAGACACACAGGTCTGGACCTCACAGATTGCTTGGCCATGCCTCAGAACACACCTGATTATTACTGAACCCCTTCTGTCAGTTTCCGTTTGCATCTCAATGGGAAAACTGCCTCCTTTCTTGGATCCTGTAACAATGACTCTGTCCTGTGGTTTACACTCTGTGTATCTAATCTGCTTGTTAGACACCCTACACAAAACGGAGCGGTCAGGCATAAACCTGTCTTCGCATGAACTGGACAGGACTCTTGCTTTCCTGTATCCCCCATTGTCCTCATTTGGGCTTCGCTCCCACCATGCACAGTGTTTCCGATTTGTCTTTTTATCCTCGTAATCATTTGCTGCCATTCCTACCAGGTACAACTAACATGTTTCAAAACCCCTTACAGGAGGGTTTGACTGCAGGAGCAACACAAGGCTGCTTGCTCTCTCCTTTTCCAGTCAATCCGATCCAGTGTATAGATACCCTGCTCCTCGTCTCGTCTACGCCCCATATCAGCAGGAAGTAGCCAGAAGGAAACCGGCACCCCACCTCTTTATCTGTACTCAAAATCAGGATTGATGGAACAAGGACAGACGCCTCAGCCATTTTAAAAAAGCTCTGGTTGCTCATGCCTTCTTTCAAGAGACCAGTTTCGTCTCATATCCTATTGTTTTTCCCCCACCTCCTGCATTCTTCCCCAGGTTTGGAAGCCAGGAGGCCAAACTTGAAGAACTTGTATAGAGGCACTCATCTCCACCCACTGCCATCCACACCCACCCTGAGCCCACCTAAGATATAAAAAGGCCCTTCCTACTGTGGTCCGGGCCCTCTGCCACGTGTTCGGTCTGTGCTCGCTGTCAGTTTGTCCACTTCTGGGAGTTTCTTTTCTTTGGCTAAATTCAATCTGTCTGTGAGTCTTTTTATTCTGACTGCTGTTGATCTGTACTAGTTTCCTTACATTTGGTGCCCCGTGTGAGGAGGTACTGCTCTGCACCCCTTTTCCTTACAGTTAGCACGAGATGTTCTGTTCAGTCTTTACTTCAAAGTTTGTACGAAACTATGTCAGAAACAACCTGACACTTGGCAGCTTCTGCAAGGTTCTGGCCTGTTCTGTAGTCTGTGTGTGTGTCTGTGTGTGGCTGATAGTCAAAAAGCAGACTAACGCTAGTAAAATTATGTTTCTCTGGGGTGTTTTGGGTAGGATGCAAAGTGATGAATAAAATTTTTTGCACTTAATGGTTGACTTTTGAAAACTGTTTTTTTTTTTTTTGCTTTTATTTCTTTAAAAGACATAAAGGCACAGTACAGATAGTGACAGAGTGACGGGGGCCTGGGGTCTTCCATCCACTGGTTCACTCCCTAAATGAATGCCATTGCCAGGGCTTGCCAGAGCAAAAGCTGTGAGCCTGGAACTCCGCTGAGGTCTTCCGTGTTGGTGGGAGGGATCCACTATTGAGACATCTGCTGCCTTGCTGGGCGCATTAGCTGGAGGCTGGATCAGCAGTGGAACAGCTGGAACTGGAACCAGTGCCCTTCTGGGATGCTGGCATCACAGGCCGTGGTTACTCTGCTGTGCCTCAGTGCTAGCCCAAGTGAGGAGCAGTTATGCAGACAGTTTGCAGGTTCATAGAAGTATCTGCCTGTTGATTGTGGGGAGATGCATTCTGGTGTGGGATGGCTAAGGAAGTAGGAATGTAGAGTGAGATAAGTCGAAAGGAGTAGGGTTCTCTCTGACCTTCTGCCTTCTCTAGGTTTTGTGCTGGTTTCTGTTCCTGCTGTCTCTTGCTCCTTGGAATTAATCAAAACCATTTGTGTTTAAGGCTGAATACACAAGTACCTGAATCTGTTATCACGAGACACTGACTTGATAAAGGCTACTAAGTGTTCATTCACGAACTGTCCCTTTGTAAAACTCTAGGATTAATGACTTAGGTTTTGCATGGTATTTAAACACAATGTATGTGAATTAAGTTAATATTTTAGCCCTCCAAATGTCCCATTTAATTTGATCTGGACTAGTTTTTATATGCCAGCATGTAAATTTTTAAGCTTTGATATTTTGTTCATACTGCATAGATGCTCATGCAGAGTTGTCATTTTTATATCCAAGCCTAAATGTAGTTTTGGTTTTAATTTGTCTCCTATTTAGCCCAGATCTACTTTTGTTAAATCTAATTTTATGGCTTTCTGCAATGATCATTTTTTTTATCTCTGAAGGCCTTAATTGAGAAAACCTTTCCATATTCACATCTTTGGATGACACAGAGATCTCTGCCCATTGGTCCAAGTCTTTCTATAACAAATATGTAATAGAAAGCTTTTATATTGACTTTTACTTGATCTGCACTTTTCTTTTTTTTTTTTTAACTTTTTTTTAATGAATATAAATTTCCAAAGTACAGAATATGGATTACAATGGCTTCCTCCCCATAACGTCCCTCCCACCCGCAATCATCCCCTTTTCCACTCCCTCTCCCCTTCCGTTCACATCAAGATTCATTTTGGATTCTCTTTATATACAGAAGATCAGTTTAGCATACATTAAGTAAAGATTTCAATGTTTGCTCCCACACAGAAACATAAATGAAAAATACTGCTTGAGTACTAGTTATAGCATTAAATCTCAATGTACAGCACACTAAGGATAAGGATCCTAGATGAGGAGTAAGTGCACAGTGACTCCTGTTGTTGACTTAACAAATTGACACTCTTGTTTATGGCCTCAGTAATCACCCTAGGCTCTTGTCATGAGCTGCCAAGGCTATGGAAGCCCCCCGAGTTCACTGTCTCTGATCATATTTAGACAAGGCCATGGTCAAAGTGGAAGTTCTCTCCTCCCTTCAGAGAAAGGTACCTCCTTCTTTGATGACCCATTCTTTCCACTGGGATCTCACTCACGGAGATATTACATTTAGGTTTTTTTTTTTTTACCCCCAGAGTGTCTTGGCTTTCCATGCCTGAAATACTCTCATGGGCATTTCAGCCGGATCCGCATGCCTTAAGTGCTGATTATGAGGCCAGAGTGCTGTTAGGACATTTGCCATTCTATGGGTCTGCTGTGTATCTCACTTCCCATGTTGGATCATTGTCTCCCTTTTTTATTCTATCAGCTAGTATTTGCAGACACTATTCTTGTTTATGTGATCCCTTTGGTTCTTAGTCCTATCATTATGATCAATTGTGAACAGAATTTAACCCCGGGGCTAGTGAGATGGCATTGGTACATGCCACCTCGATGGGACTGAATTGGAATCCCCTGGTATGTTTCTAACTCTACCGTTTGAGGTAAGTCAGCTTGAGCATGTCCTGAATTGCACATCTCTTCCCTCTCTTATTCCCGCTCTCATATTTTACAGCGGTCACTTTTCAGTTAAGTTTTAGCACTTAAGAATAACTGTATATTGATTACAGTTTTCAACCAAAAGTATTAAGTAGAACAAATACAAAAAATACTAAGAGGGATAACATATTAAGCTGCTCATCAACAGTCAGGGTAAGGGCTGATCAGGTCACCATTTCTCATAGTGTTCATTTCACTTTAACAGGTTTCCTTTTTGGTGCTCAGTTAGTTGTCACCTATCAGGGGAACAAGTGGTATTTGTCCCTTTGGGATTGGCTTATTTCACTCAACATAATGTTTTCTAAATTCCTAACAGGGATCACTTTTCAGTTAAAATTTAAACACCTAAGAATAATTGTGTGTTAATTACAGAGTTCAACCAATGGTACTAGAACAAAAAAAATACTAAAATGGATAAAGTGTTACATTGTACATCAACCGTCAGGACAAGAGCTGATCAAGTCACTGTTTCTCATAGTGTCCATTTCATTTCAACAAGTTTCCCCTTTGGTGCTCAGTTAGTTGTCTCCGATCAGGGAGAACATATGATATTTGTCCCTTTGGGACTGGCTTAATTCACTCAGCATGATGTTTTCCAAATCCCTCCATCTTGTTGCAAATGACTGGGTTTCATTGTTTTTGACTGCTGTATAGTATTCTATAGAGTACATGTCCCATAATTTCTTTATCCAGTCTACTGTTGATGGGCATTTGGGTTGGTTCCAGGTCTTAGCTATTGTGAATTGAGCTGCAATAAACATTAATGTGCAGACAGCTTTTTTGTTTGCCAGTTTAATTTCCTTTGGGTAAATTCCAAGGAGTGGGATGGCTGGGTTGAATGGTAGGGTTATATTCAGGTTTCTGAGGAATCTCCAGACTGACTTCCATAGTGGCTTGACCAGTTTGCATTCCCACCAACAGTGGGTTAGTGTCCCCTTTTCCCCACATCCTCTCCAGCATCTATTGTTGGTAGATTTCTGAATGTGAGCCATTCTCACTGGGGTGAGGTGAAACCTCATTGTGGTTTTGATTTGCATTTCCCTGATTGCTAGTGATCTTGAACATTTTTTCATGTGTCTGTTGGCCATTTGGATTTCCTCTTTTGAAAAATGTCGATTGAGGTCCTTGGCCCATCTCTTAAGTGGGTTGTTTGTTTTGATGTTGTGGAGTTTCTTTATTTCTTTGTAGATTCTGGTTATCAACCCTTTATCAGTTGCATAGTTTGTAAATATATTTTCCCGTCTGTCGGTTGTCTCTTCACTTTCCTGACTGTTTCTTTTGCAGTACAGAAACTTCTCAATTTGATGCAATCCCAAATGTCAATTTTGGCTTTAACTGCCTGTGCTTCTGCGGTGTTTTCCAAGAAGTCATTGCCGGTACCGATATCTTACAGGGTTTTTCCAGTGCTCTCTAATAATTTGATGGTGTCGGGTCTTAGATTTAAGTCTTTAATCCATGTTGAGTGGATTTTTGTGTAAGGTGAAAGGTAGGGGTCTTGCTTCATGATTCTGCACGTGGAAATCCAATTTTCCCAGCACCATTTATTGAATAGACTGTCCTTACTCCAGGGATTGGTTTTGGATCCTTATCAAATATGAGTTGGCTGTAGATGTTTGAATTGATTTCTGGTGTTTCAATTCTGTTCCATTGGTCTATCCATCTGTTTCTGTACCAGTACCATGCTGTTTTGATTACAACTGCCCTGTAGTATGTCCTGAAATCTGGTATTGTGATGCCCCCGGCTTTGTTTTTGTTGTACAAGATTGCTTTAGCTATTCGAGGTCTCTTGTGCCTCCATATAAATTTCAGCTCATTTTTTCCAGATCTGAGAAGAAGGTCTTCGGTATCTTGATTGGTATTGCATTGAATCTATAAATTGCTTTTGGGAGAATGGACATTTTGATGATATTGATTCTTCCAATCCATGTGCATGGAAGATTTTTCCATTTTTTGGTATCCTCTTCTATTTCTTTCTTTAAGGTTTTGTAATTTTCATCATAGAGATCTTTAACGTCCTTGGTTAAGTTTATTCCAAGGTATTTGATTGTTTTTGTAGCTATTGTGAATGGGATTGATCTTAGAAGTTCTTCCTCAGCCATGGCATTGTCTGTGTATACAAAGGCTGTTGATTTTTGTGCATTGATTTTATACCCTGCTACTTTGCCAAACTCTTCTATGAGTTCCAATAGTCTCTTAGTAGAGTTCTTTGGGTCCCCTAAATAAAGAATCATATCATCTGCAAAGAGGGATAGTTTGAGTTCTTCCTTCCCAATTTGTATCCCTTTAATTTCTTTTTCTTGCCTAATAGCTCTGGCTAGAACTTCCAGGACTATATTGAATAGCAGTGGTGAGAGTGGGCATCCCTGTCTGGTACCAGATCTCAGTGGAAATGCTTCCAACTTTTCCCCTTTCAATAGGATGCTGGCCGTGGGTTTTTCATAGATTGCTTTGATTGTATTGAGGAATGTTCCTTCCAAACCCAGTTTGCTTAGAGTTTTCATCATGAAAGGGTGTTGTATTTTATCAAATGCTTTCTCGGCGTCTATTGAGATAATCATGTGGTTTTTCTTCTGCAGTCTGTTAATGTGGTGTATCACATTGATTGTTTTGCCCACATGAAACCATCCCTGCATACCAGGGATAAATCCCACTTGGTCTGGGTGGATGATCTTTCTGATGTGTTGTTGCATTCTATTGGCCAGAATTTTATTGAGGTTTTTTGCATCTATGTTCATCAGGGATATTGGTCTGTAATTCTCTTTCAATGCTGCATCTTTTTCCGGCTTAGGAATTAAGGTGATGCTGGATTCATAGAAAGAATTTGGGAGGACTCCCTCTTTTTCGATTGTTCAGAATAGTTTGAGAAGAATTGGAGTCAGTTCTTCTTTAAATGTCTGGTAGAATTCAGCAGTGAATCCATCTGGTCCTGGGCTTTTCTTTGTTGGGAGGGCCTTTATTACTGTTTCAATTTCTGTCTCAGTTATGGGTCTATTTAGGTTTTCTATGTCTTCCTGGTTCAATTGAGGTAGGTTGCATGTGTCCAGGAATCTATCCATTTCTGATAGATTTCCCTGTTTGCTGGCATACAAGTCCTTGTAGTAATTTCTGATGATTCTTTTTACTTCTGTGGTGTCTGTTGTTACGTTTCCTTTTTCATCTCTGATTTTATTGATTTGGGTCTTTTCTTTTTTTAGTTAGTTGGGCCAATGGGGTGTCAATTTTGTTTATTTTTTCAAAAAACCAACTCCTCGTTTGGCTGATTTTTTGTAATTTTTTTTAGATTCAATCCTGTTGATTTCTTCTCTGACTTTAATTATTTCTCTCTCCTACTAGATTTGGGTCTGGTTTGCTGTAGGTTTTCTAGATCCTTGAGGTGAATTGAAAGCTCATCTATTTGGTGCCTTTCCAATTTCTTGATGTAGGCACCTATGGATATAAACTTTCCTCTTAACACTGCTTTTGCTGCGTCCCATAAGTTTTGGTATGTTGTACTGTTATCCTCATTTACTTCCAGAAAATTTTTGATTTCTCTTTTAATTTCTTCTATGACCCATTGTTCATTCAGGAGCATGTTGTTCAATCTCCATGTGTTTGCGTATGCTCTAGGGATTCCTGAGTTGCTAATTTCCAACTTCAGTCCTTTATGGTCTGAGAAGCTGCATGGTATGATTCTAATTCTTTTGAATTTGCTGAGACTTGCTTTATGGCCTAGTATGTGGTCAATCCTAGAGAAGGTTCCATGTACTGCTGAGAAGAATGTAAAATCTTTAGCTGTAGGATTGAAAGTTCTGTAGATATCTGTTAGATCCATTTGGGCTATAGTGTCGTTTAAATCTACTGTCTCCTTGTTGATCTTCTGTCCTGTTGATCTTTCTATTTCTAAGTGGAGTATTGAAATCCCCCAGTATTACTGTATTGGGGTCTAAGTCTCCCTTTAAGTCCCTTAACAAATCTTTTAGATAGACCGGTGCCCTGTAGTTAGGTGCATATACATTGATAATTGTTATATCTTCCTGTTGAATTGATCCCTTAAACATTATATAGTGTCGCTCTTTGTCTCTCTTAACAGTTTTTGTGTAAAGTTTATGTTGTCCGATATTAAGATGGCTACGCCCGCCCTTTTTTCATTTCTGTTGGCATGGTATATCTTTTTCCAGCCTTTCACTTTCAGTCTGTATGCATCTTTGTTGGAAAGATGTGTTTCTTGTAAGCAGCAAATAGATGGGTTTTGTTCCTTAACCCAATCAGCCAATCGGTGTCTTTTAACTGGACAGTTCAGGCCATTCACGTTCAATGTGACTAATGATAAGTGGTAACTTTGCCCTGCCATTTGCCAAAGATAAGTTCTAATATATGCTTTGAATTCCCTGTGATCTTTTGCTGTGAGGTTTCCTTCCTTTACCTTCTTTCATATTGATGACCGTGTTTCTGTGTTTCTGTGTGTAACACATCTTTAAGCATGTTTTGCAGGGCTGGACGAGTGGCGCCAAATTCTTTCAATTTCTGTTTGTTATGAAAAGTCTTTATTTCACCTTCATTCACAAATGATAGCTTTGCAGGATATAATATTCTGGGCTGGCAGTTTTTCTCTCTTAGTACCTGGGCTATATCTCGCCATTCCCTCCTAGCTTGTAGGGTTTCTGATGAGAAGTCAGCTGTGAGTCTGATTGGAGATCCTCTGAGAGTAATCTGACATTTCTCTCTTGCACATTTTAGGAACTTTTCTTTATGTTTCACTGTGGAGAGTTTAATTACAACATGTCGTGGTGAGGATCTCTTTTGGTCGTGTTTATTAGGGGTTCTGTGAGCTTCCTGTACTAGGATTTCTCTGTCCTTCTCCAAACCTGGGAAGTTTTCTGCTAATATCTCACTAAAAAGGCCTTCTAATCCTTTCTCCCTCTCCATGCCTTCAGGAACTCCTAAAACCCGAATGTTGGGTTTTTTAATAGTATCTTGAAGATTCCTGACAATATGTTTTAGATTTCTAATTTCCTCTTCTTTTCTTTGGTCTGACTGTATCCTTTCCTGTTCTCTGTCTTCTAAGTCCGATATTCTCTCTTCTGCTTCACCCATTCTGTTTGTAAGGCTCTCTGTTGTGTTTTTCATTTGATCTATTGAATTCTTCACTTCGTTAAGATTTCTCGTCACTATCACAGTTTCCTGTTATACTAGTTGTTTCATTTCATTTTGATTCCTCCTTAATATTTCATTTTCATGAGAGAGATTTTCTATCTTGTCCATTAAGGATTTCTGTAGTTCAAGAATTTGTTTTTGAGAACTTCTTAATGTTCTTATCAATTTTTTGAGATCTGCTTCTTGCATTTCTTCTATCTCATCATCTTCATAATCTTGAATTGGGGTGTCTTTTTCATTTGGGGGCGTCATGGTGACTTCCTTGTTTTTATTACCTCGGTTTTTGCGTTTGTTATTTGGCATATTGGAGATATTTGGTTTCTTCACTGTGGTGCTTTTTCTTGTTATACTATGACTCTAGATTAAGTGGACTGTCTGTTTTTGATGGAGCCTTAGAGGCTTGAGATGGGTGTGGCCTGAGAGCTCTGTTTGGTGTGCCAAAGGTGACACTCCCAGGTTAGGCGTGGTAGATCTCTCTGTCTCTCTCTTTCTTTTTTTTGATTCAAAAGGGAAGTAATTCCGCACAGCTGAACGAAGTTGGAGGTAGTTAGCAGGCAAATGACATACCCACAGGAGTCAGAGATTGGAAGCTCTTTCCCAAGGACCACACAGGGAATCTGTTCTGCCCTCAGAGTGGGCTCAAATTCTCCTTCAGTCTCCAACTGGGTTGCCAAAGTTTCGGAATTGTAGCGTCTCTGGAGTGGACTCACGTGAATTCCGTGAGTTCTCTCCCCTACCGTCTCTTTTTTCACAGTCTCAGTTCAGTAGCACCACAAATTTACTAGGTCCTAATCTCCTGTTAATTCGCCCCACCCAGAGTCAGGTTTTTCTGCTAGGCTCAGGGCTGATGCAGACCTGAGGTCACTCTGCTTATGACATATTTCCAAGATGGCGCCTGCTCTTTGTCTTGCTCGCCCTTGAGAGGTGAGCGGAGAGAGAGAAACCCATGTCAGTACCAGTCACTTTTTTTTTTCTCTCTCTCTCTCTCTTCTAGTTAGCCTGGTGAACTTCCCCCCCCCCCCCCGGGGTTCGTTCCCTCTAGTCTCCTCTCTCCGCTTGCCTGCCGGTGTCTCGGGCTATTGAGGTTCGGCTCACCTCGTGTTCCAGCGCTGGTGTGTTGAGTCTGCCACTGGTGTCCCGAACTGTGGGCTCCCACGCTCTCCACGCAGGTCCACTGTGAATCACGCGTTCCAGAAGAGTTTCTTCTGCTGTTTCCTCCCCTACTCTTCCTTGAACCTGCAGTGTCTCCACTTCTATTAAACTGTCTCTCCCAGGACTATCAGTGTGCTCCCTTCCTATTCCGCCATCTTGCCTCCTCCCCCCCAATCTGCACTTTTCTTTCAAGTACTATAAACTTTCTAATGTACTAGGATTCAGTTCTCCCTTACAAAGCTTTATATGTCCTGTTTTTGTGTTTGGGTTAAGTGTTTGTAACTGTTTTTGTAATTCCTTGTCTGAGGCTATATGTGGGGACATGCCTCAAGAATGGCCTCTTTGTTGTTGTTGTACAATATTTATTTATTTGAAAGGTAGGGTTACAGAGAGGCAGAGAGAGTGAGAACACTGGTTCATTCTCCAAAAGGTTGCAATGACCAGAGCTGTGCTGGTCCAAAGCCAGGATCCAGAGCTGCTTCTGGTCTCCCACGTAGATGCAGTGGCCCAAGGATTTTGGCCATCTTCTACTGCTTTCTCAAGTCATAGCATAAGAGCTGGATAGGAAGTGGGGCAGCCGGGACTCAACCAGCACTGTGGGATGCCATGTGGGATGCCAGCACTGCAGGCGGTGACTTTAGCAGTTTTGCCACAGCACAGGCCCCGGGAATGGTTTCTTGAATTTGTGTGTGTGTGTGTGTGTGTGTGTGTGTGTTTGAGTTTGTGTGTGTGAGAGAGAGAGAGAGAGGGAATAATAGATAAAGATTTTTTATCCACAGATTCACTCCCTGGATGACCACAGTAGTCAGGCCAGAGCTATGAGCCAGGGACTCATTCCAGATCTCCCACATGGGTGGAAGGAGTCCAATGACTGGGGTTGTCTTCTGCCCTCCTAGGCGCTTTAGCAGGGAGCTGAATCAGAAGCCGAAGAGCCAGGATTCAAAACCATAAGTCCCATATGGGAAGCTGGTGTCCCAAATGCTGCTTACCCCTCTGAACCACACCTCCAGATCCACTCAGATTTGTCCAGCATCAGACAGAATCTACTTTCTGTTATTGATCGTTAATCTCATTTTCACACGAAATGTGCACTAGTAATGGCCCAGGGAATGCTGATAGATTGAGCCAAGGGATCAGAAGATTGTTTCTCAGGTCCATAATTTATATCCTCCAAGAAAGTAGAATTAGCAGACAACAAGTATCCCCATCTGTTACGGAATAACCCTTCCATGTTGTCTGTTGGCAAGGGTTTTTCATGAGGGGATTTTCCATGAGCTTTCTGAAGTTCACGTGCATGCATTTTAAAAATAAATAGCACCTGCAAGTTGCCCCAAGTGATGACCTGATTGGGAACAACCAGGAGAGTCAAGATGTAAGTTTGAATCAAAATGTCATCACCAGCAGCAATACATCAACGCCCAAGAGAATCAGTTAAGAAAAAGACGTAATTTAAGCTCAAGTCGTATTCAAAACGGATTATCAAAAAGGTGAATTGCTCAGGAATGAAACCAGAAGCATGCAGTAGATTTCAAAATGTGAAAAAAAATTGCACCAAAGTAAATATGTAAATGTCATTTTCCACAAACTTGGGAGTACTCTTGTATTTCTAATTGTTTTAAACCTTGTTGGAACATAAGCTCTCTGAGAAGGCAGAACATTTTGTTTTGTTCAACAGGGTGTTAGAAGTGCCTAGCACATAGTATGTGCTCATAAACATCTGTCAGCTTCATTGAAACACAGAATTCGCCCCAGGCCTAGCGTTAAACACAGTTAATTAATGGTTCTATACTGAAACACAGTGCAGTCCTAGGTGCAGAAAGAAATTTGTTTCAATTGTCTAATCCCGTGTAACAAGTCATCCCAAACGTTGTGGTTTAAATGGTACTTCCTAATTTCCCACTATTTGGGGGAAGGCTGGGAGGTTCTTACTTGGAGTCTTTGTGTGTATAGTCTGGTGGTTGCTGGGCTGATGGTTCCTTCATCAGGAGGCTGTTGAAAGCTGGGAGAAGGTAACCATTTCTTCCTCCAGGTGGTGTCCCTACTTGGCTCACTTCCTCACCACATGGGCAGTAGGTGTGATTTCTTACACTGTAGCTGGATCCCCATAGAGCCAGTGTTAGGAGAGGCCCAGGTGGCAGCTGTCTTGCTGTCTTAGAAGCCTTAGGTCATTTATGCATGTTCCAGGAAGGAAAGAATTCTTCTACTCACAGGATAATAAACTCATGATGTTAGAGACAAAGTGACCTTCTGAACAGAATGCCATGGAAAATATGGAGCGCATAGTACTGACCGGTAATTAGGATTAAGAACGGTGTGTCTGGTTAGATTGCCCTGGGCAAGTCCCGACTTCACCCATACACCAGTTGTCTTCGACACATTTTGGCCATTTCAGGTATAATTTCTCATCCATAATAATGAATCAGCCCATTCAAATTGCATCATTAGGTTCTTCTGCCATTCGGCATGTTCTGGTGGGAAATTTTGAGACTCTTTGTAGAAGGAACATGAAAACTGATATAATCAAACTAATTAATTGTATTTGGAATATTGTATTTCTAGTCATTGTGGCCACTAATTGGCTTTTTAAAAGCGGAATGGACCAGTGATTGGTTGGTCTAAGTTTTAGGAATGTAGGGAGGTGATCCTTCTTGTCTTTGGCCTTGGCTGCACACATTATGGTGCAAAAAGGCTGCAGAATCATCCCATCACTGACTTACTTGAAGTTTACTATTAGATAAATTTATTACAGATCATTCCCTCCTGATGTTTAAACGCTAGAAGTGTACTCATCAGTGAGCCTGAAGAAAATTCTGCTTCTCTACAGTGAATTCTGCTACCACTCCACATTCATCCTGTTAGCCATCTGATGCAATGTTGAATGGGTTTTCTGAATCAATGCCAGTTTCTTGGAAGCCAAACCATGTAAAGGCTTTCAAAGTTAGAACTTGTACCTGCTGTTCTTATGAAGCCAGGTTCCATTGGTTGGCTTCTGGATATGCGAAAGTGAAGAATGTGGAGATTGTTTTTGGGACCATTTCCTAATCTTATGCTGAAGCATCAGTTCTGTTTGTACTAAGGTTATTTCAGGTAGTAATAGATCTGCCTTCTCTTCACTTAACTTGATCTTAGACAGCAAGGCATTCTGATTATGGAGTGTTACTTTGTTGTTTTTTTCTTTTTTCTTATTATCTCTACATTCTTCTGTAATAACAGAGTGTCAGAGGAGGCTCACCGAAATAAAAACCAAAGGACTGTTTTCATTTTCTGATACTACCACGTAAGTCATCTGTTCACCTAACCACCTTTTTCTTGGCATATTATGAGGGAAACGTGAAAGGTTTTAAAAAAATCATCAGAGCATTCAAGTACAAGTCATTTTTAACAATGGCAAGGGGATAGATATTGTTGTTTTCCAGTTTTGAAGAAGTTAGAGTTCCAAAATGTTTAAGTTGTGCTGGGGATATTATAGGAGATGTACACTATTCTGCGCCTGGTCATGAATGTTTTTCAAACCAAGGAAGTGATTTCTATTCCTCTTGCCTCATTCTTTTAAATGTTGTAGTTGTTTTCAGTGTTTCTCAGTGAATGTTCTTATTCCCAACTCCCCATACGTTCCACCCAGTATCCATGTTGACCCACATTTTTTGCCTTTAAAGAGACTTACCGTCAAGGAGGATGAGCAGAGCAGAGTCATTGTTGTGGCCAGATTCATGAGGAGTGGTAGGAATCTAAGTGACAATTGTGTACACACAGTCCACTATACGCTTTGCGTACAGTATTTCCAATGTGGAATTAAGAGCATTACAGTCTTTCAATAGAATACAACCAAAGTACTGTGATACAGTTGTCTCTATTCACATGTGGGAACTTACTCAAAGAAGTGGTAGAAAAATCTGACTGCAGGGTGTTAGTGTAGGCTTTGAAAGGAACAATCACAGTCATTTCGGTGTTGCTGAGGTGAAGAGTACTTGTGAGACTACGCAGCATTTAGAATCAGTATTTTATAAAACTTGGTAATTCCAATTTCTAGAGAAAGACGCGATGCTGGAGTCATGCAAGTGTTACATTTTCGTTGTCCGTTCATGGAGATGTGCAGGGAACCAGGAGCCTGAAAAGAGTGATGGTCTCTCTAAGATCCTTCGGTGGGGCAACCAAACCTTGTTTCATAATGGAGACAACTGCGAAGGACAGCTTCTGATCCCCCAAATTTCATGTCATGGGGCTTCTTATTCATGTCAGTCATGAACTCTGGGAAGTGATAACAATCCCAGTTGTTGAGTAAAAGGCCTATGAACGTGATACAGATTTGGGAAAGCTGAGAATTTGTTTTGAAGTTGAGATTAAGAATGGACTCTGTGTATATCAGACATTTCGTGCTTTTTTTTTTTTTTTTTTTTGACAGGCAGAGTGGACAGTGAGAGAGAGAGACAGAGAGAAAGGTCTTCCTTTGCCGTTGGTTCACCCTCCAATGGCCGCCGCGGCCGGTGCGCTGCGGCCAGCGCACCGCGCTGATCTGATGGCAGGAGCAAGGAGCCAGGTGCTTTTCCTGGTCTCCCATGGGGTGCAGGGCCCAAGCACCTGGGCCATCCTCCACTGCACTCCCTGGCCACAGCAGAGAGCTGGCCTGGAAGAGGGGCAACCGGGACAGAATCCGGCGCCCCAACCGGGACTAGAACCCGGTGTGCCGGCGCCGCTAGGAGGAGGATTAGCCTAGTGAGCCGCGGTGCCGGCCCTCGTGATTTGTTTTTAAAAACAGAATAGTTAATGTGTTTGTGGGAGTAGATAGCACGTGAGGATTCAAACTCGATAACATGCGTTAGATATTTTTGTAAAAGCTCCTTTGGTTTTAGATGTTTTTGTAAAAGCTGCTTGGGTTTTCAGTCATTTACTGTATTTCACTGCCTTTTCACTCCTGTAAATTAACTATTCAACTGCTAGACAGCCTTTGTAACTTCATGTTTTACATAATTATCAGTTGTTCTGCTTCATAGTAAGATGGTACTCCACCCAAATAAGAAGCAATCAAAGGAATTAAAGCCAGTAGCAGTCAAATTCACATAAGTAAATGCTAGAGGTGCAAGGATTTGTAAGTACTGATTTGGCAACATCTAAGTTGCTGCTGCCACAAAACTCCCATTTATTTGTATTATTAGAAGGATACAATATAAATCTTTGTTAATGAAAAACTCAGGAAGGAGGTGATTAAATAGAACGAAATACTTCCTCAACGTACATACCACTTACTTGCTGATCGGTATCGGGAAATACTGAAACTGGCCTATCGTGAAATTTTTGGTCCCAGGGAACACAGGGTCTTGTAGGTCCATTTTATTAAAGACTTGTTTGTTGGAAAGGCAGAGTTGACACGGGGATCTTCCATCTGCTATTTCACTCCCCAAATGGCCACAATGGAAAGGCCAGGCCAGAGGCGGAAGCCTGGAACTGCATTCGGGTCTCCCAAAGTGGTGCATGTACCCAGGCACTTAGGCCCTCATCAACTGCCTTCACAGGCAGATTAGCAGGGAGCTGGAATGAAGTGGAGCATTAGACTCGAACCTGTGCTCACAGGGGATGCTGGCATTGTGGGCTGTGGCTTAACCCACCAAGCCATAGTGCCAGCTCCTATCAGGTCCATTTCCAAAACATTGGGGATCTTTTGGGAAAATCACTTCGGTCAGACCTGCTTGGTAAGGTAATCCCAACAGAGTTCCTTTCCTGCTGCTTCACTGCTCAACTGCCTGCAACTGCTGGGGCTGGGCCAGGCCAAAACTAGGAGCTGGGAACTCAATCCAAGCCTCCCACGTTGGTGGAAGGGAACCAGATGATTGAGTCAACATCTACTGCCTCCGTGTGTGTGCATTAGCAGGAAATTGAATCAAAAGTGGTGCTTGGTCATGTATGGAATTTGGATTTCAATCCAGAGTTTGGTTCCCAACTGCATCGCTTACTCTCATATGTCATTAAAGATGTTGGAATCTGTGTATGCCTTCATTCTCCCTCTGTTTTCTCCATTGCAGCCTTACATTCTAGTCATCTACCGGACCCTCATCCACCCAGTCTTCCACCAATGCACCACCATCCCTCCTACTCTATGTTAGCTTCAACCTGCTTGAGGGCCTACATACTTGCCTCCCACTCTGTCCTCTCTATATATCTTCCCATTCCTTCTGGCCCACCACATAGGACTCAACTTTCCTCCCTACATCCATACGAGCATCATCATCCCAGTTGGTCCTGCACACCAGCCTCACCCTCTTGTGAAGGGCAGCCTCACTCTACCTCTGGTCCACACAAACAACCTCCCCTCATCCTCATCTGCCACCTCCGTTGCATTTCCCTTGTTTCCCCGCCACAAATGCACCCTTCTTCTAGACTTCCACATCCGTTTCATCCTTCCAGTTTTCTACCGTATCCTCAACCTGTCTGTGGTACTCTACACCAGCCTCGACCTCTTTGTGGGGCCTATATCCTGGCCTCCCACCCTTTGTAATTCACACTGGGTTCAGCTTCCTTCTGGCTGCCATACTAGAATCACTTTCCTTCTGACCCTGCAGCCAACCCTCACTCTCCTGGCCCTGCACACCAGCCTCACCCTCCCCTGGTCCTCAGTACCAGCCTCACCTTCCCCCTGGTCCTCCATGCCACCCCGTTCTTACTCTCCTTCTGTTGGTCCACTGTAGCCTCACTCTTCTAGCCCTTCACAAGGGTTTCATCCACCAAATCTGCCATAACTTCACCTTTCCTGTGGTGCTCTACCCCAGCTTCATCTTTCTTGTGGGCCTCCATCCTGGCTTTGCACTGCTTGTATGCCACTGTGACTTCCAACTTCCTTCTCATCCTCAGTGCCACCCTCTCCCTCCTCCTCAGCAATGCCACCCTCACCCTCCTCATTCTCTATGCCAGCCTCGCATTCTTTCTATTCCTTGACACTGTCCTCACCTTCCTTTTGTGGCTCATGCCTGGAATAACCCTTCTGGTGATCCACCACCTAAGGATAACTTTCTCTCTGGTCTTCTGTCCAGTTTCTACCCTCTCTATAGTCATCCACCTAAGCCTAGCCTTCACTGTGGTTCTCAACAGAAGCCTTTCCTGTGGACCTCCATGATAGCCTCACGTCCCTCCTAGTCCTCCACACCAGTCTTATTGTCCTGTTTCTCCACTGCAGCCTTACCCTCCTTTGAGTCCTCCACTTGTGCCTCACCTGCCAACTCTTCTATCATGGCCTCACCTTCCCTGCGGTGCACTATACCAGACTCAACCACCTTGTAGGCTTCCGTGCTGGCCTCCCTCTCCTTGGCCTCCATATTGCCCTCATTTACATCTGTTCCACCTCATTAGACATACTTTCCTTCAGACTCTGCAGCCCAGCCTCAGCCTCCGCCTCACCAGCAGATGGAAGAACCAGCAATGGAATGTCTCTCTCTCTCTGTCTCTCTGTCTCTCTGTCTCTCTGTCTCTCTCTCTCCCTCTCTCCCTCCATCCCTCTTTTCCTCTCTCTCCCTCCTACCCCTCTTTCCAAATAAATCATTTTTAAAAAGAGAGAGAGAGAGAGAGATCAGATTCAGGAGCTGCAGGCAAGGATTAAACTCAGGTATTCAGGATGCTTGTTCCCAACCACTGGACTCTATGCCTGCTCCATTTTGTAACATTTTCAGTGTTGTTTGTTTAGTAGTTGCCCTTGAGTTTGCAACATGCATTTACAGCTAATCTCAGTCTATTTTCAAATATTCTGCTTCCTGGATACTGTGAATGCCTCGTAATAACAGAATATTCTGTTATCTCCCCCCATTCCTTCCACCCTCATGCATATTTTCCTTGAGGTGATAGAAAAATACATACACATGTAATATGTAAATATGAATATATATGAATATTACATATGACATTTTTGTGTATGTATTGCATATATATATATCTTAAAATCATATATAATCTGATGTGTTGCTATCATTATTTTCAGCAATCCCATAAGTAAATTAACAATAAGGAAAGTAAAATTTATATTTTACTGCTATTTTTCTTTTCTTCTCTCATATTCTTCCTTTTTATGTAGATCCAAGTTTCTGACCTATATGATTTTCTTCCTCTCCAGAAAACTGTTCGCATTTCTTGCAAGATAGTCTTCTGGCAACAAAATGTACAATTTTTGCCTGCCAAACATTTATTTCTTCTTCACTTTAGAAAGACAAGTTTCAGGATACCAAATTTCAGTTTGGTAGTTTTTTCTCTCCATGCTTAAAATAGTTTTCTCCACTCAGTTTTTCCTTGTGTGGTTTCTGAGGGGAAGTCAGATGTGTTTGCTCCCCCATGGATTGTTTATTCTGCGCAAGCTGCATTCAGCACTTGTTCACGGGATACTGCTGTGTATAGTGAGTATCAACAAGCCTTTGGAGAAGTTGTTTTTGTTTTTGTTTTTAAGGAAGTATGGGAGGAATTATGGATCATTTTTTAAAAAACTGAGGACAAACAGACCTGTTTAGACTACATACTTCTAAGTAATGAAACTAAGAATGGATGTGGGTGAGCCACATCATGCATGAGATTTAAAATAGCACTCTTAATTAAAAACACAATTTTCAAGAGCATCGGTTAACAGAGAGCATTGAATTTGCCTCCACGCTTTTTCAGTGTACTGCAAAGTAAGCATTTTGGGCAAGGACCACGTGTCAGATTTCTCTTTGAATCTCTCTTGCCTGCTAAAGGTAGTGACATGATAGGCCCGAGTATGTGCTTAAATGACTCAATTAAGGAATGCGGTCATGCATTAAATTCAAATCAAACCTCATGGTGTTTGATGTCAGAATTGTGTAACTAAATAACATTAGATTCTAAAATATCAACATGGTATTTCACTTGGAGAAAACGTAGATTAATGGCTCTGATTTTGAAACTGCGTCTTTCTTTCTCAAAAAGTGCAGTAAACCTTGGGTGACAGTCATGAAGACTCTTCCTGCTGCAGCTAAGAAACGTAGACCCACTATGCCTCATTTGTAGCACTGATTTTAGGTTGTCTTGACAAACTACCAAGAGTTTTGCCATACCATTCTTGCTCGTTCTGGTGTGTCTGGTCTATATTGATATCTGTCACAGATTTCCACTCACTACTGGCAAACATTTACTTCACTTACTTTATACAGAACAGTTCCAGACTCTGCTGCTGGGATAGAAAATATATCTCATTTGGAGTTTTACCCTGAAGATACAATTTGAAATAGAATGAAAACCATTGGCATAGAGTCCCTTTTAAAGGTTTACCTGTTGTAGAAGCATTTGAAAGAAAGCATATTAAGGGCAAAGATAAATATTTACTTAAATTATTAAAACATCTTGAGATTTTTTAGCTATGGCCCTGATGTCACAAAATTATATGTAAGCTAGTGTGGTAACTTTGAAACCATAGATACAGAGGTTAGTATTCATTGAGAGGTACGTAATGTATATACTGTTAGCTTGCTTGAATTAAGGGTAGCCATTGTATATTTGAAAGTACGTTAATGTTGAAATTTGTATGTGGTTTAGAAAATGGAAGGTATGGTCTGTGGAGACTTGGCCTTAATCCTCAAGTAGGTTGGCTTGTACTCAATTTCAGGGAGACGACACACACATGCCTAATAGGATAACTCAAACAGTAGGCTTTGTAAGGCAAAAAGACTATGAATATAATGGAGATTAAGAATTTCAGGCTTGTTTCTAATATTTATTAATTAATTTATTTGAAAGGCAGAGTTAGAGAGAGGCAGAGGCAGAGAAAGAGAGAAGTCTTCCATCTGCTGGTTCACTCTCCAAATGGCCACAACAGCTGGAACTGCATCTATCTGGAGCCAGGAGCTTCCCTCAGGTCTCTCAGGTGGGTGTAGGGACCCAAGGACTTGGACCATCCTCTTCTGCTCTCCCAGGCCATAGCAGAGAGCTGGATCGGAAGTGAAGCAACCAGGACTCAAACCAGCACCCATATGGGATGCCGGCACCGCGGATGGTGGCCCTACCAACTATGCCACATCACTGGCCCCAGAATTTCCAATTTAACATTTTTTCCTACTTGCATTTCCATTGAAGAAGGGGTTGATAATGAGATGTTAGGAATCTATTATTAAATGAAGGCATGAGGAATCTATCACAGCCCTCCTGCATTACTCCTTCTTTCCAGCTTATGCAGACTGAATTTACAAATGGTTTTGGTGCTTCTATCACACAGTAAGTGATTTTTCCAATGTAAGCCATATTTATTCCCATGTTACTCAATGTTAGCATTAAGACTTAATGATAATGCTCACTTAAATTTTTTAAAAATTTAGCTAAAATTACATTTGCATATGAAAGTGGAGACAATCTTACCTAATTTATTCTACTTCCAAATATACGTAAAATATTCTTGAGGAATGGCCATCTGGAAGTGTTGATGCTCTTCACTCTTCACAATTATTTAATTATGTTCTGGGTGGCATTTCATTGCTTGGTGTCCTTTGTGGATATATCACACTGTGTACATCCCGTTGCTGAATCACAGTCATAGGCCGATTCCATATTTCAGCTGTTGTGAGTAGCACTGCCATGAACATAGAATGGAGACATCCTTTTGATGGGAGCCAGCACACATACGGGATATCGGCATTGAAGCAGCAGCTTAAACTGCTATGACAAAAGGCTGGCCCCATATACTTTTAGATTTCTAAAGTCTTCGTTTAATTCCTGTAATTAAACTTGGTATAGAGTTCTGATATTTGAACATATTAATGTATTAGTATTTATTAATTTACATTTAATAGTAGACCATATTTTAGTAATCCTGTGGAAAACTTTTTCTTTCTTTTTTTTTTTTTTTTTTTTTTGACAGGCAGAGTGGACAGTGAGAGAGAGAGAGACAGAGAGAAAGGTCTTCCTTTTGCCGTTGGTTCACCCTCCAATGGCCTCCGCGGCTGGTGCGCTGCGGCCGGCGCACCGCGCTGATCCGATGGCAAGAGCCAGGAGCCAGGTGCTTTTCCTGGTCTCCCATGGGGTGCAGGGCCCAAGCACCTGGGCCATCCTCCACTGCACTCCCTGGCCACAGCAGAGAGCTGGCCTGGAAGAGGGGCAACCGGGACAGAATCCGGCGCCCCAACCGGGACTAGAACCCGGTGTGCCGGCGCCGCTAGGCGGAGGATTAGCCTAGTGAGCCGCGGCGCCGGCCTGGAAAACTTTTTCTATTTTTTTCTTTTAAGTTGCTATTCCGGTTTACTCCCCAAATGCTGGCAATGGCTGGCAGCGTCGGGGTAGCATGGGGCGTCGTGGGAGAGCAGGGTGCGCAGTTCGTCTGCGGGCAGCCGAGGAGAAGGATGCAGTGGCGGTAGCGGGGACTCTGGGGAAGTGTCGGCGGTCAGTGAAGAAATGCAGGTATGTACCGTCAGTGATGTTGGGGCTCCCCGGTCCCCCACTCCCCTTGGTGAGTGAGACTTCCACTTCCTTGTCCGCTGGACCCCCGGCTCAGGTGTCCCTCCCCATCCCCACGGCCAGGTCCACTCACCGTTTGTTGACGCCCCATAAGGAATAAGGAGAGTGGAGTCTGCCCAGCAGTCCCAAGTTCGCGGCCGCTCAGAGGGCCAGCGGCGAAGCACTGGCCTGCTAAGAAAGTTAGAGAAAACCTGGGCTGGCTGCGGCCTCAGGCAGGTCAGCGTGGGAGCGGCGTCCCATGCAGCCTAGGCTTCAGCATGGGTGCCTGTGGGACATCTGCCTGCATGAGGCCTTGGCGTTGGTAGTATCGGCAGAACCGGCGGGGAAGCGCAGTTCAGTGGCCGGCCACGGAGACGAAGGATGCAGCAGCGACAACTTGGGAAGCATTGGGTGGTTGGCCAGGAAGAGCAGGTGTGTACTGGTGGCAGTGGTGACACGTTGGCCAGCAATGGCTAAGCAGGCAGTGGTGGTGGTGTAGAAGCGTCAGGGGCAGGGAAGCAGAAGACTTCTTTGGTGGCTGCCTGTCTGGCAACAGTGGGGAGCCAAGGGGCGGCAGGGGCCGCAGGTCTGTGTCCTCCGGCAGGGGCTACAATGTTGGTGGCAGGGGCTTCAGTGTCGGTAGCAGAGGCCTCAGAGGCATCAGCGTCAGCCTTGCATGGGGCGTCATGTGCTGGGAAGCACAGTTCCGCAGCGGGCAGCGGAGAGGAAGGACGGGGCAGCAGTGGCTCCGCGAAGCATGGGGTGGTCGGCGACAGGGACACTTTGAGCAGCCGGGGTAAAGTGGGTGGTGGCAGTGACCCATGGGGTGGTTTTGGTGAAGCGTCGGCATCATTGGTGGGGAAGCATGGCTCTAAGTCTGCCTCGGTGAAGCGTGGGGCTTCCTAGGCAGGGAGGTGTAAGTCTATGGTGGCGGCAGCAACACAGAGGGCAGCTAGGGTCACCAGGTGGTGGGGGAGCTGGTGAGATGAGGGGCAGCGGCGCTGAAGTGTAGTTCCTCCTGGGCGGCGGCACAGCGGTGCCTTGGAAGTGTGAGGCGTTGCAGGCTGGGAAAGGGGAGTCTGCGTTGGTGGAGCGTGGGGCATCGTGGGCAGGGACGTGCAGTTCGGAGGTGGCGTTGACTGTGGCAATGTGTTGGGTAGCGCAGAGAAGCAGGCAGCAGTGGAGAGGCAGTGGCGAAGAAGCCTCAGGCCACGAGCAGGGAAGTGTGGGGTGCAGGTCCCCTTGGAGCCGGTGGGCCTCTCGGGTCTTCATGGCCTGCACACAGAGATGCTCCCCATACCCCTGCCTTTGCATCATGGCGTCCAGAAGAAAGGGAGGGTGAGGGGTCAATATTCTTTGGGTGCTAGTTGTTCACAGCCACTGTCTGGCAGTCAGCTTTTCACCTGGGGACAGGCTGCCTGCTAGCAGTGAGTTCCCTGCATCTTCTGGGAACCGCCGGCTTCCAGAGTTGGTGATCCTGGTCGTGCTGGGTTGAGAGCGTCCAGGTGTTGGCAGTGCGGATGGAGAGCCAGATGGCGGGTGTGCCAGGACCAGCCTCCCTTGCCTGGAGGTTGTGGCCCACAGCCTTTATCTGGCTTTGTGATTTGGGTGCCAATGAGACTGTGGCTACAGGTTGTGGCAGGAGTGAACATCCATTTCAGGTTGCAACCCCAGTGTCTGACAGGGCCCTCACTATTCCTGGAGGGTCTGGGGAGCAGCAGCCGGCACACAGACGATGGGCTGCACCCTGGGAGAGTGGCTGGGCACTCCTGTATTCCTGCTAGGACAAAATGTTGTCCGCCGGTATTTTTTATGTATTTTAATTATTTATTTTTTGTTGTTTCAATAAAAACTCTTACTTTGGTTTTAATAAATTAAAAGGAACAATTACCATGCATTCTAGAATATTTTTAAATTGATGGGATAGGCAGATGTATTTGAAATATTTTTGTCTTAGATTTATAGTGTGGAGGATTTTCCCTATTGTCACAGAGTTTGAGTTTCTTTAATTTTTTTTTTATGTGACTGATGTGGAGAGAAAATTTAAGATTATCAAGTGTTTTTTTTTTTTGGTTATTGATGTTGTCATTTCCTATTTATTTCTGTTGACATGAATTGTTACTAAGCAGACATATATTAATATTAACCAGTGAAAAAGGATTTTTATTTTTTTGCCTCTACTCATATTATGAAATCAGGACCGGACTTCAGTTAGGCATTACAAATGAAGAGATTGGAGAGGAAAACTTGTCATAATTGTTAGAATATGCTAAATGAAGGGAAAGGAAGATATGCAAAAAAATCCAAGGGAGTTTTCCTTTAGTTTTGAAAGATCACCTAATAGTAGCTTTAGGCTTTTTAACAGCCTTTGGGTGTCATTTGTCAGTGCTAAAAGCTTTCTTGGGGGCACACATTTGGTGTGGGAGTTAAGTCAGTCCTTGGGATGTCTGTGTCTTGTGTTACAGTGCCAGGATTTGAATTCTGGATCCATCTCCAATTCCAAGTTTTCTGGTAATGTGTGTTCTGGGAGACATCAGGTGATGGCAAAACTATCTGGGTCCCTGTCAGCTACAGGAGAGACTGAGTTCCTTGCTCCTAGCTTCATTCTGACCAAGTCCTAGCTGTTTGCAGGCATTTGAGGTGTGAGGGAGTAGATAGGAGGGCTCTCTTTGCCTTTCAAGTCAATAAAGTTAACCTTTTTTCAAAAATGTGATTTTTATATTAAAAATTTATTTCAGAAGCAGATACTGATACATGCCTGCACACACACACACACACACACAAAATGCAAGAAACAGATATAAAGAGGACTCCTACCTGTTGGTTCACTTCCTAATTCCCACACCTACTGGTCCTGAGACTGGCTGAGTTGAGGAATTGGAAACTCATTCCATGTTTCCCACACGGGTGATGGGTGCCCAAATACTTGAGCCATAACTATTTCTCTCCAGGTCCACAATACAGGAAGCTAGAGTCAGGAGTCAGAAACAGGTACTCGGTTTCTTGAGCTATCACAACTGCCTTATAGGTCCACATTAATAGGAAGCTAGAGTCAGGAGCTGGATGTGGATACTTAACCCAAGTATTTGTAGTGTGGAGTGAGGTGACTTTAATTGGCATGTTAACCTAGGTTTCAAAGTTTTTTTCTTGTGACATCATGTGTAGTTTTTTTTTTTTTAATCAGGCCTTAAGGCATTTGGATATGGCTGAAGAGCCCATGAGAGTATTTTAGGCATGGAAAGCCAAGACACTCTGGGGGAAAAAAAAAGACCTAAATGAAAGGTCTCTGGGAGTGAGATCCCACTGGAAAGAACGGGGCCATCAAAGAAGGAGGTACCTTTCTCGAAGGGAGGAGAGAACTTCCACTTTGACTATGACCCTGTCGGAATAAGATCGAAGTCGGCGAACTCAAAAGGCTTCCATAGCCTTGGCAACTCTTGACTAAAGCCTAGGGAGATTACTGAGGCCATAAACAAGAGTGTCAAATTGTTAAGTCAACAACAGGAGTCACTGCGTACTTACTTCTCATGTGGGATCTGTCCTTAGTGTGTTGTCCAATGTGAAGTAATGCTATAACTAGTACTGAAACAGTATTTTACACTTTGTGTTTCTGTGTGGGTGCAAACTGATGAAATCTTTACTTAATATATACTGAATTGATCTTCTGTATATAAAGATAATTGAAAATGAATCTTTTTTTTTTTAATTTTTTGACAGGCAGAGTGGACAGTGAGAGAGAGAAACAGAGAGAAAGGTCTTCCTTTGCCGTTGGTTCACCCTCCAATGGCTGCCGCGGCCGGCGCACTGCGGCCGGCGCACCGCGCTGATCCGATGGCAGGAGCCAGGAGCCAGGTGCTTCTCCTGGTCTCCCATGGGGTGCAGGGCCCAAGCACTTGGGCCATCCTCCACTGCACTCCCTGGCCACAGCAGAGGGCTGGCCTGGAAGAGGGGCAACCGGGACAGAATCCGGCGCCCCAACCGGGACTAGAACCCGGTGTGCCGGCGCCGCTAGGCGGAGGATTAGCCTAGTGAGCCGCGGCGCCGGCCCTGAAAATGAATCTTGATGTGAATGGAATGGGAGAGGGAGGGGGAGATGGGAGGGGTGCGAGTGGGAGGGAAATTATGGGGGGGGAAGCCATTGTAATCCATAAACTGTACTTTGAAAATTTATATTTACTGGGAGGAGGCAAGATGGCGGAATAGGAAGGGAGCACACTGTTAGTCCGGGGAGAGACAGTTTAATAAAAGTGGAGATACTGCAGGTTCAAGGAAGAGTAGGGGAGGAAACAGCAGAAGAAACTCTTCCGGAATGAGTGATTCACAGTGGACCTGCGTGGAGAGCGTGGGAGCCCACAGTTCGGGACACCAGCGGCAGACGCAACACACCACCGCTGGAACGCGAGGTGAGCCAAACCTCAATAGCCCGAGACACCGGCAGGCAGGTGGAAAGAGGAGACTGGAGGGAACGATCCTGGGGGGGGGGTGAAGTTCACCAGGCTAAATAGAAGAGAGAGAGAGAGAGAGAGAGAGAGAGAAAGTGACTGATACGGACACGGGTTTCTCTCTCTCCGCTCACCTCTCAAAGGCGAGCAAGACAAAGAGCAGGCGCCACCTTGGACATACATCATAAGCAGAGCGACCTCAGGTGTGCACTGGCCGAGCGTAGCAGAAAAACCTGACTCTGGGCGGGGTGAATTAACAGGAGATTAGGACCTAGTAAATTTGTGGTGCTACTGAACTGAGACTGTGAAAAAAGAGACGGTGGGGGAGAGAACTCACGGAATTCACGTGAGTCCTCTCCAGAGACGCTACAATTCTGTAACTTTGGCAACCCAGTGGGAGACTGAAGGAGAATTTGAGCCCACTCTGAGGGCAGAACAGATTCCCTGTGTGGTCCTTGGGAAAGAGCTTCCGATCTCTGGCTCCTGTGGGTATATCATTTGCCTGCTAACTACCTCCAACTTCGTTCAGCTGTGCGGAATTACTTCCCTTTTGAATCAAAAAAAGAAAGAGAGAGAGAGAGAGATCTACCACGCCTAACCTGGGAGTGTCACCATTGGCACACCAAACAGAGCTCTCAGGCCACACCCATCTCAAGCCTCTAAGGCTCCATCAAAAACAGACAGTCCACTTAATCTAGAGTCATAGTATAACAAGAAACAGCACCACAGTGAAGAAACCAAATATCTCCAATATGCCAAATAACAAACGCAAAAACCGAGGTAATAAAAACAAGGAAGTCACTATGACGCCCCCAATTCAAGATTATGAAGATGATGAGATAGAAGAAATGCAAGAAGCAGATCTCAAAAAATTGATAAGAATATTAAGAAGTTCTCAAAAACAAATTCTTGAACTACAGAAATCCTTAATGGACAAGATAGAAAATCTCTCTCATGAAAATGAAATATTAAGGAGGAATCAAAATGAAATGAAACAACTAGTATAACAGAAAACTGTGATAGTGACAAGAAATCGTAATGAAGTGAAGAATTCAATAGATCAAATGAAAAACACATTTGAGAGACTTACAAACAGAATGGGTGAAGCAGAAGAGAGAATATCGGACTTAGAAGACAGAGAACAGGAAAGGATACAGTCAGACCAAAGAAAAGAAGAGGAAATTAGAAATCTAAAACATATTGTCAGGAATCTGCAGGATACTATTAAAAAACCAACATTTGGGTTCTAGGAGTTCCTGAAGGCATGGAGAGGGAGAAAGGATTAGAAGGCCTTTTTAGTGAGATATTAGCAGAAAATTTCCCAGGTTTAGAGAAGGACAGAGACATCCTAGTACAGGAAGCTCATAGAACCCCTAATAAACACGACCAAAAGAGATCCTCACCACGACACGTTGTAATTAAACTCTCCACAGTGAAACATAAAGAAAAGATCGTAAAATGTGCAAGAGAGAAACGTCAGATTACTCTCAGAGGATCTCCAATCAGACTCACAGCTGACTTCTCATCAGAAACCCTACAAGCTAGGAGGGAATGGTGAGATATAGCAGGTACTAAGAGAGAAAAACTGCCAGCCCAGAATATTATATCCTGCAAAGCTATCATTTGTGAATGAAGGTGAAATAAAGACTTTTCATAGCAAACAGAAATTGAAAGAATTTGTTGCCACTCGTCCAGCCCTGCAAAAGATGCTTAAAGATGTGTTGCACACAGAAACACAGAAACACGGTCATCAATATGAAAGAAGGTAAAGGAAGGAAACCTCACAGCAAAAGATCACAGGGAATTCAAAGCATATATTAGAACTTATCTTTGGCAAATGGCAGGGCAAAGTTACCACTTATCAATAGGCACATTGAACGTTAATGGCCTGAACTGTCCAGTTAAAAGACACCGATTGGCTGATTGGGTTAAGGAACAAAACCCATCTATTTGCTGCTTACAAGAAACACATCTTTCCAACAAAGATGCATACAGACTGAAAGTGAAAGGCTGGAAAAAGATATACCATGCCAACAGAAATGAAAAAAGGGCGGGCGTAGCCATCTTAATATCGGACAACATAAACTTTACACAAAAACTGTTAAGAGAGACAAAGAGCGACACTATATAATGTTTAAGGCATCAATTCAACAGGAAGATATAACAATTATCAATGTATATGCACCTAACTACAGGGCACCGGTCTATCTAAAAGATTCGTTAAGGGACTTAAAGGGAGACTTAGACCCCAATACAGTAGTACTGGGGGATTTCAATACTCCACTCAGAAATAGAAAGATCAACAGGACAGAAGATCAACAAGGAGACAGTAGATTTAAACGACACTATAGCCCAAATGGATCTAACAGATATCTACAGAACTTTCAATCCTACAGCTAAAGATTTTACATTCTTCTCAGCAGTACATGGAACCTTCTCTAGGATTGACCACATACTAGGCCATAAAGCAAGTCTCAGCAAATTCAAAAGAATTAGAATCATACCATGCAGCTTCTCAGACCATAAAGGAATGAAGTTGGAAATTAGCAACTCAGGAATCCCTAGAGCATACGCAAACACATGGAGATTGAACAACATGCTCCTGAATGAACAATGGGTCATAGAAGAAATTAAAAGAGAAATCAAAAATTTTCTGGAAGTAAATGAGGATAACAGTACAACATACCAAAACTTATGGGACGCAGCAAAAGCAGTGTTAAGAGGAAAGTTTATATCCATAGGTGCCTACATCAAGAAATTGGAAAGGCACCAAATAGGTGAGCTCACTTTACCTCAAGGATTTAGAAAACCTACAGCAAACCAGACCCAAATCTAGTAGGAGAAGAAAAATAATTAAAATCAGAGAAGAAATCAACAGGATTCAATAAAAAAAATTACAAAAAATCAGCCAAATGAGGAGCTGGTTTTTTGAAAAAATAAACAAAATTGACACCCCATTGGCCCAGCTAACTAAAAAAAGAAGAGAAAAGACCCAAATCAATAAAACAGAGATGAAAAAGGAAACATAGCAGCAGACACCACAGAAATAAAAGAATCATCAGAAATTACTACAAGGACTTGTATGCCAGCAAACAGGGAAATCTATCAGAAATGGATAGATTCCTGGACACATGCAATCTACCTCAATTGAACCAGGAAGACATAGAAAACCTAAACAGACCCATAACTGAGACAGAAATTGAAACAGTAATAAAGGCCCTCCCAACAAAGAAAAGCCCAGGACCAGATGGATTCACTGCTGAATTCTACCAGACATTTAAAGAAGAACTGACTCCAATTCTTCTCAAACTATTCTGAACAATTGAAAAAGAGGGAGTCCTCCCAAATTCTTTCTATGAAGCCAGCATCACCTTAATTCCTAAGCCGGAAAAAGATGCAGCATTGAAAGAGAACTACAGACCAATATCCCTGATGAACATAGATGCAAAAAACCTCAATAAAATTCTGGCCAATAGAATGCAACAACACATCAGAAAGATCATCCACCCAGACCAAGTGGGATTTATCCCCGGTATGCAGGGATGGTTTCATGTGTGCAAAACAATCAATGTGATACACCACATTAACAGACTGCAGAAGAAAAACCACATGATTATCTCAATAGACGCCGAGAAAGCAGTTGATAAAATACAACACCCTTTCATGATGAAAACTCTAAGCAAACTGGGTTTGGAAGGAACATTCCTCAATACAATCAAAACAATCTATGAAAAACCCACGGCCAACATCCTATTGAATGGGGAAAAGTTGGAAGCATTTCCACTGAGATCTGGTACCAGACAGGGATGCCCACTCTCACCACTGCTATTCAATATAGTCCTGGAAGTTCTAGCCAGAGCTATTAGGCAAGAAAAAGAAATTAAAGGGATACAAATTGGGAAGGAAGAACTCAAACTATCCCTCTTTGCAGATGATATGATTCTTTATTTAGGGGACCCAAAGAACTCTACTAAGAGACTATTGGAACTCATAGAAGAGTTTGGCAAAGTAGCAGGGTATAAAATCAATGCACAAAAATCAACAGCCTTTGTATACACAGGCAATGCCATGGCTGAGGAAGAACTTCTAAGATCAATCCCATTCACAATAGCTACAAAAGCAATCAAATACCTTGGAATAAACTTAACCAAGGACGTTAAAGATCTCTACGATGAAAATTACAAAACCTTAAAGAAAGAAATAGAAGAGGATACCAAGAAATGGAAAAATCTTCCATGCTCATGGATTGGAAGAATCAATATCATCAAAATGTCCATTCTCCCAAAAGCAATTTATAGATTCAATGCAATACCAATCAAGATACCGAAGACCTTCTTCTCAGATCTGGAAAAAATGATGCTGAAATTCATATGGAAACACAGGAGACCTCGAATAGCTAAAGCAATCTTGTACAACAAAAACAAAGCTGGAGGCATCACAATACCAGATTTCAGGACATACTACAGGGCAGTTGTAATCAAAACAGCATGGTACTGGTACAGAAACAGATGAATAGACCAATGTAACAGAATTGAAACACCAGAAATCAATCCAAATATATACAGCCAATTCATATTTCATCAAGGATCCAAAACCAATCCCTGGAGTAAGGACAGTCTATTCAATAAATGGTGCTGGGAAAATTGGATTTCCATGTGCAGAATCATGAAGCAAGACCCCTACCTTTCACCTTACACAACAATCCACTCAACATGGATTAAAGACTTAAATCTAAGACCCGACACCATGAAATTATTAGAGAGCATTGGAAAATCCCTGCAAGATACAGGTACCGGCAAAGACTTCTTGGAAAAGAACCCAGAAGCACAGGCAGTCAAAGCCAAAATCAACTGTTGGGATTGCATCAAATTGAGAAGTTTCTGTACTGCAAAAGAAACAGTCAGGAAAGTGAAGAGACAACCGACAGAATGGGAAAATATATTTGCAAACTATGCAACCGATAAAGGGTCGATAACCAGAATCTACAAAGAAATCAAGAAACTCCACAACATCAAAACAAACAACCCACTTAAGAGATGGGCCAAGGACCTCAACAGACATTTTTCAAAAGAGGAAATCCAAATGGCCAACAGACACATGAAAAAATGTTCAAGATCACTAGCAATCAGGGAAATGCAAATCAAAACCACAATGAGGTTTCACCTCACCCCAGTGAAAATGGCTCACATTCAGAAATATACCAACAACAGATGCTGGCGAGGATGTGGGGGAAAAGGGACACTAACCCACTGTTGGTGGGAATGCAAACTGGTCAAGCCACTATGGAAGTCAGTCTGGAGATTCCTCAGAAACCTGAATATATCCCTACCATTCAACCCAGCCATCCCACTCCTTGGAATTTACCCAAAGGAAATTAAACTGGCAAACAAAAAAGCAGTCTGCACATTAATGTTTATTGCAGCTCAATTCACAATAGCTAAGACCTGGAACCAACCCAAATGCCCATCAACAGTAGACTGGATAAAGAAATTATGGGACATGTACTCTACAGAATACTATACAGCAGTCAAAAACAACGAAACCCAGTCATTTGCAACAAGATGGAGGAATTTGGAAAACATCATGCTGAGTGAATTAAGCCAGTACCAAAGGGACAAATATCATATGTTCTCCCTGATTGGCGACAACTAACTGAGCACCAAAGGGGAAACTTGTTGAAACGAAATGGACACTATGAGAAACAGTGACTTGATCAGCTCTTGTCCTGACGGTTGATGTACAATGTAATACTTTATCCATTTTAGTATTTTTTTTTTGTTCTAGTACCATTGGTTGAACTCTGTAATTAACACACAATTATTCTTAGGTGTTTAAATTTTAACTGAAAAGTGATCCCTGTTAGGAATTTGGAAAACATTATGTTGAGTGAAATAAGCCAATCCCAAAGGGACAAATACCACTTGTTCCCCTGATAGGTGACAACTAACTGAGCACCTAAAAGGAAACTTGTTAAAGTGAAATGAACACTATGAGAAACGGTGACTTGATCAGCCTTCACCCTGACTGTTGATGAGCAGCTTAATATGTTATCCCTCTTAGTATTTTTTGTATTTGTTCTACTTAATACTTTTGGTTGAATACTGTAATCAATACACAGTTATTCTTAAGTGCTGAAACTTAACTGAAAAGTGATCGCTGTAAAATATAAGAGTGGGAATAAGAGAGGGAAGAGATGTGCAGTTCGGGACATGCTCAAGCTGACTTACCTCAAACGGTAGAGTTAGAAACATACCAGGGGATTCCAATTCAGTCCCATCAAGGTGGCATGTACCAATGCCATCACACTTGTCCCAGTGATCAATTTCAGTTCACAGTTGATCATAATGATATGACTGAGAACCAAAGGGATCACATAAACAAGACTAGTGTCTGCAAATACTAGCTGATAGAATAAAAAAGGGAGAGAATGATCCAACATGGGAAGTGAGATACACAGCAGACCCATAGAATGGCAGATGTCCTAAACAGCACTCTGGCCTCATAATCAGCCCTTAAGGCATGCGGATCGGACTGAAATGCCCATGAGAGTATTTCAGGCATGGAAAGCCAAGACACTCTGGCAAAAAAAAAAAAAAAAAAAAAAACCTAAATGAAAGATCTCCACGAGTGAGATCCCAGTGGAAAGAATGGGTCATCAAAGAAGGAGGTACCTTTCTCTGAATGGAGGAGAGAACTTCCACTTTGACCATGGTCTTGTCTAAAAATGATCAGAGTCAGTGAACTCAGGGTGCTTCCATAGCCTTGGCAGCTCATGACAAGAGCCTAGGTTGATTACTGATGCCATAAACAAGAGTGTCAATTTGTTAAGTCAACAACAGGAGTCACTGTGCACTTACTCCTCATGTAGGATCTTTGTCCTTAGTGTGCTGTACATTGAGATTTAATGCTATAATTAGTACTCAAACAGTATTTTTCACTTTATGTTTCTGTGTGGGAGCAAACTGTTGAAATCTTTACTTAATGTATGCTAAACTGATCTTCTGTATATAAAGAGAATCGAAAATGAATCTTGATGTGAATGGAAGGGGAGAGGGAGTGGGAAAGGGGAGGGTTGCGGGTGGGAGGGACGTTATGGGGGGGAAGTCATTCTAATCCATAAGGTGTACTTTGGAAATTTATATTCATTAAATAAAAGTTTAAAAAATAAAAGAAAAAAAAAGAAAGTTTATATTTACTAAATAAAAAAATAATTAAAATCTTTTAAAATTAAAAAAACGATTGTTATTCATTTATTTGACAGGTAGAGTTACAGACAGTGAGATAGAGAGAAAAGGCTTCCTTCCATTGGTTCACTCCCCCGATGGCTTCCATGGCCGGAGCTATGCTGATCCGAAGCCAGGAATCAGGTACTTCTTCCAGGTCTCCCATGTAGGTGCAGGGGTTCAAGCACTTGGGCCATCCTCCACTGCACTCCCGGGCCACAGCAGAGAGCTGGACTGGAAGAGGGGCAGCCGGGATTAGAACCCGGTGCCTATATGGGATGCTGGTGCCGCAGGCAGAGGATTAACCTAGTGCACCGCCGCTCCGGCCCCAGCATATGTCGTCTTTTTTTTTTATGTACCATACTGTTCATAGTTAATATGTTATGTATCTGTTATTTACTTAATGTACCTCATTTTCTTATTCTCTATTGAGTGTCTGCATTTCTTTTTTGCAAATAGGTAAGCAGTGATGTAGGGAACATCGTTTTTCTTTGTATTTTCTTTTAATTTTAATTAGTGTGTCACAGGCTCAGTGTGCTTTGTAGAGAGAGTTGTAAGAGCTTAATGATAGTCCCTTCTGCCCTCCACCTTACTCTCTTGCACTGTGTTTCCTTCTCCCTTTTCTTTGTCCTTGGTTTAGTTTTTGAGAGAGCCAATTTTCAAATTAAATTACAGTAAAAAGGCTTAATACTTTAACAAATAAGTTTAACATGTAAAAAGCAAAATGATACCAGTTTAATGAGAATATTGACAATGACTGTAAACAATAATTGAATAGAAAAATGATCATTTCGCCCTTATGCAGTAAATTTTAAAGTAATTACAGATCATTAAATCTGTGGTACTGTAAGATTCTTAACTATTGGTTTCACAAAGTTATAAAAGTTTTACAATGCTGTCTTTGCAGTAATACTGATGCACACAAACCTTTCTTCTTTTTTTTTCCCCTAAATTCATATCAGGGGGAACATGTGGTATTTGTCTTTCTGGGTCCAGATTATTTCACTCAACATGATGACATGATGTGCTCCAGCTCTGTCCATTTTGCTGCAAATAGTAGAATTTCATTCATTTTATGGCTCGGTAAGATTCCATTGTGTATGTATACCACATTTTTTTTTTACCCATTCATCTAATGATGGACACCTTTGTGAGTTCCAGATTTTGGCTGTTGTGAACAGTGCTGCTAAAAATACGATGCATGTATCTCTTGGATAGTTTGTGTTCAAGTATTTTGGTATATACACAGTACTGTGATGTGGAAAATCTATTTCTGGTTTTAAAAACACATCTCTGCTGGCGCCATGGCTCAATAGGCTAATCCTCCGCCTAGCGGCACTGGCACACCAGGTACTAGTCCCGGTCGGGGCGCCGGATTCTGTCCCGATTGGCCCTCTTCCAGGCCAGCTCTCTGCTGTGGCCAGGGCCAGGGAGTGCAGTGGAGGATGGCCCAAGTGTTTGGGCCCTGCACCCCATGGGAGACCAGGAGAAGCACCTGGCTCCTGGCTTCAGATCAGCGTGGTTCACATGCCGCAGCGCGGCGGCCGTGGTGGCCATTGGAGGGTGAACCAATGGTAAAGGAAGACCTTTCTCTGTCTCTCTCACTGTCCACCTCTGCCTGTCAAAAAAAAAAAAAAAACATTCATCTCATCTCTACATTGTTTTCCACAATGGCTAAACTAATTAAGATTTCTCCCAGCAGTGTTTAAGTGTTCTTTTTTCACCATATCCTTGTCAGCATTTGTTACTCTGTGTTTTGGATTTTATCTATTCTGTTATGGGTGAGGAGATATGTCATTGTCTAGAGCTGAGCATTTTATTTCATATATTTGTTGGCTATTTGCATTTTACACTGGCACTGCGGCTCAGTAGGCTAATCCTCCTTTTCAAGAACTGCCTGTAAACCCTTTTCCCTTTCTGAATTGAATTGATGTTGTTTTTGACCTTTTAAGTTGCTGATATATTCAGGATGTTAATCCTTTGTCAGATAGATGCTTTGCAAATATTTTTTTTTGTGTGGTCTTTTGGATGTCTGTCCACTCCTATCATTTTCTTTGCTTCTGAGTTTGATACAGTTGCACTTGCTTAATTTTGCTTGTTGCCTGAGCTGTGGGGATCCTGTCCATGAAGGTGTTCCCTATACTGATGTCGTTGAGTGTTTCCCTTACATTTTCTTTTAGCAACTTCAAAATATCAGGGCTTAAATTAGGTCTTTGATCTATGTTTGGTTGATTCTTGTATGTGGTGAGAGATATGGATATAATGTCATTCTTCTATGTACATGCATCCAGTTTTGACAGCTCCATTTTTGAGGATATTATCATTAACTCCACTGTGTGATCAGAGCACTTTGGTTGTAAGTCAGTTGGCTATATGTATGTGTATGTATTTGATCCCCATTATTGATGCATATGAGACTAACATTTAGATAATGACTTATCTGTCATCTAGCTATAAAGTGTTATGGTTATTGAATGTGAAATGTGAGAAACTTCTTATTTTCCAGAATCACATATTCATGAGTTTGCCTCTGCTTCTTGAGATACGGAAACTTGTCTTGATCTATTTCAGGGAGCACTTTCACTTTTTTTTTTGACAGACAGAGTGGACAGTGAGAGAGAGAGAGAGAGAGAGAGAGAGAGAGAAAGGTCTTCTTTTGCCGTTGGTTCACCCTCCAATGGCCACTGCGGCTGGCTTGCTGCGGCCGGCGCATCGCGCTGATCCGAAGGCAGAAGTCAGGTGCTTCTCCTGGTCTCCCATGCAGGTACAGGGCGCAAGGACTTGGGCCATCCTCCACTGCACTCCCGGGCCATAGCAGAGAGCTGGCCTGGAAGAGGGGCAACCGGGACAGAATCCGGCGCCCCGATTGGGAGTAGAACCAGGTGTGCTGGCGCCGCAAGGCAGAGGATTAGCCTATTGAGCCACGGCGCCGGCCTCACTTTTTTTAATTGTAAAAGCACTGGGGGGAAAGAATAGCTTAGTGCAGAGGGGAAACAGCTTTCCTTTCTGTTATGAAACCCCCACAGGGTAAGGTCCTCTGAATGTGGCTGTATGATGTAAAATCCAGGTGGTAAAGACAGTAGATGGCACATTGCCTGTCTTTGTATTCTTATTTCTACCAAACAGGTTACTGAATATGTTGGGTAGTAAAGAGTGGATGGGAATAAACGCAGCAAATTAACAGGTGCCCACTTTATTATTTTACACAATTTTAAATGAATTTTAAGATGATAAATGACGCAGAATATATACTTAAATAGCATGTAATGTTAAAGCTAAAGTAGAAAAATATTTATTGACAAATTCATCACAATTAAACAAAATATCAAATAATAAAATGAAAGAAAACCATTCTTTTTGTGGCATGAAATAGTAACAACAATCTTCAGTATCAAGCTTTCACTAAAATGTGAAGACGAGAGGCTCAGCAGCATTGAAGTGGAAGTATCAGAAATGCTGTGTGAGTGTGCCGCTCCTGCTGGTGACAGTGATGATGGTGGATTCATCCCACAGAGAAAGCATAGACATCCTGAAAAGAAGCAGTTGCCTATTAAGGAGGATGGAGAATATTGAGTAAGTCAATAGCAACATTTAACAGTAACTGTGATATTGGTCCGCAAAAGTATTTCTACTGTAGCAGAATATTCATGATTAACAAATGTTGTACTTCTGCTAAAAATCTTATGTGGTGTTTTGTAATGAGAAAAATACAAGTTAACAAAAAATTGACATCCAATTTTTCAAAACCTATTGACAAGTATTTAGTTTAGAAACTAATAACCAGTTGGAAAATGGTTGTGTTTTTGGGCTTTGTTCCCATTGCCTGAGTGCTCCAATATCAGATCCACAAAATGGTCCTAATGTTGCTGAGGCATGATTGCCCAGCATATTCCTGTATTTCTGGAAACATTTCTGTGTATTGAGAAAGCCTATCAGAATCAAGCCATTATCCTTCACTATCTGTATCAGTGATGCAGATGGCTCATTGGTTTTCTTGTTGCATTTTTTTCTTAAAGCCTCTTTTCATCAATTCTTAACACAGCAGACTCCTTAAAATATAATTAAGATTATGTGATTCCTCTGCTCAAAACCTTGTACCTGCCTCTCATCTCATCATTCAGTATGCAGTGTCAAAGTTCTTCCTCATGCCTACAAGGCAATACATGATCTGACTTTCTCTCTCTGACTGAAACGTTTGGTTTCTATCTCCTTCACTCTGCTCCATCTGCACTGAATGCACCATTTCTTAAACACTCTAGACATCCTGTACTTGAAGCTTTTCCTTCAGATATCCTCTTGATTGTTTCTTGCCATTTCTGTAGATTTATTTACATAGTATTTCCATATCTAAGTGTAAGAATCCTTGATACATTATTTTAAAAAGACTGATGAATAATTGTCTTTTTTTTTCTTTATTTGACAGAGTTAGACAGTGAGAGAGACAGAGAGAAAGGTCTTCCTTCCGTTGGTTTACCCTCCCAAATGGCCAGCACGGCCGGTGCCGCGCTGATCTGAAGTCAGGAGCCAGGTGCCTCTTCCTGGTCTCCCATGCGGGTGCAGGGGCCCAAGCACTTCGGCCATCCTCCTTGCCTTCCTGGGCCACAGCAGGGAGCTAGACCAGAAGAGGAGCAACCGGGACTAGAACCCTGTGCCCATATAGGATGCTGGCACCACAGGTGGAGGATTAACTTAGTGCGCCACAGTGCTGGTCGCTGTCTTTTTCTTTCTTTCTTTTTCTTTTTTTTAAAAGAAGATTTATGGGGGCTGGCGCCATGGTGCACTAGGTTAATCCTCTGCCTGCAGCACCAGCATCCCATATGGGCACCGGGTTCTAGTCGTGGTTGTTCCTCTTCCAGTCCAGCTCTCTGCTGTGGCCTGGGAGGGCAGTGGAGGATGGCCCAAGTGATTGGGCCCCTGCACCTGCATAGGAGACCAGGAAGACGCACATGGTTTTGGATCGGAGTAGCTCCGGCCATTTGGGGGGTTAACCATTGGATGGAAGACCTTTCTCTCTGTCTCTGTCTCTCTCTCTCTCTCTATCTCTGTAACTCTGTCAAATAAAAAAATAAACAAATAAAATAAAAAAATTATGTATTTGAGAGACCGAGTTACCAACAGAGAGAGGGAGAGTCAGAGAGTTCGGTCTTCCATCTGCTGGTTCACTCCCCAAATGGCTGCAAATGGCAGGAGCTGGTCTGATTGAAGCTAGGAGCCAGGAGCTTCTTTTGGGTCTCCCGTGTGGGTACAGCAGTCCAAGTACTTTGTCCATCTTCCACTGCTTTCCCAGACACATTAGCAGGGAGCTAGATGGGAAGTGGAACAGCAGAGAATCAAACCAGTCCCCTAATGGGATGCTGGCACAACAGGTAGAGGCTTAACCTACTACACCACAGTGCTGGCCCCAATGAATAATTGTCTTTTTTTTTTTTTTTGACAGGCAGAGTGGACAGTGAGAGAGAGAGACAGAGAGAAAGGTCTTCCTTTGCCGTTGGTTCACCCCGCAATGGCCACCGCGGTCGGCGTGCTGTGGCCAGCGCACCGCGCTCATCCGATGGCAGGAGCCAGGTACTTACCCTGGTCTCCCATGGGGTGCAGGGCCCAAGCACTTGGGCCATCCTCCACTGCACTCCCTGGCCACAGCAGAGAGCTGGCCTGGAAGAGGGCCAATCGGGACAGAATCCGGCGCCCCGACCGGGACTAGAACCCGGTGTGCTGGCGCCGCTAGGTGGAGGATTAGCCTAGTGAGCTGCGGCGCCGGCCGTCTTTTGGACATCAATTGATGTATAGTTTTATGGTTGGAATTGGCTCATTCAGAACTGGCTTAGCACCATGGTGGTTTTACATTTTTTTTATTTTACTCATTTCAAAGGCAGAGTCATAGAGAGAGGCAGAGACAGAAAGAGGTCTCCCATCTACTGGTTTACTCCTCAAATGGCTGCAACAGCCAGAGCTGAGCCGATCTGAAGCCAGGAGCCAGGAGCTTTTTCGGGTCTTCCATACTAGTGCAGGGGCCCGAGGACTTGGGCCATTTTCCACTGCTTTCCCAGGCACAGTAGCAGGGAGCTGGAATGGAAGTGGAGCAGCCGGGATTAGAATTGGCACCTCTATGGGATGGGCACTGCACCACAGTGCCAGTCCTAGTTTTACTTTTTAATTGTTGAATTTTTTATTTAGTGGGGCCATTAAGTCTTGGAACATAATATATGTAAAATGTTATCTATAAAATAAAAAATTAAAGAAATAAGTAGTTTAGATATAGAATCTTTCTAATTTTTTTTTTTTGACAGGCAGAGTGGACAATGAGAGAGAGACAGAGAGAAAGGTCTTCCTTTGCCGTTGGTTCAGCCTCCAATGGCCACTGCGGCCTGCACGTTGCGGCCAGCGCAGTGCGCTGATCCGAAGCCAGGAGCCAGGTGCTTCTCCTGGTCTCCCATGCGAGTGCAGGGCCCAAGGACTTGGGCCATCCTCCACTGCACTCCTTGGCCACAGCAGAGAGCTGGCCTGGAAGAGGGCCAATCGGGACAGAATCCGGCGCCCCGACCGGGACTAGAACCCGGTGTGCTGGCGCCGCTAGGTGGAGGATTAGCCTAGTGAGCTGCGGCGCCGGCCGTCTTTTGGACATCAATTGATGTATAGTTTTATGGTTGGAATTGGCTCATTCAGAACTGGCTTAGCACCATGGTGGTTTTACATTTTTTTTATTTTACTCATTTCAAAGGCAGAGTCATAGAGAGAGGCAGAGACAGAAAGAGGTCTCCCATCTACTGGTTTACTCCTCAAATGGCTGCAACAGCCAGAGCTGAGCCGATCTGAAGCCAGGAGCCAGGAGCTTTTTCGGGTCTTCCATACTAGTGCAGGGGCCCGAGGACTTGGGCCATTTTCCACTGCTTTCCCAGGCACAGTAGCAGGGAGCTGGAATGGAAGTGGAGCAGCCGGGATTAGAATTGGCACCTCTATGGGATGGGCACTGCACCACAGTGCCAGTCCTAGTTTTACTTTTTAATTGTTGAATTTTTTATTTAGTGGGGCCATTAAGTCTTGGAACATAATATATGTAAAATGTTATCTATAAAATAAAAAATTAAAGAAATAAGTAGTTTAGATATAGAATCTTTCTAATTTTTTTTTTTTTTGACAGGCAGAGTGGACAATGAGAGAGAGACAGAGAGAAAGGTCTTCCTTTGCCGTTGGTTCAGCCTCCAATGGCCACTGCGGCCTGCACGTTGCGGCCAGCGCAGTGCGCTGATCCGAAGCCAGGAGCCAGGTGCTTCTCCTGGTCTCCCATGCGAGTGCAGGGCCCAAGCACCTGGGCCATCCTCCACTGCACTCCTTGGCCACAGCAGAGAGCTGGCCTGGAAGAGGGGCAACCGGGACAGAAACCGGCGCCCTGACCGGGACTAGAACCTGGTGTGTTGGTGCCGCAGGCAGAGGATTAGCCTATTGAGCCATGGTGCTGGCCCGAATCTTTTTAATTTTTTTTATTTGAGATACATAAAGAGAGAGACTTTATACAGCAAATATGCAGGGACATTTTGAATTGTTTGCATACTTCCTAGGAATTTATGGGCACAAAACTTTCTCTTGTGAAATATGAAATCCTTTTAAATCATATGGCAAGTTCTTTAATGTTATTACTTCTAATAATTAACTATATTCTAGCAAATTATAATTTTAATGGTGGTATGGTAGTGCATCCTATGGAAATTTGATTTTTATAAATTTGAATGTTGGATTATTTTAATTTTTAGTATTATAAAAAATGCTGCAACAAACATTGTGTAAATATTTCTTTTTACATTTTTTGACAAGACATTATATTTGCAGTGAAACTGGTACAGCAAGAATTTCTTTCTTGTTTTTTTTTTTTTTATTTTTAGCTCCCACATAAAAGGGAGAACATGCAGTATTTATCTTTTGGTGTTGGTTTATTTCTCTCAACATGATGTCCTCCAGTTGTAACCATTTTGATGCAAAGATAGAACTTCATTATTTTTCTATCTGAATAATAATCCATTGTGTGTGTGTATGTATCACATTTTCTTCATCTATTTTTCTGATGACAGATACCTTGGTTGGTTCCATTCGTACCTTTTGTGAACAGTGCTGCCCTAAATAATGTTGGTACAGGTATTTATTTGATACAATGTGTTCATGACTTGGGTATATGCCCAGTGGTGGGATTGCTGGGTCATATGGCAAATCTATTTCTAGGTTTTTATGATATTGCTAGTTTTACAGTTTTTGCACTAATTTGCATTCCACAGTGTATAAGAGTTCCCCTTTCTCCATATCCTCACCAGAATTTGTTACTCTTTGTCTTGTGGAAAATAGCTGTTCTATCAGGGGTGAGGTAATATGTTATTGTGGTTTTGATTTGCATTTCCCTGATGCCTGATAATTTTGAACATTGTTTCTCATATTTGTTTGCCATTTTTGTTTCTTCTTTTGAGAACTTTCTGGTGATGTCCTTCTTTTGCCCATTTCTTTATTGAATTTTTTTTTATATCCTGGATAGGTAGCTTACAGATATTTCCCATTGTTTTGGGTGTCTCTTCACTCTGTTTTTTCTTTCAGTTGATCTACAGAAGCTTCTCAGTTTGATATAATCCCATTTTTCTAGTTTTGGTTTTATTGCCTGTGGTTTGGGGGTCATATGCAAGAAAAATGTTTCTTTACATGTTCAAGTATTTTACATTGAAAAAAATGCTTCAATATATAATTATTGTGTTAAATTCTAAGAAGCTTTTAAAACATCTGACTAATGTTTCTAAATGGCTCTCAAAATTAATATTAATTTATAATTCCACCAGAACATGTGATATCTGTTTTTTCCCAACCTAGAATGGTTTTTGACTCCTATTGGTTTATTCTTAACATATATGGAGTGAAAATAAGAGGGGACGTGATTACTGATTAGTTTTCCAAAATCTTTTTATGTATAGAAAAAACAACTTCTATTGTATTTTTAATAATTACATGTATGTTTATAAATCATAACTTATTAGTGATTAGTTAACTGTCTTTCCTAATTGATGGTAATTAGGACTATGCAAAGAAAAGGCAATTTTTAACTTTTAATTTTACTGGATAATTTCAAAATTGCTTTTGTATAATACTTATCAGAGTTACTGATAACAAATTTACCATTTATCGAAGTGTTCTTTCAAGCATATCTGTCTTTTGAAGAAGAGATTGAAGTGAGACATAAGAAACATAATAATTACAAAGAAAAATATTTGATATAAAAATGTATTAGAATATATAAGCTTCATAATAGGAGCCAAATTACAAAATGAGCATTCTCTTTTCTAACAAAATGAATACTAAGATAAGGATTTTTACCTTAAGAATAAGAGAACAGATGAGTCAACAACAAGAGTCACTGTGCACTTACTCCCCATGTGGGAATCCATGTCCTTAATGTGTTGTACAATGTGAATTAATGCTATAACTAATACTCAAACAGTACGTTACACTTTGTATTTCTGTGTGGGTGCAAACTGTTGACATCTTCACTTAATATATACTAAATTGATCTTCTGTATATAAAATGGTTCTTCTGTATATAAAATTCATTGAAAATGAATCTTGGCCAGCGCCGTGGCTCAATAGGCTAATCCTCCGCCTGCAGTGCCGGCACACCGGGTTCTAGTCCCGGTAGGGGCACCCACCGGATTCTGTCCCGGTTGCCCCTCTTCCAGGCCAGCTCTCTGCTGTGGCCAGGGAGTGCAGTGGAGGATGGCCCAAGTCCTTGGGCCCTGCACCTGCATGGGAGACCAGGAGAAGCACCTGGCTCCTGGCTTCAGATCAGCATGGTGTGCTGGCCGCTGCACACTGGCTGCAGCGTCCATTGGAGGGTGAACCAACGGTAAAGGAAGACCTTTCTCCCTGTCTCTCTCACTATCTGCTCTGCCTGTCAAAAAAAAATAATCTTGATGTGAATGGAATGGGAAAGGGAACGGGAGAGGGGAGGGTTGCGGGTGGGAGGGAAGTTACGGGGCCGGGGAGGGGGGACACTGTAATCCAAAAGCTGTACTTTGGAAATTTATATTTCTTAAATAAAAGTTAAAATAAAAAATAAGGGTAAAAAAGAATAAGAGAACAGAATAAATGCTGATGTGTTCTATGAAAAAACTAGGGAACAGTTAGGGAGAATCAAGGAGCTATATTGCAGAGAAGTAGAGATGAACAAACATCTTGAACAGACGGTTAGCACAATAAAAACAGAATTGAGGACTTTGAAAAATGATTTGAATCAGGTAAATTAATTGTTGCTAAAAATTTACATTTCTAAATTTAATCATTACTAAGTATTATGTTGCCTTCATTTCATCTATATATATTATATATAATGTATATGTTAGCAATCTAAAATTTATTTTAAAAATAAATTATGGTATGTTTTCTAAAATTATTCATTGTAGAGCTTGGCACCTACTGGTACTCAGTGCATGTTTTCTCTATAAAGCAATGAAAGGTGAATTGAGTTCAATCATTCACATAAAGCTTGATTTAGCCATGTTTATATTAAAATTCAGGCTAAATAGCTGTGAAATTATAATAAAATTACTTAAATGTCTTGTGAAGAAACTTTATTTTACAGTTTCATCTCTGCCTGAATTTGAGAACTGTTTTTGCTATTTGATGACTTTAGCTGTGATTCATGAAATTTTTTGTTAATTTTTAAAAATATTTTATTTATTAATTTGAGAGGTAGGGTTACAGAAAGTGAGAGGGAGAGACCGAGAGAGAGGTCTTCCTTCCATTGGTTCACTCCCCAAATGGCTGCAACAGCCAGAGTTATGCCAGTCCAAAGCCGGGAGCCAGGAGCTTCATCCAGGTCTCCCACATGGTTGCAAGGACCCAAGGACCTGGGCCATCTTCTACTGCTTTCCCGGGCCACAGCAAAGAGCTGGATGGGAAGTGGAGCAGCTGGGACTAGAACTGAAACCCATATGGGATGCCAGTGTTGCAGGTGGAGGATTAACCTACTGTGCCACCGCACTGGCTCCATGAAATTAAAAATTAATTATTTCCTGTAAGATACAGGCCCTGGAGCTTTGGTAGGTTGGTTCCTCTTAACAGAATTTTTTAAAAATTGTCACTCTTAAATAAGCCGTTAAACTATTTTTCCTGAAAGCCATGACATGACCAACTTATGAAATATGTCTTTACGTGAGAGAACAGGAAAACAATCCCCAGAGTTCTCTCTCAAGCCAAGAGAATGCAAAAAAACTGCAAGATGAAATGCAACTGATTCACCTTTGCCAAAAAAAAAGGAGGTAGACATTCCACCAAAGGAAGAGAATTATGAGGTATTTTTCTTTATTTGTTGTCAAATATGCATGTGTATGTTTTCATATGTGTATAGATCTATACAACCGCTTGCATCATGGAACATATAGGGCACTTTTAATCCAAATATGTATATATTTTGTAGAAATAGTGGTGGTGGTGACATTTTCAGCCAGTTTGGTAATGTCATGTTAATTCAACTGTGCTTGTCTGTGACTCTGATAGTGGTATTTGCTATGTCCTCTGGGATCCTTGTTCTTTGCAAAAGAAATGACCTGAATTTGCTGCTGGCTACTTTTCTTAGCTTGCTTCCTCTCCATAAAACCTTCAAGGTTCAGACATCTCTGTCTACTCATAATTATTTCTGTCTGTTTTAATGCAAGCTGCAAAAATGTATTTCATTTAGTTTTTTAAATTCATTTTTAAAATTTTATTTTAGGTATACAAAATTATTGTATTCCAGGTACACAGATTTAGGAACATACTGATGCTTCCCACCTACCCTCCCTTCTGCTCATGCCTCCACCATTCCATCTCCTTCCTTTCCTATTCCCTCTCTTAACTTGTGTACTGATCTACTTTCAGTCTATTTATACTCAAAATATTTACCGTACACTAAGAGTTCAACAAATAGCAAGAAGATAAAAAAAAAAACACTCTTCCTAGTAGTAGAGAGCTGTTAGTAATCATCAATGGTCAGATATCAATTTTCACTCCCATATATTACATTTTTGGTATTTGTCTTTTGGGGACTGACATATTTCACTAATTAGAATGGTTTACATTTGAACCCATTTTGTTGCAAAACACAGTATTTTGTTTCTTTTTAAGGCTGAGTAGTATATTCCATGGTATGTGTGTGTGTGTGTGTGTGTGTGTATGTATGTGTGTATATATATACACATATACATATGTATATATATACATATTCTTTACCCATTCATCAGGTGATGAACATCTGGTTAGATTCCATATCTTAGCTATTGTGAATTGAACTGCAATAAACATGAGGGTACAGATAAATCTTTCATATGCTGATTTCATTTCCCTCAGGCAAATTCCTAGTAATGGGATTGCTGGGTCTTATGGCAGATCTATTTTTCAGGTTTCTAAGGTATCTCCACACTGACTTCCACAATGGCTGTACTAGTTTGCATTCCCACCAAAAGTGGATTAGGGTATCTTTTCCCTTACATCCTCACCAGCATGTGCTTGTTTATTTTTCAAGCTCATGAAACATTTTATTGTACATAATAAAAGTGGTATTTTTTAAAAAAAATTTCCAGGCCAAATCTGCAGGAATACATGAGGAATGGATTCCACTGAAGTATAATTAGCAATACTTTATGGAATGGATCATTGATCCACTCCACTTCTCATAGTAAATACAAATGTTCACTATAGACTTGAAATTCCTATAACATAAGTAATTCTATTCTTTAAAACTGGAATGGCATACCATATGTAATCTCAGCTTTTCTAATTTACAACCATTAAGAATTACAGTATATCCAAATAATGCATTTTAAAATCGTATATGACTCATTAGTAAGAGATTTTTCTACTCAATAAATAGGAAAATTTGAATTTTAATATTACATTGAATTTCATCACTTTTCAAGAAAAAAACTGAGAGTCATAAGTTCAGGATTTTTTTATAAACAAATACTGACAGCAGTATTTTAATAACAGAAAATTATAAAAAAATACAAATATGTAGCAAAAGGATAAATATCTAATCTATTCTTAAAATGGAATAGCCTACAAAACTAAAATGAATACACTATGGCCGCATGCAATAATGCACAAGTCTTTAAAATGTTGAGTGAAGCAGGACACAATTCATGATGTATGTTCATATATAAAACATGCAAAAAACTACTTTATGACATTATAAGCCAGGGAAGTGGTAATCTTTGGAGGAAAAGCTAGCTACTCTTTATTACACAGAGTACAATGAAGAAGAGTTCAGAGATATTTTCTTTCTTTTCAAGAGAGACTGATGCTTATAACCACTTTATAATTTGCCTCTGCATGTATTTTTTAATAAAGTATGAATTAAAACTTTAAAAAATAGTTCATAGCTGGTAAGAGTTCTCTAACAATGATTACACCCATTTCATACACTAGTAAACAGTAGTTATGTAATATGGTACTTAATAATCAGGATTATGTTTGTGATTAAAATTACATAAACATGTAAAACATGCTTTCTTTAAGAAACCCTAAAAGTTAAAAATAACTTTGGAATAATTCACAAAGTAATCAAATAATTTACTGCATTTCCATCTTTTCTGCTTTATGAGTTCTCTGATGGAAAATGACATTTACCTTATAAAGAAAGAACTTACACACTCACTGCAAACTTCTCACCTGTGTGAGTTCTCTGCTGTACAATGAGATTCGTCTTCTAGTGGAAGCACTTTCCACATTCATTACATTTATATGGTTTCTCTCCCATGTCTGTTCTTTGATGATGAATGAGATATGACTTCCTACTAAAAACTTTCCCACTTTGAGGACATTCATAGGATTTCTGCCCTGTGTGTATTTTCTGATGTACAGTGAGGATTGCTTTCTGGCAAAAGAACTTCCCACATACATTACAGATACAGAGTTTCTCCCCTATGTGAATTCTCTGATGTAGAATGAGATTTGTCCTCTGACTGAATGACTTCCCACGTTCATTACATTCATATGTTTTTTCCCCTGTATGAGTTCTGTGGTGATCAGTGAGGTATGACTTCATTATAAAGGCCTTCCTACACTGAGGACATTCATAAGATTTCTCTCCTGTGTGTGGTCTCTGGTGTGCTACAAGGGTTGTCTTTTGGCAGAGACTTTCCACATTCATTACTAATGTAAGGTTTCTCCTCATTAAGAGTTTTCTCATGAAGAGCAAGGGTTGTCTTTTGGGAGAAGGATTTCCCATATTCATTACAAATATATGGCTTCTCCCCTGTATGAGTTCTCTTTTGGACAGTAAGCTTTGCCTTTTGGTGAAAGGACTTCCCACATTCTTTACGAATTTTGAGTTTCTCCTCAGTGTGAATCCCCTGATGTAGAGATAGTGTGGTCTTCATTGCTTTCATACGGTTTCTCTTCTGTATTCTCTGACTGAGGTGTGACTTCAATCTGAAGGCATTCCTACATTAGGAACATTCATATGCTATCTCCTCTGTATGTGTTCTCTGGTGATCAGTGAGGGCTGTCTTTAAATGGAAAGACTTACCACATTCACTACAAAGGGTTTCTCTCTTGTGTGAGTTCTTTGGTGATCAATGAGATATTACTTCCTTCTAAATGCATTTCCACATTGATGGCACTGATAAGGGTTTTCCTCTGTGGAAATTCCCTGATGTAGAATCAATACTGACTTCCTGCAAAGGATTTCCCATATTCAGAGCATTATTATTTTTAATATTAGTTGCTCTTCTCTTTTTATTGTACACAGATGAGCTTTTCCCCTCTGTATGCTCTGCCATGTGTAATTGTAATTAAGCCTCCCGTTTTAAGGAATTATTTCTCACTGCATCATGTCCAAATGACTGACTGGAGTTCTCGTCTTCTGATACTGTATAAGCCCTTCATTATGACTGAAAGCCCTGACACTTTGATTATTGGATTTGACTTGAGGATCAATTTTCTCTTGCTTTGTACTGAGGGGTGATTTCCCATGTCCATTATACTCACTGAGTCTCTTTCTTGCTGGACTTAGATTACTGATGATCGATTTTGAAACACTTTCCAAAATCTTTCCATGAATATCATTCAGGAGGTAAGATTTTTGAATTATCAGAATTTTTGCCTAGAGTGATTGACTTTGACTTTTTTTTTTTTTTTGACAGGCAGAGTGGACAGTGAGAGAGAGAGACAGAGAGAAAGGTCTTCCTTTGCCGTTGGTTCACCCTCCAATGGCCGCCGCGGCCGGCGCGCTGCGGCCGGCGCACCGCGCTGATCCGATGGCAGGAGCCAGGAGCCAGGTGCTTTTCCTGGTCTCCCATGGGGTGCAGGGCCCAAGCACCTGGGCCATCCTCCACTGCACTCCCTGGCCACAGCAGAGGGCTGGCCTGGAAGAGGGGCAACCGGGACAGAATCCGGCGCCCCGACCGGGACTAGAACCCGGTGTGCCGGCGCCGCTAGGCGGAGGATTAGCCTAGTGAGCCGCGGCACCGGCCTGACTTTGACTTTTCATATATGTTACTCTTCTCTTTAATTGGTTTCTTATAGTCGATGCATACAATTGATCTAGAATATTTATCGTTATGTTCCTTGAATTTCACTGAAAAGTCTTTGGTTTTCTGGTTCTCTTCTAAAGTGTGACCTACAAATGGTGTCCATGGCTCTTCTCCTCATTCCAATTTGAGGATCATTCAGACTTGGTCGTGTGACACTGCACAGAGATGAAGTGCCAATAGTTTTCCAACATGATGTCCATGTAAAGAGTCTGCTGAGCAGGAACTAGGTGCTGCCACTCTTCTTGAGTAAAGTCCACAGTCACACCTTTGAATGACACTCATCCCTGTTCCATGGTTTTGAGGTTTTCAAGAGATTACCAGTCTTTTCTTTGGGCTCCTCTTTAGAAAAGGGGTGGTTCCTGAGCACTCGATGAGGATTCCATGGATGGAGGCTGCCTGGATTGCCTGGGATCCTCTCCAACTGGGACAAATAAGACCCACCAGTGTGTGGGGGCCACAACATGCTTACAGGAAGAACTGAGGAGGCAACTGGAGAAGTTTCCCGCAACAGCTGTCTCAGAAGAGATGACTTACACTAAATTATAATGTTACCAGTCTTGTTAGCCTCCTCTTGTCCTTGACTTTTGTCTTGTCTTCCCTTTCCATTTTCCCTATCCATCTGAGCTGGAGATAACCCACCTTTGGCCAAGTGTCAGCAGCCTGAACCTGTGTACTCTTGTGTGGACAGTAATTGTGGGTTCAGAATTATATGTATTACAGTTTGCCTTGTTATAACACATTGGTGCCTTTATGATAAAAATAACTCAGGGACACGTGAAATTCAAGCTAATTTACATAGCTGTCACAAGAAAAAAAACCACTAAATTTCTGAAGTATTATTTTCATTTAATTTCAGAATCTTAAAACAGAATTCGACCTTGGCATTGTTTAGCAAAAGTTTAGTTAAACACTAAGTTGGCTAAATAACCTTCTTGAAAGGTTTAAACACAATGGATAGAGAAAAATGCTTTCCCTCTAATCATCTTAAAGAAATGGAAGAGGTGAGGGAGAAGGCAAATGATTTCTGCAGCAGTATATATGGCTAAATCCATCAACCACCTTAAACTAGAATTTTTATTATTGACCTCATTTAAGAATAATTGTGCAAATATAAAAAATTGCCCATTTTCTAAACTGAAAACAATTGTAAAGTTACAGTAAAATATTTTTGAAACACCTTAAAAATTGATAACCATGAACTTCATTTTAAGAAAGGCCTAACAGAAGTAAATACAAAACAGAAAGTAAACTCCATTTTGTTGCACATGACCAGATCCTGTTTTCTTTACTGCTGTGTAGTATTCCATGGTGTACTTATCCCATGATTTCTTTATTCAGTCTTCAGTTGATAGGAATTTGGGTTGATTCCATGTTTATTCTACTGTGAATTGAGCTGTGGTAAACATGGAGGTAAAGATAGCTCTTTCGTATGCTGATTTTATTTTCTTGGATAAATTCCCTGGAGTGGGATGGCTGGGTCATATGGTATCTCTATATTCTTGTTTTTGAGATATCTCCATACTGTCTTCCATACTGATTTTATCAGTTTACATTCCCACCAACAGTGGGTAAGAGTATCTTTTCCCCTACATCCCCACCAGCATGTATTGTTTGTTGGTTTCTATGTGAAAGCCATTCTGATTGGGGTGAAGTGAAACCTCATTGTGGTTTTGATTTGCAATTCCCTGATGACTAGTGATCATGAGCATTTATTCATGTGTCTGTTGGCCATTTGGATTTCCTCTTTTGAAAAATGTTTAAGTCCTTTTCTTATTTCTTAACTAGGTTGTTTGTCTTGTAGTTGTGGAGTTTCTTGGTCTCTTTACATATCTGGTTATTAACCCTTTATCAGTTGTGTATTGTTAAATAAACAGCAGGAGTCACTTTGTGCTAACTTCCCATGCAGGACATCTGTCCTCAAAGAGTTGTATTATGAAACTTAACAATAAAGCTTGTTCTCAAAGAATTCATTTTAGCATCTTAAGTGGAGGATATTCTATGTCACACAAATTATAGTTATGTCTAAGTGCTCACAAAAGATGTATCATTCCTAGCTTCCTCTTTAAAGATAATTAAGTTTCAAAAAAAGTGAAATTACCATTGAGATGCAATGATTTTGAACAGCCCTTATCTGGACTGTTGAGGAACAGCTTTTGATCTTATTTTTTAGGCTTTTTTTGTTTTTAGATTTTTGTTTGTTTTGATTTTTTTCTCTCTTTTTATCCCTCAAACAAAGTGTTGAACTCTATACTTAGAACAGAGTTAATCTTCTGTGTATGAAGTTAAATTAAAATCTTAGTAAAAGAACAGACTGGGAATAAGAGAGGGAAGGGGATGTGGGGTAGGTGTATGGGTAGAAGGGTGGGTATGATGGGAAGAATTACTATGTTCCTAAAGTTGTACTTAGGAAATGTGTGCAAATAAAAAAGAGCCATAATCCACTCAATTTTTTTAAAAAAGTAAATTAAACCCATTTTTAATCCTTTCTGAAATGAAAAGTAGTGATTGACTAGCTAAGCTATGTGCTGTAATCAAACTGTTTAACTACAGTGATTTTAAATGGCAACAGCCCATCTGACTGGGCAGCTTGGCAGTTCTGAATACTTTTGCAAAAATTTCCTTTTTTAAATGCAAAAGACACTGAAGTGTGAAGTGGCCATGCAGTGTTCATCTGTGAATCCTCCATCTCTTTGCCAATCTTGTAGCTAAGGATCTTGTTCCAATCAATCTTACTGCATGTAACTGGCAACTGCATGCAACTGGCTTTGAAAGTAGTGTGACATTATCTGATGATTCACTCACAGCAGTCTAGTATTCATTTCTAACAGTTTATATATTTTTTGTAAGTTATTTTTCTATTTGTGCCTCATTAGATTCATTGGGGAATAGATCTTTATGACTAACTAGCTGAACAATACCATCTTCATAGTGAGGAACCTGAATTGTCAAGATACAAACGACCTGAATAATTGAAGGTGTGACTGAAAGCTTCCTCTCTGATCTCCAGGGGCCATTCCAAAAGTTTTTTGCTTCAAACTGATGGTTTTCTATGCATGCAATAATGGTTTGCTGTCCATCTATCTTTTTACTCTATACAGTGCAGACCCCCTTTGGATCATGTTCTTTTTTTTTTTAACTTTTATTTAATGAATATAAATTTCCAAAGTACAGCTTATGGATTACAACGGCTTCCCCCCCATATCGTCTCTCCCACCCGCATCCCTCCCCTTTCCCACCCCCTCTCCCCTTCCATTCACATGAGGATTCATTTTCGATTCTCTTTATCTACAGAAGATGAGTTTAGCATACATTAAGTAAAGATTTCAACAGTTTGCTCCCACACAAACATAAAGTGAAAAATAATAGATGATTTTTTAAATGATGATGAAATCAGATCAGACCTATTGTCATGTTTAATCCCAGTGAGAGTCAAGTTGGGAATTGATAATTTCTTCTTCTTTTTTTTTTTTTTTTACAGAAGATCAGTTTTTTTTTTTTTTTGACAGGCAGAGTGGACAGTGAGAGAGAGAGAGACAGAGAGAAAGGTCTTCCTTTGCCGTTGGTTCACCCTCCAATGGCTGCCGCGGCCGGCACGCTTCGGCCGGCGCACCGCGCTGATCCGATGGCAGGAGCCAGGAGCCAGGTGCTTTTCCTGGTCTCCCATGGGGTGCAGGGCCCAAGCACCTGGGCCATCCTCCACTGCACTCCCGGGCCACAGCAGAGAGCTGGCCTGGAAGAGGGGCAACCGGGACAGGATCCGGCGCCCTGACCGGGACTAGAACTCGGTGTGCCGGCGCCGCAAGGCGGAGGATTAGCCTAGTGAGCCGCGGCGCCGGCCTGGATCATGTTCTTTTACATAAGCACAAAGATCCGTTTCTGCTGACCTTCTCCCTGATCAATCACATTTTCTGCTTCTTGGATCTCGGATCAGTTACTCACTTTCTAAAGTGACCAAATTTGAAACAAAGTCTGTTTATGTATACAAAGTCTGTTATCAATATGTTGGATTTAGTCATCTCACCAAACATTTTCATTTACAGCATTTTTGGTTAAACATTTATATTACTAGAGTCCTTTTCATATCCATGAAGAAATGTAGAATTCCAGAGCAACTGAATTATGATATAAATCTTAATATGTATTCTAGATTTTGGATTAACATTGGATTGCCTTTTTTTCTGATCTTCATAACGTTCAATTTTTATGGGAGTAAACAGATGCAGGTTATACTATTCACATGCATGTGTTGCTCCTTTGCTGAGAACATTATAATTATGAATCAGTAACTTAACATCATTAAATACCTCATTAAATTCTCCAGGAGGGGAATGGATGATGAATTTTGCTGCTCTAAGCACTGTCTCCCATCAAACAACCGCTCCTCTAGATCTTCCATCCAACATTTATTGTTTCTTTATTTCTGTATGGGAGCCATTCTAACTGGGTGAGGTGAAACCTCATTATGGTTTTTATTTGCGTTTCCTTGATGGCTAGTGATCCTGAGCATTTTTTTCATGTGTCCGTTGGCCATTTGAATTTCCCTTTTGAAAAATGCCTGTGAGAGTCTTTTGCCCATATCTTTACTCGATTGTTTGTTTTGTTGTTGTTGAGTTTTTGAGCTCTTTATAGAGTCTGAATATTAATCCTTTATCAGTGTCATAGTTCATAAATACTTTATACCATTCTGTCAACTGGTTCTCAGCTTGCTGAAGTTTCTTTTCCAGTTCAGAAGCTTCTCAGCTTCATGTAATCTGATTTGTAAACTTTGGCATTGATTGCCTGGGCATGTGGGGTCTATTCCAAGAAGTTTTTGCCTATGCCAGTGTCTTTCAGAATTTTCACTATATTCTCCTCTAGTTATTGGATGTTCTCAGGTCATAGATTTATATCCTTACCCATTTTGTGTTGATTTTTGTAGAAGATGTAAGGTAGAGATCTTGTTTCATGGTTCTGCATGCAGAGATCCAATATTCCCAGCATCATTTGTTGAAGAGACTGTCCTTACTTCAGGGATTGTTTTTAGCTCCTTTGTCAACAATTACTTGGTTGTACATATGTGGATTGATTTCTGGAGTTTCTATTCTTCACTTGATCTTAGCTAAAAGGCTGAGAAGTGATGGAGTTTATATTCTTGTCCATTGGTCTACATGTCTATTTCTATGACGTAAATTTGGCCTTTAGACAAATGGCTCTATGACCTCTACAAAGGTATAATCTCTCTGACCCTTTACTACATTCTTGCGTGACATTAGATAGTTGAAATAAGTTGGTGATTTTTATACCTTTCAAAATTGTTTTGAAGAATCAAGCTTTTTGAAAAAAGTTGCATGAGACCAGATTACGCAAACTGATGAAAGTAGAGGTGTGTGACTAAAAGAGGACTGAGGCTCTAAAACTGGCTTCCTTATGCCTTCAACTTGCAGTGTCCTCTATGGAAACTTAGACTTCTGTAGAACCTCAGTGAAAACTGGGAGAATCCTTGTAATCAGCAAAAATTCTCTGGGACATTATTACATTGTTTTCCAGTTTAGAATTGCCTCATTTAAAAAATGCTAATTTATTTGAAAAGCAGTTACATACAGGTGGGTAAAATAGCAATGAAGATAGACATTTCACAGCTGCTGGTTCACTCATAAAATATCCATGGCAGCTGAGAGTGAACCCCATCAAAACCAGAAGCCAAAAATTCCATCTAGGTCTCCCATGTGGGTGACAAGCACCCAAGGATTTGAATGATCATCTGATGCCACCCAGAGTACACATTAGGAGGAAGCTGGGTTCAAAAGTGTTGCTAGGAATAGAACGTATCCACTGCAACATGGGTTGCACATGTCCCAAGTGGTATCTTAACCACTGTGCCTAACACTTGCATCTGAAAGATACATCTAAGTACTCATCTAACATCTGCTGGTTTTCCCTCATCAGTAGGGCTAAATCACCCTAACCTCCTCCTTTCCAAGACAAAGCCAGAGATAGCCTCAACACTCAGGGCTCTTTTCCTAAGCTATTCCCTTTCTGGAATAGTTTCCTCCCATGCCCTGACTGTCCTTTGAATGGCGGAGCTTCGGTGTCTTACCTGGAATCTCTTTCTCAGAGACAGTTGACCTCAGCTGTCATTGATATAAAGTATTTCAGGGTCAGAGGCGGGCTGGAGAATTTATATAGGGGAAGGCTGCTCCAGGGGTGGATTAGCGGCAATTCCTTCTACTCTGTATTATTAATATAAGAAATAGAAGAAAAAAGTGAACTCTGCTTAAATTTGTTTACCAAAGCTGTTCTTCAGTACAAGGCATGCAATTTTTCAAGCAGTGTATTCTACTTTTCACCTTGTAAAATTTACATTTACAAATAGTTTTGTGAGTGAGGCATAAAAGCGTAAGATCTATTAACATAGGAAGGACACTTTTAGGAAAAGAATTTTTAGGGGGAAAGGTAACATCATACTGGTAACAGAAAATGTGATTCACACTTTACATAGTTTTCATGTGATACATTCTTTGAGTAAGGCTTTCCCTTCCATCTGGCACTGATTTTTAACTTTCATAATACCTAGCTTGCTCATTTCCCTATTTTTCATTTCTATAAAGCTTTTCCATAAAGCTCTTTTCACAGAAACATTATGAAAAATTCCCTCAAAATATTGAAGAAGTTGCCAGTCGAAAGCATTTGTCATCACACCTAAATCTTGAAAAACATTGGATATCATACTGTCCTTATTACTGTCCTTAAGCAACACAGGGCTATTTTAGGCCCTGTTTGGGGCATTTAATGAGATATTATATTTTCCCATTTATTTCTTTGAAAGGCAGAGTGACAGGGATATAGAGAGCTCCTGTATTCAATCTATTCTATCCAATTCTGTTCTGTTTAATCCCCAAATGCCTGAAATAGTCAGGGCTGGACCAGGATAAAACCAGGATCCAGAAACTTCATCAGATGTTAGATGCCTAAAGATTTGAGCCGTCATCAGCTGCCTCACCAGGCAGATTAACACTAAACTATACTATATGCACAGTAGCAAGGATTCAAACTGACATTTCAGTATGGGATAACAACAACTCAAGTGGTAGTTTAACCCATGGTGCCACCACACAGATCCCAGGATATCATTACTTTTAAAAGCTTCAGTAAAAACACCCTAGATGAAAACACTTGACATACAGTGTGAAATATTCCCACAATTCATAATTAAGTAAATAGAACTAATTAGCCAAGCGATTGAAACATTGGTCCTAACTTCTGAGGAGAAATCAAAGTTATAATTACAGAGCTACATCTTTTTCCTTATTTATAACCTAGGTAGTCATGAATCATGAACTAACTTGAACAATAGCTGTTAACCTGTATTTAACATTTTTCCAGCAAATATTATGACTATTTGTGTCCATAAGAATAAATATTGGCTCTTAGAACAGATAGTATGGCATATTCATTTAATATTTTGCCAGTAGAATTTTCTCCTGACATCCTGAGAGTATCATTTCCTCTATGCATGTACTTAAGATTCTGTGCTGAAAACTGAATATAGAATATATTGTGTTTTTAGTTTTAATTATTTTTATTCTATTTAAAGCAGAAAGAGAGAGGGCCAGAGAGAGACAGAGATCTTCCATCTGCTGGCTCTCTCCCCAGATGTCCACAACAGACAGGGCTCAGCTAGGCTGAAACTAGGACACAGAACTCAATCTCCCATGCAGGCAGTAAAGCCTCGAGTTCTTGAGTCATTTTCTGTCTTCCCAGGGTGTGCGTTACCAGTAGTGGAAAGATGACCCGAACCAGGTTCTTGGATTCAGATGCACTAAAACTTGCTCTTATTAAACTTTAAATTTTTAATTTTCTACAAGTGGATTCTAGAAAATTCAATTTAAGGGAAAATAAAGTGACAAAATTCACTTAATTTTATAAAGGACAGATTTTTCCTAAGAATACCCAAAAAGTTCATTTAGTATAAACCATGACTTGATATTTTAACCTTCTACTGCTAAGATGAAGCAGCACACTTCTAAAATAATGTATTATCAACCGCCTTATACTAATTGTACTTTATATTAGATTAGTGAAATAGCATTACACAAAACTGCTGTCTATTAGGTAATCTTAAAATCATCAAGAATTTTGTTAGATGTAATTTTTGTATTAAGCCGTCTTCAAGTTGGGTCTATAAGGCCTCATTTTCTAAGTAATGCATGAGTTGCATAATGATGTATCCTATTGACTGTAAATGGGATAAATAACATTTCACTTACTTCAGATGCTAGAGGAGATACAAATTTAAATAGAGAACTAGATGAGGTATATTGCTATAATTTGTTAATTGAATTTGGATGAATTGTCTTCTGAAATCAAATATATATTGGAAGTAACAGCACTTTCCATTGCTTGGTTAATAGAAATGGCATGAAATATGTTTCCTTGATGAATCTAATGAAATATGTGAAAACATATACATGATAATGAAGAATATATCAATTTTTAATTTAGTCATCACATTCCATAGCTTTTGAAAAATCTCAGAGCCTATGCATCTCTTATTTCTGAATGGATACTTTTGCATCTCTGTGGTACTGCCAGCCCACACAGTACAATTCAAAGAACACAACAGCACTATCAGCTTCTCAGGTTATGGGAGAGATACCAAGCCCCAGACTCCCAATCACCCATGAATATTTAGGCAGCTACATTTCATGAAGCTGTGATTGGCTGGTGACCTCTGGACATTTACTTTAACAGTGGTTTATCTTTTCCTCATAGGAAGAACTCCAAATTCCTTAACATGGAATAAAAACATTTAAGTCACTTTGGCTCTTGTCAGTCCAAACTAGACTCTAGAATTCCATCCATTTTCTTCCTTACCTCTAGCTTTTTGCAAATCTTATGTTTCTCCCTCTTTCTGATACACATTTTCAATGTCCTCTTGGTGTAAAATTACATGATTCTTGAACCAAATTTCCCATAATATTGGTACAAAATTAGGACACATGGCCCTTCTGTGTGTTGTAGCAATAAACTATTTTATTCCTTTATTCCTGTCATCCCATCTATGACTCAGAATGGAAATGACCTGTTTGTGCTGTTGGGTTTGTTTATGATTATTGATGGATGGACTGTCCTCCTCATTACTTACCACATGTTTGCTGAACAAATGAAAACCAAGAGTTCCAAGTCTTAACACAATGATAACTAATTGCATACATAACTATGGGCAAACTGTGTATAGTAGCGATTTTGTTTTGTAGTCATAGTCATACCTATATATTTTTTCTTAACCGTGTTAGGGTTCTCAAACTTTAAAATACTGATTTAGACTTCATTAACTGTGAAGTCTTCCAGATAAAAAACAGAATTATTATTATTTCTTCTTTTCAGGCATTGATGAACTGGAATCTGAAGCTTATCAACTACTCCTTTCACATATAATGAGAAGTCAAATCTAAATCATTATCTAGTGCTGAAAATGCAAGAATGTGTAAATATTTAAAATAAAAATTATATAATCTGGAGATAAATGTTCCTGATTATACTTTTTACATAATACTTTAGATTTTTCTACTAAATATATGATTGTGAAAATTCTCTTTAAAAGAAAACACTTTTGAATTATGTGTACTTGATCAAAAAATCCAGCTTTCTAAAATACTTATTTGGAAAGATGAAAGACAGGGAAAAAGTGAGAGAGAAAGGGAGGGGAAAGACAGTACTCCCTCCCACTGGTACACTGATCCTTGGGGCAAAGTCAGTTGCCAGAAACTCAGTTCAAGTCTGTCACTTGGGTGGCAGAGATCTCAACAACTTAAATGCATAGCCCCTGCCTCCCACAATGCACTTGTCACAGGAAGCTGGAATCAGGATTACAGCTGAGACTCAACCTAAACTTCTCCAATATGGATGGCAGACATTCCAAGTGTTGTCATAACTGCTGTATCCAATGCTGGGTTTTGGCGTTGATATGCGCCTGTCTTCGGTGCCCCGTGGCACACACTCTGCTCTGCTTGCTAGAGTTGCCCACAGGTGCTTACAAGTCCTATCAATCAGGCAAACCGAATCCGGGTCCTCTCTTCGCCATGTTGTGAGGAGGTTTTTAGGCGCTGATGCGTGCCTGTGTTCAGTGCCCTGCAGCACATGCTCTACTCTGCTAGAACTGCTTGCAGGTGCTTACCACCTCCCTAATCAGGCAGACCGAATCCAAGCTCTCTCATTGCCGTGCTGTGGGGAGGCCTTACTTTTCTCTATTTCTCTATCTCCGGGCATTCCTATTTCTCCTATTTCTTCTTTCTGCCAGCATTCCTATTTCTCTCATTTTACTTCTAAACTTCCCTCGGCTTCTCTTATCCCCGTGGTTTCCCGGCGCCCGCCCCAAGGCTGCTTCTCGGCACCTTGCCCCGCGGCAGCTTCACGGCTCTGCACGCGCACTCCACGGTCTCCGCGCCCCTTCGCGCCTGCACCACGGCCTCGCACTAGCCCCGTGTTCCCTATCTATTCACGCCCCGTGCTCTCTCTGCACGCGGCGGCTTCCGCGAATCACACAGCGTAGCTCACGTTTCCGCCACTAGCATTCAATCCAAGTTCCCCGGACTAACCTGGCGAATTCCAACCTGGCGGCCCAAGTCTCTGCCTCTGGTTCCAGATCTTCGCCTTTTGCTCCCCGGGCTGACTTGAAGAATTCCAAGATGGCTTCCGTCTCCGCCTCAGCCTGCACTCGCGGCTTCATCCTCCCTAACATTTTTCTCTACCCGGTATGTTTCCCTAAGTTTTCTTCCAACAATATTCCTCCCTCATTTCTCCTGGCCTCTCCCCACAGTCCGTATCCAAGTCTAAGTTTCTTATAGGTTTCACTTTCACTTTCAACCTGCAGTCCGTATCTGAGTCTTAGTTTCTTCTTGCTTTCACTTTAAATCCTAACTTCTTTCCCACAGTCCATATCCGAGTCTATGCCTAGGCTTTCGATAGCTTCTTCCGGCACCTTTTCTGTCCGGCTTTTCCCTAGGCTCTTTGCTAGTCTCTCTCTCCGGTATTTTCCACTTCTTCCCGTTTCTTCCCTCCTAGGTTTCCTATCCGAGTCACGGCACCATTATGTCGCTCCCCGTCTTCGTGGAGGAACGACACAGGACCCTGCGCTGTTCTTTCGTCTGCTCGGCCCTCCCCGGGTTTGCTGCTGGTTCTTCCTGGGTTGGCTACCGTCCCTTCCACCTCCGTGGAAGGGCGGTTCCCCCTGCCACATTCCCCACTTCCGCGGGGGAGCGGCACACCACCAGCCGGCTCTCTCGGGGGCTGCACAGGTGTTCCCTCTTAGATGTTCCCCCTAGATGTTCCTGGTGCATGTTGTCTCTCTCCTCCTTTATAGTCCTCTTCCACCAATCCCAACTCTGCTACCCACACGCCGAGTACGCTGCTCTCCTCCAATCAGGAGCAGGTCCTGCTGTTTATTGGTTGAACTGGAGGCAGCTGTGTAGAAGCTGTTTCTCCCTTCTCAGCGCCATGTTGTGGGAGAGCAGATGCATAGAATAAGTCTTAATTCCAGTAACTTAGTCTAGTCCGAGTTGCTCCCCACAGCTGGGCCCTATATAGCATTTGAAAACTTTTCTGAGGATCTGTAAGTTACTCTTGAGGAGGTTTTGCAAATGCAAACCAGTGATACTAATAGACCCAGTGTGTCCATATGCCAGCTGTTAAACTGTACCCAAATTGGTATTGATAATTTAGTAGTTAATTGTGACTTGTTTGTATTTGTAAATTTTTGTCATTATAAACAAACCTAAATATTTAGAAAGATATCTTTTTGGTACACCAGTGCTGTGGCTATGATCAATGTTTGGATATATTGCAAACATTATAATATCCCCAAACTTACAGAATTTCAATTTTATGCACTGATGCTAATAGAGCTTTCTTTACAGGGAAATTATGTTTACCTAAGCTTTTCATGTTTTCTGTTTGTTTATTTTTTATTAACTTTTTAGAAACAATCTCTTTTAAAAGATTTATTTATTTGAAAGAGTTACAGAGAGGCAGAGGCAGAGGCAGAGAGAGAGGTCTTCCATCCACTGGTTCATTCCCCAAATGGCCACAACAGCCAGAGCTGAGCTGATTTGAAGCCAGGAGACAAGCGCTTCTTCTGAGTCTCCCATGCAGGTTCAGGGTCCCAAGCACTTGGGCCATTTCTACTGCTTTCCCAGGCCATAGCAGAGAGCTGGATTGGAAGTGGAGTAGCCAAGACTCAATCTGGCACCCAAATGGGATGCTGGCACAGCAGGCATCAACTTTACCTGCTTTGCCACAGAGCCAGGCCTGGAAACAATCTTAAAATTAGAGAAAAGTTCCTAATTCTAGTATAAAGAATTTCTCAACCTGAAACATTTAAGAATAAGCTGTTGAGGACATTAGACGATCACCACTGATTACTTTCAGGTTTCTTTTCTACAAGTGAAAACCTTGTGTATACATATAATACAACCTTCCTAATCAGAAAAGTTACCACTCATACATTCTATCATTCAATCCTTAGATTCTTTTCAAGTGTTGCTACTTAACTCTGGGTACTTTTTATGACCAAAGGATCCCATTCAAATTCAGTGTGTTGGCATAGTGTTTCAGTTTGGAATATGAATGTTTGAGAGGCACAGAGAAATATCTGGTTAAATTAGCATTTGGGAGTATTTGGACAAGCCAAAGTAATCAAATTAATCAGTTGAAAATAAAGCTTTGATTTTCGAATGAAACTGAACTGAGTTGCAAGATGCGATGTTGTAACACCAGGCAGAATTTCCTAGTGGGCGAAAGAATCTGCAAGAGTTGGCCAGGGTTGGGGCTTTGCATGTGTGTTTTCTCCACCTGTCTCATAGTAGCAGGTTGGGAAAGTCCAGCAACTCCAGTAAATTCGGTTTTGGGGCTTCTTTCTACTGCACACTGTCTCTACTGCAGCAGACCTTTTCCAAGAAAAGATTGAAAAGCCTTCGCTCCTGAAATTCCTGTCTTTCTCATTTCTCTAAAAAGTATTTATACGAGTTCCTTATATGTGTTTTATCATTTGTGGTCATAATATATGAGACACCATTCCTTTTTATCCTTTTTTAAAAAAAATTTAAGATGGGCCGGCACCGCGACTCACTCGGCTAATCCTCCGCCTTGCGGTGCTGGCACACCGGGTTCTAGTCTCGGTCGGGGCACCGGATTCTGTCCCAGTTGCCCCTCTTCCAGGCTAGCTCTCTGCTGTGGCCCGGGAGTGCAGTGGAGGATGGCCCAGGTGCTTGGGCCCTGCACCCCATGGGAGACCAGGAGAAGCACCTGGCTCCTGCCTTTGGATCAGCACGGTGCGCCGGCTGCAGTGCTCCGGCCGCGGCGGCCATTGGAGGGTGAACCAACGGCAAAGGAAGACCTTTTTCTCTGTCTCTCTCTCTCACTGTCCACTCTGCATGTCCAAAAAAAAAATTTAAGGTGAAAAAATTTCACATATTTTGTGTATACAGATTTAAGAGCGTGGTAATAGTACCCACCCAATCCTCTGTCCTGCCCATGTTCCCACTCTCCCACTTTTTTTTCTTAATTTTCTTTTAATGTTTAAAGTGATCTACTTTCAGTTTATTTTATATTCGTTAGGTTAGCCATACACTAAGTAAATAATTCAACACATAGAAGAAATAAACAGTATTCATCAAAGGTACAATCATCGAATCAACGAATTTCCAAATGTCAATTTTACTCATATACTTACATTTATGATACCCTATTAGTTACCACAGATTAGGGAACACAGGGTATTTATCTTTTTGGGACTGCCTTATTTCACTAAATGTAATGTTTTCCAGTTACATCCATTTTATAGCATAAGATGGGATTTCATAATTTTTTATACATGAGTAGTATTCCACATTATATAAATATACCACAGTTTCTTTATCCAGTCATCAGGTGATGGACATCTGGGTTGATTCCATATCTTAGCTAGTGTGAATTGAGGTGTAATAAACATGGGTGTACAGATAACTCTTTCACAAGCTGAGTTCATTTTGTTTGGGTAAATTCCCAGGAGTGAGATCGCTGGAGCATATGGTAGATCTATTTTCAGGACTCTGAGGCATCTCTGTAATGTTCTCCAGTGGCTATAGTCATTTATACTAACACCAGTAGTGGATTAGGGTACCCTTTTCACCATATACTCAGCAGCATTTAATGTTTGTTGATTTGTGTATGATAGCCATTCTAAGTAGGGTGAAGTGAAACCTCAATGTGGCTTTGATTTGCATTTCCGTGATAGCTATTTTATATGTGTCTGTTGGCCATTTGAGTTTCCTCTTTTGAAAAATGCCTCTTCAGGCCCTTCACCCTTTGCTTAACTGGATTGTTTGTTTTATTGTGATTGAGATTCTTGAGCTCTTTATAGATTATGGATATTAATCCTTTATCAGTTTCAGAGTTTGAAAATATTTTCTCCCCTTCTGTTGGTTTCCTCTTCACTTTGTTGGCTGTTCCCTTTGCAGTGCAAAACCTTAGCTTAAAGTAATCAAATTTGTCTATTTTTTTTTGATTTCCTGTGCTTCTGGGGTCTTTCCCACATCAGTGTCTTGCAGTTTCCCCAGTATTCTTCTCTAGTAATTTGAAGTTATCAGGTCATGGATTTAGATCTTTGATCCACTTTGAATTGATTGTTATAAAAGGTGTAAGGTAAGGGTTTGTTTCACATTCCACATGTGGAGATCCAATTTTCCCAGCACCATTTGTTGAAGAGACTGTCTGTACTTTCTTCAGGTATTGATTCTAGCTCCTTTGTCAAAGATTAGTTGGATGTAAATGTGTGGATTGTTTTCCAAAATTTCTATTCTGTTCCATTGGTCTACATGATTATTTTTGTGCCAGTACAAAGCTGTTTTGATTACAATTGCCCCGTAGTATGTCTTGAAATCTGGTATTGTGATTCCTCTGGGTTTGTCTTTGTTGCTTAAGATTTCTTTAGCTTTTGGGATCTCTTGTGTTTCCATATGAATTTTAGCATTTTATTTCTAGATCTGAGAAGAATGTCATTGGCATTTTGATTGGGATTGCATGAATCTGCAAATTGCTTTTGGTAGTATCGACATTTTGATGATGTTGATTATACCAAACCATGAACATGGATGATTTTTTCCCATTTTTAAGGTCTTCTTCTATTTCCTTTTTAATGTTTTGTAATTTTCATCAAAGAGCTCTTTGGTTAAATTTATTCCAAGGTATTTATTTTTTGTAGTTTTGTGAATGAGATTGACCTTACAAGTTTTTTTTTCTCAGCCATGGCATTTTCTAGTATTCATAGGCTATTGATTTTTCTGTGTTAATATTATATCCTCCAACATTTCCAAGCTATCTTATGAATGTCAGTAGTGTCTTAGTGGAATCTTTTGGTTCCCCTATAGATTTCCATCATCTGCAAACAAGGATAATTTGAGTTTGTCCTTTCCAGTTGATTCCTTTGATTTCTATTTTTGCCTACTCGTTCTGCCAGAAACTTCAACTGTATTGAATAGCATTCGTGAAAGCAGGCACCCTTGTCTGGTTCGAGACCTTAGTGGAAAAAGCTCCAACTTTTCCCCATTCAATATGTAGCTTGCTCTGGGTTTGTCATAAATTGCCTTGATTTTGTTGAGAACCGTTCCTTCTATATGCAATTTGCTTAAAGTTTTCATTATGAAAGGATGTTGTATTTTATCTAATCCTTTCCCTGTACCTATTGAGATCAACACATGGTTATTATTCTTCAGTTTGTTAATGTGATGTAACACATTTATTGATTTGTATTTGTTGAACCATCCCTGCATACCTCAGATAAATCCCACTGGTTCAGGTGGATAATGTTTCTGTTGTGTTGTTGGATTTGATTAGCTAGTATTTTGTTGAGGATTTTTGCATTAATGTTCGTCAGTGATATTTGTCTCTACTCCCTGTTTGTTGTGTCTTCTGGTTTTGGAATTAAGGTGATGTTGACCTCATAAATAGTTTGGGAGTATTCCCACCCTTTGAAATGCTTTGAATAACTTGAGAAGAATTGGAATTAGTTATTTTTTAAAAATTTGGTAGAATTCACATATGAAGCCATACATTCATTGGCTTTTCTTTTTTGAAAGATCTTTACTACTGATTCAATATCCATCTTGGTTATTAGTCCATTTAGTTTTTCTGTGTCTTCATGACTCCATATTGTTATTTTTTGTTTCAATTTTACATATTTCTTCTCTACTTTTAATTATTTCTTTCCTCCTACTAATTTTAGTTTGGCTTGTTGTTGTTTTTCTAGGTCCTTGAGATGTGCTGATAGCTCATTTATTTAATGCTTTTCTAATTTCTTGATGTAGCCACTAACTGCTGTAAACTTCTGTCTTAACACTGTCTTTGCTGTTACATGTTTTGATATGGTTTACTGACATACTCATTCATTTACAGTAACTGTTTAATTTCTTTTTTGATTTGTTATGTGATCCACTGTTCAACAAGGAATGTGTTATTCAGTCTGCATGTGTTTGCATATTTTCAAGAAATCTTTATTGTCTTCAGGAAAGAGGCATGATATGGTTTCATCTTTTTAATTTGCTGAGATTTGCTTTATGGCTTATCATATGATCTCTCCTGGAGAGAATTATATGTACTGATGAGAACAGTGTGTATTCTGCAACTGTGGGCTGACAGGTTCTGTAGATATCAGTTAGGTCCATCTGATCCACAGTGTAGATTAGTTATGTTATTTCTTTGTTGGTTTTCTGTCTGGTGATCTGTGCATTTATGAAAGTGGGTAGTTGAATTGCCCTGTTACTATTGTATTGGAGTCTACATCAGCCTTTAGATCAATTAACATTTGTATTAGCCAGGTGCCCTGGTAGTTTAGTGCATATATCTATCTTCCTGTTAAATTCACCCTTTAATCATTATTCAATACCCTTCTTTGTCTCTTTTAAGAGTTTTTGTGTTAAAGTCTATTTTGTCTGATACTAGTATACACACACCTGTTAGATTTTGCTTTCTGTTAGCATGGAGTATCTTTTTCCATACTTTAACTTTCATTTTGTGTGTATCTTTTTTTTAAAGATTTATTTATTCACTTGAAAGTTAGAGTTACACACACACACACAAACACACACACACACGGGGTGGGGGGGGGCCTTCCATCCGATGGTTCACTCCCCAGTTGGCCACAACAGCCGGAACTGTGCCAATCTGAAGCCAAGAGCCAGGAGCTTTCTTCCAGGTCTCCCTCACGGGTTCAGGGGCCCAAGGACTTAGGCCATCTTCCACTTCTTTCCCAGGCCACAGCAGAGAGCTGGATTGAAAGTGGAGCAGCTGAGCCGGCGCCTCGGCTCACTAGGCTAATCCTCCGCCTTGCGGCGCCGGCACACTGGGTTCTAGTCCCGGTTGGGGCGCCGGATTCTGTCCTGGTTGCCCCTCTTCCAGGCCAGCTCTCTGCTGTGGCCAGGGAGTGCAGTGGAGGATGGCCCAAGTGCTTGGGCCCTGCACCCCATGGGAGACCAGGAAAAAGCACCTGGCTCCTGGCTCCTGCCATCGGATCAGTGCGGTGCGCCGGCCACAGCGCGGCGGCCATTGGAGGGTGAACCAACGGCAAAGGAAGACCTTTCTCTCTGTCTCTCTCTCTCACTGTCCACTCTGCCTGTCCAAAAAAAAAAAAAAAAAGTGGATCAGCTGGGTCTCGAACCAGTGCCCATATGGGATGCCGGCGCTTCAGGCCAGGGTGTTAACTCACTGCACCACAGCACCAGCTCCATGTATATCTTTTTTTTTTTTTAACAAAAATTCATTTATTTATATGAAAGGCAGAATTACAGAGAGGTAGAGGCAGAGAGAGATAGAGAGGTCGTCTATCCTCTGGTTCACTTCCCAGATGACTGCAATGTGCAGAGATGAGCCCAACCAAAGCTAAGAGCCAGGAGATTCTTCTGGGTCTCTCACGTGCTTTTAGGGGCCCAAGGACTTGGGTCGTCTTCTACTGCTTTCCCAGGCCATAGCAGAGAGCTGAATTTGAAGTGGAGGAGCCAGGACTCGAACCAATACCCATATTGGATGGCAGCACTACAGACGGTGGTATTACCTGCTATTAAACAATGCCAGCCCCTTGTGTGTATCTGTGGTGTCTGGTCTTGTTTTTTAATCCATTCAACTAATCTGTACTTGTTAATTGGAGAATGGACCATTTACATTCAAGGTTACTATAAAGAAGTAACGACTTGGCCCTTCCATTTTCCCATAAGTGTTCATATTATTTGCTTTGGATTTCCTAGGAGATTTTCTGCCTTCACATTCATTCATACATAATGATAACTAGCTGTGTTTCTGTATGTGGCATATCTTTAAGCATCACTTATAAGGCTGGACAAGTGGTGACAAACTTGCAATTTCTGTTTGTTAAGGAAGGTTTTTATTTCAACTTAATTCACAAATGAGAACTTTGCAAAGTACTATGTTCTGGGCTGAGAGGTTTTTTTTTTCTTTTTTTGTCTTAAGACTTGGACTATCTCTCCAGTCTCCCCTAGCCTGTAACCTTTCTGGTGAGAAATCAGCTGTGAGTTGACTGGAAATCCTCTGAAAATGATCTGGCATTTCCCTCGTGCACATTTTAGAATCTTTTCTTTGTTTTACTTTTGAAAGTTTGCAATGTGTCATGATGAAGTTCTGTTCTTTTTTATCTTCCTCTTTTTTTGTTTTATTTAAGTTATACAAGTTTCATATATATTTAATATATACAGATTTAGGATCATAGTGGGACACCCTGCCCATCTGCCCTCCTACCCACATTCCAACCTTTCCTCCACCTCCCTCTTAGATTCCCTGATCATGTCTATTAGGATTTCTATGTGATCCTTATACTGGGATGTCCCTTTCTTTGTTCAAATTAAGGAAGTTTTCTGTTATTATTTAACTGAATTTGCCTTCTCATTCATTCTCTTTCCACACATTCAGGAACTCCTACGACCTATATGTCGATTAGTTTGATAGTATCCCATAAATCTTGACCACTTTTTAATTTATCTAATTTATTCTTTTTTTTGGTCTGATATTTTCTGTGATTTTTCATCTAGCTCAGATATTCTTTCTTCTGCTTCACTAAGTCTGTTATTAATAGTTTCCTCTGTATTTTTATTTGAAATGTTGAACACTTCATTTCTAATATTTTAATTTAATTTTGCTTTAAAATCTCAATCCCATGGGAAAATTTTCCATCCATATCATGTATGGATTTTGTTTACTCATGAATTTGCTTCTTATTGCTTCTGAATAATCCTATGATCATTCTTTTGAATTCCATTTCAGGCATTTCCTCAATCTCTTGGTCTTCACATTCTCATATTGAAGTGTTGTTACGTTCCATTTGGCGGAGTCATGTTATCTTTGTTATTCTTGTTTCTTGAATTTATGCCTAAGTTTTCATGCATTTGTGGAATTACTTGTTGGTTTTCTCCTCTGATACATTGTATGTGTGAATTATGCCTCTGTGGCTTAATGTAATGTCTGCTATTTCAATGAAAACCCAGAAGCATGTGCTTGGTGTGGCCAGGGAGTTCTACTCAGTGCTCAGGGTGAAGTGAGACTCCAGGGTGACACCCACGTTGGGTGTGGTAGATCTCCATTGACGCAATGACAGCCTCACCTCCTGTCATCCAAAGTGATCAACGCTCAGGGTTAGCCCCCAGTGTATACACCCCTCATCCATGGTGGCACATGACCCACACAAAAGATATGTGCAGTCCTCACTGTGACCAGGGGACCCTTTGCAATGAACTACCTCAGGTGATCAGGGAGCTCTGATGTGAGACACAGGGATTGCCCAGAGAATCAGCTATACCTCACACCGTATCATGCAGTCACCAAATTCACACAATCACAGCACTCAAGGTCCTCATAACCACAGGGTTCAGAAGATATGCTCAGCCCTGGAGCTTGCCCCTTCCACAGAGAGTGCGGATGCAAGAAGTTCGCAGAGCCAGCTATTTGTGGGTGCTTTACCTTGGCAGTTTGGGCCCCAGAGCTTGTGATATATTGAGAGGATAGAAGTACCTCACAATCCTACGTGGGTGTCCAGCACCTTGTTAAACCCTCAGCAAGACTCCTAGTCAGTGGGGGAACACAGTATTTTCTCTCTGCTAAAATCCCCTTGTTACAGGCCCACACAAGAACCACCACAGCCTCTGCTGTGTCAAAATGGCACTTTCTCATGGACATCACTGTGGTTTAGTCGCTTAAATCAATCTGCAGGGCTCACATCTGATATCCGCTCCAATTCAAATACTAGCTAGTCCACTTCTGACCCAGCTCCCTGCTAATGCTCTGGGAAAGCAGTAGAGGATGGCCTAAGTGCTTGGGCCCTTGCCCGTATATTGGAGACCCAGAGGAAGCTCTGGACTCTCAGCTTTGGCTTGGTCCAATCCTGGCCATTCTCACCATTGGAAGTGAAACAGCAGATGGAAGATCTCTTTCTCTCTCTCTCTCTGTCTCTCCCTCTGTGGCTTTCAAATAAATACATCTGTTTTTAAAAAAATGGTATCTTCTCTCCATCAGCTGCTGGGTGTCTTTGTTGGGAGATGAGAAAGAAACCTGCTCAATTGGCTGGATTAAGTGGCTACCCTCTCCCCTGCACTCTCCAGGCTGGAATCACAGAAATGTGGTCTGAAAGGCTCTCCCTCTGACAATATCACAAGTGGCATGGGCTGCCACAGAATGCTCTTACCTCACACCCCAAAGCTGTCATCTCCTCTAGCTCCTACCTGTGGGTATCGTGTGTGGTGTCCATGCTTGTTGCTACCCACCCGCGGCTTCCACATTGCTTCATAGCCTCTTCCTTCTGTAGCATGTCCACCACAAACTTCCCTCCAGCTCTCCCCGGGAATGCACTTCCTCTGTTTGTCTTCTACTATTTCCCCTTGGTCAAAAATAGCACATCTTTCCCCTATTCATCCATCTTGGAATCTCCCCCATGACACACCATTCCATTTGCTAAATTAGTTGGAGAAATTGATTTTACCAGAAAGATTCAGAAGTAATGGAGCATTATATTCTAGTGAAAAGTTTAGACATAGAATCCTTAAACTTCAGAGAATCAGTGAGGTTGCAACTCATATCCATAGCCAGAGACAGAATTAGAGGGCTACAAGTCCTAGCATTTCTGTGGCCTGTTTAACTTTGGTTGTTTGATTTAGCAACCTGTGCCTGGGCAAGAGAGGAAAACACCCAATATATTTACCTCCCCCTAGTTAAAAATATATTTGTTTGCTTTGTCTCTAATTACTGAAATATGTTCTCTTACACAGGCATGGTATTTTTCTGAATGATTTGTTATCATATTTTTATACTTCTTTCCCCTCAAGGTCTCCAAAAAATGACCTAGTTGATAACAGTGTCTCTTGTGTTCAGCTTATTGTCTGATTTGAAAGGAGTGAGGAGCTTTGTCAAAGGTGTCAACGATGGCCAGCAGGGGGCACCAGAACATCCACCTGTGCAAATCCTGCTCTACTGTGTGGACCACATCACTTTTCCAAAAGTCAAGATCTCAGATAGCCAGCTTGAGTGGAGATTACAGCCAAATAGAATGGCTTGCTCCCGAAGATTTGTGAGTTCCATATTTTCTTCATGAATTCATCTAAAGTCTAGCGGACTTGTTGGCATTTTTGTCGTTCATGTCCCAAGCATGTCCCCCTGCTGACAATATCAGTTTTGAGAAAGAAGGGTCCAGGAAAGAAAAAGGCCAAGTAGATAACCCTGAATTTCCTAAAGCTGCTTTCACAGTCACTTTCTGGTTTTTTGGTAAGATTTATTTGTTTAGGCCGGCGCCACCGCTCACTAGGCTAATCCTCCGCCTAGCGGCGCTGGCACACCGGGTTCTAGTCCCGGTCGGGGCGCCGGATTCTGTCCCGGTTGCCCCTCTTCCAGGCCAGCTCTCTGCTGTGGCCCGGGAGTGCAGTGGAGGATGGCCCAGGTGCTTGGGCCCTGCACCCCATGGGAGACCAGGAAAAGCACCTGGCTCCTGGCTCCTGCCATCGGATCAGCGCGGTGCGCCGGCCGCGGTGGCCATTGGAGGGTGAACCAACGGCAAAGGAAGACCTTTCTCTCTCTATCTCTCTCTCTCACTGTCCACTCTGCCTGTCAAAAAAAAAAAAAGATTTATTTGTTCATTCAAAAGGCAGAGTTACCTAGAGAAAGGGAGAAAGATCTTCCATCTGCTGATTTACTCTTCAAATGGTCACAATGGCCAGGGCTGGGCCAGGCTGAAGCCAGGAGCTTCATCTGGGTATCCTACATATGTGAAGGGGCCTAAGTACTTAGGCCATCCTCTGCTGCTGTCCCTGGTAGATTATCAGGTTGTTGGAGCATAAGTGAAGCACCAGGTTTGAACCATTATCCATGTAGGATTTTGGTTTGCAGATGGGGTCTTAACCTGCTATACCACAACACCAATCCCCACTGTTAATTGACTGAGTGAGAATTGGCAAGATTGTTAATGTCACTGCAGTTCTCGGTGTGAGTGTGTGCAGGTATTTTATTCAAGACCCAAGTAGTGTTGATACTAAGAGATCCGTCATTTTGCCCTGTCATGTCTGGTTTGCTTTAGTAATAACCTCTCATTCTTTAATCAATTTTACTAAACAAGATATTGCATAAAATAGAGGATGGAGAGAGAGAAAGGGGGCATGGAGAAACCTGCTTGGTGATGAAACTGGTATTCTCCTGTAGCTTTGTGTGGAATGGGAACTTCAGCACAAGGTCACATAAACACAGGCAGGGAGGTGAATGGGCAATTAATTGTCAGCTGCACTACTTGTTTTCATGGCTTAGAAACTCATGCCATGGGGCTCACTGGGTTGCAGTCAGTTAAGAAGCCACTTGCGATGCCAGCATCCTGTATCAGAGTGCTTGTTTGAGTCCTCACTATCTCTCTTCTCATTGAGTTTCCTGCTAATGTGCTTGGGTAAGCAGCAGAAGGCGGCACAAATCCTGGGACCCCTACCACCCATGTGGGACACACAGATGGAGATCCTGGCTTCTGGTTTTGGTCTGACTCAGCCCTGGTTATAAGCTGTTTGGGCAGTGTACCAGTGGATGGAAGAACCTCCCTCTCCCTCTTTTCTCCCTCTCCCTCTCCTTGTCTCACCTTTCTTTGTCACTCTGCCTTTTAAATGAATAAATAAATCTGAAAAAGACCCTCATGCCTTGCTTAGTAAAAATGACAGATAGCTGACCTTTTTCTGTCACTGGTAAATGTTCTGTGGCACTTTATGGAACCTATGCATTTTATAGCTTTTCTAAGTCTCTCCTTTGCAACTGGCCTGTTACCTTGATGGATTTTATGTATGGGCACCTAGCTGAATGTCCAACAAATATACCCTTCAATGCATGCTATATGATCCCCATATGGACACAGATGTATGCCACAGCAAAATGGTCCACCCTTGGGATCAGTGCTTTGAAGAGATGCTGTGGCAGGAGGCAGACTCCTGGCTGTTTGGGAAGGCCCTTCTTGTCATGGCTGTCTGGATAAGCTCTTAAGATCAAGGACCCTTGGCCACCACAGATACTTCTCAAGGGTAAAGAGGATCAAGGGCAGGACTTTCTAATGTGGCAGGGCCAGGGAAGCAGCCTGGTTGGATCTAGTGGGATTTTGGATGTATTATGAAGAAATGGTGTGGATTCAGTCTTCTATAAGGCTCTTGAGATAAGATTCTCCACATGCCAATATCTGGAGAAATAGGGAGTAGATACCTGTTAGTTGCTATTTGACTGGAGCATAGAATACTCTAACCAAATAGATACCTAATGCAGCTATATGTTTTAAGGGATCTTAGCAAGGTACTCTATGTATATGCACACTGAGTCTTATGGAGCCATCCTGTGACCTTGCAAACTCATCCATACTGAAGACTGCTTTAACACTGACTAGAGTTTCCAGGCTGAGGCTCCCAGATTCCTTTTGCCCAGGCTTACATCCTCCTTCTATAATGCTAGCTCTTACTGTTCCAAAGGGAAGTAATAAGGTGGCTTCCCTGGGCCTTTGATTCCATGTTGGTCTGTATTCATGTGCCACCATAACAAAGTAGTACCAGAGATGGTAGCTTAAAAACAGAAACTGATTTTGCCTAGAAGTCCAAGATCAAGGTTTTAGCAGGGCTAGTTACTTCTGAGGGCTCTTGGAAAAAGGCCTGCACCAGGCCTCTCTCCTTGTCCTACAGTTGGCCATCTCCCTGTGTCTCCACACTGGCTTCCTACTCTGCAAATCTCTGAATCCAAACCTCATTCTTTAATAAGAACACTCATGTTACAATTGTGCTCACCTTAACTTATAAATAATTGCATTTGCAATGACTCTGTTTTCAATTACAGTGACATTCAGAGGCCTGGATGGTTAGGACATCAACATATGAATTTGCTGCTGGGCACAACTCAACCAGTGATGTTCCATGAAAGAAACTACCGAAAAGGAAAAAGACCAAAGCAAGATTTCTAAGTGGTGGGATTTAGAAAGAAGGGAAGAGATGTACCTTAGGACATTAGCTACAAGCTTGTAAGTTCTCTCTCTCTCTCTCTCACACACAAGGCTCTACCCCCAAGTCACACTGTTATACACCCCGGTGGGAAGTAGGCTAAAAGAGGGAGCCACTCGCTAGCTGGTGGTTTAAATATGACTCTGTTATAGGTGAGGATGCTCCCTGACCCCACTTATTTCTTAGAAAACAAGAATGTGAGCGTCATTCATCAAGCAAATATAGATAGGAGGCTGCTACATACCAAGTCCTTCTCCATCAAATATGCTGCCCTAATGGAACTTGCTTTCTAGTGGCAGAAGCCAGAAATAAGCAATAAACATAATAAACAAATGATAGATTCGTAAGTACAAAAAGAAGAGAGTGTATGGATTGTGCAGTTGTAGTTGGAGAAAGACCAACCTGAGGGGGTCAGATGTGAGCAAAAACTTGAAGGTGAGAGGGAGTTGGTCTTGGCCGGGGCATGGGAGGAGCCTTTGCCAGCTGCAACAGAGAGCAGCAGCTTCAGAAGGCCTCTGTGGCTAGAGGGAAGTGAGCAAGGAGGGGAGGTGCAGGAAAGGAGGTCAAAATGTGATGGGAGAAGGGTCACGTCGATCATTGTGGACTTGGCTTTAGCTGGGTGTGTTGGAGCAGGGTTTTGAGCTAAGCAGCAACATGTTGTGTGACATGCTTGCGAAGGCTCACCTTGGGTGGTCTGGAGGACAGACTCCAGATGGTGAGGGTGAAAGCAAGAAAACAGTGGAGAGGCAGTTACAGCATTGCAGAGGAGTGGTGCCATGGTTTGGTGCCAAATGGCAGCAGTGGAGGTGGTTCTTTGCTTGAACTGGTCATCCTTACCACAGTTTCTTACTTCCAAGGCATTGAACCAAAATTGCCTGAGTGCATCCTCCTTCATGAATGCTTTGTTCTGGCCCTCAACCAAGATCTGACTCATACTATCTAAAGTGAGTTACTGTGGTTTTCCCTTCTAGTCACTGCTGAAGAGCCATCTGTCCATTCCAAAGTTGAAGTTGTACCAGGGGTAGCATTCTTTTTACAATATTGCAGGAGTACTTAAGGGAATCCCATTTCATTCCTAACCTAAGATGAGGCAGTTGTAAGCTCCTGGGTTAACTCAATGATACTGTATTTTTGCTGTTATCAACCATTTTGTCACATAAAACTTTCTTGTAGGCACTATTCCTAATGCATGGCTCCTGAGCTATGGACAAGAAAGTTTCCATTGTGCACACGTGTGTTGTTGTGGCAGTGCTTGGTCTCCGCATTGTGTGAGATTGTTGGAACATCAAAAATTAGTCTTCTCACACCTATGCCAGTTCTATGATTCAGACTTCTAGTTCCTTTAATATGAGACTGGGCCAGCGCCACAGCTCACTAGGCTAATCCTCCGCCTTGCGGCGCCAGCACACCGGGTTCTAGTCCCATTCGGGGTGCCGGATTCTGTCCCGGTTGCCCCTCTTCCAGGCCAGCCCTCTGCTGTGGCCAGGGAGTGCAGTGGAGGATGGCCCAAGTGCTTGGGCCCTGCACCCCATGGGAGACCAGGAGAAGCAACTGGCTCCTGCCATCAGATCAGCGCGGTGCGCCGGCCGCAGCGTGCTGGCCGGCCATTGGAGAGTGAACCAACGGCAAAGGAAGACCTTTCTCTCTGTCTCTCTCTCTCACTGTCCACTCTGCTGTCCACTCTGCCTGTCAAAAAAAAAAAAAGAGTATGAGACTGGAGGGATTGCATGCTCTGTAAGATTCTAGCAGATGTTTATGTAGCATTGTGTGCCTGTATGCACTCAGGATTATTGTACATATTCAAATACTTCCTATAGGGGAAGGATGGGAACACGAGACAAGTTGATGTTCCCAGTTTAAAAATCTAGTGGTAGAGCTTGGAGATTTTTTAAAAAGCTATTTATTTATTTGAAAGAGTTATGGTGAGAGAGAGACACAGAGATATTCCATTGGTGGTTCACACCCCAAATGGCCAAAATGCCTGGGGTTGGGACAGGCTGAATCTAGGAGCCAGAAGCTCTGTACAGGTCTCTCAACTTTTGTGGAAGGGGCCCAAGCACTTGGGCCATCTTCCACTGCTTTTCTCAGGGCATTAGCGTGGAGCTGGATTGGAAGTTTTAGGAGCCCGGACACAAACCAGTGCCTATATGGAATGTTGGCATCAGATTTGGTGGCTTTACCCACTACACCAAAATGCTGGCACTGAGTTTGAAGAATTCTTGGGAGATCATGGTCCTGCTGGATTCTGGTAGTTATTGGAGGATTATTCTCACATGAGTTCACGTTCTTGCTGCTTGGAAGCTGAGGTCTGAGGACATGGTGTGGACAGGGCTGGGACCTTCTGAGGCCTTGCACCTCCACAGGTACATACTGGCTCTCACTGTGTCTCCACCTGCTCATCCCCTGTGTGTGTCTGTGTCAGAATGTCCTCTGCTTCTGGGACAGAAGCCACACCGCCTTAGGAATCACCCACGGCCTCACGTTGAGTGTCTCCAAGTGCAGTCACCTTCCGGGGTACTGGGGATTAGGAGACATGTCTCAGGGAGTGACAGTATGTGACTCTTGCTGTTTTATGGCTCAGATCATCCCACGTTGGCCTAGGCTTCCTCTGCATCAGCTCTGGTGCCCCTCCTCAGGCCCCCTTCAACTGTGGGCATTTTCTCTCTGGTCCCAGGCTGTTCCTGTCCCTTCTCTAGCCCTAACATCATCATTTCCCCAAAGAATCCTCACTGCTTCCATTGGATGGTGGGAGCTGCCTCCCTTGGGGCAAGTCTGTGATCTGGGGGTGCTGGCATCTGTGAGGGAGCAGAGGAGCGGGGCTTGAATTTTTTCTTCCCAAAGAAACCTTTTATTTAATGAATACAAATTTTGTAAGTACAACTTCAGGAATATTATGATTCTTACCCTCATACTTACTCTCCCACTCCCAACCCTCCTCTTCCTCCCTCTCCCATTCCCAGTCCCATTCTCAGTTAAGAAAAAAAGCCAATAAACTATTCCTTGAATATGGCACAGGGGGCTGGCACTGTGGTGTAGCAGGTAAAACCACCACCTGCAGTTCCAGCATCCCCTATGGGTGCCAGTTCGAGTCCCAGCTGTTCCACTTCTGATCCAGCTCTCTGCTATGGCCTGGGAAAGCAGCAGAAGATGGTTTGGGTCCTTGGGTCCTTGCTTCCACGTGGGAGACCCAGAGGAAGCTCCTGGCTTAGGACTGGCACAGCTCTAGCCATTGTGGCCAATTGGGAAGTGAACCAGCAGATGGAAGACCTCGCTCTCTCTCTCTCTCTCTCCAGACTCTCCCTCTCCTTCTCTCTCTCTGTAACTCTGACTTTTAAGTAAATAAATAAGTCTTTTAAAAAAAGTGACACAGTATTAGAACCAAATTCTCAATATAAAAATCACAAGCAATTTGACCTTTGCCCCTAATATTGCTGTTCATTATCATAAACTATATGGATGGAAAGTAGCATTTCATTCACCTTTTAAATTAAATTCTTTTTCTCACCAGAGGCACTAAATACTGTTTCCTATGTCCATGGATCACTTGTATACCTACAAACACATACATATCCCAATTTAAAATTAAGTTCAGTGTTTTACTGTTTTGCACTGGCCCCAGAAGCCAGTGGAGTGGCAGCACCAGGTCGAGGCTGCCCCCTGCCTGTCACCTCCCTGCAACCATGTGCCTGAGCCCAGGGGATAGGGGCACATGTGGCCCATGGGTCGAGCCTCACCAGGGCCCAAGCCACCTGGAGACACAGCCCACTATCTCCTGAGCCCAGGGGAAAGCTGTGGGGCTGCCCTGCTGGGAGGGGGCGGCTGTGCTCCCTGGGGGGCGCCCTCCTTCCCACTTCCTGGCCCTCCTGCTGCCTAGTTCTGCTGAGTCCAGGCCGCAGGAGAAAGTGGTGCAAGAAGCACTGCCCGGCGTTGGGGCGTCCTCCATGGCCCGGAGGATGGAGTCTTGGCCAACCAGGAGTGAGAGCAAGGGCCGCCTCGGAGGGGGAGGGGCTTCTGGGCGGAGTCTGGAGGAAGAGGAAGGAATGTCCGGGAGCGGAAGGGGCGGGGCTTAGCCTGGTGCACATGCGCGGCAGTTGTTGGGCGACAGTTACTGTGAGCCGAGAGGTTGTAAACCGCGAAGCTCCTCCGTTGCATGGTGGCTAGACTGCCACATTTCTTCCTATTTTGCTGCAGAGGTGGCTGAAAGCCCCTGACAGCCTTGCTTATGGAGAAATTTTTCTCCTGGTCTGTTAGCAAGCTTGCGAGAAAGCGCGCTCGGACGGTTACGGAGTTCGAGAAAAAGCGCTTGAAGATGCGGCCGCATTTTGGATACCGCCTGCTCTACTGGGAGCTTGGTGCCATTCACAGAGCTGCCAGCGCGGGCAATGTGGCCGCAGTGGAGAAAATGCTGATTTGCAGAAGAAGCGGTGTAGATGACGTGGACCACAAGAGCAGGTACTGGAGGGTGGGTAGCAGGGCCCAGTGCGGGAAGCCCTCGCCCCAGGCTCCCCTGCTTGCTTCCCTGGACACCAGTCCATGTTTATGTACACAAGTCCAGATCCACGTTGTGATACACATGATCAAAAAGATAACAAGAAAATTTCCATAATCTCTCAACCCCTGGGTTAAAGTCTGAGTAAACCCAATACCCGTTTGATGTCAGTTCACACCTGCGTGTACATGGGATTGTAGAAGGAAACCTTGGCATGAGAGAACTCATGTTTACCAAAAAGTGAGCTTTAATTTTATCAGTCTTACATGCGCCAAACAAAAATATCAAAGTTTAAAAATTTCGAGTTACACATTCTACTTGTCATTTACTGCTCTGCTAACACTCATTTGTAATGTAGCAAATAATGAGGTGCTGTTTTTGATGTAAACGTGCTGTTTTTAGAAATTAATCAGGTTTCTGACAGTTGAAAGGGCAAATGCATTGGAAATCCAAAAACATAATATGAAACAAAGATTTAGAACTTGATACTGGTAACATTTAATATTCATAAGAAAACACGGTTTACTTATGCATGAAATACTTCTTAACGGAGGAAAACTAGATTTTTATAACACAAAGCTACATTTCTGGTAGAGTTAAAAGTTGTAAATAAACAATGTGAGAAAAATTTCAGAAGAAAACAAAAAATGTGAAGCAATAAATTTTTTAGTGGCCAAAGACTTGATGAAGACTGAAGTCGAAAGCAAACATCCTGGGGTGAACAGTTCAGCACAGTGGGTGAAGTCACTGCTTTTGGATGCTGGTGTCTCATAGCTGAGTACAGGTTGGAGTCCTGCCCACTTTGCTCCTGATCTGACCCCATAGCTTTTGCCAGGCCTGTCCTTGGCTGTTGTGGGCATTTGGGGAGTGAATCAGTTAACGGCAGCTCTTTGTACCTTTCCTCCTCTCTCTTTCACTCTGCCTTTTAAATAAGCAGTTTTTAAGGAATTACTCTGAATATTTGCTTAGGAAATAAAATAAAACTTCCTGTGTATCTGGATGAAAATAACAAAACAAAACAATATATCTTCAAAACATTTTTACAACAAGTATATTTCAGGTGAAAAAAATGGATCTTCATTTTACAGAAATCTGTGCAAAGCAGGAAAACAACACTGAACTTAATTTTAAATTTGGATATGTATGTGTTGTAGGTATACAAGTGATCCATGGACATAGGAAACAGTATTTAGTGCCTCTGGTGAGAAAAAGAATTTAATTTGAAAGATGAATGAATGCTACTTTCCATCCATATAGTTTATGATAATGAATAGCAATTTTAGGGGCAAAGGTCAAATTGCTTGTGACTTTTTATATTGAGAATTTGGTTCTAAGTACTATGTCACTTTTTTTAAAGACTTATTTATTTACTTGAAAGAGTTACAGAGAGAGAGGAGAGGGAGAGGGGGAGGGAGGGAGGTAGGGAGAGAGAGAGAGGTTTTCCATCTGCTGGTTCACTTCCCAATTGGCCACAATGGCTAGAGCTGTGCCAGTCCTAAAGCAGGAGCCAGGAGCTTCCTGTGGGTCTCCCACGTGGAAGCAGGGACCAACGAACCCAAACCATCTTCTGCTGCTTTCCCAGGCCATAGCAGAGAGCTGGATCAGAAGTACAGCTGGGACTCGAACTGGCACCCATAGGGGATGCTGGAACTGCAGGTGGTGGTTTTACCTGCTACACCACAGTGCCAGCCCCCTGTGTCATATTTGAAAAATGCATATGCCCTCCACCCTTCAATTTCATTCTATTTATTTATTTATTTTTTTGACAGGCAGAGTGGACAGTGAGAGAGAGAGAGACAGAGAGAAAGGTCTTCCTTTGCCGTTGGTTCACCCTCCAATGGCCGCCGCGGCCGGTGCGCTGCGGCCGGCGCACCGCGCTGATCCGATGGCAGGAGCCAGGAGCCAGGTGCTTTTCCTGGTCTCCCATGGGGTGCAGGGCCCAAGCACCTGGGCCATCCTCCACTGCACTCCCTGGCCACAGCAGAGGGCTGGCCTGGAAGAGGGGCAACCGGGACAGGATCCGGCGCCCCGACCGGGACTAGAACCCGGTGTGCTGGCGCCGCTAGGCGGAGGATTAGCCTAGTGAGCCGCGGCGCCAGCCCAATTTCATTCTTTTAAAATAACTTTCAGAAGTAGGCATGCCATTTGTTTCTCTTATTAGCGCTTAAAATGGGCATATGTTAAAAAGAACCTACATAATGGACCTATAAATTATGGCGCATTGATAGATTGCTTTGATAGGTGACCATTAAAGGTGGAGTGTCCCACAGATGCATGTGGAAATACAAATATGTAGGCAGTCTGTATAACAAGTGAGAAAAGTGTTTGTTTATACATACACACAAATTGTGGACTGTGTTAGCCAACAAAATGTGATTAAAATTGTTACTTATAGGTATTTGAATTCTTGTGAAATTTTCTTTATCTTGTCATTTCCAGAGTGATTGGATGTAGACACTCTAGTTAAATTTTTAATATTATTGAGATTAAAGAATTACTTTGTTTTTAAACATGTTTGTAATGTTAGCTGTCTCTTCCAAACTATAGAACTTTCAGAAACTAATATTTAATGCCAATCATATGGCTGGAGTTGCCATAAATGTGTTTTTATAAGCTATTTTGCACTTATTGTTAGGCACCATGGATTGTGTGATCAATAGGTATCAATGAGCCATTTTTTCTGTTTTATAAAAACGCTTTATATAAAGATAACACACTTCATGTATTTCATATATACAATGTGAAGAACATAATGGTACTTCCCACCCTATCCTCCCTCCTTGCCTGAATCCCACCCTCTCTCCTACTTTCTTATTTTTCTTTTAATTTTTACAATGACCAAGTTTCACTTTACTTTGTAATCACAAGCTTAACCTTCCACTAAATAAAGAATTCAATAAGTAGTAAGTGGAAAAACAATGTTTTCTCAGGAGTATAGATAAGGGCTATATGCAATCAAATCTGAAAATGTCGATTTCACTCATCTGCATATTTTGTACTCTGTATGTTAGTTACCACAAATCCAGGAAAATGTTTTAGTTGCTTGTTGGGACTGGTGTATTTCCCTAAGCTTAATGATCTCCAATTGCAAATTGTTGTGAAAGACAGGGTTTCATTTTTTATGGTTAAATAGTATTCCATCATGGTTACATAGCACACATTATGCGGTCATCAGTTTATGTACATCTGGGTTGATTCCATATCTTAGCTATTGTGAGTTGAGCTACTATAAACATTGGGTTACAGATAACTCTTACATATGCTTACTTTACTTCCTTTGGGTAAATTCTCTGGAGTGGAATAGCTGGGTCATATCGCAGACCTATTTTTAAATTTTTTTTCCTACTCTCTTCCATAATAGTTATGCTAATTTACGTTCCCATCAACAGTGTATTCGGGTACCTTTTCCCCACACTCTCATGAGCATTTTTTATGTTTTTTGATTTTTGGATGAACACAATTCTAACTAGGGTGAGTGTGGAATTCATTGGCATTTCCCTGATGCCTAGTGATCCTGAGCATTTTTTCATGTGTTTGTTGTCCATTTGTATTTCATGCTTTGAAAAATGTCTGTTAAATCTTCTGCCCACTTCTTAACTGTATTTTCTGTTTTGTTGTTGTTGAGTTTCTTGAACTTCGTGTGTATTTTGGATGTTATTCCTTTATCCAATGTATAGTTTGCAGTGTTTTCTCCCACTCTGTTGATTGCCTCTTTACTTTGTTGAGTGTTTTCTTCACTGTGGAGAAGCTTCTTATCTTGATTTAACTCCATTTGTCTTTTTTTGCCTTTATTCCCTGTGCTTCTGATGTCTAATCCAAGAAGTCCCTGACTATGCCAATGAATTATGGTGTTTCCCCTATGCTTTTTTCTAATCATTGTATGGTTCTGAGTCCTAGGTTTAGATCCCTGAACCATTGAGTTTTTTTTTTTGTAAAAGCTAAAAAGTATGGATCTTGTTTCCTACTTCCGCATGCAGAGATCGAATTTCCGCAGCACCAGTTGATGAAGAGACTGTCCTTTCCCCAGGGAGTGATTGTAGCACATTTGTCAAAGATCAGTTGATGGTAGATGCATAGATGAATTTCTAAGATCTCTAATCTCTTCCATTGGTCCAAATGTCTATATCACTTTATTCCAAAACCAGGATAAAAAGTTAACAACCAAGAAAGACAGCTATAGACCAGTGTCACTGATTAACACAGATAAAAATCCTTAACAAATTCTAGCTAATGGAATCCAACAACACATCTAATAAAATCCTTCACCCAGATGAAATGGGATTTATCCCTGATGTACACAGACATTTTGACATATACAGATTAATAAATCTGCTACATCAGCTTAAGAAATCAAAGAACAAAACCATAGAACCATTGAATTATCTCAATAGATGCTAAATTTTTAAATGCTGCCAATTACAGTGGGAAAAGTAATGAATTATGATAAGCAGCACTTCAATGTGAGAAATGATAAAGTGAGAGGCATTGAGCATATTCAGAGTCAGTGAATTATAATATTTTCTCTAATGCTTCAAGGATATATGGAAAGTCAGGATAATTATATTATCTTACTCAATTAAAGTGCTGTTTTTAAGTCGTGGTATTAGTATAAGCAGCACTTCAATGTGAGAAATGATAAAGTGAGAGGCATTGAGCATATTCAGAGTCAGTGAATTATAATATTTTCTCTAATGCTTCAAGGATATATGGAAAGTCAGGATAATTATATTATCTTACTCAATTAAAATGCTGTTTTTAAGTCGTGGTATTAGTAATGACTGCGTCTGACAATTACTGAGCTGTTAGTTGTGTCAGCAACCGTTCTAAATATTTTACATAGATTTTCATTGAAGCATCACAATGGTAAACTGAGACAACTACTCTTTTTCTCCCCATTCTTTTAATCAGGAAATTGAGATACTCAAAGTCCTAGTCATAACTTAAAATAGGATTTAACCAAGCTGTGGTTAATGTAATGATCATGTTATTTTTCTTTAATAGGCTTCTCTTTCATTAGTTTAGTGACAAGAAGAGATGATAAAGTTCTTTGTTCATCAGAAAAGTATTTGTTTTGAGGGCAGGGGAATATGCTATTTTATTCTTACGATTACATGAGAAATGGCCTGTTTTGTGATTGTGCAATCTAATTTCCTATAGGACCGCTCTGCACTGGGCCTGTGCAAAAGGCCACCAAGACGTGGTAGCTTTCCTCATAAGCCAAAGATGTCTACTTGATCCGCAAGATAAAAGGGCTGCAACACCGCTGATAAAGGTATTTAGTGCTCGACCATTCCAGTATAGGAAGGGCTTGGTTTATATACTTAGAATAAAAATGAATTTATCTTATTTATATATGACTAACTGGTGAAACCATTGGGATGGGGAGTTTTTCTTTGAATTTCTAGAAGTTACAATTTATGATTGGTGTATTACTGGCAGGCTGTACAGTGTCCCGCTGAGAACTGTGCTACACTCTTACTGGATCATGGGGCTGATCCAAATATTGAGGATGAAATTGGCAACACTGCTCTCCACTATGTGGCCTACGGAGAAAATATAAGAATGGCCGAAAAGCTGCTTTCCAGCAATGCAGATATCGAAAAGAAAAATAAGGTATGGATCATCTAACTTAATGTTTAGACTATTGGAAATACATTTTTAAAAGATTGACATGTATAGAAGCAGTTTCTCATATTTGGGAGTACCAGCTGCATCGAATGAAGATATTTTATGAAAACTGTCCCAGATTTAAGTTTAAATATTGATACCATTGCAGAAATACTGGAAAGGACAGACTGAGAGGCATTTATGGCCAGTATTTATGAAAGCACTGAATTTGTTAAAGGTCAGACATATTTTCAAGGATATTTTCCCAGTTACTTTTTTCTAAGCGGTGCAAAAACAGGAGAAGTCCAATTTTGTCTTGACAAAGGCTTTTGCTTAAAACTCAAGAAGAAAGCATGTTGTAGTAAACAGAAATATGGCTGTTGCTGTCCATTTCCTAAATAAGTTTATTTATATAAAAGTTACCTTAGAGTGTCAAGGGTTAACTGGGAAACTTTGCAAGAGAAAAGGATAGAAGAATGAAACATTTGTAAATTAGGTAATTGAGGGAAAATACGGAGATGGGATTTTTGATTTGTTTTTGTTGAGTTTTGTGTAGACCAAGTATTCTTTGATTGAAAGTATAATAACTTGTACTTTCATTAATATCATTAATAAGTTGTAAGTTTGCTTTGGGGAACCATATTTGGAGTGACTAGGTGGTGATGAATGTAGAAAACAAGAGGGAAGAACAAATGATTGACATTTTATTATGGTAGGAAGAGCTGCTGAGGAAAAGTGTCTAAACTCAGCTCTCAAATAGAGAATGTCTTTGTGGGAAAGTAGAAGAAAAGGATCCTACAAATAAATCTAAGTTGGACTTTGAGTTTACTGTTAGTTGATTTATTCCTACTCAAGAAAAATGAAATGGGATGTTCAGTGTGTGTGTCTCTTACTCATTCCTCGTTTTGGTCAAGTCTCCAAATGATGTGTGTGAGAGGAGAGATGGAAGTGGTGGTTGTCTGCTGCACCAGTTCTCGGCTGGAGTTGTATATCAGAATGACCTGGAAAAACTTACAAGTCTAGTTAGTCTCTCCAAGAGTATTTTATTTCAGTAAATCTTACTACGTCTTTACATGTATACTTAAAAACCTATCTCTGAGAGTCTGACAAAACCCTTGTTAAGAACCACCAAACTGTTAATTGTAATGTGTAAGTTCTTAGGTCTCAAAAACTATTAAGAATCTTGAGAAGAGTTGGAGTTTGATGGATGCTACATTCGAACAATACTAACCTCTGATTTTATCTGTCTTTCTTTTCCTTTGTAGTTATAAATTCAAAGAGATAATACTAATAATTCTCAGCCTACAGAATAACACTTACGGATAGTTTTACAAAGAAATGTATATTGCAAGCAGGGCTTTCTGGTTAGAATTATAGCAAATTATGAACCTTTTTCCTCATTGAAGCTTTATGATACACAATCAAATCTTGTTGTGTTGAATTCATGGAGTGCTGACACATAATCACTATGGCAGACTTAAAATTGAAAGCCATGGTAGTGTTAAGAATATTTGGATGGACATTCTTTTAATAGTTCAGTTTCAACATTCCTATATCTCAAATATCCATTTGACTAAAACCTGTCAGATTTAAATACAAATGGATGGTTATTTAACTGTTGGAAAATAGTATATTGGGTGTGCCCTGTTGACTACATAGTGGGCCTGATCTTTCTTTTTGTGAATTAGGTGATGCTAAGAAAAGTGAAGATATTACATGTTAATACCTGCTTTATACAAAATCATTTGGAAATGCATTGCCAGCTGATACAAAGACTCAAAGGAATCGACTGAACATGGTGCAGAGATGTGTGTAGTTTGCCTCTGTAAATTGTTTCAAAATACAAAATTTGGGAGACTGATGCACACCTCTGACTGTCAGGATTATCTGAAGGATTCCAATCAGGGATCCTTGAGCTCAGATTACTGAGTTGTATGCTGTACAGAAGGTTTCCTATTTTTAAAGGGCAGATACCCTCCAGTTTGCTTCTCTCCCCACCTAGGGGAACACAGGATGCATGGCTTTGTTATATTTCTCAAACAGATGATCATGACATTTTTCTGTTGGTGGACAGTATATAATTTGTGCAAAAGTAAATGTTCTTGGAAATATGTATTGAGAAACACTATTTTTGAGACAATAATTTAGGTCATCAGTTGAATAAGAATGCTTGAAATATTAACTACTATGTCTTAGGGTTTAGGGCTACAGAGGTAAAACATGTAGCCCTTGCCTTCCAGAGGACCTTGTGTTTTTATTGTGTGCAATCAAATAATTGTAATATTCCATGGTGAGTGTTTTGATGGAAGCAGTGAACCCTGGAATGCAATTGTTTGGAGTGAGTCTTGGTGATGAGTAGGTTCCATGCAATGAGGCAATGGAGAGGAGAGTTTTAAGAGGAATGTGCAGTACATGTGGAAGCACAGGGTGGGAAGAAAGAGCCTCCTTTAATTTACCTTCTACATTTGATGTCCGAGTTTGCATTGTCATCTGAAATATGTTCAGTTCTGTTGAGAAATATGTAATAATGTGAATTGTGAATCATTTTTTACAGACTGGCCTCACACCACTGTTAGTGGCTATTCAACAAAACCAAGAAACTATGGTCAAATTTTTAATATTACAGAATGCAGATGTTTTTGCAGTTGATAATCTAAACAGGTAAATTATTTCATTCTATATTTTAAACTCAGTGATGTTTATCAGTTATACAGTGATTCAAGTCAGAAATATGAAATAAAATGTTAGTATATTATTGAGATACAATGAAAAGTAACAATAAAAATCTATCTGGTAGGAAAGCAATTATGCATACTGGCCAACACAAGGAGCTACATAGGAATGGTCATATTCTCTTATGATAGTGACTGATATATTTTAATAGTAATCTGATTTTTGGTTGTATAGTCTGATATTAATGAAAGGTTATTCATTTTAGTTTTACTGTTTTAATAAATATGAGTCACTATTGAGCTTCTTAAACATTCTGTAATATTTTTAAAATTTTTCCACCGACGGAGGGAAGACCTTTCTCTCTGTCTCTTTCTCACTGTCCAACTCTGTCAAATAAATAAATAAATAATCTTAAAGAAATCTTTTTTTCCTACGTACTCTACTTTTTTTTTTTTTTTTGACAGGCAGAGTGGACAGTGAGAGAGAGAGACAGAGAGAAAGGTCTTCCTTTGCCGTTGGTTCACCCTCTAATGGCCACAGGCGCAAGGCGCTGATCCAAAGCCAGGAGCCAGGTGCTTCTCCTGGTCTCCCATGGGGTGCAGGGCCCAAGCACTTGGGCCATCCTCCACTGCACTCCCTGGCCACAGTAGAGAGCTGGCCTGGAAGAGGGGCAACCGGGACAGAATCTAGCGCCCACATACTCTACTTTTAAAAATGCTGTAGTATACATAAATAGGAATTGAAAATCATTTTGTCTTTTTGCTGACTTTTTTTTTGTTAATTTCTTTCTTCAAAGTATATTGATGTTAAGTTATACTTAAGCGACTGTAGGTGGTTATTAGCAGATAGTATGATTTTATCGTTTTTTTCATTCTGCTTTATTTTGATATTTGATATTTTTAAAAGCATGGTTTTTAAAAAATTCTATGAGAGAGAGATTAGAGAAACACACAGAGAGAGAATTAGAACTCTCTCACTTCAGTTTCACTCCTCAAATGCCTGCAACAGTTCAGGCTGGGCCAGATTGAAACTTGGAGCTAAGAATGCAATAAAGACTTTCATGTAGTTGCAGGAATCTAATTATCTAAGCTGAATATAACTAATGTCTTCCGGGGTCTGTATTAGTAGGAGGCTACACATAGAAGATGAATCTGGGAGTCAAACCAGGTAGTCTGATATGGGAAGGGGACTTCTTAATTGGTGTCATAATACCAAGATTAAATGCCTGATCCTTATAATTTTATTTGTAATTAGTATGGGAAGAGGGAAGAAATGTATTTACTTAGATAAGCTTTTCCTTTGATGATGACAAATAATAAATGAGAAAGAGAAAAGACATATAACACAAGGCTTAATTCTCAGATGTCCAACCTGTTGGGTGTGCAACCTTGGGAACATTAACTATTAAATCGAACCTGAAGTGAAAGTGGGATAGTAATGTATCCTGTCTTTCAGATGTAGTTGTATATAATGTCATATATAAAATGTAATTCAGTAGCTGACACGTGGTTGTCACCATTGCTAACTGAAACTGCTGTGACTATTATTGCCATATAATATAAGAGCTTTATGCTTTCAGATAGCTTTTACTTACCTGACTGGGATATATTTAATATTTAAAACTGGGGAAGTAAGAGTGAATTCTTCACTTAAAACTGCCTGGTTTAAACAAGTGATCTCAATGGTGTTACTATCCCTTAAAGACTTCAAATTAGTAACTTCTATGGAATACCCCAGTTAGACAAGAGGCTTTATTTTGTTTCTTTCTCTTTAACCCTGGAGATAATTTCTGGAGATCAGCATTTGATATTCCAAGATGCTTATGTCCATTAATACAAGTAAATGATCACATATACATAGGCAAGATATTAACTTGGTAAAATAGAGCCACTCAGCTGTTTGAGTAGCCTCATTGAAGTTTTTAATGAAGTTCTCTTTCTGTTATTTTAGAACATCCCTCATGTTTGCGGGACGGTATAGTACGGAAAACATAGTACACATGCTTCTTGAACTAGGGGTTGATGTGCTTTCTGAAGACATTGCTGGACATTCTGCTAGGGATTATGCTCTTCAAAAACGTAATATGTAAGTGTTTACACTAACATTGTAATCAACATGAAGTTGAGGTGTAAGTAATTCATGTTTTCAGATGACTTAGCTCTCACAGTTTTTGGAATGGCAGTGAGTCCCTTTACTTCAACAGTCAGAAACTAAACAGAGGGGCAGGTGCTGTGATGTAGAGGGTAAAGCTGCCACCTGAAGTGTTGGCATCCCATATGGGCGCCAGTTTGATTCCTGGCTGCTCCACTTCCGATCCAGTTCTCTGCTATGGCCTGGGAAAGCAGTAGAAGATGGCCCAAGTCCTTGGGCCCCTGCACCCGCATGAGAATCCCAGAAGAAGCTCCTGGATCCTGGCTTCAAATCGGTGCAGCTCTGGCCATTGCAGCCAACTGGGGAGTGAACTATCAGATGAAGCCCTCTCTTCCTTCTCCTCCCTCTCCCCCTCCCCCTCCCCCTCTTCCTCCTCCTCCCTCTCCCCCTCCCACCTCCTCCTCCTAGTGCTTCTCCTGTCTCTGTGTAACTCTGACTTTCAAGTAAAATAAATCTTTAAAACAAAAAGAAACCAAAGAGAAAGGTTGGCTAGTTAGAAGTACAGATGGGTACAAATTCTTTATCTCAGAGATTTGAAGGTCTTTATCCCTGCGACTGCCCACATTATCCATATCATTTCAAATACAACCCCTGCCATGACCCTCCAAACAGTGTCACACCTTCCTAGTTCTACTTAGTTGGTTAGGCCTTCAGTGTCCAGATTAGCAGGAAATTTCATATTTTGTCCTGGGAGCTGCCTCTTAAATTCTTTTTCTTGAGTTTTACAAGAAGCCAGGAAGTTCCATAAGCCTGACAAGGCAATCTTCCTTCATCAGAGAGATAAGGTTCTCAAGGCAATCTTCCTTCATCAGAGAGATGGGGTTCTAATAATTCTTATTTTTTATTGCTTCCTTTGTTACCAGGATTCTTTTACTGATCCAGATCCCCAGTCTTCGTGGTGATGTGCACTTATATCCTGAGATTAAAATGTCTATTTGTTGACTGACATATGCCTATATACTCAGTCACTGTCCACAAAGTATTAACACCCCACTCTGGCTTCCTAGGTTTTGGCATGTATGTAGCCGAAAATAGGCTATTTATGAGAACCTCAGGTGGCATCTACTTCTTAGCCTTAAACCTTCATGACGTGTTCTTTATAAGGTTCTTGACTTTGCTAGTAGTTTCTACTTGGTACCATTCTGTTGTCAGACAAATTCAGATAATGTAGGAAAAGATGAGAGTTTATTTAATGTTTTGCACCAGATATGTACCCTAAGGCTTCTTTATAGTCTGGGCACATATGTTCTTGGTTTGTGGAATGTCCCATGTATGTTTCTGTGCTCCAGAGTATGTGTTGGACCTAAGGTGATTTGTTTGCTGTAATAGTGAAGATGGAAATCTAAATTATGTGCATTTTATATCAGATTTTCAAAGTAGTTTTAAATTCTGCCTCACAACAAGCCATTCTTGAGAATTCTCTGAATCTAAAGTATGTTATATGGATTTAAGTGAGCTAAGCCCCATGCATAACTTCTCAGAAACCATGTAATAAAGTGCAGTTTGATCTTCCAAGTTAGGTGGAGTTGAACAGGGACGTTAAGCATCATACTAGCAAATATCAACTGGTGCAGAGTTTGAATCCTTGAAAGGAATAGTAATAGTCTGCCCCAGTACTTGACAGCTCTTAGTTTTGTACCCTTAGTGTGAATGATCACATCAATTATGTTACCTAACTTAGTGAAGTGATATATTTACAAATGCATGTAGCTGCAATATGTTAAGTAGATGAGGTATCTATGGTTACAGCTGTATGGAGTAACTAATAGCCAGAATGAGAAACTAATGACATTTCCTGTAGCCTGAACAGTGAAAAAACACACTACAGGTTTTCTTTGGGATTCCAAAATAGTTTCAGTAGTAAATTTCAAGAACAAAGTATTCCATTGCTTGATTTCATTGAGCATTTATATATTTTATATATTAACGCATTAAATCATTAAATTTCTATAACTACTAGTGAAGACATAGGAAAATCCTTACTCTTTAGAAGAGTTTGAGGTTAAAACAAGTGACTTGCCCATACCTGTTGGCTACAGAGCTGAGTCTTCTGAGTTTATGATACCTTATTATGTCCTGCTAATTTTAGTTAATTTATTGAGTTATACCACCTTTAATTCAGGACTTCTTCACCTTACTGTTTTTCATCTTAACAATAAGTTTAAGAAAATTATATTGTAGAACATATAATTATGAAGTGCGTTGGCATAATGTAAGTTCTGGTACTAACTTTGAACTATCAGAAATATTCTAAGGATTTGATACATTTGATAGTTGTCCTTATCAATACTGAAACAATTTTATTCATTCTTATACATAGGCAAAATTACCAACTCATTTCGTTGTTTCGAGAAAATGCTGCACTTGAGAAGATTGTAAATACAAATCCAGGTAAAACTTCTCCAGCTAGTCCCAACATAGGAAAAAAAATATAAACATAAGAAGTAGTTGATCACAGAAGAGCAGTTACAGATAAGTCAATGATTAATTATATGTGTGTTTTTCTTAATCTTTCTTAGGAATCAAGTATTTAGAAATTTTAGAGGTTTATTGTAGGATATTTATAATCTGAAGCACTATTATTTGAAGAAAATCACTAATTGTGGCCCTTTATCTCTTTGTGGCATTTGTGTAATTTAGAAAAAGATACATATCTGTATATGTGTGTGTGTGTGTGTGTATGTCTGTGTCTGAGAGGCATGGAGACTTACAGAACAAAGCTGCCATCTACCAATTTGTCCTCCAAATGCTCACAATGGCCTCGTTTGGATGGAAGCCATAGACAGGAGTCAGGAACTCCATCTAGGTCTTCCACGTGCTTGGGAGGAGCTTGATTACTTGAGCCTCACTGCCTCTGTGAGTTTGCACAGGCAGCAAACTGAAGTCAGAACATGGAGTTGGTAATCAAACTCAGCTACTCACACATGGTTACATGGCCAAGAACTTGGGACATCTATTGCTGATTTCCTAGACCCGTTAACAGGAAGCTGGATTGGAAGTGGAGCAGCCAAGACTTGGACTGGAAACCATGAGGGAGGCCAGCACTGTAGGCCGTGACTTTATCTGCTGTGACATAGCACTGGGACCCTACAATCTTTTATACTTATTCTATTAGTGATACAATTGTCTCTCAGTTGGATTACAGTCTTTGTATAGAGCATATGTTTTCCATATCATCTTAATTAATTGTATTATTCACTTTACATTGATAAATTCAAAGTAGCAGAAGTAAGGTTCCATAATGGCTATCAATGATGTAGTTAATAATCACTCTGCTATAACTTGTAAGTATGATCAAAAGCATCTTTTCTTTTAATTTTTATTTTCAGTTTATGTGAAATGTAGAGATGCAGAGCTATAGATAGCCAGTAGAGAGTGTTATTTCCTTCTCTGATAATTTCTCCCTAAATTCCGGCAATATCTGGGCTGGGCCAGACAAAAGCAGGACTCAGATGGGTCACAAAGACCCAATTGCTTAAGCCATAACCTCCTGCCTCTCAGGGTACGCTGAGAGCTCAGTTTGAAAGCAAAGCTGAGACCCAAACCCAGGCACTCCAGTATGATGTGAGCATCTAAGAAGCATCATAACTTCTGTGTCAAACACCTGGCTCCAAAGCTGTAATTTTTAACAATGTACTATATATTATAACATTCTATATTATTCTATCATTGATTTAATTTAAAATGTATTTACTTTTCTTTAATAGATGATGAGCATTCTAAAGAATATAGAAAAAGGTAGGGTTTAATGATTTTTAAAACCATTTGTTAACTAATGGAAAGCAAAGAAATGCATTATGTATTCTCCTCTGGGCTGGATGGATATTGTGTACTTAACATTTGTTGCTTGTCATAATTGTCCAACCAGTTTTCAATGTATGTGTTAATGTAGTTTATTTCCTACTATTTAGGCAACTATAGTGCTGAGGGGTTGATTGATTGGCCTATGAACCTGTAGTAAAATAATTAACTGACCCATATCAGCCTGCCTTACTCCCAAATGGATTCTCTTACCCTTTAGCATGGATGGATACAGACTTATACAATAGTGGCATCAAGATACAGGTCCAATTCAGATAAATTCTGAATTTACAATGGCTAATATATGGAATCAAACTAGATGCTCATCAACTGATGAATCAATAAAGAAATCCTGCCATATATATATATATGTGTGTGTGTATATATATGTATATGAATATATATATATCTTCCATCCATGGTTCATCCCCAAATAGCTGCAATGGCTGGAGCTGAGCTAATCCAAAGCCAGGAATGAGGAGCTTCTTCCTGGCTCTCACATGAGTGCAGGGACCCAAGGACTTGGGCTATTTTCCGTTGCTTTCCCAGGCCATAAGCAGACAGTTGGAAAGAGTAGCTGCAACATGAACCAGTGCCCAACGGGATGCTTGCACCACAGGTGGATTTTTAGAGTCACTGGGAAGAGTCCATATCAGATAAGACTGTAATGCTATATCATCTACTTCATGGTCCCCCACACTCAGAGGGGTAGGTAATCTAGTCTCCCTTGAGCACTAGGGGCCTGGAGGTGGATGATCTGCAAAGAACTTGGTCCAGGGCAGATGTCCTCTCATGCCCACCTCTTCTTTCCATTTTCTGATGTCTCTCCCTGGTATGTATTTGGTAAGAGGGGGATAGGATTAGCTGATAAACCCTACAGAGCTACGTGTGTCTTGCTGTGGCAAGATGACTGAGCCTCAATGTAGCTTGTTTTTTAGAAGAGGGAAGTAGTGCCTACAATTGTATGTTTGGGCCGGTGCTGCGGCTCACTAGGCTAATCCTCCGCCTTGCGGCGCTGGCACCCTGGGTTCTAGTCCCGGTTGGGGTGCCGGATTCTGTCCCGGTTGCCCCTCTTCCAGGCCAGCTCTCTGCTGTGGCCAGGGAGTGCAGTGGAGGATGGCCCAAGTGCTTGGGCCCTGCACCCCATGGGAGACCAGGAGAAGCACCTGGCTCCTGCCATCGGATCAGCGCGGTGCGCCGGCCGCAGCGTGCCGGCCGCGGCGGCCATTGGAGGGTGAACCAATGGCAAAGGAAGACCTTTCTCTCTGTCTCTCTCTCTCACTGTCCACTCTGCCTGTCAAAAAATAAAAAAAATAATAAAAGAAAATAAAAAAATACAGTTGTATGTTTGAGTCCACTCTTTTCTCAGGGTTCTGTGCTTTGTAGGTTTAATACGTTAATGTTTGAAGTTGTATGTGTTTGTAAGCTTTTTGTTACTTACAGAAAAAATATCTGTTGGCTAACATACAGAGGAATAGGATTTATTTTGGCATAAAGTTTTGAGATTCACAGTCCAAGAACAGGTGGCAGCATGATGAGGATGTTGGTTGGTGGAATGAATACAAAGGGAGAATAACACGGTGCACCCAGCAGCAGAGAGAACAGTTGTATAGTTCACTGCTCTCATGAGAACTTCATTCACAATACAAGCCCCCGGTGACCTAAAGACCTCCTTTAGGCCCAACACCTAGACATCATAGTTGCATTGTTTCTACTTTTAATCCATTGACCATTACCATTTATCCATTAAATAAGACTTTGCAATCTAGCCACAAATACATGGGCCTTTTGTTGATATCTGAACTCTTATCCAAACCACATCACTGTGCTTGACACCAGAAGAGTTATTTGGGGTTAGGAGCTCATAGGAGGCAAGATATTTAGATACCATTAACAGAAACAAAAGTACAGGTACCATGACTCTTCTCAGCAGCGTCTCCCTTCTAAGTACATAAGCACCTATAGTCTTACTGGTTTACGTTTACCTGAATGAGGAAACAGCAACACTTATTTGGGAAAATCACTGAACATCTTAATATTTCTGAGAAGGGCATTTCCAACAACAACCTACACATTTGTTCTGTGATGTATATATCTTTAGCTTTCAAATATTTCAGATGGTTCTAGGGATTCTTGGTATTATTTTAAGGTGCTGGAAACAACAGGCCTTTTAAAGTGATTTCTGTGCTGAAGAATTAAGATTGCATTTTGGCATGACACAGCCTGGTCTATAAACTGAAAGCAGGCAGTGTAAGATAAGTTATATACCTTTCTCGCTTACCATAGGTGACAGTGTTCATTGCCTTGAGGTAATGAAATGTATGGCAGCCACGGATGAAATTTGCATAAGCATCTTCAGGGTGAACAAGTTGTAAAGTTTCTGCTAGTATATTGATGTTCACAGATTTTTTATGGGATGTATTATCTTCACCAAATATTTCAGTGGGGTGAGAGTAGTGTAGGCAGAAATAGATGATGAAAAGTTTTTCTAAAACAAGAGTCAAATTTTCATTGTACCAAAAAATACCATTTAGCAGAAGTTTAGTTGATGTTTCCCCTGATTTTTTATAGAAAATATTTAACTATTTTTCTTATATATTTTTGTGCACAAGGCTTTTGGAAATACCTGATGTTAATCATGAACTGCTTATATCATATGAGAAAGGCCTCAATTCATTTGCCAAGGTAAAATGCTCTATTATGGAATTAATTTTCTTGCTCCGAGTTTTTGTTGACTCTATGTCTACTCCCACTTTAACGTACTGCAGTAAGTGCCTTCCGTGGACATATTCTTCTTTTCCTAGGACAGTGCCTATGCTTTGATTTACAGAATAAATGTCTTAGTGAGTGAATGGGTGGTGGGACAACTGAGTGAACATGCTTGCTGAGGTTGTGTTTTTTTTTCCTATAGAAAGACTTAATTCCAGGACATACAACTGCCATCATTCACAGTGCACCAGAAGAGCAACCCAATAACGACAGAATAACTCGTGTTCATGGAGTCCATGAAGATAACAAATGTGGTAAGTGGATCAAAATTTCTTTTGTAAATTTTAAAATTGAACATTTTTTAACATTTGATATATTATATATGTGCACTTATATACATTTTTCTCAAAAACAGTAATATTAATGTAAGAAAAATGTGGGATTCATCACAATGCTAACAGTGAGGAAAGAAGGATGTATTGATGAAATCCATTAAAGACAATATGATTATAGACCAAATAATACGGTATCCATGCACTTTTTGTACTTTCTATAGCTTCCATATATAAAACATGTGAGATTTGGTTTTGTGTGACTGGCTTATTTCTCTAGGATAGTGATTTCCAGTTCCATCCAGTGTATGAAAACCTTCTATTTAAATGTTATTGTATGAAGTTTAATGTGAAGCCATAAATATGCTACCCAATGTATTTTATTGTTTTTTTTTTAATATCTTTCTTCATAGGACCAAATTCTTCTTCCTAAAACTTCGTCAACCCTTTGGAATTCTTTCTTGCTGTTACTTTTACATATTGTTGAATTACTCATGGAGATGTGTGTGTGTGTGTGTGTGTGTGTGTGTATTTATATTTGCTCTAATGAGGCTTTAATGTATGTACATTTACTGGAACATTTTGAGGAAGAAAAGCACAACAAGAAAATTTGCTTTTCTCAGGACTGAATCATAGAGTAAATCTATGGGGATAACCACATGATGGCATGGCATAGAAATAGTAGAACAGATCAATTTAATGACTAGAAAATCCAGAGTTAAATTAAAATATAAATTAGCATATTTTTTAAATTGATAAATGGAACTTTATTTCAGATGGTTCTAGGGATTCTTGGTATTATTTTAGGGTGCTGGAAACAACAGGCCTTTTAAAGTGATTTCTATGCTGAAGAATTAAGATTGCATTTTGGCATGACACAGCTTGGTCTATAAACTGAAAGCAGGCAGTGTAAGATAAGTTATATACCTTTCTACCTTACCGTAAGTGACAGTGTTCATTCCCTTAAGGTAACAAAATGTATGACAGCCACGGATGAGATTTGCATAAGCATCTTCAGGGTGAACAAGTTGTAAAGACCAGTTATTCTCAGTTTCTGCAAGTATATTGATGTTCATGAAAAGTGAATAGTGATAAGAAACAAAATTTTAGTTCTTCCAATATACCACCAAGGGTATAATAAATAACCTGGAAAGAATATTTGTATAAGATATATTTCAACAAAGACACAGCTATTATCCAAACCGTTTAGAGAACTCTTAAAGCTAAATTTAAAAAATACCAAACAGGCTTAAAAATAGGAAAAATAGCGGAACAAACACCTTCCTATGGAAGATAAACAGATGGCAAGTGAACTGAAGAAGTGATTCTGAACATCATGAACTGCTAGGGATTTCAAAACAGTGACAACAGTGATTGCAGATAAGGAAATAGAGCAATAGGGATACTCATTCATTGCTCTTCCATATGCAAAATAGTATAGCCACTCTGGAAGATAATCTATGGCCATACACCCTGAATGCGCCTGATCCCATCTGTGTATGTGTATTTAGAATTCATAATAACGTTTATTATCAGATCTATGACTACCTCTTATAGAAATGGTGTTTACTTTAGGAGCAGAAGATGAAGCTAAAGAATCAACTTCAGACCCTGAGGTACTGTCTCTTGTTATGATATTTTAAATATAAGCACTAAGTGATGTTCAAATCTAGAATGGAGTGCTTGTTTCTTCTGTCTTTTTAAAAATAGGCAGAAGACAGAGCCCTGAAGCTGTGCCCAGCAATTCAGCCGTATAGGCAGGGACCTGCTGTCTGCCCTGTAAAGCAGCCTGGCTCTGGCTGTGGGCAGGGGCAGGTGGCAGGTGGAATCTGGGGACTGCTGGTAGCATCAGGGGTACTTGCTGTTCCCAAGACAGAATAAGGGATAGCCGCAGTGTTGCTGCAACCACTTGGGTCTGGGGATTTGGAAAGAGGCAAAATGGAGTCTTTCTTTTTCTTTCTTTTTTTTTTTTTTTTTTTTTGACAGGCAGAGTGGACAGTGAGAGAGAGAGACAGAGAGAAAGGTCTTCCTTTGCCATTGGTTCACCCTCCAATGGCCGCCGCGGCCGGCGTGCTGCGGCCGGCGCACCGTGCTGATCCGATGGCAGGAGCCAGGAGCCAGGTGCTTTTCCTGGTCTCCCATGGGGTGCAGGGCCCAAGGACTTGGGCCATCCTCCACTGCACTCCCTGGCCACAGCAGAGGGCTGGCCTGGAACAGGGGCAACCAGGACAGAATCCGGCGCCCCAACCGGGACTAGAACCCGGTGTGCCGGCGCCGCAAGGCAGAGCATTAGCCTAGTGAGCCGCGGCACTGGCAAAATGGAGTCTTTCTTAGGGCAAAGAAGGCCCTCAGACACAGTCAGCTTTCTAGGTAAATGAAAACCGAGGACGGTGGAATTCTGTAGTTAGGGCCACTGCTCTGCCATAATGGTGGGAATCTTAGAGGCTTCTGCTTACTTTCCTCAGCGAGATAGAGTCCCCCTGGCCATAACACCAGCGTAGGAGCTACAGTATACTTTGTTCTTGCCTCTCTCTGTACTGGCTCTCTGAGCCTATTGCCATTTAGAGTTGTCCTTACTTCCTTACCAAAGATTTCCTTCAGTCAGTCTCTTAGACACCGGGTGTTTCCTTTGCTGTGCTGGTTCTTCCCAGCGGTGGAGGTGAGTGCAGGGCCTCTGTATGCAGCTTTTTTTTCCTCTCTTCTCTCTCTCAGACCTCATCATACTAAGCATTAGAAATGAGCAAGCCTCACACCATGAGACAGCCATAATCATGGTGATATTTATATTGTCACTTGTGGAAAACATAATGTGAAATGAATGTCACATTTTAGGAGCTAAAACATGACTCCCTATTTATCTCTTTGTAGAGATTTTTATAACTTTGAAGATATTGCCTAGTTGGAAAAGAGTTGCATATGTACCTTACACATGTATTTGCTTACTGTTGTTTGAACATTACACAAAGGAAAGATTTCCTGACTACGTTGCCATTTGACTCAACCCATAGTAAAAGTTCTGAGAAAAAAAAATGGTTGGAGTACTCAGGTCCTAGCATTGGTGTGGCTGAGCCCTGGCCCTTACAGGCTTTTGGAGAGTGAATTAGCAAATGGCACCTCTGCAGGCCTACTTCTCTGTGCCACTCTATTTCATTTTCTCTTCTTCCTGCTTCCTTCTGTCTCCTTATTTTTTGTGAGAAACTGAGATAATTTTTAAAATACAAAAGGAATAGTCTGGCAGCTCAACCTGCTTAATCAGAGTACTGACTCTCAGGACTTTGTTTTGTGACATTTAAAGCAATCAAGGCTTTTGAAAAACAGTCCTCCTGTAGCCTCTTATATTTTTTCACAGAACTATATTTTTAACAGATTTGAAAAATGCTTATTACCATAAACTCCAGAAGCACATATTCTCACTATAGTAAGAAATGTATGTAATATTTCAATTTATAAATTAAAATTTTATTTTAAATTCTTGAAACAAATGTAGAAATATGAAATTTTGTATGCTGCAAACGTATGTAGAAATATGTAATTGAAAAATTAAATCTCATAGGTTCTGCCTTTTTATTTTCGTTTTCCAAATTTCAGAATTCAGTTTATGTTTACATTATTTGCTTATATTATTTTAATGTTTTACAAATATTTATTTATATGTATTTTCTTATTATATGCTTTTTCTGAGTGATTTTGTCTATTCCCATTTCTTTTGAAAAATTTTTAGTGACTAAATATGACACATTTATGGGTCACAGTATTGTATTTCAGTGCATTATATATATATGACTATATATTTGTCTACTCCCATTTCTTTTCAAAATTCTTGAGTGACTAAATATGACACATTTAAGGGCCACAGTGTGGTATTTCAATACATGTATATTATGTGTACTGAGCAAAACAGGATGACTAAGATTTTTCATTCCTTCGTGTTACTTTATGATTGCAGGTTTGAGGATTCTTCTGTTTGCTCATGCAGTGTGTGTTAGGTTATTGTAAAACATAATTCCCTCACAACTTTGTTCTTGCCTCTCTCTGTACTGGCTCTCTGAGCCTATTGCCATTTAGAGTTGTCCTTACTTCCTTACCAAAGATTTCCTTCAGTCAGTCTCTTAGACACGGGCGTTTCCTTTGCTGTGCTGGTTCTTCCCAGCGATGGAGGTGAGTGCAGTAGGAAGTCATTCCTTCAATGTAACTCTGGTTTCTTACCCCTATTTCAAATTTTCTCTATCCCCCATAACCTCCCACCCTCTACTTTTTGTTTTGTGTTCAATGTTAGTTTTTTTTTTCCTTTGACACAATGTGGTTTCTAAGTTCTCTGTGTGCATCAAATCTCGTATTGCCTAACTGAAGACATTTTCGTACATTGTGTATTTCCTGCCAGAGTGATCCCTTAAACATATTTGTAATCATGTAGTTCAACTGCTTATTGAGTAGATTTCCATTCCAGTAGGGGAGAATTCACATTCCAGCATGACCATTGGTTTGGTCCTTAGGTCTTAAATCTGCCGTACATCACTAAACCCCATTCTACTAAGGACGTTCTCATTGTAGCTCCATATCTGGGGCTGCTAATTTGCCTTGTTTATTGCTATACAATATTTTGCCTCATCTGTGCTGTATACAATGCCTTCATGTCTTACTTTTGATTTCATTTGATCTGCGTTTCAAAATGTAGCCCCAAATAAACAATATTTGCTGACCTTCCAAGATTAACTCGAGGATACACTTCTCTGCCTATTCTTCTACTATATATACTTCAACGATGCAAACAGTGATTTATACTTTTCTGTTCTATTTTCCCATGTCTACCTCTAACTGAACATGGGGTAGAATCTGCTCTTTGTGTATATGCTTAGATTTTTCAAGGACTGGGCCTATGACTTGATACACATAGTAAATCCTGTCTCACTGAATGAGTAGCTGAGGGGTTGAGAAATTGGATATATGTGTTGAATTTGTATTTTATTGTTCTGTAGGAAGGAACGTCAACTATAGCGGGTAAGAAGAGTAAAAAACGTTTTTTCATCACTCAAGTTGCTCCACAACAGCCAATTAATAAACATGGGCTGGACTCTGATCACGCATTGGACAAAGATAACAAACGTAGTGAGTGCATATCTATCAAAACTTACTATTAAAATACAATGAAGAGAAATGAGTAGCTCTGAATTGGATATCCATGTATGTTGAGGGTTTTCTTTGGCTTTTTTTAATATAACCAACTTCTTCCTGAAACAGCTTCAACCCTCTGAAATTCATCCTTACTATTCCTTTTATTTCATTGAAATATTCATTTCATTGCAATATTCATGAGTGGAGAGAGACACGCCTTTATGTAAATTGTTTCCATGTGAATAAATGTTCTCACTAGTTGATCTGTTACTGCATTTGTAGGTAAGGAGTCTACCTCCCAAAGAGATCCTGAAGACAACAACTCACCAAGGAATTCGAAGGTAGTGTGTCTTCTTGTGATTTGCAAATACCTGATTTCAGTGATGTTAAAACAAAACTGGTGTTTGCTTGAAGGTATAAAGTTACTTGAGAGACAGCTACTTACATAAGACAGGCAGATAAACATTTTCGCTATCTTGAGAAGGGGTGGTGTGATATCTCTTTGAGGCACTGATATGCATTTCCCTGGTGGTTGGTGATGTTGAACATACTGTCATATTGATTGCCATTTCTATCTCTTATTTGGAGACAGGTCTGTTGAGGTGCTGTGTCCATTTCTGAGCTAGATTTGGTGTTTGTTCATATATTCTTGACGATATTTCTTATCTGGGGGAGAGTGGGATACCTAGTACCTATGTAATACAAGCTTCCCCTTACTTATCTGAAGCTACGTAAAGGAGAGGTTTTGAGGCTGTCTTGACATTCGCTTCAGCCAACTCTCTTGCCTTTAGAACCTAGGAAAGAAGAATTAGGAGCTAAACTCTTGGCCCAGTGGTGAAGAAGTCAGATGAGCTATCTACCTCACACCTCGGATGGCTTTCTGTCCTTATTTTGTACCCAATTCTAACTCTCGGCCAGAAATTAAGCAGTATTTCCTGACCTTCCAAGACTGAATTGAGGATTCTCTTTTCTGCCTTTTCTTCAACTGTATTGACTTCAGTGGCAGAAATAGTGGTTTATACTTTCCTGTTGTATTTTCCCATGTCTACCTCTAACTGAACATGGGGTACAATCTGCTCTTTGTGTATATGCTTAGATTTTTCAAGGACTGGGCCTATGACTTGATACCCATAGTAAATCCTGTCTCACTGAATGAGTAGCTGAGGGGTTGAGAAATTGGATATATGTGTTGAATTTGTATTTTATTGTTCTGTAGGCAGGAACGTCAGCTGTAGCGGGTAAGAAGAGTAAAAAACGTTTTTTCATCGCTCAAGTTGCTCCACAACAGCCAATTAATGAATATGCGTTCAACTATGATCGTGGATTGGACAATGGTAACATGGGTAGTGAGTGCCTATCCTTCGAAACTTAATATTAAAATACAATGAAGAGAAATGAGTAGCTCTGAATTGGGTATCCATGTATGTTGAGGGTTTTCTTTGGCTTTTTTTAATATAACCAACTTCTTCCTGAAACAGCTTCAACCCTCTGAAATTCATCCTTACTATTCCTTTTATTTCATTGAAATATTCGTTTCATTGCAATATTCATGAGTGGAGAGAGACACGCCTTTATGTAAATTGTTTCCATGTGAATAAATGTTCTCACTAGTTAATCTGTTACTGCATTTGTAGGTAAGGAGTCTACCTCCCAAAGAGATCCTGAAGACAACAACTCACCAAGGAATTCGAAGGTAGTGTGTCTTCTTGTGAGTTGGAAATATCTGATTTCAGTGATGTTAAAACAAAATTGGTGTTTGCTTGAAGGTATAAAGTTACTTGAGAGACAGCTACTTACATAAGACAGGCAGATAAACATTTTCGCTATCTTGAGAAGGGGTGGTGTGATATCTCTTTGAGGCATTGATATGCATTTCCCTGGTGGATGGTGATGTTGAACATACTGTCATATTGATTGCCATTTCTATCTCTTATTTCGAGACAGGTCTGTTGAGGTGCTGTGTCCATTTCTGAGCTAGATTTGGTGTTTGTTCATATATTCTTGACGATATTTCTTATCTGGGAGAGAGTGGGATACCCAGTACCTATGTAATACAAGCTTCCCCTTACTTATCTGAAGCTACGTAAAGGAGAGGTTTTGAGGCTGTCTTGACATTCGCTTCAGCCAACTCTCTTGCCTTTAGAACCTAGGAAAGAAGAATTAGGAGCTAAACTCTTGGCCCAGTGGTGAAGAAGTCAGATGAGCTATCTACCTCACACCTCGGATGGCTTTCTGTCCTTATTTTGTACCCAATTCTAACTCTCGGCCAGAAATTAAGCAGTATTTCCTGACCTTCCAAGACTGAATTGAGGATTCTCTTTTCTGCCTTTTCTTCAACTGTATTGACTTCAGTGGCAGAAATAGTGGTTTATACTTTCCTGTTGTATTTTCCCATGTCTACCTCTAACTGAACATGGGGTACAATCTGCTCTTTGTGTATATGCTTAGATTTTTCAAGGACTGGGCCTATGACTTGATACCCATAGTAAATCCTGTCTCACTGAATGAGTAGCTGAGGGGTTGAGAAATTGGATATATGTGTTGAATTTGTATTTTATTGTTCTGTAGGCAGGAACGTCAGCTGTAGCGGGTAAGAAGAGTAAAAAACGTTTTTTCATCGCTCAAGTTGCTCCACAACAGCCAATTATGAACTCTGATCACGGATTGGACAAAGATAACAAACGTAGTGAGTGCATATCTATCAAAACTTATTATAAAAATACAATGAAGAGAAATGAGTAGCTCTGAATTGGATATTCATTTATTTTGAGGGTATTCTTTGGCTTTTTTTAATATAACCAACTTCTTCCTGAAACAGCTTCAACCCTCTGAAATTCATCCTTACTATTCCTTTTATTTCATTGAAATATTCATTTCATTGCAATATTCATGAATGGAGAGAGACACGCCTTTATGTAAATTGTTTCCATGTGAATAAATGTTCTCACTAGTTGATCTGTTACTGCATTTGTAGGTAAGGAGTCTACCTCCCAAAGAGATCCTGAAGACAACAACTCACCAAGGAATTCGAAGGTAGTGTGTCTTCTTGTGAGTTGGAAATATCTGATTTCAGTGATGTTAAAGCAAAATTGGTGTTTGCTTGAAGGTATAAAGTTACTTGAGAGACAGCTACTTACATAAGACAGGCAGATAAACATTTTCACTATCTTGAGAAGGGGTGGTGTGATATCTCTTTGAGGCACTGATATGCATTTCCCTGGTGGATGGTGATGTTGAACATACTGTCATATTGATTGCCATTTCTATCTCTTATTTCGAGACAGGTCTGTTGAGGTGCTGTGTCCATTTCTGAGCTAGATTTGGTGTTTGTTCATATATTCTTGACGATATTTCTTATCTGGGGGAGAGTGGGATACCTAGTACCTATGTAATACAAGCTTCCCCTTACTTATCTGAAGCTACGTAAAGGAGAGGTTTTGAGGCTGTCTTGACATTCGCTTCAGCCAACTCTCTTGCCTTTAGAACCTAGGAAAGAAGAATTAGGAGCTAAACTCTTGGCCCAGTGGTGAAGAAGTCAGATGAGCTATCTACCTCACACCTCGGATGGCTTTCTGTCCTTATTTTGTACCCAATTCTAACTCTCGGCCAGAAATTAAGCAGTATTTCCTGACCTTCCAAGACTGAATTGAGGATTCTCTTTTCTGCCTTTTCTTCAACTGTATTGACTTCAGTGGCAGAAATAGTGGTTTATACTTTCCTGTTGTATTTTCCCATGTCTACCTCTAACTGAACATGGGGTACAATCTGCTCTTTGTGTATATGCTTAGATTTTTCAAGGACTGGGCCTATGACTTGATACCCATAGTAAATCCTGTCTCACTGAATGAGTAGCTGAGGGGTTGAGAAATTGGATATATGTGTTGAATTTGTATTTTATTGTTCTGTAGGCAGGAACGTCAGCTGTAGCGGGTAAGAAGAGTAAAAAACATTTTTTCATCGCTCAAGTTGCTCCACAACAGCCAATTATGAACTCTGATCACGGATTGGACAAAGATAACAAACGTAGTGAGTGCATATCTATCAAAACTTATTATAAAAATACAATGAAGAGAAATGAGTAGCTCTGAATTGGATATTCATTTATTTTGAGGGTATTCTTTGGCTTTTTTTAATATAACCAACTTCTTCCTGAAACAGCTTCAACCCTCTGAAATTCATCCTTACTATTCCTTTTATTTCATTGAAATATTCATTTCATTGCAATATTCATGAATGGAGAGAGACACGCCTTTATGTAAATTGTTTCCATGTGAATAAATGTTCTCACTAGTTGATCTGTTACTGCATTTGTAGGTAAGGAGTCTACCTCCCAAAGAGATCCTGAAGACAACAACTCACCAAGGAATTCGAAGGTAGTGTGTCTTCTTGTGAGTTGGAAATATCTGATTTCAGTGATGTTAAAGCAAAATTGGTGTTAGCTTGAAGGTATAAAGTTACTTGAGAGACAGCTACTTACATAAGACAGGCAGATAAACATTTTCACTATCTTGAGAAGGGGTGGTGTGATATCTCTTTGAGGCACTGATATGCATTTCCCTGGTGGATGGTGATGTTGAACATACTGTCATATTGATTGCCATTTCTATCTCTTATTTCGAGACAGGTCTGTTGAGGTGCTGTGTCCATTTCTGAGCTAGATTTGGTGTTTGTTCATATATTCTTGACGATATTTCTTATCTGGGGGAGAGTGGGATACCTAGTACCTATGTAATACAAGCTTCCCCTTACTTATCTGAAGCTACGTAAAGGAGAGGTTTTGAGGCTGTCTTGACATTCGCTTCAGCCAACTCTCTTGTCTTTAGAACCTAGGAAAAAAGAATTAGGAGCTAAACTCTTGGCCCAGTGGTGAAGAAGTCAGATGAGCTATCTACCTCACACCTCGGATGGCTTTCTGTCCTTATTTTGTACCCAATTCTAACTCTCGGCCAGAAATCAAGCAGTATTTCCTGACCTTGCAAGACTGAATTGAGGATTCTTTTTTCTGCCTTTTCTTCAATTGTATTGACTTCAGTGGCAGAAATAGTGGTTTATACTTTCCTGTTGTATTTTCCCATGTCTACCTCTAGCTAAACATGGGGTAGAATCTGCTCTTTGTTTATATGCTCAACTGAAAGAACGTGGGGGTAGAATCTGCTCTTTGTGTATATGCTTAACTGAGTATGGGGTAGAATCTGCTCTTTGTTTATATGCTCAACCTTTGCAAGGACTGTTCCTGTGACATGACACACATAGTAAATCCTGTCTCCCTGAATGAGTGGCTGAGGGGTTGAGAACTTGGGTGTATTTGTTGAATTTGTATTTTATCTTCCTGTAGGAAGGAATGTCAACCTTAGCGAGTAAGAAGGGCTTAAAAGATATCGCCATCACTCAAGTTGCTCCACAACAGCCAATTAATGAATATGCGTTCAACTATGATCGTGGATTGGACAATGGTAACATGGGTAGTGAGTGCCTATCCTTCGAAACTTAATATTAAAATACAATGAAGAGAAATGAGTAGCTCTAAATTGGATATCCATTTATTTTGAGGGTTTTCTTTGGCTTTTTTTAATATAACCAACTTCTTCCTGAAACAGCTTCAACCCTCTGAAATTCATCCTTACTATTCCTTTTATTTCATTGAAATATTCATTTCATTGCAATATTCATGAATGGAGAGAGACACGCCTTTATGTAAATTGTTTCCATGTGAATAAATGTTCTCACTAGTTGATCTGTTACTGCATTTGTAGGTAAGGAGTCTACCTCCCAAAGAGATCCTGAAGACAACAACTCACCAAGGAATTCGAAGGTAGTGTGTCTTCTTGTGAGTTGGAAATATCTGATTTCAGTGATGTTAAAACAAAATTGGTGTTAGCTTGAAGGTATAAAGTTACTTGAGAGACAGCTACTTACATAAGACAGGCAGATAAACATTTTCGCTATCTTGAGAAGGGGTGGTGTGATATCTCTTTGAGGCACTGATATGCATTTCCCTGGTGGATGGTGATGTTGAACATACTGTCATATTGATTGCCATTTCTATCTCTTATTTCGAGACAGGTCTGTTGAGGTGCTGTGTCCATTTCTGAGCTAGATTTGGTGTTTGTTCATATATTCTTGACGATATTTCTTATCTGGGAGAGAGTGGGATACCTAGTACCTATGTAATACAAGCTTCCCCTTACTTATCTGAAGCTACGTAAAGGAGAGGTTTTGAGGCTGTCTTGACATTCGCTTCAGCCAACTCTCTTGCCTTTAGAACCTAGGAAAGAAGAATTAGGAGCTAAACTCTTGGCCCAGTGGTGAAGAAGTCAGATGAGCTATCTACCTCACACCTCGGATGGCTTTCTGTCCTTATTTTGTACCCAATTCTAACTCTCGGCCAGAAATCAAGCAGTATTTCCTGACCTTCCAAGACTGAATGGAGGATTCTTTTTTCTGCCTTTTCTTCAATTGTATTGACTTCAGTGGCAGAAATAGTGGTTTATACTTTCCTGTTGTATTTTCCCATGTCTACCTCTAGCTAAACATGGGGTAGAATCTGCTCTTTGTTTATATGCTCAACTGAAAGAACGTGGGGGTAGAATCTGCTCTTTGTGTATATGCTTAACTGAGTATGGGGTAGAATCTGCTCTTTGTTTATATGCTCAACCTTTGCAAGGACTGTTCCTGTGACATGACACACATAGTAAATCCTGTCTCCCTGAATGAGTGGCTGAGGGGTTGAGAACTTGGGTGTATTTGTTGAATTTGTATTTTATCTTCCTGTAGGAAGGAATGTCAACCTTAGCGAGTAAGAAGGGCTTAAAAGATATCGCCATCACTCAAGTTGCTCCACAACAGCCAATTAATGAATATGCGTTCAACTATGATCGTGGATTGGACAATGGTAACATGGGTAGTGAGTGCCTATCCTTCGAAACTTAATATTAAAATACAATGAAGAGAAATGAGTAGCTCTAAATTGGATATCCATTTATTTTGAGGGTTTTCTTTGGCTTTTTTTAATATAACCAACTTCTTCCTGAAACAGCTTCAACCCTCTGAAATTCATCCTTACTATTCCTTTTATTTCATTGAAATATTCGTTTCATTGCAATATTCATGAGTGGAGAGAGACACGCCTTTATGTAAATTGTTTCCATGTGAATAAATGTTCTCACTAGTTGATCTGTTACTGCATTTGTAGGTAAGGAGTCTACCTCCCAAAGAGATCCTGAAGACAACAACTCACCAAGGAATTCGAAGGTAGTGTGTCTTCTTGTGAGTTGGAAATATCTGATTTCAGTGATGTTAAAACAAAATTGGTGTTTGCTTGAAGGTATAAAGTTACTTGAGAGACAGCTACTTACATAAGACAGGCAGATAAACATTTTCGCTATCTTGAGAAGGGGTGGTGTGATATCTCTTTGAGGCATTGATATGCATTTCCCTGGTGGATGGTGATGTTGAACATACTGTCATATTGATTGCCATTTCTATCTCTTATTTCGAGACAGGTCTGTTGAGGTGCTGTGTCCATTTCTGAGCTAGATTTGTTGTTTGTTCATATATTCTTGACGATATTTCTTATCTGGGAGAGAGTGGGATACCTAGTACCTATGTAATACAAGCTTCCCCTTACTTATCTGAAGCTACGTAAAGGAGAGGTTTTGAGGCTGTCTTGACATTCGCTTCAGCCAACTCTCTTGCCTTTAGAACCTAGGAAAAAAGAATTAGGAGCTAAACTCTTGGCCCAGTGGTGAAGAAGTCAGATGAGCTATCTACCTCACACCTAGGATGGCTTCTGTCCTTTTCCTGTGCCTGATTCTAACTTTCAGCCAGGAGGCACCCTGTCAGGCTTCCATGGATTAATAATTCATTCTTTGCTACCCATTGGGAGAAATTGAGTCCCCAGCTCCTGATTTTACAAAATGCTAGACTGGACTTTGCAGAAATATGAATAATGAAACCCTCTCTAGGATTCTGTCTGATCTCTCACTTTCGCTCTCCCTCTGATTCTGTCGTCTATGTTTATACTTCTGTTGATGTCTGTATCTATATCTGTGTCTATATGTCTATGTCTATGACTATTTCTATGGCTAGGTCTAGGTCTATGTCTGTGGATCTATAACCCCTCTCCCCTTTTCTTATTATGTACTTTTAGTTTTGAAGGCTCAAAAATGTAATTAACTAAAAAAACAAGGAAACCAGATTGAACTTAATGCTGAATGGTTTTGGATATCTATCTGAAATCATCGTGGTACAGAAAAGGATTCTTCATTACTCTGGCATCTCCTTGGCACTTCTGACCTTGAAAATGTTTAGATGTATGTTTTACCATCTCCTATTTCAGTATCTCCAATAGATTGCATTGACATAAGTCTTTTCTGAAATTTACGACTGCATGTTACAGCAACATCATAGAACTACATAGAAAAAGAGTTACAGTTTAGATCTCTGATAAAATCATTGATAATTGTCATTTTCCATGAGAAACTCATGATAGTTTGCCCCTTTTTTTCACTTCCAAAATATCAGGATTTAGTCTATGATTACAAAAATTTGCTTATACAATTTTAGCTTATTGTATTCATTTATCTTTTAGACCAGCCATCATTTCCTAGAGTGTTTTTTTTTTTTTTTTTTTGCTCCTGTACCGCAAGTCTTCTTCTAGATATGACTTCTAAGACTCCGGAGGCTCTCAAATCTGAGAAATGCTTCAGAGAATGCATTGCATGCATCTGAACATCCTGCCAGATTGGCCTTTCTAAATTATATTCATGACTAGAGTATTGAGCCATGATTCTATGGAGTCTTGTACAGAAAAGTGTTCAGATTGTAGCATACCACATGCCAGTTGCAGCTTGACCCTGATTCTCTACAGTAACTCTATCCCAGTCCCACACAATGTGTTGTAATGTTACCTTCTTACTTTCTTACCCTCATTTGTCGTGTTGTTTTCTGTCTCATCATTCTGTTCCTGCAGCCTCTCTCAGAAGAGCCTACACACAATCCCCCTGTACTTTGTGTACTTTAAATATACGGCTGTGGCCTTGTCCTGTTTTGTAAACTGTCACGGCTGAACTGAAGCTTCTGTAATTCCAGCTTCTTCTGTAACCTCTTCATTTATCATGTCAGTAGTAGAATCAGTGAATCTTAATTTCCTTTTCATTGTTTTCCTCTATATGTATATATACCCCAATGGAAGCCTAGAGTAGAATGCGCCTCTGTGTACATGCCTGTCTTCGTTAGGTGGTGCCTATGATTTGATAGACACAGTAAATGTTTGTCTTAGTGAGTAGTTGAGTAATTGAATGTGTATGTGTGCTAAATTTGTGGTTCCTTGTTTTCTATAGGAGGAATCCTCTGCAGAACCTCTAAAGAGGGAAGAAGGTATTGCCCCACTTAACCAATTTCTAGGCATGCAAGTTAGTAGAGACTGATCCCCTGGGGTAGTAGAAGCGGTCCTTGAGTGTATGTATGTTCTTCTTTTTCAACGTTACTGCTAAATGAAACATCAATGTTGTGTTAAATGAAATCCTACATCCATTTTATTTTACCTTTGTTTTGGGAGTTTTGTTTTGTTTTGCTTTAATATTTCTGACATTTTCCCTAAAACTGCTCAGTCCTCTAAAGCACCTTCTCAGTATTACCTTTGGCTTCTCCAGTTACTTATGAGTGGAGAGAGAGATGAATTGCGTGTGTCTGTACATTTCATAAATATTCTTCTTAGTCGATCGCTTACTACATTTTGTAGTTGCAGTGCCTATCTCCGGAATAAGTGATGAAGCTGTAGAATCACCGTGGGATTCTGAGGTACTTGTCCATGCAAGGTTTCAATGACATTAAGACATAAAAGTGGTGTGTGTTTCTTCAGCCTTTTGAATGTTTTTATACATTTTTTTTAGCTTTAAGATTCAACAGGTTCTTTTACATTTTGCCACAGTCACATCTTATGTATATATTACAGGTATACATGTATGCACTCTTTTTTTGAAAATGGATAATAATGTTACCTAATGAGGTATTCATTGATCATTTTGTGAAGCAGAGGAATATATTGTTGTGTAATACAATAACTCAGTGTCACAATACTTCTAATTATATATATCAGATCATATGATAGCCACACAACTTTGTGCTCTCTATAAATTTACTTTTACAAATAAATGAAAACGTAGTATTTGTGTTTCTGGGTGGCTTACTTCACTTAGAATAATGATCTCCAGTTCCATGTTTTGCTCCAAATATCAGTAATTCATAGTTTATGGCTGAGTGATAGTTCAGCATGTAACATTGTGCAGTCATTAGTTGATGGAGCTCAAAGGCTGACTTCATCCCTTTACTACTGTGACTTGTGCTACTCTTAACATGAGAATGCAGGTACCAGTCTCATATGCTGTTTTGCTTTCTTTGGATGCATTCCCGAGTGTTGGAGAACTGGGTCACATGGTAGATCCATTTTTCGTTTTCTACAGAATCTCTGTGTTGTTTTCCTTAACGGCTATACCGATTTGTGTTCCTACCACTACTGAATTTGGCTACACCACTTCAGCAGCTTTTGTTATTCTTTGATTTTGGCTAACAGCTGTTCTTACTGGAGAGAAGTGATACCTCATTATGTTGTTTATTTGCTTTTCCCTGAGCATGTTTTCATGTGTCTGTTGACCATTTGTATTTCGTCCTTTGAATAATACCTGTTCTTTCCTGTACCTGTTTCTTCCTGAGATTGTTTGCTTTGTTGTTGTTAAGTTTCCTGAGCTCTTTATACCCTCTGAAAATGAGTTAATAGAATAGAAGATAAATTAGATGCACAGCTTCCTTTGATAGGCAGACTCTTCTTAGCTTGATTCAGTCCTGTCTGCCTGTTTGTGTTTTTAGCACCAGTGCTTTGAGAGTCTTATCCAAAAAGTATTTGCCTAGGCCAATGCCTCACAGCATTTCTCTTAGGTTTTCCTGTAGTACCTTGATACCCTCAGGTATTAAGTTTAGTTCCTTGATCCATTTTGAATTGAGTTTTTGTATATGCTGAAAGCTGTGGGTCTTGTTTCAAGTCAGCCTTTACTGTAGCTTATTTTTTTTTACCTCATGGTAGAAGTGATGAATTATATGCTCCTATTCTTTGTTTTCCTATGTATCTGCTCCCACTTAGCATAGGGTAGAAAATACCTCTGTTTATATATTTATCTTTCTGGAGGAAATGTGCCTAGGAATTGACAAGCAGATTAAATTGTATCTTAGTGATGGAGCCACTGATTGTTTGCTGAGTTTCTGGATTGCTTGTTTTGCTTTAGTATTTATTAATTAGTTAATTAATTAATTTTTGGCATAGGAAGAAACATCAAGTGGAAAGGGTGAAGGTCGTGCTGCCACTGGAGGTGTCCCAGAAGGAGATATTCTGGATTATTTCCTGTCATGTAGTTGGGCAAGGATAGCCAAAGAGGTCAGTATATTTTAATGAATCACGGTATCATTGCTGCTGTTGAAACTGGGAAGTGTAGGTCCCATTATGACATTCATTTCCTTTTGCATTTTCTTTAGCTTTATGTATATGCTAAGTATCTCCCTATTACAATAGTTTCTACATTCTGCACTTTATTGCCACTACTGTCATTTTATTGCAATATTCCTGAATGGTGGTAGATTGTGGATTTACCTATAAACTTCATAGAAATACATGTTCTCATTCAAGGGGCTGTGATTAGGTTTTGTAAATCCAGTGGCTACCTCCAGATCAGAAGATGAACGTCTGGAATCCACTTCCAAATCTGCGCTATTGCCTTTTACTTTCTTGTGACTTTGAAATGTGAGCATTAATTGATGCTGAGATGTGTAAAGGTGTAGTTGCTCCTTTTTTGCCTTTTAAAAATTATTTCAAATGCAGAGAGAAAGATAAGAAAATGCGTGTGCAGACACACACAGACAGTATACCGGCCAGATGCCTGCCAGGCCTATTCCAGGTGAAAGGAGTCAGAAACTAAACCCAGGCCTCCCATGGGAGCCAGGGACACAACAGCTTAAGTCACTACCTATTTCTTCCTTGCATATGCCTCAGTAAGATGCGAGGGAGAGAAGCAGGAATCAATAAAGGAACCCTGAAATACTGTATGCTGTTGTCCCACTTAGCATCCGAGCCACTGTAGCAAGTGACTACAAAGAGGAAGGTTTGAGTTTCCTTTCTCACGCCTGCCCTGTATGATTTATTTCCATCATAAAGTTAGTAATGCATTGTAAACAGTGCACTGCCACGTTAGAGAAGATCTACACATGTGTGTGAGTCCGTTGGTGTAGTTAAACGTAGACAATAATAAAGTAGGCCTGAGAGAGATAAGGAATCAGTTTTGGTTTGGAAACTAGCTATATCTTGAAAATTAAAAGTTTATTTTAGCTCCACCAATGTGAATAACATTATTTTGTGATATCTAATGCCACCTGTTCATCTGAATGAGATTTTGAGAGAAATATTTGGACTGCCATTTCTATGTGCTTAGAATTCCAAATAAAAGCATAATGAATCAAAATGCCATTATTAATCAGAAGTAATGGCATTTCAGCATGAGGTAAAACATGAGTAATCATTCATTTTTCTTTTGGGAAAATAAAGCCTGTTTAAATGGTGTCTTTAATAAACACAGGCTATCTTGGAAAATTTAATGAATTCAACATGTTTATGACAGATATGTTAGTACTAGCGTAACTATAAATATTCTTCTACATTGACCAAATGGTGAATGAGAAAGATGGAGCCCATTGCTGCCGAGCTCCGATTCCAGCATGCCATAGGCATTCATGGTTTGGTCTTGGATACATGCTGCACCTGTCTCTCTCAGTTTCAATAATATGTTGGCCATTTTACTTCCTTACTTTATTAACCCTCATTTGCCATGTTTTGCCTCCTCCTTTTGTTCACACTGCTCTGTTTAGAAGGCCCATCATGCTTTGCCCCTGCATTTTCTCTGCCGTACTAAATGTGTTCCTAACCCTACAGACTTTGCTGAGTTTTCAAAGTCATGCTGAAGATTCTGTCATCCTACCCTCATTGTAATTTACTGACTGCGATAGTTGAAAATGAGGAATTCTGGTTTTCTGTTCTTTGTTCGACAGAGGTCAATTTGCCCCTAGTCTACAGGATAGAATCTGTCTTCTTTCCTTATATTTAGCTCATTGTTTGAGCGCACCTATTGCTTCCCAAGCACAGCAAACGTCTTCCTGTTTGGCTGAGCACGTGAATGAATGTTTGCTGAATTTGTGGCATTATTTCTTTCTGTAGAGAAAAGCGTCAATGGCATCAAGTGGAGATACTGAAAAGGATGTGGCTGTCAGTCTAAGTGCCCAAGAGCATGCAAAGGACACATTATCTGGTATTGCTGGAGTGCCAGAAGACAAAACTATTGGTCAGTATCTATCAGTGAAACACTGTTTAAGTACTAATGTCTCAACTGAAATGATTTCCATTATTTTGATGATTTTTCTTTTGCTATTTGTTTATATGTCCAACTCAACCTGGTTTAAAGTGCTGATTGAACAACCAGAAATTCTTTTTTTTTAATTTATGTTTTTATCAGAAAGAGATAGAGAGAGGGAGAGGTGGAGTCAGAGGCATAGAGGCAGAGTGTGTGTGTGTGAGAGAGAGAGAAAGAGGAGAGTGTGTGCAAGAGAGACAGAGAGAGAGAGAGAGGTCTTGCATCTGCTGGAGAGAGAGAGAGGTCTTGCATCTGCTGGTTCACTCCCCAAATGGCCACAATGGGCAGGACTGGGTCAGGCCAAAGCCAGGATCCAGAAGCGTCATCTGGGTCTCCCATGTGTGTGCAAGGGGCCAAAGACTCAGGCTATCTTGTATTGCTTACCCAGGTACATTAGCAGAGAGCTGGATCAGAAGTGGGGCCACTGGAACTTGCACCCATAGCCATATGGTATGCCATTGCTGAATTGCCGTGGCTTTACCTGCTATGCCACAGCACTGGCCCTCTAGCTGAAATTCTTTATTGCTGTTACTTTAATTTTAGTATATTATTGATGAACTCAGCTGAATGCGTAATTTTTAAAAGCAACAGTTGGGGCTGGCGATGTGGTGTAGTGGGTAAAGCCCCCGCCTGCAGTGCTGGCATCTCATATGGGCACTGGTTCAAGTGCCAGCTGTTCTACTTCCCATCCAGATATCTGCTATGGCCTGGGAAAGTAGAAGATGATGCAAGACCTTGGGCCACTGCACCCACATGCCCACATGCCCACATTGGAGACCCATAAGAAGCTCCTGGCTCCTGTTGCAGATTGGCATAGCTCTTGCTGTTGCAGCCAATAGGCAGTGAACCAGTGGATGGAAGACTTCTCTCTCTCTCTCTCTCTCTCTCTCTCTCTCTCTCGGTGTAACTCTTTCAAATAAATTAAAATATATTTAAAAAAAAAGCAACGGTTGACAAATGTTCTCATGAGTACAACTCTGCCTATGTTTTATAGATATGCCTGGCTTCAGACCAGATGATGAGCCTTTAAAATACTCCTTAAAGTCTGAGGTACTGTCCCTTGTTTTCTTGTGACTTTTATATGTGAGTATTATATTAATCGATGGTAAAATATAGAAAAGAGTTCTTGTTTTTTCTGCCACCACTTTATCAAGAGAGATAGTAAAGACGTAAGTGAGGCAGACACCGAGAGATCACCTGCCAAATGTTTGTGACGCCGTGAACAGAGCCAGGCCAAATGCAGATGTCAGGAGTTCGAAACTCAACCCAGGTGTCCCTCATGGGTGTCTGGGGCCCAAGAGCTTGAGACATCATTGACTCCCTCCATGATTGCACGTTTGCAGGAAGCTGGGTTCCTGCACAGGGGTCGGTAATGGAACCCTGGAATTTTTCATATTGCATGCTGGTGTCCTGCACAGCATGAGCCGTTGGGGGAGGGGACTACTGAGTACTGGGGTGGCTCTTCTTTTTCATCTGTGTGCATAGACTCTCTGATTTCTTTGTTTTCATCAAACAATTAGTAATGCATTATGTTGTAACCATTGCCCTGCTACTTTAGTAGTCTTCTACAGTTCTACTTGACTTATTTAGTGTGACAATTGTAGCATAATTCAAAACACATAAATAGGACCTGGGTAATATAAAGAAGTAAATTTGCTCTGCAAATTATATTTATCAACAACAACAAAAAAACAGAATTGTTTTAGAATGTAACACCAGACATCTGATTCCAGTATATCTATAGATGTCTTGTCATGCTGATGAGATTTTTAGATACCAAAATTGATGTGTTATTTCCACAACTTGCAAGTTGAAAACCTAATACCTGTGTTTCAGTGCATTCTTAACATCTTCGGAATAGCAGCTGAGATACGCAGGTAGTAACATTTAGAGCAAGGTATAACATGCGAAGTAGTAAATTTGTGGGAGGACAACCACTTTGGTGGTGTTTTCATAAATAGAGATAATTAGAATTGGATGAATTTGGACTATCCTTTTGGTAAATATGTACATACTAACATAAGTTAAAATGTTTTTTCTTACTGTGACAACAAGAGAGTGAGGTAGCTATGTTCAGAGCTCTTAGGTTTAAGCAGTATAGTGGTATCACTAACTTTATTTAAGTCATAGCACATATTAGTATGTTGCACTGTCACTTTTAGCTACAGTACGTTGGAAAGATGATATAGCCTTTTGGCATGCCATATACCACATTCATAAAATATGCCAGTATTTAATGCCCACGTAGGTGTAATGAGCATCTGTGGTAGCCAATGTAAAAAAAAAAAAACAAAAACAGTAAACTCTAAAATATGCATAGAAGCTAAAGCAAAGATATCACTGAAGCATTCAGTGACTTGCTTTAGTATATGTGTGTTTTTTAAGCTGAGAGGCTTCTTTTGAGACAGGTCTGTTGAGGTGCTGTGTCCATTTCTGAACTAGATTTGTTGTTTGTTCATATATTCTTGACGATATTTCTTATCTGGGAGAGAGTGGGATACCTAGTACCTATGTAATACAAGCTTCCCCTTACTTATCTGAAGCTACGTAAAGGAGAGGTTTTGAGGCTGTCTTGACATTCGCTTCAGCCAACTCTGTTGCCCTTAGAACCTAGGAAAGAAGAATTAGGAGCTAAACTCTTGGCCCTTTGGTGAAGAAGTCAGATGAGCTACATACTTCACACCTCAGATGGCTTTCTGTCCTTATTTGGTACCCATTTCTAACTCTCGGCCAGAAATTAAGCAGTATTTCCTGACCTTCCAAGACTGAATTGAGGATTCTCTTTTCTGCCTTTTCTTCAACTGTATTGACTTCAGTGGCAGAAATAGTGGTTTATACTTTCCTGTTGTATTTTCCCATGTCTACCTCTAACTGAACATGGGGTAGAATCTGCTCTTTGTGTTTATGCTTAGATTTTTCAGGGACTGGGCCTGTGATTGATACACATAGTAAATCCTGTCTCAATGAATGAGTAGCTGAGGGGTTGAGAAATTGGATATATGTGTTGAATTTGTGTTTTATCGTTCTGTAGGAAGGAACGTCAGCTGTAGCGGGTAAGAAGAGTAAAAAACGTTTTTTCATCGCTCAAGTTGCTCCACAACAGCCAACTATGAACTCTGATCACGGATTGGACAAAGATAACAAACGTAGTGAGTGCATATCTATCAAAACTTACTATTGAAATACAATGAACAGAAATGAGTAGCTCTGAATTGGATATCCATTTATTTTGAGGGTTTTCTTTGGTTTTGTTTTAATATAACCAACTTCTTCCTGAAACAGCTTCAACCCTCTGAAATTCATCCTTACTATTCCTTTTATTTCATTGAAATATTCATTTCATTGCAATATTCATGAGTGGAGAGAGACACGCCTTTATGTAAATTGTTTCCATGTGAATAAATGTTCTCACTAGTTGATCTATTACTACATTTGTAGATAAGGAGTCTACCTCCCAAAGAGATCCTGAAGACAGCCAATCACCAAGGAATTCGAAGGTAGTGTGTCTTCTTGTGATTTGGAAATACCTGATTTCAGTGATGTTAAAACAAAATTGGTGTTTGCTTGAAGGTACAAAGTTACTTGAGAGACAACTACTTACATAAGACAGGCAGAGAAACATTTTAGCTATCTTGAGAAGGGGTGGTGTGATATCTCTTTGAGGCACTGATATGCATTTCCCTGGTGGATGGTGATGTTGAACATACTTTTATGTTCATTGCCATTTGTGTCTCTTACTTTGAGAATGGTCTGTTGGAGTGCTGTGCCCATTTCTGTAATCTCAGCTCCCGGGTTCGGCACCATCTGTAAGGTGTCCAGCGCGTAACAGATCTTCCCAGGCAGATGAATCAATTAATTTACAGGCTTTTGTTGGGGTTCCGCTCCTGGGCGAGGTTCCCTGGTCCCAACAGAGCAACAGAGTGGGGGCCAGGGGAAGTTGCTCGTCGGATTGGGAGAGCTCCTTTTATAGATTCAGGGCATGGGACTAAAAGTTTGAGGTGGGTCTGATTGTCATTGGTTGAGCTTTAGGCACCCGCAGGGACCTTGACAAGGACTTTCTTACCCGGAAGTAGGCCTCTCCATTCCCGGAAGTGTAGGCCTTCCTTCCATGTGGATCCCAAAGCTATCATCCCTACCTTTTGATGATAGGAAAGGGGGCGATGATGAGTCTCTCTGGCTACTTCCTGCTGACTGGGGACGTCATCTACAGGGGCCCGTTGGGGGTTTCTTGGGGCTCCGCAGGGACAGGCATGTATGGATGGAGAAGCATCTGGTTGACTGCTTGCTGAAGGCCTTGGTTCATTCCATTATAACCTGCTGTAAACATTTAAACAGACACTGTAGTACACAAGTCAGGGTGAGAATAGCAACCAGTGATACTAAGAGTGGCATTAACCAGGTAATGAGAGGATTTCATAAAGGAGAGGAAATGAGGGGCGTCTCTGGACCCTTGTGTGGATTGTTTGATGGGCGTGGTTTAAATCTGATCCCAGCCAAGACCAGGAAAAAGGCCACTCAACTTTTGCAGGTAGTGGGGTTTGTCTGTAGAGAAATTCTGAATAATCATACAACAGTAAGTGGGAGAGGACCATCAGTACACACAGTTGCTTCTTCAAATATACTTGAGAATATTTCTTATCTGAGAAAGAGTGGGATACCTATGTAATACAAGCTTCCCCTTACTTATCTGAAGCTACGTATAGGAGAGGTTTTGAGGCTGTCTTGACATTCGCTTCAGCCAACTCTCTTGCCTTTCCAACCTAGGAAAAAGAATTAGGAGCTAAACTCTTGGCCCAGTGGTGAAGAAGTCAGATGAGCTATCTACCTCACACCTAGCATGGCTTCTGTCTTTTTCCTGTGCCTGATTCTAACTTTCAGCCAGGAGGCCCCCTGACAGGCTTCCATGGATTAATAATTCATTCTTTGCTACCCATTGGGAGAAATTGAGTCCCCTGCTCCTGATTTTACAAAATGCTAGACTGGACTTTGCAGAAATATGAATAATGAAACCCTCTCTAGGATTCTGTCTGATCTCTCACTTTTGCTCTCCCTCTGATTCTGTTGTCTATGTTTATACTTTTGTTGATGTCTGTATCTATATCTGTGTCTATATGTCTATGTCTATGACTATTTCTATGGCTAGGTCTAGGTCTATGTCTATGGATCTATAACCCCCCTCCCCTTTTCTTATTACGTACTTTTAGTTTTGAAGGCTCAAAAATGTAATTAACTAAAAAACAAGGAAACCAGATTGAACTTAATGCTGAACGGTTTTGGATATCTATCTGAAATCTTCGTGGTACAGAAAAGGATTCTTCATTACTCTGGCATCTCCTTGGCACTTCTAACCTTGAAAATGTTTAGATGTTTGTTTTACCATCTCCTATTTCAGTATCTCCAATAGGTTGCATTGACATAAGTCTTTTCTGAAATTTACGACTGCATGTTACAGCAACATGACAGAACTACATAGAAAAAGAGTTACAGTTTAGATCCTTGATAAAATGATTGATAATTGTCATTTTCCATGAGAAACTCATGATAGTTTGCCCCTTTTTTTCACTTCCAAAATATCAGGATTTAGTCCATGATTACAAAAATTTGCTTATACAATTTTAGCTTATTGTATTCATTTATCTTTTTGACAAGCCATCATTACCTAGAGTGATTTTTTTTCTGCTCCTGTACCATAAGTCTTCTTCTAGATGTGACTGCTAAGTCTCCGGAGGCTCTCAAATCTGAGAAATGCTTCAGAGAATGCATTGCATGCATCTGAACATCCTGCCAGATTGGCCTTTCTAAATTATATTCATGACTAGAGTATTGAGCCATGATTCTATGGAGTCTTGTACAGAAAAGTGTTCAGATTGTAGCATACCACATGCCAGTTGCAGCTTGACCCTGATTCTCTACAGTAACTCTATCCCAGTCCCAAGCAATGTGTTGTAATTTTACCTTCTTACTCTCTTACCCTCATTTGTCGTGTTGTTTTCTGTCTCATCATTCTGTTCCTGCAGCCTCTCTCAGAAGACCCTACACACAATCCCCCTGTACTTTGTGTACTTTAAATATACGGCTGTGGCCTTGTACTGTTTTGTAAACTGTCACGGCTAAACTGAAGCTTCTGTAATTCCAGCTTCTTCTGTAACTTCTTCATTTATCACGTCAGTAGTAGAATCAGTGAATCTTAATTTCCTTTTCATTGTTTTCCTCTGTATGTATATACCCCAATGGAAGCCTAGAGTAGAATGCGCCTCTGTGTACATGCCTGTCTTCGTTAGGTGGTGCCTATGATTTGATAGACACAGTAAATGTTTGTCTTAGTGAGTAGTTGAGTAATTGAATGTGTATGTGTGCTAAATTTGTGGTTCCTTGTTTTCTATAGGAGGAATCCTCTGCAGAACCTCTAAAGAGGGAAGAAGGTATTGCCCCACTTAACCAATTTCTAGGCATGCAAGTTAGTAGAGACTGATCCCCTGGGGTAGTAGAAGCGGTCCTTGAGTGTATGTATGTTCTTCTTTTTCAACGTTACTGCTAAATGAAACATCAACGTTGTGTTAAATGAAATCCTACATCCATTTTATTTTACCTTTGTTTTGGGAGTTTTGTTTTGTTTTGCTTTAATATTTCTGACATTTTCCCTAAAACTGCTCAGTCCTCTAAAGCACCTTCTCAGTATTACCTTTGGCTTCTCCAGTTACTTATGAGTGGAGAGAGAGATGAATTGCGTGTGTCTGTACATTTCATAAATATTCTTCTTAGTCGATCGCTTACTACATTTTGTAGTTGCAGTGCCTATCTCCGGAATAAGTGATGAAGCTGTAGAATCACCGTGGGATTCTGAGGTACTTGTCCATGCAAGGTTTCAATGACATTAAGACATAAAAGTGGTGTGTGTTTCTTCAGCCTTTTGAATGTTTTTATACATTTTTTTAGCTTTAACAGGTTTTTTTACATTTTGCCACAGTCACATCTTATGTATATATTACAGGTATACATGTATGCACTCTTTTCTTGAAAATGGATAATAATGTTACCTAATGAGGTATTCGTTGATCATTATGTGAGGAAAGAGGAATATATTGTTGTGTAATACAATAACTCAGTGTCACAATACTTCTAATTATATATATCAGATCATATGATAGCCACACAACTTTGTACTCTCTATAAATTTACTTTTACAAATAAATGAAAACGTAGTATTTGTGTTTCTGGGTGGCTTACTTCACTTAGAATAATGATCTCCAGTTCCATGTTTTGCTCCAAATATCAGTAATTCATAGTTTATGGCTGAGTGATAGTTCAGCATGTAACATTGTGCAGTCATTAGTTGATGGAGCTCAAAGGCTGACTTCCTCCCTTTACTACGGTGACTTGTGCTACTCTTAATATGAGAATGCAGGTACCAGTCTCATATGCTGTTTCGCTTTCTTTGGATGCATTCCCGAGTGTTGGAGAACTGGGTCACATGGTAGATCCATTTTTCGTTTTCTACAGAATCTCTGTGTTGTTTTCCTTAACGGCTATACTGATTTGTGTTCCTACCACTACTGAATTTGGCTACACCACTTCAGCAGCTTTTGTTATTCTTTGATTTTGGCTAACAGCTGTTCTTACTGGAGAGAAGTGATACCTCATTATGTTGTTTATTTGCTTTTCCCTGAGCATGTTTTCATGTGTCTGTTGACCATTTGTATTTCGTCCTTTGAAAAATACCTGTTCTTTCCTGTACCTGTTTCTTCCTGAGATCGTTTGCTTTGTTGTTGTTAAGTTTCCTGAGCTCTTTATACCCTCTGAAAATGAGTTAATAGAATAGAAGATAAATTAGATGCACAGCTTCCTTTGATAGGCAGACTCTTCTTAGCTTGATTCAGTCCTGTCTGCCTGTTTGTGTTTTTAGCACCAGTGCTTTGAGAGTCTTATCCAAAAAGTATTTGCCTAGGCCAATGCCTCACAGCATTTCTCTTAGGTTTTCCTGTAGTACCTTGATACCCTCAGGTATTAAGTTTAGTTCCTTGATCCGTTTTGAATTGAGTTTTTGTATATGCTGAAAGCTGTGGGTCTTGTTTCAAGTCAGCCTTTACTGTAGCTTATTTTTTTTTACCTCAGTGGTAGAAGTGGTGAATTATATGCTCCTATTCTTTGTTTTCCTATGTATCTGCTCCCACTTAGCATAGGGTAGAAAATACCTCTGTTTTTATATTTATCTTTCTGGAGGAAATGTGCCTAGGAATTGACAAGCAGATTAAACTGTATCTTAGTGATGGAGCCACTGATTGTTTGCTGAATTTCTGGATTGCTTGTTTTGCTTTAGTATTTATTAATTAGTTAATTAATTTTGGGCTTAGGAAGAAACATCAAGTGGAAAGGGTGAAGGTCGTGCTGCCACTGGAGGTGTCCCAGAAGGAGATATTCTGGATTATTTCCTGTCATGTAGTTGGGCAAGGATAGCCAAAGAGGTCAGTATATTTTAATGAATCACGGTATCATTGCTGCTGTTGAAACTGGGAAGTGTAGGTCCCATTTTGACATTCATTTCCTTTTGCATTTTCTTTAGCTTTATGTATATGCTACGTATCTCCCTATTACAATAGTTTCTACATTCTGCACTTTATTGCCACTACTGTCATTTTATTGCAATATTCCTGAATGGTGGTAGATTGTGGATTTACCTATAAACTTCATAGAAATACATGTTGTCATTCAAGGGGCTGTGATTATGTTTTGTAAATCCAGTGGCTACCTCCCGATCAGAAGATGAACGTCTGGAATCCACTTCCAAATCTGCGCTATTGCCTTTTATTTTCTTGTGACTTTGAAATGTGAGCATTAATTGATGCTGAGATATGTAAAGGTGTGGTTGCTCCTTTTTTGCCTTTTAAAAATTATTTCAAATGCAGAGAGAAAGATAAGAAAATGCGTGTGCAGACACACACAGACAGTATACCGGCCAGATGCCTGCCAGGCCTATTCCAGGTGAAAGGAGTCAGAAACTAAACCCAGGCCTCCCATGAGAGCCAGGGACACAACAGCTTGAGTCACTACCTATTTCTTCCTTGCATATGCCTCAGTAAGATGCGAGGGAGAGAAGCAGGAATCAGTAAAGGAACCCTGAAATATTGTATGCTGTTGTCCCACTTAGCATCCGAGCCACTGTGGCAAGTGACTACAAAGAGGAAGGTTTGAGTTTCCTTTCTCACGCCTGCCCTGTATGGTTTATTTCCATCATAAAGTTAGTAATGCATTGTAAACAGTGCACTGCCACGTTAGAGAAGATCTACACATGTGTGTGAGTCCGTTGGTGTAGTTAAACGTAGACAATAATAAAGTAGGCCTGAGAGAGATAAGGAATCAGTTTTGGTTTGGAAACTAGCTATATCTTGAAAATTAAAAGTTTATTTTAGCTCCACCAATGTGAATAACATTATTTTGTGATATCTAATGCCACCTGTTCATCTGAATGAGATTTTGAGAGAAATATTTGGACTGCCATTTCTATGTGCTTAGAATTCCAAATAAAAGCATAATGAATCAAAATGCCATTATTAATCAGAAGTAATGGCATTTCAGCATGAGGTAAAACATGAGTAATCATTCATTTTTCTTTTGGGAAAATAAAGCCTGTTTAAATGGTGTCTTTAATAAACACAGGCTATCTTGGAAAATTTAATGAATTCAACATGTTTATGACAGATATGTTAGTACTAGCGTAACTATAAATATTCTTCTACATTGACCAAATGGTGAATGAGAAAGATGGAGCCCATTGCTGCCGAGCTCCGATTCCAGCATGCCATAGGCATTCATGGTTTGGTCTTGGATACATGCTGCACCTGTCTCTCTCAGTTTCAATAATATGTTGGCCATTTTACTTCCTTACTTTATTAACCCTCATTTGCCATGTTTTGCCTCCTCCTTTTGTTCACACTGCTCTGTTTAGAAGGCCCATCATGCTTTGCCCCTGCATTTTCTCTGCCGTACTAAATGTGTTCCTAACCCTACAGACTTTCCTGAGTTTTCAAAGTCATGCTGAAGATTCTGTCATCCTACCCTCATTGTAATTTACTGACTGCGATAGTTGAAAATGAGGAATTTTGGTTTTCTGTTCTTTGTTCGACATAGGTCAATTTGCCCCTAGTCTACAGGATAGAATCTGTCTTCTTCCTTATATTTAGCTCATTGTTTGAGGGCGCCTATTGCTTCCCAAGCACAGCAAACGTCTTCCTGTTTGTCTGAGCACGTGAGTGAATGTTTGCTGAATTTGTGGCATTATTTCTTTCTGTAGAGAAAAGCGTCAATGGCATCAAGTGGAGATACTGAAAAGGATGTGGCTGTCAGTCTAAGTGCCCAAGAGCATGCAAAGGACACATTATCTGGTATTGCTGGAGTGCCAGAAGACAAAGCTATTGGTCAGTATCTATCAATGAAACACTGTTTAAGTACTAATGTCTCAACTGAAATGATTTCCATTATTTTGATGATTTTTCTTTTGCTATTTGTTTCTATGTCCAGCTCAACCTGGTTTAAAGTGCTGATTGAACAACCAGAAATTCTTTTTTTTTAATTTATGTTTTTATCAGAAAGAGATACAGAGAGGGAGAGGTGGATTCAGAGGCATAGAGGCAGAGTGTGTGTGTGTGTGAGAGAGAGAGAGAAAGAGAGAGAGTGTGTGCGAGAGAGAGAGAGAGAGGTCTTGCATCTGCTGGTTCACTTCCCAAATGGCCACAATGGGCAGGACTGGGTCAGGCCAAAGCCAGGATCCAGAAGCGTCATCTGGGTCTCCCATGTGTGTGCAAGGGGCCAAAGACTCAGGCTATCTTGTATTGCTTACCCAGGTACATTAGCAGAGAGCTGGATCAGAAGTGGGGCCACTGGAACTTGCACCTGTAGCCATATGGTATGCCATTGCTGAATTGCCGTGGCTTTACCTGCTATGCCACAGCACTGGCCCTCTAGCTGAAATTCTTTATTGCTGTTACTTTAATTTTAGTATATTATTGATGAACTCAGCTGAATGCGTAAATTTTTAAAAGCAACAGTTGGGGCTGGCGATGTGGTGTAGTGGGTAAAGCCCCCGCCTGCAGTGCTGGCATCTCATATGGGCACTGGTTCAAGTGCCAGCTGTTCTACTTCCCATCCAGATATCTGCTATGGCCTGGGAAAGTAGAAGATGATGCAAGACCTTGGGCCACTGCACCCACATGCCCACATGCCCACATTGGAGACCCATAAGAAGCTCCTGGCTCCTGTTGCAGATTGGCATAGCTCTTGCTGTTGCAGCCAGTAGGGAGTGAACCAGTGGATGGAAGACCTCTCTCTCTCCCTCTCTCTCTCCCCCTCTCTTGGTGTAACTCTTTCAAATAAATTAAAATATATTAAAAAAAAAAGGCAACGGTTGACAAATGTTCTCATGAGTACAACTCTGCCTATGTTTTATAGATATGCCTGGCTTCAGACCAGATGATGAGCCTTTAAAACACTCCTTAAAGTCTGAGGTACTGTCCCTTGTTTTCTTGTGACTTTTATATGTGAGTATTATATTAATCGATGGTAAAATATAGAAAAGAGTGCTTGTTTTTTCTGCCACCACTTTATCAAGAGAGATAGTAAAGACACAAGTGAGGCAGACACCGAGAGATCACCTGCCAAATGTTTGTGACGCCATGAACAGAGCCAGGCCAAATGAAGATGTCAGGAGTTTGAAACTCAACCCAGGTGTCCCTCATGGGTGTCTGGGGCCCAAGAGGTTGAGACATCATTGACTCGCTCCCTGATTGCACGTTTGCAGGAAGCTGGGTTCCTGCACAGGGGTCGGTAATGGAACCCTGGAGTTTTTCGTATTGCATGCTGGTGTCCTGCACAGCATGAGCCACTGGGGCAGGGGCCTACTGAGTACTGGGGTGGCTCTTCTTTTTCATCTGTGTGCATAGACTCTCTGATTTCTTTGTTTTCATCAAACAATTAGTAATGCATTATGTTGTAACCATTGCCCTGCTACTTTAGTAGTCTTCTACAGTTCTACATGACTTATTTAGTGTGACAATTGTAGCATACTTCAAAACACATAAATAGGACCTGGGTAATATAAAGAAGTAAATTTGCTCTGCAAATTATATTTATCAACAAGAACAAAAAAAAAATTGTTTTAGAATGTAACACCAGACATCTGATTCCAGTATATCTATAGATGTCTTGTCATGCTGATGAGATTTTTAGATACCAAAATTGATGTGTTATTTCCACAACTTGCAAGTTGAAAACCTAATACCTGTGTTTCAGTGCATTCTTAACATCTTCGGAATAGCAGCTGAGATACGCAGGTAGTAACATTTAGAGCAAGGTATACATGCGAAGTAGTAAATTTGTGGGAGGACAACCACTTTGGTGGTGTTTTATAGAGATAAATAGAATTGGATGAATTTGGACTATCCTTTTGGTAAATATGTACATACTAACATAAGTTAAAATGTTTTTTCTTACTGTGACAACAAGAGAGTGAGGTAGCTATGTTCAGAGCTCTTAGGTTTAAGCAGTATAGTGGTATCACTAACTTTATTTAAGTCATAGCACATATTAGTATGTTGCACTGTCATTTTAGCTACAGTACGTTGGAAAGATGATATAGCCTTTTGGCATGCCATATACCACATTCATAAAATATGCCAGTATTTAATGCCCACGTAGGTGTAATGAGAATCTGTGGTAGCCAATGTAAAAAAAAAAAAAACAACAGTAAACTCTAAAATATGCATACAAGCTAAAGCAAAGATATCACTGAAGCATTCAGTGACTTCCTTTAGGATATGTGTGTTTTTTTAAGCTGAGAGGCTTCTTTTGAGACAGGTCTGTTGAGGTGCTGTGTCCATTTCTGAACTAGATTTGTTGTTTGTTCATATATTCTTGACGATATTTCTTATCTGGGAGAGAGTGGGATACCTAGTACCTATGTAATACAAGCTTCCCCTTACTTATCTGAAGCTACGTAAAGGAGAGGTTTTGAGGCTGTCTTGACATTCGCTTCAGCCAACTCTCTTGCCTTTACAACCTAGGAAAAAAGAATTAGGAGCTAAACTCTTGGCCCAGTGGTGAAGAAGTCAGATGAGCTATCTACCTCACACCTTGGATGGCTTTCTGTCCTTATTTGGTACCCATTTCTAACTCTCGGCCAGAAATTAAGCAGTATTTCCTGACCTTCCAAGACTGAATGGAGGATTCTTTTTTCTGCCTTTTCTTCAACTGTATTGACTTCAGTGGCAGAAATAGTGGTTTATACTTTCCTGTTGTATTTTCCCATGTCTACCTCTAGCTGAACATGGGGTAGAATCTGCTGTTTGTTTATATGCTTAGATTTTTCAAGGACTGGGCCTATGACTTGATACACATAGTAAATCCTGTCTCACTGAATGAGTAGCTGAGGGGTTGAGAAATTGGATATATGTGTTGAATTTGCATTTTATTGTTCTGTAGGAAGGAACATCAGCTGTAGCGGGTAAGAAGAGTAAAAAATGTTTTTTCATCACTCAAGTTGCTCCACAACAGCCAATTAATAAATATGGGATGGACTCTGATCACGGATTGGACAAAGATAACAAACGTGGTGAGTGCATATCTATCAAAACTTACTATTAAAATACAATGAACAGAAATGAGTAGCTCTGAATTGGGTATCCATGTATGTTGAGGGTTTTCTTTGGCTTTTTTTAATATAACCAACTTCTTCCTGAAACAGCTTCAACCCTCTGAAATTCATCCTTACTATTCCTTTTATTTCATTGAAATATTCATTTCATTGCAATATTCATGAGTGGAGACAGACACGCCTTTATGTAAATTATTTCCATGTGAATAAATGTTCTCACTAGTTGATCTATTACTGCATTTGTAGGTAAGGAGTCTACCTTCCAAAGAGATCCTGAAGACAGCCACTCACCAAGGAATTCGAAGGTAGTGTGTCTTCTTGTGATTTGGAAATACCTGATTTCAGTCTTGTTAAAACAAAATTGGTGTTTGCTTGAAGCCAGGGCAGCTAGTTTTAAAATCATTTAATATTATTATCTGTTTGAAGAAGCTGTGAAGACAAATAGACTTCACAATTACAATGATAACTATGGTATCCATATCTTCTGGAGTCTCTCTATATCTTTTTAGTGTTTTAGGCTCCATAGAGCTCATGGAATTCTAAGAGTATAATGATGTGCCTTTGTCCTCCATCCCTCTCCTTCTGTGCCTCCCACCCTGCTTCCTCTCACTTTACCCCTTCTCTGCTTCACTTTGAGTTTATGTCCTTGATCTACATTACATTCCATGGCTCCTGTAAATACTTGGTTCTTCAAGTTAAAAGCAAAAAAAGGCCTAGTAAAGTAGGAATATAGACAAGGCCAAAGACAATAATGAAATGGAAAAAGGACTATTTCACTTATCTGCAATAAATTTCAAAGTAATCCCAGATCATTGAATCTATAGTAGCATAATATTCTTAACCACGAGCTTGACAAAGGTATAAAACAAAGCTTATCAAGACAACATTTGCAGCAGTATCGAAACACACAAGCATTTCTGCCTTATTTGCCTTTTCATCTTCATTTTTCGATTTAAGCTGCCTCTTTTAAGGGAAAACATGAGATACTTGTTTTTCTGCGTCCAGCTTCTTTTCCCCCACATCATACCCTCCAGTTGCATTCATTTTGCTGCAAATGGCAGAATTTCATTCTTTCAAATGACTGAATACTATTACATTGGATACCTGTGCTGCACTTTTTCTGTTCATTCATCTTTAGAAGTGCGCTTTGATTCCTCTTTTTGCTTTTATGAACAGTGCAGCTATAATATGGTGGTGCACAGATATCCTTGATACAGTGCTTTCCTGTCTTTAGGTGTATAAGCAGAAGTGGGATTGCTAGATCATATGGCATTTTTTAAACTTTTATTTAGTAAATATAAATTTCCAAAGTACAGTTTATGGATTACAAGGGCTTTTTCCCCCCAATAACTTCCCTCCCACCTGCAACCCTCCCATCTCCTGCTTTCTCTCCCATTCCATTCACGTCAAGAATCATTTTCAATTATCTTTATATAGAGAAGATTGATTTAGTATATATTAAGTAAAGATTTCATCATTTTGATTTAGCTGTGTTTTGATAAACATAAGACATTTTAAATGTAAAATACTGAGTAACTTCATGCTAGCAATATTCATAACCACATAAGTATTAATAATGGTGATGTTCATAGTGGCAACTGGAAATGAGATAGGATTTGCTTTCTGACTTGAGCAGTTGCTTCATACTGATTTCTGTGACTTCACTGAAGTCCTAAGACTTGTTAATATGCTGGCCTTTCCCTGGTAATGGAGTCTTGTGAAAAGTGATATAAGTCATTTGAATCCCAGTGGCCACACCTGAATGATTGATATCTAACTTTTAGGCAGTACAATAAAATAACGTGGCAAGAAATAGGCAAACATGATGCAAACAGTGAAATACATACAGAATGAAGAAAAAAGCATCCAGTGATGTCAGTTACTTATGTTTGCAAGTAGACTTTTTAAAATCTGAAGTCCAGTGTGACTCAGTGGCAGTGTCATGAAAAAACTGAGAAATTTGATTTGGCATGAAATGTTTAGTCTTATTACTGCATCATTACTATATTTCCTATGTTAATATAGTGACGGGGCCATTCAGGCCTTTCTGGAGATATTTTGAATGTTTTAAAATGAATAATTATTTTTGTTTTGTGCCTAATATAAGCTTGAATTTTAGACAGTGAATATATTAAAAGGGCTACTTCTGTCATGGTTAGAATGTCATAGCAAGCAGCAATCCACGATAATTTGTTATCCACCCTTCATATAAATCTAGCAGAGAATGTGGGGCTGCAAAATATTCAGGGGATTTTCCATAAGGTTAAAGGTGGAACGTGGTGTAGAATTCTGTATTCAGAGATTTTTTTTCTTTGGAATGTGACTATGCCACTGCCAAGTAAAGGAAGAGTTGGGGCCATCCCTGTGAATGTGCAGGAGGAGGTCATCCTGAATAGAGAAGAACCTAAAGCACAGAAGAGTATGGTTCTTGATTCTCTTTTTAAACATTTATTTGAGAAACCAAGAGGCAGAGAGAGATGAAAGGCAAACCCACAGAGCTATCACATACAAATTTACTCTCCAAATCTCTGGTATGATTGGGACAAGACCCAACCAAAGCCAGTAGCTAAGTTCTCAAAACTCCATCCAGGTCTCCCTGTCAGGGGCCTAACTGCTTGAGACATCACCTCATGCCTTTCTAAGTCTGTATTAGCTGGAAATTTTTAATGAGATTCATTCTATTATTTGAAAGGCAGAATGACAGATAAAGATGGAGAGATGGAGGGATGAAAGAATTGAGCGACAAAGAGTTCTTCCATCCACTAATTGACTCCCCAAATGGCTACAGCAGCTAGGGCTGGGCCAGGCTGAAGCCAGGAGCCCAAAGCTCTAGCCAGGTCTCAAATTTTGGTGACAGTAGACAAAATACTTGTGCCATTCTTCTGCTGCTTTCCCAGTTGCATGGGCAGGAGGTAGATTAGGAGAATAACAGTTGGGGCTCAAACTGACATTCCAGTATGGAACTATGAGATGCTGCATTGCCAGTGGCAGATTCACGTATTGCACCACACACCAGCCACAGCAGGATTTTTAAGGTTTACTTATTTATTTCCAAGTCATAGATACAGAGAAAGGGAGAGACAGTGAGAAAGACTACTTCCTTTCACTGGCACACTCAACAAGTGGTCACAATGTCAGGGCTAAGCCAGGCCAAAGAAAGAGCTTCATCTGGTTCTCCTAGGTAGGTGGCAGGGGCCCAAACATAAGGGCCTTCTTCCATTACTTTTCAAAGGCCATTTGCAGGGCACTGGATCAGAAGTCTAACAGCATAATTATGAACTGAGGCCCACCTGGGGTGCCAACATAGCAGTCAGCAGCTTTACCCATTTGCCACAATTTTGGCCTTCCCAACAGGATTTTTAATACCATATCCAAAACCAGAAATGGAATCCAGGCACTGACATAGTGTATTCAGGTGCTCTATTAGTGTCTGAGACACTATGACAAATAGCTGCGAATGGTATGACTTGATGTCTCTTTCTCACCTCTGTGTGTTCCTATTAGAATTATTTCCTTACATTTTCATCATGTGATGAGTATTTTCCTGATGCACTAGTGCACTGTGACAATTCTCTACATGACTAATTTAATGCAGCCAGTACAGTACAGTTCAAAACATAAGGCCTAATTAACACAAGTAATTAGGAATTAGTTTCCAAAATTTAGCTAAAATGTATGGTTTTATCACAGTGCAATTTATGCCAAATGTCTGGTTCTATGGTAGCTACAAGGATGACTAATCATCCTAATGTGCTTTTGAAAAGGAACTGTTTTATCTGTGGGTTTTCACAGTTTGGAACTCACAAATCAATACCTGACACTTCAAATCATCATTATTTTTTTTTTTTGACAGGCAGAGTGGACAGTGAGAGAGAGACAGAGAGAAAGGTCTTCTTTTGCCGTTGGTTCACCCTCCAGTGGCCGGCGTGGCCAGCGCGCTGTTGCTGGCGCATTGCGCTGATCCGAAGCCAGGAGCCAGGCGCTTTTCCTGGTCTCCCATGCGGGTGCAGGGCCCAAGGACTTGGGCCATCCTCCACTGCACTCCCGGGCCATAGCAGAGAGCTGGCCTGGAAGAGGGGCAACCGGGACAGAATCCGGCGCCCCGACCGGGACTAGAACCCGGAGTGCCGGCGCTGCAGGTGGAGGATTAGCCTATTGAGCCATGTCACCGGCCCTCAAATCATCATTATTATATTTGTATTGTCAATTGTCAATCTGTAAAGAATATTTCAGTGAAGGGGAAACGTGGAGAATATAAAAATGTTAGATTATAGCAATAAGATTTTGGATAAGTGGGGGCCTTTAAATAAAAACCATTTTGAACTGAAATTGATCACTTGGACTAGTGAGATGGCATTGGTACATACCACCTTGATGGGATTGTATTGGGATCCCCTGGCATGATTCTAACTCCACCATTTGGGGCAAGTCTGATTGAGCATGTCCCAAATTGTACATCTCCTCCCTCTCTTATTCCCACTCTTGTATTTAACGGGGATCACTTTCCAGTTAAAATTTAAACACCTAAGAATAATTGTGTGTTAATCACAGAGTTCAACCAATGGTACTAGAACAAAACAAAGAGAAAATACTAAAATGGATAAAGTATTACATTGTACATCAACAGTCAGGACAAGAGCTGATCAAGTCACTGTTTCTCATAGTGTCCATTTCACTTCAACAGGTTTCCCCTTTGGTGCTCAGTTAGTTGTCGCCGATCAGGGAGAACATATGATATTTGTCCCTTTGGGACTGGCTTAATTCACTCAGCATGATGTTTTCCAGATTCCTCCGTCTTGTTGCAAATGACCAGATTTCGTTGTTTTTGACTGCTGTATAGTATTCTATAGAGTACATGTCCCATAATTTCTTTATCCAGTCTACTGTTGATGGGCATTTGGGTTGGTTCCAGGTTTTAGCTATTGTGAATTGAGCTGCAATAAACATTAATGTGCAGACAGCTTTTTTGTTTGCCAATTTAATTTCCTTTGGGTAAATTCCAAGGAGTGGGATGGCTGGGTTGAATGGTAGGGTTATATTCAGGTCTAAGAGTCAAAGGGATCACACAAACAAGACTAGTGTCTGCTAATACTAACTGATAGAATCAAAAAGGGAGAGAATGATCCATCATGGGAAGCAGGATACACAGCAGACTCACAGAATGGCAGATGTCCTAAACAGCACTCTGGCCTCAGAATCAGCCCTTAAGGCATTCAGATCTGGCTGAAGAGCCCATGAGAGTATTTTAGGCATGGAAAGCCAAAACACCCTGGAAAAAAAAAGAGAAGACCTAAATGGAAGATCTCTGCGAGTGAGATCCCAGTGGAAAGAACAGGGCCATCAAAGAAGGAGAACTTCCACTTTGACTATGACCCTGTTGGAATAAGATCGAAGTTGGCGAACTCAAAAGGCTTCCATAGCCTTGGCAACTCATGACTAGAGCCTAGGGAGATTACTGACGCCATAAAGAGTGTCAAATTGTTAAGTCAACAACAGGAGTCACTGTGTACTTACTTCTCATGTGGGATCTGTCCTTAGTGTGTTGTCCAATGTGAAGTAATGCTATAACTAGTACTGAAACAGTATTTTACAATTTGTGTTGCTGTGTGGGTGCAAACTGATGAAATTTTTACTTAATTTATACTAAATTGATCTTCAGTATATAAAGATAATTGAAAATGAATCTTGATGTCAATGGAAGGGGAGAGGGAGCGGGAGATGGGAGGGGTGTGAGTGCAAGGGAAATTATGGGGGGGAACCCATTGTAATCCATTAACTGTACTTTGGAAATTTATATTTACTAAATAAAAATAACATAAAAAAACAATTTTGAAATTAAAATTCCCCCAGATTGAGTGCTGTGGCATAGTAGGCTGAGCCTCCACCTCCGGTGTCAGCATCCCATATGGGCACTTGTTTGAGACCCAGATGCTCCTCTTCTAATCCATCTCTCTGCTATAGCGTTGGGAAACAGTAGACAATGGCCCAAGTGCTTGGGCTCTATACCTACATAGGAGACTGTGCAGAAGCTCTTGGCTCCTGGCTTCTGGTCAGCCCAGCACCAATCATTGTGGGCATCTGGGGAGTGAAACAGCATATGGAAGACCTTTCTCTCTGTCTCTCATCCTATCTGTAACTCTGCTTCTCAAATAAGTGAATAAGATCTTTATTAAAAAAAAGAAAAGAAAATGTCTTGATTACTTTTATGGCAGCAATGTTAGTCATTACATACATATAAAATTGTGTTTTCTATGGTGACGGCTGGACAGTGAGTGAAAACAAGCCTAAGTTCTTAGGTTTGAACAGCTGCTGCCTTGGGGTCAGGCATTTCACTAAGTTATAAGCCATACTCTTATGCTGATCTATAAGTTACTATCTATCTTGCCTTAAAAATAAAGATATAAGCTATTTGTGTGTTACCACATTTAGGAAAATGGTACCAACATTTACCTCAGTTATGTGTACTGAGCAAATATATTTAAATCTGATTTTTTTTTCCTTAGCATAGAAGTGGGAGTTGATTTTGGAATTCCTTAGTCAGAGAAAACCTTTCTGAATGTAACTATGATGCTGCCAACGAACGGATGAGATGGAATCATGTGTGTGAAAGTCTAGGATTAGAATATTCTGGGCAGAAAACTAGTGGGTCTCATTTTTTATCATTTGGTTGTTATAGTTGGGTATTAGCAAAACTTTAAAGTGGGACAACCATAATTGCAGCCATTGTTATGTGATCAGTTTAATAAAGAAAATGTGAAAATAAGTGCCTGGCATGTTTTAATGTTACTTATTTTCACTTATTTGAGTGGCAAACCAACAGAGAGATCTTCAGTGCAATGATTTACTGCACAAATACTTGAAACATTCAGGACTGGGCAGGTTCTATCTAGGAGTTTGGTATTTGGTGGACCCTCCGCAGGGTTGGCAGGGACTCATGTATATAAGCCATACCTGCCTCGCAGCATGCACATGATCTAGAATCTGGAGTACGAATATAGTAGGTTAGGCACTACTCTATGGGATGCCAGTGTCCCCAGGAACAGCTTACCCTGTCAAATTGCTCCCCCTAGTCTGGCACAGTTTAGAAGCTAAACACCTATTATAGTTTATATCTTTTCCTTAAGGCTTTTTGTACCTTGTTGAAGATATTGACACAAAAGGCAGACACAGAGATAACACAGATAGATACCTACTCACATGCCAGTTGAGACACGCAGAACTCTCTTGGGTCCTATAGGTCAATCCCTATGTGTGCCTGCAACTCCAGGAACATAACCTCGTTGAAGCTGAGATACAGGAACTGGAAACTCAGTTCCAGTCTCCCATGTGGATGGCTAGAACTTAAGTACTTGAGTCACCACCAACTGCCTCACTCTGCCCACATTTGTAGGAAGCTAGATTTCTGAGCTGGAGCCTAGACTTAAGCCCAGGCACTCTCACATCAGACATAATCCTTTAGACTTAGCTTCTTCACCATTTGACCAACCACTTGCAAAGAGACTGTTTCCCCTTTCTTTCTCTCTTTAGTGCATACCTATAAGGAATTAGTTCCTCACATTTCCCCATCCCATGAGTAATTCAACTATGTGCTAAGTACTTTACAGCTGTGTAAACTCAAGGTTTCTTTCATAAATCCAGTACCATGCAGTGAAAAAGAAAGGTTTAGGTATCACAAGGAATTTGTTGAGTTTTAAGAATAATCTTTTCTAAGAAAAAGAATATTTCCACTCTACCAGTGACCAAATATATGAATACTAACTACCTTGGAACTTTTTCTAATTCAGGGATGATTTCTTTTGGAAATTTTCTATAGGAATATAGTAACTTTATACTTGAGGCCTTTCTGGTAATATTTTAATTGACACTTTAAATAAATTTTGTTGGTGAGTTCCAACTATGTGGTAGGGCAGTTAGGCACTGACTTTACAGGTTTGGGCTACTTCTCTTATGGTTGGAACAGAAAATCAAGGTAACAAGCACTAACAGTTACCTCTAAATGCCTCATAAAAAGTAATGAGAGACTGTTGAATAGAGATATTGAGGGTGTCTGTGCTTCGTGTTGGAATGGTTTGTATGGTGGAATTCTGTAGGCAGAGGGAAAAAATAGGGCTACTGATTTGATGCTGCCCAGCATAAGAATGAGAATGTACATTTGCTCTGAATGTCTAGAAGGAGGACATTATGGACAGAAAGATTAGTGGATCACCTCTGTTTATTATTTTATTCTTCACTTCCAGAAATTAGCAAGATGCAGGTAGTGGACTAACCATCACCCTCAATCTTTTTTTAATATGTTATTGTGTGTAGAAAATAAATGATGCAAATGAGTGTCAGACACATGTTAGAAGCTGAAGCAGAAAAATACGCTTATTCTTATTAAAGCTTACAGTACAATCTTCACAGTATTTCTTTCTTTCAATGAGTTGCATACTAATACAGGTTTTTGCATACTGTTACGAAGCATAACATAAAGGAAAATTTTACTTACTCTCCTGCTATTTCATTCAAACCATCTTCACGTGTTTAAACATTGTATTAAATAATATTTAGGACAGGAATTCTGCCTAGCATTTAAGAGCTCAGTTGGGATTCTGGCAGCCTACATCTTAGTACCTGGGTTAATGTCTTAATTCCAAATCCAGCTTCCAACTAATGTGCATCCCTGTAAGCAATGGGTCTAAGCTAATGTAATTGTGTTCTTGCCATCCACATCAGAGACTGGGACTGAGTTCTTGGCTCTCAGCTTTGGTGTGGCCCATGGCTGACAAGTGGTGGCATTTGGAGACAGAGCCAGTGAACTGATATACTCCCTAGCCTGTCTGTCTCTTTCTCTCTTTTTCTCTCCGTGTTATATTTTTCTTTCTCTGTATTTCTTGACCTGTCAAATAAGTAAATAAAAAGAAAACTTAGCATTTCTAAACCACTGTGTATGTAAATGTACAGCTTCTGAGATGTTCTGTTTATACTCAGTATGGCATACTTTGAAGTTTCTTATGTTTAGAATGTTAAGACAAAACCTAGAAATTGTTCATGTGTTTAACTCTGTATTATAACACTACAATTTTTCAATGTGTTTTTCTGGTTTGTCTTCTTTATTTTATTGGGGAATACAATGCAGAGTTGACTTTTTGAGTTAGTTTGTAGCTAAAATATGTTATTAGTATCATAAGTTATTGTTCCTCTGAACCTCCATGCTGCATTTATAGAATCAGTAACATGAAACTCAAAGTTAGGCCTGATCTTGAGAATTTGTATAAAACATGCTGATCTTATTTTTGCCTTTATAAAGTGGAACTCTTTAGAAAGTGGAAAATTGAGATTCTTTTAGAACATTGTTGGGAAGTGTATGCAACTCATTATTGGCATTAACTTTAATAGACTATTTCTACAAATTCTTGGAAGGAATCCATTAATCAATCAATGGCAGCAGATGCAAAAGGAAAAGATATGAATGAACCACTGGAAGGTAAGAACTGTAGTTTTTAAAGCCAGTTGACAGATGTTTATCTAAGACATGAATATTGATGTATACCAATAGCTGAAGAAAGTTGTGTATTAAATGCATAGTAAGGAAAAGATAAATGAGAGTGGTAAGCTGTGTATTGTGTCACTAGTTAGCAATGCATTAAATTGTGAGTGCCCCAGAGGAGCTGAAGTATTAGCTCCATTTCAGGATAACCTACAATCAGAATAAAGTCAGGGAATGAGGATTCAGAATGAGGGAGAGCCCCCATTCTGAGGGCTGAGGTGATATCTCATGGTAATTTTCTCATTGCATTTTCCTAATGGCTAGTAATATTAAGTATTATATATATTTATGTGTGTGTGTGTGTGTGTGTGTGTATTGACTATTTGTATTTCTTCTTTTGAGAACTGTCCATTCATGTCCTTTGCCCATCTCCATGTATTTCTGAATGTTCTATTGTTCTTCTGGTTGACTTGTCATTTCATTACTTGGTAATTTTAGTCTTTTTAAATGAAATTAGAATGGGGAAAAGGGTGAAATAAAATTAACTGCCTGAGAAAAAGCCCATTAAACCATGACATCTTATGCCATTTAAATTTGGGGGATGTGGCAGGGATGAACTTAAGGCTACATTCCAGAAAGGGGAGTTAAGGAAAAGGAATATATAAGGAAGCTTTGTAAAGACTAGAACTTCTTAAACTTAAGAATCTCTGGGGACCTTATTCAGCATGCACATTTTGTTTCCTTAAATGTGGGATTCTGCATTTTCATCACGATCCCTGGTGAGCTTTAGGGTTATATGTTTCCCTTCAGAGATATTTGAAAGAAGGACCTTGGGAGAAGTATTCAAGAACTAAAAGGATAGAGGGAGAGTATTTTTTGTTTTTATTTCTCAGCATGTTCCTATCCAGAGGATGAAAGGGGAGGAAGAAAGGAAGGAAGGAAGGAAGGAAGGAAGGAAGGAAGGAAGGAAGGAAGGAAGGAAGGAAAGAGGGAGGGAGGGAGGGAGGGAAGGAGGGAGGAAGGGATGGAGGGAGGGAAGTGAGTGGAGATAAGTAAAGGAGAGGAGAGGAGAGTGGGGGAGGGGAGAGAGAGAGGAGAGGGAAGGTGAGGAGAGGGGAGGGGAGGCAAAGAAGGGGGAGGAGAGGGAAGGAGAGGGGAGGGGAAGAGATGAGAGGGAAGGGGAGGGGAAGAAGGGGGAGGAGAGGGAAGGGGAGGGGAAGAAGGGGGAGGAGAGGGAAGGAGAGGGGAGGGGAAGAGAGGTGAGGGAAGGGGAGGGGAAGAGAGGAGAGGAGAGGGAGAAATTGGAAACAGGAATGAGAGGAAAGAAGGAAGCCAAGAAGGAGTAAAGTTTGAGAGGCTCTGGGGAAGGCAAGGAGAGTTGAAGGGAGGTTGAAATAGAAGTTAGAACTGTAAATTGTAGCGATAAATGGGAAAATAAGTGGTGTGGATAGTCCCTAAAATTAATGGTAAGGCGAAGAATCCAGAGCACAGATCCAGAGATTACTTTTGATAAGGAGGGATGATTCTGAAGAGGGAAGAAGAGAGAATGAAGTGAACCTGGTAAATTTAGAGTTACTAATGAGGAAACATGAGAATATTCACTTCAGATGCCTTCTGTATGTTCACATTTAAACACATTAGGTTATTGCTGCTCCAGAGATTACCAAAAACAGGATGGTGTGCTGGTATTGCAGCCACTCATTTGAACTTCATTTAATTCTAAAGCACTAGTGATATAAATTGCATGGATGCTATTTAAATGAGAAAAAATTTGAATACTGAATCATTGGCTTATCTTATAGCTAAATTTTTTATAAAGTAGTTTCACAAAATTAAAGTTAGCATACTATGCTAGAATAAATGTGTTTTGGAAACAAGATATCATAGACTTCATTCCTTCAATACCAGAATTTTTCAGTAAATATTGCATTGATTTAGAATAAAAAGTGATATTAATAATTCTCTGGCAGCTTAGTGAATTTATTCTTTTTGATGACTAGGTTTCTGTGTCAAAAGCATATTATATGCAATTACTTATATATGTTCTATGTACCTTCTTGAATCAGGGGATAAAATCTTTAAGACATCTAACTAGGGCTAGGCACTGTGGGACTGTAGGTTAAGCCACCTGTTGGGATGCCTGTATTCCATGTTCGGGTGCCACACTTAAGGTTCATCCTCCTGAAAAACTGCCTGGGAAGCAGTGGATGATGGACCCAAGTACTTGAGATTCTGCAACACTTGTGTGAGAGCTGGAAGGCAATCCAGTCTCCTAGCTTCCACTTGATTTTTTTTAAAATTTATTTATTTATTTGAAAGAGTTACACAGAGAAGGAGATGCACAGAGAGAGAGAGAGAGAGAAAGAGAAAGATAAGTCTTCCATCTACTGGTTTACTCCCCAAATAGCCACAAAAGCCGGAGCTGAGCTGATCTGAAGTCAGGAACCAGGAGCTTCTTCTTCTGGGTCTCCCAAGTGGGTGCAGGGGCCCAAGGACTTGGGCCATCTTCTACTGCTTTCCCAAGCCACAGCAGAGAGTTGGTTTGGAAGGGGAGAAGCCGGGTCTCAAACTGGTGCCTATATGGGATGCCGGCATAGCAGGCAGCTGATTTACCTGCTACACCACAGTGCCGACCCCTCCATTTGATGTTGCCATGGCTTTTGTGGGCATTTGAAGAGTAGATGGAAGATATTTCTCTATCTCTCTCATCTATCTTCTTCCGTCTTTCAGATAAATAAGTAAAATCTTTCAAAGCTAAACTAGAGGAGGAAAGAAATGTACACAAACCAGTAGTCCTCATAATTATAGAAAACTGTGACTATGTGTTACTATCTAAAGCCAAGTATATAAACCAATTGATGAGGTCAGACCACTTTCTCTGCTAAGAAATGAATTATATATTCATCTTTCATCACAACTGTACGCTTCCAAAATACAGGAGACACCGAAAAACGATTGTAGCACAATAGAATAAATGATTCTGATGTGTACAGTAAAGGTATGCTGTCACATTCGACCATCAGCTTTCTCACTTAGACTCTCATGGTCATGATTTGTTCCTTTGATTAAAGATCACATTTGTCCCCAGTACTCAGCATGCTCACTTTGGCATATGGGTACCTTTTTGCTTAATTAACAGTCATACTTTTTGAGACATTGTCATACGTTTTGAAATCTTAGTGGCGTGTTTTATTAAACCCATAGGTCTATTTTGTTGAATTTTATTTGATTTTTTATTTTTATTTTTATTAAAAATTATTATATATGTTTATGGAATTCAGTGTGACATTTCATTATATGTATACAACATATCTTGATGAGATCAGGGTAATTGGCATGTTCTTTTCTTTCACATGATATTATTAAAGCTTGGTACTCCTTTTATTTCATTGTAAGATAGGTTACTGTGATATAGTTGCTCAACTATGCTGTGTAATACTAGGAACTTATTTTTGATAGAACTCTGGTTTGTATGTTTTTATATATACTTCTATCTTGCATGTTGTTTTCCTAGCACCCCAAATATAAACCGCTTCCCCCAAACCTACAGTAATCATTTCCATAGCCACACATGTGGACTTAGCGCAATGCTAAACCTGCACCATATATTGTTGGCCTTGTCATATTTACATATAATTGACTGTATATCTCTTTTGCTTTTTAGAGTTTGCTAAGGGATCCACTGAATTGACGGTAATAACGTTTACATTTTTGTCTTGAATATTCTCAATAGCTGGTAATAATGTGTATTTTACATTTTTCTCTAATTAAATACATATTATATGAAATATGCATTGTTAACTATCTTGTTTCAAAACTCCTTCAGCCTCGTCTGGAAGCAATACATCCTTTTTGGGCAACATCAGTGGGAATGAATGAAGTACAAACATGCAGACAAGGTAATTTTGCAGTACAAATGTTATCTGGAAAGAAACACAGTATTTGAAATGCCTTCAATCTTCATTCTAAAAATTATTTTTGTCTGCAGATTTGATAAAAGGTTTTGACACAAATAATGCAGATATCATTTTCAGATTCATGTCTGAAAAAAATATATTTCTCATCTAGAGACTGTAACCTTTAACTGAGATGCTAAAAAATACCTTTCATTTTTTGATACCCTGAAGTGCCTAGTTTAAAATTCCTATCTTTTATTAGGATTGACATAAGTTAATTAAGATATTAAAATTTTAATGGTTTAAAATGTCATAGAATTCTGATCTTTACCTAAATTGGAACATTATTCCTAAATTTCATTTGTTTTAATTGTTCCATCCTAGTGATGTTCTGATTAGCATACTCTCATTTGTGTGTGTGTGTGATTACAGAGAACAGAGACAATACTTAATCATTTTAAAGCACAGAAGAGGAACTGCAATCTCAAAATAGTTAATAAGATTTGGAATTTTCCCAAAGAATAAATATTTGAAGTGACTGGTATGCTAATAATGATCTAATCTGATCATTATACATTGTATAATACAATACACATATGGAAACAACATATTCTATGCCACAATGATGTGTCAATATAGAATAAAAATATATACTTTAAATTTTCTTTAAGAACTGATTTAGTGTCCCCAAATAATTTAATTGTAAATTAGAACTCTTAAACATTCTCATCTTAGGGTTCTTTTTACCATTAAAATCCTTGTGAGTATTTGGAGATCCTTTACTTAGTGGACTGCTCTGTTCATAGTTAGTTTATTAGATATGAAAACTGGGAAAATTAAGTACAAGCATGCAGAGTCCTACATTCCAATATCCATGACCCATTAACTGTTACAACTAATAGTATTTATGGCATATCTCTCTGAAAAAGTTGATTCTGCACTTTTAAGAGAATGGATTGAAAATTGCAATTAACACCTAAAATTATTTGATTGGATTTTTTGGCACCTGAACATACGAACTTGGATCAGAATTTAGAATTACTACTTGAAACCCTTTGTAGTCTTACCCAAATGTTAATGCAGTCCCTGGTGATGGAATCACCTTTAAAGTTTTATTTCTTCTGAATATAACCCTACCACACGACCCAGCCATCCCATTCCTCAGAATTTACCCAAGAGAAATTAAATTGGCAAATAAAAAAGCTATCTGTACCTCAAAGTTAATTGTGCTCATTCACAATAACGAAGACATGGAATCAACCTAAATGCCCATGAACAGAAGACTGGATAGATAAATTATGAAATACGTACTCTATGGAATAATACACAGTGGTAAAAAATGAAATCTGGTCATTTGCAACAAAATGGAGTAATCTGGAAAATATTATGCTGAGTGAAATAAGCCAGTACCAAAGGGAAAAATATCATATGTCCCTGATCTGTGACAACTAACTGAGCACTTAAAAGGAAACCTGTAAAAGTGAAACTGACACAAGAAGCAATGACTTGATCAACCTTTGTCCTGACTATCGAGGAACAGCTTACTATTTTATTCTCTTTAATATTTTCTTTTTCTACTTAATACCATTGGTTGAACTCTTTACTTAATACACAGTTATTCTTAGGTGTTTAAATGCAATTGAAAATTGACTTCTGTTAAAAATAAGAGTGGGAATAATTTAGGGAGGAGATGTACAGTTTGGCACATGATCCCTCGGACTTACTCCTAAAGGGTAAAGCTAAAATCTTGCCATGGGACTCCAAATCCCATTAAGTTCACAGGTACCAATGCTATCTTACTAGTTAAAGTGTTTAAGTTTAACTAGTTTAAGTTCATATTTGATAATAAAGATAGGATTAAGTGTCAAAGGGATCACATAAATAATATGTGTCTGCTAATAATAATTGATAGAATTAAAAAGGAGAGAACACTCCAACACGGGAAGTGGGATACAGAGCAGATTCATAGAATGGCAGATGCCCTAACATGGGAAGCAGGATACACAGCAGATTCATAGAATGCAGATGCCCTAAACAGCACTCTGGCCTCAGAATCAGCCCTTAAGGTATTTGGATCTGGCTAAAAAGTCCATGAGAGTATTTCAGGCACTGAAAGCCAAGACACTGGCAAAAAATGACCTAAATGAAAGATCTCCGTGAGTGAGATCCCAGTGGAAAGAACGACCCATCAACGAAGGAGATACCTTTCTCTGAGGGTGGGAAAGAACTTCCACTTTGACTATGGCCTTATCTAAATAATGTCAGAGTTTGTGGACTCAAGAGGCTTCCATAGCCTTGGCGGCTCATGACAAGAGCCTCAGGTGATCACTAACATCATAAATAAGAGTGTCAATTGTTAAATCAAGAACAGCAGTCACTGTGTACTTGCTCCCCTTGTAGGACGTCTGTCCTTACTGTGTTGTACTATGAGAATTAATGGTGAAACTAGTCTTCAAACAGTACTTTATACTTTGTGTGTCTGTGTGGGTACAAACTGTTGAAATCTTTACTCAGTATAGAGTTGATCTTCTATATATAAAGATAATTAAAAATAAATCTTAATAAAGAATAGGATGGGACAGGGAGTAGGAAATGGGATGGTTGCAAGTGGGAGGGAAGTTATGGGGGGAAGAACCACTATCATCCAAAAGTTGTATTTAAAAATTTATATTTATTAAATAATAGCATTCTATAACAATTTTTTCTGTTTTTCTGATTTTGTTCTAGACTTGTCTTAAAATATTTAAATATGATAGTTTATCTTTTATCAAAATGATAAAAATATTTCAGATAAATACCAGTTAGAGCATTCTGAGATTCTGTGTACTTTGCTTCTATATTGGAACTAAACTAATTTTTAATTAATGCATTTGTATATGTTAATCTTATTTGTATTATTTTCATTCTTATGGTTGAAAAAATAACTTTTAAGTTTTTCAGACTGTGATTCTGCCCCCAGCTGCCTACTAGTTTGATTATCCTTTGATTCTCAGTAATAAGAGGTGTCAAAGATATACAAATTTGACAATTGATGATACATAACTGTTTTATTAACTCTGTGACCAAAAATCCATCAATATCCATAGAATCTCATGGACAGATAAAAGTAATAGCTGAGGAAATCAGAGCACAGAATTTAACCCTGGAGCACTTCTGTGTGACTGCATAATTTCATAGTGTGACTTTCAAACATCATTTTGTTCCAGGGTTCACTTTTGGATTACTCCTCTTATGCCACCTAAAGTCAACAGGATATAATTCAGAAAATCATTTTTATTCTTGAGCTCGAGTTCACATATAAACAATAGAGACAAGAGTGTAGATAATTTTGTGTGGGCTGGTATTTAGCATAAACTTCTGAGTGGGTTACATGATTATATTTAGTACACAGGAAGATATCTGCTGTCTCCTCAAGTTGTTTGCTGATAATTTGGAAGTCAGAGGTATTTCTTAAAGAATTAAATATTCAATGAAAGATTAAGCTTAAGCTTTCGATTGATAAAGTAAGTTATTTGCTATTTTTTAAGATTGTAGCTTTCCTCTCACTGATAATTAACATATTTAAGTGGAAATATAGATCTGTAAGGGACACTAGAGTTACCTGTGTAAATGCCAAAAAAATATTAAACAAAATATCACTAATTGGATTAGACCCTGGATATGTGCCTCACCTCAGTGGCCCAGAAAACATTTTGGACTTGTGGCTTACCCAAACTAAACAATTGAAGCATGTGATTCAAATAATAAAGTCTAGTGTTTTGTAGTTACAGGCAGAATCAAGTTAAAACCAATACCAAAACATCTCAAGAGGCATTTCCTTCCTCACTGCAATACTAATCAATATAAAAGCACAGAACTTGAATTAAAAAATGTCAAGTCTTCTCCAACAAATAATGACATTAAAACAACACCCAAGGAAGAACAAGAATGGCTTGATGGAAGTAAAAATAAGCAGGTATGTAAAAATATAAACTTCTGATTTCATATTTTTGTGTGTAGCATAGCATATACCAATCAAAATGACTTTCCATACCAGATATTTATATATATGTATATAATATATGTAGGTGTGTATATATGTATCAAAAGATCATAATTTAATGCTTAATTAAAAACATGTTAACTGCTTATTAGACAAAATCTTAGAAGCTGTTGTATCATATAGCTAATCATTTTCTTGAAAGAGGCAAACAATTCTAGATATGGTGTTCAATAACATTTTTAAAAACCTATTACACAGGCCGGCACCATGTCTCACTTGGCTAATCCTCCGCCTGTGGCGCCAGAATCCCATATGGGCCCTGGGTTCTAGTCCCAGCTGCTCCTCTTCCAGTCCAGCTCTCTGCTGTGGCCCGGGAAGGCAGTGGAGGATGGCCCAAGTCCTTGGGCCCTCCACCCACATGGGAGACCAGGAGGAAGCACCTGGCTCCTGGCTTCGGATCAGCGTAGCACTGGCTGAGGCGGCCGTTTGGGGAGTGAACCAGTCGAAGGAAGACTTTTCTCTCTGTCTCTCCCTCTCCCTGTCTATAACTCTACCTGTCAAAAAAAAATTAAAAAAAAAAGAAATTATTTGTTGTTCTCCCTCACATAGGGACAAAACATCAAAATGAAGTACTGCAGCAAAATATGTGTAGATTTAAGAATGAGGTAGGATAAGATGGACATTTGTCATGGTCATTAAGACACCACTTGGGATACTAACATTCCATATCACAGTTCCAGGCTTTATGTCCAAGTGCTGCTCCAGTTCTGTCTTCCAGTAATGCATACCCTGGAAAGCAGGTGATGGCTCAAGTACTTGTTTCTCTCACGTTCCTGTGAGAGATGTACCTTTAGGTTCCCAGCTTCTGGCCTTTGCCTGGCCTAGTCATGCTTATTGTGGGTAGTTTTAGAGAACCAGCAGAGTTTGTCTCTTTCTCTCCCCCTCTCCCTCTCTCTCCCTCTCTCTGACTTTCCAATACATTAAAGTAGATTTTAAAAAGAATGAGGTAGTCTCATTACAAGTAGTTTCTGGCCTTGGTGAAAAGTTTAACTTGTAAAATACAGAGAGGTTCCCTTGCTGATACTCTACTATTTGCCTGTGTCAATTACCTGATCCATTGTGATTTTCTACCTAGAAAAAGCTTATGTACACAATGATGTTGCTCTCTAAATTACAGTTAAAAAAATCTTCATAGTTTTTATTATTTAATTCTTCCCAGTGACCTTTAACCTGGGCAAATAATTTAACTGAATACTCTATGACTTTCTGAACCAGAATAAGATAAAGATTTTTAAAAAAATTTTAATAAGCCCTAGCCATTTTGATTGGATTAACAATAAATTACAGTTATTTATTTTTTAAAGATTCAATTATTTATTTGAAAAGCAGAGTTTTGGAAGAGGGAGGAGGGAGATATGGGAGAAGGGAGGGAGGGAGAGAGAGAGGAAGAGAGAGAGCACGAGCAAGAGTGAGCTTTAATCAACTGTTTCACTCCACAATTGGCCACCTTGGCCAGGACTGCGCTAGACCTAAATCAGGAGCCAGAAACTTCATCTGAGTCCCTTATGCGGGTTCAGGAAACCAACTACTTGGATCATCTTGTGTGAATTGTATTGATTACATATTAAAATATGAATATGTGGGATCCGGTGAGCATACCGTGGGAAGGAACCATTGTTTGAGAGTGAATATTAGCATGTACCTGGCCTTGAGTGTTGTGAAACATATTACAAGCATAGTGAGTCTGTTTATTGTGCCTTGTCTATTGTACAACTTTATCTGATTCAGTTAAAGTATATGGTACTTTGTGTTCCAACATGACTGTTTTAAAGATTTTTTAAACACTTACATACACTTTCATGTAACTTTTATGCTTACACAAGTATTTCTGGTGAATTAGACTTTTATAAGTATCATAAACCACCACCAGAAGTTCAATGTTTGTCTCTAAATTAGGATGCTACATTCTGGAGTACTTACAGTTTTATAGGTATGTAAAAATCTACAGATATCCTCTTATAGGTAAGGGTAGATAAAGCCTCTCTTCACGCTCCTCACCCTGAAGGCATTGGAGTATTTTGACAAAGTCACACTGCTCATTTCTGTGATTAATTTGGTTATTTTCTCTGGTAATGTATATGATTCAGTGTTATAGAATGTGTGTTTTCTGTTAGTGCCATAAAATGCTAGGAAAAGCCACTCTGTGTACTTTGTCTGAATCATTTAACCTTTTGAAGTTTTATTCCCATTATCAGTAGATAATGGGGCCAGAACACTTAATTACTTCATGCCTTCTGTCTATGAAATTATATGCTTAGTGACTGTAAAATGAGGGAAGCTTATTTTTCAGTATCTCTCACTAACAATTCATGACATTCCCTCTTCTTTTGAGGTGTGGCAAACTTGGATGGATATATTTTAGTGAGCATGTATTTCTTTTCTGAATATCAAATATCCCAGGATCTAAAGGGACAAATATTGCTGGAAACGTAGTTTTTTTTTTAAATTAAGATTTACTTTATTTATTTGAAAGACAGAGTTACAGAGAGAGGTAAAGACAAAGAGAGAGGTCTTCCATCCTCTGATTCACTCCCCAGATGGCCACAATGGCTGGAGCTGCACTGATCCGAAGCTAGGAGCCAGGAGCTTCTTCTGGGCTTCCTACGTGGGTGCAGGGGCCAGGGACACAGCACCGGCCTGGCAACATAGTTTTCTAAAGCTTTGTTTTACACCTTTGTGAACCCAATGGTTAAGAATGTTATACTATTAAAGTTTTAATGATCTGTGAATACTTTAAAAGTTATTGTCTATGGAAAAAATAATTATAAAAGCAATGAGAGAAAAAATAGCTTAGAGCACAGAGGGGAAGCCTCCTTGCTGTTACTAGAGACCTGCATCGTCAAGTCCTGTAAATCTGGATGGTTACTAAAAAATCCAGGTGACAATGACAGAAAGTGACATATTTTACGTGTTTCTCTTATTGCTTCCATACAGGTTAATAAACATATTAGATAGTGAAATGTGGATAGAAATAAAAGCATAAAATGAGGAAGTACCATCTTTGATATTTTGGAGAATTTTCAAAATTTTTAAATTCAGAAATGAAGCAGAATGCACCAAAATTTCCATGAGCTGTAATGCTGAAACTAAAGTCTATAACATGCAGCACAAATGCATTTCATTGACTAGAATTCATGGCGAGTGTCTTAGGTACAGTAATCACTTTGAACTTCCATGAAATACATCTTCCTCCTCAACAGTTCTTGGATAAAAAATACGTTAAACATGAGTATCTTGGACAATTAATTCCTAAGCCAGTATCAACAATCTTAAAATTTTTGTTATTTTGAAGAGCAAACCAGTTAAAAAGAATTTTAGATCCTCCCATCAGGGTGATTCCTAGCAAATCAGGCCTTTGTTAACCTAGTGGATTTTTGGTCCCTTTAATTGTGTTCTTTCTCTAGTTATATCAGACTCTGGCTTGGTTCTTCATTTCTGTGTGAAGCACTTAAACAGAAGTTGTTGCTTATGATGTGTGGCATATTCATATGCCACTGCTTGTCCTGTTTTCTTAGAGACTGCTGTGTTTTTCACTGTATACATTTGGCACTATGCTCATAAGCTTTCCTTCATAAAATAGAAAAAAATGGGCTCATTTTGCATAATAGCTAATCTTTTTATCCAATAATGTTGTAAGGAAATTTCTTGAATTCTAAATGTTGGTCTTTCTAGATTTTTTAAAAATTGGTGTTTCCAGGATTAAAGTTTATTACAATGTAGTTAAGTTATAGGGTTGTCTTTCTCTGTTACTTTCAAATAAATAAATAAATATTTTTTTAACTTTTATTTAATGAATATAAATTTCCAAAGTACGATTTATGGATTACAATGGCTTCCCCCCATAACGTCCCTCCCACCCACAACCCTCCCCTTTCCCACTCCCTCTCCCCTTCCATTCACATCAAGATTCATTTTCGATTATCTTAATATACAGAAGATCAGCTTAGTATACATTAAGTAAGGATTTCAACAGTTTGCTCCCACACAGAAACATAAAGTGAAAAATAATAGATGATTTTTTTTAAATGATGATGAAATCAGATCAGACCTATTGTCATGTTTAATCCCAGTGAGAGTCAAGTTGGGAGTTGATAATTTCTTTTTTTTTTTTTTTTACAGAGGATCAGTTTAGTATACATTAAGTAAAGATTTCAACAGTTTGCACCCTCATAGAAACACAAAGTGAAATATACTGTTTGAGTACTCGTTATAGCATTAAATCTCAATGCACAGCACATTAAGGACAGAGATCCTACATGAGGAGTAAGTGCACAGTGACTCCTGTTGTTGACTTTACCAATTGACACTCCTGTCTATGGCATCAGTAATCTCCCTATGGTCCAGTCATGAGTTTCCAAGGCTATGGAAGCCCTCTGAGTTCTCCGATTCTTATCTTGTTTAGACAAGGTCATAGTCAAAGTGGAGGTTCTCTCCTCCCTTCAGAGAAAGGTACCTCCTTCTTTGAAGACCTGTTCTTTCCACTGGGATCTCACTCACAGAGATCTTTTGCCAGAGTGTCTTGGCTTTCCATGCCTGAAATACTCTCATGGGCTTTTCAGCCAGATCCGAATGCCTTTAGGGCTGATTCTGAGGCCAGAGTGCTATTTAGGACATCTGCCATTCTATGAGTCTGCTGAGTATCTCACTTCCCCTGTTGGATCACTCTCCCCTTTATTCTATCGGTTAGTGTTAGCAGGTACTAGACTTTTTTATGTGCTCCCTTTGACTCTTAGTCCTTTCATTATGATCAATTGTGAACTGAAATTGATCACTTGGACTAGTGAGATGGCATTGGTACATGCCACCTTGATGGGATTGAATTGGAACTGACATTACATAGTGGGTAAAGCTGCCACCTTTGATGCCAGCATCCCACTTGGTGACAGTTCATAATCTGGCTTCTTACTTCCAATCTGACTCCCTGATAATGGCGTGAGGAAGACAGTGGAGGAAGACCCAATGTTTGGCCCCCTACTACTGATCTGGGAGTCCTGGATGCAGTTCCTGACACTTGACTTCAGCCTTGCCCAGTGTTTGCCATTGCAGCCATCTGGGGAAGGAACCAACAGATGAAAGTGCTCTCTCTCTCTTTCTCTCTTATATGTAAATAAATATTTAAGAAGTGTAGGGTTATTTATCATAACCCTACCTGAACATGAACACCATGGGAGACCAGGAGAAGCACCTGGCTCCTGCCTTTGGATCAGCGCGGTGCGCCAGCCACGGCAGCCATTGGAGGGTGAACCAATGGCAAAAGGAAGACCTTTCTCTCGTTCTCTGTCTCTCACTGTCCACTCTGCCTGTCAAAAAAAATAATAATATCAATAATACCAGAAATTTACATTAGCATTTTAAGACCATTGTAGGATTCTAGCACACTGTCTATTGCCTGTGGTGTATTGTAAGAGCTAATTATTGGAGGTGAATTGTTTCTCTTTCTCCAGTTTCCATTGTTGATTTATTGCAGAATTGTAACATGTGTAATATCCAAAGTATTATTGATAAACTTTTTCCAACCAGTAGCAGGATGTTCAAAATTTTTTTCTGTCACTGTAGTAGAAAACAGTGTATGTAAAACATTTATGTAGCAATAAGTGTGCTACATAAAATGAATAATAAATGAACACAAAAATGTTTATATTTATGTACTAACAGCGATTTTAATATGAAACTTTCATTAAAGTTTGAAGAAAAAGGGCAGCGTTGCCAAAGTATGGAAATGGAAGTGTTAAGAAACTTGCATGAAAGTGCTGCTCCTCCTGAGGACAGTGATGGTTGTGGACTAAATCAGCAGAGACAGAGTGGGGACCTTGACAACCAGCAATCTGCCACTAAGAAGAGTGAAGAATATTATTCGTAAGTCTATAGCAATATTTAACATTAGGTGATGTGATTTTTATTGTGCTATAAAGCCACTTCTAATTGGGTTATTATCTATGATTAACATATTTTTACTAAGGATTTTATTCCATGCTTTGGAATTAGAAATATATCAAGAAACAAATAATATTTGCAAACCATACTGCTAAGTATTTGTTTAAAAGTTAATAGTTGGCAAATGTGAGGGAAAAGTTATTATCTACTGTTGGTAAATACAAGTATATGACTCTTTGAAGGGTAGCTTAAGAGCACATGTCAAAATTTGAAATAAACCATTCTTTGCCCTTGTAGCAACTTCACTCTGGGATTAGATCTGACAAGATAGCATAGTATGGTCTATTGTACCCTACTACACCCATAAGTTAATGACATTTATGATGTATTGTCATCATCTATTATGTAAGATGTAATAGGACAATTAGTGTTAAGGATGTAAAACACATATGATGAAGATATTTATACAAATATGTTGCAGGGCCAGTGACATGCACTCTTCCTATATGAAGGTGGTCTGAGTCCATACTTCTCTGCTTCCTATCTACCTTCCTTTATTTTATTTTTTTATTTTTATTTTTTTGACAGGCAGAATGGACAGTGAGAGAGAGACAGAGAGAAAGGTCTTCCTTTTCTGTTGTTTCACCCTCCAATGGCCGCTGTGGCTGGTGCGCTGTGGCTGGTGCACCGCGCTGGTCCGAAGGCAGGAGCCAGGGCTTCTCCTGGTCTTCCATGGGGTGCAGGGCCCAAGCACTTGGGCCATCCTCCACTGCACTCCCTGGCCACAGCAGAGAGCTGGACTGGAAGAGGAACAATGGGACAGAATCCGGCGCCCTGACCGGAACTAGAACCCTGTGTGCTGGCGCCGCAGATGGAGGATTAGCCCATTGAGCCGCGGCGCCGGCCCCTATCTACCTTCCTAAGAGTGTATCTCATGGGAGGCAGTAGATGGTGGCTCCAGTACTTGGGTGTCCACACCCACTTAAAGAGACCTGGGTGGAAATTCAGACCCTTGGGGATTCTTGCCCAGTCCTGGCTGTCCTGGGTATTTGTGAATGAAACAGCAGATGGAAAATCTTTCTTAATATGTTAGTCTATCTAGATGTGTTTCTCTGCCTTCCAAATAAAATGAAAATAGGTTAATAAAACATGTTGCCTATGTACATATGTATATGACATTTACAATAACATTGTTTATCAAAAATTTAGAATCAGTCTAAATACCAATCAAAATAGAAATAAATTGTCATACCAATAAAAGAACACAATATGCAACCATTTTTAAAAATGAGGTTTTATCTATAGTACACTGCTTTTTCACAACTAGAGAATATTTAATGTGACTAGTTTGGTGATGCATCTTAAGCATATTTTATTAAAATACCATATCTGCTGAGTTGCAAAAGGGGAGTCCATGGGACACTTGTACTTCTTATAACCAATACCTATTTTATTTTTGAGTTTTGATCCCAATTTGAGCCTAAATATTAAAATATAGAATCTATAAAATAATTTGAGCATTATTGGGTATTTGCATACTGTGGTCCATATTCCTTATAAGCATTTCAGTTTGTTAGGTAAACCTTCTCAAATGCGTCAAAGGATGTTTGATCTGCTAAAGCAGGAGATGTAAACTTTTTCTGTAAAGAACCAGATAATGAATATTTTAGGCTTTTTGCATCAGAAGGTCTCTATAGTTGTGGTGCGAAATCCTCCATAGACTATAAGGTAATTAGTGTGGCTTAATATCACTAAAACTTTATGAACAGTACTAGGAAAGATTCAGCTGGATTTATTCTTGGGCACGGTTTTACTGAACCTATGCCAAAACATTGGTACTGCTAATGCAATAAATCTTCCTTTAGAAGATGGACTACAGGCTAAAGAATGTTTCAGAATGTATCATACTGTATTTTTCAGGAGTGACATCAAATAGAGCTTACAAAAACTCTAGTGTGGAGCTGGTGCAGTGGCATACAACTTAAACTTCCACCTGCAGTGTTGTCATCCCATATTGGGTGCCAGTTCAAATCCTGGCTGCTCTTCTTCTGATCCTGCTCTGTACTAACTTGCCTGGTAAAGCAGCCAAAGATGGCCCAGGTGCACGGGACCCTGCACCCATGTGGGAGACATGGAAGAATCTCCTGCCTCCTGGCTTTTAAGCAACCCAAAAGTCGCCCTTGAAAAATTTAGATTTTCAATATTATCAGCAGAATAATAATATTCAGTTATATAATACCTAATGAGGAACTTTTCAGGGAATTCACTTCCTTAAGTTTATGAATTATTTACTGCTTTGATCAGAACATTTTTAGTTCCAACAACTTTAGAGAATCACAAATATTCCCTAAAACCATTATGCGAGGATTGAAAAATTCAGTTAAACATGGAGAAAAATAGATCTTCAATGATCATGGCCTTAGCAGTGATCTCCTTGGGAGAACTGTCTCTATTCCCTGACTCAAATTGACTTTCTCTTCACTCTTGGACTCACTCCAGTTGTTTACATTCCCACAACCCCTCCAAAACAGGTTTTCTCTGGATTGCCACTGATTTTTAATCTATGTTGTAGTACTTTCCAAGGTCTCCTTTTCTTTTCATTAAATATTCCTTCCCTCCTTCCTTCCTTCCCTCCTTCTTCCCTTTCCCCTTCCCCCCTTCCTTCCCTCCCTCCCTCCCTTCTCTCTCTCTCTTTCTTTCTTTTTTCTCTATTTTTCTCTTTTTTTCTCTTTCTCTCTCTCTCTCTCTTTTTCTAGTTAGAGGGACAGAGAAAGAGATACAGAGAGATCTTGCATCCACTGGTTTGCTCCCCAAATGGCAGCAATGGCTGGACCTGGGCCAGCCTGAAGCCAGGCATTTGTTTCAGGTCTCTCATATGGTTGCATGAGCCCAAAAACTTGGACAGTCCTCCACTGATTTCCCAGGCACCTTAGCAGGGAGCTGAATTGGAAGCAGAGAAATCAGGACTCGAACTGGCCCATATGGGATGGTGGCACTTCATATGGTGGCTTAACCCTCTGTGGCAAAGTGCTGTCACAGGCTCTCATTTTAATTAACCACTCAAAATATTTGATCCTTTGAGGGTAAAACATCTTTAAAAAATTCTCTTCAAATAATACATTTTGTCAATATAGTTTGAAACAATAGGAAAATAACAATTACTTATGGTGTTATATTTGTGGACAGACTATTTTAGGACAAGCTAAACATATTTGGGCATTAAGTCTCAGGTTAGATTTTGTAACATTTTATTATGTCTGTAGAACACTTTTCCTTCAAGATCATTTCTTGACTTGGCTTTCAGGGTATAATTCTCAACCAATCTCTTTCTGTTTCTTTTCTACTCCATCCTGTGTTGTTTCCCTTGTTTCTCTCATCTTCTACTTTTAAAACATGGATATTTCCCAAGGCTGTCTTTGATCTTTTTTCTCATGGTTTCACTATCTTGTTTATGCAAATGAATTATGAATTTTTAACTGCAACTTAGATCTCTCTCCTTAATTCCATATTTTAGATAATAACCTGCCTACTCAACACTTCTCTTTGGTCATTTATTCAGTATTTAAAATTTAGCCTAGTGCTGTGCTAATGATGTTCTTGTTCATAGCAGCCCCTCATATAGTTTTTCCTACTTCAGCGAATGGCAACTCTTTCATCTGTTCTACCAACAGCCTTGGAGCATTCTTAGACCTCAGCCTTTATGTGACAGCACATGTTGTCAAGTATACCTTCACAATATGTCCAGAAGCTAGATACATCATATCCAAGTCAGCATCAGCTGCTGTCTAATTAGTTTGTAGATTCCTCAGTGATTTTCTTGTTTATTTTTTCATAAATCCTCTTTTCATTAAATTTTAACACAGGGGATCTCTTAAAGTCAGATTATGTCATTTTTTTCTACTTAAAACCTGGTGATTTCATTTGAATTCACATACTAAACTTCTTTCTAATGCCTACAAGGCAATACATGTTGTGACCTCACTCCTCCTTATCGCTGTGATTTCAATTTGTGATTTTCCATCTCCTTCATTCTACTTATGCTACAGAAATTTTCACTATTCCTTAAACATACCTGGGCTCCTTCTGTGTTTGAAGATTCTTCCTTAGATGTCCACCTGGCTGATTCCTTTCCTTCCTTCAATTTTTTTCTTCCTAAGCAAGATCTTCTTTGGCCTTCTAATATGTCCACACCTCCCTTAAACATGGAAAACATCATTTCTCTGCTTTTGTTCTCTACCTCTAACATACTGTATTTTGTTTTTATATAGCTTGTTCATTGCTAATGTTTTTGCTTTACTCTTTTGTGTTGGATTTTGTCTTTTCACTGCCATATCTTTTGTACATAGAAGAGGCCCTAACATGCATGCAATGAGCAGCTACTCAATAATTTTTTATTACTTGAGTGAATGCAGCTTATCCTTCGAGTTTTTTTAGACATTAGAATAATACTCACTTAAAATTGATTTTATCTGGGTTCATTCTATTTATTTTAGTTGGCAATTATATACATTTATAATCTTTCGACTCTAGTAGTCTACATTTATGTGTGTATGTATATATGTTTTATTATATATACATATATGTTTTATTATACCTTATATAATAAAATATAATATCCTGGAAATCAACAGATGATGGCTCCAGTACTTGGGTCCATGCACCCAGGCAGGAAACAATGATTGATTTCTGGACTCCTGACTTCACCCTGGCCCAGAGGATAAGTGATCCCTCTCCCTTCTTCTGCTCCTTCCTCCCTCCCTCCTCCTACTCCATCAGCCTCTCTGCCTGTCAAAGTAAATTAAAAAATTAAATGTTAAATTTTCATCTAAGGTTGGCATTATTATATTTCACAAAAAAGCAAAAATATAGCACAATTATAACTGCTACTTCCAAACCTGAATATTATGCATACAGACTGTGGACCTCTATATTTTAGTGTAGCATTCAAAATTAGTGTAGGCCTCATCTCTCAATGATAGATTTAGGTATTTTATATTTTTCTTGCAAATTCCAAAGAAATATATCAGATATCATATGCCTACTCTTTGCACATTCTGTAAATAAAATGGTTTTCATCCACATTTTTCCCTCATGAGTTCTTTTTCCTTTTTTTTTTTTTTTAACCTCCTTTGTAAAGCTTTCCTGTGCTCAGATATCAGTTTCCAATATCAACACTTTTTTATTTAAGAGTCTGAAACAGGGGCTGGCACTCTGGTGTAGCTACTGAAGCCGTTGCCTGAGGTGCTGGCATCATATATGGGTGCTGATTTGAATCTCGGCTGCTCTACTTCTGATCCAGCTCTCTGCTATGGCATGGGAAGGCAGTAGAAGATGGCCCAAGTCCTTGGGTCCCTGCACTTGTGTGGGAGACCTGGAATCAGCTTCTGGCTCCTGGGTTCAGATCAGCCTAGCTCTCACCATTGCAGCCATTTGGGGAATGAATCAGTGGATGGAAGACTTCTCTCTCTCTGCCTCTCTGTAACTCTGCCTTTCAAATAATAAATAAATAAATATTTTTAAAAAAGAATCTGAAGCAGTCAGAGATAACTCCCCTCTTCTAATACACCCCATAAATTCCCTCAGTGGCCAGAACTGAGCCAGGCTTAAGCCCATAGTCAGCAACCCAAACCATGTCTTGCATACAAGTGGCAGGGATTAAACTACTTGGACCAATCTTCTAGTGTTTCCCAGTATATTATAAAGCTGGAATTAATAGTGAATCCAGGATTCAAATCCAGGCACTTTGATATGGGACAAGAATGTCTTACCCTGTATGTTTATATATGTATAAACATATATATATATATGTTTATATACACATATATAAAGATTTATTATTAAAGGGCAGAGTTACAGAGTGACAGAGAAAGGGAGACAGAGAGCGGTCTTCCATCTGCTGGTTCACTCCTCAAATGGCCACAATGGCTAGAGCTGCACTGATTTGAAACCAGGAGCCAGGAATTTCCTTCGGGTTTCCAAGGAGGTACACAGGCCCAAAGACTTGGTCCATCTTCCGCTTCCTTCCCAGAGCACAGCAGAGAGCTGGATCAGAAGTGGAGCAGCAGGGACTCAAATTGGCACCCATATGGGATGCCAACACTGCAGGCAGTGCTCTTCCCACTATGCCACAGCGCCAGCCCCCTGCTTATTAACGAATAGGTGAAACACCACCCTCCCAATATCAACCCTTCCATATTACCTTATATCATAATTGTGTTTTTACCTGTTTTCCAAAGAAGATATAACAAGGTGTGTTCAGTAAGTGTATAAAATGCATGTTATAAAAATTATTCAGCCTGGCCAGCGCCGCGGCTCACTAGGCTAATCCTCCGCCTTGCAGCACCGGCACACGGGGTTCTAGTCCCGGTCGGGGCACCGGATTCTGTCCCGGTTGCCCCTCTTCCAGACCAGCTCTCTGCTGTGGCCAGGGAGTGTAGTGGAGGATGGCCCAAGTACTTGGGCCCTGCACTCCATGGGGGACCAGGATAAGTACCTGGCTCCTGCCATCAGATCAGCGCAGTGCGCCGGCCGCAGCGCGCTGTCCACGGCGGCCATTGGAGGGTGAACCAACGGCAAAGGAAGACCTTTCTCTCTGTCTCTTTCTCTCTCACTGTCCACTCTGCCTGTCAAAAAAAAATTATTCATCCTGGATTTCAAAGTTTTTGTATCAAAACTACTTTTCACCCAATTTTCATGTAATTTTTTAAATTTCCTGTACACCTTTCTTTACATGTAGTTATCACTTCCTATCTTTTTGAGTTAGTAAATGAATTAAGTTGGGGAAGAATAAGAATTTTGTCAAAATTGTGCTTCTTTAATCTTTCCCAGTAGAGTAAAAAACATTGCCATTTTAATGATCTTTTTAAAATAGCTGCCCTGCCTTGCATATAAAGGAAATAAAAAATGAAAATGAAAAAGTGACTTCCATGGAGTATGGGATTAGACCAGTGTTTGAGAATGGCTTTTCACTCACTAGAAGTCTACTGCAAGTGATTTATGACAACAATCTGAGTGAGCTCGATCGTCTTAAAAGGTAAAATCTATGAATTCTTTAGTTTCCAGTGAAGCAATGTTAACGGTGACTACTTTTACTGAAAATAGGAAAGAATAGTGTAATCTACAAGCCAAACAAGAGAATACTCAACTATATCAATACTGCAGTAAGGTTAAGATACTTGACAAAAAAATGTGGCAGTCAAGGGGATTTTCTTTTATTTTAACATAGAAGCTTTTAGTCCATCTATACTACTAGAAATGATGTAGCAGAACGCATAGTGAATTTAATTTTATGCACATATCTAGGTATAACAATGCTTGGTGCTTTAAATTATCTGTAGAACTTCAATTCATGTATATTTTATGGTAGAAGATGGTTCATTCAGAATTGGCTCAGAAATGGAACATCTGTTTTTGAAGACTTTAACTTTTTTCATTTTGATTTATTTAAGGAATACAAACATGCATCATGTATACAAATTCAGGAACATAGTAATTCTTCCTACCTTATATTCCACCCATAATCCCACCATTCTTCCTCCTTCCTCTCCTCTTTCTATTCTTATTTTTAACAAATTTCTATTTTCAGTTAACTTTATACACACAAGGTTAACCATACACTAAGTGAAGAGTTCAACAAATAGTATGAAGAACAACAACAAAAAACACTGCTCCTCAGTACTCAAGACGAGCTGTTCAAAATCATCACATCTCAAAATGTCAATTTCATCCCAGTAGATTACATTTTACATACTCTATTAGTTATGACAGATCAGAAAGAACACAGGTATTTGTCTTTTTTGGGATAGGCTTTTTACTCTAAGTAATCGTTTCTAGTTACATCCATTTTGTAACAAAAGAAATTATTTCATTTTACCCCAGTATATTATTCCATAGTGTATTTATAGCATAATTTCTCTACCCAGTCTTCAGTTGATGGACATCTTGGTTCATTTCATATGAGCTGTAATAAACATGGTGTACAGGTTATTCTCTCATTTGCCAGTATCTTTACATTTGGGTAAATTCCCAGGAGTGGGATGGCTGGATCATATGGTAGGTCTATATTGAGATTTCTGAAGTATCTCCATGCTATCTTCTACAGCAGGTGCACCAGTTTACATTCCCACCAACAGTGGATTAGGGTACCTTTACCCCCACATCCTTGTGAACATTTATTGTTGTTGATTTCTGTATGAGAGCCATTCTAACTGGAGTGAAACTCATTGTGGTTTTGATTTGCATTTCACTGATTCTTTAAAACTTTTTTAACCCAATAAATTGTAGCCATGGGCCGGCACCATGGCTTACAGGCTAATCCTCCACCTGGCGGCGCCGGCACACCGGGTTCTAGTCCTGGTCGGGGTGCCGGATTCTGTCCCGGTTGCCCCTCTTCCAGGCCAGCTCTCTGCTTTGGCCAGGGAGTGTAGTGGAGGATGGCCCAAGTGCTTGGGCCCTGCACCCCATGGGAGACCAGGAGAAGCACCTGGCTCTTGGCTTCGGATCAGCGCGGCGCGCTGCCCACAGCGCGCCAGCCACGGCGGCCATTGGAGGGTGAACCAACGGCAAAAGAAGACCTTTCTCTATGTCTCTCCCTCTCACTGTCCACTCTGCCTGTCAAAAAAAATAAATAAAATAAATTGTAGCCATGAATGCCTGACTCTACTGGGTCAGTACTGTCCTTCATACTAATTTTTATTCCTTCATACTATTTGTTGAACTCTTTAACTAGTATAAGGTTAATCTTATGTGTTTGTTAACTGAAAATAGATATTTGTGAAAAATAAGAATGGAAAGAGTATGGGGAAGAGGAAGACAAGTGGGAGTATGGGTGGGATGGAGGGTGGGTAGAATCACTATGTTCCTAAATATGTATGTATGGAATCCATGAAATTTATGGTCCTCAAATAAATCAAAATGAAGAATGTTAAGCATTTTTTCAAGTGCCTGTTGCCCATTTGAATTCCCACTCTTGAAAAATGCCTGTTAAAGTCCTTTGCCCATTTCTTAACTGGATTTTTTGTTTTGTTGTGATTGAGTTTCTTGAGCTCTTTATAAACTGTGGATATTAATCTTTTATCAGTTGCATAATTTGCAAATATTTCTCTCAATCTGTCAGAGCTTCTTCACTTTGCTGAGTGTTACATTTTAAGTACAGAAGCTTCCCTGTTTGATGCAATCCCGGTTGTCAGTTTTGGCTTTGATTGCCTGTGCTTTTCTGGGGTCTTTTCGAAGAAATCTTTGTCTATGCCAATATACTATGGAGTTTCCTCAATGTTATTTATTAATTTGATGGGATTGAGACATAGATTTAGCTCCTGATCCATTTTGAGTGGAATTTTGTGTAAAGTGTAGAGTAGGGGTCTTATTTCATATTTCTGCATGAGGAGATCCAGTTTCCCCAACACCATTTGTTGAAGAGACTGTTCTTTCTTCAGGGATTGATTTTATCTTCTTTGTCAAAAGTAAGCTCATTGTAGATGCATGGATTGATTTCTGGAGTTTCTATTCTATGCCATTGGTCTATACATCTGTTTTTGTGCCAGCACCAATGTGTTTATATTATATCTGCCCTATAGTATATCTTGAGGTCTGGTATTGTGATGCCTCCAGCTTTTTTTTATTGTTTAACATTGCTTTAGCTATTCAGGGTCTCTAGTGTTTCCTTATGTATTTTAGCATCATTCTTTTTAAATTTGAGAAAAATCTGATGGGTATTTTGATTAGGAATGAATTGAATCTGTAAATTGCTTTTGGTAGTACAGACATTTTCATGATTTTGATTCTTCCAAACCATGAACATCGAAGATTTTTCTACTTTTTATGTCTTCTTCTATTTCACTTTCTAATGTTTTGTAATTTTCATCATAGAAATCTTTGACATCCTTGGTTAAATTTATTTGAAGGTATGAATTTTTGTAGCTGTTATGGCATTGTCTATGTATAGATCAGCTATTGATTTGATTTTTGTGTGTTAATTTGATATTCTGCCACTTTACCAAACTCTTTTATGAGTTTCAGTAGTCTCTTAGTGGAGTCTTTTGCATCCCCTAAATATGAAAGCATGTCATCTGCAAATTGGAATAGTTTGACTTCTTCCTTCCCAATTTGTATTCCTTTGGTTTTATTTTCTTGCCTAGTGGCTCTGGCTAAAACTTCCATGATTATATGGAATGACAGTGGTAAGAGTTGGGCATTCCTGTCTGGTTCCAGATCTTAGGGGGAATGCCTCCAGTTTCTACTCATTCAATAAGGTGCTCACTGTGGGTTTGTCATAATTTGTCTTGATTGTATTGATGAGTGTTGCTTCTATACTCAGTTCACTTAAGATTTTCATCATGAAAGGATGCTATATCTTATATGCTTTTTCTAAATCTGTTGAGATAATAATGTGTTTTTTCTTCAATTTGTTAATGTGTTGTATCACATTGATTGGTTTGCAAATGTTGAACCATACCTGCATACCAGGGATAAAGCCTACTTGGTCTGGGTGAATGATCTTTCTGATGTGTTGTTGGATTCAATGAGCTGGTATTTTGTGGAGGATTTTTCATCTTTGACCATCCGAGATATTCTGGGATTTTACAGGGTAGAAACTTCTTACTCTTAGGACGTGTGAAATTCACAAGAATTGCAAATAATGTACAAGTTCTTAAGTGTGAATGCTTGTAATAATTAAATACAACTTCTTCAGATTGTAATCTTAGTTACATAGAAGCACACCATATAGAAGTTTCATGATTTGTTTTGAACATTGTATTTTGAGTTTATATTTTGTTGTATTATAAGTCATGCTGCAACAAACATCTTCTATATAAACATTTCTTTATATTCCAAGTGCTTGACTTTGAATAAATACTTCAATATGGATTTTATGGCTAAATTTGAGGAAACCTTTTTAAATGCTTGGTTAATATTTCTAAATTTTTGTCAAGAAAGTACATAAGCTTATACTTCCATCAACAGATATATAGTTGACAGTTTTTTTTAACCTTTGAAGACTTTGAAATTTACTTATTTTAACATGCATGGGATGACAGAAAACTGGAAAGTAATCTCTGATTAGTTTCTTGAACATTTCTCTTTTTTACATGCAAAAATTCGTTTCATGTTCTATGTTGAAAGCACGTAGCACCCTTGCTTAATTAACAATGTCATTTTTTGAAATTGTTTATGAAATTTTAATAATCATTAAGTTGAAAATACTACCAAAAATATCAATTATATGAAGTGACACATATACTCTTTACCCTTGGATGATATTAATCAGTAGCTGTGTGTATCATGTAAAAGACATGTATAAATTATAGGCTGTCTTACACTCTAAATAATTTTTAAGGATACGTGTAATATTTGATAAAGTTGAAATTGTAGTTCTAATAACTATATAAAGGTGTTTATAAAAAAATAATTCATTAAGGGCCAGAACTGTTGCATAGTAAGTTAAGCCTCTGCCTGTAGTACCAGCATTCTGTATGGGTACTGGTCCAAGTCCTGGGTGCTCCACTTCTGATCTAGCTGCCTGCTTAAGGCCTAAGAAAGCATTAGAAGGTGCCAAGTGCTTGGGGCTCTGCACCCCACATGGGAGATAAGGAAGAAGTTCCTGGCTTCTCCCTTCATATCCTCTGAGCTCCTGCTGTTGTGGCCATTTGGAGAGTAAACCAGCAGATGGAAGACCTCTCTGTGTGTCTCTTCTCTGTATATATCACTTTGCCTCTCAAATAAATGCATAAATCTTTTTTTAAAAAATTCATTAAAGATTGGTTAATTCTAAATTACCTTTCCTAATGGAGATGTAAATATGAATGGATGAGGAAGAGGTAATTTTCAACTCATAACTCTACTGGATAATTTCGAAATTCCTTTCTTGATAACAGTTATCAGTTGCAAGTAACAGAATCTTATCAATTATCAGAATGTAATTTCTGATAACAAAGATTTATTTATTTATTTGAAAGAGTGAGAGAGAGCGAGCGAGTGAGCGAGCTGCTGGTTCACTGTGGGTGGCCTCAATGGCCAGGATTGAGCCAGGCTGAAGCCAGGAGCTAGGAGCTTCTTCTAGGTCTCCCAGGTAGGTGGCAGCAGAGATTGAAATACTTGAGTCACCTTGTGCTGCTTTCCCAGGCCATTAGCAAGGAGCTAGATAGGAAGTACATCTGCTGGGAGAGGAACCTGTGACCACACGGGGTGTTAGTATCACAGGCGGTAGCTTGACACACTACACAATACCAATCTCAAGAATGTGCTATTTTTTTGTTTTGTTTTAAGAATGTGCTTTCACAGCTAACTTTCAACTCTGTCCTTTGAAGAAGAGATTTAAATGAAATGTTATAAGAAGATATTTGAGAACATAAATTTTATTAGAGTGTATAAGCTGCATGGTAGTATAAGATTATAAAATGAATCTTTTAATTTCTAATAAAATGAATTTTGAAACAAGCATGTTTTTACCTAAAACAAGAAAAAGAGACCAATACTGATATATTGTGTAAAAAAACTAGGGAACAGTTAAGAAGAAAAGAAAAGCAATATCATAAAGAAGAAATGAAACAACTTGAAGTGACACATAGAACACTAGAAATGGATGCGAGAACTTCAAAAAACAATTTGACCCAGGTAAGTTAATCTTTGATAAAATTTTTATGTTTCTGACTTGAATCACTGTTACATATAATGTCCTCCTCATTCAAGATATATACATAAATATATATATACACACACATACCTAAACAGGTGTGTATGCACACAGACACACAGATGTGTAATCTTTATTTAAAGCAACCCAAAAATTATTCTGAAGATGAATTATGACATATATTGCTGGAGTTATTGCTTGTGAGTCTTGGTACATGATGGTGCTTAGTACATATTTTCTAAAGAAAGCAGTGCATATTGAGTTGCATTTAATAACTAACATGAAGATTGATTTAGACATTTTATGTTAAAATTCAGGCTAAATAGCTGTGAATTATAATAAAGTTAGGTAAATTATAAAGAAATTTATTTTAAATCATCGGCTTTTATTTAAGGATTTTTTAAATTATTTGGTGAATTTAGCTGTAACTTATACAATTAAATTTAAGTAGTTCATGTGAGATACGTGTCTTGATTCTTTAATAGTTTGCTTTCTTTGAACAGATTTTGTTAATAGGCATGTTTGGAGGCTTTCCTATTGTAGAATCTATTAGAAAATGTATTTAAGTAATTCTAATGCAGTTTTGAGATGCTAAATTAATGTAACAGTTTTTCCTGTGGCATTAACTGATATGTAAATGTTGCCAAAGAAATTTGCCTACAATTCAGCAATAAGATGAATGTCAACACAGTTGAAAATCACAGTGGCAATCTCCAGTAGTGTTTAGAATTGGAATTTGCCTACTGACATTAGTCATAGATTATCATTTATGATGTGAAACTGACTTGAGCATAACATTGTTGTTTTACAACCAGACATTTCCAGTTGGTTTGGTGAGTTTTGAGAATCTAAATACTAAATTTTATTTTTAGAAAGATTAGTGCTCTGTCGTTAAGTGCTAATGCTATTAGAATGAAATTTTCCAAAACATATCACCTAATGGAGAATAAAACCTAGACATGCATGGTAGAATATGTTTGCTTTGATGATGGTGGGTTTTTTGCATACATTTTCTGTGGTAAATCCCTGAGACATAATCAAGTCCTACTGCCTATCCTTTGTTTCTTCTGCCTATTTGAAGGTAATTTTTTTTTTCATTTAAAATTTTTAATCTCTCTTGCTATTGTGAATATATCTGATTTACAATTTCCAGTGGCATACATTTTTGTTTTGTCTTTTTTTAACTTTTATTTAATGAATATAAATTTCCAAAGTACGATTTATGGATTACAATGGCTTGCCCCCCATACCGTCCCTCCCACCCACAACCTTCCCCTTGCCCACTCCCTCTCCCCTTCCATTCACATCAAGATTCATTTTCGATTATCTTAATATACAGAAGATCAGCTTAGTATACATTAAGTAAGGATTTCAACAGTTTGCTCCCACACAGAAACATAAAGTGAAAAATAATAGATGATTTTTTTTAAATGATGATGAAATCAGATCAGACCTATTGTCATGTTTAATCCCAGTGAGAGTCAAGTTGGGAGTTGATAATTTCTTTTTTTTTTTTTTCTTTTTTTTTTTTTTTTTACAGAGGATCAGTTTAGTATACATTAAGTAAAGATTTCAACAGTTTGCACCCCCATAGAAACACAAAGTGAAATATATTGTTTGAGTACTCGTTATAGCATTAAATCTCAATGCACAGCACATTAAGGACAGAGATCCTACATGAGGAGTAAGTGCACAGTGACTCCTGTTGTTGACTTTACCAATTGACACTCCTGTCTATGGCATCAGTAATCTCCCTATGGTCCAGTCATGAGTTTCCAAGGCTATGGAAGCCCTCTGAGTTCTCCGACTCTTATCTTGTTTAGACAAGGTCATAGTCAAAGTGGAGGTTCTCTCCTCCCTTCAGAGAAAGGTACCTCCTTCTTTGAAGACCTGTTCTTTCCACTGAGATCTCACTCACAGAGATCTTTTGCCAGAGTGTCTTGGCTTTCCATGCCTGAAATACTCTCATGGGCTTTTCAGCCAGATCCGAATGCCTTTAGGGCTGATTCTGAGGCCAGAGTGCTATTTAGGACATCTGCCATTCTATGAGTCTGCTGAGTATCTCACTTCCCCTGTTGGATCACTCTCCCCTTTATTTATTCTATCGGTTAGTGTTAGCAGGTACTAGACTTGTTTATGTGCTCCCTTTGACTCTTAGTCCTTTCATTATGATCAATTGCGAACTGAAATTGATCACTTGGACTAGTGAGATGGCATTGGTACATGCCACCTTGATGGGATTAAATTGGAGTCCCCTGGTATGTTTCTAACTCTACCATTTGGGGCAAGTCAGCTTGAGCATGTCCCAAATTATATATCTCTTCCCTCTCTTATTCCTACTCTTATGTTTAACAGGGATCACATTTCAGTTAAATTTCAACACTTAAGAATAACTGTGTATTAATTACAGAATTAAACCAGTCATATTAAATAGAACAGACAAAAAAAACTACTAAGAGGGATAATGTATTAAGTTGTTCATTAACAGTCAGGGCTATGCTGAATAAGTCACCGTTTCCCATAGTGTCCATTCCACTTCAACAGGCTTCCTTTTTGGTGTTCAGTCAGTTGTCACCGATCAGGGCGAACATATGGTATTTGTCCCTTTGGGACTGGCTTATTTCACTCAGCATGATGTGTTCCAGATTCCTCCATTTTGTTGCAAGTGACTGGATTTCGTTGTTTCTTACTGCGGTATAGTATTCTAAAGAGTACATATCCCATAATTTCTTTATCCAGTCTACCGTTGATGGGCATTTAGGTTGGTTCCAGGTCTTAGCTATTGTGAATTGAGCTGCAATAAACATTGGGTTGCAGACCGCTTTTTTGTTTGCCAATTTAAATTCCTTTGGGTAAATTCCAAGGAGTGGGATGGCTGGGTCGAACGGTAGGGTTATCTTCAGGTTTCTGAGGGATCTCCAGACTGACTTCCATAGTGGCTTGACCAGGTTGCATTCCCACCAACAGTGGGTTAGTGTCCCTTTTTCCCCACATCCTCGCCAGCATCTGTTGTTGGTAGATTTCTTAATGTGAGCCATTCTAACCGGGGTGAGGTGGAACCTCATTGTGGTTTTGATTTGCATTTCCCTGATTGCTAATGACCTTGAACATTTTTTCATGTGCCTGTTGGCCATTTGGATGTCCTCTTTTGAAAAATGTCTATTGAAGTCCTTGGCCCATCTCTTAAGTGGGTTGTTGGTTTTGTTTTTGTGGAGTTTCTTGATCTCTTTGTAGATTCTGGTTATTAACCCTTTATCTGTTGCATAGTTTGCAAATATTTTTTCCCATTCTGTCGGTTGTCTCTTCACTCTCCTGACTGTTTCTTTTGCAGTACAGAAACTTCTCAATTTGATGCAATCCCAATAGTTGATTTTGGCTTTGACTGCCTGTGCCTCCCGGGTCTTTTCCAGAAATTCTTTGCCTGTGCCAATATCTTGAAGGGTTTCTCCAGTGTTCTCTAGTAACTTGATGGTGTCAGGTCGTAGATTTAGGTCTTTAATCCATGTTGAGTGGATTTTTGTGTAAGGTGTAAGGTAGGGGTCTTGCTTCATGCTTCTGCACGTGGAAATCCAATTTTCCCATCACCATTTATTGAATAGACTGTCCTTGCTCCAGGAATTGGTTTTAGATCCTTGATCAAATATAAGTTGGCTGTAGATGTTTGGGTTGATTTCTGGTGTTTCAATTCTGTTCCATTGGTCTATCCATCTGTTTCTGTACCAGTACCATGCTCTTTTGATTACAACTGCCCTGTAGTATGTCCTGAAATCTGGTATTGTGATGCCTCCGGCTTTGTTTTTGTTGTACAAGATTGCTTTAGCTATTCGAGGTCTCTTGTGCCTCCATATGAATTTCAGCACCAATTTTTCCAGATCTGAGAAGAAGGTCTTCGGTATCTTGATTGGTATTGCATTGCATTTATAAATTGCTTTTGGGAGAATGGACATTGTGATGCTATTGATTCTTCCAATCCATGAGCATGGAAGATTTTTCCATTTCTTGGTATCCTTTTCTATTTCTTTCTTTAAGGTTTTGTAATTTTCATCGTAGAGATCTTTAACATCCTTGGTTAAGTTTATTCCAAGGTATTTGATTGTTTTTGTAGCTATTGTGAATGGGATTGATCTTAGAAGTTCTTCCTCAGCCATGGCATTGTCTGTGTATACAAAGGCTGTTGATTTTTGTGCATTGATTTTATACCCTGCTACTTTGCCAAAATCTTCTATGAGTTCCAATAGTCTCTTAGTAGAGTTCTTTGGGTCCCCTAAATAATCATGTCATCTACAAAGAGGGATAGTTTGAGTTCTTCCTTCCCAATTTGTATCCCTTTAATTTCTTTTTCTTGCCTAATAGCTCTGGCTAGAACCTCCAGAACTATATTGAATAGCAGTGGTGAGAGTGGACATCCCTGTCTGGTACCAGATCTCAGTGGAAATGCTTCCAACTTTTCCCCATTCAATAGGATGTTGGCTGTGGGTTTTTCATAGATTGCTTTGATTGTATTGAGGAATGTTCCTTCCAAACCCAGTTTGCTTAGAGTTTTCATTATGAACGGGTGTTGTATTTTATCAAATGCTTTCTCTGCATCTATTGAGATAATCATATGGTTTTTCTTCTGCAGTCTGTTAATGTGGTGTATCACATTGATTGTCTTGCACACATTAAACCATCCCTGCATACCAGGGATAAATCCCACTTGGTCTGGGTGGATGATCTTTCTGATGTGTTGTTGCATTCTATTGGCGAGAATTTTATTGAGGATTTTTGCATCTATGTTCATCAGGGATATTGGTCTGTAATTCACTTTCAGTGCTGCATCTTTTTCCGGCTTAGGAATTAAGGTGATGCTGGCTTCACAGAAAGAATTTGGGAGGATTCCCTCTTCTTCGATTGTTCTGAATAGTTTGAGAAGAATTGGAGTTAGTTCTTCTTTAAATGTCTGATAGAATTCAGCAATGAATCCATCTGGTCCTGGGCTTTTCTTTGTTGTGAGGGCCTTTATTACTGTTTCAATTTCTGTCTCAGTTATGGGTCTGTTTAGGTTTTCGATGTCTTCCTGGTTCTATTTAGGTAGGTTGCATGTGTCCAGGAATCTATCCATTTCTGATAGGTTTCCTTGTTTGCTGGCATACAAGTCCTTGTAGTAATTTCTGATGATTCTTTTTATTTCTGTGGTGTCTGTTGTTACATTTCCTTTTTCATCTCTGATTTTATTGATTTGGGTCTTTTCTCTTCTTTTTTTAGTTAGTTGGGCCAATGGGGTGTCAATTTTGTTTATTTTTTCAAAAACCAGCTCCTCGTTTGGCTGATTTTTGGAATGTTTTTCTTGATTCAATCCTGTTGATTTCTTCTCTGATTTTAATTATTTCTCTTCTCCTACTAGATTTGGGTCTGGTTTGCTGTAGGTTTTCTAGATCCTTGAGGTGAATAGAAAGCTCATCTATTTGGTGCCTTTCCAATTTCTTGATGTAGGCACCTATTGATATAAACTTTCCTCTTAACACTGCTTTTGCTGCGTCCCATAAGTTTTGGTATGTTGTGCTGTTATCCTCATTTACTTCCAGAAAGTTTTTGATTTCTCTTTTGATTTCTTCTATGACCCATTGTTCATTCAGGAGCATGTTGTTCAATCTCCATGTGTTTGCATATGCTCTAGGGATTCCTGAGTTTTTCATTTCCAGCTTCATTCCTTTATGGTCTGAGAAGCTGCATGGTATGATTCTAATTCTTTTGAATTTGCTGAGACTTGCTTTATGGCCTAGTATGTGGTCAGTCCTAGAGAAGGTTCCATGTACTGCTGAGAAGAATGTAAAAATCTTTAGCTGTAGGATTGAAAGTTCCGTATATATCTGTTAGATCCATTTGGGCTATAGTGTCGTTTAAATCTACTGTATCCTTGTTGATCTTCTGTCCTATTGATCTATTTCTGAGAGTGGAGTATTGAAGTCCCCCAGTACTATTGTATTGGGGTCTAAGTCTCCCTTTAAGTCCGTTAACAAATCTTTTAGATAAACCGGTGCCCTGTAGTTAGGTGCATATACATTGATAATTGTTATATCTTCCTGTTGAATTGATCCCTTAATCATTATGTAGTGTCCCTCTTTGTCTCTCTTAACGGTTTTTGTGGTAAAGTTTATGGTGTCTGATATTAAGATGGCTACGCCTGCTCTTTTTTCATTTCTGTTGGCATGGTATATCTTTTTCCAGCCTTTCACTTTCAGTCTGTATGGATCTTTGTTGGAAATATGTGTTTCTTGTAAGCAGCAAATAGATGGGTTTTGTTCCTTAACCCAATCAGCCAATCGGTGTCTTTTAACTGGACAGTTCAGGGCATTCACGTTCAATGTGACTAATGATAAGTGGTAACTTTGCCCTGCCATTTGCCAAAGATAAGTTCCAATATATGCTTTGAATTCCCTGTGATCTTTTGTTGTGAGCTTTCCTTCCTTGGTTTCCTTCCTTTACCTTCTTTCATATTGATGACCGTGTTTCTGTGTTTCTGTGTGTAACACATCTTTAAGCATCTTTTGCAGGGCTGGACGAGTGGCAACAAATTCTTTCAATTTCTGTTTGTTATGAAAAGTCTTTATTTCACCTTCATTCACAAATGATAGCTTTGCAGGATATAATATTCTGGGCTGGCAGTTGTTCTCTCTTAGTACCTGGGCTATATCTCGCCATTCCCTCCTAGCTTGTAGAGTTTCTGATGAGAAGTCAGCTGTGAGTCTGATTGGAGATCCTCTGAGAGTAATCTGACATTTCTCTCTTGCACATTTTAGGATCTTTTCTTTATGTTTCACTGTGGAGAGTTTAATTACAACGTGTCGTGGTGAGGATCTCTTTTGGTCGTGTTTATTAGGGGTTCTGTGGGCTTCCTGTACTAGGATTTCTCTGTCCTTCTCCAAACCTGGGAAATTTTCTGCTAATATCTCACTAAAAAGGCCTTCTAATCCTTTCTCCCTCTCCATGCCTTCAGGAACTCCTAGAACCCGAATGTTGGGTTTTTTAATAGTATCCTGAAGATTCCCGACAATATGTTTTAGATTTCTAATTTCCTCGTCTTTTCTTTGGTCTGACTGTATCCTTTCCTGTTCTCTGTCTTCTAAGTCCGATATTCTCTCTTCTGCTTCTCCCATTCTGTTTGTAAGGCTCTCTATTGTGTTTTTCATTTGATCTATTGAATTCTTCACTTCAGTCACTATCCCAGTTTCCTGTTGTACTAGTTGTTTTGTTTCATTTTGATTCCTCCTTAATATTTCATTTTCACAAGAGAGATTTTCTATCTTGTCCATTAAGGATTTCTGTAGTTCAAGAATTTGTTTTTGAGAACTTCTTAATGTTCTTATCCATTTTTTGAGATCTGCTTCTTGCATTTCTTCTGTGTCATCATCTTCATAATCTTGAATTGGGGTGTCTTTTTCATTTGAGGGCTTCATGGTGACTTCCTTGTTTTTATTACCTTGGTTTTTGCGTTTGTTATTTGGCATATTGGAGATATTTGGTTTCTTCACTGTGGTGCTTTTTCTTTTTTTTTTTTTTTTTTTTTTTTTGACAGGCAGAGTGGACAGTGAGAGAGAGAGACAGAGAGAGAAAGGTCTTCCTTTTTGCCGCTGGTTCACCCTCCAATGGCCGCCGCTGCAGCCGGCGCACCGCGCTGATCCTGGCAGGAGCCAGGAGCCAGGTGCTTTTCCTGGTCTCCCATGGGGTGCAGGGCCCAAGCACCTGGGCCATCCTCCACTGCACTCCCTGGCCATAGCAGAGAGCTGGCCTGGAAGAGGGGCAACCGGGACAGAATCCGGCGCCCCAACCGGGACTAGAACCCGGTGTGCCGGCGCCGCAAGGTGGAGGATTAGCCTATTGAGCCACGGCGCCGGCTTGTGGTGCTTTTTCTTGTTATACTATGACTCTAGATTAAGTGGACTATCTGTTTTTGATGGAGCCTTAGGGCTTGAGATGGGTGTGGCCTGAGAGCTCTGTTTGGTGTGCCAAAGGTGACACTCCCAGGTTGGGTGTGGTAAACCTCTCTCTCTCTCTCTCTCTCTCTTTTTTTTTTTGATTCAAAAGGGAAGTTATTCTGCACAGCTGAACGAAGTTGGAGGTAGTTAGCAGGCAAATGATATACCCACAGGAGCCAGAGATTGGAAGCTCTTTCCCAAGGACCACACAGGGAATCTGTTCGGCCCTCAGAGTGGGCTCAAATTCTCCTTCAGTCTCCCACTGGGTTGCCAAAGTTACGGAATTGTAGCGTCTCTGGAGAGTGCTCACGTGAATTCCGTGAGTTCTCTCCCCCACCGTCTCTTTTTTCACAGTCTCAGTTCAGTAGCACCACAAATTTACTAGGTCCTAATCTCCTGTTAATTTGCCCCGCCCAGAGTCAGGTTTTTCTGCTAGGCTCAGGGCCGGTGCAGACCTGAGGTCGCTCTGCTTATGACGTATGTCCAAGATGGCGCCTGCTCTTTGTCTTGCTCGCCCTTGAGAGGTGAGCGGAGAGAGAGAAACCCTTGTCCGTACCAGTCACCTTTTTTTTTTTTTCCTCCCCCCCCCCCCCACGGGGGTCGTTCCCTCTAGTCTCCTCTCTCCGCTTGCCTGCCTGTGCCTCGGGCTATTGAGGTTCAGCTCACCTCGTGTTCCAGCGCTGGTGTGTTGAGTCTGCCGCTGGTGTTCCGAACTGTGGGCTCCCACGCTCTCCACGCAGGTCCGCTCCCCTTCCAGCGCCAATGTGTGGACTCGGAGCCCTGGACGTCCCAAGTCTCCCCACTGTTGTCTGTGTGGCACGCACTCCCCTTCAAGCACTGGCGCGTAGAGCCTGCGGCTTGCGCAGCTCGGTCCCGCGGCTCGGCTTCCGCGCAGTGGGCGACCTTGTTCTCCCAGTAGGTCCTCTGATTCATGACCACTCAATCCAGAAGGGTTTCCTCTGCAATATTTTCCTGGTTCTTTTTTCTGAGGCTACCGTAACTCCCCTTTTATTAAACTAAATTTTCCCGGACTATCGGTGCGCACCCTCACTATTCCGCCATCTTGGCTCCCTCCACTTTCTGCATTTTTGATATTAGCCATTCTAACAGGTGTGATGTTCATTGTAGCTTTGATTTTCAATTCTCTGATGGCTGGTGATATTATTTATTGACTATTTGTGTTTCTTCCTTGAAGAACTGCATTCAGTTACTTCACTCATCTTTTAACTGGATTGTTTTGTTGCTGTTCTTGTTATTGAATTTTTTATATTATGGATATTAATCTTTGGTTGGGTAAGTAGCTTCCAAATATTTTCTTCCATTCTGTAGGATGTTTTTCATTCTGTTGATTGATTGCCTCCTTGGTTGTGAAGATGTTTCTGTATTTGATATAACCCAATTTGTCTACTTTCCTTGTTGCTCTTAGAGTCATCTCCAAAAAATATTTGTCTATACTAATTACAGATTTTAAGACCATGATGAAGTCAAGGGAATTATTCATGCTTAAAGGGAGTATTTTGAAATTGATGTTCTATTAAGTGGATTACCTTGAAAGTTCATTTTAGAATTTGATGATGAGTGATAAGATATCTCATAATACTTTTCCTCTGTAGATTTTTCTGTATTCTAGTTGGTACTATTTGAATTCATGCCAGTTCTATTTAAATGTAAAACTATTTCACTCTCAATTTATGTATTCTTATGACTTAATTCTTTAACAGCAGCTCCTTTATATTAAGTTCAGATTTGGTACAAATATGGTGAATTTTACCATATTTGAATCAATTTTCTCTCAGGTATTTATGATTTTCTTAATTTAAGCATTTTAGCAAAGAATTTGGTTATTATTTTCATTTCAGGGCCCACCACAAATATAATTGTAACTGTCTGTGGTTACAATAGATTCCCATTTTCAGTTTCATGAGAGCTAGCCAATTTCATGAAAAGCAGTTGTGGGGAGAATAGGCAAGAGGGTTATAGGAGCTGAGATCAGGAAAGAAGGTGGAGATGAGGCCAGCTAGGCCTTGAATGTCATTGAAATTTTAGTGCTGTTCTGAGATAGGAATCTCTTGGAAGGATTTAAGTAGAGGATTGAAAGTGAGAGAATCTCTGATTTTATTTTGGTCTATAATGCAAATGAGGGAAATTGTTCAACACTGTAGAAATTACTAGCTTCAGTTATGAAGTATGTTGTCTATGGAATATGTATCACTTTTATGCCATCATGAGTCTGAAAAATTGAAGAGAAACAATCACAAGTCTGTTTGTGACCATTTGTATGTAACTTAGAAGTAAATATTAAGACAATTTGATCATAAAATGATTTATAAAATAGTAATATAAATGTGTTCTCAAGAAGTGGTGAACCACCTTCATCAATGGGCTGATAACAAAAAGCACATCCTGTATCAGAGCAGTGACAGGAGGCTGTAAGAAGTTACTGCTTTAAGTCAGCAGATGAAATAAAGTATATAAAGAAGATATTAAGGGAAACCCAAAGACAAGTATATATGAAAATTAGCATGTCAATGAATTCTATACTGGTTAAAGAATGTGCACTAGAATAAAAATCACAGTGAACGTAATTTTAAAAAAAAATTTTATTATAATTAAGACAATTTTGTCAATATGATAACTTCTTACACCATCTTATTCTGCCATTTTTCTTATACTTAAATTCTTTCTAAAGATAGTATTTATATTTGAGAATGTTGCAGATTTTGCACTAGTCCTCCTAAAAGTTGAGAGACTTTATCATCTACATATTGCCATTCAACTTCAAAACTTTTTGCACCAAAATTGACTTATCTTTAAGATCATTTCCCACAAACTCTTTTTTTTTTGACAGGCAGAGTAGACAGAGAGAGACAGAGAGAGAAAGGTCTTCCTTTGCCGTTGGTTCACCCTCCAATGGCCGCCGCGGCCAGCGCACTGCGGCTGGCGCACCGCACTGATCCGATGGCAGGAGCCAGGAGCCAGGTGCTTTTCCTGGTCTCCCATGGGGTGCAGGGCCCAAGCACTTGGGCCATCCTCCACTGCACTCCCTGGCCACAGCAGAGAGCTGGCCTGGAAGAGGGGCAACCGGGGCAGAATCCGGCACCCCAACCGGGACTAGAACCCGGTGTGCCGGGCCGCTAGGCGGAGGATTAGCCTAGTGAGCCGCGGCGCCGGCCCCCACAAACTCTTAAAGATTTATTGTATTTTACTTGAAAGTCAGAGTTACACAGAGAGAGGAGATGAAAGAGAGAGAGAGAGAGAGAGGGAGAGGGAGAGGGGGAGAGAGAGAGAGAGAGAGGTAGTCTATCCGGTGGTTCACTCCCCAATTGGCTGCAACGGCTGGAGCTGCATTGATCTGAAGCCAGGAGCTATGAACTTCCTCCAAGTCTCCCGCATGGGTGCAGGGACCCAAGGACTTGGGCCATCCTCTACTGCTTTCCCAGGCCACAGCAGAGAGCTGCACAGGAAGTGGAGCAGCCGGGTCTGGAACCGGCGCCCATATGGGATACCAGCACTTCAGGCCAGGGCATTAACCCACTGCGCCACAGTGCCGGACCTTCCACAAACTTTAAAAAATGCTGTTTTGAACACTCTTATCTGTATAGTTCATGTAACACCATAGAGCTCACCTATCCAAATAAGTGTAGCTCTGTGTCCTTAGTATATTCCCAGAGTTGGATAACCAGCACCACAATCAATTTTAGAACAGCTTTTAACATCCTGAGAGAAAACCTTCTATAATTCACCCATCCTGCCTTTAGCTCCTATCTCTTCCCTAGTCCTTAGGCAACCAAACATGTACGTTTAGTGTCTCATGATTTGCCTGATGTGGATATTTCATTTAAATAAGGTCATTCCTACAATATGCAGCCCTTTATGACTGATTTCTTTCACTTAACATTTCCAAGGTCAATTCATGGTATAGAATCTATCAATACTTCTTATTATTTTTCAAATAATATTGTACTGTGCAGAATACAGTTCTTTGTAGGAATTATTCATTCATCAGTTGATAAACATTTCATCAGTTGATAGAACACTGTTTCCATTTTTTGACTATTATTAACGCTATTGCTATGAACATTCATTTCCAAGTTTTAATGTATGGAATATGCTTTTTACTTCTCTGCCTGTGGACGTCAGCAAAGTGAGTGTCTCTGGCCAGTTTCCCCCCCTTCCTCCTTTTTCACACTGCTGTTTTAGTTTCTGTTGATCTGTACTCATTGTATTCAGACCCTACTCCAGAGGTCCTTTCACTGATGGGATGTTCTGTGTTCTCATTGATTTTTCTCTTTTCAGTACTTGTCATCTAGTTTATGGAGAATAATGTGGCCTTTAAGTTTATATTGCTTTTACTTATCTGCATAATAGATAATTTGTCTACGGTGACAGTTGTGCTGTAAATTTGCCTAAGTGGACATATGTGATATAAATGTGTAGATTGAAAATGTTACAGTTGGACAGTTAAGTTAAAATTAAGTACTTTATGCCATTCCATCTGTGTTCCTTGAGACACTGACAGGAACATTATGAGTGTATGAATGAATGAATGAATGAATGAAGCTTTTCTTCTAAACACATTTTAGGCAATTAAGTACAATATTCAAATACTTAATCCTATTTCTGGAGAATTGTTCTATAAAATACTAATGCTCTACTCACTGGGAGAATATAAAATCTGAAGTTTGCTTCCCTTTATTACATAGCCAGAGCTGGGACTCATAGCTTTACAGCTCTTTACCAGTGGAAAAGCCATACATTTTCTTACACACCAAACCATGGAGCATCACTCTATCCTCAGATTGCTTGCTAGAGCAACCTGAGAATGAAGAGTGATTTGGGAAATTTGATTTAGCTATAGAGTCTGGTCTTTTCATTAGTACATTTAGGCCAATTTTTATGGCCATGTAAGATATGTGCTACTCAAATTCGGAGTCCTGTTTGTATTGTATTTCATTATTATTGCCCACTGAGTTTACAGAAAAAAGTAACTTTTAAATTATAAGTTGCATAAAGGATGGGTGGCTAATAAAATTAATGAAAGCTTTATAATGAGCTGGCAATGTATTCTGGGCCTCATGCTCCTAGTTTGCTACCACTTTGGTATGAAGGATTCAGTACCACTTTATAAGAGATCACTTCTATTGCTACGCTCCCCTTCCCAAATATGTCATTTTATTCAAACATGAATTCAATAATAATAATGCTATTGAAATATTTCCCTGACTATGTGACACATCTTCTTTGAAGTTCTTTACATATACCTTTAATTTAATACCTCCCACTTTCAAGTGAAGTAGACACTATTATTTCCATTGTACAGGTGAAGAACTAACACAGGGCAAATGAATTTGCTGAAGGTCACACAGATAGTGGAGCCAGAATCCAGGCACTCTGGCTTCATTGTTGGTGTGGCCACTGAAAAATTCCATTAAACATTTGTTGTCTATAACATCATGTTAATTTTTATGATCTCTGGGATACCAATGGTCATTTGCACATATGAATATTTAAAATTATAGTTGATTTCATAGTACTTGGATTTCAAAATTATAGCTATTTTCCATAAGGTAATCTTCCATTCCTTTAACTGGCCAATATTGTAAATCTGAGAATTTTTCTGATAGAACATAATCAAAACCAAGTCTACTCCTGTGTCATTTTCTTGAGCAGAAGACTATAAACTTTCTGTAATGGCCCAGACAGTTCTGTTTTAGATTTGAGGTCATAGCATCCCTGTTGGCACAACTCAACTTTGAAGTTATAGCATAAATGTAGTCATGAATAAGATGAAAAGGAAGAGTCATTGCTATGTTCTAATGAAATTTTAGTCATAAATCCAGGTACTTCCCAGATTCATACCAGATACTGGTAAATATCATGTTTTTTTTTTATTCTTTGTTGTAGTTTCAAGAATCAGAAGATGAACAAAAGGCGGTGGTACAAAACACTGAGAAAATTCAAGATCATCTGGAAAAGTACAATTCAAACAACCATTCAAAATAACTCGAGTCTTTCTAAAGCATATATGCTATGTACTATGAGAATTATATCATTTTAAACATAAATACATCTGAGTAAAGCATGGAAAACTTTTAGCATTAAACTATTTTGAAATGCATAGCTTTTGCACATTATCCCTAAATTTTGTGCATTATTGACAAAGCAACATAGAATAATGATATATTTGCCAAGAAATTGACTTCAAATTTCTAGAATTTGCATAATAACACTTTCAGATATTTATTCTGAAATATATTTTCTTAAATTGATCTGTGAGAATCATTAATTTAAAATATGTATTTTAGGCATGATCAGGAAAATCGTGAGTTGAAAGATACAATACTAAAGCAAGCAAGGGAAATTAAAAATCTTCAGGAAATCCTTTTCAGACTAATTTCAGTAAGTCAATCATTCACCTTTTGTCTACTATGTATAAGGCTACTATGGGAATTGATAATAACTATCTCTTGGAGTCCCTGCTAATTGTTAATATATTTTGGCATGCCAAGAAATGACAGCAGCGATGCAATCTAGAATTCTGAATTTTTCATAATCTAAAGCAGTGAGATTTTAAGACTAAATTATTGTGATGTTGTAAGTTATATTTCCTTTTTTTAAAGATTTATTTATTTATTTGCAAGTCAGAGTTACACTGAGAGAGGAGAGGCAGAGTGAGAGGTCTTCCATCCGGTGGTTCACTCCCCAGATGGCCGCAAAGGCTGGAGCTGCGCCAATCTGAAGCCAGGAGCCAGGAGCTTCTTTTGGGTCTTCCACACAGGTGCAAGGGCCCAAGGACTTGGTCCATCTTCTGCTGCTTTCCCAGGCCATAGCAGAGAGCTGGATCAGAAGAGGAGCAGCCGGGTCTTGAACCAGCACCCATATGGAATGCCAGCGCTTCAGGCCAGGGTGTTAACCTGCTGTGCCACAGCGCAGCCCCAAGTTATATTTCTTTTATTAAAAGATTTATTTGAAAGGCAGAGATACACACACACACACACACACACACAGAGTGAGAGGGGGGGAGAGAGAGCGAGCGAGCGAGCGAGCAAGCAAGCTTCATCTGTTGATTCACTCCCCAAAAGAATACAACTAGGGCTGGACCAGGCTGAAGCCTCTAACCAAGAACCAGGAGCTTTATCCAGGTCTCCCACATGGGTGTACGTGCCCAAGCTCTCATGCCATCCTCCTCTGCTTTCCCAGAAGCCTTATCAGGGATCTGGATCATAAGAGGGGTGGATGGGACTCAAACTGGTACCCATAAGGGATCCAGCAGTGTAGGCATCAGCTTAACCCACTATGTGACAACATTAACCTCATAAACTGTATTTCTTAACAAGAATGGATACTAGGCCTTTGAGTGGACTTTTTAACCCCAAGAAATATGTTTTTCTCTTTGTATTTTAAAATGAAAGAAATATCATGGGATATATAGCAATGACTATTCCTGCAGGGCCTTGTAAAGTTACCTAATGCCCTGAGCACTGCAGATTAAGAAATCAACTTTTTCCCCATTAATCTATATCAGCCTTTATTTTGACTTAGGTCAGTCTCAGAAAAGATGGCTGTGTAGTCTAGGATCCTAATTTATTGATGAATAGTCAATGCTTTACAACTATTTATAACAAAAACAGTATTCCCTTATCCTTCATGTTTTCCTTTAGTAGGGTATAAGGTCACAAGATTGTATGAAGCACTAATATGGAACAATGAAGTAGTTGTTTCTACTAATTAATTGTCTTCAGGCACAATAGCTAGAGTGCAGTTGCATTATACAGATTCACATGCTTGTTTGGTTTAGAACATTTGTGGTGTTTGATCTCTCGGATGTCTTAGGAAAATTGAAGGATTGTTTTTCCCTAGACCTGTAAGAACTCAGTTCTATACATGTGAAATGAAAGCATATTGGTAAGGGGACTTTTTCTTTTTTAAGATTTTATTTATTTGAAAATCAGAAATAGAGAAAGAGAAGGAGGGAGGGAGAGAGAGAGAGAGAGAGAGAGAGAGAGAGAGAGAGAACTCTTCCATCCACTGGTTTACTTCCCAAATGGGTACAATGGCCAAGGTTGGGCCAGGCCAAACCCAGGAACCAGGAGCTGCTTCTATATCTCCCATGTGGATGTAGGGGTCCAAGTACTTTATCCATCTTCTGCTGCTTTCCTAGGTGCATTAGCAGGAAGCTGGATTGGAATTGAAGCCCCTTGGTCCTGAACCAGCACCTATATGGGATGTCAGTACTGCAGATGGAGGCTTAACCTTCTCTGCCACAGTGCCAGTTCCTATGGGACTTTTTAAAATGCCACAAGGCATCCCTTTATAAAATTGTACAGAAATATGTTAAGCAATTAGACATTCAAAAATTGGTTGTAGTACCTAATAGCTGTTGAGCTGCTTCAAAGTAAGGAGAGGTTTCCTGTACATTCCTGTATAAATGTTAGAAAATGTCATTGAATTATTAGTTATTTTGAAATCTACCCTATAAATCAAAAGTTTAATAAGAAACAGTTTTCATCCAACTCATTGGAACGTAAGTTTTCCAGAAAGTTCTCATCCCATGAGTCCCTCTACCAGAGAATACCCAAGTTGAGATATTTCATTGACACAGCTGTGGAGCAGTGGATCTGAACTGGGATAGAGGCAGAGTCTGGTTGACTCCAATTGACCTACTTGAGTGTACATCTGAACGGAGCTTCAGGAGACTCAGAAGCTCAGAAGGTCATATCTGTGGAAGAGGAAATCATTCAAAAGAAAGTGGAGAAATCCATGACTTGACTTTGTGAAAGCTTTGCATTAAAAAAGAAAATCAAGTGTGTATCCAAGATGACTGAGTAATGAGTAGCCTCACTAATGTCGGTCACAGTAACAGTCACAGTAACTGGAACAAAGGAGCCTGTCATTCTCAGGGCAATGAAATTCCTGTGGAGAAGTGGCAGAACACAGACTCCTTGAGGCAGTTAGGGGAGAGAACAGATACACCACTGTCATCAGTGACTGCCACCGGACATCCCTTGCATCTGTGTGACTGACTTCTGGTTGGGAAACACTGTCTTGCTGGGATAAGATAGGAAGAAGATGCTGTGGCTCCCACTGTGAGCAGCCCTAGCCATGGGAGAATTTCACAGTCTCCACTGACTTCAAGTCCAGTCCAGGGATCTGACTGGGATCTGAGTGACTAAGTTGCTCTGAAAAGGGAAGGCACATTGCCCCCTTCCATTTGCACAAGGGAAAAGCAGTGTTAGGAGGGAAATCTATAGCATTAAATGTCCATATTTTTTTAAAAAGGTCTCAAAATGTGTTCTAAGTATGCATCTTAGAGATTTAGAATATCAAGAACAAACCAGACATTAGCAGGAGGCAATAAATAAGAATCAGAGCAGAAATAAATGAAGTTGAAGCAAAAAACAATATTAACTATTAACAGAACAAAAAGGTATGTTTTTTGAGTAGATAAATCTTTAGCCAAACTACCAAAATTACAAAAAAAAAAAAAAAAAAAAACCTCAAGTAAATAACATTAGAGGTGAAAAAGTAGATGTTAAAGCTGATACTATTGAAATACAAAGGCTCATAAGAAACTGCTTTGGGGCTGGTGTTGTGACACAGCAAGTTAATGTGTGGCCTGCAATGTTGGCACCCCATGAATAGCAGTATCAATCCTAACTGCTCTACTTCCAATCCAGGTTCTTGCTAACGCACTTGGGGAAGCAGTGGAAGGTGGCCCAGTTTAATGGGCCACTGTCACCCGTATGTGAGACTTGGGTAGAGTTCCTGGCTCCTGGCCTCCACCTGGTCCTGGGTTGACTTTGTGGAACCATTTTTGGAGTGAAGCAGCAGATGGAAGATCTCTCCCTCTATGAGCAACTGTATGCTAACAAATTGGAAAACCTCAAAGAAATGGGTTAATTCCCAGATACAGAAAGCCTAAACAGATCCTTAAGAAGCAATGAAATTGAAAGATTAATCAAAAGTCTGCTATCAAGGAAAAGTTCAAAACCTGATAGATTTACTATTGAATTCTGCAATACATTTAAAGTGAGACTAACTCCAATACTTTTCAAACTATTCCAAAATATTGAACAGGATGTAGTTGCCAAACCCTTTTTGAGATCAGCATCATACTGATTCCAAAACTGAACAGAGACACAACATGAAAAGACTACTACAGACCTATTATCCTTGATGAATATAAATGCAAAAATTCTCGACAACATACTAGCAAAGTGAATCCAACACTACATCAAAAAGATTGTATGTCACAATCAAGTGGAATTTTTCCTAGAAATGAAAGAGTGGTTCAGCATTCATAAGTCAATAAACAAATAATATCAACAGAATGAAGAACAAAAACCATTTAGTCATCACAGCGAAAGCATTTGATAAGATTCAGCATCCTTACATAAAAATGTAAGTTAGCTATAGATGCAACCATACCTAAAAATATTAAAGCTATATATGATAAATCAACTCTCAGTATATCATACTGAATGGGGAGAAGTTGAAAACTTTTCCCATCATATCTGGAACAAGACAAGTTTGAGTACTTTCACTCTTATTCAATATAGTGTTGGAAAAATTAGCAAGAGCAATTAGGAGAAAGAAAGGACATCATAATTAGAAAGGAATAAGTCAAAATATCCGTATTTCCAAATGACTTGTACGTTGGAAAACCTAAACAATCCACCACAAAGCTGTTAGAACTGATCAAACAACTCAGTAAAGTTGAAGATACCCAAAATCAAGATACATAAAACTAGCTTTTTTACATGCCAGTAGTAGAACTCACTGAAAGATAAGTCAAGAAAGAAATCCCACTTACAATAACCAACCTCAAATAGTAGGAGTAAATTTAACCAAAATAATTAATTAACATGAAAATTACAGAATGCTAATGAAAGAAGTTATCAGGGACACAAGAAAATGCAAAGATGGAAGATTTAACATCATTGAAATGTTTATACTCCAGGCGGCACTGGCACACGGGTTCTAGTCCCGGTCAAGGCGCTGGGTTCTGTCCCGGTTGCCCCTCTTCCAGGCCAGCTCTCTGCTGTGGCCTGGGAGTGCAGTGGAGGATGGCCCAGGTGCTTGGGCCCTGCACCCCATGGGAGACCAGGAGAAGCACCTGGCTCCTGCCATCGGATCAGTGCGGTGCGCCGGCCGCAGCGCACCGGCCACGGCAGCCATTGGAGGGTGAACCAACGGCAAAAGGAAGACCTTTCTCTCTGTCTCTCTCACTGTCCACTCTGCCTGTCAAAAAAAAAAAAAAAAAAAAAGGAATGGTTATACTGCCTAAAGCAAGCTACAGATTTGATTTGGGGAATTTTACCAAATCTACATTGGATTTAATTCTGTCATTGGCATTTATGATGTAGTTTGAACATTTTTACAAATAATTTGCTTTTTATTTTTATTTCAAGGATGAGTTCCTATCAATGGGTATAATTTCTCCAGTACAAAGATAATTGTAGCTGTCTGTGGATTGTTAATTTGGCATTGGATTCCTGTTTTCAGGGACATGAAAGCTGGCAGAGTTCATGATTCACAGTTGTGAGAGCAAAGGAGAGAGTTGTAGGTGCTGAGGTCAGGAGGAAGCTAGAAGCAATATTTGCATAGGGCCTAAGAAGCTATTGGAAATTACTTTTTTAAAAAATTAGAAATCTGTTCAAAGGATTTGAGCGAAGAATTGACTGTGTGAGGAATTCTGATGTTACTAAAAAGAGGAAAATAGTTCAACACTGTAGAATTATACCAGCTCTAGATACTAGATACGCATTGCTCTGTGATACTTCAGTAGGTTGTTAAGTGTTGCAGATTTATCAGGACAGAGATAGAGAACTGAGTGTTGGCTAATACATTACTGATTGTGCAGGGAGATAACACCTTGTGTCTTACCTGATTTCAATAATTAATAAAAATGTGTACAATTGAGGAAAAGAAGGTGAAGTGATATATGTGGTGATATTACCTAAAGTACAGATGCTGCTTGTCATTTGATATGGTGATTCCCTGGTAATCTCATTGCTAAATTGAAAATGCAAGTCAATAAAGTGTGTAACACACTGGACTTCCTCAATATGCTAGCTTAGTGGCACGTTACACTCTAGAGTGTTCTTCATTTGTCCTTGTGTTTGTGTGGTTGACGGGGAGCTACAAATCACTACTGCTGGCTAGCATCCTGAGAGAAAATAGTGTGGCATATTGCTAGTTCAGGAAAAGGTCAGAATTCAAAGTATGTGTCCTATGGGAATGTTTATCACTTAATTGCCTTCCTAAAGTTGAAAAATTGTAAGTGAAGCCATCACAAAAATCAGACCAGTTGTATGTATCTTTGAATGAAACATAACCATTATTTAACAATAAAGTGACTTATAACATGGTAACATGCATATCTTATCAGGTAGATATGAAACACCTGCAGCAGCAACAGGATTACATTGAGAAAAGGCAATGTAAATCAGAGGCATCGCTGAGAGATATGGCACAGTTTTACCTTAAGTTAAACAGCAAGATGCAGGATATAATGAACAAGTTAGATGAAATCGTCAGAAAAGTATGTATGATATCTAGCATGTCAATAAGAATTCTAGAGCTTAGAGTTTCCAGATACAAATATCATAAGACCCTGCTTTATTTGAATATGAAAATCTTGGCACAATTTTATCATTATGCACTTACTTCTTAAACTCTGACATCCACTATTTATTGTTATATTCTTTATTAAAATAATACTGTTAAAAACTTGAGGAATATATATCATTTTTCACAGAAAATGCACATTTTTCTCAATATTTTCAGTGATATCAATTGTCATGATAAAACAAGGCAGATTGAATCAGAGGATAAAATTTAGCAGAATTCTCAAAAAATACATTTCTTGTTTCACTTATGTGAATGGATACAAAACCTATGTTTATTGATCCTGTGTATTTCAGAATAAATTTTCAAAATACTTTATACTATGCTAAAATGCACATTTTAAAATATTTTACAGTCTAATTGAAAACCCTGTTTATCATTCACATATATGTTATTTATACACATTATAAGTGTGTATAATATATGTTATCTATACACATAATAAATGTCCGTCTTTATGCATGGAATATTCATATCATGTGTAGTCTGTACTTCCAAAATTTAAAATTAAGAAAATTATTAATATCCTGCCGTTGGAGTTTTAAAAACTGATTTATTGTGATATAGTGGTGCTTCACAAACTTCTGGGGATATGTGCAGCATGTATAAGGTATGAATTGAATTCACACATTTTACCTTGAAACTGACATCTCTTAAGCCTACTTTTTGCACAAATGTTTTTATGACTGCTCATGTATTTCACCTATGTAGACTTCAACCATTCAGATTAGTAAAATTCAATATCCATAATAGGTTCCCAAAGTGGGATAATCATCACCATAATCAGTTTTCAAATATTTCAGTCACCATAAAGTAAAACTCTGTGTCACTTATGCATCACTCCTTCAGTCCTTTTTTCTTCCTTTTTCCTACAAAAAGGAAGTGTTTTTTCTCCAGATTTGCCTGCTATGAATGTTTCATATACATAGAGTCCTACAGTATGTGGCCCTTTATGACTGGCTTTTTTCACTTAGTATACTAATTTCAGGATCCATCCATGGCATAACATTTATCAATACTTCTTTTTATTATTAAATAACATTTTATTATCTAACAGAGTATAGGTCTGCTGTACAAATTGTCTGCTCATCAATGCATGGACATGTAGAATGTTCCCACTGCATGCTGCCATGGACATTCATTTCCAAGTTATTGTATGGACACATTCAATTATTTCATTGGATTTAATCCAACTTGGAGTTAATTGGGCCTGTTTTCTCATTTCTCCACCATTCTTCATGCTATCCTGTCTTTGTTTCTGTTCACCTAAACATATTTATCCAGACCCAGCCCCAAATTTCCCTTTTGTCAATAAGCTTTTCCTTCTGTCACATTTTGACCTTACACTTTTCAATATTTGTCATCTAGTTTTTATGGAACAGCATAGACCTTACTTTTAAACTGCTTTTATTTTTATTCATGGGAAATAATCTTGTCTGAATATAAATTTTCCTCAGGGGATTTTATCTGACATGGATGCCACCTATCTTTGTGTTGATTGAAAATATTTTAGCTTATCAATTGTTAGACTAAAAGTATAAACAATTTATATCATTTCAGAAATTTATTCTTTTTGAACATGTATTTATTTATTTGAAAGGAAAATTCAGATAGAGGGAGAAGCTGAAAGAAAAAGAGATTTTCTCCAACTGTTGTTTTAATCACCAACTTTCCACATTTGTTGGGGCTGGCCAGGTCAAAGCAAGGAGCATGGAACTCTATGCAGGTCTCTACGTGGGTGGCATAGGCCTAAACACTTGGGCCGTCCTCTGCTGTTTTCCCTGTCAATTAGCAGTGAGCTGGGTCAGAAGAGGACCAGCGAGGGCTGGAATGCCAGCATCACAGAGGCAGCTTAGCCCACTGTGCCACAATGCTGACCTGCTGAATTTTCTTCTTTGAGGCATTGACATAAGCATCATGAATAAAGCTTTAAGGTGAAGCTTTTAAAGTTTTTAAAGTTGTCCTTTAAGCAACAAATTATAAAATCAAAACACTTGATTGCTGTAGAGGAGAACTTATCTATCAAAAACTCAGTCTATACTCAGTAAGAAAAAAAAAAAACTATTTTCTTTCATGAACTAGCCAGAACTGGGATTTATTGTTTTATAGCTCTTTTTTCTGCTGGCTACAGATTCACTAATAGGCCCAAATGTGTACTGTTAGGCTATCTACAGAGTGCTTGTAGGGCAGCATAAGAATGAATTGATTTTGGAAACTTCATTTAGCCACTGATTCCAATATTTTCAGGTCTGTTCTTTGAGTCTGTGTCTTACAGTCTGCAAGGTATGTGCTACTCAATCTAGGAATCCTGTTTCCATTATCATTACCCAGGAAGTAGTGCAGAGAGTAAGTGATCAGTAAATTATAAGATGAAAAAACACTGGTGGCTATTGAAATCACTGACAATTTTATGCAGTACTGGGGAAGTAGTCTGGCCGCCTTCTTCCCCATTGGGAAAATAGCAGAAGATGGCCCAAGTGCTTTTAAATTGTGAAATCAAGGGTTAAGTGTAATTTGTATAAAAGACCACTTTCATTTTCATGCCACCTTTTTGAAATGTCAAAAATTTTTCAAAATATGAAATGAGTAAGAACAATTCTTGACCAGATCATATTATTTTAGTTATTGGACCGAGTGATGTCTGTTGGCAAGTCAGCTTTGCAGTTACAGCATGAATGTTGCCATGAACAATATGCAAATGAAGAAGTGTTGTGATTTCCAATAAAATTTTAATGGCAAACCAGGTAGTGAGCAGTTTGTACCAGGTGCTGGTAATTTTTTTAATCCTTTGTTTCAGTTCCAAGTATCAGAAAATCTACACCAAGGAGTGGTAGAAAATGTAAAGAAGACACAAGATTATCTTGAACACTACATTTCAAGGTACTATGCAAACTAGCTTGAGTCCTTATAAAGCACAGTAGCCATGGACAACAAGAAACAGGCCATACTTTTCAAATTTTAAGAATTTACACAATATTGCCTTCTGATGCTTAGTCAGAAATTATGTGTATGCTTAGATTGATGGGTGAAAATATTTTCCATGTACATTGTAGGCTTCAATCTGAAATTTTGGAAATGAAAGATATCGTCAAACTGCATGCTGGCAGTATTGAAGAGCTGCAGAAAAATCTGATAAGACCAAGTTCAGTAAGTCAGTCTCTTAACCTCTGTCACACTGAGAAGGTGTTTCTGTATCTTTGCTAGGAGATTGGGAAAATATTTTGCCTAATAAGACAAGTCTCATTGATAAGTATATTTTCTGTATTTATACAGATACTATTTGCTACTACCAATGCAAATCTGCTAACCCTTGTAGAAGGAATGGACTGAACTCATAAAATTGTTTAAGTAGTCAGATTACATTTTAAAATTCTAATTGTGTTACATTAGAAAATAATATTTTGTTTACAGTGGATCTTTTATATCCTTTGATCAGTTGATGGACATTTCCATGATTTCTACCTTTGGTCTACTGTGAGTAGTGTTGCGATGGTCATGGTTGTAGAAATGTCACATGGAGTCCCTAGTAATATTTACAGTACCTTTTGAAGTGTGAATAAAGTCAAGTGATGACATGGTATGGAATTCTGAATCTCTGGTTAAAATCTAAACTCTTCATTGGGATTTAATAATAAATTTATTTGAGAGTGTAAGTTGTATTCCTTATCCAGAATGGATACATGCTTTTTCACCACAAGGAATGTTACATCTTTGGGTTCTTAAAAGCAAATAGGTGTCATTGGTTATCTAGAAATGACTACTCTGGCGTTATGGCCTTACAGAGTTTCATAATGCTCTGAACACTGCAGGTTCAGAAACGAACTTTTACCTGTTAGTCTACGTTCATCAGCCTTTATAAGGACTTAGTTCAGTCTCTTAAAAGATAGATGTGTAATCCAGGATTCCAACTGATGGATAGTGAATACCATATAAAAATTTATCAAGTAAAACAGGATTACCCTGTCTTTCATGTCCTTCTTCATAAAAATTACTCTCACAAGATTACATGTAAACACTTATATGGAAGAATGAGATTGTGGATTTTACCAATTAGTTTCTTTAAGTGACAATAGAGTGCTGTTGCATTGTGCAGGTATTTATATCTACAGAACAAGAACATTTGTGTTGACCATTTTTATGAATTAGGAAACATTGAAACATTCTTTTACTCTAGACTTCCAGTAAATTAGTTCAAACTATGTCCATGACAGGGTGTTGATGATGGATTTTTGTGGATAAGAATGCCAGATGTCCCTTTACCTTAATTGTCATACAGAAATATGAGAAGGAATTCAACGTTCAAAACTTTGTTGCAGTGCCAAATAGCTATGGAGTTTGTTAAAGATGAAGGATTTCTTATAAATTCTTGGAGGAATTAGTTAGGAATATGTCATAGAATTATTTGTCAGTTGGAAATCTTGGTATCAAATGTTTAATAAGAGTTGGTTCTACCCACTCAATCAGTAGCCACTAAAGTTTTCCAGAATGCTCTCATTAAATGATTTTTCTAACCAGAGAATTAGGAATGTGTTACTTCGACTCTTTGTATTTCTAAAAGGACATATCGAGAAATGACTACTCCAGCACTGTCTTACATAGTGACAGAGCATTCTAAGCACTGCTGGTTCAGAAACAGACTTTTCTCTGGTAGTCTGTGTTCATCAATATGTATAAAAACTTAGTTCAGTTTTACAAAATATTGAAATATGATCCATGGATTCCAATTTATAGGTGGATAATGAATACTGTATAACTATGTACAAGAGAAACAGGGTTATCATTCATGTCTTTATGTCATAAAACTTGTGATCACAAGACTGCATGTAAACACTGATAACTGAGCAATGAGGTCACTGATTTTACTAATTAGTTTCCTTAAGTGACGATGAATAGATGGCAGTTAAATTATACAGATCCTGTTATCTGCAGATGAAGAACATTTATATTGACTGCTCATGTTCACAAATTAGGAAACACTGAAAGATTATTTTTTTCTAGATCTATAAAAATTAGTTCAAAATAGATGACATGACAGTATGTTGATAATGGGTCTTTTGTAGATAAGAATGCCAAGAGATGTCTACTTTATTACCATACAAAAATATGTTAAGGAGTTCAACATTCAAAGTTAGATGCAGTACCCAATAAGTTGAGTTTGTTCAAATAATGAAAACATTCTTCTAAATTCTTGGAAAAATTAGTAATTTATCATGGAAAAAAAGAAATATTATCATTTTAAAATTTATTCCAGGAATCAACTGTTTAATAAGTTTCTTACCCACTCAATCAGTGGCCCCTAAAGTTTTCCAGAATGTTCTCATTTCATGTATTCTCTACCAGAGAGTTAGGATATTATTTCATGGACACCATTTTGTAGTAAAAAGTATGAATTGGGAACTATTCATAGCTCTGCATGACTCCAATTGATATAGTTGAATGTACATCTGACAGAACTTCAGAAGACTGCCTTAGGATCATAGCTGTATGCAAGAGGGAAGTACTCAAAAGAAAGCAGAGACAGACTATAATCTGAAAGTTTTGCAATAGAAAAGAAAAGCAAAATGTTTATGCTGGCCAAATTCATAACACTGAGAGTGGTCCCAAATCAGAAAATAACACTATCCTCAAAGACATGCACGTAAGAATCAGCATAGAATATAGAGGATTAGCTGTCTACAATAGTGATCCACATTAAAGAAGTATTTATGAGCATGTATAAGAATAGGGAGGGAGCACACTGATAGTCTGGGAAAAGATAGTTTAATAAAAGTGGAGATACTGTAGTTTCATGGAAGAGTTAGGGAAAAAACTGCAAAGGAAACTCTTCTGGAACTAGTGGGACATGGTGGACCTATGTGGAGGGCACGGGCACCCACAGCTCGGGACCCCAGCCACTGAGTCTAGGCAACAGCGCTGGAAAGGGAGGTGAGGCAAAACCTCAGTAGCCAGAGACAGGCAGGAAAGCAGCAGGAAGAGCCTAGAGGGAACGAGGCTTGAAGCCCCATGGGGGAAAGTTCACCAGGCTAACTAGAGGAGAGAAAAAAAAAATAAAAGGGACTGGTATGGACACGATTCTTTCTCTCCACTGACCTTACAAAGGTGAGCAAGTCAAAGAGCAGGCGCCATTTTGGATATACATAAAAGCTGCGCCACCTCAGGGCTGCGCCCGCCCTCAGCCAGACAAAAAACTTGATTCTGGTGGGGAGAAATAACAGGAAGTTAAGACCTAGTGAATGTGTGGAGCTTATGAACTGGCACTGTGAAAAAAAAAACTGAGGGTGTGTGAGAAAACAGAATGCCTGAGATGTGAGTACTCAGTGGGAGACGCCACAAACTCAGTAACCTTGGCAACCCGGTGGGAGATTGCAAGGGAATCTGAGCTTACACTGAGGACTGCACAGATCCTTTGTGTGGTCCTTGGGACAGAGCACATGAATATTATACCCACAGGGGCTAGTGCTCACTGATTGCCTTCAAAAATAGCTCAGCTGTGCATAATTACTTCCCTTCTGAATAAGAGAGAGAGAGAGAGAGAAGATTTACCACACCAAACCTGGGTGTGTCCACCTTTGGCACACCCTTAAACCTTAAGAACTGAACAGAGCTCTCTGGCCACACCCATCACAAGCCTCTAAAGATCCACCAAAAGCAGACAGTCCACTTAATCTAGAGTCATAGTATAATGAGAAAAGCCACCACAGGGATGGGAGAGGGAGCGGGAGATGGGATGGTTGCGGGTGGAAGGGTGATTATGGGGTGGGGGGAAGCCGCTATAATCTGTAATTTCTTTTACACTGCCATAAATGTTGAATAGTGATACATGTATTGTTGTGCCTGAGCGAGTGCTGACAGAGGAGCGCCACACACTGAAAAAGTTTTTAAAGTCCTTTATTGCCGGCGGCCGAGAGTGGGTTCATACCCCAAAGAACTCTCAACCCCGAGGCCCAAAGCTACAGGGTTTATAAAGGCAAAAACTGCAAAATCGGGAGGGGGAATACATGGTTGCTAAGATCAAAAGAGAGTACATAGTTACTGGGGTCAAGATAACCTAAGACCTAAGTGAAATTAATATCCATTATAATCTTGACAATACCAGTTACAATCTTAACAATTATCAATTATGATCTTGACATTAATCCAATTATTAGTTTTAATTATATGTAAGATATAGACAAATCACATCTTTATCATTAACCCAGGTGCAACCTTTCTACTTTCAAGCTTGAGCAATCATGCTAGGGGGTTTCTGTGCTCTGCCAAGGGTGATGTAGTGCACTGACTGCTATTGTCCGACTATTTGAGATCATAGTTTCAGACCAGAGTTTCATGGGGGGGGTGCTTTCCCAGAATGCAGTCTCAAGGGACTCCAAAATGGAGTCCCTAGTGTCAAGGTGCTACTTCAGTATGATTCTGAATTTCAACTATAATCCTAACTCTTCAGTGAGTACTTGAGGATGAATTATGTTGATACTATGAATTTTATTCCTAATCAAGAATGGATACGAAATTATTGTGGGAGCTTTATTTTCACCATGGAATATACTTCCTCTGGATTTTTAAAAGAAATAGTTGTAAGAGAAAAGATAAAAATGACTACTATGTGGCCAGCTCAGTAGGCTAATCCTCCACCTGTGGCGCCAACACACCAGATTCTAGTCCCCGTCGGGGTGCCAGATTCTGTCCCGGTTGTCCTTCTTCCAAGCCAGCTCTCTGCTGTGGCCCTGGAGTGCAGTGGAGGATGGCCCAAGTGCTTGGGCCCTGTACCCGCATGGGAGACCAGGATAAGCACCTGGCTCCTGCCATCAGATCAGCCTGGTGCACCGGCCGCAGTGACCGGCTGCGATGGCCATTGGAGGGTGAACCAGTGGCAAAGGAAGACCTTTCTATCTTATCTCTCTCACTGTGCACTCTGCCTGTCAAAAAAAAAATTAAAAATATATGGCTTTGCAGAGTGACATAGTGCTACCACGACAGCATGTATAAAAACAAGCTTTTCCCCTACTGTGCTCATCAACCTTTACACAGGCGTACTTTATTCAGTTCATATCAGTGTACAATGGCTATTAAGCTTGTTCATAATTCTTGAGGTATTTTCTGTAAATTCTTGTAGCAATGACTTAGGAATATGGCATAGAATTATTAGTCACTTTCAAGGGTACCCTCTCTGTCAAAAGTATAATAATCAATGGCATTTGACCAACTCAATAGCAACTAATTTTCCAGAAGGTTCTCATCTCACGAATGGAGATTCTCATCTACCAGAGAGTAATTGGGTTGATATATTTTATGGACATAACTTGGAAGAGAAGAATTTGGATTGGGAAATAGAGATATCTGACTCATGCCTCCAAATAATATAGTTAGGTTTATGTCTGAAGAGAATCTCAACAGACTGCTAAAGTTGTATCTATGGCAGAGGGGATTCCAACGAAAATGGAAGTGACCCATAATTTGATGCCTGTGAAAAGTCTTGCATTAGAAAAGAATTTCAACATGAAGTATGCTGGTCAACATCCTAACATATCTAGTATCAATATTAGAAACCAACACTAGGATCAAAGACACACCCTTTAGAATCATTAGCAAATGTACTAGACTAGTAGTCTGCAAAGGTAATCCCCATCAGGTAACGGTTTATGTGGGTATAGTTGAAGATTTAACCTATGAGAAATGAAAGAGAAGTAAGAAATGGCCTGAGCGATGAAGTGAGGCCTAGACACTCATAGAAAACTGGCACAAACACCAGTGCTAAAGATAGCGGTTGCTATTTTGAAAATAAAAAATGAAACAAAGACTTAAACATGTCAGATGCCTTCAGACTAGAGGGTGGTTGCAGCTTAAAGGACCTAGGGAGGAGTAAGGATGGAAACCAAAAGGACTCCAAAGAGACTGTGAGTGGAAGCCTGAGGGCCCTTGAAGACATTTACAGGGAAGAGTATAGATTAAGCAACTTCAGGTGAAGCATTGAGACTTAAGGAACTTTTGAGACAGACTTAGAAATGGAATACGAAGAGTGGTTGAGTAGAATCCAGCAGTCACTGCATTTAGAAGTGAAGTGGGCTTATAGGAGCCAAGAGAAAGTTCTAATCACTAATTGCTACTGCTGCTGTGGATGAAAGCAGTGGAAGCACTAAACAAAGCATGCTGGATATGTCTCAAAAATATTGCATTGAATTGTACCCTTGGAAAACATATTTAGGGCCAGGGAGTTGCACAGTCATCTGTGTGACCCCACAATTATCTGTGTATCACATAGGACAGTACAGAAAAAAAAACGCACAAGAATCAAATATGGTAAATGTTTGTATTTTATAGAAAAGGTAAACTTTGTTTAAAGTTAGGTCATTAATGTCAAAGGAAAAAAATGAAACTTCTAAACACGGTTAAGAAATGATCTTGTTTATCTCATCCTGAAATCAGGTGAAGATGAAATATGTAGTAAGAATCAAATGTGAATTTTTCCAAAAATCCTATTAGTAGCATTTGATTTAATTAAACCTTGAATATCTTGAATATTCAAGTTTTTGGACAAACATTCCTTGCATATTCTGTAACTCTTAAGATCCTTAAGGTGATGTTGAGGTACCACCTTAAGATTTTATGAGGCCTTGACAATATGTGATGGTCTCAGTCTTTGTGTCATCTTTAGACCACATTTGCCTGGTAGCACTCTGCATTTTATTTTTTCCCAGAAACCACTCATGTAGAATCACGCAGAGATTTGGTATGTGGGGATGTCGTAATTCAGATAGATACTTGAGCCCAGTAAGTTGTAGTTCCTTTATATTTGTTAGTCATCTTTTAGCTTTGCCTCTGAAATCAATTTTACTGTCAGCTGTTGTGTAACAAGAGGCCCCTTTCTTCTAGGCTTTGGAATCATTTTCTCTTTGAAGTCTTCCCTGTAAATGTCTTCAAGGGCCCTCAGGCTTCCACTCACAGTCTCTTTGGAGTCCTTTTGGTTTCCATCCTTACTCCTCCCTAGGTCCTTTAAGCTGCAACCACCCTCTAGTCTGAAGGCATCTGACATGTTTAAGTCTTTGTTTCATTTTTTATTTTCAAAATAGCAACCTGTGGGGAGCAACTCAGACTAGACTGTTACTCAAATTAAGACTTATTCCATGCATCTGCTCTCCCACAATATGGCGCTGGGAGAGGAGGAAACAGCTTCTACACAGCTGCCTCCAGTTCAACCAATAAACAGCAGGACCTGCTCCTGATTGGAGGAGAGCAGCATACTCGGCGTGTGGGTAGCAGAGTTGGGATTGATGGAAGAGGACTATAAAGGAGGAGAGAGACGGCATGCAGGAGGAACACCTGAGGAACATCTGAGCAGCCCCCGAGAGAGCCGGCCGGTGGTGTGCCGCTCCCCCACGGAAGTGGGGAAAGTGGCATGGGGAACCGCCCTTCCATGGAGGTGGAAGGGACGGTAGCCAACCCGGGAAGAACCAGCAGCAAACCCGGGGAGGGCCGAGCAGACAAAAGAACAGCGCAGGGTCCTATGTCGTTCCTCCACGAAGAGGGGGAGCGACATAATGGTGCTGTGACTCGGATAGGAAGCCTAGGCAGGGTTCAGTGTCGCTCCTCCGTGAAGAGGGGGAGCGACAGCAACCCCTATCTTTAGCATTGGTGTTTGTGCCAGTTTTCTATGAGTGTCTAGCAACCTACCTGAGAATCTCTTTGGGAAAGTTGTTTGGCCTAGACGTTAAGATGCTCACATCTCGTATAGCAGAATCTTAGTTTGATTTCTGGCTTTGGCATCCGAGGCCAGCATTCTGCCACTACAGGCCCTGGGAGGCACAGAAGGTGTTTCAAGGTACAGCTCCATGCCACCTACGTGGGACCACTGTAATGAGTTCCGAGTTCCACTCTCCAGGCCTGGCATTGGGAGATTTGGCTAGTGGATGTAGAAGCTACCTTCTGCCACAGACTTTCTGTCCCTCTGCCATAAAAAAGATCACTTATGGGGCTGGTACTGTGGTGCAGTGGGTTAAAGCCCAAAACTGCAGCACCAGCATTCTATATGGGTGCCGGTTTGAGCCCGGGCTACTCTGCTTCCAATCCAGCTCTCTGTTAATGCTCTTTGGGAAATAGCAGAGGACAGTCCAAGGCTGTGGGTCCCTGCATCCATGTGGGAAACCTGGAAGAAGCTCCTGGCTCCTGGCTTCAGATTGACTCAGCTCCAGCTATTGCAGCCATCTGGAGAGTGAACTAGTGGATGGAAGACCTGTCTCTATATATCTCTATCTCTCTGTGTAACTCTGTTTTCCAAATAGATAAAATAAATTTAAAAAATGATTTACTCTCTCAATATATTCTTCTTTCAGAATCTACAATTTAAGCAAGGCATAAACGTCACTCAACTGGGGATGATTTGAAGCTGGGGCTACAACCATCCAAAAGTTGTTTGTCCACCTAATTGCATTGAACTGGGCTTTTGGCTGCGCATTTAACTGCATTTAACTTTGGAAGTCTATGTGATGATGTGCCTTGTTGCTTGGGGTCCTTTATAAATTTTACCAGAAAAATAAAAATGGAAGCTGAATCACATTTTCTGACCTAGCAAAACTCACTCAGCATCAGTGAAATAGTCTAAGTACTAGCAACCGATTATTATGGTCTGCTCATATTCAGGAGAGGGAACTTCATGGAAGAAATGCCAAAGTATTACAGACATGCTACTATAAATCTGAAACATTACTCACTTAGTAAAAGTAATTTGATAATGGCTTTATCTAAAAGAAATTCATTATTCCCAACTCAGTAGCGTTGAAGTCCTATCGAGTTTTTGTTGTTGCTGCTCTGTATGCTCTATTTTGTAAAAAGCTTCTAAAGATGATAAAACAGTATTAGTAAGTCATATTCATTCCCAAAACTATACACATCATGCTCCTAGTGTTTTATGCTATGAGATGTAATTGTCTCAATCCCAAGGAAAAAGTGCAATTTGGAAGATGTACAGTGTTCAATTTTAAGTTGTTAATTTGATTCTAATTTTCTTGTATAATGATATTACATTAGTAGCAACACACAACTGATTCAGTTTTAGTTATAATTGTTTACTTCAGGGGATATGGAAGTTAAATATTTTAATCTTCTTTTTCATATCTTTAAAATATTCCCTGTGTCACTTCGTCAAAATTGGAGGAAATAAATATACAGATAGAAATGATTTGAAAATGTATATTTTAAATTTCCTTTAGTTGCAGACATCGGAACACACCAGAAAGAAAGCTGCTCAGGAAGAATCTGACAAAGAACTGGAGAAACCCAGGCAACTCCACGTACAAGTGGGAGAAACCTTAACCTGCAACCTGAATAAGTAAGTCAAGTCCCAGAATCACAGAAAATAACTGATGTTCATTAATTTGACTCTGAGGCATAGTTTTTAGTGAGACAGTTTCCTGAAATTAGTATGAAGTGAACCTAACTAGACAAAATAATTCTACAAATTAAGGAATAATTTTGAAAAATAAATGCTCTTATTTTTTAGCACAGAAAAATGTACATAAAAGTTAGGTGCATGTGTTTGGGGGAACATGACAACTTAAACCCACAGGGCTGCCTACTGCTACTACTCCCACTACCGCTACTGCTGCTACTTGTGGTGCTTCTGTAAGTCTTGACACAACCTGGCACTTGTTCAGTTATCTTCCCTTGACTGTGATCATTGGTAATACTTCAGGAGGGTGTCTTGAAACCAACTCTTCTTTGCAGTTTTCCTCCTCTTCTTGAGAAAGAAAGACGAATGTGGAAAGGAGGGGAAGTATAACTCACAGGCTGGTTAGCATTCTACCTCGGGCATTCTGGGGGACTATGTCTGTAGAAGACAGAAAGGGCAAGGCCCACCCCCTCTGATGCCTTCCAAACAGTGTTAGGAATGGATTGCCTCTGGAGTGGCTTTAGTTCCTTTGGTAACCAACAACTTTGTCATTCTCTCCTAGAATTTGGTGCTCTGAAATGTCTCAATGTGGGAAAAGCTTATTTTTCCCTCTAGGAAGTTGGTTAAATGTGTGAAATGCACAGGGTTATTGATAGCAAGTGCTTGAAAATGCCTTTAGGAGATGGTGTTTTAAATCTAAACTGATTTACTCAACAGAAATATGTCTCTTCTTTTGCAATGAAAATGGGTGCGACTGGAAAACATTAAGCTTAGTGAAATAAGCCAGTCCCAAAAAGATAAATATCCTGCTTATCTCACATGTGGTAATTTATATAGAATTCCAAAAAAAAAAAAAAAGCATAGAGAAGAAGTGAACATCTTGTCATTCAGTTGTTTTTAACTCTTTCTTTATCTTCCTGTGAAACTGTGGTCTCTCTACTTTTTACTTGTTAAATACTATGGTTTCTGGTGAATTAAGCCTGTTATTCTAGAGTGGATTAAATTATGTTTTTGTGGGGGACAGCACTGTGGTGCAGCGGCTTAAACCCAGGGCTGCAGGGCTGGCATCCTATATGGGTGCCGATTCGAGCCCCAGCTGCTCCACTTCCAATTCAGCTCCCTGCTATTGCTCCTGGGAAAGCAGCGGAGGAAGGCCCAAGTCCTTGAGCCCCTACACCCACGTGGAAGACATGGAGGAAGCTTCTGGCTCCTGGCTTTAGATCGGCCCAGCTCTCTCCATTGGGGTTATTTGGGTAATGAACCAGCGGATGGAAGACCTCCCTCTCTCTGTGTCTCTACCACTCTCTGTAATTCTTTGAAATAAATAAAATGAATCTTTTGAAAAACTAAAATTTTGTTTTTGCTAAAAGTGTAAAAAAGTAATGAAGAGAGGAGATGGTTTGTGGGAGAGCAGGAAGGAGTGAAATACATTTATCTCCTTAGAATTTTGCTTATGAAATACATGACATCTGTTCTCTTTACATTAATAAAAAAGGATAAAATATTGTTATAAAATTATAAAATGTTTATATAATTATAAAATTATAAAATATTCAGCATGCACAATATGATGCTTTCACATATTTGTATATAGTTAAATGGTCATTATAAGCAAGAAAATCATCCTGTATCTAAGCTAACACAGCTACCATTTAAATATGAGTATATCAAGTGGCATCAAGGAACTTTAAGTAGAACCTCCCAGAAAGGAGCATTACCTGATTAGCTATATATCATTAATAACCATTTCTCTCCCTCTGCCTTTGTGTGAACCAGTTGTTTACAACCCACTAGAAATATGTTTTGTTAATTTTGAGCAATTTGAAAACATCGGTTGCATACAGTAGGTATGCCCTGACACATTTTTAGTGTTAAAATACTTTTATTAAATGGGACAGTCCATTTATGCTTACAGCCTTTTTAAAGATAAACCATTAGTAAGTGGAAAAAATGACATACTAAGCATTTGTCTTGCAATTTTCACAGGGCGCATGAGGAATTAACAGTGGTCAGAACTGAATTTCTTCAGGAGACAGAGAGGAATGAACCTTTACCCAGCACTAGTACCATGAGGCCTGCTGTACCGTCATCCAGTGTTGGGAATGTTCGTGGTGATTTAATGTGCAAAGGAAACCATGTCCCACAAAGCAAGTTAAGAATTCCTACCTCACAGCTACAGCTTTCACATAACTGCACACTGGACTGCTCGTACATGGTTAGATATGTTGTCTTTTTTCCTTTGGGTTTTAGATTGATGATATAATCATTTTTGATTTGGCGAAATACTGATTATGACTGAGTGATAAATGCTAATTTTCACAATTGTCTTCATCAGATAGAAAGGAAATAAGTGTATGACTTTTCACTTCATAGAATAAATGGAACCAAATGAGCACATTTTAAATTTCTTAAAAGCTGCATTTATGTTAGCTTTTAGAAACTGAATATCTTTCCCTATAACTAAAGGTATAGTTTGGAATACGTTGGCTTATTTTCCAACTGAATTTGCACTGACTGTGGTTCAAGGCATTTGTTAATGTTTTGTTGCAACATCCAGGTTTTTTTGTTTATTCTTTTTTTAACTTTTATTTAATAAATATAAATTTCCAAAGTACAGCTTATGGATTACAATGTCTTTTTCCCCCTCATAACTTCCCTCCCACCCACTACCCTTCCATCTCCTGCTCCCTCTCCCCTTCCATTCACATCAAGATTCATTTTCAATTCTCTTTATACACAGAACATCAATTTAGTATATATTAAGTAAAGATTTCAACACTTTGCACCCACACAGAAACAAAAAGTGTAAAGTACTGTTTGAGTACTAGTTACAGCATTAATTCACATTGAACAACACATTAAGGACAGAGATTCTACATGAGGAGTAAGTGCACAGTGACTCTTGTTGTTGACTTAACAAATTGACACTCTTGTTTATGGCATCAGTAATCACCCTAGGCTTTGTCATGAGTTGCCAAAGCTATGGAAGCATTTTGAGTTTGACGACTCCGATCTTATTTAGACAAGGTCATAGTCAAAGTGGAAGTTCTCTCCTCCCTTCAGAGAAAGGTACCTCCTTCTTTGATGGCCCATTCTTTCCAGTGGGATCTCACTCGCAGAGATCTTTCTTTCTTTTTTTCTTTTTTTTTTTTTTTGCCAGAGTGTCTTGGGTTTCCATGCCTAAAATACTCTCATGGGCTCTTCAGCCAGATCCAAATGCCTTAAGGGCTGATTCTGAGGCCAGAGTGCTGTTTAGGACATCTGCCATTCTGTGAGTCTGCTGTGTATCCTGCTTCCCATGTTGAATTGTTCTCTCCCTTCTTAATTCTATCAGTTAATATTAGCAGACACTAGTCTTCTTTATGTGATCTTTTTGACTCTTAGACCTATCATTCAATTTTTCTACCTCTTGAATTAGAAATGTGATCCAAACATTTCATCACAAATGGATGCTTTTTAAAGAAATCCAGTATAAGTGCTTTTTTGTGAAGTATGTAAACCTGTAATAATAAAAAGATTAACTTTTTAAGTTTTTTGCAGTTTCTTCCATTAAAAAGGAAAATCCTCATTTGCTAATAATGCATTGCCATGCTAATGCTTGTAAAATATTTCTATAGCTGAGAAATGGCTTATCAGTTTTGTGACTTAAATCAAGATTTTGTTTCCATTTTAGAAATGAAATTATAGTATTTCTATCTTGTTATTGCTTGAATGATTGATAATGTATATGGCAATGAATCATATCTTGAAATAACAATTACCACCAAACTGAATTGACTATTTTCTTCCCACCAAGAATTCTGTACAAAGCTTCACAGTCCCATCTCAAATGAAATGAATTATTTTTATGTTGCTAGGCTTGATTCCAATGAAAAAGATGGTTAAATTATACACTTCTCCTATTAAAGGGGCATGCTCTTGGTCCTCTTTTTCTTACACCCTTGCCAATGATTTAAAGGCAAGCAGCACATCATTTTTTTAGAAAAAAAATTATTTAACAAATGTAAATTTTGAAACTACAACTTTTGGATTATAGCAGTTTTCCCCCCCATAACCACCCTCCCACCTGCAAACCATCCCATCTCCTACTCCCTCTCCCATCCCATTCTTCATTAAGATTCATTTTTAATTATCTTTATATACAGAAGATCAACTTAGTATAAGTAAAGATTTCAACAGATTCACCCACACAGATGCACAAAGAATAAAGAACTGTTTGAAGAATATTTTTACCATTAATTCTCATAGTATAACACATTAAAGACAGGGATGCTACATAAGTAAGTGCACAGTGACTCCTGTGTATCAGGAGTATATCAGGAGACAGAAGACCTCTCTGTCTCTCTAAGTCTTTTAAATAAGTCTTTTAAAGTTTTTAAGTCTTTTAAATAAAAAATGTTAAAAAATTTGTATCCTAGGTTTCACCGGATGATGCAGGATGTTGTTGCATGAATTCCAAAATTGAAATCCAGAATTTGAAGAAGGAATTAAGTGACCTCAGGAGACAAGTATGTTGAAATTTAATGTGTCAATAGAAATACTAAAGTTGATTATATATTGTAAGTTTTTGGATACAGTTTCACAAAACATAACATTTTCTATGTTCATTTTAATTAATTTAGTACGATTCTATTTTAATAATGCATTTAAACTCTCACTTTGCTATTTCCCTTAAAGTTAAATTTAAAAATTTAAAATATTATTTGCCCTTAAGAACTTGAAAATTATGCATTATTCCTCTTGAGCTGGCATATTTTATTTCCTTTGAAACAGTATTTATAGTGATACTTCTTACTGTCACGGTGAAGAAAGCCAGGTTTAATAAGAGTCTCGAGAGTGTTTAAGGAAATGCTGTAGAGACTTTTCATTGCTTATTTTCACTCTTGTGAATGGATACAGAGCTTATGTGTATTTATTTCATAGATTTAATAACTTGTACAGAAAGGCCATTATACTCTGCTCCAAAATATTTTCAGCTACTATAAGATCTATCTCAAATATAGACACTTGCTTCATTTTCCTTTAACTTCTTCATATAACAAAAGGATAGACCTATTCAAATCAACTGTGGTGTACACTCATGAGAATTAAAATTATCTGGATGATGACACTGGACTTTAGTGCATCAATTTATTGAGATAGAAAGGGGCTTACTAACATTCAAGTCTAATGTATACTCTGAAAAAAATGTTGGGCCAGCATTATGATGCAACAGGTTAAGCCATGGATAGTCACTCCAGCATCCCATGTTGGAGTGCCCATTTGCTCAGCTTCCTTCTTTTTTTTTTTTTTTTTTTTTTTTTGACAGGCAGAGTGGACAGTGAGAGAGAGAGACAGAGAGAAAGGTCTTCCTTTGCCATTGGTTCACCCTCCAATGGCCGCCGCGGCCGGTGTGCTGTGGCTGGTGCACCGCACTGATCCGAAGCCAGGAGCCAGGTGCTTCTCCTGGTCTCCCATGCAGATGCAGGGCCCAAGCACTTGGGCCATCCTCCACTGCACTCCCTGGCCACCGCAGAGAGCTGGCCTGGAAGAGGAGCAACCAGGACAGAATCTGGCGCCCCGACCGGGACTAGAACCCGGTGTGCTGGCACCGCAAGGTGGAGGATTAGCCTAGTGAGCCGTGGCGCCGGCCTCAGCTTCCCTCTAATCTACCTAGGAAGGCAGCAGATGATGGCTCCAGTGCTACCCATTTGGGAGACCTGGATGGAGTTTGTGACTCCTGGGTTCAATCTGGTCCAGCCCTGCCCGTCACAACCATGTTGGGAGTGAACGAGCAGATGGAAGATCTGTTTTCCCTTTCACTTTTTTGTTCTGCATTTTAGGTGCATTTATTTTAAAAACACGTTGGTTTAAAAAGTTTTACACCAAAATAACTTCTCTCTTGAACTCATTTTCCCATACAGTTATTACAGCACCCTCAAATATTTCACATACAATAAATTTCACATGTTTAAACTAATAAAATTCAATGTCCGATACTGTATTCCCAACATTGTATGACCATTACCACTGTAAACTTAGGCATATTTTTCACCATCAAAATAAGCCTTGTATAAGTTATCAATAACCACTTCAGTCCCTCTGTCTTCTCTAGTCCTAGGCAATCACTTTCTTCAGGTCTCTACAGATTTACCTGTTCTTGACAGTTCTTATAGATAGGGTGCTACAGTATATTTTTCTTGGTAACTGGCTTCTAGCAGGTAGCATAATAATTTCACAGTTGATTCATGTTGTGGCATGTATCAGAACTTCTTTCTATTTATTGTCAAATAATTTTTATTTTTTTAATTTATGTATTTGAGAGGTAGAGTTACAGACAGTGAGAAGGAGAGACAAAGATCTTCCTTCTGTTGCTTCATTCCCCATATTACATTCAACAGGAATGTATACATGAACAGAAGGAGGTGAATTGAAACATGTGGTGATATTTTTCAAAGTACAGATTACACCCTAATAAACTCATTGTTAAATTGAAAATATCCTCAGTGAAAAATGCACTTAATACACCTAGTCTTGCCAACATCCTCGCTTGTGATTGTGGTTGAGTGGGAGCTGTTTAACTGCTGCTGTTCAGTGTCATGGGAGAGCAGTGTCTGCATATCCCCAACTTGGGAAATGCTCCAAATTCAGAGTGTGTGTCCTAGAGAATGTGTATCACTTGTGCACAGTCATAAACATGAAAAATCAGAAGTCAGACTATCACAAGTATAGGCTATCACAAGTCTGTTATAGGCTGAGTGTACCTTGGAATTAAATGTTCCAGCTATGATTTAACAATAAAATTATAAAGGAGTGACAAAAATATCTTATAAGGTAGAGGTGAAACATTTTCAGTAGCAACTGGCTGACACCCTCAAAGATAATATCAGAGATTTACTGGAGCTCATAGTTCATTATTACCCTCTGTAAAAAGATGAGACAAAGGATGTAAGAACAAATGAAGTAAAATCAAAGATAAGCCCGTAAGATATTCAACATGTGGAAGAGAAATTCTGTAGCTGGATAAAGAATGTAACTTTTTATATGTGAATTTCAATAAATACAGCTTTTTAAAATTTTCTGTATCATTGCAGTACACTTTTGTCATTACAGTGAATTTATTTCTTAAATTTCTGTCATTCACTTGGCCCTTCTTGTAATTTCACTCTTTTTAAAATAATGCCCCTAGGAAAATTGAGGATTACATAGCATTTCTCATGGAAGTTGAGAGACATTTTGTTGTGTTAACAATATTGTAATATTATATTCCTATGGCTATGTGGAAACAAAACCTATTAAATCACAGAATAAAATGTAATGAAATGCTCCAAAAATTTTCTATTTTTTGAATGTATACCTAGCCTATGTATCTTTATTTCATATATTTCAGAATAAATTCTATAGAACAAATTCTATAGAAACTCCATTATACTCTTAGACAAAATTCATATGTTTTGATTAATTTACAATCTATTGGAAAAATTTGTCATACATGTTAGGCTATTCATGTATTCATATACAGATGTAAATACATCTGAACTAGAGAATTGTCTAGATCTTGCCACTATACTTTTTAAAATCAATGTGTTGAGATACAAGGGAGCTTCCTAAATGTACACTATGAAAAATATGCATTGGTTTAAAAAAGTTGCATGAAAATGAACTTATCTGTTAAGTCCATTATTTCCACAAACCTTTTAATGTAACCTCATATATTTTAAATAAGTTCATCCATTTAATTTAATAAAATTCACTGACCCTTAGGATATTTCCCAGAGTTATATGACCATCACAACTATCAACTTTAGCACATGCTTAGCAACCTAGAAAGAAACCTTATACCAGTTACCCATCGCCAATCAACTCCTCTATCTTCCCTAGTCCTGGGCAATCAAATTTTTCTCAGGTCTCCAAGGAGACATTTCATATAAATAGGGTCCTACAGTATGTAGTTCTTTATGACTGGCTTCTTGTATTTAGGTATTTTCTGGGTTCGCCTTGTTGTAGCTTGTGTTAGTACTTTTTTATTGTCAAATATTCTTGTATTATATAGTGCAATACTGTTCTGTTGTATAAATTATCCAGTTCATCAGTGGATTAACATTTAGGTGGTTTCTACTTTTTGACTATTATTAATGCTGCTTTGAGCATTCATTTGCGAGTAATTTTGTGAGAATTAGTGTTTTCCTCCTTGCCATTGGATTCTATCCATCTCTGGCTTAACTGTACCTGTTTTCCATCTCTCCACTTTTCTTTGTGCTGTCCACTCTTCCTTTTAGTTTCTGTTCATCTAACCTTGTTTATGCAGATCGAGGCCCAAATTTCCCTTTTTTTCAGTAAGCTTTTCATTCTGTGACATTTTTATCTCTTACAGGCATAACTGTTTCCAGTACTTGTCAGCTACTTTGTACATAGCAATGTAACCCTTAGTTTTACATAGCATTTTGTTTTTTTCATAGGAGATAATCTTCTCTAAATAGAAATGTAACTCAGAGGAAAATATCTGATGTGCATGTCACTTTTCCTTGTATATATTGAAGATAGTTTAGAAGACATTAAAATAAATACTTTATGCTGTATTAAAATGTATTTGTGAGACTTTGGCATATATTTTTCATATAAGTATTAGAAAATGCAATATAAAGTCAGTACTGTATTCATAGTACATTTTGTATATCTCTTTATCCATTGATAGATATTCTAGTTATATCTATCCTTTTGGGTACTCCAAATATATGTTATCTGAAAACTGGTGTGTGGCTATCTTTTGGTGTCCTTGCTTATATTGTTAATGTCTTTTACACTGCCATGAAAGTTGAGTAATGATACATGTATGATTCTGAATTCCAACTGTAATCCTAACTCTTCAGTGAGCCCTTGAGAATGAGTTATTTTGAGACTATAAATTTAATTCCTCATCAAGAATGGATACTAAATTATTGTGGAAGCTTTATTTTCACCATGGAATATACTTCCTCTGGATTTTTGTTTTTTTATTTTTTGATAGAGTGGACAGTGAGAGAGAGAGAGACATAGAGAAAGGTCTTCCTTTGCCGTTGGTTCACCCTCCAATGGCTGCCGCGGTCAGCGCGCTGCGGCCAGCACACCGCGCTGATCCAATGGCAGGAGCCAGGTGCTTCTCCTATCTCCCATGGGGTGCAGGGCTTAAGTACTTGGGCCATCCTCCACTGCACTCCCTGGCCACAGCAGAGAGCTGGCCTGGAAGAGGGGCAACCGGGACAGAATCTAGTGCCCCGACCGGGACTAGAGCCCAGTGTGCCGGCTCCGCAAGGCGGAGTATTAGCCTAGTGAGCTGCGGCGCCGGCCTTCTCTGGATTTTTAAAAGGAAATAGTTGTAAGAGAAAAGATAAAAATGACTACTATGACATGGTTTTGCAGAGTGACATAGTGCTACCACGACTGCATGTATAAAAACAAGCTTTTCCCCTACTGTGCTCATCAACCTTTACACAGGCATACTTTATTCAGTTCATATCAGTGTACAATGGCTATTAAGCTTGTTCATAATTCTTGAGGTATTTTCTGTAAATTCTTGTAGAAATGACTTAGGAATATGGCATAGAATTATTAGTCACTTTCAAGGGTACCCTCTGTCAAAAGTATAATAATCGATGGCATTTGACCAACTCAATAGCAACTAATTTTCCAGAAGGTTCTCATCTCACAAATGGAGGTTCTCATCTACCAGAGAGTAATTGGGTTGATATATTTTATGGACACAACTTGGAAGAGAATAATTGGATTGGGAAATAGAGATATCTGACTCAGGCCTCCAAGTAATATAGTTAGGTTTATGTCTGAAGAGAACCTCAACAGACTGCTAAAGTTGTATCTATGGCAGAGGGGATTCCAACGAAAATGGAAGTGACCCATAATTTGATGCCTGTGAAAAGTCTTGCATTAGAAAAGAATTTCAACATGAAGTATGCTGGTCAACATCCTAACATATCTAGTATCAATATTAGAAAACAACACTAGGATCAAAGACACACCCTTTAGAATCATTAGCAAATGTACTAGACTGGTAGTCTGCAAAGGTAATCCCCATCAGGTAATGGTTTGTGTGGGTGTAGTTGAAGATTTAACCTATGAGAAATGAAAGAGAAGTAAGAAATGGCCTGAGCGATGAAGTGAGGCCTAGGAGTATAGATTAAGCAACTTCAGGTGAAGCATTGAGACTTAAGGAACTTTTGAGACAGACTTAGAAATGGAATACAAAGAGTGGTTGAGTAGAATCCAGCAGTCACTGCATTTAGAAGTGAAGTGGGCTTATAGGAGCCAAGAGAAAGGTCTAATCACTAATTGCTACTGCTGCTGTGGATGAAAGCAGTGGAAAAACTAAACAAAGCATCCTGGATATGTCTCAAAAATATTGCATTGAATTATACCCTTGGAAAACATATTTAGGGCCAGGGAGTTGCACAGTCATCTATGTGACCCCACAATTATCTGTGTATCAGGCCATGCATTCACATAGGACAGTACAGAAAAAAAAAAAAAAAAAAAACAAGAATCAAACATGGTAAATGCTGGTATTTTATAGAAAAGGTAAACTTTGTTTAAAGTTAGGTCATTAATGTCAAAGGAAAAAAAAAGAAGCTTCTAAACACGGTTAAGAAATGATCTTGTTTATCTCATCCTGAAATCAGGTGAAGATGAAATATGTAGTAAGAATCAAATGTGAATTTTTCCAAAAATCCTATTAGTAGCATATGATTTAATTAAACCTGGAATATCTTGAATATTCAAGTTTTTGGACAAAAGTTTCTAGGGAATCTTTATAATGTAAAATATAACCACTCTTTCAAAAATAGCTGTTTATGGGCCAGCTACATTGCACAGTAATTAATCCTCTGCCTGCGGCACTGGCATCCCGTATGGGTGCTGGTTCTAGTCCTGGCTGCCCCTCTTCCAATCCAGCTCTCTGCTATAGCCTGGGAAAGCAGCAGAAGATGGCCCACGTGCTTCTGCCTCTGCATGCACATGGGAGACCTGGAAGAAGCACCTGGCTCCTGGCTTTGGATTGGCACAGCTCTGGTCATTGTGTCCATCTGGGGAGTGAACCAATGGAAGGCCTTTCTCTCTTGTCTCTCCCTCTCACTGTCTGTAACTCTACCTCTCAATTAAATAAATAAAATAATCTTTAAAAAATTTTTAGAAAATAAAAAGTTGCTGTTAAAAATAATTCATTAACAGTATTTGGGTTTTTTAAACTCTGTATTTGTTTTTCATTTTTACTAGAAAGACAGCAAGAGAGGGACAAGGTGAGGATGAGAGAGGGGGTGAGAAAGAGATCTTTCATTTATGGGTCCACTACTGAAATACCTACAGTAGCCTAGAGCTGGAGCCCAGAATTCAATCCAGTTCTACCATGTAGGTGCAGGATCCAAGCACTTGAGACATCATTTGCTGTTTCACTGAGTGTTCATTAGCAGGAATCTAGATTAGAATCCAAGTTGGCCAAACTCCATGCAGACATTCTGATTTGGGTTGCAGAAATCTCTAGTAGCATCATAGCCACCGTACCTCTATCTTTAATGAATGAATTTTGATAATTTGAAATCCACAAAAGATAGTGTTGAAAGTGTAAGTCAACCTGAACTCTTTTTTGGGAAGTCATTATTTTTGAAATCTGATTATTATCTGATTTTATAGAATATTACTCATTAACTCATGGGGAATAATACTATTAGAAAGAAGTCTATATTTTAAAAAATAATTTTCACATTTTCTTAAGTCTAAAGATGAACAGCAACACATAATGCTGCTTGCTGAGTTAAATCAAGCTCTGCAGGACAAACTGGATGAAGAGATGAAGAAAAGTGGTGATTTAGGAGACAAGATAACTCAGTAAGATTTTAGTATTTCAGGTTATATCAATTATTCTTTAATTAACTTATCTATAGTTTGACTATGTTAAAGCCTAAATACACATTTTCTTATGTTTTCATAATTGAACTGTACCCTGCAAAAGTTTACTTCTGAAACTCACAGAACCATCTGGAACCTTTTATATTTTTTGAATCCCAAAATATAACATTTTCTGTTTCATGATTTCATAAACAGTAATAACAATGCCCTGGCACATAATGTCAACTGAATTCTTCTTAATGTATCTTCAGCTTCTTTTTCTGGAGATACATTTGCTGTCTTTGATAATATTTCCATTTTTGGTAACGATCTTCTCTTAAACATCCAAATATTCAAATATTTAAAATATATCAGCATCATTCTTTCATAAAATTAAAATTTATATTTTTAGCTATAAAATATTTCATGAGATGTGCTAATTTTCTTTGTGTATCCCTCCAGGATATACTGTATATATACAGTATATATACACTGTATATACTGTATGCATTTAACTGTTTTAAATATATATGTGTACCTATTGCATGTATATGCACATGTATACATATTATATTTGATACATAAAAATGTATGACCTCTTCCAGGCCAGCTTTCTGCTGTGGTCCAGGAGTGCAGTGGAGGAAGGCCCAAGTGCTTGGGCACTGCACCCCATGGGAGACGAGGAGAAGCGCCTGGCTCCTGCCTTCGGATCAGCATGGTGCACCGGCTGCAGCGCACCAGCCGCGGCGGCCATTGGATGGTGAACCAACGGTAAAGGAAGACCTTTCTCTCTGTCTCTCTCTCTCACTGTCCACTCTGCCTGTCAAAAAAAAAGAGAAAACAAACTTCCAAGGTCAGAGGAGTCCTTTAATTCTTACCTCTCTCTATTTTTATTGCAAACTAGAAACTACTGGATTTTCTAATATAACCCTCTGAAAAAATGCAGCCTTCTGTGATTTTATTGGAGTTCATCCTATTAGACAATAAATATTCAGAAATACTGCCTTTTGAAAATTTGATTTTACCTGAGACAAAGAAGAAGTTAGGGGAGAGAGAGTGTGTGAGTGAGAGTAAGATAAAGAGCACACAAAACATTCCCATTCACTGGTTTACTCCTAAAATAACCAGATCTCATGTGAGGCCAAAGCTAAGAGCTGGGAACTCAAGCCAGGGGTCCCATGTGATTTATAGGAACCCAATTACTTGAGCCATCCCTGCTTCCTTCCAGTGCCTACATTGGCAGAATGGTAGACTCAGGAGCAATAGGCAAGAAAAAAACAAAAGCACTCTGATGCCCAGTCCCACGAATCTTTTTGACATAATCTCTTCACCTTGGGCTTCCAAAGGAGCCAGAATAGGACAGTATCGTGAATGTTCTTTAATTCCTAAGACCCATATGGTGATTTGAGGCACCACCTAAAGTTTTTCTGAAGTTTTATTGTCCCTTGTACAGTCATCATCTTTGCTTCATCTCTGGATCCTGTTTGCCTAGCAGCACTCTGGATTTGATTTTATTCCAGAAACCACCTTTTATTTTACTTTTTTTTTTTCACAATTGCATGGTGATTTGTTATGTGGAGATGCTGTAATTCACATATATGGATTTAGATACTTGAAGCCAATAAGTCATAGCTCCTTTAAATTTGGTAGTCTTCCTTTAGTTTCTCTCTCACATCAGTTTTACCTTCAGCTTCCTGAAGAATGGGCCCCTTGTCTTCCAGGTCTTGGTATCCTTTCTTGACAGTTCCTTCAAAACCTCAAGTTGCCACACAGTCTCTTTGATGTCCTTTTGGTTTTCATTCTTCCTCTTTTGTAGGCCCTTTCAGCTTCCACCTCCCTCTGGTCTGAAGACATTTAACCTATTGTAGTCTTTGTTTCAATTTCCTAAAGTTACAACTCCCTGTATCTAGTGTCACCATCTAGTGTATCTGGGGCACCACCTTCTGTTGCCCTCTCAGGCACATTTGTAGGGAGCTGAACCAGAAGCAGAACACCAAGGAGTTGAACCAGTGCTCCAGTATGGAATTCCAGCATCACAGCCAGCAGCTCAATATACTGTACACAATGCCAGCTTTGGTGTTGATAGTTGCTTTTTTTGGACCTTACCTGGGACATCAGTGGGAATATCAATATGTTGTTTCACTTTCTCGTCTTTGGGTGGCTAATTTCTAAGTCCGAGTTTGCTTGAGAGATTCAGGTGGAAGCAGCATCACATTTTACAGCCTAGCAAAAGTCACTCAGCATGTGTGCCCTATTCTGTTCACTAGATACACAGTGCTTTGTCCAGCTCACACTCAGGAGAGAAAATTTCATGGAAAAATTGTCAAAGGGTTTGTAGACATGCTCTAAATGTACTACTTTTAAGTATCAGTTAATGGTTTTATTTGAGGGAAATGACTCCTTCTCCACTCAGTACCAGGGAAACTCCATCAAGCTTTTCTCTTGCTATTGTTTAATATGTGCCCTTATTTTGTGGAAAACATCAAATGATGACAAGTCAGTTTCATTGACTGAAACATTTTCATTCACAAAAGTATACAAATCACATCATAAACTTTTATCCTCTGAATTGTGATTTCTCATTAACCTCAAGGGGAAAAATGGAATTTAGGAATTATAGTGTAGTTTTAGTTGCTTTAATTGCTATTCACTTTTAATCAATGCTTATATTCTTTGATAACTAATTTACATGAGTAGTAATGTAATAATGGTATTATTTTCATTATAATTCAAATTTCAGTCAATGTGTATTGAAGATAAATATTTTAAACTTTGGCTTGTTTTTTACTTTAAAATTTCTCTCAGAATCACTGATTCAAAACTAAAAGAAATAAATAAAAACATTAATATATTTTAATGATTTTTTAAATTACCTTTTTATTTTGCTTTAGAAAAAAGCATCATCTCAAAAAAGTTCCGAGTATCTAATGGAGAGTGATGACATTCCAAAAAGTATACAAAAAGAACACAGAATCCATGTTGGGATATCTACACTCTCCAAAATGAAAGCTCCTCAGGAAGCCATTTCTAAAGAATTGGAGGAATATAAGCAACTCCTTCTAGAGGGATTTGAAGCTTTGATAAGCAAACAAGATGAGATCATTCAGGGTGTAGAAGCTTTTTCAAAGCAAGTGAATGAGTAAGTCAAAACATAGAATCGCAGACAATAGCTTACATTCGCTAATTTGCCACTAAAGCATAATTCTTAGTGAAACAGATTCCTGAGATTAGTAAGGATATAATCTACCTAGACAAAGTGATTTTGGAAAATAATGTTAGTAAATGAAATTACCAGTAAATTTTTAGTGCAGAACAATTTATGTAAATGTTAACAACTCTGTTAAGTTCAAGATTACAACTTAAGTGTCTAGCATCTCTTCCTCCCCCTCCTCCACCTGTTGGTACAATATGGCACTTGTCTAGTTACCTTTCCTTTATTGTGATCATTGCTATTACCACCAAAGGACGCCTTGAGAAAGATTAAGAAAGAGAGGAAGGAAAGTATAGTGTCTGGAAGAAAGAAAGAGCAAGTCCCACCTTTGACGTCTTCCTAGCTGCTTTAGTTGTTGCTGAATACTTACTTGGCTATCTCATTCCCCACAGTCATTGTTGTTCTGAGTTATCTCTCAATGCCAAAAATCAAGCATTTGCTTAATTTCTCCCAAAAAGTGGGTGAAAAAAGCAGGGCTGTCAAAAGTAAGCACCTGAAAATGTCTTTGGTGGTATTCTAAATCTCTAACTTAGTTTTCTATCCTTTTTAAAAAGTTACTGTTTCATATATTTAAGTGGCAAAACATGATGTTTTCAAATATTTATATATTAGAAAATGTTTACTAGCATCAAAGAAATCAACATCCATTATATCAGAATTGTTATTTAAATAAAATATTTCTAATGGCATGCACAAGGATTTTTGAGAATAGAGCCTTTTGGGAGGAAGCAGATGTCACCGGATCAGTCATACAGCATTGAAAGGCATCCTTTTCCCTTGTACTGGGTTTGAGTCACGTTGTGAAATTTTCAACTTTAAAAATTAAAAGGCCTTAATTATACAGAAACTGTGCTCTGACACATTTTCAGTATTAAAACACTGTTTATTGTGCATGCCCATTGACTCTTTCTTTTAAAAAATGAAATTCATGTAAGAATTATTAAGGGGAAAATGAAATACTAAACATTGGTTCTTTCAATCTTCGCAGAGCTAATGAAGTGTTAGCAGAGGTCAGAACTAAAAATTTTCTCCTGGAGAAACAACAGACTGGAACATTAACCAAGTCTATTTCTACGCAAACTGTTTCTACGCAAACTTCGGTAGCGTCACTTAGCGTTGGAAATTGTGCTAATAGTTTCTGGCTCAGCAGAGATCTTACTCCACAACAAAACTTGGAGACTCCTACTTCAGCAACTCAGGCTTCACATCACAACACTGCAGAGTCTTTGGACACGGTTAGATATATTGCCTCTTTCCCCTTGGGTTTCAGGTTGTTCATATACTTCTTATTTTTAGTTTGTTGAAGTACTTAGTTTGATTGACATATGTATGCTAGTAATGGTTGTAATTATCCTCATTAATGTAGACATGAAACGCATGTTGCAGCTAATTTTTAAATATATATTTATTTATTTGAGAAGCAGAGATACAGACAGAGGGAGAGACAGAGAGATCTTCCATTTGCGATTCACTCCCCAAATGGGTGCAAAAGCTGGAGCCTAGCCAATCTGAAGTCAGAAACCAGTGGCTTTCTCCAAGTCTCCCATGCAGGTGCAGGGGTCCAAGTACCTTGACCATCTTCCACTGCTTTCCCAGGCAATAGCAGTGAGCTGGCTCAGAAGAGGGGCAATGGGGACAAGAACCAGCACCTGTATGGGATTTCAACACTGCAGGCAGAGGCTTAGTCCACTATGCCACAGAGCCATCCTCAATATTTTGCAACTATTTAATAAACTTAACAAATACAACTAAACTGACATATTTGCAAACATTTCAAAACTGCTTTAAGTTAGGTTTTGATAATTGAATATTTTTACCTAGTAATTAAAGATATACTTTGAGATCTGCTAATATATCTTTAACTTGATTTTCACTTGTGGTCCAAGACACTTTTAAGTTTTGTGCACCATCACATAATGCCTTCACCTATGATTTCACTATGACTGTTGTTAAAGCAAGGTTTCTCCATGTTCCTAACATTGAGCATTTTTTGAATCTCTCACCATTATATGAAGTTTAACCTTGCCACTTAACACACTTACAGTGATAATAAATGGCTACATGTATGTTTTTTGCTAAATTTTCATTCCAAACTGGAATTCTAATTTAATCCGAGCATGTTTTGGCCTGTGTATAAGTGATTCTATAATTTTATTATTTGTTATACAAATACATTATTATAAAATAACAAGAATGAAAATTAGCCTGAAAATTATCCACTGATTGGATAATTTGCATATAGAAATCTTTGTTGACCATTGAAATATAAAATATTGAGACCAGTTTTTATAGGGTAAAACTTATCTGCTTGTCAAGAAACTGCTTCCAAATTCTTTTCTCTGCAACAAAATACATGTATTTAATACTTGTAAAACTGTAAAAATATTTGCAAAATTATAAAAACAATGTAATTTATAAACTGGCAAGTATAATTTCCTCTGTATGTTAAAATAGTTATAATTCTATCTTGAACTACAACAGTTTAAATGGGCAAACTAACTTTTTATTTTGTTTAAACTCAGTACATATTTCCTACTTCTTAAAATATTTATGTGATGGACAGAATTATAGAGAGAGAAGAGAGGCAGAGATACAAATCAGTCTTCCATTCACTGGTTCACTCTTTGAATGACCACAATGGCTGGGGTTTGGCCAAGCTGAGGCCGGGAGCCAGGAGCTTCTTCCAGGTTTCCGACATGGGTGACAGCTTACAAACACTTGGACCATCTTCCACTGCTTTCCCAAGTGCATGAGCAGGGAGATAGACTGCATGGAAGCAGAGCAGTCAGGACTTGAACTCACACCCATATGGGATGCCAGAGCTGCAGGCAGCAGCTTAACTTGCTGTGCCACAGTGCCAGTCCCACATACTGATTTATAAAAGATTTGAGTTCTCCCTCAAATACAGCAGGATGTCAAAACTATAATTTCAACATACCAATAATCACTGAAAAACTATAGAGAGGTGTGCATATGTGCAGTGTTCATAGCTATGAAATTAATCTCTAAAAGACAATGCTGCATTATTTTCTGAGCAGCAATCTCAAGTATAATTTAGCCATAGCCTGTCAGTACATCATTACTGAGTGAGTACATTTGTTTCTGTATTTGATGTGCTTTGTTACTGCTATGGAGTTCACTTTCTGAAATATCCCTCCAACTCTTCTCCATCTTTCAAGTGTTATTTAAAAAGAATTTTCAGAAAGACTGCAAACTCAAGAGAGAAAAACACATTTCAATTTTGGTTTCATATTGATCTTTTTAGTAATTTTCTTGTTGGAATTGTTGACTTTTAGGTAGCAAGTGGCACTCCCTTTCCCTTTCTGAGTTCATTGGAATTGCAGCAGCCTGCACATAAATTGGTCATCTGACACTGGACTCAGGTGACCCAAGCAGCATTTTAAGCTCTGCACCAAATACCTGCCATGAAAGTGTCTTGTAAAAGGTCATCTAATATTTGAAAGTTTTCACTTGTGGGTATGAGCTGAACCACAACAACCTCCTACCAGTAAGGATGAAAACAGTATTCAACACTCAAGGCCCTTTGACTAATTGCTCTTTGAAGGGAAGATCCCTCCCTATACTCTGGATATTTGGTTTTACACTATGAGATTGTATATCAAAGGCAGTTGTCCTCAGCTGTCATATCTGGTGTAAAGCAGTAAAGAATGAAAGAAAACCTGGAGGAGAATTTTTGTAAAGGGAGGCCACTTCTACAAGTACCCATTACTTTAACATTCAGTTAGCCATCCATCCATCCATCCATCCATGCATCTATATATGTGAATGATAGCGCAACAGGGAGAGCAAGAAATCTTCCATCCAGTGATTCACTCCCTGAATGTTGACAACTGCCAGGATGGACCAGGCTGAATCAGGAGCCTGGAACTCCAACTGGGTCTCTAACAAGTGTAGCATAAACCCAGGCATCATTGCCACAATCTGCTGCCATCCAGGCACACCAATAAGAAGCTGGATTTGAATAATGGATGAAAGCTGATCCCTAGATACTCTGATGTCATCCTGTCACACCACAATGCCCACCATCCATGTATTCATTTTCCCCCCAATCCTGGGGTTTATTGATTGCATTAAAATTTCTAAAAATTTTAAGTGTTTTTTTTATTTTAACTTTTAATTAGTTTTTAACAGACTCATTTTACTTTGTACATGTAGTCCTAAGGACCTAATAACTTTCCCCTCCACCTTTACACTCTCCCCATCTCTCCCTCCCAAACTTTTTCCTCCCCCCCTTATTTTTAGTTTTTGAGATAACATTTCAAATTTACATTGCAGTACGAAGGCTTAACACTTCCCAGAATAAGAAGTTTAACAAGCAAAAAGCAAAAGACCCTAGTTTAGTGGGAAAAATAGACAATGGTATAAAAATAATGTACAATAAATTCTGAAGTAGTCACAGATCATTGAAACTAGAGTAATATAACACATTTAACCACTGGATTCACAAAGATATATAACAAAAGTTTACAAAACAGTCTTTTCAGTAATGCTAATACACATAGACATTTCTTTTTTCTTCTATTTTATTTTTAATTTTAGCCCCTACAAATAAAGGAGAGCATGCAGTATTTGTTTTTCTAGGTCTGGTTTATTTCAGTCATCATGATGTCCTCCAGTGGCATCCATTTGGCTTCAAGTGGTAGAATTTCCTTCTCTTCTTTATACCTGAATAATATCCCATTGTGTATATCTACCACATTTTCTTTATCCATTTTTCTGATGGTGGACACCTTCATTGATTCCCAATGTTGGCTCTTGTGAAGAGCTTCTATGAACATAATTATGAAGGTATCTCTTAATAGTATTCAAGTCTTTGAGATATACCCAATGTGGGATTGTTGGATCATATGGCAAATCTAGTTCTAGTTTGTTTTTTTTTTCAGATATCTCCACACTATTTTCCACAGTGGCTTCAGTAATTTATATTTCCAAAAATAGTGTTCTCCTTTCTCTACATCCTCACCAGTACTCGTTGCTCTCTGTTTTGGATTTTAGCCATTTTGACAGGGGTGAGGTGATAGCTCATTGTGGTTTTGATTTGCATTTCCCTGATGGCTTGGGATGCTGAGCCTGTTTTCACATATTTGTTGGCCATTTGTATTTCTTCTTTTGAGAACTGTCTATTAAAGTCCTTTGCCCATTTCTCAACTGGATTATTTATTATTGTTGAGTTTTTAAAGTTACTGATACATCTGGAATATTAATCCTTTGTCAGAAAAGTGATTTGCAAATATTTCCCCATTCTTTTGGATGTCTCTTCACTCTACTGATTATTTTCTTTGCTGTGCAAAAGCTGCTGAGTCTGATATAGCCCCATTTATTTAGTTCTGCTTTTGTTGGCTGTGCTTGGGGATCTTATCCAATAAGCCATCCCCTACAGCAGTGTCTTGGAGTGATTTTGCTATGTGTTCTTCCAGCAACTTCATAGTCTCAGGTCTAAAATTTAAGTCTTTTATCCAGCTTGAGTTTATTTTTGAATACGGTGATAGGTATGGATCTAATTTCATTCTTCTATACATATAAATCCAGTTTTGCTTGCACCATTTGTTCAAGAGACTATCCCTACTTCCACTGTTTGGTCTGAGCAATTTTGTCAAAAATCAGTTGGCTTGTATGTATGCAGATTGATTTCTGAGCTCTCTGGTCAGTTCCATCATTCTATGTATTGTTTTTTTTTTTACTTTTATTTAATGAATATAAATTTCCAAAGTACAGAATATGGATTACAATGGCTTTCCCCCCATAACTTCCCTCCCACCCCCAACCCTCCCCTTTGCTGCTCCCTCTCCCCTTCCATTCACATCAAGATTCATTTTCAATTCTCTTTATATTCAGAAGATCAATTTAGTATAAATTAAGTAAAGATTTCATCAGTTTGCACCCACACAGAAACACAAAGTATAAAGTACTGTTTGAGTACTAGTTATAGCATTAATTCACATTGAACAGCACATTAAGGACAGAGATCCTACATGAGGAGTAAGTGCACAGTGACTCCTGTTGTTGACTTAACAAATTGACACTCTTGTTTATGGCATCAGTAATCACCCTAGGCTCTTGTCATGAGTTGCCAAGGCTATGGAAGCCTTTTGACTTCACCGACTCTGATCATATTTAGACAAGGTCATAGTCAAAGTGGAAGTTCTCTCCTCCCTTCAGAGAAAGGTACCTCCTTCTTTGATGACCTGTTCTTTCCACTGGGATCTCACTCACAGAGATGTATTGGTTTTTATGCCAGTAATATGCTGCTTTGATCACTATAGCTTTGTAGTATGCTTTGAAGTCAGGTAGATGCCTCCAGCTTGACTTTGCTCATTCAGGATTGCTTTGGCTATTCTGGGTCTTTTGTGATTCCATAAAAGTTTTAGGATTACTTTTTCTAGTTTTGTAAAGAATGTCATTGGTAGTTTGATAGGGATTGCATTGAATCTGTAGATTGCTTATATAGAATGGACATTTTAATGATTTTAAATCTTTCTTTTCTTTTCTTTTTTCATTTTTTTAACTTTTATTTGATGAATATAAATTTCCAAAGTACAGAATATGGATTACAATGCCTTCCTCCCCATAACGTCCCTCCCACCCGCAATCATCCACTTTTTCACTCCCTCTCCCCTTCCATTCACATCAAGATTCATTTTCGATTCTCTTTATATACAGAAGATCAGTTTAGCATACATTAAGTAAAGATTTCAACAGTTTGCTCCCACACAGAAACACAAAGTATAAAGTACTGTTTGAGTACTAGTTATAGCATTAAATCTCAATGTACAGCACACTAAGGACAGAGATCCTACATGAGGAGTAAGTGCACAGTGACTCCTGTTGTTGACTTAACAAATTGACACTCTTGTTTATGGCATCAGTAATCACCCTAGGCTCTTGTCATGAGCTGCAAAGGTTATGGAAGCCCCCTGAGTTCACTGACTCTGATCTTATTTAGACAAGCAAACTTTCAAAGTGGAAGTTCTCTCCTCCCTTCAGAGAAAGGTACCTCCTTCTTTGATGACCCATTCTTTCCACTGGGATCTCACTCGTGGAGATATATCATTTAGGTTTTTTTTTTTTTCCCCAGAGTGTCTTGGCTTTCCATGCCTGAAATACTCTCATGGGCATTTCAGCTGGATCCGCATGCCTTAAGGGCTGATTATGAGGCCAGAGTGCTGTTAGGACATTTGCCATTCTATGGGTCTGCTGTGTATCTCATTTCCTATGTTGGATCATTCTCTCCCTTTTTTATTCTATCAGCTAGTATTTGCAGACACTATTCTTGTTTATGTGATCCCTTTGGTTCTTAGTCTATCATTAGGATCAATTGTGAACAGAAATTGATCACTGGGACTAGTGAGATGGCATTGGTACATGCCACCTCGATGGGATTGAATTCAAATCCCCTGGTATGTTTCTAACTCTACCGTTTGAGGTAAGTCAGCTTGAGCATGTCCCGAATTGCACATCTCTTCCCTCTCTTATTCCCACTCTTATATTTAACAGCGATCACTTTTCAGTTAAGTTTCAGCACTTAAGAAGAATTGTGTATTGATTATAGTATTCAACCAAAAGTATTAAGTAGAACAAACAAAAAAAATACTAAGAGGGATAACATATTAAGCTGCTCATCAACAGTCAGAGTGAGGGCTGATCAAGTCACCATTTCTCATAGTGTTCATTTCACTTTAACAGGTTTCCTTTTTGGTGCTCAGTTAGTTGTCACCTATCAAGGAGAACAAGTGGCATTTGTCCCTTTGGGATTGGCTTACTTCACTCAGCATAATGTTTTCCAAATTCCTAACAGGGATCACTTTTCAGTTAAATTTAGACACCTAAGAATAATTGTGTGTTAATTACAGAGTTCAACCAATGGTACTAGGACAAAAAAAAATACTAAAATGGATAAAGTATTACATTGTACATCAACCGTCAGGACAAGAGCTGATCAAGTCACTGTTTCTCATAGTGTCCATTTCACTTCAACAGGTTTCCCCTTTGGTGCTCAGTTAGTTGTCTCCGATCAGGGAGAACATATGATATTTGTCCCTTTGGGACTGGCTTAATTCACTCAGCATGATGTCCTTCTTGTTCCAAATGACTGGGTTTTGTTGTTTTTGACTGCTGTATAGTATTCTATAGAGTACATGTCCCATAATTTCTTTATCCAGTCTACTGTTGATGGGGATTTGGTTTGGTTCCATGTCTTAGCTATTGTGAATTGACCTGCAATAAACATTAATGTGCAGACTGCTTTTTTGTTTGCCAATTTGATTTCCTTTGGGAAAATTCCAAGGAGTGGGATGGCTGGGTTGAATGGTAGGGTTATTTTCAGGTTTCTGAGGAATCTCCAGACTGACTTCCATAGTGGCTTGACCAGTTTGCATTCCCACCAACAGTGGGTTAGCGTCCCTTTTTCCCCACATCCTCGCCAGCATCTATTGTTGGTAGATTTCTGAATGTGAGCCATTCTAACTGGGGTGAGGTGGAACCTCATTGTGGTTTTGATTTGCATTTCCCTGATTGCTAATGACCTTGAACATTTTTTCATGTGCCTGTTGGCCATTTGGATTTCCTCTTTTGAAAAATGTCTGTTGAGGTCCTTGGCCCATCTCTTAAGTGGGTTGTTTGTTTTGATGTTGTGGAGTTTCTTGATCTCTTTGTAGATTCTGGTGATCAACCCTTTATCAGTTGCATAGTTTGCAAATATATTTTGCCATTCTGTCAGTTGGCTCTTCTCTTTCCTGACTGTTTCTTTTTCCGTACAGAAACTTCTCAATTAGATGCAATCCCAAATGTTAATTTTGGCTTTGACTGCCTGTGCTTCTGGGGTGTTTTCCAAGAAGTCATTGCCGGTACCTATATCTTGCAGGGTTTTTCCAATGCTCTCTAATAATTTGATGGTGTCAGGTCATAGATTGAAGTCTTTAATCCATGTTGAGTGGATTTTTGTGTAAGGTGAAAGGTAGGGGTCTTGCTTCATGATTGTGCATGTGGAAATCCAATTTTCCCAGCACCATTTATTGAATAGACTGTCCTTATTCCAGGGATTGGTTTTGGATCCTTGATCAAATACAAGTTGGCTGTAGATATTTGGATTGATTTCTGGTGTTTCAATTCTGTTCCATTGGTCTACCCATCTGTTTCTGTACCAGTACCATGCTGTTTTGAATACAACTGCCCTGTAGAATGCCCTGAAAGCTGGTATTGTGATGCCTCCGGCTTTGTTTTTGTTGTACAAGATTGTTTTAGCTATTCGAGGTCTCCTGTGTCTCCATATGAATTTCAGCATCATTTTTTCCAGATCTGAGAAGAAGGTCTTTGGTATCTTGATTGGTATTGCATTGAATTTATAAATTGCTTTTGGGAGAATGGACATTTTGATGATATTGATTCTTCCAATCCATGAGCATGGAAGATTTTTCCATTTCTTGGTATCCTCTTCTATTTCTTTCTTTAAGGTTTTGTAATTCTCATCATAGAGATCCTTAACGTCCTTGGTTAAGTTTATTCCAAGGTATTTGATTGTTTTTGTAGCTATTGTGAATGGGATTGATCTTAGAAGTTCTTCCTCAGCCATGGCATTGCCTGTGTATACAAAGGCTGTTGATTTTTGTGCATTGATTTTATACCCTGCTACTTTGCCAAACTCTTCTATGAGTTCCAACAGGCTCTTAGTAGAGTTCTTTGGGTCCCCTAAATAAAGAATCATGTCATCTGCAAAGAGGGATAGTTTGAGTTCTTCCTTCCCAATTTGTATCCCTTTAATTTCTTTTTCTTGCCTAATAGCTCTGGCTAGAACCTCCAGAACTATATTGAATAGCAGTGGTGAGAGTGGGCATCCCTGTCTGGTCCCAGATCTCAGTGGAAATGCTTCCAACTTTTCCCCATTCAATAGGATGTTGGCCATGGGTTTTTCATAGATTGCTTTGATTGTATTGAGGAATGTTCCTTCCAAACCCAGTTTGCTTAGAGTTTTCATCATGAACGGGTGTTGTATTTTATCAAATGCTATCTCGGCGTCTATTGAGATAATCATATGGTTTTTCTTCTGCAGTCTGTTAATGTAGTGTATCACATTGATTGTTTTGCGCACATTAAACCATCCCTGCATACCAGGGATAAATCCCACTTGGTCTGGGTGGATGATCTTTCTGATGTGTTGTTGCATTCTATTGGCGAGAATTTTATTGAGGATTTTTGCATCTATGTTCATCAGGGATATTGGTCTGTAATTCTCTTTCAATGCTGCATCTTTTTCTGGCTTAGGAATTAAGGTGATGCTGGCTTCATAGAATTTGGGAGGACTCCCTCTTTTTCGATTATTCTGAATAGTTTGAGAAGAATTGGAGTTAGTTCTTCTTTAAATGTCTGGTAGAATTCAGCAGTGAATCCATCTGGTCCTGGGCTTTTCTTTGTTGGGAGGGCCTTTATTACTGTATCAATTTCTGTCTCAGTTATGGGTCTGTTTAGGTTTTCGATGTCTTCCTGGTTCAATTTAGGTAGGTTGCATGTGTCCAGGAATCTATCCATTTCTGATAGATTTCCCTGTTTGTTGGCATACAAGTCCTTGTAGTAATTTCTGATGATTCTTTTTATTTCTGTGGTGTCTGTTGTTATGTTTCCTTTTTCATCTCTGATTTTATTGATTTGGGTCTTTTCTTTTTTTGGTTAGTTGGGCCAATGGGGTGTCAATTTTGTTTATCTTTTCAAAAAACGAGCTCCTTGTTTGGCTTATTTTTTGTAATGTTTTTTTTTTATTGAATCCTGTTGATTTCTTCTCTGATTTTATGATTTTTCTTCTCCTACTAGATTTGGGTCTGGTTTGCTGTAGGTTTTCTAGATCCTTGAGGTGAATTGAAAGCTCATCTATTTGGTGCCTTTCCAATTTCTTGATGTAGGCATCTATTGATATAAACTTTCCTTTTAATACTGCTTTTTCTGCATCCCATAAGTTTTGGTATGTTGTGCTGTTATCCTCAGTTACTTCCAGAAAATTTTTGATTTCTCTTTTAATTTCTTCTATGACCCATTGTTCATTCAGGAGCATGTTGTTCAATCTCCATGTGTTTGCGTATGCTCTAGGGATTCCTGAGTTGCTAATTTCCAGCTTCATTCCTTTATGGTCTGAGAAGCTGCATGGTATGATTCTAATTCTTTTGAATTTGCTGAGACTTGCTTTATGGCCTAGTATGTGGTCAATCCTAGAGAAGGTTCCGTGTACTGCTGAGAAGAATGTAAAATCTTTAGCTGTAGGATTGAAAGTTCTGTAGATATCTGTTAGATCCATTTGGGCTATAGTGTCATTTAAATCTACTGTATCCTTGTTGATCTTCTGTCCTGTTGATCTGTCTATTTCTGAGAGTGGAGTATTGAAGTCCCCCAGTACTATTGTATTGGGGTCTAAGTCTCCCTTTAAGTCCCTTAACAAATCTTTTAGATAAACCGGTGCCCTGTAGTTAGGTGCATATACATTGATAATTGTTATATCTTCTTGTTGTATTGATCCCTTAATCATTATATAGTGTCCCTCTTTGTCTTTCTTAACAGTTTTTGTGGTAAAGTTTATGTTGTCCGATATTAAGATGGCTACGCCTGCTCATTTTTCATTTTGGTTGGCATGGTATATCTTTTTCCAGCCTTTCATTTTCAGTCTGTATGGATCTTTGTTGGAAAGATGTGTTTCTTGTAAGCAGCAAATAGATGGGTTTTGTTCCTTAACCCAATCAGCCAATCTGTGTCTTTTAACTGGACAGTTCAGGCCATTAATGTTCAATGTGACTATTGGTAAGTGGTAACTTTGCCCTGCCATTTGCCAAAGATAAGTTGTAATATATGCTTTGAATTCCCTGTGATCTTTTGCTGTGAGGTTTCCTTCCTTTACCTTCTTTCATATTGATGACCGTGTTTCTGTGTTTCTGTGTGCAACACATCTTTAAGCATCTTTTGCAGGGCTGGATGAGTGGCCACAAATTCTTTCAATTTCTGTTTGTTATGAAAAGTCTTTATTTCACCTTCATTCACAAATGATAGCTTTGCAGGATATAATATTCTGGGCTGGCAGTTTTTCTTTCTTAGTACCTGGGCTATATCTTGCCATTCCTTCCTAGCTTGTAGTGTTTCTGATGAGAAGTCAGCTGTGAGTCTGATTGGAGATCCTCTGAGAGTAATCTGACGTTTCTCTCTTGCACATTTTAGGATCTTTTCTTTATGTTTCACTGTGGAGAGTTTAATTACAACGTGTCGTGGTGAGGATCTCTTTTGGTCATGTTTATTAGGGGCTCTGTGAGCTTCCTGTACTAGGATTTCTCTGTCCTTCTCCAAACCTGGGAAATTTTCTGCTAATATCTCACTAAAAAGGCCTTCTAATCCTTTCTCCCTCTCCATGCCTTCAGGAACTCCTAGAACCCGAATGTTGGGTTTTTTAATAGTATCCTGCAGATTCCTGACAATATGTTTTAGATTTCTAATTTCCTCTTCTTTTCTTTGGTCTGACAATATCCTTTCTTGTTCTCTGTCTTCTAAGTCCGATATTCTCTCTTCTGCTTCTCCCATTCTGTTTGTAAGGCTCTCTATTGTGTTTTTCATTTGATCTATTGAATTCTTCACTTCATTATGATTTCTCGTCAGTATCACAGTTTCCTGTTGTACTAGTTGTTTCGTTTCATTTTGATTCCTCCTTAATATTTCATTTTCACGAGAGAGATTTTCTATCTTGTCCATTAAGGATTTCTGTAGTTCAAGAATTTGTTTTTGAGAACTTCTTAATGTTCTTATCCATTTTTTGAGATCTGCTTCTTGCATTTCTTCTAACTCATCATCTTCATAATCTTGAATTGGGGTGTCTTTTTCATTTGGGGGCGTCATGGTGACTTCCTTGTTTTTATTACCTCGGTTTTTGCGTTTGTTATTTGGCATATTGGAGATATTTGGTTTCTTCACTGTGGTGCTTTTTCTTGTTATACTATGACTCTAGATTAAGTGGACTGTCTGTTTTTGATGGAGCCTTAGAGGCTTGAGATGGGTGTGGCCTGAGAGCTCTGTTTGGTGTGCCAAAGGTGACACTCCCAGGTTAGGCGTGGTAGATCTCTCTCTCTCTCTCGCTCTCTCGCTCTCTCTCTCTCTCTTTCTTTCTTTTTTTGATTCAAAAGGGAAGTAATTCCCCACAGCTCACGTTCCAGTGCTGGTGTGTTGAGTCTGCCGCTGGTGTCCCGAACTGTGGGCTCCCACGCTCTCCATGCAGGTCCACTGTGAATCACGCATTCCGGAAGAGTTTCTTCTGCTGTTTCCTCCCCTACTCTTCCTTGAACCTGCAGTATCTCCACTTTTATTAAACTGTCTCTCCCCGGACTATCAGTGTGCTCCCTTCCTATTCTGCCATCTTGCCTCCCAACATATTCTGATTTTGAATCTTTCAATCCATGAGCAAGTGGTATCTTTCCATTTTTTTGCAGCCCTTAATGACCTCTTCTTCAATGTTTGAGACTTTTCATTGTATAAACCTTTCACTTCTTTGGTTCAATGTATTCCTAAACAGTTGATTTTTTGGTGCCTATTGTGAATGAAATTTCTTTTTTCTTTTTTGACAGTGAATAAAATTTCTTTCTTGATTTCTTTTTCTGTGAGTTCATCATTAACCTAGAAAAAGCACTTGATTTTGTATATTTATATTTTAACTAGCAACTTTACTGAATTGGTTTATCAATTCTAACAGCTTTTTGGTGGAGTGTTTAGGTTTGTCCACATAAATCATGTCATCTAAAAACACACATGATCTTGCTGAAATTGCTTTACAAAATGTTCTCTATAAAGTTACGGTTTCTTTAACATGAAAATAAGGAACTTTTCAAGAAGGACATCTCATTTTTCTATGTAAAACGTATACTATTAAATATTTTTGAGTGTAATATAAGATAATATCATCTATTATACATAGGAAATATATATATAGGAGAACTATTGAGGAAAATAATATTACATTGGTAGTTCCTTCATTCAAATTATGTAAGAATGTGATTTATACTTTATGTAATTTTTATTTATGATAACATAAGATTCTACCAGTAACTGTTCTTTCCAACATATTGTAGTGAGTTATTTTCCCCCCATATTCTACTTGGTGATGCTGTTGACACATTGTTCAATTTCTAAAGTTTGCCCTTCAGGATCTTGACACCTCAACTTTATGGGAAAGATGTTTTCAGATCATTGAAAAATATAGGAGTCAAGAAAATTTGCCTTCATGCCAGAATGAAGGTATTTATATTACTTTATCATGATCTCTATGAACTGTTTATTATGTCATGTGTAGGAGTATTTAAAGCCTGTTGGGATATTTTATTAGATAATAACTTTTATATAAAATATTTAAGTAAGAATATTCTAGAGACAGCTGCAATATATTTTGAAATGTTTCTTCACATTTCAAAATTAAGTGGGTAATTAGAATTAATAACTTCATAGAACTGTATTTGTGAATTGTATAAATGTGTTTATATTAAATAATTTTTTTAAATTATGATCAAACTTAAAAAACAAATGTTTCAAAATTTGACTACATTTTTACGACATTTATTTTAAAGGCAGAGATAGAGGGAGGGAGAGACAGAGAGGTCTTCATTTGATTATTCACTCCCCAAATGGACACAATGGACAGGGCTGGGCCTGGCCAAAGCCAGAGCCTGGAATTCCACCCAGGTCTCCCACATGGGTGTCAGGGGCCCAAACACTCGGGGCATCTTTTGCTGCTTTCCCAGGTGGATTATCAGAGAGCTGAAATCGGACTTGCCAGAAATGGTGGAGTTAGAAACATGCCAGGGGATTCCAATACAATCCCATCAAGGTGGCATGTACCAATGCCACCTCACTAGTCCCAGTGATCAATTTCAGTTCACAATTGATCACACTGATAGGTCTAAGAGTCAAAGGGATCACACAAACAAGACTAGTGTCTGCTAATACTAACTGGTAGAATCAAAAAGGGAGAGAATGATCCAACATGGGAAGCAGGATACACAGCAGACTCATAGAAGTGCAGATGTCCTAAACAGCACTCTGGCCTCAGAATCAGCCCTTAAGGCATTCGGATATGGCTGAAGAGCCTATGAGAGTATTTTAGGCATGGAAAGCCAAGACACTGTGGAAAAAAAAGACCTAAATGAAAGATCTCTGCGAGTGAGATCCCAGTAGAAAGAACAGGCCATCAAAGGAGGAGGTAGCTTTCTCTGAAGGGAGGAGAGAACTTCCACTTTGACTATGACCCTGTCAGAATAAGATCAAAGTCGGCAAAGCCAAAAGGCTTCCATGGCCTTGGAAACTCATGACTAGAGCCTAGGGAGATTACTGACGCCATAAATAAGAGTGTCACGTTGTTAAGTCAACAACAGGAGTCACTGTGTACTTACTTCTCATGTGGGATCTGTCCTTAGTTTGTTGTCCAATGTGAAGTAACGCTATAACTAGTACTGAAATAGCATTTTACACTTTGTGTTGCTGTGTGGGTGCAAACTGATGAAATCTTTACTTAATATATACTAAATCGACCTTCTGTATATGAAGAGAATTGAAAATGAATCTTGATGTGAATGGAATGGGAGAGGGAGTGGGAGATGGGAGGGGTGCGATGGGAGGGAAATTATGGGGGGGGGAAGCCATTGTAATCCATAAACTACTTTGGAAATTTATATTTACTAAATAAAAGTAAAAAAAAAAAGAAAGCGGAGCAGTCGATGCGTTAATATAGGATGCTGGCTTCAGAGAAGCTGCTTACCTTGCTGGTCTACAATGCATGCCCCAATGCTAACTTCCAAAAGAAATGAAAATTAAAGAGTTACACATTGGTTTCCTTATTTCTCATTCTAGAAAGTCATGCATCTAACAATTGAATTTGAAAATTAGTTCTCAAATTTTCTGAATACTCATGTCCATATGAATACAGTACTGTTGTGTTATAATATACACAAGATGTTTTTTTATCTAATATTTTCCCAGTAGAATTTTTACATGACATTATGACAATACCTCTTTCTTTACTTATTTGCTTAATATTCCATGATGAAAATACCATGGAATACTTTAAAATTTGTTTTTCTAGAAGTGGGTAATGGAAAATTCAGTTTATGGAAACACATGAAAGTGAAAAAGTCATCTTTTATAAAGTACAGAGTTGTTCTAGTTCATTCATTTATTGTAAAACCTGACTTGACTTGTTTTAACCTTTGTACTAATTAAATGCCACCCTTCTAAAATAATGTGTATGAAACAGATTAATGCTTAGTGTACTTTTTAATCATATTTTCCTATTAGGTTAACATAAAATCACTAGGAATTTTGTTTAATATATGTGACTGTTTTTCTATTTAAGCCATCTTCAAGTTTGGTCTAGTCTCTAAAAGAATTAAGGACCATATTTTTAACTGATAGTTTATTCCCGTGATAATATAACTAGTTTAACTTAAATATTATACATAAAATTTGCCTTGTTTCAGATGTGGAAAGCACAACACAATTTTAAGTAGCAAATGAGATGGAGGTATGTTGTCAAATTTTGTGAAAGCATTGATTTATGACAAACTGTAAGTAGCAAGTGGCATCCCTTTTTATTTTTGGTTCACTACTTTACATAAAGCTAATGAACTATGTGAACTATGTGAACATTATAATGAGGAATATATTTATTATATAGTCTTCATATCCCATAGCTTAGAAAATATCTCAAAAAGGTTTATGGGCCTCTCTTTTTCTGACTCTACACTTTGTATGCTCTTGCTGTCTCTGTGATACTGTCAGCCTACATACGAAAGCTGTTTTCAGAAGACAGTGGCATCATCAGCTTCTCAAGTGCATCGTAGTGACATAAGGGCCATCTCAAGTCCTTGTCATAGCCAGTCAAGCAATGACAGTACAAAGCAGCTGCTTGACAGTAGCACTTAACATCTGGGCTCATTTACTTTTACCCTCAAGAAAGTTTCCAAAATCCTTAGCAAGGAACAAAAGCACAACTCCGTTTGTTTGTCAAGACAAACCAGCCTACTTATGATACCACAAGTTCTCTTCCTGAGCTCTATCTCTTTGCATTCAGTCTGCTTTCCATCTATCAGGTATACTATTTCCTTGTACTGTGGATGTCGACTTCCATGCCACTGCCACTAAAAAAACCTACAGTAATGACATAAAATTAGAAACAATTTCTCTTCTGTGTGTGTGGTGATAGTGCCATAATTTATTCCTATCCCCATAGGGAAGTTGCCTCCTCATCTATATTTTTTAAAGATGTATTTATTTATTTAAAAGTTACAGTTCCACACAGAAAGGGAGGTAGAGAGAGAGAGAGAGAGAGAGAGAGAGAGAGAGAGGTCTTCCATCCACTGGTTCCCTCCCCAACTGGCCATAATGGCTGGAGCCAGGAGTTTCCTCTGGGTCTTCCCATGTTGGGTGCTGGGGCCCAAGGACTTGGGTCATCTTCTACTGCTTTCCCAGGCATAGTAGAGAGCTGGTTCAGAAGTGGAGCAGCTGGGACTTGAGCTGGTGCCCATATGGGATGTGGTGGCTTTACCCTCTCTGCCATAGTGCGGCCCCTTCATCTATATTTTTAGACATAGCATATGATTATTTAGAGATGGACAGTATTATCTTCATCTTTAATCACATTGTTAAGCTGAGGAAAGAATGAAAAAGAAGAAAAATACAGGATCACTGATATTTAACTCACAGTAATAATTCCATTGTGTAAATATAGACAAATTATATCTAAAGGTAATTTTGTACTTTAGTAATATATACAAATTTTTCTTGAAATTATCACCTTGTACTGATTTAAACAGTTAATTATGACATGTTTGATATTAAAAAATGGAATTCTTTCTTTTTTTCCAGCTACTGAGGAACTTAAAAAGTGACCTAGGAGCCAACAATGAGTCCAATTTAAGTCAACATGTCAAAAGAATATGTACACATTTTAAAGAAAAAATATGCTCTGAATTACAATTACTGACCACTGCTATGTAACACATTTACCATTTACTTATGCTTTATATTATAAAATTTTACTGACCACTGCTTATGTAACACACCTGTTATTTCTTTTTAAATATATTATGTGGGAAAATCCTCACTAACTGAAAACATTTAGTGTTATGTATCTACAATTGAAATTTTGTATTTCCAATTTATATTTTTTGAAAGACAGAGATAGTGGTAAGGGAGGGAGCAAGAAAAAGGGAAAGGGGAAAAGAGGGGGAAAACAGAGAGATCCCCCTTCCAATAGTACAGCACCCATATATCTGCAGTGAAATATAGGTGGGCTGTGCTGAAGCCAGGATCCAGGAATTCAGTTCAGGCATCCTACTTATGTGGCAAGGATCCAATTACTTGTTCTATCACTCGCCACTTCCCAGAGCACACATTATTGGAAGCTAGGAATCAGGATGGGAACCTGGTCTTGCTAGGGATTCCACCAGGGATGCAGGATATTTCAAACGGCATCTTAACTTCTGTTCCCAATGGCAGGCCAGTTGCAGCACATGAAACTGTTTGTTGGGATGTATAACTAACTTAGCACAGATTTTGCAAATGAAAACCAGTATGATTAACTTTTACAAACTCAGTTGTCCAAATGGTGGCCATTATACAGCACCCTGAAAACCAAGTTGAATGGAATACTTTAGTGGGATTAATTAAGGGCTTCTTTGAATTTGCCAATTTTTGCTACTACATACAAACCTAATGATTTGGATAGACATCATTTTGGTATACTGATACTCTGGCCAGTGTCAATATCATTGCTTGGATGCAATATAATTTTATAGTGCTACCAAAATTATGTAATTTTAACTTTAGGCATTGATTCATACACCTTCTTCATGGAGAAGTTATGTTTACCTATGGCTTTCTGTGTTTCCTTTTTAGTTTTTATTACCTTTTAGGAAACAATCTTAAAATTAAAAAAAAATTAAGTTTTAGTACAAATAATTTGCCCTCTTAAAGAAAGTGAGAGTCATCTGCTGACATTATGCCATCAGCTCTGACTACTTTGGAATATATTTCCTATAAGTAAGGACATACTAAATACAATAAAACACTCAGAATCACGAAGTTAACACTGTTCTGTGTATCCACAGATTCTTTTCCAGTTTTGTTACATGTCTTGTGATGTCCTTGATAATAAGAGAATCCCATTCAGATCCATGAATTTCTTTTAGTTGTTGCCTTTCTTAGATTTCTTCAGTCTGGAGGAGTTCCTTCCTTTTCTTTGACATTAATGACCATGGATCTTTTGAAGACTAAATTCCAATCATGCAGAATGTCCCTGATTGGATATTTTCTGATATTTCAGTATAATTCGGTTAGGATTATACAGTTTTTGTTAAGGGCATAACAGAAGGGATCCTGTGATCATTGCATACTGTCATGTAACCTACACTTTTGATTTCTCCCATTACTAGTGATGTTGCTGATGCTGTCTGTTGCATTTCTCCTCTGTAGTGTTCCTTTTTTACATTTCACTTAGTTTTAATCAGGTTTCATCATTTGAGACTAAATATCTGTTCTTTCTCAATTTTTTTATGATTCAATTTTTGTTTTTTTTACAAAACTTATATTTAATAAATATAAATTTTGAAAGTACAACTTTTGGGTTATAGCTGTTTCCCCCCCATAACCACCCTTCGATCCAAAGATCATCCCACCTGCTAGTCCCTCTCCCATCTCATTCTTCATTAAGATTATTTTTAATTATCTTTATATACAGAAGATCAACTTAGTATATACTAAGTAAAGATTTCAACAATTTGTACCCACACAAACACATAAAGTATAAAGTACTGTTTGAAGAATATTTTTACCATTAATTCTCATAGTACAACACATTAAACACAGAGATCCTACATGGGGAGTAAGTGCACAGGGACTCTTGTTTTTGATTTAACAATTGATATTCTTACATTTATGACATCAATAATAACCTGAGGCGCTTGTCATAAGCTGCCAAGGCTATGGAAGCCTCTTGAGTTCACAAACCCCGACCTTATTTAGACAAGACCATAATCAAAGTGGAAATTCTCCCCTCCCTTCAGAGAAAGGTACCTCCTTCTTTGATGGCCCATTGTTTCCGCAGGGATCTCACAGTGATCTTTCAGTTAGGTCATTTTTTGCCACAGTGTCTTGGCTTTCCATGCCTGAGAAACTATCATGAACTTTTTAGCCAGATCTGAATGCCTTAAGGGCTGATTCTGAGGCCAGAGTGCTGTTTAGGGCATTTGCCATTCTATGAGTCTGCTGTGTATACTGTATACTGCTTCCCATGTTGAGTCGTTCTCTCCTTTTTAATTCTATCAAGTATTATTAGCAGACACTGGTCTTATTTATGTCATCCCTTTGACACTTAATGCTATCTTTATGGTCAATTATGAACTTAAACTGATCACTTTAACTAGTAAGATGGCATTGGTACCTGCCAACTTAATGGGATTTGGAGTCCATAGCACGTTTTTAGCTTTACCTTTAGGGGTAAGTCCAAGTGAGCCTCTGCCGAACTGTACATCTCTTCCCTCTCTTATTGCCACTCTTATTTTTAACAGGGATAAACTTTCAGTTGGATTTAACTGCTAAGAATAATTGCTTGTTAAATAAAGGGATTGACCAATGGTATTAAGTAGAAAAATAAAATACAAAAAGAATAAAATAGTAAGTTTTTCCTTGACAGTAAGGACAGAGCTGATCAAATCACTGTTCCTCATAGTGTCAGTTTCACTTCCACCATTTTCGATGTAGGTGCTTGGTTAGTTGTCACAGATCAGGGAGAACATGATATTTGTCCCTTTGGGACTGGCTTAATTCACTCAGCATGATGTTTTCCAGATTCCTCCATTTTGTTGCAAATGACAGGATTTCATTTCTTTTATCGATGAGTAGTATTCTACAGAGTACATATCAAATGATTTCTTTATCCAGTCTACTGTTGATGGGCATTTGGGCTGATTCCATGTCTTAGCTATTGTGAATTGTGCTGCAGTAAACATTGAGGTGCAGAAAACTCTTTTATTTGCCAATTTAATTTCCTTTGGGTAAATTCCAAGGAGTGGGATGGCTGGGTTGTATGGTTGGGTTATATTCAGGTTTCTGAGGAATCTCCAGTCTGACTTCCGTAGTGGCTTTACCAGTTTGCATTCCCACCAACAGCGGGTTAGTGTCCCTTTTTCCCCAAATCCTCACCAGCATCTGTTGTTGGTAGATTTCTGTACATAAGCCATTCTATCTGGGGTGAGGTGAAACCTCATTGTGGTTTTGATTTGCATTTCCCTGATTGCTAGTGATCTTGAACATTTTTTCATTTGTCTGTTGGCTGTTTGGATTTCCTCTTTTGAAAAATATCTATTGAGGTCCTTGGCCCATCTCTTGAATGGAGTGATTGTTTCATTGTTGTGGTGTTTCTTGATCTCTTTGTGGATTCTGGTTATTAATTCTTTATTAGTTGCATAACTTGCAATTATTTTCTCACATTCTGTTGATTGCCTGTTCACTTTAATGACCTTTTCTTTCACAGTATAGAAACTTCTCAATTTGATGTAATCCCATTTGTTAATTTTGGCTTTGTCTACCTGTGCCTCTGGGGTCTTTTCCAAGAAGTCTTTGCTTGTGCCTATATCTTGCAGAGTTTCTCCAATGTTCTCTAATACTTTGATGGTTTCAGGTTGTGGTTTTGATCTTTAATCCATGTTGAGTGAATTTTTGTGTAAGGAGTAAGGTAGGGGTTTTGCCTCATACTTCTGCATGTGGAAATCCAGTTTCCCCAGCACCATTTGTTGAAGAGACTGTCCTTGCTCCAGGAATTGGTTTTAGCTGCTTGATCAAATATAAGTTGGTTGTAGATGTTTGGATTGATGTCTAGTATTTTTACTCTGTTCCATTGGCCTTGCCATCTGTTTCTGTATCAGTATCATGGTGTTTTGATTATAACTGCCCTGTAGTATGTCCTGAAATCTGGTATTGTGATGCCTCTGGCTCTGTTTTTGTTGTACAAGATTCTCTGGCTATTCGAGGTCTCCTGTGCCTCCATGTGAATTTCAGCATCATTTTTTCCAGATCTGAGAAGAAGGTCTTTGGTATTTTGATTGGTATTGCATTTAATCTAGAAATTGCTTTAGGAAGAATGGACATTTTGATTATATTGATTCTTCCAATCCATGAGCATGGAAGATTTCCCCACTTTTTGGTATCCTCTTCCCTTTCTTTAAAGTAATTCTCATCATAGACATCTTTGATATCCTTAGCTAAGTTTATTCCAAGGTATTTGCTTTTTTATTGTCACTATTTTGAATGAGATAGATAGAAGTTCTTTCTCAGCCATGGCATTGTCTGTATATAGAAAAGATGTTGATTTTTGTGCACTGATTTTATATCCTGCTACTTTGCCAAACTCTTCTATGAGTTCCAATAGTCTCTTAGAGGAATTCTTTGGATCCCCTAAATAAAGGATCATATTGTCTGCAAAGAGGGATAATTTTAATTCTTCCTTCCCAATTTGTATCCCTTTAATTTTTTTTTTATTGCCTAATGGCTCTGGCTAAAACTTCCAGTACTATATTGAATGGCAATGGTGAGAGTGGGCATCCCTGTCTGGTACCAGATCTCAGTGGAAATGCTTTTCCCCATATGATATCAGCCTTGGATTTTTCATAAATTACCTTGATTGTGTTGTGGAATGTTCCTTCTAAACCCAATTTGTTTAGAGTTTTCATCATGAAAGGGTGTTGTATTTTATCAGATGCTTTCTCTGCATCTATTGAGATAATCATACGGTTTTTCTTCTGTAGTTGGTTAATGTGGTGTATCATCTTGATTGATTTGCAAACGATGAACCATCCCTGCATACCAGGGATCAATCCCACTTGGTCTGGGTGGATGATCTTTCTGATTTGTTGGTGCATTCTATTAGCCAGAAATTTATTGAGGATTTTGGCCTCTATCCATCTGGGAAATTGGTCTGTAATTCTCTTGCCTGCATCTTTTTCAGGTTCAGGAATTAAGGTGACGCTGGTGTCATAGAAAGAATTTGGGAGGATTCCCTCTCTTTCAATTGTTTTAAATAGTTTGAGGACAATTGGAGTTAGTTCTTTAAATGTCTGGTAGAATTCAGCAGTGAATTCGTCTGGTCCTTGGCATTTCTTTGTAGGGAGGGCCTTTATTAATGATTCAATTTCTGACTTGCTTATGAGTCTGTTTAGGTTTTCTGTGTCTTCATAGTTCAATTTAGGTAGGTTGTATGTGTCCAGCAATCTATCCATTTCTGCTAGATTTCCCTGCTTGTTTGGCATACAACTCTTTGTAGTAATTTCTGATGACTCCTTATTTCTGTGGTGTCTGTTCTTACATTCCCCTTTTCATCTCTGATTTTATTTATGTGGGTCTTTTTTTAGTTAGTTGAGCCAATGGGGTGTCAATTTTGTTTATTTTTTCAAAAAAAAACAGCTCTTCATTTTGCTGATCTTTTGTAATTTTTTTGAATTCAATTCTTTTGATTTCCTCTCTAATTTTAATTATTTCTCTTCTACTAGTTTTGGGTCTGGTTTGCTGCAGTTTTTCTAGATCCTCGAGATGCATTGATAGCTCATTTATTTGGGGCCTTTCCAATTTCTTGATGTAGGCACCTATTGATATAAACTTTCCTCTTAACACTGCTTTTGCTGTATCCCATAAATTTTTATATGTTGTGTTGTTATCATTTACTTCCAGAAAGTTTTTGATTTCTCTTTTGATTTCTGTATGACCCACTGTTCATTCAGGAGCATGTTGTTCAGTCTCCATGTGTTTGCATATGCTCTAGAGATTCCTGAGTTGCTGATTTCTAGCTTTATTACATTCTGGTCTGAGAGACGCCTGTATGATTTTGATTCTTTTGAATTTGCTAAGACTTGCTTTATGGCCTATGGTAGGTTCTGTGTACTGCTGAGAAGAATTTATATTCTTTAAGTGCAGGATGAAAAGCTTTATACATATCTGTTAGATCCATTTGGTCTATATGTCAATTAAATCTACTGTTTCTTTGTTGATTTTCTGTCTGGTTGTTCTGTCTTGCTGAAAGTGAAGTATTGAAGTTCCCCCACTACTACTGTATTGGAGTCTTAGTCTCCTTTCAGTCTCTTAACATATCTTTTAAATATCCCAGTGCCCTGTAACTAGGTGCATAAATGTTTATAATAGTTACATCTTCCTGTTGGATTGATCCCTTAATCATTATAGTGTCCCTTTTTGTTTTCTTTTAACCATTTTGTTGTTAAAGTCTATTTTGTCTGATATTACGATGGGTATGCCAGCTCATTTTTCATTTTGGTTGGCATGGAATACCTTTTGCCAACCTTTCACTTTCAGTCTGTATGCACCTTTGTTGGAAAGATGTGTTTCTTGTAAGCTGCAAGTAGCTGGGTTTTGTTCCTTAATCCATTCAGCCAGTCTGCGAATTTTAACTGGAGAGTTGAGGCTATTTACATTCATTATGACTATTGGTAAGTAGTGACTTGCCCTGTCATTTTTCCAAAGATATTTCTAATATATATTTGAACTTCCTGTGATCTTTTACTGAGATATTTTTTTCCTTTACCTTCTTTTGTGTTGATGACAGTGTTTCTGTGTGTAGCACATGTTAAACATCGTTTGCAGGGCTGGACGAGTGGTGACAAATTCTTTCAATTTCTGTTTGCTATGAAAGGTCTTTATTTCACCTTCATTCCAAATGAGAGCTTTGCAGGATATAATATTCTGGGCTGGCAGTTTTTTCTCTTAGTGCTAGGGCTATATCTCACCATTCCCTCCTAGCCTGTAGGGTTTCTGATGAGAAGTCTGCTGTGAGTCTAATTGGAGATTCTCTGATGGTAATCTGGCATTACTCTCTTGCACATTTTAGAATCTTTTCTTTATGTTTCACTGTGGTGAGTTTGATTACAACGTGTCATGGAGAGTATCTGTCCTGGTCCTATCTATTGGGAATTCTGTGTGCTTCCTGTACTTGAGGTCTCTTTCTCCAAAGTTATGAAGGTTTCTACTAGTATCTCACTAAAAAGGCCTTCTAATCCTTTTTCTCTCTCCATGCCTTCAAGAAGTCCCAGAACCTGAATGTTGGGTTTTTTAATAGTATCCTGTAGATTCCCAATAATATTTTTTAGATTTCTAATTTCCTCTTCTTGTCTTTGGTTTGACTGTATAATTTGCTGTGCTCTGTCTTCTAAGTCTGATATTCTCTCTTCTGCCTCACTGATTCTGTTTTTAAGGCTCTCAACTGCATTTTTATTTGTTCTTCTGAATTCTTCATTTCATTTTGATTTCTCTTCAGTATCTCAATTCCATGTTCTATTGGATTCTTCATTTCATTTTGATTCTTCCAAAGATTTCATTTTCTTGAGAGAGATTTTCTTTCATGTCCTGCATGGATTTCAGTAGTTCATGCATTTGTTTTTGATTACTTCTAAATATTCTTATCATCAAGTTTTTGAGTTCCATTTCTTGCATTTCTTCTTTCTCATTGACTTCGTAATCTTGTATTGAAGTGTCATGTTCTTTTTTTTTTTTTTTTTTTTTTTTTTTTTTTTTTTTTTGGACAGGCAAAGTTAGACAGTGAGAGAGAGAGACACAGAGAAAATGATCTTCCTTCCATTGGTTCATCCCCCCAAATGGCCACTATGGCCAGCATGTTGCACCGATTCGAAGTCAGGAGCCAGGTGCTTCCTCCTGTTCTCCTATGTGGTTGCAGGGCCTAAGCACTTGGGCCATCCTCCACTGCCTTTCTGGGCCACAGCAGAGAGCTGGACTGGAAGAGGAGCATCTGGGACAGAACCAGCACCCCAACCAGGACTAGAACCCGAAGTGCCAGTGCCGCAGGTGGAGGATTAGCCTAGTGAGCCACGGCACTGGCCAAGTGTCATGTTCTTTTGGGAGTATCATATTGTCTTCCTTATTGTTTCTTGGATTTTTCCAATTGTGGTTTGGCATTTGTGGAGATACTCATTGATTTCTTCTCCCCCCCCCCCCGCCCCACACTTCAGTGCCTTTTATTGTTTTACAATGACTTGGTAGATAATTGGACTGTCTGAATCTCTAGAGGCTTGTGGTGGGTGTGGCCAGAGATCTCCGTTCAGTTTTTCAAGATTGCATGCCTAAGGTGACACCCCCAGGTTTGGCATGGTAAATCTTCCCTCCCTTTTATTTTTCAATCAAATGGGAAGCAATTCTGCTCAGCTGAGCTCTTCTCCTCGATGGCAATCAGTGCCTGAGTGCTAGCACGATTGGGCATAATATTCATCTGCTCTGTTCCAAGGACCATGCAAAGGATCTCTGTAGTCCTCAGTATAAGTTCATATTCCCCTGCAATGTCTCTCCCGGGTAACCAGGGCTGTCTGAGCTTGTGCCATCTGCCAATGAGACTCAAAGTCTCAGCCACACCTTGAGTTCTCCCACACACCCTCAGGTTTTTTTTCCACAGTCCCAGTTCAGAAGCATCAGTCACAAGTTCCTAGCTGCCTGTTATTTCTCCCTACCAGAGTCTGGAGTCTCCACTCAGCTGATTGCTGGTTGCAGCCCAGAGCTGGCACAGCTGTTACATATGTCCAAAATGGCGCTGACTCTGTTGGCTCCTATGTCTTTGTAAGGTGATTCAAAACGTGTCTGTACTGTCCCTTTTATTTTTTATCTCTAGTTAGGCTAGTGTACTTTCCCCCACAGGGCTTCAAGCCTCATTCCCTCTAGGCCCTTCCTGCTGCTTTTTGGCCAGTGTCTCAGGCTACTGCAGTCTCACTTCACTTTCCAGTGCTGGTGCCTAGGCTCTCGGCTATTTGAATTCCAAGCTGTGGGTGCCCAAGCCCTCCATGTAGGTCCACTGTGTCCCTCTAATTACAGAAGAGTTTCCTCTGCCATTTTTTCCCCTAACTCTTCCCTTAGACTACACTAACACCACTTTTATTAAACTATCTTCCTCTGGGCTAGATCAGTAAGCTCCTCCCTATTCTGAAACCTTGGAACTGACTGACAAGCTTCCTTAATGCATATGGTCTCAGCGCAGCATTTTAAGAGCTCTCAAATTTTCTTTTTTTTAATTTTCAACATATTTTTTTACTTCTATCAGTATAAATCCATGTTTTTTTTTTCCCCAAGGGTTCTATATATTGACAGTTTGTTTCCTACCAGTTCCTGGAGGTATTTTATTTTATTTTATTTTTCTGCTCCTACTCCTAGAACAATAATGAGAAAAAGTGAATATTATAGGTATTAATGTATCATTGTTATTTCAAAGGAAAATAGTATATAGATGTTGTATTTGGTATTTTTGTTTTGTTTGATTTTTGTAGATAGTCTTAGTGAATTAGTGTTCTATTGCTGTATAACATCATCACAAAATTACTTTCTCAAAGTCACATGCAATTGTAATCTCATACTTTGTCTGAGTCCATTCCTAGAGGCTAGTCCCAGTTCTTGACCTTGAGGACTACCTCAGATCACTTTGTTCATTCAGGAAAGACAGTTTGTCACCTATGATTTTTAAATCAGGATAATCCAGTATAACCTACTTTTGTACTAACTTTTTTTAATTAATGATTTTGGGATTGTAAAACATCTGCAAAACTCTTCACAATTCCCATACTGTAATCATCAGAGGGAAGTCACAGATCATGCTCACACTCAGCAGAAGCTTACACAACTTGAGAATACTAAGAGACAGAAACGACTGTCCCCACACTCTCAAGTGTCCACCTCAGCTACATGGAGGAAGTTCCTTGATCACAGTAGTTTTTTAAATTCTTATCACAAGTGAAGGTTAAATGTTATAAGATGTTTATTTTGCATAAATGTAGATTTGTTTGAAAATAGAATTAGAGTTAAGCGAGGATGGCTAAGAAATGCATCTTTGATCATCTTCATGGAGTTTTAAAAATTTGTTATCCGAATTTCTGTTAATGGTGGCTGGAATCTCAAGGGTCTTAGGACTGAAATGTCTGAGGCTCTGAACACCTCTTTGCTTTACCCACAGCAGATTGGGAAAAAGAACAGTCTGTTTCTTTCACTCTGACACCAGTCAGCTTTTTGTGCTTTCTCAGTGATCAGTGGATTGTTAAAACTCATCCAGCTTTCTAGACTTCCTACAGTTTGAACTGAAGTGTGTTTATGTATGATACTAAAGGAAACACACAAGCCTGAAAATACCCTGTCTGGAAATAATGAGACCTTGGAGAGTCATTAATTAACTTCCTATTTTAATCTGTGGCATCTATGTAGCTTCTAAGTTCTTTTAAAGAAGATTTATTTATTATCTATTTAGAAGAGCCATAGCTCCTTGAAGTTCTTTCCCAACAAAGCTTAAATCTGTCAAGTCTGATTTGTAATCGATTACAAATATGACATGGACAGAAAGATACATAAGGAATTTAAAAATCAGTATTTGTATATCCTTAGTGTTTCAGCACATCTTCTCATAGCTTAATTCTTTTATTACAGCTGAAACTGAGACCCTAAATAATGTATTGAATTTTATATACCGTCAGACCCCTGTCTCTAGCCTTCCTTCCTTACATTGACTCGCTGAATTGAGGGACTTTTATAGCCAGCCCTGGAAGATTATAATCAGATAGCACCTTAATGACTGGAATAGACTCAAGGAGTTTCATTTAGGGGAATTTTAGGCCCAGAGCAAAAAGCACTGAAGCCCACTGGCCATCCAAACCCTGGTCTGAAGAGTTTGGCATTACTGACTAGTGAGGAACTTCAGCATGATCTGAGCCTGTAACTAGATGAGATAACCACTGTGACTCCAGCCAGCCCCTTATTGCCCAGCTGAAGAACACCATATGGCTGTCCCTATTCTACTCTCCTAATAGTCTGACTCCCACCTTCTTACAGCCTCCTTTTAAAAATTCCAAAACACCCTTATTCAGCACATTGGTAGTTCTGGAGTTAGAAGTCTTCTACCCCCTCACCTGTTGATAGACTGAATGGTATCTTTTCTTACCCTCACATCTTAATAGTATTTTGCCTGAGCACTGGGGACAGGAACCAAGAACTTTCAGAAATGGAAAATTTTGGCAAATGTGGCAGATATGCTCACACCCTTGTTGCTGCCAGGTGCCAATGGATAGATGGATAGAACAATTGGCTGTGGCAATGCACCAAGGTGTACCCACTCAAGCTGTTGGAGGAGGGAGAGGCCACTTCAGTTGGTGTTAACAGTCCCTACTTTTGAGGTTTTGCCTTCTGGGAGAAACAGGGACAATCCCAGCAGCTGCCAGAGCCACTTGCTGCCCTGAGGAAATTCATACATTATGTTCCATCTTTGTTTTTGTGGTTTCAAAAATATTTATGTTAAAGACAGAGTAAAAGAGAAAGAGAGAACTTCCATCTGATGATTCACTTTCCCAAATGGCTGAAAAGGCCAGGGCTGGACCAGGCCAAAGCTAAGGCCCTAGAACTCCACTGGCTCTCCCTTATGGGTGCAGAGGCCACTGTACGTGGGCCATCTGCTGCTGCTTTCACAGGACCATTAGTAGGGAGCTGAATCAGAAGTGTAACAAGACAGAACTTGAACTGCTGCTCATATGGGATGCCAGTGAAGATTAAAATTGTATATGTGCGGGTGTAAAAAGTTAAGCTTAAGCTTACAGGTTTAAACCTTCCTCGTGCAGCTGTGAAAATAAGACAGAGTAAAGTAGCACCTTGACAGTAGGGACTCCATTTGGAGTCCCTTGAGACTGCATTCTGGGAAAGCAACACCTCCTCCCCCCACCGTGAGACTCTGGTCTGAAACTATGATCTCAAATAGTCGGACAATATGCACTACATCACCCTTGGCAATGCACAAAAACCCCCTAGCATGATTGCTCAAGCTTAAAAATAAAAAGGTTACACCTGGGTTACCTGAGCTAATAATGAAAATGTGATTTGTCTATGTCTTAAGGTCATAGTTACTGATTGTAAGATATTAGCAACCGTGCATAGCAACCGTGTATTCCCCCCTTCCCGGTTTTTGCCTTTATAAACCCTAACCTTTGGTTATTCGGGGCTGCTCTGCTTTTGTATGATCAGGCAGCCCCAGCATGCTGGATAATCAATAAAGCTTCCCCGTGCTGTTTGCATAAGAGACGTCTCTTGGTGAGGTTTTTCGGGCGGTCGACCCTAACACCAGCATTGCAGGGGGCTGCTTGCGCCACTGTGCATCACTGCCAGCTGTACCACGGTTCTTTTAATCAGTTTTCCTTTCATCGTTTTGACCATCTTCTAGAATGTAGTTTAATTGCGGACTCTATTCCTTGGCTTTCAGGTCAGTTTCTGTATGCTCTTTTCCTCTCCAGTTCTGACTCTAGTATGACTGGACAGCAAATTTTTATCTTAAAATCCTAGATGACAGGATAACTTGATTCTATACTAGTGGTTTTACCCCTTGGTACCTGGCCAAGAAAACCATTTGTGTTTCACTAAGGTAATTTCTTGTGTTATTTGCTTTCTTTGTTTCTTTGCGTTATTTGTTTTCTTTGTTTCTCATTGTTTGCAAAGAGCTGAGTGTTAATAAGGAAGATTGCTTTGGGTGCTTACTCATCTCCCATTATTTGGTGATCACTGTAAGTATGACTACATCAAGTCTATAACTGATTAAATGACTCTAAGTGGGTGGATACTATTTCACAATGAAAAGTGTCCTTATTTTGAACAGTTACCTTGAGGGACTCCTTCCCATCACTGGCCCAGAGATTGAATAGGGACAGTTTCATAAACCTGTCAGATATGTTCTGAGACATTGTATCAGCAATTCTGATTCTTCCTAAAACCCTAAGCAATGTTCTTAAATACAGATTTCTTTTTTTTTTTTTTTAATTTTTTGACAGGCAGAGTGGACAGTGAGAGAGACAGAGAGAAAGGTCTTCCTTTGCCGTTGGTTCACCCTCCAATGGCCGCCTTGGCCAGCACGCTGCGGCCGGCACACCGCGCTGATCCGATGGCAGGAGCCAGGAGCCAGGTGCTTTTCCTGGTCTCCCATGGGGTGCAGGGCCCAAGCACCTGGGCCATCCTCCACTGCACTCCCTGGCCACAGCAGAGAGCTGGCCTGGAAGAGGGGCAACCGGGACAGAATCCGGCGCCCCAACCGGGACTAGAACCCGGTGTGCCGGCGCCGCTAGGCGGAGGATTAGCCTAGTGAGCCGCGGCGCCGGCCCTTAAATACAGATTTCTGACTGCTTTAAAATCAACGGAATAGGTAAGAATGTCCAAAACTTGGGGGGGAAATCCTGGAACACCTAGAAAGTGTATAATGTAAAACAGGACAAAAATTAATCAGACTAAATGAATTAATGACATCTGGGGATTTCCATCTTTCATTTAAAGTGTTGTTGGTTCTAATATTTCAATGTTTCACCTTCTAGGTTCAGGAAAACTGTTCCTGTGATTTCAGTGGTTTACTGTATTTTGGTAAAGTGTTGTTCTGTAACCTGCGAAGAAGTGTTTACTTTCCACTCCCTCCACGTAATTGCTCTAATCTTCAAAAATTTTTATAAATATGGTATATGTGGAGGGGGCAATGTGATTGTTTTCATGAATTCATCAGAATCTGTCCTCATAACAGAATATATTTAGAAACATTGACATATCTAAATCATGCATAAAATGCCTGGCTTGTAGGGTTTTCAGCCTTGCAGTGAGTAAATGGACTTCTCATATTTTAGCAGATCCAAAAACTTCAAAATACTAGACACTGTAGTTTTTAAAAAAATCTAGTTTGTCATAGATTTGCCTTTTAACTTGGAGAATTTTCCAAGTGTGAGATTACATGTCAAAGGAAATTTAGTTACTGTATTTAAGGCAAATAGCCAGTCAACAAACTATAACATACCTGCTTGTAGACTGTAACTCTGTTCATTGTTTTTAGACTGCTAACTTGGAGAGTTTTCTGGGTCTGAGACTAACATGGATACTCAACCTTTCATGCTGTACTTACATGAATTGTCAGTTATCATGTCTACTATTTGATTGTATCCCTATTCATTATTTTTAAGATGTCAACCTGATTTATCTTGCACTTGGTGTTTTCCTATTTGAGTTGTGTGCCTACTGCCTGTAAGAAGTCTACAGAAGTACAATTCTCAGCAGGATAATGCCTGGCACTTTGAGATGATTTGCACCTACAGAATAAACAAAACTAAGTTTAACAATGGACTCCAGGTAAATTTAGTTTTAGAGCCACTTGTTTAACCTCTCTGTTGCTCAAATTGGGACAAAATTGTTCTTTGAAATGCCTCCTGGTCATGACTTCCCTTCCAACATGGCACCAGATGAATAGCTGGGTCAAATCTAACTGGGCAATGAAGGATATGTAAAATTTAGCTGCAGGATGGCTGATCAGCATTGTGCCCCCCAAAAGATCATGATCACAAAGAGGAAATAAATATCAAGATGGAATCACGGGTTTTAATCCTAAACAAAATTAGGTTAAAACCAAGAGATTTTTAAGGGAGGGTCATTATGTGTGATTGCCTGCTAGTAACTGTCACAAAATACTCTGATAGAACTATACCCATTAAAGAGTACCCCAATTTCAAAAGAGAAATGCTAACTAGAAGTGATACCTGCCATCCTCACATAGAGTGCTAGATTCTATAGACAGCACCTACAGCACACACAGGGAGGTGTTGAGAAAGGGCTTTGACCTCTTTGTACATGAGAAGCAAGGATTAGGACTGGAAGGAATGACTCAAAATTTGGGGAAAATAAAATGACCAATGGTATACATTTCAAAAATGTGGACATTCCACCAAAGACTGGCTGTGGTGTCTGAGAATAACAGCCACTTGTGAAGTACTGCAGGAGACAGAGAGCTCACTTTTGGTCATCTCACCACAGTGCATACAGCTTACTATGTGCTGCCGCTTCTGTAACAATAAGGATCTTACTGCTTACTTCAGGCCCTATGGTAAAAACTAACCTGTACTATTTGATAACTGAAATGGTCCTGTAAAACTGCATCATATTTTAATCCATCCACCTTGCCCTCAGACTCCCCTGAGGAAACTATGTGACTGATTATAGGTCATGTAACAGATACGTCTGATTAGGCTGTATCTGACCAATATCCCCTTACAGGTTACAGATCGGGAATTCTTTGTGTATCAAAACAGCTTCACAGGACAGGACAATCAAGGGTTGGATATGAAGTAGGAACTCTCCCAGAAACTTCAGAATCAATAACACTACCACAAGGTATCTTAGCCCAGAAAGCTGAGCTCAAAGCACTCTCCCATCCCTTGCAGCTTAGAGGAAGCACAAGAATAAATATCCACAGCATTGAAAGGGGAGTATTGATGGCCTTGGCTGCACCTGGGTTAGCGATGATGTACTTGGGCCTCCTTTTTATTCAAAGAAAATAGAAAAACATACAGAAGTCTGCCAGTTTCCCAAACTTGCCTCGCAGTTACGTCTTCCACTGGTAGGATCTTATTATCTCTGTCCCACAGTTAGGAATGGGGACTGAATTTGGCACATTGAAGCCTTGGCCAATTATATTCAAAGTGTCATAAATGACAGAGCCAGAGGACTGTGCTTATTAAATAACAGAAGTTTCCTACTGAGGCAAGTAGTTCTCTAAAGCTACAGCTGCCTAGGGGGAAAACATGCCTCCCCTGAAACAGAATACTGTGTAGACATCATTGATAATTCCGCAACTATCTCCTTAGCTCACCAAGATAAACACACTCAGTTTGGTTATATGTTTTAATCTATGGCTCTCCTCCTGCTATGGGACTGAACAATTCTGGAGGAAAAATAATAATCTTTCTGGTTTTCATTACAGGGAGAGGAATGCTAGTGTGTCATCATTGTGGAATGAGGAGGCACCTGCAAGATAAAGCTGTGCAAAGATAAACTGGGCCAGAATCCATCATGGTTCACTTCACATGCAGCTGTCCATATTCTTTGATCCCCTATTCCTGATTCCTCCTTCCTTGTAGCCTCCTTTAAAATCCCCAAATCATCCTCTTTCAGCAGGGTGCCAAATACTGGGACAGAAGTATGCTATACTCTCATCTTCAACAGATTAAATTATCTATTTCTTTTATGCTTAAACTTGTGCTTTTTATTTTCAATCAGCTCTGGGAACAAGGAATGAGATTTTAGTAGCAACCACTTTGAGAATGTGGAAAGAACTTGAATTTTATAAGAAATAACCCAAGCTGGGATGTGGAGTTGTCCACAACTATGATTGTAAAGGCAGTGGTCCTAACAGTGCTATGCTGCCCAGTACACTGCCTGCACCCAGATAACATGCAGGCTATGCCTGCAAGGTCTTGGCTCTTTAGGAAACATAGAGACATAATGAGATTCATGGGTGATAGAAAACCACTGCAGACTCGGTTGGCTGGGGAAGTGATGGCAGAATGAGAACAGAGCAAACATGGGTGTTTTTATTTTTATTTTTTTTAAGATTTATTTTATTTGAAAGGCTAAGTTACAGAGGGAGAGGGATCAATGCAGATAGAGAGATCTTCCACCCACTGGTTCAATCCCCAAATGACTACAATGTCTAGAGCTGGACAAGGACAAACCAAGGATCTGGAAGCTTCTTCTGGATCTCCCCCGTGGGCACAAGTACCCAATAACTTGGGCCATCTTTTGAGCTTTTCCCAGGCATGGTAGCAGGGAGCAGGATTGAAAGTGGTACAGCTACTACTTGGACTGGTGCCCATATGGGATTCTGGTCTTGCAGGCAGCAGCCTAACCCATTATGCCAGAATGTTGGCCCCCAAACTTGGGGGAAAAATGCCCAGGATCACCTAGCCATCAGGGAAATGCAAATAAAAACCACAATGAGATTTTACCTCAAGCTAGTTAGAGTGGCTATAACTCAAAAATTTTAAAAAATGCAGTGAGGATGGGAGAAAAACATACATTAATGAACTGTTGTTGGCAATGTAAATAAATATAACTGTTATCAAAGAGTGTACAGACAATCCTCAGAAATCTGGAAATAGATATACCAATGAACAAGCCAGCCTACTCCTGGGAATTTACTCAAAGGGAATGAAATCAGCCAATGAAAGGGGTTTGATGCCCCCAGGTTTATAGAAGCTAAATTAGCAATGGCTAAGATATGGAATCAATGCAGATGTCCATCAACCAATAACTGGATAAATGAAATGTGGTAGATATACATTACAGAATAATACTCAGCCATAAAAAAGACTGAAACCCTATCTTTTGCAACACAATGAAAATTTGGGAAGTAATCAATGATGAGAGCATAAAGAAAAAGATCTTTTAGAATGTGGTAACATGTTTGTAACTAGACTGAGGGGAAAGAGGTATTGACGAAAGGTATGAAAAAGATAGTCGTATGGGATGTAACACACATGGAAAATTAAACAGACTAGGAGAGAATAGTCCAAGACTTAAGATAAAAAAAAAAAAACTCAGCTCAGAATACTGTACCCTACAAAGCTCTCATTTTGAATGAAGGTGAAAGAAACACCTTCCATAACAAACAGAGATTGAAAGAATTTGTCACCACTCATCTTACAAAAGATGCCTACAAAAGCCTTGCGAAAGATGCTTAAGGATGTGTTACACATAGGAACAAAGAAAGATAGTCATCGTTAGGCAAGAATGTGAAGGCAGAAAATCTGCCAATAAAAACAAAGGAAATGCAATGTAAAAAATAGGAACATTTATGGAAAAATGGTAGGGGCAAGTCATTATCAATAGTAACCATGAATTTAAATGGTGTTAACTCTCCAGTTTAGATACACATTGGCTGAATGGATTAAAAAATAATACCCATCTATTTGCTGCCTACAGGAAACATACCTCACCAACAAAGATACACACAGACAAAAAGTAAAAGGAAGAAAAGTATATCCCATGTTAACAAGGCAAAGAAGCACAGGTGTAGCCATCCTAATACTGGAAAAATACACTTTAACACAAAAACTATTAAAAGTGACAAAGAAAGGCACTATGTAATGATTAAAGGATCAATTCAACAGGAAGATATGACTATAGTATCCAAGTACAGGGTGTACCAGCTATTTAAAATAAATATGAATTAATATTAATAAAGAGACATAGACTTGAATACAGTACTAATGTATGATTTCAATACCTGTCAATACCTGTCTATAATCAATGCACAGATCAACTAGACAAAATCAACAAAACCAACAGTGCTAATTGATACTATGTTCCACATGGACCTAATTGATATCTACAGAACTGTTCAATCCACAGTTGCACAATACACATTCTTTCCATCAGTGTGTGGAACTTCCTCTAAAATATATTTGCATGTTTGGTTATAAAGCAAGTCTCAGCAAATTAAAAAATCATACCATGCGTCTTCTCTGATCACAATGGTTGGTTGTAGCAGGGGGCAATCTTTCCTCTGAGCACCCTGCAGAGATGGAGAAGCCATCTGTGTCTGTGTGTGCATCACCTCAGGAAGCTTTGTGCAGATTTCAGAAAGGAGAAGCAGTAGTTACCCTTGCTGAGGGACTTCGAGGTGGTGGGACTCATTGCTCCCTGTCACTCATGGTAGTCCCATGAGGAGTCTTTTGTGAAGCAACTGAAAGTACACAGAACATTCAAGAGTGCTTCCAGGAGGCAGTGGGCACAGGAAGAAGGAGCACTAAGGACCCTGAGCCCAGATAAGGATGCATTGACAATAGGACCACAACTGAAAGCCATGATATCATATTTGGGAAGCAATGGTTTCTTTGGGCAGGATACAAATTCTCAGGGTTTACTGAGTTCCTTTATCTGTGGTGTGGCTCCCTCAGGTTAGACATTTTTGAGACTTCTATTCACATATCATGGGATTCAATCCAACATCCAAGCATACTTCAAAAATTCCATGGAAAATGGAACTAAAAATAAGTATTGGCACAAAAATACTTGATTTTTACATACTTTTATTTATTGAAAAGTCAGATTTATGGAGAGAGAGAGAGAGATCATTGATCTGCTGGTCCACTCCCTAGATGGACTCAACAGCCAAGGCTCAGCCAGGCTGAAATCAGGAGCCAGAACTTCACTGGGTTCTCCCACCTGGGTGGAAGGGATTCACACACTTGGGCCATCTTCCACTGCTTTTCTGAGGACATGATCAGGGAGCTGGATCAGAAGTGTAACAGCCAGGATGTGAACTGGTGCCCATATGGAATGCCAGTGTTGCAGGTAGTAGCTTTACTTACTATACCACAAGGTGGTCTTGCAAAAAAAAAAGTTTGGAATCATTTTTTTTCAATCATACACATTTTCATAAATTTTTTGAAGATCGTTCATAGGCATGGGTTTTGAAAACCTTTGGCAGCTACATAAATTTATCTTTTAATTCCATTTTCCATGAGATGTGTGAAGTACCTTCCTATTTTGTTTTTAATTCTTCTAGACCAGTGATGCAAGACACAAGTAGAAGGCAACAAGCAAAGAGAATAAACTCTTTCAAATGGAAAAACATGGCAAAGTTGTAGCATATTTTAAAATCTAAATTGCTCCAAAGAAGACTTTAGTTGTGTACATTTTTGTGTTAATTTTATATGAATGCAGCTTTTGAGAGCCAAAGGGATTTCAAAATGTTAATGGAAAATGGAATTAAAACATGTTTATTTTGGTGCAAAATTTTTTGAAATCCATAGATATATGGGTTTTTAAAAGTTCATGAAAAAATGCATATGATAAAAGAACTGTGTGTGGATTTCCAAAGATTTTTTGCATCAAAAATAAAGTTAAAATCTAATTCCATTTTCCTAAAAACATGACTTTTTGGAACACCCTTGTATTTCAAGTTCTTGGGTGAATCTTTTAGGGTAAGGAGTTATGAAGTTTCATGTTGTGTCTAAAATCATTTTCTTAAAGTTATGAGAAGTTTGAATTCATAGGAAGGAATGAGCCTAGTCTCAGAGGTCCTGTGGGATGTCGAATCCAAAGAAGGCAGATGGCAGTCAGGGAGTTTTCTTTGAATTAATAGGAAGGGTACATGTGGACAGCTGAAGTCACTGCCTATCCCAGATGTGCACTGGTTACCAGATGAAAAGATCAAGCAAAATAGTTGGTTCTGCTTACTTGGTGAATATTTCTGTTCCATCTACATAAAAACCCACAGGCACAGACATCATCAGCATCATTCTACAGGTGCTCCGAGCTGCATTAAAATGTCAAAGCCCATATTCCTGATATCAGATTATGGGGTGCCATACAATATCACTATGTGCTTATTAATAAATTCCCAACATTAATAAGCCTGTGTGGGGCCAGTGCTGTGGCACAGTGGGTTAATGCCCTGGCCTGGGGTGCTGGCATCCCATGTGGGCGCCGGTTCAAGACCTGGCTACTTCACTTCCGATCTGGCTCTTTGCTATGGTCTGGGAAAGCAGTAGAGGGTCCTTGGGCCCCTGCACCTGCGTGAGAGACTCAGAAGAGGCTCCTGTCTTCAGATTGGCGCAGCTCCAGCTGTTGCGGCCAATTGGAGAGTGAACCATCAGATGGAGGACCTCTCTCTCTCTGCCTCTCCTTCCCTCTGTGTAACTCTGCCTTTCAAATAAATAAATACATCTTTAAAAAAATAAGCCTGTGTGGGTTTTGCCTAATATTCAGAGAAGAATTCTGACTACCAGCATAAATGAATGAGGCAGCATGATATGTTTTTAGACTTTTATTCAGTGGGAGAAATACATAGGAGAGTGAGGGCCCTATCTAAAAGAGAGAAATCTGGGTCCATACTGAGTATCAGGAGCCTGCCGCATGGCGGAGCATGTAGGCATTGGGCAGGTGGCTCAAATGCCATATGCCCTGGAGGCACAGGGGCAGCACAGGCTGCAATGGTAAAAGGCCAACAAGAATGGAAAAGGGCAAATGGGCTGGCACGCCATGTCCCAGGCTTTTAATTCACTTCCAAAGGGGAGTGGTTAATTTACCTGATTAGCCAGTGGGCACACAGGTGTAGCGAGGTAGGGGCATGCACCAGTTCACAAACCTGATCAATGTTATCCTGTATGCCTACCTACATCATCCCCAACTCAGGTTGTTCCAGGCCTCATCATTTGCCTATACCTGGAAAAGCCCAGCTGCCCCAGCCCTTGTCATGCTCTGTGGTAAAGCTGTTGGTCCTGGCCCCCTCAGGAGTACTCACTCTGGGGCTGGGTCTCTTGGTGGGGCTTTCCCACTTCTGTAACTTCCTTGCTCAGCAGTACTGCGGGAGCCTCTTCAAGCACAAAGCCTGGTAGACATGGGTTGCACTAACATTTTTTGCTTCCAGGCTCTGCTCCTAATAGGACCCCTTTGTGATGCTTCTGACTCCCAGAAAAGCTGGGGAACCCAGGAGCCAAAAGATCAGGTTCTTTGAGTTGAGCCTCTGTTGCTTTGTCAGCTGGCTTTTCTTGCCAGAAATCCAGTAGGCAGTCACTGCTGTACAGGACAAAGCAGGACATCATTGGAACCTTAAATCACCCTGTTCCTCTCAGGCCCTGTAAGAGGTGTAGGTTGGGAGCTGAAAGGTGGAGTAATGGTTACCCCAGGTGCTTGAAAGGGAGGTGGTGGAGAGAGGACTGAAAATAAAGATGCTGCCTTGTACTGTGTACAAGTACAACTGCATTTGTACCTTGTACACTTCCATTTTCATTTGCTCCTTGGGTAGTAGACACAGAAAAACACCACCTTCATGCATACACACAACTACTGAACTTAGAAACTGTGAGTACAATGCACCCTTTTAGTAATATCAATCTGTTTGCTTACTTATCTGTCACAGCCAATAAACCCCAGCAACAGGGAAGCTGCCAATGTACACTGTAGGAGGCAATAGGTGATTACTCAAGTACTTGACACCCACCTGAAAGACCTGGATTGAGTTATGGGCTTTTAGCTTTAACCTGGTCCCAGCCCTGGCTGTTCCAGGCATTTGGGGAGTGAACCAGGGGGTGAGATTGTTATGCCCAGTCCGATTATCCCCAAAGACCACCAAGGAGCCAACACCACTGTAAGACACACCAGAGTTTTATTGCAAGCTCAGGCCTGGACTCCCAACCATCACCGATGCAGCAGATCAGAATTGAGAGCCTGGACTCTTCAGTTAATATGGTTTTTATAGGGTTTTCAGAGACATTGTACACCATTACATTATACATTATAGCACCATTCAGCAAATTATCTCATTCTGCAGGAAATTCAAAGAGCATCTCTTAAAATTGATTAATGTATCTAGCAGTGGTATTGGACCTAGTAAAAGTGGTTGGATGGCTTTGAGGTTGATGCTTTTTAAATGATTGGCTAAAGTATAGGGTCCAGGCTGCTAGGGTGCATGTGCCAAACTGCAGGGTTTCAGGATGTTATCAATCACCTTAACTGCCTGAAAAGACACCTGGATTTTTAGGTATTGCCCTGCTATCTGCTGATTGGCTGTTGCTAGGGGGGGTTTATCACAAGGGGATTTTATTTTTCTTCTTTCAGGAGCTTTTGGCTTAGGGTTCAGGGCCCAACAGGCCCAAGTTACACGACGGAGGCCTAGTCTAAAAGCTGCACCTTGGTCCAGTCCCAATTTTTCTCAAGATCTCTCTCTCTCTCTCTCTCCCTCTCTCTCTCACTGTCTTCCAAAAAAAAAAAAAACCCAAATTAAAAGGGATTCTGATATTCCACAACTTTGCCATTAATTGGTGTTTCATTTAAAAGCAAATTACTGGGGTTGGTGTTGTGGCTCTCTGCCATGCTGGCATCCAATGTGGGTGGCTGGTTGACTTCTGATCCAGCTCCCTGCTAAAATAATTGGGAGACAGCTGAAGAGGGCCCAAGTGCTTGGGCTCCTGGCTCCCACATGGGAGACCCAGATGGGGTTCTTCAACTCTGGCTTCAGCCTGAGTCAGCCTCTTCTGCTGTGGCCAATCTCTCACTATAACTCTGCCTTTCTTTTTTTAAGATTCTTATTTATTTTACTTGAAAGTCAGAGTTACACACACAGAGAAGGAGAGGCAGAGAGAGAGGTCTTCTACCCACGGGTTCACTCCCCAATTGGTCGCAACAGCCAGAGCTGCAGAGATCTGAAGCTAGGAGTTTCTTTCAGTTCTCCAACACAGATGCAGGGCCCCAAGGGCTTTGGCCATCTTCTACTACTTTCCCAGGCCATAGCAGAGAGCTGGATAGGAAATGGAGCAGCCAGGACTCGAACCAGCTGTCATATGGGATGTTGGCACTGCAGGTGGTGGCTTTATCTGCTAGGCCACAGTGCTGGCCCCTCTGCCTTTCAAATAAACAAATCTTAAAAAATTGAATTGTCAATCTAATATTTCTGGAATGGCACATCTGTGTGGCACAGTTTGTGTTTCCCTTAGTGGTATTCATTTGTTCTCTACTTGATACAATATCCATTCATGTCTCTGTCTATTTGCTTGAGGGCTTCTTTGTCATTTTCTTAACTGTTTGGAGGAATTCTTTGTTGGGTACATGCACTGAAAACATGATCTCTCAGTTGCAGGTTTCTATTTTCACTCTCCTTCTCTGGGATCTTTGATTAAATAGTTCTCAATGTAGTGAAACTTACATGGGCAAGGTGGGAGCTCATGAGTGGACAAAGGAGCTGAGAAGTTGCCAGCTGCTTCCTTGCTGTAGGCATACACAGCTAAAATACCACCCCTTCCATGCTGACTCAGCACCTCCACTTTCCCATGATGTAACTGAGCCTCACTCCTCCAGCAGACAGAAGACATTTAGAAGATCACCACGTGCAGACATGGGGAAACCTTTCCAAAGGTCACCATGTACACCCCATGCCATCCAAACTCCCCCTGATTTGTACATTCATTAAGGGGAGACTGAATTTGGGTGAGAACAGTTCTCCCCAGAGAGGTTGCTCACAATCACCTTTGAGGATGTGCTGTCTCTTTAAATAAGTCCTCCTCTCACTCTTGAACTTTATCTGTATCTCTGAATTCATCTCTACTGAGATAAGTGCTTGGAAAAAAATTCAGCTTTTTTTCTCAGGCCAGCGAAAAGCAGTCAGAGATGAAGATGACTGAAGTACTTAGGCTCCTACATCAATATGCAAGACCTGGATGGAGTTTCTGGCTCTTGCATTTGGCCTGGCCCAATCCTGGTGATTGAGCCATTGTGACCATCTGGGAAGTGAACCAACAGATGGAAGATATCTCTCTCTCTCTCTCTCTCTCTCTCTGTGTGTGTGTGTGTGTGTGTGTGTGTGAGTGTGTGTGTGTAACTCTCACTTTCAAATGAGTCTTTTGGTTTTTTTTAAAGAAGATATTAGTTCAACAAGTACTCTCCTTCAATACAGAAATATATGCCCCTGGAAGTCAGGGAGATTTTTGTAAGCTATAATTCCTTAGGTGGAACAAAGTTTTTTTAAAGATTTATTTATTTATTTGAAGGGCAGAGTTACAGAGATGCAGAGACAGAGAGAGAATCTTCTATCCACTGGTTCACTCTCCAAATGGCCACAATGGCTGGAGCTGAGCCGATCTGAAGCCAGGAGCCAGGAACTCCTTCCTCATCTCCCCTGGTGGGTGCAGGGGCCCAAGCATTTGGCACATCTTCCACCACTTTCCCAGGCACATTAGCAGGGAGCTGGGTTGGAAGTGGAGCAGCTTGGACTCAAACCCATATGGACATCACAAACCAGACACTACAAAGTGTATTCTCTTAAACCATCTTTCAACAGGGATAGGAGAAATCAAATTGTATCCTACTGTGACACCAAAAGTGATGCCTGTTCACAGTACTACCTTTCCCTTTCCCTCTCCCTTTAAAGTGGACAGGAAGACAGGAAAAATAGATTTTTTTCCTTTAGTCTAAAAGTTATATGACTTCCAAGAATGCTTGGGTTGCTATTGTTTTGAAGTTTGGCTGCCTAAACACTTCCTTTGCTCCTCAAAGACTCACTTAGGTTTTCCTCAAAGCTCACAAGTTCTCAGGTGTGAAGAAGTCAGCAAGTTAATATTTGGCATCAGTCAGTCTCTCAGCTTCTGGAAAGATCTTGGAAACTAAGAATCATCTCCCACAATTCTCCCAGTACCTATGTCTGATGCAGAGTTGTGCTACAGGCTGGGGAGGAAGGGGAGGCAAGAGCAGAGGCAGGTGATTTCTAGAATGTCCTCTGGGCTCCTTGTGCTCCATGGCCTTCCCCCTCCTGGCTACCTGTCTGTGGCATCCTCCTGTCCCCCTCTGCTGGGGATCCCTCTCACCTCCTCCTGACTTTCTCTTTCCTTTCTGTGACACTCAGCATCTCAGTGCTCTTCTGCTTTGACTGAGAGTCCAAGGTCTAAGCAGGAGACAGAAACCACACCTGTGATTTTAACAGAGAACTTAATGAAAGAATTGCTGGAGTAGAGGTTTGGTGCAGCAGTTTAAGCCATTGCTCAAGACACCTGCATTTTACTCCAGAATGCCTGGGTTCCAGTCCCAGCACCACTTCTGATTCCAGCTCCCTGCTAATTGCACTCCAGAAGGCAGCAGGTGATGGCTCAAGTACCTGGGTTCCTGATACCCACTCTGGAGACCTGGATTGAGTTCTGGCTCCTGGCTTTGACCTGGCTCATCATTTGGGGAGGGGACAAGTGGATTGGGCAATCAGTCTGTCTCTGTCTTGCCTTCAAATATTAATTCACTGATTAAAAAATGTAAGCCTTTCCAACAAGAGCAAAGTTATTAGCTAGTAAGCAGGAGTGGCATAGCATACAGGAAGATGTCCCAGAGTAGGGGCCAGTGCAGTGATATAGCTGGTAAAGCTGTTGTCTGCAGTGTGGGCATGCCGTATGGGCTCCAGTTTGAGTCCTGGATGCCCTATGTCCAATCCAGCTCTCTTTTAAGACCCAGGAAAACAGTGGCAGATGGCCCAAGTCCTTGGAATCATGCACTCATCTTGGAGACCTGGAAGAAGTGCCAGGCTCTTGGTTTCAGATCAGCTCAGGTCTGGCCATTGTAGCCATTTGGGGAATGAACCAGTGGGTGGGAGACTTCTCTCTGTGTCTCTTCCTCTGCCTCTCTTTAACTCTGCTTTCAGATACATAAATAAACCTTTTTTAAAAAAAAGATACCCCAGAGTAGCCAATGCAGGGAACAGCCTTGCTGGAAAGCAAGCTAGAAGGAACCAGTGTCTTCTTCCTCTTCCAGCCCTGCGGTTTCCCCACCTCCACCTCTTCTGTGTGGAGCCTCACACCGAGCAGATGGCCAAGGAGCTGGTGATGCTTGCAAGGGTGGCCCCAGCTTTACAGAGCAGAGTACAGAAGGCATGGAGCAATGAGGTGGCAGCTGGGTAACTGGGCCCCTCTCACCACCAGCAGGTGCTCCTGCGACTGGGTCATGCGACCAGCCAGCAGCTATGGTGCTAAATCTCAGCCCCACAAAATTCCTCATGCCACCACCAGAGAGAAAGAAACTTCCACAATCTGAGTTGCGATTGAAAATACAAAGTCTCTTCTGTCCTGCCCACCATTCTGCCATGACTACCAGATCTGGCTTCCCTCAAGATGGTTTTCTCCTCCTAGTGTTAGAATGCCTGACTGTATCCTAGAAATGATTTCCCCCACCCTTTCTGCTCTGCCCCTACCTCCATAACAGACTTCCTGATGGGAGGGCCTTCTACCCTCTACCTGTTGTTCCTTCCTCTCCACAAGCCTTGCATCTTGTCTTTGTATTTTGTAATTCACATGTGCTTGGGTCAAGGGCATGTTTCAAATTGGATCGACAATAGGAGTCTTCACCTTAGAAAAGCATACGCAGATGCTGCTTTTGTACACAGTCCCTGTGATTCCTTGACACCCTCCACATCCTGGCTGTGGACCCTCCAGGGGCCAGCTATCTGGAGGGCATGGTCACTCTTGATCCAGACATCAAGATCCAAAAGTTCCCTGTCTTAATACAGCTGGCCCTGGATCACCAGCTACTGTGGAGGTTGGCTCATTCTTTGACAATGCTTTGTGTTCCTTAGATTGTTTCTTTATTATGCCAGAAATTGGTGGCTTTCACTTATTTAAGAATTGTTTCTTTGAGAGGCACAGAGAAAGACAGGAAACACACACAGATAGACTTGAGAGATCTCCCTTGCACTGCTTACTCTCCAAATGCCCACAATTGCTGGGGCTGGGCAGGGGCCAGAGCCAGAAACTGGCAATGCAATCTAGGTCAGCCATGTGGCTGACATGCACCCAACCACTTGAGTGACTACTGCATCTTACCAGGGTACACTTTAGCAAGAAGCTAGGATAGGTGGCAGAGTCAGGACTTGAACCCAGGTCCACTAATATTGGGGGTAGATATTTTAACCTGTTAGGAAGAACACCCAGCCTGGGTGGCTTTCACTGACCTATACATTCACGCATTGACATTTCAGTTCTCCAACTCTCATAAACACCGTGCGGAGGAATTATGTCTCTCCCTCTTTTCCTTTCTATGCATCACAGAGTATTTGCACTTAAAACTTTATTTATGTATGTATTTATTTATTTGAAGAGCAGAGTTACAGAGGGAGTGAGAGAGAGACTGAGAAAAAAGAGAGGGGAACTTAGAGGGAAAAGAGAGAGAGAGATATCTTCCATCTACTGGTTCACTCCTTAAATGGCCTCAGTGGCCCAAGATGGACTGATCTGAAGCCAGGAGCTTCTTCCTGGTCTCCCACATGGATGAAGGGGCCCATGAATTTGGGCCGTCTTCAGCTGCTTTCCCAGGTGCATTAGCAGAGAGCTGGATCAGAAGTGGGGCAGCTGGAAATCAAATTGGCATCCATATGGGATGCTGGCACTGCAGGCAGTGGTTTTACCTGCTAAGCCACAGTACCACCCCCCTAGTATCTGCCTTCCTAATACAATGCAAAAAATGGATTGGGAGAGAGTATGGAGGGAGCTAACTGCTCTAGCCTAGGGAGAAGATAGTTTAAAACATGTGGAGATAGTGTGGTCTCAGGGAAGATTTAGAGGGGGGAAATGGCAGAGGAAACTCTACCACAATTAGAGGGACATGGTAGACATATCTGGAGGGTGTGGTCACCCATGACTCAGGACTCCAAGAGCCGAGAGCCTACACACCAGAGCTGGAAAATGAGATGAGATGGGACTGCTGTAGCCTTGGCCACTGGTGAAAAAGCAAGGAGAGCTTAGAGGGAATGAGGCTTGAAGCCCCATGGGAGAAAGTGTAGCAGCCAAACTAGAGGAGAGAAAAATAATAAAAAATAACGGTATGGACACAGTTCTCTCTCTCCAATCACCTTACAAAGGCATACAAACCAATAGAGCAGGTGCCATTTTGGAAATACATACCAGCTGCGCCAGCTAGTGTCTGCTCCTGGCAATCAGCCAAGTGGAGACTCCTGACTCTAGTAGGGAGAAATAACAGGCAGCTAGGAGCCTGTGACTGTGTGAAGCTTCTGAACTGGGACTGTGAAAAAAACAGGGTGTGTGGGAGGACTCACAGTGTGGGTGGTACTTTGAGCAGTCTCAGTGGGAGATGCCACAAGCTCTGGTGGTCCTGGATACCTGGTGAGACAAAGTGCTGGGGAATTGGAACTTATACTGCGAACTGCATGGATGCTTTGTGTGGTCCTTGGGACAGAGCAGACAAATATTATACCAACTAGGGCTAGTGCTCAGGCACTGGTCTCTATGGAGAAGAGCTCAGCTGAGCAGAATATACATCCCTTCTAATTAAAAGGAGATAAAAGATTTATGACACCAAACCTGGGTGTGTCACCTTAGGCATACCTTAACCTTGGAGAACTGAACAGAGCTCTCTGGTCACACACTCTACAAGCCTCTAGAGATTCACTAAAAGCAGACAGTCCACTTATCTACAGAGTTATAGTAAAACAATAAAAGCTGCCACATCGGATAAAATAAAAGAAGAAGAAATCAATGAATATTCCCACAAATTCTGAACAACAAATGCAACAATCCAAGAAACAAGAATAAGAAAGACAGCAATACATTCACAAAGAACAGAACAATTCAATCCTACATATGAAGATAATGAGATAGAAGAAATACAAGAAATGGAACTCAAAAAATTGATCATAAGATTACATAGAAATAATCAAAATCAAACAAACTACTAAAATCCATACAGGACATGGAAGAAAATCTCTCGCATGAAATTGAAATCTTAACATGGAAAAAAAATTAACAATTCAATAGAACATGAAAGGGAGAGAACCATCCAACTTGGGAAGCAGGATACACAGCAGATTCATAGAATGGCAGATGTCCTAAACAGTCCTCTGGCCTCAGAATTAGCCCTTAAGGCATTTGGATCTGGAAGAAGAGCACATGAGCGTATTTAACGCATGGAAAGCCAAGACACTCTGGCAAAAAAAAAAAAAAAAAAAAAAAAAAAAAAAAAAAAAAAACCACAAAACCCTAAATGAAAGAAGGAGGTAACTTTCTCTGAAGGGAGGAGAGAACTTCCACTTTGACTACAACCTTGTCTTTGACTACAACCTTGTCTAAATAAGATTGGAGTCGGTGAACTCAAAAGGCTTGCATAGCCTTGGCAACTCATGATAAGAGCCTAGGGTGATTACTGATGCCATAAACAAGAGTGTGGATTGTTAAGTCAACAACAGGCGTCACTGTGCACTTACTCCTCATGTAGGATCTCTGTCCTTAATGTGCTGTACATCGTGATTTAATGTTATAACTAGTACTCAAACAGTATTTTACACTCTGTGTTTCTGTGTGGGTGCAAAATGTTGAAATCTTAATATATGCTAAATTAATCTTCTGTATATAAAGATAATTGAAAGTGAATCTTGATGTGAATGGAAGGGGAGAGGGAGTGGGATAGGGGAGGGTTGTGGGTGGGAGGGAAGTTATGGGGGGGGGGGAAGCCATTGTAATCCATGAGCTGTACTTTGGAAATTTATATTCATTAAATAAAAGTATATATATATATATATATATATATATATATATATATATATAAAGATCTTCTGGGGAAAGGAAAAAATAGAACATGAAATTGAGATATTGAAGAGAAATGAAAATTAAATGAAAAATTAAATAGAACAAATACAAATGCAATTGAAAGCCTTAAAAACAGAATCAGTGAGGCAGAAGAGAGAATATCGGACTTAGAAGATAGAACACAGCAAAGTATGCAGTCAAACCAAAGACAAGAAGAGGAAGTTAGAAATCTAAAGCATATTGTTGGGAATCTACAGGATACTATTAAAAATCCCAACATTCAGGTTCTAGGAGATCCTGAAGGCATGGTGAGAGAAAAGGATTAAAGACCTTTTTAATGAGATACTAGCAGAAAACTTCCCCAGTTTGGAGAATTAGACCTCAGAACAGGAAGCACACAGAACTCCCAGAGAAGCACACAGACTTGACCAAAGATCCTCACCATGACACATTGTAATCAAACTCACCACAGTAAAACATAAAGAGAAGATTCTAAAATGTGCAAGACAGAAATGCCAGATTACTTTCAGAGGATCTCCAATTAGATTCACAGCAGTCTTTTCATCAGAAACCCTGCAGGCTGAGAGAGAATGGTGTGATATAGCCCAAGTACTAAGAGAAAAAAACTGCCATCCAAGAATATTATATCCTGCAGAGCTCTCATATGCGTAGTTTTAGCTTTTACATTTTGGTCTGTAATCTACTTCAAATAAGTTATAACAAATAAATTATTAAATTATAATGTGCAGTTTAGAACATTGTTTCTTTCAAATTTTATTTTTATTTATTTTTAAGACAGGATAGAAGCAAGTGAGGTAGAGAAATGTTCCACCAGAAACGTACGACATATTTGATTTGGGCCAGGTTGAAACCAAGGGCCTAGAACTCCATCCAGGTATCCCAAAAGAGTGGCAGGGACTCAAGTACTTGGGCAGGGAAACAAAATTGGGTAAAACCAAGGAAATACACAGTGTGGGTTTTAGTTGATAATATATACATTTGCTTCATTAAGTATGGCAAACATGCTGCACTAAGTTCAGATGTTAATATTAGAGAAAACTGTAGGAGGATATGAGAACTTTGTACCATATTTGTGATTTTTATATGAACCCAGTCTAAAATGAAAACTTTATTTAAAGGAAGAAATCTAAGGACTATAATTTTCTTAAACATGTAAAAATTTCTTCTATTATGTGTAAGTCATTAGACACATAATATATGAAAATATTTTCCTTAAAAAACTTATAATTCCTTAAATACACTGATTCATAGTTTTTCAATGATAGAATAACATTTTAATATGGTTTAAAATATTTTGTTCATTTTCTTTCTCTTTAGTTTGTGTTTTTTATGTTTTTTTTTTTTCTGGTATCAAATCCAGGACCAAATATGTCATCTCTCCGCTCTTTGAAGATTAGGGACAACCTCATATCCCAAGCACACATTTCTAAAATTAAAATCCAATAGCTCAGATAAATTTAAATTCATAATCAATACACATTACTCCATCTTTCCCATATGATTTTATATGACCTGTCTGTAAAGTAAGCAGTTAAAGAGATTCTAGTTCTTCGTGTTAAGTCTTCTGTTAATTGGGAGCATGGTCTTGGAGGTCTCAGGTTTTTGACACTCTTCCCGATTATATAAACAAAGATAATAGAATTGAAAATTAAATATGGTTATCATTCTAATAAATTTAAGAAGAAGATATTTGGTGAGGAACATTCAGGTAATAAACACACAGGCAGTATCAATGTTAAGAATACTTCTTTTTAAACAATTAGTTGAGTGCAGGAGCTAGGGAAACGGATAATGAACCAATAACAATGATGATAATGTTTTCTCTTTGGAAAATAAAAGTCATGCAATAACATCAAAAATTTAGTTTTCTGAGTATCTCGGCATCTGGATTTGAATTTTAATTATGCATAAATGCAAGACTACAAATGAATACAGGCTTATTCCACATATCATCAGATTTGGTGCTGAAAATAAAAATAAATGATTTGTAATAACTGCTCAGAATAAATTATAATGCTCCAAATCTTTATTTTAAATCCTCCTTGAAACTGCAAAATGAGAAATCCTCTTCTATGCAACAAAAAAGTAATACTATCAATACCTTTAGGAGTATGCATATTTTTCTTGTTATATTTAGACATTGTTTTATTCTCCTTCACTTTATAAGACTAATAGGTTTCATTTAGGGATTCTTTCTGAGGGAAATCTTATATGAGATTAAGCCAATGTTGCAAATTTAAAACTCGAATTCAACAGTAGACAGACAAAAGTATTTGAATTTATATGGCTAATCCCTTGTATTTTTTAAAATATTTTATTTATTTATTTGAGAGGTAGAGTTACAGACAGTGAAAAGTAGAGTCAGAAAGGTCTTCCATCCACTGGTTCACTCCTCAGTTGGCCGCAATGGCTGGAACTGTGCTGATTCGAAGTCAGGAGCCAGGACTTTCTTCCAGGTCTCCCACTCAGGTACAGGGGCCCAAGGACTTGGGCCATCTTCTACTGCTTTCCCAGACCATAGCAGAGAGATGGATCAGAAAAGGAGCAGCCAGGACTAGAACCAGTGACCATTGGGATGCCAGCAGCACAGGTGGAGGATTAACTCACTGTGTCACAGTGCCAGCTCCTAATTCATTATATTTTAAAAAGTTTTAATTATTTGACAGGCAGAGTGACAAAGTGAAAATAAGAAAGAGATCTTCCCGCTGTTGGTTCATTCCCCATATTGCCACAACCACTGGGACTGGGTTAGGCTGAAGCCAGGAGTCAGGAACTCTACTCAGGTTTCCCACATGGTTGACAAGAACTTAAACACTTGATCCAACAATCCCTGCTTCTCAGCTGAATTAGCAGGGAGATAGACAGGAAGTAGAGTAGCCAGGTTGATCTGTCCATTCCATATGGGACATGGGAGTACCATGCAGCAGCTTAATCGAGTACCATGCAGCAGCTTAATCCACTATGACACATCACCTGCCTCTAATTCATGATATTTTGACAAACTGTATCTGTCTGCATGAATACAGCTCTGTTCCCTAAAATAGTATTATATCATCTTCAAGTGAAATTAAAATATCCTATGAATATATGTGTATGCTATGCTATGGTTACCCCAATGTGGAACACAGATCAGCATACCAATATCACAGTGATGTTACTATAAATCCAAACTCTTGATCTCTGCCTGGGCTGAAGCTCCAGGCACATTAAAGTTGGAGAAGCACAGTCATGTATAGCTACTGTAATTTGGAATAATACTTTTACTTGGTTGTGTGATATAAATTTCAAGCTTGAGTTTATTTTTGAATTGTTACTATTGCTATAATTCTTTTGTTTCATGGCTCTATGGTGATTCAGGAGTATTTCTCCACAATTGTTCTCTGCTTTGCCCCTGTTATGTCATGGCCCCCAAGAAGCCTGTTTCTGAGAAAAGCTAGAAGATAGAGAATTAAATGATTACTTTCCATGTTATTTAAATAAACAGTAAATTATTTGATTTTGTTTTAATTGTTTTATAAAAATTCCTTATCCCACTATTCCAGCAAAACTCCAAAACAATGATTTTGAAGGTAAGTAAATTTTATTCTACTGTATAGAGAATTTGAAACATGGAAAATGTTCTTGAAAAAAGTTTACAAAATCTAAAATATAAAGCAAAAGAATTTGTGAATTAATATTGGGCTCCAATACAAAGAGGCTGCACACGTAGTTAGTTGTGTTCTTTAAAAACCTTTGTTAAGATTTTAAATTGCTGTCAAGGGCAACATATTGTAAGAAGATTAAACTATGATCCATTTACCAAGTGCGACCGTGACAACAAAGATTAATTTAATCTGGGTTTTTACATATGAGTATTCAAATGGAATCTGAAGGAAGAGAAGTAGTTGATTTTGTCCATTTTTTAATGCAGATACTGTTCACCTTCTTCATTTCAGTAGTCACAATGAGCTGGTGGAATAAACAGTTATATCAATAACTTCAAATATGGGTCATGAGTGAAAGTTATTCTAAGATGTTTTAGGTTCTTTAGACATATGCTGGAATGATACATGACCATTGAAGCAGAGGTATGACATTTATCAGGGAAAATAAGTGTTAGCTCAGCAGAAATGGACATTTCTAGCTTCTTGTGTGAATGTCAAGCATAGTTGCAAATCACTTTTCATGTGGGTCCTTGTATCTTGGTCTTGGGCCTCAGCCCAGTATCAAATTAGTGGCTTACCTTTTATTCCCAAAATTAATATTCATGTCAGTCAGTAGCATGGTGGTGAAATTCATAGCAAGCTAGATGCTTCCAGAGCTGCAATAAACTAGCAGCATTCAGGAAATGAGGTTAGAGCTGGGAAGATGCACGATGTTGTGCAAGTGTCAGCCATCCCATTAACGTCAGGATCCCTGAGTACCATGACAGGTGGGCTCTGGCAGATCTCATCAGTAACACTAATCTCAGCTTTGAGCCTATTACCAAGATAATGCACCATGGTTGATATTTATTGGTGACACATCCATAGATACTCTGGATAACAAAATGCCCTACCCCTGTCCATCAGTGGTAGTTCTTTTATTTATTCTTTTTTGTCACATACCTATAATCTATCAGAATGCTACGTAAAACCCTTAATCTTCAGGCTCTGTCCAATACAGAAATGAAAAGTCCTCATAGTGTCTTATATTCATTAGTTCATCAGTAGCAATAAATCTTCATTTTGGTTGTTCTGCCCATCATATTTCCTTCTTTTCTCAATTGAAGTCTATGGAGCCAAATTATACACACACCATGAATATTTTTATCACTATGATTATTATTATTGAGAACTTATCATTGCCAAACACACAGTGAGCTCCAAGATCTTTATCCTTGATAGTTCCAGCAACTGAAATGCCATAGCATTATTGGTCGGTGCCATAAATTAAGCAATTATACCTTTTTTAAAACTTTTTTAAAGATGTATTCATTCATTTGAAAGGCAGAGTTACAGAGAGGCAGAGATGAGAGATGGGGGGGGGAAGGTTGGTCTTCCATCCACTGGTTCATTCCCCAAATGGCTGTAATGGCCAGAGCTGGGCCGATTCAAAGCCAGGACCCAGGAGCTTCTTCCAGGTCATACATGCCAGTGTGGGGACCCAAGGACTTGGGCCATCTTCTCCTGCTCTCCCAGGCCATAGCAGAGAGCTGGATAGGAAGTGGAGTAGCTGGGACTCGAACCAGTGCCCATATGGGGTGCAGGGACTGCAGGCAGTGGCTTTACCTGTTAAGGCACAGCACCTGCAGCAACTTTTCCTGCTATGCCACAGCACCAGTCCCCAAGCAATTATGTCATATATTATTATTATATATACATTAATAGTGACTCTTCAACTAAACTGTCAACTTAAAGTTAATGATTCTATGTCAGAAGCTCAGGATAAATATTGGGGGGTTCTTTCAAAATTTATGGTAAAACATATTTTATTGACAAAAGACCAAATAAATGCAAATAAGTACTTATACAGGGACAAAAACCAGCCTAACAATATTTACTGCTGGATCAAAGTTAGAGCCCCAATCATGCGCAAACATACAACTTTATTTCTCTTTAATCTCTTACATACACTTTCATCTGTCAATAGCAACAGATTAATTAATTAAAGGATAACTCAATAATTTTTCACTTAACTCTAAGCTAGCTTTAGATAATTGACCTGAATTTAATTGAAAGTTCAGACTCCATGCCAGGTTATTCTCCCTCCCCCTCCCTTTTTTTAAATTTCTTTCCCTAGCCTCTGCCTATTCCAGGAAGAACTAATCCATGTAACAGTATGAGAGGATTTCTTTATTTAGATGTCCAAACAATATATGCTAATATACTTTTGAAAGTAGGATTTGCTGAAAATCACCTCTTCACCAACATATATGGGGTATGATAGAGAGAATAATACTTTTCCCTGAATATATTATGTTTTCAAAAACACTATTTAGGTAATGCACGCTTATATCTATCAGGAAGATCATGCTGTTAACCAAAGAGCAGAATCCATAAGCAAAAAGTCAGAAGGGGTCTTAATTGAAATGAAAATTTAATTTCATTTTTTTAAACTTTTATTTAATGAATATAGATTTCCAAAGTACAGCTTATGGACTACATTGGCTCCCCCCCCCCCGATGACTTCCTTCCCACCCGCAACCCTCCCCTTTCCCGCTCTCTCTCCCCTGCATTTGAAAATTTAATTTCATTTTAAAAATATTGTTTATGAGGGCCAACACTGTGGCACAGCGGGTTAACACCCTGTGCCTATATGGGCACCAGTTCAAGACCCACCTGCTCCTCTTCTCATCTAGCTCTCTGCTATGGCCTGGGAAAGCAGTAGAAGATGGTCCAAGTCCTTGAGCCACTGCACCCATGTGGGAGACCTGGAAGAAGCTCCTGGCTCCTGGTTTCAGATCAGTGCAGCTTTGACCATTGCAGCCAATTGGGGAGTGAACCAATGGATTGACAACCTCGCTCTCTCTCTCTCTCTGCCTGTCCTCTCTGTGTAACTCTGACTTTCAAATAGATAAATAAATCATTTTTAAAATCTTTATTTACATAACTTGATCAATTGTAGTTTTGTTTGTTAGAAAAGTTGCTCTTAAAACGTGTAAAAAGATGGCCGGTGCCGCGGCTCAATAGGCTAATCCTCTGCCTTGTGGCACCGGCACACCGGGTTCTAGTCCAGGTCGGGGTGCCGGGTTCTTTCCCAGTTGCCTCTCTTCCAGGCCAGCTCTCTGCTGTGGCCAGGAAGTGCAGTGGAGGATGGCCCAGGTGCTTGGGCCCTGCACCCCATGGGAGACCAGGAGAACTCTCTCACTGTCCATTCTGCCTGTCAAAAAAGAAAAAAGAAAAAAAAGAAAAAGAAAAAAAAAAAGAAAAGCCAAACTCTTCAGCTCCCCCAGGCCTAAGCACCAATGTCCTCCAGGGGGCCACTCTCTCCTGTCCTGCCCCACCACGTGCTCTCACTGGAGAGCACTCCCATCACAGTTGATCTCTGCGAAGGAGCTATGAGCATGCATACCTGCCCCAGGACTACTGCCTGCGATTCCTAAATGGGTGAATTATATGGTGTAGGAGTTATAGCTCAACATCAAGAAGAAAGTAATTTAGGAAGGAAACTGATGAGCCTTGATTATTGTTTAGGTGTGAAATAATACTGGCAGGGAAAAACAAGTTGTGTTGTGTTTTGTATTTGATTACTCAGTGGGGCAGATGGGAGTGACATGAAACAGAAAATATACAAACCTTATATAAGGAGGTGACATATAAGGAGATGACAAGCTTAGAACAAATTTGATCAGCTGGAGATGAAGCCATATCACTGAAGCTCAAGAGCAACCCCTAGGCTGGAGAAGATACACTTGGAGCCAGAACCATTACAATGGGTCATTGAAATCATTGAAGCGGGCAAGAAAGGACCAGGCAGGAGTCTGAGGGCTTCTGGTGTGTAGAGTCTTGCATGGGGAGTGGAATCACCTAAAGGGAGACAATTTCTTGAGACAGCACATATAAAAAAGCAAAGTCATGTGTAACATGTGTCAACTAAAGCAAGACTTCCAGGTGGTGGAGTTTCATTAATGCGTTCAGAAAACCCAAGAATCAGGAGGGAAATGGAGGCCTTATAGAGAAAGCAATACATTTTCTTTCTTCAAGTGATGTCCATTTTTCCTAATTGTGTTATTTTAGAATGCTAAGTTTGCCCAAGTAAAACCAAAATAATTTCATGATATCATATATAAAAGAGATCCTTGGTCAAAATTGTCACTCAGTGCTAGCAAATTTCATTTGTCACACTGCTGCTATAAGCTTTTCAAATGAAAGATGGTATCTTTCTAAGGAGTCTATAAAGTTAATATTATTTTAAATCAGTGATTTCCTCTCAAGTCAATTTTCAGAAGGAGGTCAGTTTTTGTAAAATATTCTATTACTGGATATTTGAAAAAGTTTATATTCCTACTTAGTGTTCAGAGTAACTTCATTAATATTTACAACATGCTTCTTAGAATGTGCTTTTTCAAGAAAACTCACTGGGACTACTTGCCTTGGAAATTACCTGTTTTTCAAAAGTAGTATACCAAGAGAATAAGGTACCCTAATACACTGTTCGTGGAATGTAAACTAGTACTATCACTATCAAAGACAGTATAGCGATTCCTCAGACTCTTACAACTGGTTTACCCTAAAAGCTAGCTGTCCCATTCCTGGGAATTTATCCAAAGGAAATGAAATCAGCATAGGAAAGGTTATCTAAATTACCTGTACCCCAATATGTATAGCAGCTCAATTCATAATAGCTAAGATATTGAATCAGCCCAGTTATCCATCAACTGATGACTAGATAAAGAAAATGTGTGTGTATTTGAGTGTATATATATATATATATATATAGATGTATATATATGTGGCACATGCATAAATGTTGCATATATATGTAACTACTACTCAGGCATAAAAATGAATGAAACCCAACTATTGCAGCAAAAAGGCACAATTATACACAATTATGCTTAGTGAAATAATGCAATCCAAAAATGACCAATATATGTATTTTCTCTGATTTGTGTTCACCAATATATACAGTACAAAAATATAATGTACCTGATTGAAATTGACATCTTGAGATTTGATGATTGTTTATAGCCTTTTTCTATACTCTTAGGAACAGTGGTCTTTAATTCTTTAGTGGAGGATTAGCTTGTGGCTATAAAGTAAATTGAAAGTATGTCATTGCAAAAATCAAAAGAAAACAAGAAAGGAAGGAGAAGGGATGCAAAGGAAGGCATGACCATGGGAAGTATCATTATGCACTTAAAACTGTATATACGGACTTCAGAGGCAAGATGGCGGAATAGGAAGGGAGCACACTGATAGTCCAGGGAGAGATAGTTTAATAAAAGTGGAGATACTGCAGGTTCAAGGAAGAGTAGGGGAGGAAACAGCAGAAGAAACTCTTCCGGAACGCGTGACCTGCGTGGAGAGCGTGGGAGCCCACAGTTCGGGACACCAGCGGCAGACTCAACACACCAGCGCTGGAACGCGAGGTGAGCCGAACCTCAATAGCCCGAGACACCGGCAGGCAAGCGGAGAGAGGAGATTAGAGGGAACGACCCCCGGGGGGGGGGAATTTCACCAGGCTAACTGGAAGAGAGAGAGAGAAACAAAAAAAAAAAGGTGACTGGTACGGACACGGGTTTCTCTCTCTCCGCTCACCTCTCAAGGGTGAGCAAGACAAAGAGCAGGCACCATCTTGGAGATACGTCATAAGCAGAGCGACCTGAGGTCTGCACCATCCCTGAGCCTAGCAGAAAAACCTGACTCTGGGCGGGGCAAATTAACAGGAGATTAGGACCTAGTGAATTTGTGGTGCTACTGAACTGAGACTGTGAAAAAGAGACGGTGGGGGAGAGAACTCACGGAATTCACCTGAGTACTCTCCAGAGACGCTACAATTCTGTAACTTTGGCAACCCAGTGGGAGGCTGAAGGAGAATTTGAGCCCACTCTGAGGGCCGAACAGATTCCCTGTGTGGTCCTTGGGAAAGAGCTTCCGATCTCTGGCTCCTGTGGGTATATCATTTGCCTGCTAACTAACTCCAACTTCGTTCAGCTGTGCAGAATTACTTCCCTTTTGAATCAAAAAAAGAAAGAGAGAGAGAGAGAGATTTACCACGCCTAACCTGGGAGTGTCACCTTTGGCACACCAAACAGAGCTCTCAGGCCACACCCATCTCAAGCCCTAATGCTCCATCAAAAAAAGATAGTCCACTTAATCTAGAGTCATAGTATAACAAGAAGAAGCACCACAGTGAAGAAACCAAATATCTCCAATATGCCAAATAACAAACGCAAAAACCAAGGTAATAAAAACAAGGAAGTCACCATGACGCCCTCAAATGAAAAAGACACCCCAATTCAAGATTATAAAGATGATGACATAGAAGAAATGCAAGAAGCAGATCTCAAAAAATTGATAAGAACATTAAGAAGTTCTCAAAAACAAATTCTTGAACTACAGAAATCCTTAATGGACAAGATAGAAAATCTCTCTCGTGAAAATGAAATATTAAGGAGGAATCAAAATGAAACGAAACAATTAGTACAACAGGAAACTGTGATAGTGACTGAAGTGAAGAATTCAATAGATCAAATGAAAAACACAATAGAGAGCCTTACAAACAGAATGGGTGAAGCAGAAGAGAGAATATCGGACTTAGAAGACAGAGAACAGGAAAGGATACAGTCAGATCAAAGAAAAGAAGAGGAAATTAGAAATCTAAAACATATTGTCAGGAATCTTCAGGATACTATTAAAAAACCCAACATTCAGGTTCTAGGAGTTCCTGAAGGCATGGAGAGGGAGAAAGGATTAGAAGGCCTTTTTAGTGAGATATTAGCAGAAAATTTCCCAGGTTTGGAGAAGGACAGAGAAATCCTAGTACAGGAAGCTCACAGAACCCCTAATAAACACGACCAAAAGAGATCCTCACCACGACACGTTGTAATTAAACTCTCCACAGTGAAACATAAAGAAAAGATCCTAAAATGTGCAAGAGAGAAACGTCAGATTACTCTCAGAGGATCTCCAATCAGACTCACAGCTGACTTCTCATCAGAAACTCTACAAGCTAGGAGGGAATGGCGAGATATAGCCCAGGTACTAAGAGAGAAAAACTGCCAGCCCAGAATATTATATCCTGCAAAGCTATCATTTGTGAATGAAGGTGAAATAAAGACTTTTCATAGCAAACAGAAATTCAAAGAATTTGTCGCCACTCGTCCAGCCCTGCAACAGATGCTTAAAGATGTGTTTCACACAGAAACACAGAAACACGGTCATCAGTATGAAAGAAGATAAAGGAAGGAAACCTCACAGCAAAAGATCACAGGGAATTCAAAGCATATATTAGAACTTATCTTTGGCAAATGGCAGGGAAAAAGTTACCACTTTTCATTAGTCACATTGAACGTTAATGGCCTGAACTGTCCAGTTAAAAGACACCGATTGGGATTTGCTTCTTAACCTGATGCAATTTTAAATGATGCTTAATTTTGTTTTTAAATTTCAAATCCTAGCTCTTACCCATACATGGAACAACAATGAAATTGTACATGTAATTCGCCACTTTGCTACACTAACATTGTTCCAGGGGTACTTATGATGTACTTTTGAATTTTCTATACATGCAATAATGACATTTGCTAGCAGTTTTATGTCTTCCTTCCCAATATGTATGCATTTTGTATCCTTTCTTTGTGTTACTGCACTGTCTAGTAATTCCACCATAATATTGAAAAGTAGTGGTGAGAAAAAGACACTTCCCCCTTTCTCCAACTTAAGGGAAAACTGTCCAATTTCACTATTTAAGCTGGTTTTGGTAGATATTCTTTATCTAGATGAGGAATTTCTCTTCTGTTCCTTGTTTGCTCAGTTTTTTTATGCCAAATATCTTCTACAAAAGTTGATGTAATCATTTAACATTTTTGCAGTTTGTGTAGTATGTCCAATTTATTGATTTTTTTAAATGCTGACAGCCTTGCTTACGTGGGATAAATACCACTTGCTTGTACTACATAAAATTGTTGGATTTTACCTATTATTATTTTGCTTTCTATTTTTATTTTGCATCTTTGTTCATGTGAAATGTTTTTCTATAGTTTTCCTTTCTTAGAAGTTTAACAAGTTTTTTATTAAGGTAATGCTGATTTCACCAATTGAGTTATAAATTATTATCTACACTTCAGATCTCAAGAGGAAATGGTAGAGAGTTGTCCTTTTTTGTACTTGGAATGTATGGTAGAATTCAACTATGAGTTACCCTTGCCTGATATTTTCATTCCTTTTTTTTTGGTGGTGGTGGGAAGAAGTATGCATCTTTGATTCAATTCTTTTAAAGGAAATGGGCCTTGACTGATTATATTTCTTTTTGTGTAAGTATTGGCAATTTGTGTTTCAAGCAATTGTTCTGTTCATTTAAGTTATCAAATTTTTGTGCATAGTGATTTTAGTAGCCCCTTATTATCCTTAAGTTTCCATGGAACATTAATGTTCATTTCCAATGATGGCCACTCTTTGATTTCTGATACTGGTAATTTCTGTCTTTCTCTTTTCTTAATGAGCATGGAGAGAGGTTTATGAATTTGTTATTTCACTGAAGTATCTTTCGGTTTTGCTGATTTTCATATATTATTTTCCTATTTTTCAATATTATTCATTTATACTTCAATTTTCATTCCTTTTCTTTTTCATGCTTCAATTGTTCTTCTTGCTACAGTTTCTTAAAATTTATTATCTGGGAACATTCTTCATGTGTTTTGTGAACATTCACAGTTTCAGGTGTATTTTGTTGTCCAGACTGTCCATCCATGGAAGCTTGATCTTGTTGGACAAAGAATTCTGTAAATATTATTAGACCAAAGTAATTGATAAGGCTATTAAAGCCAAATTTATGCTTCTGGTTTTTTGCATTTTTGAACAGCCAATTAGTGGAAGATTGATGTTCCCAAATATAATAGTGGAACTTTCTCTCTCTCCTTGAAATTTTGTCAATTTTTAAAAAATATTTATTTATTTGAAAGTTAGGGTGTCTGGGTAGAGCAGGAGTGGGGAGAGACAGAGAGAGCACACGCGCGTGCTCAAGAGAGAGAGAGAGAAAGAGAGAGAGAAACAGAAAGAGAGAGAGATCTTCCATTCACTGTTTCACACTTGAAATGGCTGCAATACCTGGAGCTGGGCAGGCTTAAGCCAGGAATTCCATCCTGGTCAACCATGCAGCAGAAAGACAGAGAGATGGATTGAGAGGGGAGCATCTAGAATTCCAAACAGCACTCCAAAATGGAATACAGGTGTCCCAAGCAGTGGTGTACCCTGCTTTGCCAGAATGCCCACCCTCATTCTGTAGGTTTTTGAAGTGTATTTTGCAGTTCTGAATTTAGGTGTATACACAAATTTGCTATGTTTTAAAGCAATGGCTGCCTAATCATTAAGTAATCTTCCTATTTGTCTCTGATAATTTTCCTTGTTCTGAATTCCATTTATCTGAAATTAGTGTAGTACCTCCAGCTTTCTTTCAATTAGTTTTAACATATCTTTTGCTATCGCTTTATTTGAACTTGTCTGAATCAGTATATTTAGTGAATGTCCAAAAGACAAGAGGTAGCCGAATATTGTTATTATACTCACTTTGTCAATCTTTATCTTTTAATGAATATATTTAAACGATTCACATTTAAGCCTTTAAATAAGAAGATGGTTTTCATCCTATTTCACAATGGTTACTGTTCCTCTTCCCTGTCATAGCTAATAAATGATGTTTCTAAGCCCTCTACTGTGAAAAGTTGGTGGGATTCCTCAAGATAAAGCAAAGTATTGGATCCCTAAGTCCATGTTGCCTGGGAGTTTCCCATTCATGGTAGGAGTGGCCTCCAGCCACTGGGTAAAATTGCCTTCACACAAAGTTACCCTCTAAGTGCTTCAGCCAGGGCTCTGTTCCAGATAAGCAGGTCCCAGCTGTGATTCCAGCTTTACGACCTTTGATGATTCCTGGGTGCTCATTGCATTGTAACTGCAACTCCTTAGTGTGCCCAGAGAAGCTGTTGATATTTGTTTTGTTTAGCTTATTATTGTAGTAATGAGGAGAGTAATGACTTTCAAGTCTTTTCATTTCGGAAATGATACTTGAAAGAACTTCCACTTTGACTATGACATTGTCTAAATAAGATCGGCGTTGGAGCCTTGGGTGATTACTGACGCCATAAATAAGAGTGTCAATTGTTAAATCAACAACAGGAGTCACTGTGCATCTACTCCCCATGTAGGATCTCTGTCCTTAATGTGTTGTACTATGTGAATTAGCGGTATAACTAATACTCAAACAGTACTTTACACTTTGTGTTTCTGTGTGGGTGCAAACTGTTAAAAACCTTACTTAGTATATACTAAATTGATCTTCTGTATATAAAGATAATTAAAAATGAATTTTGATGTGAATGGGATGGGAGAGGGAGCGGGAGATGGGATGGTTGCGGGTGGGAGGGAGGTTATGGGGAGAAAAAGCTGCTATAATCTGTCGCTCCCCCTCTTCGTGGAGGAACGACACAGGACCCTGCGCTGTTCTTTCGTCTGCTCGGCCCTCCCCGGGTTTGCTGCTGGTTCTTCCCGGGTTGGCTACTATCCCTTCCACCTCCGTGGAAGGGCAGTTCCCCCTGGCCACATTCCCCACTTCCGCAGGGGAGTGGCACACCGCCGGCCGGCTCTTCTCGGGGGCTGCACAGGTGTTCCCCTTAGATGTTCCCCTTAGATGTTCCTGGTGCATGCCGTCTCTCTCCTCCTTTATAGTCCTCCTTCGCCAATCCTAACTCGGCTGCCCACACGCCAAGCACGCTGCTCTCCAATCAGGAGCAAGTCCTACAGTTTATTGGTTGAACTGGAGGCAGCTGTGCGGAAGCTGTTTACTTCTCTCCCAGCGCCATATTGTGGGAGAGCAGATGCATAGAATAAGTCTTAATTCCAGTAACTCAGTCCAGTCCGGGCTGCTCCCCACAGATCCCCCTTTCTTTTTATTTTTGGCGTTGATACGTGCCTGTCTTCGGTGTCCCGTGGCACACACTCTGCTCTACTTGCTAGAGTTGCCACAGGTTCTTACAAGTCCTATCAATCAGGCAAACCGAATCCGGGTCCTCTCTTCACCATGTTGTGAGGAGGTTTTTAGGCGCTGATGCGTGCCTGTGTTCGGTGACCTGCGGCTCATACTTTGGTCGAGCCGCCTGCTGGCGCTTACCGCCTTAATCAGGCAGACCGAATCCAAGCTTTCTCATTGCCGTATTGTGGGGGAGACTTATTAGTGTTGGTTCGTGCCTATCTTCGGTGACCTGCAGCTCATACTCTGGTCGAGCTGCTTGCTGGTGCTTACCGCCTTAATCAGGCAGACCGAGTCCAAGCCTCCTAACTGTTGTATTGTGGGGAAGCCTTACTGATGTTAATTCGTGCCTGTCTTCGGTGACCTGCGGCGCATAAGCTGCTAGCCGCCGCAGGTGCTCATCGTGCTCATCGCCTCACTTAATCAGGCAGACCGAATCCAAGCTTTCTTATTGCCATGTTGAGGGGAGGCCTTTCTATTTCTCTATTTCTCTATCTCCGGGCATTCCTATTTCTCCCATTCCACTTCTATCTTCCAGCATTCCTATTTCTCTCACTTTACTTCTAAAACTTCTGTTTCTCTTATCCCTGCAGCTTCCCGGTGCCTCGCCCTGCCGGCAGGCTCCGCCCCGAGGCTATTTCTCCGTGGCTTTCCGGCTGAGCCGCTTCAGCCCGCTTTGCGCGCACACTCCGCAGTCTCGCACTTAACCCTTTCACGTCTGAACCACGGCCTCGCGCCAGCCCCGTTCCCTATCTATTCACGCCCCGTGCTCTCTCTGCACGCGGCGGCTTCCGCGAGTCACACAGCGTAGCTTACGTGTCCGCCACTAGCATTCAATCTAAGTTCCCCGGGCTAGCCTGGCGAATTCAACCCAGCTTATGTCTCCGCCCCACGGTTTGGCTTCCCGTCCTTTGCTCCCCAGGCTAATCAGACGGATCCCAATCTGGCTTACGTTTCAGCTTCTGGTTTCAACTTTTCGCCCCCTATTCCCGGGCTAACTTGAGAATCCCAAAGTGGCTTTCGTGTCCGCCTTGGCCTGCCCCCCACGGCTTCAATTTCCCTAACATTTTTCTCTACCCGGTATGTTTCCCCAAGCTTTCCTCCAACAATATTCCTCCTTCATTTCTCCTGGCCTCTCCCCACAGTCCGTATCCGAGTCTGTTTGTTCTAGCTTTCACTTTTGCTTTCGACCTTAGAGATTTCTCCCAGCTTCCCCCCGTAGTCCGTATCTGAGTCTATGCCTAGGCTTTCAATAGCTTCTTCCGGCACCCTTTTCGTCCGGCTTTTCCCTAGGCTGTTTGCTAGTCTCTCTCTCCGGTATTTTCCCAGTTCTTCCCGTTTCTTCCCTCCTAAGTTTCATATCCGTCCTAGGTTTCCTATCCAAGCTAGGTTTCCTATCCGTCCTGGGTTTCCTATCCGAGCTAGGTTTCCTATCCGAGTCACGGCACCATTATGTCGCTCCCCCTCTTCGTGGAGGAACGACACAGGACCCTGCGCTGTTCTTTCGTCTGCTCGGCCCTCCCCGGGTTTGCTGCTGGTTCTTCCCGGGTTGGCTACTATCCCTTCCACCTCCGTGGAAGGGCAGTTCCCCCTGGCCACATTCCCCACTTCCGCAGGGGAGCGGCACACCGCCGGCCGGCTCTTCTCGGGGGCTGCACAGGTGTTCCACTTAGATGTTCCCCTTAGATGTTCCTGGTGCATGCCGTCTCTCTCCTCCTTTATAGTCCTCCTTCGCCAATCCTAACTCGGCTGCCCACACGCCGAGCACGCTGCTCTCCAATCAGGAGCAAGTCCTACAGTTTATTGGTTGAACTGGAGGCAGCTGTGCGGAAGCTGTTTACTTCTCTCCCAGTGCCATATTGTGGGAGAGCAGATGCATAGAATAAGTCTTAATTCCAGTAACTCAGTCCAGTCCGGGCTGCTCCCCACAATAATCCAAAAGCTGTACTTTGGAAATTTATATCTATTAAATAAAAGTTAAAAAAAGAAAAAAAACTGTATATACGAAGTACAAGAAATGCCCTCTTTATATAAATAAATGAATTTATTTTAAAAATAATCAAATTAAACATTTACTAAAACTTTTCCGAAGTATTTACTTGTTTTTGCTTCTAATCTCAGCCAATATTTAATTATTCAGGAGATGAGTATTTGTATGAACTTGAGTTCTGTATTGCTTTCTTCTTGTCCACTTGATGATTTTATTGTGTGTCAGTCCTTCTTCCATTAGAAAGGTCATGAAAGCGAAATTGAGGTAAGCTGAAACAGTTAGTTGAAAGCTGGCTTTACTCTGAGTGTGCAGTTTCCTGCCCATCGATATGTGCTAGTGCTTGCAGGGCAAGTTCTTTTTTTTTTTTTTTTTTTCTCCGTGTCCATGGGTTTTTACCTTTTTAAATAACCACTCCCTAAATGACCGCAACTCCACCCGGCCTGCGGGTCCATTGCACTCCCGGCTCCATCTGGCTGGCGCAGTGCTCTGGAAGCTCCTGGGAGACCACGCTGGCCCTCGTCCACGGACGGAGCTGGTGGCCAGTGAATTCCCAAAAAGCACCGGCCAGAGTCCAGGGATACAGCTGGTGCCTAATAAGCGTTTGGAGCGCTTCCCACCCCCGCAGGGAGCCCCGAGCGCGCGCGGGCGCTGCAGGGCGCGACCCTCTCCCTGCCCCGCGCCCTCTCCCCCAGACCCTCTCACGGCGGCGACTCAGTCCTGCCCCACAGAGACAGGAGCGCCAGGCCCAGCACCCTTACCAGCAGCAGCGGCGACGGCACGGAGAGGAGGAACGCCAACGCCATGCCGAGCACCACGCCGGCCCGAGCGTGAAGCCCAGGGCTCCGGACTGGACCTCGCCTCCGCCGCCTCCTCCGAGAAGTCCTCCGCCAAGGCCAAGGGCAGCGGGCCGGGTGGCCACAGCGCCCCAAGCGCCCCGGGGTCCCTGCTGGCCCCCAACAACGTCAAACAGATCATCCCGCAGCAGGGAAAGTTCCTGTTGGCGGTGGCCGCGGCGGCCAGGTCCTCGCTGGAGGGCTCCGGCGCAGGCCAGGCCGCGCGGCCGCCGCCCGCCCAGTCGCCCACGGGCGGGGACACGCGCGTGCTGGCCTTCCTCAGCTCCAAGTTCCTCAAATCGCCCGAGACCCCCCGGCGAGACCCGCAGCGCAGCCACTCCCCGCCCAAGGCCTTCCATGCCAGCAAGCTCTTCCCCTTTGGGGGCGCCCGGGCAGTTGCTGCGGCCAACGGGGCCAGAGGGCAGCAGGCCCGGTCGGAGGGGACCCCAGGCGGCGGCGGCGGCGGCGGTGGCTGCCGCCAGGCACAGAGGAGTGGGCAGGCGGAGGAGGCCTTGGCGGGGGAGCTGGAAGTCCCAAGGCCCGAGGACAAAGGCTCAGGTTGCAAGCTTTAACTCGGGGGCAGGGACGCCTGGCTGGCTTTGGGGGCGTGGAGTGGGGGCTGAAAGGGACAGAGGCGGCCTGGTGTCTGGCACCGGTTGGGGAAGTGGGTCCCTCGTGCGTGCGTGGAGTCCCGGTGGAAAAAACCTGCTCGGCCTCTCTCTCTGTGTCTCTCTCTCTGTCTCTCGTCTCTCTCTGTCTCTCGTCTCTCTCTGTCTCTCGTCTCTCTCTGTCTCTCTGTGTCTCTGTCTCTCTCTCTCTCTGTCTCTGTCTCTCTTTCTCCGGGTCCCTGGAGAGCCTGGAGCCCTGTGCCTGACCCTCCTCACCGCCCCCTCCTCACACTCCCGGAGGGATCTCCAAAACCCAGCCTCAGCCCCCACCCAGAGTGCCCGGAGAGGTGAAGGGGCCCATCAGACCTCACACCCAGCTCACTCTGGGAGGAATGGACGCCCGCCCCCCAGGTCTCTATGCAACCCCCCACCCCCTGCAGCCCAGGTGTTCCCGGAGGCATTCCTGGAAGTGGAGGCTGTGGTCGCCCAGCCAGGGAGCCCACGGGGCAGCTCAGAGACAGACCCCTGACCCCAACCTCAGCCCAGGGCGCCCCAGAGGGCAACCAGGGCCAGGCACACAGGTCAGAAGCGGGAGGGGCCAGTGCCCAGGGGCTGCCCCAAGACCCCTCCCCACCCCTCCCTGCCTGCCCCGTCTCTGATCAGAAGCAATGAGGCCTTCCATGTGCCTGCAGGGCGCCGGGGGGGGCGGGGGGGTGGAGCGGGTAGGGCGGCCAGCCCGGCGGCAGCCTTCCCGGAACGGCCCCTCTCGCCTCCACAGGGACAGCGCTGGCCCCTGCCCTGCGCGCCCGCCACAGCCAGAGCCCCTCGCGGCCGCCGCCGCCGCCAGTGCCGCTGCCCCGGCCCCCGACGCCGCCCGCCAGCTGCTGGCAGTGGGACAGGCAGTGGGGCTGCGGGGGCGCGAGGACGCCGCCTCTTGCCCGGCCCCGCCAGCCGCCTAGTGCCCGCTCTGCGTCCTGGCCGGGTCCCTGCCAGCCCTGCAGCCCCTGCCGGGGGACGCCAGTTTCTACAGCCTCCCGCCGCCGCCGCCCACCTCAGAGCTCCCGGGTCCCTGGCCGCAGGGCAAGTTCTGCCAGTAATCTATGGAGATCCTTTCTTCTGTAGGTGAAACCTGAAAGTTCTTGTGTAAAGACCATGCCTGACTCTGCTCTCTGTTTTATTCCTGAGTGTGTAATTCAGGAGACTTAAATAGATTCACACTGTGTAAAACCAGTGAGCAGAACTTTGCACACCCCTTCACTCAGTCTGTTTCTCCCTCCCTCTATCCTCTGGTTACCACTATTTTACTTCATGAATGTAGCTTCCCCAACTCCATTTACTTTAGAAGATACTAAAGTGTGTTTTGCACAAACAAAGGAGCCAGCCATAATCCTTGACTGTAATGTGCACTCTTCTCCATTACTGCTTTCTTCATCCTTTCATTCACTCAGTCCTTCAGGACAAGTGAGTTTAGGGTGTGGTTTCACTGGGGGAGAAGCTGTGTGGCACACGTTGGTTGTATGGACATTTCTGCTCTTTCCTATTTCATGCTTCCTTGCTTTAACTCCTGCTCCATGCTCTTCCCCATGGTCTGAGAATGACCACCCAATGGTTACATTAACTCACGCGTAATTTAAAAAAAAAAATTTTTCTCTACTCTAGAGCTTCAAGCCCTATTTTATGTTATAGCATAATCCAACATTCGGGATCCTATTTTGGGCCACGCCCCATTCCAGCAAGGACTGCCCTGCCCCAGCTTCTCTGGATATAACATGGGGAGTAGATCCCTCCAGCTAGGGCCAGGAAAGGGCCTCATGCATGTGGCAAACCCAAGAGGTGACTGCCTGATGAATTGAAGTCTCATGGATCAATCCTTTCTTTGAAAAGACCTTGGAAGGAGTCAAAAACTGCTTCCAGTATAAAGCAGATGCTCACGACCATAACTCTCACTGGCTGTGCACAACACACACACATACATGCACAAACACACAAATAGGGTAGTTTCATATCAGATAAAACATGTAGACCCATGTTGCCAATACCATGCAGCAATATACAGAGAATAATCTTTTCCTCATGTAAGTAACTTGGTTATTGTCTAGCTTATTATTTATATTACATTTGGTATTTATATTTTATTTTCAATTATTATAAACTACCACAAAATATAAAATTATCCATTTTATCATTTTGAAAGAATATGTCAAGAGGGTCAAGTTTATTGACACTGTGTGAAACCATTCTCCACATTATTATTATTACTACTATTATTTATTTTAAAAGATTTATCCATTTAAGAACTGGCCATCAAAGAAGGAGGTACCTTTCTCTGAAAGGAGGAGAGAACTTCCACTTTGACTATGACCTTGTCGAAATAAGATCAGAGTTGGCGAACTCAAGAGGCTTCCATAGCCTTGGCAACTCATGACTAGAGCCTAGGGTGATTACTGATGCCATAAACAAGAGTGTCAATTTGTTAAGTCAACAACAGGAGTCACTGTGCACTTACTCCCCATGTAGGATCTCTGTCTTCAATGTGTTGTACAATGTGAATTAATACTATAACTAGTACTCAAACAGTACTTTACACTTCGTGTTTCTGTGTGGGTGCAAACTGTTGAAATCTTTACTTAATATATACTAAATTGATCTTTTGTATATAAAGATAATTGAGAGTGAATCTTGATGGGAATGGAATGGGAGAGGGAGCAGGAGATGGGAGGGTAGCGGGTGGGAGGAAAGTTATGGGGGGAGAAAAGCCATTGTAATCCATAAGCTGTACTTTGGAAATTTACATTTATTAAAAAATTTTTTTAAAAGAAACTTAAAAAATAAACTACAAAGACATACTATTTTTTATGTATTGGATAAGCAGAGATCAAACAATTTGGCCACTGTGTTGGTGAAGATCTAAAAGGGGGGGGGGGTGTGCTGTGACTTAGTGGGTAAGGCCACCACCTGCAGTGCTGGCATCCCATATGGGTGCCGGTTTGAGTTCCGGTTGCTCCACTTCTGATCCAGCTCTCTGCTATGGCCTGGGAAAGTAACAGAAGATGGCCCAAATCCTTGGGCCGCTGGATCTGGAAGGCAGGCCTGGAAGAAGTTCATGGCTCCTGGCTTTGGATTGGCGCAGCTCTGGCTATTGTGGCCAACTGGGGAGTGAACCAGTGGATGAAAGGCCTCTCTCTCTCTGCTTCTCCTTCTCTCTGTGTGTAACTCTGACTTTCAAATAAATAAATAAATAAACCTTTTAAAAAAAACAATTAAATATACCCTGTTATTGTGGGCCTTATCTGCTTGTGGGTTTTTCAAGTTTATTTACACACATTCTAGAAGAAAAGTCTCAAGCAGGTGAAACAGATCCTTCTAAGAATGCCATTGGGTGAGTCGGGCAGGATGGGAGGGAGGCTTCCTCTTCCCTGGGTCACATTTGAGTCTGGTACTATGTGGACAGCTTACCCAGAGGAAACCTGTTCCCACAGCACAGTCCATGGCGAGGCTCTGAGAGGGACACGATGTGGATTAAGCCCTGGGAAACACTCTCCCAACACTCGACACACAGCAATCACTTTGCTCTCTGTGCTATGGCTACTGCTACTGCTTCAGTTGCTAGTATTACTTTTATATAACCTTAATGAAGACTGTATCACATACTCAGCGCCAACTGGTTATGTAGCTGGCAAACACGGCTCTAGGAGAAGTGTGAGTCTTTTAAGTAGTGAACATTCTGTATGAGGTTCTCACCCTTCCCTGAGGTCACTGTTCCAATATCCTCTCTCCAAGACGGCTGCTCCGACAGCCTCACTTAAAGACGCAGGACACAGCTTGCCTCTCTCCCTCTTCACTTTTCTCCTCGCACTTCCAACCTTCTGGCATTCTAAATGCTTCACTTGTTGTAATCTATCTCTTCACTAGGACATAAAAGATTTTGGTCAGGGGCTGATTCTGTGGTGCACTGGGTTAAAGCCCTTACCTGCTGTGCTGGTGTCCCATAAGAGCGTTGGCTTGAGTCCCAGCTGCTCCACTTGCAATCCAGCTCCCTTGTAATGCACCTGGGAAAGCAGTAGAGGATGGTCCAAGTCCTTGGGACCCTGCACCTCCATGGGAAACCCAGAAAAATTTCTAGCTCCTCGCTTCCATTTGGCTCAGCTCCATCTGTTGCGGCCAGCTGGGGACTGAACAACAGATAAAGACCTCTCCTTCTCCCTCTCCATGATTCTTTCAAATAAATAGAAATATTTTTGAAAGAAATATGTATTTATTTGAAAGGCAGAATTACAGAGAGGCAGAGGCAGAAATAGAGAGTGGTCTTCTATCCATGGGTTCACCCCCGAGGTGGCCCCAATGGCCAGAGCTGAGCCAATCCAAAGCCAGGATCCAGGATGTTCTGCCAGGTGTCCCACACAGGTGCAGGGGCCCAAGGACATGGGTCAGCTTCCACTGCTTTCCCAGGCCATAGCAGAGAGCTGGATCAGAAGTAGAGCAGCCAGGACTTGAACCCAAGCTCATATGGGATACCAACACTGCAGGCAGTGGCTTTACCCACTACACCAAAGGCCAGCCCCATGAAACAGACCTTTGAAAAACAGATTTTGGTCTGTTTTCTTCATTGCTATATCCCCTCTACCTATGGTGACAGGCACACAGGACAAGCTCAATCAGTATTTGTTGAATGAATGAATGAAACTTTGGCAATGGAGGTAACAGTCTGTCAGACCAAAGTCTTTAATAGTCTAAATAGGAATGGAATGTAAAATCTCATAGTTCACAATGTCCATGTGGCTGCCTTAAAAACCCATAATCACAATCCACCTGTGTAATGTGAATCTGGGCAAAGGCCCTTCATTTTGTTGGTTCAGGGTCTTTCTTCTTTTCTTTTTTTAAGATTTATTTATTTACTTGAGAGGCAGAGTTACTGAGAGAGAGACAGAGAGACAGAGTTCTTCCATCCACTTGTTCACTCCCCAAATGGCTGCAATGGCCAGAGCTGAGCTGATGGGAAACTAGGAACCAGAAGCTTCTTCCAGGTTTCCCATGTGGGTGAAGGGGCCCAAGGACTTGGACCATCCTCTGCTTCTTTCCCAGGTGCATCAGCAGGGAGCTGGATCTGGTGCCCACATGGGCTGCAGGTGCCATAGGTTACATACAATAACAATCAGTTATAATGAAGATTTAGTTCTCTTCCTAAAGAAACAGTCTTGTGTTTGAGCTATCATTTTAAGACATGCCAATACAGGGCCAGTGTTGTGGTGGAGTGGGTAAAGACATTGCCTGCAGCTCTGGCATCCCATATGCATGCTGGCTCATGTCCTGGCTGTTCCACTTCTGATACAATTTCCCAGTAATGGACTGGAAAAAGCAGTGGAAGGTGGCCCAAGTACTTGGGGCCATGTGTGAGACCTAGATGAAGCTCCTGACTTCAGCCTGGCCCAGCCCCTGCCACTGTAGCCATCTGGGGAGTGAACCAGCAGATGGAAGATCTCTCCCACTGTCTTTCTCTCTTTCTCCATCTCTGTCTCTCCTTCTCTCTGTGAAAATCTGACTTCCCATAAATAAATCCTTAAGAGACATCTTGGGCCGGTGCTGTGGTGTAGCAGGTTAAGTCACCACCTGCAGTTGTCAGTATCTCATATGGATGCCGGTTTGAGACCCAGGTGCTCCAAATCTGATCCAGCTCTCTGCTATGGCCTGGGAAGGCAGTAGAAGGTGGCCCAAGTTCTTGGGTCCCTGCACCCACGTGGGAGAGCTGGAAGAAGCTCATGGCTCTTTGGATCAGCATAGCTTGGGGAGTGAACCAGCAGATGCAAGACCTCTCTCTCTCTCTCTGTAACTCTGACTTTCAAATAAATTAATTTTTTTAAAAAGTTCGCAATGTATGATCTCTACCTTGCCCTTGCATGAGCTCTCTAACCCTGTTATAACACAGGATTTGCAGTTCCATGCTGTTCACAACTCTATGCCTTCACCTAGGTGGTGGATCTTCTGTGGGGTCCTCAGAGGTCACTTCTATTCTGTAGTCAGCTGCCCACTGATGGCCTCATGCTGGTTGGCAATTGGGATGGCAGGGTAACCAGACTTGGAGGCTCTCATCAGATAGGCTAACTCAGGCTTGCTTTCCTTGTGGCCTCAGGGTTCTGAAGAGTAGTTGGAGACAGCCAGCTCCAGTACCTAAGCGGTGTCTGAGACCCTGTTGGTTTCACCTTTAGTTGTGCCCCATTAGCCAAAAAAGTTACGTGGCCAAGACCAGAGTCAGTCTGGGATGGAACTACAAAGGCTGTGGATAGCAAAAGAGGCCTCCTGACTGTTTAGGTTTTTTGCTTTTTGCTTTTTTTTAAAATTTATTTGACAGGTAGAGTTATAGACAGTGGGAGAGAGAGACAGAGAGAAAGGTCTTCCCTCCATAGGTTCACTCCCCAAATGGCCACTACAGCCGGTGCTGTGCTGATCCGAAGCCAGAAGCCAGGTGCTTCTTCCTGGTCTACCATGTGGGTGCAGGATCCCAAGCACTTGGGCCATCTTCCACTGCTCTCCCAGGCCACAGCAGAGAGCTGGACTGGAAGAGGAGCAACCAGGACTAGAACCGGGCACCCATATGGGATGCTGGCACCACAGGAGGAGGATTAATGAAGTGAGCCACAGCTCTGGTGCCATGAACATCTCTGTTCATTCATTCATTCCACAAATTGTATGAATGAAGTTTTTCTGTAAGCAATGCCTAAGACAGGCAGTAAGGTAGAGGTTTTATCTCAATGCTTGGAATTCATGTTCTAAGGCAGTCAGAGCAAACCACAGAAGTCAGACAAGAATTCATGAAGGTCCCATCAGGCAGGATGGGCCTCAGAAGGCTTCTCTGCATTCTTCCCCACCTCTGCAGAAATCACAACCTCTTTACTCAGGATTACCTGTTAGCGACCTCTTCTCCATTAAGAAAAAAAAAAAATTTTGAATATTTGCAGTGTGTATATATGTCTTAAAATGTATAAGTGAAAAATTATTGTATTTCCTTGGTAAGCTACACAGCCAAGCATGGTATTATGTGCTAGCATTTCCACTATCTGAATGTCAAGGGTGAAATTTAGGAGCCGTTAGTCCTCAGTCCCTGAGCTGTTGACTTGTTCGCAGGAATCCATAGCTTCCAGAACTCCAAATTCATCCTTGCAAAACCTACATAGCCCCAAAGCCCAAATGAAAATCCCTTCAGAAATAGCTTTAGAAAGCTTCCCCATTCTATATTTGCCTCTTGCAATGTGGTGGAAACACCGCAATGCAAGCCCAGTCTTTCATAAAGACAGGGGTGAGGAATGGAGTTTGATCTTGTTTTTTTTCAGCAAAGGCACAAGAAGAAGTGCATCTGTGAATATTGTGTACTTTTATTCTATTCTGTGCACCAAAGTTATCTGGTACTGTTTCACCAATGATCTGTATTCAGGACCTGAAAGGAAATTGGCTGCGGAACAGTGAAAGTTTCCTTAAAAAATTAGATACAGATGATCACTTCCAAATGCAGTCGTGGAATTTTACAAGTGACATTATGATGATCAGCTTCCCAACAGACACCCGGCCTTTTATAAAATGCACATTATCTATGGCCAGCTTTATTACTGCTCCAGAACTGTTGAACTGGAATCGCCTACCTAGTTAAACTGAGAAATATTGGGTGAACTTGAACTATTTCAGGGACATGAATGACCAGAGAACGTATTTCATATAAACCTATTGTTTTCATCATGTGATGGTGAAATTATTTTTAAAATGTTGTGTCCTGAGTACATTAAGAATAAAAGGCATCAGGAAGTTGTCATATTCTTCACCAATCTCCTTTGCATTTCTGTGTAAACTGAGCAGTGTAAGCTATGGTTGGTGCTCAATGAAAACTTTGTGACAATTTTTTTCAATAAAGTGGCACACAAAGTGGCATCAGCTGACAGTTCTTTCTTTTAATATGTGTCTGCTGACATTTCAGATAAATTCTGCTTTACTGGGGCACAGCATGTTAAGTTGCCCTCCAGGATGCCAGCTTCTCATATGGGTGCTGGTTCAAGTCCTGGCTGCTCCACTTCTGATCCAACTCCCTGCTAATGTGCCTGGGAAAGCAGTGGAATATAGCTCAACTGCCTGGGCCCCTGACACCCAGACAGGAGACCTGGAATGAGTTCTGAGTGCCTGGCTGTGGCTTGCTCCAGCTCTGGACATTTTCTTAAAAGAGGAAAGCCTGTGGTTATGCCCAAATATAACAAAGTGTGTTTGTGTATGATGATGAATGACTCCTGCTCACATGCTGCCCTGTACAGCTACAAAACTGAGGAATTTACCAAGTCAGGCCCATGATGTTCAACATGAAAACAATTTTTATTCATGGTAACATATAAATTTCAATCAGTCAACCTTAACAATGGGACTTCTGATGTGTTCAAGCAACTTGAATGCAATAGGTCATGTCCAGGGCAGCCATGTTGTATCAATGTACCTAAGTTTAAAAAAAAAAGCAACATCTCCAATAAACATACATACATGTATATGCACACACACATGAATGGACAACTACAGCTATGGCCCATGGGCCAACAAAAATGTGTATTTATTGCTTATGACTCTAGCACAACAAATGTCATTGCATTCCTTCAACTATACTTTTTGAAATCCCCAAGTCTGAACAAAAGAAAAGAAAGTCCCACTGAATAACCACCCGCTTAGGTTCTGTGCTAAGTCAGTAGCATTGTGCAAACCATTCCAGTGGTTTTCAAGAGGGATACAAATAGGTTTGATTTGCTGCAGGGTTTAGTAAAGAGTCATAGTTTAATGGTACAGGACATACCAGAAAAGGCCTTGCCCATGGCCTTGGCCTACTGACTGGAGGTCAAGCACAAGGGCAAGCTCAGGGTATCTGGCTACTGGGGGAGAGGAGTCAGTCCCTGCTGGAACTTTCAGCTAAGCCATGAGCAGCACTTTCACCTCCTTTTTCCCCTGCCCCATGGCAGAGCCAAGAAATGTGGCATTCACTGTCACAGAGCAGGAGGAGACAAAGGCAAGTACAAGGGAGAAGCATATGCTAGAGATTAGAAAGGAAAGCTGTATATATCCCAGCCGGGGGGACAGCAATAACCTATAGATTACAAAATCAATGAAGGAATCCCTACCTGGCTTGGCTGCAATTCGGTCCTTCATACTCAGGTCTGTTGTGGAAGCTGAGCCAAAGCATTTCAAAAGCAGAAGACACCAAATTTCTAGGATTGGAAAAGACAAGCCTATGAAAACCAGCAGAGTCAGGTGGCAGCTGAGACACCAGATCAACTCTATACTAAGTAAAGATTTCAACAGTTTGCACGCACACAGACACACAAACTATAAAGACCTGTTTGAACTACTTTTACAGTTAATTCTCATAGTACAACTCATTAGGGACAGAGGTCCTTCATGGGGAGTAAGTACACAGGGACTCTTGTTGATTAACATTTGGCACTCTTATTTATGATGTCAGTGATCACCCGAGGCTCTTGTCATGAGCTGCCAAGGTGATGGGAGCCTTTTGAGTCCACATACTCTGACATTATTAAGACCAGGCCATAGCAAAGTGGAAGTTCTCTCCTCCCTTCAGGGAAAGGTACCTCCTTCTTTGATGGCCCCTCTTTCCACTGGGCTCTCCCTCACAGGGATCCTTCATGTATCTCATTTTTTGCCACAGTGTCTTGGCTTCCCATGCCTGAAATGCTCAGAGCACTTTTCTGCAGCATAATTTGCAGCCCTAGTGTCTCTGTATTTCCTCTTCTTGGGGCCCAGAAACCCAGGGCCATAAGTGGTAGGAAGGTACACATTAGTTTCTAGGCATACTTGGCACACACACCTGAGTGTGTGTGCACTCTTGAGTCCACTACCCGAGATGGGTAACCCCATGTTAGTTGACCTTTGGTGGTGGTGGTGGTGGTGTGTGTGTGTGTGTGTGTTTGTCAGTGGCTTCTTTACTCCCTGAAGTTCCCTCTTCTACACAGAATATTTACAAACTGGGATGGGTGCAGCAACTTTGCCACCAAACAAGAGGCCAGGGAGTGGGAGTGCTGCTGAGATGCAGTTCAGCACAGAGAGTGGTTCCTGAGGAGGGCCCAGGGCTGGTGAGGCCCATGCAGGTCCATGGCCACCTCCGGCCACTTGGTCAAGGGGGAGCCTGGCTGCTTGGTGGCCAGGAGCAGGCAGTTGCTGTGCTCTCTGACTCAGCCTGCAGCCTCTGATGGTGGTGCCTCTGTCTCTGCACCTCCTCCTCCGGGGCAGCCCTGTCAGCCTTCTTCTGTAGGTTCTCCTGCAGCTTCCTGAGCATGGACAGGTGCAACATCTTCTCTGACAGCCTCCCAGGCTCTCACCCAGCATCGACCTTTAGGTTCCCTTGAGGTGTCTACTCTCTGGGATGGGCTGTCCCTCCTGGACAGTGACTCCATGATGGAGTAGCAAGTAGAGGTGATCTCTGACTGAGACAGACTGCCACTCATCCCCCAGGGTCTCACTGCCTGTCTCCAACATGATCTTGCTGATGGAGCTCCTCAGGGACAAAGTTTGTGTCATGAAGGAGGACCTCAGCTCAGGGGCTGGGTCACCCTTGTCCTCCTGGACACCAGAGCCATGCTGTCAGGTGCCAGCAAGGAGACATCCCCCATCGAGCATGAGCCAGGCAGCTCTGGCTTTTGAGGATAGATGCTATCATCAAGAACAGAAAAATAATAATAGTGGTTAAGTTCACACAGCTAGAAAGCGATAGAGTTGGGATGTGAACTCAGGCTGTCTGGTTCCAGAGCTACCATGTCACACTGAAATACTGATAGTGGGGGCTGGCACTGTGGTGTCCTGATTTCTAGGAAAATGATAATACAGTTTGGATTGTTATTTTAGACTGGTTTCAATAGTGCTTTGTACTAGATCTGCCAAAGTATCTGTCCAGCTTGGTATCCTGTGAAAGTTTGTGATTTTCTTGTTAGACATTCTTATAGAGTGTTGTCTTTAAAATGAGATTGTCTCTTCTATATTGAAAGCATTTTTATGTTTTCTAATCTAAAACTATTTTCTTCCAGTTGTGCAATAAAGCTGAAGTAGCAAAAAATAAAATAAAATAAACAACCCTGTAGATACATAAGTCCCAGTTAAATAATAACTAAATTATTGAGAGATTCATAAACAACCCAAGGGAATTAACAAGAACTGATCATTTTGAAGATGGCACTGATTTTTCATTTCGCTTACACACTTGCAGTACAGGAATTATACAGCTACTGAAAATGATGGATCATCAGAAACATTATAAACAGCTATTAATAAATCCACATATTACCTGTCCAAGGAAGATATTCAGGTCCTTTTTCTAGTGCTTCTTCTCTCCTATACAAGGAGTTTCTATTTTGGTGATAATGATTAGCAGCCTGCAACATATCATGGAAGACAAATCAAATGTGTTATCACATGTGCAAAGTGATGGACCACAGCATTTCAGAGAATAATTTTGAAACACTAAGGACTGTTAGTGAAAAAAAGTACCCTGCAAAAGACCAGAGGATTACTTTTGGGGTTTCTCTGCTTTTGACATTTGCTTTACTCCACAATTTAACTTCAACTTTGGAAAACTATAAGTTTCCAACCTAAGTAGGAAAATCATTAATATAAAGTCTATTAGCTAAAATTAGATGGAATATTTTGATCAATAATACAAGCAGCAAGTTTCTGAGTGTTTAGAAAATAGAAATGAGAGTTATTTGGGTTTGTTAATATTAATATGTGTATTAATTTTTAACAAGGAGAAATTCAGGTTTTATTAAGAACATCATAAATGTGTGTATTAATATATACATTCAGTTAGCTGATATTTTTCATTTTAGAAACAGCAAATGGCTAAAACTTCATAAATTATTGATCATGCAGACTCTGAATATGGAAACCACTTATTGTGTATTGAGACTCTGAGCTTTAATCTGCTGCAGTCTTCATGGTACTTTTATACCTTAAGAATATTGTTCACGCTGATCACCACTTCAGCCCATTTGACAGAATCCAGTGCTGCGTCCTTCAAGACTTGCTCCTCGTGCTCCAGTAAACACTCACAGATAGTGTCTACTTGGGACACCTGAGGGGATAAACAGAAGCCAACCAACTTACAACAAAATTATGATGATGGGTCGCAACTACAACCACTCACTGTGTTTTACTCATTACACCAATATACCGAGTTACTTGTGAAAATAAATTTTAAAACCAAGTTATAATCTCCCAACTTCTAAAAGTTGGTGTGCACACACACAAAAAAAATTAAGGGGCTGGCACTATGGTGTAGTGCGTGAAGCTGCCGTCTGCAATGCTGGCATCCCACACGGGTGCCACTTTGAGTCCAGAGGTGCTGACACTGCAGGTGGTGGCTTCACCTGCTGCGCCACAGTGCTAGCCCCTTCTTAACCAGTGTCATAATCACATGGTTAAATGCCTCCCCCACCACGTAGATATTTCAATTGAACTGAAATATCTGTTTATAATAGCTATTAGTGCTCAATATAACCTTCTATCACTTGATTACAATTGACATAATTTTATTAGGTAAGATCCCCAAACTAATTACTGGATTATAATCATGACCCAAATTGAAACTTGCTAATTTTTCTTTGAAGAATTACCTGCTTTTCCAGGTGTAACAGAAATGTTTAGAAAAACAATTAGGAGGGACCGGCACTGTGGTGTAGTAGGTAAAGCTGCAGCCTGCAGTCCTGGCAAGCCATATGGGTGCCAGTTTGAGTCCTGGCTGCTCTACTTTTGATACAGCTCTGTGCTATGACCTGCAAAAGCAGTAGAAGATGACCCAAGTCCTTGGGCCCCTGCACCCATGTGGGGGGTCCGGAGGAAGCTCCTGGCTCCTGGCTTTGGATTGGCCCAGCTCCAGCCATGGCAGCCACCTGGGGAGTGAACCAGAGGATGGGAGACCTTTCTCTGTGTCTCTGCTTGTTACTCTGCCCTTCAAATAAATAAATAAATCTTAAAAAATTATTAAATAATCAACCATATGATTTCTTACTCTTCTATTTTTTGTCATTAACACATGAAGACAACGTGGCAAAAATGTTTTGAAAACTCTTGTTCACAGTTTCAGTCCTACAGTTAAACTTTCCCCCTTTATTTAATTTGAAAAGCACTGTAGCAGGTTAAGCCACCACCTGCAACACCAGCGTCCCATGCAAGCACTAGTTTGAATCCCTGCTTCTCTGCTTCCAATCCAGCCCCCAGCTAATGCACTTGGCAAACCAGCAGAAGATGACCTGATTGCTTGCCACAGTCCCCCCAGTGGGAGACCAGGATGGAGTTCCAAGCTCCTAGCTTCAGGCTGGCCCATCCCTGGCTGTAGCAGCTATTTGGGGAGTAAATCAATGGATGAAAGACTCTCTCTCTCTCTCTCTCTCTCTCTCTCTGTGTGTGTGTGTGTGTATCTTTGCCTTTCAAGTAAATATATCTTTAAAAAATGAATTTGTTGCCCCTCAAGGAGCTCACAAATTTGCTGAAAGAATAAGACATAAATGCATGCAAAATGTGGCCTAGATGAATTCATTTTCTCTTGTAAACCTTGCTCTTCCTTTAGTATTTTTGATCTTAGCCAAAGTTATCCTAATATCCCAAGCTAGAAACCTCCACATTTAGTTTGTAAAACTAAGTGCAAGAACTTTTTATATTGTTGACATGAAAAATGTAATGAACGTACAGAGGATATAGAAATCCAGAAAATACAAAAGCAAATAAAACAGCAAAACATTTGCTAGATTCTCTCATCACATGTGTATTCAGTGGTTTTAAATATAGTTAGACCTGCTTTTAGAAAGCCTTAGGAGGAACTGGCCCGCTTCCACACTGGAGGCAGAGTCAAGGTGCAGTCTGTACCCTCAGCTGATTCTGTACACTTTACAGTTGTGTACCATATGGTTTAGTGAACCACAAACTCTTATGATGGTGGCCCCATAAGCTGACATTGTAGTTTCTCAGTTTGTGTCAGTACACTCTATGATGTTTATACAACAATGAAATTATCTAACAAAAGATTTCTCAGAACATGTCCCTACTGTCAAGTGATGTATAACTGTACTTTATATCAGGGCTGCCAAATAAAAAGTATCTCCCTACATGCCCACCGATCACAAATCAATTTGAATTAACCATTTTTTCCTAAAATGTTAAGTTAACTCTTCAGAAATATAATTTTCTTAGGCCAGCGCTGTGGTGTAGCAAGTAAAGCCACCCCTGTGATGTTGGTATCCTATATGGGCACTGGTTTGGGCCCCGGCTGCTCCACTTCAGATCCAGTTCCCTGCTGTTGGCCTAGGAAAAGCAGCAGAAAATGGCCCAAGTACCATGGCCCGTGCCATCCATGTGGGAGACCTGGATGAAACTCCTGGCTCCTGACTCGGGCCTGGCCCAGCCCTGGCCATTATGGCCATTTGGGGAGTGAACCAACAGATGAAGATGTCTCTATCTCTCCATCTTTCTCTGTAACTCTGCATTTCAAATAAATATATAAATAAATCTTTCTTTTTTAATGTAATTTCCCATCTAGACAATGTGGACAAGCAGACAGAAAGGTAATAAAAAAAAGAAGCAAAGTTCCTTTTGTTGTATGCATGTTCTTTTTTTCTGGCACTGTGGTTATGCCATATGGGAGGACCTGGAGAGCTACACCCAAAGGAAGCTGAAGACTAGTAGTAAGCTTCAAGAGATGTGAAGACAAATGCTGATGTCAGGAGTTCTACATGTCAGCATTTTTTTATCGGGAGCATTCTTGGGAAAATCCAATCAGATGTTCAGTTATGCTGTATGTTATTCCTGAAGTATCACTGTGCTACTCATGAATCACATATTCAACCGATCATTCCCAGACCCTTTCTATTCTGTTAACTGGTAAGTGTACATACACTGCATTAACTACAACGCCATTTGTCCTTGGACCCAAATGCATAAAAAGGAACTAGGTAGACTCTTGCTGAATTCTTTCAAATCATGTCATTAATAATGTCTTAAAAAAACTTTGTTTTTACCATGAAAAATTATTTATGAATAAAGACCACAAGGGATCACTGTGTTCCTAAATCTGTACATATGACATACATGAAATTTGTATACTGTAAATCAAATTTTTAAAAAGTGACACAAAAATTGTAACAATTTGTTAGATCACAAGGTTCAAGTCCTGGCTGCTCCAGTTTTGATCCGGCTCTCTGCTGTGGCCTGGGAAAACAGTGGAGGATGGCCCAGGTGCTTGGGTCCCTGCAACTGCATGGGAGACCCAGAGGAGGCTCCTGCCTCTTGGCTTCAGATTGGCGCAGCTCCAGCAGTTGCAGCCAACTGGGGAGTGAGCCATCCGATGGAGGACTGCTCTCTCTTTCTCTGTCTCTCCTCTCTCTGTATAACTCTGACTTTCAAATTAATTAAAAAAAAATAATAAAGTGAAGTATATCGGGATTATGGGTGGAAGGCAGTGAAAGACTTCAATGAAGGGACAGTTTACAAGGGTGTAGGCAGAATTAGGGAGGGATCAGAGAGCAACACAGGGGGTCCATTATTACCCCTCTTACACTGAGGCCTCAGGGGGCAGTTACTAGTGGTGCAGTCACAGCAGCTAGCCAGGAGTTGTGGTTTTTGACAGAGGACACAGCACACATGCTGTGATGCAGGTGAGGGAGAAACTAGAATAACTACTCTGATCTCTGGCCATCTGCTGGAACCTCACATTTGTCTAACCTAGCAGGGAGCAGAGGGCATGGGTGCACTTGCAAGAAAACTATGGGGGCCAGCACTGTGGCATAGCAGGTGAAGCCACTGCCTGCAGTGCTGGCCTCCCATATGGGCACTGGTTTGAGTCCCAGCTGCTCCACTTCCAATCCAGCTCTCTGCTATGGCCTGGTAAAGCAGTAAGCTGTGTGGGAGACCTGGAAGAAAGGCCCAGCCCTGGCCATAGTGACCAACTGAGGAGTGAACCAGCAGATGGAACACCTCTTTCTCCCTCTCTCTCTGCCCATTACTCTGCTTTTCAAATAAATGAATAAATCTTTGAAGCCACATCAAGGGTAAAGGACCCATCTTGCCTCTCTAAAAATGATATCTGCAGGAGTCAGACTGGATAGAATCTCACACTCCCTCTTGTTCAAAGCAAGGGAGATGGCTGTGTTCACAAGGTTGGAAAGGTGAAGTGGTGGTTCTTGAGAACAATGGTGGCTGACAGCTTTTCAGCATGCTCACAAAGCAACAGTCGCGTGGCTATTGGCATCCTTCTCACTGGAAAAGTGCACAGATGTCCAAATAAGCCAACCTGGCAACAGACAAACACATCTTCTCAGAAAGCATTACAGTCACACACCAAAGCTGACAGCATTAGGGTAACATACATTCCACCAGATACAGGCTGGCATTCCAGTCACAACACACACACACACACACACACACACACTCTATCTCTCTCTCTCCTTAAAAATAGTGCAATGGCTCTTTACTGTCTATACCAATAAATTCTTCCAAGACTTTTGGGAGCTGGAAACTTAGCATCCCATATGAGTGCCAGTTCAAGTCATGGCTGCTCTACATCCAATACAACTCCCTGCTAATATGCTTTGGAAAGCATGGCCCTAGTGCTCCCCTGCCATTAACATAGGAAACTCAGATGGAGTTCCAGGCTTCTGGCTACAGCCTGGCCCAGCCCTGGCTATTGTAGCCATTTGGGGGAATGAACCAGCAGATGGAAGATCTCTCGGTCTAATTTTGTCTTTCAAATAAATAAATCTTAAAAAAATTAATGCAGAATGTGAGATTAAAAACAATCAAGTCACATCTGGATCTTCTAGAATTGTACCAGAAAGGTAGCCACCAGGTGTTGTGGTATAGCAGGCAGAGCGGCTGCCTGAAACACTGTTATCCCATATGGGTGCCAGTTGGAGTCTTAGCTGCTCTGCTTCCAATCCAGTTCATTGCTAGTGTGCCTGGGAAAGCAGTAGAAGGTGGCCCAGGTCCTTGGGTCCCTGCACCCATGTGAGAGATCTGGAAGAAGCTCCTGGCTTTGGACTGACCCAGCTCTGGCATTTATAGCCATTTGTGGATTGAACCAGAGAATGGAAGACACCTCTCTCTGTGTCTCTTTCTCTCTGTAAACTCTGCCTTTCAAATAAATAAATAAATCTTTTTAAAAAGTACCCACTATCCATACTAGCTATTTAAGTTTTTGTTTAAATCAAATAATTTTTAGTTTCTCAGTAGCTCTATCCACAAATAAGACTCAGTAGCCACATGTGGCTGGTAGCCACTACCATACTGGGCAACACAGATACAGAACATTCTCAGCATCTCAGAAAGTTCCAGACTGGGGAGTCCTTAACACAGAGGCATTCCTGGACTTGAAAAAAATAAGCCAAAATGGAAATAAAGAGGAGGGAATTTGGTGTAAAGACTTTGCTTGGGATGCCCACATTCTATATCAGAATTCCTGGCTCAAGTCCCGGTCCTGCTCCTGATTCTAGCACTGTGGGAAGCAGCAGGCAATGGCTCAAATGGATGTGCCATATCACCCACTCAGGAGAGCCAGATGAAATTCCAGGCTCCTGGTTTTAGCCTGGCCCAGCTCCAGCTGCTATGGGAATTTGGACAGTGAACTAGCTGATAAGAGCTATCTCCATGTCTGTCTCTTTTTCCCTTTTAAATAAATAAATAAATAAATTTTTAAGATTTGCTTATTTATTTGAGAGGTAGAGTAACAGAGAAGCAGAGGCAGAGACAGAGAGAGAGGTCTTCCATCCGATGGTTCACTCCCCAAATGGCCGCAATGGCTGGAACTACACCAATCTGAAGCCAGGAGCCAGGAGCTTCTTCTGGGTCTCCCATGTGGGTGCAGGGGCCCAAGGACTTGGACCATCTTCTGCTGCTTTTTCAGGCCATAGCAGAGAGCTGGATTAGAAGAGGAGCAGCCAGGACTAGAACTGGTGCTTAAGTGGGATGCCAGCCCCACAGGTAGGAGATTAGCCTATTGTGCCACAGTGCCGGCCCCAATAATATAAAATTTTAAAAAGGATTAAATTCCTTCATTTGCATTTGAAATATGTCTAGAAACCATTATTGATTATATACTTCTTTTCAAAGAAAAATATTAATGAGTATTTCATTCTGATACTGAAATATTTTAAATCCACATAAGAATATATCATGGTCTTAATATTTTTCACTATCTTTCTAATAATATAAAATCAACTTATGACAATCTAAGGGTTTACACAATGAAATCCTGTTTTTTAAAGAACTGGACTTAAAATACTGTGTTACCAAAAAATTTTTTTAGAAAGCTGAAAAGAACATTTCTGCTGAAATACATTATTTTTCTTCTTTTTATCTAATCTTCAATGCAGTCTTTATAGTTAGAGCAATAGGCCTCCAAACAGGCCTATTTTAAGTCAGCATAGAAAACACATCACCTCCCACATAAAAAAATCTCCTCAGTACAGAGAGGGGGTATTTCCTGTTACATTGAAGAGAGCTGACAATGTAGAGCACAAACATCAAGAGTCCCCACCTCCCTGTGCAGCAACCTGGACCCTTACTTGATGAATAAAGTCCATAAGGAAAGAATGGGCTTTCATCTTATCTTCCAGCTGGTGAAGAATAATCAGTGATGTGTCGCTGAACCCAGGTGCTTCTGCAAAAACAGAGTAACAAAACTGAAACCCCCAGCAGACTGGTCTCAGGATAATGACTGCTACTAAAATGAAACCTACCACGGGGCAGGTGACTGGCCCAGTGGTTAAGATGAGGTTCAGCCCTTCAGGCTTCCTGGTCTGGCTGAAAAGCCTGTGAGAGCATTTCAGGCATGGAAAGCCATGACAATGTGGCAAAAAAAAATGTTCTACATGAAGGATCTCTGTGAGACCCCAACGGAAAGAAGTGACCATCAAAGAAGGATACACTTTTCTCTGAAGGGAGGAGAGAACTTCCACTTTGTTAATGGCCTTGTCAAAAATGCTGACGGGGATTGTGGATTCAAAAGGCTTCCATAACCTAGGCAGCTCATGTCAAGAGCCTCAGGTGGTCACTGACATCATACATTAAGAGTGTTAACTGTTAAAGGAACAACAGGAGTCACTGGGCACTAACTCTCCATGCAGGAACTTTGTTCTCAATGAGTTGTATTATGAGAATTAAATGTGATACCTGTTCCCAGGTTTTGTGTGTGTGTGTGTGTGTGTCTGCATGTGTGCAAATTGTTGAAAGCTTTACTTGGTATAGAGTTGGTCTTCTGTGTACAAAGTTAATTGAAAATGAATCTTAATGGAGAATGGGACTGGGAAGAGGAGAAGGAGGAGGGCTCTGGGTCAGAGTTGGAGTGTGGATGGGAGGGTGGGTATGATAGGAAGAATAACTATATTCCTAAAGTTGTAGACAGGAAATTTGCATTCCTTAAAAATCAATTAATTTTTTAAAAAAAGAAAAAAAGACAAGGCTTAAGAGGCCCACACACCATACTTGAGCCCTAGCCCCGCTTCCAATTCTAGCTTCCTGCTAGTGCACACCCTGGAAAGCAGTGGTGATAGCTCAAGCACTTGGGTCCCTGCCACCATGGGAGACCCAGATTGAGTTCCTGGCTCCAGGCTTTGACTTGGCCCACTCTGGGCTATTGCAGGCAATTGGGGGAGTGAATCAGTGAATGAGAATTTTCCTTCTGTCTCTCTACTTTTCAATGGTAAAAATGATTATTTTTTAAAAGAAAATTTAAAAAGAATGGGAAAGTAGCAACCCCTCAACTAAATTATTTATAAAATTACCCAAGAATTCTAAAAATTCGGAGGAAAATTTTGGGAGTTTCATACAATTCCTATGCATTAATTCAAAATGAAGAACATGTTATTACTGGTTTAATCATTTATGTCATCCAAATTTAAAAACTCAGGAACAGTCAAAGGAAGGAGGTGAGTGCTGATGTCTTCTTCCTAAGTCTTGAGCAATGCTCAGAAAACTCACTAAGTAGTAGGATATCAGGGAGAGGAATGTCCTCAGGAACCCCCAGAGTATCCTCCCTGCTATAGTGGATGGAAGAGTAAGTTGGCAGTCACTAGAGACACTAACCTGCTACACCCCACTTCTACATACTGAGGTTTGCTTACTGCTACTCTCCTGAGAATGTACAACCTCTATCAGTCAAATATACTGATCATGCCAAAATTATCCTTAATAATTTAGGGGTAAATACATACCAAATGCTTTCTGAAACCACCAATTTAATTCCTTTTTTTAGGGATTTATTTATTTATTTGAAAGAGAGAGAGTGACTGACAGAGAGGGATCTCCCATCCACTGGTTCACTCCCCAAATGACCACAATGGCCAGGGTGAGGCCAGGAATTCAGGAGCTTCTTCTCTGTCTCCCATGTGGGTAGTAGGGGCCCAAGCACATAGGCACCTTCTGCCACTTTCCCAATGCAGTAGCAGGGAGCTGGATTGGAAGTGGTACAGCCAGGACAGGAACCTGTAGCCATATGGAATGCTGGCATTGCAGGCAGCAGTTTAACCTGCTACACAATTTCCTTTTAGAAAGAAAAATCTTGAGAAAGCTCAGTAATATGCCTCAGACAGAATATAAGGATTTGCTCCAATGTTCCCTCATAGTCTATAACCTAGGTCTGTTCTGAGGCCTCTTCAAAATCTTTACGAGAAAGATTGTAAAAATACTGAATTGGGGGCCGGCACTGTGGTGTAATAGATTAAGCCTCCACCTGCAGTGCTGGCATCCCATATGGGCCATGGTTTGTGTGCTGGCTGCTCCTCTTCCAATTCAACTCTCTGCTTATGACCTGGGAAAGCAATGGAAGATGGCCCAAGTGCTTGGGCCCCTGAACCCATGTGGGAGATCCGGAGGAAGCTTCTGGCTTCTGGCTTTGGATCAGCTCAGCTCCGGCCACTGTGGCCATTTGGGAATAAAGCAGCAGATGGAACACCTCACTATCTGTCTGTAACTCCAGCTCTCAAATAAATAAATACATTTTTAAAACAAAACAAAACTTAATTGCCAATCACTTGAGAAATTTTAAAATGTGCTTTGAGAGACACTTTTAATACAGACATTACATATTATAAAAATGGTTTTTATACAAACACAGAATATCCTTACCTTCTGGGACAGATTCAGCCCACCGTGGGTCAGAAGCTGGATAGTCACCCATCAGGTCTACGCTGATTTGGGTAAGAGCCCTGTCTAGTTCACAATCAGAATCCAGATTAGCGTGAGAGGAAAACAGCTCATCAACCGTCATCTGAGCATGACCGAAATCTTTTCTGAAATAGAATTGGAAAACAAAAATATTAAGGGAGGTAAAACATTTTCAAAACTAACTATGAGGGGAGGCTTTGGGGTGCAGCAGTTTAAGCTGCTCTGCCAGTTTGAGTCTCAGCTACTCTGTTTCCCATCCAGCTCCCTGATAATGCTCCTGGGAAGCAGCAGATCATAGCCCCATGTACTTGAGTCCCTGCCACATATGTGGGACTCTCAGATGGAGTTTCTGGCTTCCTGCTTTGGCCTGGCTCAGCCCAGCCCTCGCAGAAAGTGAATTTGGGGAGTGAACCAGTGGATGCAAGATGTCTGGCTATCACCTTGCCTTTCAAATAGATAAATAAATCTCTTAAACAAAAGACACTAACCACAAAAAATTGTGAAATTAAAGTCCCATGTATACATCTCAGCCTGAAGTGTTTTTATTTAAACTTTTTAATTAAAAGTGAGAAAAATATTATGTAACCACTGATTCAATAAATATATTCAGAATACCTATAGCTAAACACTGCACACAGAATGATAAACTAGATGTTAAGAAACAGACCTGAATGTCAGAAAATTTAAAAAGCAATGACAAGTATTGTGACAGGACAAGAACAGAGGACTATGGAACACAGCAATGTATCAGAGGGGCAAGACCTGCTGGAGGAAGAGATGGTCAATCCAAGCCCTAATGGGTAAGGAAGGGGTTAAACAAGTTGCAGAGAATATAGTGAGGGGTATGCAGATGCACAGAGCGTATTTCCATGTCTACTAGCAAGTAAGCCCGGATCTCTAGAGAGACCTGAAACCAATGGATAGGATGAAATCCTACAAGGAGGGAAGTATCTGGAAAGACAGCTTCCAGAACAACCAAGTAACGGACAGGTGAGCCCTTAAAAGAAGCGACTTCTAAACTGGTCAGAGACATCAGAGCACAACCAGATGTCAATGAACCAAAGGCAGATTAAACACAGTTCCCATGAAGGAATGAGATCAATTCAGAGGGGGTGGATTATAAAACCAGAGTAGACAAAGCCTTGTAAACCATATTACAGAGTTTGAACTTAATCCTTTTGACAACAGAAAGGCACCGAGGTGTCAGGATCTCTTCTAGCTTTCTAGACAATCGTGTTCACTGTGATATAGAGAGGTGACTAGATGGCCTATCAGACAAATGTGGTCTTATTTAGAAATAAGGTCTTTGTAAATGTAGTAAGTTAAGATAAGGGTTAAAATGGGCCCTGTCCAGTAACTGGTGCCCTTAGGCAACATGAAGACAACTACAGTGGGCAGAGGCCAAGTGACAGTGGAGACAGAAACTGGAGTGATTCATCTACAATGCCAGGAATGGGAAAGACCAGCAGCAACCACCAGCAGCTAGCAGAGGGGCAGGGAAGGGTTTTTCCCCAGAGCCTTGGAGGGAATGTAGCCTTGCTGATGTCTTGATTTTGGACTTCTGACCTCCAGACTATGAGCAAATACATTCTGTGGTTTGAAGATACCCCTTCTTTGGTGATTTGTTACAGCAGCCACTTATCTACAATGTCATTGACATTCTGAGATGCCACAAATCTGACAGAATTTTAATTAAAGAATAAATATGTAAAATAAGATAATCTAAATCTTTGCAGTGAGATTGAACCATGCAACAAGATTATAAAAATATTAAGTAAGATTTAACAAAACCCCATTTAATGGTACCCCTTCCTGACCAGAACTACCCTTAGGAAATTATTATGAGGCAGTTTCTGTCTTGTTTATGTTTGTTCATTTGTTAATTAATTTATTTATTTTCCAGTTCTGGAGAGGCAGAATCTCTCTCTCTTTCTCTCTCTTTCTTTCTCTCTCTCTCTCTCTCATACACACACACACACACACACACACTTTTAATCTGCTGGTTTACTAGGGCTGGGCCAAGCAGAAGGCAGGGGTACAGAGCCTGGAGCCTGGAACTCCACATGTTGTCACCTACATGAGCACCAGGGGCCCAAGCCATCTTCTGCTGCCTCCTGGGATCGAAAAGCAGAAAGCTGCTAGGTCTTGAACCAGCACTCCAATAAGGAATGTGGGTATCCCAAGCAGTGGCTTAACCCTCTTTGCCACAAGGCCCACTTTGGAGGCACAGTATTAAGCCTTTAAAAGCACTTTCAGTCTAACTGCTATCCCTGTTGTGACAGTGAGCCACTGTGCATCTGGTAGCACTGCTTGGGGTTCTGCATTCATAAGCTGAGGCTGAAAACTGAGGAAGCAAACAGAATAGGCTTCAAACCAAGTGTCTGCTGGATACACTAATGATTCTTCATCTTCATTCCAACTCCTTCCCCACTCAACATTGAGCAAAGGAAGAAATAGAATGCCAAAAACGTTCAGCAATTTGTTCAAAGTCTCACTCAGCTCAAATGTAAGGGGTAGAACAGTGGCTGGATTCAATTTTCCTGGGTGATCAATCATATATGAATTTATCACATCTCATAAAGACTGTTCCGGAATACATGGCATATAGAAAACATAACTAGGATCAACTAAAATCTGAATTCATCTCCCTTGAACACTTTCTCACTGTGGGCTCCACCCTTCAACTTGCTCTGACCAACTGCACACTAACAAATGTCACCCAAGCAGAGACCCAAGGGTACCTGTGCACTGAGGCTTGCTCCTGTGCCACTTCTAAACTCTGTGTTATGTAAACAAGCCCAAGGCACATGGCTGTTTTCTAGATGCTATATGTTCAGGGAGTTTTTATCTAGCTTCTCTGATCTCTGTGCTATAGGAGGCTAAGTCATTTGCTGTGAGGAATGCAAAAAAGAAATGAGAAGCTGGAAGAGATTAGAAAAGGGCTAAGGGGCCAGCGCTGTGGCAGTCAGTTAAGCTTCTGCCTGTGGTGCCAGCATCCCATGTGGGCCTTGGGTTGAGTGTTGGCTGCTCCTCTTCTAATCCAGCTCTCTGATATGGCCTGGGAAAGCAGCAGAAGATGGCCCAAGGACTTGGGCCCCTGAACCTGCGTGGGAGACCCAGAAGAAGCTCTTGGCTCCTGGCTTCAGATTGGTGCAGTTCCAGCCATTGCGGCCATTTGGGGAGTGAACCATCGGATGGAAGACCTCTCTCTCTCTCTCTCTGCCTATTCTCTCTCTGTGTAACTCTTTCAAATAAATAAATAAATCTTAAAAAGAATCTTAGATAACTGTTTTAATTAAAAAAAGTACTTATAAGGTGATGTGTCTGAAGTGAGGGTATTAATGTTACAGCATATGGAGAGGGTTAGTATGAACTGATTTATCATCATAAGAAAAATGGTTCACTGAAGAAAATCAAAGGTTTTATTTTGTATGTACCAGTGTTCATATGGTACAATGCCAACTTCATAAGAAACTTTCAACCTAACTAATTTCACAAAGAATTAAGTGTGAAAGCAGTTACTTTATAAACTTACTATGAGATCACTACTAGGAGACAAAATTCCAAAGAGAGAAGAAACCTTCGCTGGATGCCTGAGAGCATGCCTTGCCCTTGAGGCAGAATATGCTGATGAATCTTTCCTGAGCTTTCAGGGATCAACTGAATTAGTTGGCTTCCTGATGAGGACAAAATAAAACTTCCTCCCTGTGAACAACATCATGAGATTAGTTCAGTTATGCATCTAACAATAGGACAGAGTAACAACAAATGCTTTGATACAGAGAAAAATTATCTTCACCTGAAATAAATCTAAAGAATAATAAAAAAGAGCAATATCATTTTCTTAAAATAATGATACTCAGGAGTCCATCCATTCAAAATGAAAAGCTTTGTAGTAGAAAAAAGTTCACCATATATTTTTTAATTCTGACTTTTAAGTTATAGGCTCATAATATTGCATGTGCAACAAATTAAGTATGAGATTTTATGTCTTTGGTAAACCCACCGAGTAGATATTAGAAAAACATCCATCACAGTGCCTCAGAGGTTCAAGCTACTCTCACAAAATGTATCTGAAAGAAATGAACCCCACTGACTACCACCCAGCACTGCTAGCTGAGAGTCCTATGTGAAGAACCTCCTTTGTCTAAGTGTTAAGATTCTTGCATTCTTTTTCCTTAACTGTTTTTGATGGATCCCTGGTCTGAATGATCTGTTCAAAACCCTAGATGTGTATTCATTCAAATCTCACTTCCAAGTCAAAACACAATTTTCCAATCAATATAAGCAATATCCACCATACCTGCACTGCTTTTAGGAAATTGTAAGTCTTATCACCTCCCAAATCTACAAGAGTCTCTCTAGGTGTCTTCCCCAGCCAGGCTTAGCCAGTGATGGATAGATCCTTCTCTGGTGACAAACTCACAGTTCATTAGCTTATATGGATGGCATTTAGTCTTAGAGTTCAGTCAGCAAAATGATTTGCATTATGTTCATTAAAAAATGTCTCTGATTTTATTAAATGTAAATGATGTTTAAAAATTACTAATGGGAGGAAAGCCTTTTCTTTAATACACAAATGTGTATACATGCTTGGCATTTCATACTCTATGGAAATGCTAACCCATAAAGCCTGAAGCACATCACTACCCTCTACTGACTAGAAAATGAAGGTCAAAGGTAAGAACCCATTGATAGCCCTGTCTTCTATCTCCTTCAAGCTCTCTCAAGAATTGTTACCTTAGTCATAGGTGACAGAGAAATCTTCCAAATAATCAGTTTCTCTTTGCAGGCTAGACAAGCCCATCCACCTTCATTGACATGAACACTCAGTTGATCATCAACTAAAGAAAAACAAGAGGGGTTTAAAATGTGAATAGGTCAAGCTGTTAAAATTTCTTTATATCAAAATCTTTTCTTAAAAGATTTATTTACTAATTTGAAAGGCAGAATTACAGAGAGAGAGAAGGAGAGACAGAGCAATCTTCATCCACTGGTTCACTCCAGAAATGGCCACAAAGCCCAGGGCTGCGCTGGGCTGAAGCCTGGAACCAAGTGTTTCTTCCAAGTTTCCCATGTGGGTGGTAGGAGCCCAGGAACTTGGGCTGCCTTCCCAGGTACATTGGCAGGGAGCTGGATTGAAAGTGGAGCATATGGGACGTTCGTGCTATGGGCCGCAACTTCACCCACTACACCATAGCACTGGCCCCATACGCCAACATCTTCATTATCATGTGCTTCACCAAAAAAGGTAACTGTCATACACAGCAAATAGTATTCACAGCAAAAGCTACTTTTGAATATTCAAAACTTAACAAAATACCAAAACAGATAACAAAGTTCTCTACTTCACTTTGATAGCCACTTTAGAAATACATCCAAAGGCAAAAAAATGTATCTTGGGCTTAGGTTTAGCATTCTTTCAGTTCTGACTCATAAATCACAGCCTCCGCCATCCTCCCTCTGGGCAGGAGGCCTGTGGCAGTGCCTGGGGAGTCTCAAGCCCACCTCCTTACAGGGTCACCAAGGGTGCCACCACACTTTCTGTTCAACTTCAATTCCCTTTGTGGGGAAGCAAATATGAGTATCATGGAAAACTAAGTTATATTTGTTCTTCCTCTGGGAAATTGGTTCATTTTTTTTCTCTATACATGGGGAAATTAGTATTTCAATTTCATATAATCAGATAACATTCTGTATCTCTTTAGACTATGATTTGTTAATTCCAGGTTTTCCTTCTAGATTACTGATTCTTGGTGTTTATCTCTAATAACATCATAAATATCATAAAAAGAAATTACTTTTCCCAGTATTTTAGGCTGCTACACCGTGGCATTCTAAGTTTGTTATAGCAATATAAGCAGTTTATGTAATGACTAACACATCTGAAAAAAATTCTTTCATTTTTATTATAAACAGATTATCTTGCCCTCTATAAGAAACATAGCAATGTGTATAATTTTTCACCAAGGAACACAAATAAATTCTCACTTACATTAAACATTTCAAAGAAAAATCATGTTCCTCAAAAAGAACTTCATTTTCAAAAAGGAGTTGCTTAAAGGTACAATAAACTACTTCACTATGTAGATATACAAAATACATTCTCTAATAAGTGACAAAAACTAAATTAACCTATTGCTATGTCTGGTAGTAAACTTTCACAAACATGTTAACAGCCCTAGGAATTTAGTTAACTTGAGATTGCTCTCTGCTTAAAGGCAGAATGGTGGAGGAGAGGGGGTACAAAACAGAAGGAAACCCTGGACTTACTCTTGGTTGTTTTTTTTTTTTTTCTCCCTGATTTTTGGAAAGAGATGCACACAGCATTGTGTAGAATCTTGAAATCTTCCTGTTCCTACTTCCACACAAGTAGCTCATGAACTCAGCCACAGACTGTTTCATATTCAGCTGACGACAGATGAAGGACAGATCATTGTTAATTTTCAGCTTTCTGGACCAAACAGCTACCTTCAGCAGGCTTTTCTTTTTTTTCTTTTTTTATTTTTTTTAGTTTTAATGGTTCTATTTAAACACAAATGAAATGTGCACAGAAGCTATCCATTTTCTTCACTGTTCAGCCTGGCATTGGGATTGGTGACTCTGATGCCAGCTGGGCTGCTCTCTCCATGATGCCCTCTCCATGATGGTTCATGGAGGAAACACTGAGCAATCTCAGCATGGCAAGATTTGTTGTGTAATAGCAACACCTCCAGCTCCTTGACATTGAGGGCTAGGAACTTCCAGATGCCACCAGGAAGCTTTGTTTTCCTATTGTTCCCAAAACCAATGTTGGGGGTCAGGATCTGGCCATTGAATCTTCTCCACACACTGTTGTCAGTACTCCTTGATTTCTGCCACTTATCCTTAAACTCAACATCTTAGTCTGACTGGTGCAGGATGAGCTTGTTGGTCCTCTTTTTGTCATTCTTAGGCTTCACAAGGTGTTTGAGGGCAGACATGATACTTTCCTGAGGAGTAGTATACTGTCCAGGTATGATGAGGAATGTGTGTCTCCCCTCTATAAAGTGCTGGGTCAAACTGCAAGCAATATTATCTTAGAACATCCTTGAGTTCCATGATTTCAACTTGGTTATCACAATGGTAACAACAGTTGAAGCATTGATGATCATTACCATGTTCTGGTCATGATACCAGTCACACCTCTGCAAAACTGCTAGCTGAGGTGTAGACACCAATGTGCCTAATTTGGCATGACACAATGTCTCTGCCTGTCTTGCCCAAAGGAGTCACCAACTCATTGTGGTGACACAACAGTCGACATAGTCTCTTAGAAACAAGTCTTATGCATCGGCAATCTGCCACCAATTCTAAGCACCAATGTGCCTAATTTGGCATGACACAATGTCTCTGCCTGTCTTGCCCAAAGGAATCTCCAACTTGTGGTGGTGACACAAGAGCAGTCAACATAGTCTCTTAAGCCAGTCATATGCATCCAGCAATCTGCCACCAATTCTAAGCACCAATGTGCCTAATTTGGCATGACACAATGTCTCTGCCTGTCTTGCCCAAAGGAACCTCCAACTTGTGGTGGTGACACAAGAGCAGTCAACATAGTCTCTTAAGCCAGTCATATGCATCTGGCAATCTGCCACCAATTCTAAGCACCAATGTGCCTAATTTGGCATGACACAATGTCTCTGCCTATCTTGTCCAAAGGAGTCTTCATTTGGTGGTGACACAAAAATGGTTGACATAGTCTTATAAGCAAGCCATGTTCATCTGGCAATCTGCCACCAATTCTAAGCACCAATGTGCCTAATTTGGCCTTTGTGCAGCACACAAGAAATTAGGAGGTTTTCCAAGCAGTGAATGTGGTCAGCAGTATTCCTCCTGTTGTAAAGGCATCCTGAAATATGCTCGTACTGTACAGGTGAGTGAGTGAGAGGATGAATTAAGGATGTAGTGAGGAAGGACACAAACATTTGAAAGCTGGGGCTGGCTGCTGTCTTTGAGGCAGTTGTACTGGTGCTTGGGATAAAATGAGAGGGAATGTGAATGAGCAGAGGGGTAAGAGTAGATGTTTGGCAGTGGCAGGCCAGAATATGTGCCTGTGCCTATAGGGTTGAAAACAAAGACATTGAAACAGTACTTGTGTGCTCATTTAGACAGTGGGTAACTGTTTCTTCAAAAGAAAAGTGGGGAATAGCTTGCACCAGATGCAGCGGGACCCAAAACATAATGGTTGCTCTGCATAATGGCAATGTTCTGCAGAGTGTGTTTCTGATGGAGTGCATCCTGGAGCACTCAGTCACAAATGGAGTGGGTAGAGCATTTCCAGGAGATGCAAGCAAAGACTTGGAGTCAGTGTGTACCCAGCTGTTGAAACCCCAGTCCTTTCTCTCTCTCTGGAGAGTTCATACATTTGGTGCAACACAGATATTGGCAAGCTGCAGGACATATGTAAGATCAAGATTCAGACAGAACTAAGATAGTGGTGGTCAAGGTTGTTCAAAGGAAAATGTGATATTGATGGTCAAGGTTGTATAAGAAAGATATTGGCGGTCAAGTTGTATAAAGGAAAGTGTGATATTGGTGGTCAAGGTTGTTTAAGTAAGATGTTGGTGGTCAAGGTTGTATAAAGTGTGATATTGGTGGTCAAGCTTGTTTAAGTAAGATATTGGTGGTCAAGGTTGTTTAAAGGAAAATGTGATATTGGTGGTCAAGGTTGTTTAAGTAAGATATTGGTGGCAACCTTGACCACCAATATCACACTTTTCTTTAAACAACCTTGACCACCAATATCTTACTTAAACAACTTTGACCACCAATATCACACTTTCCTTTATACAACCTTGACCACCAACATCTTATTTATACAAGCTTGACCACCAATATCACACTTTCCTTTACACAACTTGACCGCCCATATCTTTCTTATGCAACTTTGACCACCAATATCACACTTTCCTTTAAACAACCTTGACCACCAGTATCTTAGTTCTGTCTGAATATTTGATCTGACGTTGTCCTGGAGCTTGCCCATCTCTGTGTTTCACAGTGTAACTCCTTTCTATCATCTCAGAATGCTTTTCCTTCATACAGTGCAGGTGATACGTGCTTCATTGGAAACATTCCTCTGCATCATTCATTTCCTATAAAAGATTTGAGAAAGAGTCAAAAATTTCTCCATCTTGAAAAGCTTCCAAATCCTGTTTGCCTATTGTCACCATGCATGCATGCAACACACACACACATACACACAGCCACAATCACCACCCACACCCCCCCACATGTACAATGTAGATTTTTTTTTAATCTGCCACAACATTAAAAGCAATGTTCCATATTTTTATGAAACCAGAAGCACAGGTAGTAAAAGAAAAATAGGCAAATGGGATTACATCAAACTAAGGAGCTTTTGAACAGCAAAGGAAACAGCAAAGCAAACAGACAATGACAGAATGGGAGAAATGTCTGCAAACTAGTCAGCTGATAAAGGATTAGTACGTTAGGATAATAAGGAGCTCATGAAACTGAGTATACACAAAACAAACAATCCAGTGAAAAAATGGGTAAAGGACATAAATAGGCATTTTTCAAAGGATGAACTACAAAGGGCCAATAGATAAGGCCAGCATTGTGTGTAGCAGATTAAGCCTCTGCCTATGATGCTGGTATCCCATATGTGCACAGGTTGGAGACCCAGCTGCTGCACTTCTAATCCAGATCCCTACTAATGCACCTGGGAAAGCAGCAGCAGATCACCCAAGTCCTTGGTCCCCTACACCCATGTGTGAAACCCAGCTCAAGCTAAGAAGTTCATGAACAGCAAAGGAAACACTTGACAAAGAGAAGAGGCATCAGACTGAATGGTAGAAAATATTTGCAAACTATTCTCCTGATAAACCATTAAGATATAAAACATATAAGGGGCTCAAGAAAATGAACCAAAACAAAACAAATAACCCCATGAATAAATGGACAATGGAGATGAAAAAGCATTCTTCAAAGGATGAAATCCAAATGGCCAACAGACACATGGACAAATGCTCGGGGTCACTAACCATCATGGAAATGCAAATAAAAACCACAATGAATTTCATGTCACCTAAGTGAGAATGCCTATCATCCAAAAATTAAAAAGAAAAAGAAAGAGAAATGCTTTTGAAGCTGTGGGAGAAAAGATACCTAGTCCACTGTTGGTGGGAATGTAAACTAGTACAGCCACTGTGGAAGACAGTATTGAGATTCTTCAAAAATCTGAAAATACATCTATCGTATGACCCAGCCCTTACACTCTTGGGGATTTACCCAAAGGAAATGAAATCAGCATATGAAAGGGTCATCTGTACCCCCTGCATTGATGTATATGAGTGAAGCTGACATCCTTATAGTTGATCATTTTTTATAGCCCTCGTCTACTATTGCACAAGAGTGGTCTTTGTATTTTTTCTGGTTGAGTTCTTCATTGAGTGCAGGATTAAACCTGTGAGTATGAAGTGCATTGAATGTGTGGGGTTGAGTGTTTTGTGGCCACCAGCATCCCATATGGGTGCTGGTTTATGTCCTGTGCACAACAACCACTAAAGGCCTGGCAAAAAAGGCCGAGATTGGCTCAAGTGTTTGGACTATGGTATCCCAAGTGGGAGACCTGGAGGAAGCTCCTGGCTCCTGCGTTTGGCCTGGCTCAGCCCTGGCCATTGTGGCCATCTGGGAAGTGACCTACCAGATGGAAGATCTCTCTTTCTCTCCTCCTAATTCTTGTTTTCAAAAACTAAACAATATTAAAAGGGGGAAAAAGACAGGAGGAAGGAGGAAGGGAAAGGAGACAGAAAAGGTGGGAAGAATCATTGTAGGATTGAAACTGAATATATGAAATATATGAAATCTGTTCTCTTCATGTAAATAAATATGTTTAATGAGAGAGGTTATTTTAATGCTAGCACCAGTACAACAGCTCTGAAGGGGTGGACCAGCCCTGGTTTAATAAATCCCCAAACATCAACTCATATGTGTCCTTTCTCACTATGTACTCCACTCGTTTCTTTCCTCACACAATTGTAAAGGAAAGTATAGTTCAGGACGTCCTTATATCAGGGAGGAATGCACTTGAAACAATGGAGCAACTCTAATTCTATGTATTGAGCACAGCTCCACGGCATGCCTCCTAGAAACCTGATTTGAGGACAGCTTCCCAATATTTGCTTAGATGAGCTCATAGGAAATCTTCATCTGGACACTGCTAGCAAAGGGCTGGCCATCTTGTACATGGCAGACTCACCCTGATTATTGTATTTCACCTGGGCAAATTGTCTATTAAAAAACATTTTAGAAGGAGTCAATAGCCTCTCTGACACTATTGGAAGCAAAGAATCTCTCTCTGTCTTTCTCACACACACACATACACACACACCGTTTCATATGTGACAAATAATTCAGCCCAATGTGGCCAATGTAGGAACATAAACCTTTCCTAATCTAACATGATGCTATTGCAGTTAAGCTATGTTCTGATTTTTTTCATTGGGGGTAGAGCACAATTTGAAATTCTACATTGCAGTCATTTTTAGGACTGTTTAAAGTAGACTCCTGCTGAATGCAGTCTCCAGAACTTTTTACCAAGCATTAACCTACTCTTCATTTCCCCTCCCCCTAGTCCCTGGCAATCAGCATTCTATTTTCTGTTTCTGTGACACTGAGCCCTATGTATACCTTAAATAAGAGAAAGGAATGAACAAAGGCCTTGCACGGGAGTGTAACTAGCCCTGGCCCCTGGTCTTTGTCAGCAGTTAAACACTGATCTAAAGCCTGCACTCTTCCCACTGCACACTTCACAAATGTTTAGGCACACTGAGAAGGAACACAGGCCTCCCAAATGGTGTCTTGACGCAGTGGAGAATGCCGGCCCCATCCCCTTATGGACTGCACACGTCCTTTCACTCTGGGCCAGTGTGTTTCAGGATGTGTTTACATCAGGAACAGACAGTGTGGAACAAGCTAGCTGTTAGGACATTTCTGCAGTTTCCTACTTCAGCGTTCCTTCCGTCAGCTAATGTTCCATGGCCTAGAATCTTCTTACTCTTTTTCTTTCTGTTTGAGAATACCTACCCAACGTTTACATGAGCACACACATATCACTTTTCAAAAACCATTCTCTGTACTGTAGCTTCAAGTCCCTGTTTGTGCTGTACCATGTTTGAACCCAACATTCAATGTTTAGGATTCCTCTACTGCCCACTTCAACACTGACTCACCTGGCAAGCAGATCTGGATCTCTCTTGAATTCAAATCCCTTTTGTCATGTGGCAGACCCAGGAAAGAGAGGGACTTCATGACCAGACTTCATCTGGGCCAATCATTTCTTAAAAGAAGATGCTAGAGGAAGCCAGAATCCTCTCCTGCATTAAAGCAGATGGCCACAGTCAAACCCTCTTTGTCTCAAACAAAAAAATGGATGTTTCGCACATTTGATAAAACAATCTGAACCAAGGTGTCCTGAATCACCAATAAGAAAAAAATCACTCTTTGCTAACCTAACCAACTTGGTATTTTACACGTTATTGGTTTGTAACTATGGTAACATACACATAAGTGTTGACTTGTAACCATGGAAACAGACATGTAAGTTTTATTATGAGTATAATTCAGGAGGGTTATTATTACTTCTTTGAATCTGCCTCCACTACATGCCTTATTTGATATACTTTATCTTAAAGCAACAGAAACAGTCCTGGAAAAGAAAGAACTCCTCCCCCAAGTCCTGGTTTTAGGAGGCACCCACACACCAACTCTGAGGCCTGGGTTCCACTCATTGTGTGTTTCCTTCATTCTTCATTCACTCACTCATTAATCACAAGGATTTCAGGACTGTTCAGGCTGGGGACACAGTGTGGCCCTGGATCTCACAGCTCTGTGGCCCTTTCTCTCAACTTCCTGAGTTCCTTTCTTTAGCTTTAGCTCACATTCCAGGGTCTGAAAAGCTCATCCCCCTAATCTAATAGCATCTGCCCAAGCTTTTTAGGAGCTCACATGTAATCTTTCCAAATCCATTCCAGATTCTATAACCCCCAATCTGTTTTGTCTTTGTCCCACCCCTACCCCATGTTGTGCCTCTGAGTGTCCCATTCCATCCTCTGTCCCATTCCAGCTCTGAACTCACCTGACCCAGATGCTCAGATATGACTTGGCTACTGGGCCACTTCTGGATACCATCAGAATAGAGCTTGGGGTTATGTGGCAGAAGAAAGAAGTGGTCACCCGCTGACTAGACCTCATGTAGGCCAATCTGCTGAAAAAGATTTTGGAGGAAGTCAAACATCTCACACTTTACAACAGATGCCCAGAATATAAACCCTCTGCTGATCTCATATACAAAATATATATGACTACATGTTACCTGTCTCTACGCCTGCAGGGCTTGGCCATTGGTTGCTGCTCAGCTCTGTCATGTGGAGAATCATTTTAAAAACAAGTGAATGGAGGTCATAAGGCTGCTGCGGTCCACTCGAGGACATGGAGAGCTATCGTGGGGACACCACCACTGCAACCCGGCATACTACTAAGTACTCACACACAATGATAACATCCCCAGAGAGAGGCCAGATGGTCTTCCTTTCCTCAATACTGGATACAACAGATTATACTGGTACAAGTTATTCCTGGGGAGACTCTCACTATCAACACTAAAGAATTCAGAATATTCAATGGGCTGCCTATGTGCCTCTGATGTCCCCAAGTGGTCCTCTGCCACCTATATATCTTCCTCTTGGTTACACATCACAAGTGGTAGAAGACAATGGGATCCATAAAATTCACATAGTGCCTCAGAAAATGTCATGTGTCCACACCATTTCAATGCAAGTACCACAGTTCATACTATCATTCTCCTATGTATCCACATGCCCTGAACTGATGCATTCCTCAAATCAAGGAGAATTTCCCCCACCTTATGTCCCACAGCCTACACCACAGCAGCTGAGGCCACCACTACCCACAACATTTTTCTACCAGCAGAATAATGGTAGGATATGAATTTCCTAAATAGCACATAGATTTAGTTTAGTAAAAGTACACATTTGGACAATTATTAAAATGTCAAAGGAGCAAAACAGTAACATTTCAAGGAATGTGGGGATTTCATGCAGTTGTGTGAGGATTCATGATAATCCTTGGGCCTAAGATTTCATATTGTTCAAAATACAACTTTCTATATATCAGTGTGTTGTCTTTTGATATAGCAGTGTCAAAATTCAGGACCTCAATAGCAACCAAGTGCTACAGACTGCACACCATGATATTCCTATTAGAAACAACCATTTGATCAAAGCCCCAGTCTACAGTTATTGATGTATGATGACCAGTGGCTTGGATGAGACTCTCAAGTTTTGGGATGCCTGTTTATCAAATCCTATAATGATGCTGCACATCCTGAAGAGCTTTACTATACAGATGTGATACAGTATGATCATGGTAGCAACTGTGGAGACAGGCTGACTATCAGTAAGAGAACCAACCTTCTGAATTTATGGGAATCAAAATCTCCACTGAATTGTCAGCATTGGGGTGTGGCTATTTTAATAAACAAACAGAACAAGCCAACTGGTTTGGCCCTGGGAAGTATTTGCCCTGGGAGGAGTTGCTATTCATTGTATCAATCTTGCAAATCTAGCCAAAGATAACTGCATCTCTAAATGTCATCTATCCAATGGAATCAACACTGTAGTGCCTCAAATTCTCTATGGTGTAAATGGAATCTCAATCATCTTGGTTTTGGCACCCTTACAACTGGCGGACCTGTTTTGTCAATTCTGGGACAGAGATGCCAGAAGAAAACTAAAACCTTCAGGACAGCTCACTCATAGAGCAACTTGCGGACTCAATTACAATAGAAACAGACCTGCCTATCCTTGCAGCTAAGCCTGGTCCAAGGGACATGAGTTTCTTAATCCCTCAAAGAAGGACTGCTTTTTCCTGCATAAGGGAGCAGAAGAGCTATAGCTTAGAGGCCAGAGGCATCAGGATTGTCCAGAATTGTTCTCATCTCTCTGCACACATTGGAGTTGTGTTATTGGATAGCTGTCATCCACAGAAATGGAGTCCAGCCACTGGAGATAATGATGTCATTGTTCACCAGCCAATCAGTGACTCCTCCTCTCCATTGCATGCCTGCTACAGGGATTTGCTGAAATTCCAAGGAGATGAAATTACTATAAAAGTCAGATTCCTGTGGGCAACGCCAGAGACTGCACCATGCTTATTCAACAACGTGTACATTCAAGATATTGGAAAGCAGTCTAGTGACCCTGGACCTTGTTATAAAATATTTGGGGAGTAAAAGGAACAAAAAAGTTTGAGCACAACCAGATCAAGTCAACTATAACTACCACCACCCCACCAAACCAACAACAAACAAAAACCACACAGGTCCCCAGCAGCCTACAGTGGAATCCTCATGCCCTGTAGCTGAGTTCTCAGGGCTCCCCGTTTCTTTCACTCACTTTAACTCAGGGCAGAGCAACAGAACACACCCTCCCCAAGAACAGAGGGGATGAATCCCTCTCATTCTCTCCTCCATTAGGCTCCTGCAGTTTGGTCTGCTCCAACCATGTTGTAAAGGCTGATGCAAGCACACTAATCAGGCAGGAGAGGATCTAACTGCTTGTTCAGAGAAAAGGAAATTGTTAGAGGTACTCTAGTCTATTCAGAGAAACCAAGTGCAGATGAAGGCAAAATGCTTTAGTCACTTAACCAGGACTTGCTCATGGAAAAGGGTCCTGTAAAGAACCAAGTAATATTTCAGGCTGAGGGGTAATCTGTCCCTGGGCCACATCCCCTATACCCACCATCATGTTTCTGGAAGTCCGGTTGTCATAACGGGGAGCTTCACCAGAACTGTGGCAGTGTGAACCAGTAGGTACGGATGGGGTGACAGGATCACAAGTGGGTGGGGGTGTGTTAGGGTCTAGAGGACTAGTAAGAAGGAGGAGTTGGGGATAACATAGAGGCTGAGTAGGAACAGGTAGGATAACACAGGGCCATGAGCAGGTTAGGTACGATTAGGAACAGAATCTTGAGGAGCTGGGTGTGGAGTGAATAAAGTCAGGTGCTGGGAAGGGGTATCATTTGTCAGGGATGGAAAAAGATGACAAAGTGAGGAGACCTGGAGGAGGGTAGATTAGAGGATTATAATTTGACGGGCCTGAGGCAGGGCAAGACTGAAGCGAGAGGTCATACGGAAGGTAAGAACAGTGTGGAAGATCAGGCTGGTGTGGGAGACAAATGGGCAGACAGGACATAGTTGCAGAAGGTTGAGGTTGCTATGGAGGAACGAGAGGAAGGAGGTGGAGGAAGAGGAGGGTGAGGCTAGGGAGAAGGACCTTAGCGAGGGTGGGGCGGGAAGGAAGAGCCTGAGGAGCGGTCAGGCTGGGATGGACGAGCAGGGGGGCGAGGCAAGCGTCGAGGTGCAGAGCGCAGGTGAGCATGGTCAGGAGGGTGAGGAGGAGGAGCAGCACGGGGCTGAGATGGAGGATACGGAGGAGGGTGAGGCTGGAAGGACGGAGCAGAAAGACGGACAGGCTGGGGCGCAGCAACAAGAGGCTGGAGTGGAAGAAAAAGAGGAAATGAGTGATAAGGAGAACGAAAATGAGGGTAAGACTTGGGAGGAGGGTCAGAAGGAGGGTGAGGCTGAGGCTGGGAGAGAGCAGCAGGAGGAGTGCGAGGCTTGGGTGCAGGATCAGAAGGCAGGCGAGCACAGAGCGGAGAAGCAGCAGGACGCTGAGAGCGGGCTGGGGGACCAGGAGGGTGAGGGTGCTGCACAGATGTAGTAGGAGGGTGGCGCCGACGGGAGGGGACAGAAGGAGGGTGGCGTTGCGGAGAGAGACTAGAGGAAAGCCGAAGATGGCGCCGAGAAGCAGCAGAACGTGGAGAGCGGGCTGGGGGACCAGGAGGAGGGTGAGGGCGGTGTACAGGGGCAATGAAAGGTTCGCGCCAAGTTGAACGGACTGAAGGAAGGTGGCGCTGTGGAGATAGGCTGGACGAGAGACGAGGTTTACGGAGGGCAGTGACAGGAAGGTGGTGTAGGTGTAAAAGGGGAGGAGAAGGGTGAGGGTGTTGAGAAAGAAGGGCTAGGAAGCGTTTGCGTAGATCACGGCCACAGGGGAAGGGAAGGCAGAGAGGAACATCTGGGGGAGGTTTGGACTTGGGTTTAGATGCAGGAGGGCGAGGCTTGTGCTTGGGAGCAGGGGGTGGGTGGGGCTTAGGTTTAGTGACAGAAGAAGGGCATGGCTGGTGTTTCCTATGACAAGGGGGATGAGACTTGAGGGAGGAACTAGGAGCAGGAAGAGGGTTTTGTGGAAGCCTACGACGGGAAGCTGGAGGGGCAGGAGCAGGGCCAGGCTGGGGTGCAGGATCAGAAGGAGGGTGGGGCAAGTAAGGAGGAGCAGGAGGAGGGAAAGGCTCAAACACTGGTCCGGGAGAGGGTCCAGGAGAGGAGAAGCAGAGTCAGATGTGGGCAGGGCACTAGGAGGAGGGTGAGATCCAGATGCAGGACGTGGGGCTTTGGCATGGTGCGAAGGGACACGAGGGAAGGATGGATAGTTGGGATGGAGTAGAGGGTGCAGAGGAGGATAAGGCCAGTTCAGAAATGCAGGATAAGACTCAAATATCGATCTAGGGGGGTCAGGCTGGGGTGGAGGACCAGATAGGTGAAGCCAGGGTTCAGGATCAGCAGGGTCAGGCCAGAGGGAAGATACAGAATAAGGGGGAATATGGTCTTGGGAGGCAAAACTTTTTTTAGTCTTATCTGTCATTCTGTCCAGCGTCCAGAAGTCAGAATCAGTGACTGGTAGGTGTTCAGGACTACAGCTCCTTTTATAGGCCAGCCCGTGTCACAGGGTCCCTTATGACATCAACATGCCCTGCCCCTCTGGGCAGTGAGTAGCCCCGCCCATCAGGGAAATGGTGCCATGCGATAAATTCAAGAGTAATCAAGGGAAATAGGACAGAGAAGAAATGGGTCTATATGACAGTCCTTCTAGGGGTAACATGTTCTTTGGCCTATCCCTAGGCAGAGTGACCAAAGGCCATGGATACCATTAGAATGTTGGCACCTAGAACTGAAGTGTGTTGTAGGAATTGGGAGATGTGGGAAGATATCAGTTCCCCAGTTCAGCTAACTCATTTTCTTTTTCTTTTCTTTTTATTATTTTTTAAAATATTTTATTTATTTGACAGGCAGTGTTAGAGAGAGGTAGAGACAGAGAGAGAGGTCTTCCACCTGGTGGTTCACTCCCTAGATGGCCACAATGGCTGGGGCTGCGCTGATCCAAAACCAGGAGCCAGGAGCCTCTTCCTGGTCTCTCGCATGAGTGCAAGGGCCCAAGGACTTGGGCCATCTTCTACTGCTTTCCCAGGCCATAGCAGAGAGCTGAACCAGAAGAGGAGCAGCTGGGATTAGATCTGGCACCCATATGGGATGCTGGTGCTTCAGGCTGGGCATTAACCCACTAAGCCACAACGCTGGCCCCAGCTAACTCATTTTCTAAAGCCCTTTCACATCATTTATATCTCTGCATGAATATGAAGTAACCAGAGCTGCTATGTCCCTTTCATTAGTGTGGAGGATGGGAGAGGTCAGAGAGGGAGTTCTGGGAAGGCTGTTGGTGATAAGCAGTGGGATGAGAATTTGGACCAAAAAAGGAGAAGCACAGATGTACTCTCAAAAATCCAATCTAATCCTTATCCCCTTATCAGGGGACAAGGTTAGAAGAGAAGAGAAAGACAGGGATGATAGCAGCATGGGGGGTGGGGTTCTCACACTTCCATCTTGCTAGTGTGGGCAGAATGGGAATTTTAAGGAGTTCAAAAAGCAAGGATTCAAAAACCCTGCAGAGGGTGTGGCCAATGGAACCAGGAGCAGATCTTCAGGGGCTGAAGCTGGTTGACAGTCAGGTAACAGTTCCTTGAACTTGTGTAATGCCATAACTATCATCATAAAAGAATCACAGGAGGTTGTTGCACAACTAAGTTTCCACAAACTGTTGTCTGGCTGGGATCTGAAAGAGGTGAGGTGATTGTGTTCCAGGGCTTCATAACCAGGATGAAGTCCACTCAGCCTAGAGCCCATGGTAATCACTCCTCTAGTTACTCACACTCCTATACATTCTGTTATAAAAAATTGAATACTCTGGTCATGCTGACCTGGGAGGTCCAGTTTACAGGCTCACAAGCATGATTTGTCTGCCCAGACCCTCTAGTGACTTCTAAGCTCAGTAGTCAGCTCTTCTTCATCATAGTATGAAGAGACACATATTTGGTGTGATTTCGAGGGGGATCACAAAATGACCAAGAGCATTGCTATGTAGCAGGCCTCCACAATGCTCCTGACTAGTATCTCACACATGCTGCTCCAGAGCACAACTTAATAAATATAAATTTCATAAGTACAACTTTGGATTATAGCCGTTCTTCCCCCCATACCCGCCCTCTCACCCCCAAACCATCCCACCTCTTACTTCCTCTCCCATCCCATTCTTTATTAAGATTCACTTCTAATTAACTTTACATACAGAAGATCAACTCTGTACTAAGTAAAGATTTCAAGAGTTTGAACCCACACAGACACACAAAGTATAATGTACAGTCTAAGAAGAGTTTTACCATTAATTCTCATAGTACAACTCATTAAGGACAGAGGTCCTTCATGGGAAGCAAGTGCACAGGACTCCTGCTGTTGATTTAACATTTGGCACTCTTATTTATGATGTCAGTGATCACCCAAGGCTCTTGTCATGAGCTGCCAAGGTGATGGAAGCCTCTTGAGTCAACATACTCTGACATTATTTAGACCAGGCCATAGCAAAGTGGAAGTTCTCTCCTCCCTTCAGGGAAAGGTACCTCCTTCTTTGATGGCCCCTTCTTTCCACTGGGATCTCCCTCACAGGGATCCTTCATGTATCTCATTTTTTGCCACAGTGTCTTGGCTTCCCATGCCTGAAATGCTCAGAGCACTTTTCTGCAGCACAGTTTGCAGCCCTAATGTCTCTGTATTTCCTCTTCTTGGGGCCCAGAAACCTAGGGCCATAAGTGGTAGGAAGGTACACATTAGTTTCTAGGCATACTTGGCATACACACCTGAGTGTGTGTGCACTCTTGAGTCCACTACCTGAGATGGGTAACCCCATGTTGGTTGACCTTTGGTGGTGGTGGTGGTGGTGGTGTGTGTGTGTTTGTGTGTGTGTATGTGTTTGGCAGTGGCTTCTTTACTCCCTGAAGTTCCCTCTTCTACACAGAATATTTACAAACTGGGATGGGTGCAGCAACTTTGCTACCAAACAAGAGGCCAGGGAGTGGGAGTGCTGCTGAGATGCAGTTCAGCACAGAGAGTGGTTCCTGAGGAGGGCCCAGGGCTGGCGAGGCCCATGCAGGTCCATGGCTGCCTCCGGCCACTTGGTCAAGGGGGAGCCTGGCTACTTGGTGGCCAGGAGCAGGCAGCTGCAGCGCTCTCTGACTAAGCTGCAGCCTCTGATGGTGGTGCCTCTGTCTCTGCACCTCCTCCTCCAGGGCAGTGCTGTCAGCCTTCTTCTGTAGGTTCTTCTGCAGCTTCCTGAGCATGGACAGGTGCAACATCTCTGACAGCCTCCCAGGCTCTCACCCAGCATTGACCTTTGGATTCCCTTGAGGTCTCTACTCTCTCGAATGGGCTGTCCCTCCTGGACAGTGACTCTATGATGGAGTAGCAAGTATAGGTGATCTCTGAATGAGACAGACTGCCACTCATCCCCCAGGGTCTCGCTGCCTGTCTCCAAGATGATCTTGCTGATGGAGCTCCTCAGGGACAAGGTTTGTGGCATGAAAGGGGACCTCAGCTCAGGGGCTGGGTCACCCTTGTCCTCCTGGACACCAGAGCCATGCTGTCAGGTGCTGACAAGGAGACATCCCCCATCGAGCATGAGCCAGGCAGCTCTGGTGACCAGGAGGACTGAAGTATACACACTATATGCATTTCATATACACAAACTGAGAAACACAGTGATCCTTCCCACCTGCACTCCACCCTTCTTCCTCCTCTCTCTCCTATTCCCATGCTTATTGCGTTTTTGATAATAATCATTCCAATTGGAATAACATGAACTCTCATCGTGGTTTTCTAAAAAAATTAATTATTTGAGATCTTTAAGATGGTGGAATAGGGGAAGGACATACTAGCTTTAGGCTAGGAGAAAACAATAGCAAAAAAGTGGAGGAAGGGCATTTACAGGAGAAGAGTTGGAGAGAAATCTGCAGGAGATATTCTACAGAAGGAAGAGGGATGCTGTGGATCCACGTGAAAGGTGTGGATACACCCAACACACGACTCTTGCAGCTAAGAGCCGGAGGAAGTCACAGCTTTGGAGAGCAGGGTGAGAGCAGACTGTGGGAACCCATGCCATAGGCCCCACGCAGTACTCTGTGTCCACCTGATCTAGGACCAGGGTGAGCACAGCAGGAGCTGGAGTCAGGAGTGGAGGTGGGTTGTCAGACTCAGGCTGCCTGCTGTGGGATGTCCAGCGCCACACAGTAAAAAGACCCACTCTCTTCTCCTGGGCCCATGCACTGTGTGTTCCTCTCACTATTTTGTCTGCCTGGACCCCCAGCATCTTCTGTATTTTTTGTAATGCAATGACCAAAGGACAAGGCCATTTCTCCTTGCTGGGTGGGAATTTAGAGTTTCTGGGTTTAGGCTCCATTTTTCTGGAACTCTAATAGAGGCAGTGCACCTGCCTCTCTGTAAGTGACCTTGATTGATGAATGGGAAACCTCCACGTATATGATGAGTAGCTGTGCCTTTGGTGATGATCCAAGAGATTCTGGCCTTCCTGGGGCAGGAGGACCTTTCTGTGGGGGTGGCTCTTGTAGCCTCTCTCTTTGGCAGAGTGACACGGAGAGAGATTGTCCATTTGCTGTTTCACTCCTCTGATGGCTGCAACAGCCAGGGCTAGGCCAGGCCAAAGCCAGGAGTCATGAGCTTCTTGCTCTCCCACATGGGTGCAAGAGCCCAAGCACTTGGGCCACCCTCTGCTGCTTTCCCAGGTGCATTAGCAGGGCATGGGATCATAGCAGAGCAGCAGGATTCAAACCTGCACCCCTATGGGATGCTGGTGTCACAGGTGGCAGCTTACTGTGTCACAATGCCAGCCCCTCTTGTAACCTCTTGACATGAGTCACCTCCCCTACTCCTGAGCTGTCACTTGGGGATCTATGAGAAGACTTTGGGGCAGCAATGAGGACTGCTGGGAGAAGCAGGTGCCTCCCAAGAATAAAATCAGGGTGCTGGGTGGTCCCCACTGGGTCTCCTGCCTGACCACCTTCCTGGCGACTGTGGGAGCACATCCTGGGGAGTCTCTGGGGACTCTGGAAGATGCCTGCAGTCATTCCAGATATGTATGTAGAATAAAATCATGCACTGAGAGGCACCCTTTGTTCTAGTCCCAGTTGCGATGCCGGTTCTGCCTCAGTTGTTCCTCTTCCAGTCCAGTTCTCTGCTGTGGCCTGGGAAGGCAGTGGAGGATGGCCCAAGTCCTTGGGTCCTGCACCCGCATTGGAGACTGGGATGAAGCACCTGGCTCCTGGCTTCGGATCAGCGCAGTGCACTGGCCGTAGCAGCCATTTAGGGGGTGAACCAATGGAAGGAAGACCTTTCTCTCTTTCACTAACTCTGCCTGTCAAAAAAAAAAAAAAAAAAAACTCTAAAAAGTGAACCTTGTTTCCTCCATGCTCTCTCTCAATTTGCATAGCTTCCTCCCACATTTTAACAGATTTCCCAAGGGACCATCTACAGTGATGAAGCTTCACTGTATGACTGCCCGTGACCTCTTCACCCCTGATTTCTTCTCCACTATCTGCAGAAATGATTTTTATGCTCACTAGTCTTCCTATGGTGTTTGGTGAGACGGAGCATGCCCCAGACCTGAGCAAGGCATCTCCACTTTGTTCTGGCTTCATGTTTGCGTGCACAGCAAGGGTCCCTCAGATGCCACTCCCTTTTCCTTTCACAGGGAAGGAGGGGATTTGCTCATGATGAGTTTGGGAGAAGGACCACAACTTGCCTTTGCTTTCTCTGCCTCTTCCTTGCAGGGCACTCACCTTTTTCCTCACCTCTGCTTGCTGTGGAGTACTTGGGAGACTGTCCCTGCAGTGCTGTCTGGCTCTGTGTGTAAGCCAGCCTAGCAATCAACCTAGAGATACTGCCTCTAACCTTCCTTAGCAATAGCAGTGCCTGCTTCATGTGGGGTGGCGGCAGTTACTTTTGAGCAATGCATCCAGAATTTTTTGAATGTTTTACTTTAACATTTTTGATTGACACATGGAAATTATATACATTTATGGGGTGCAATGCGATGTTTTGATGCATACATACAATGTGGAACAGTCAAATCTAGCTAGTTAACATATTCATCACCTCATTTACTAATCATTTCTGCAGTGAGACATTTGAAATTTACTCAATCGTTTTGAAATATATAACACATTATTATTGACTCTAGTCTCTTTACTTCAGTGGATCTCAAAACTGACGCCTTCTGTCAAACTGAAAAGCTGTGTACTGGACCTACATCTCCCCTGTCTCCATCCAACCCAATCCCACACACCTCCTGACAACTAGCATTCTACTCTCTACTTCCATGGATTAGTTTTGGTAGATCACACACGTATTGAGACCGTGAAGTCTTTGTCTTTCTCACAGTGATCATTTTGATCACCATTTGTCTCTCTCTTTTTTAAAGATGTTATTATTTATTGGAGAGGTAGAGTAACAGAGAGAGAGGGAGAGATGGAGAGAAAGGTCTTCCATCTTCTGATTCACTGTGCAAATGGCCGTAATGGCCAGTGCTGGGCTGATTTGAAGCCAGGAACCAGGAGCTTCTTCTAGGTCTGCCATGTGGGTGTAGGGGCCCAAACACTTGAGCCATCTTCTATTGCTTTCCCAGGCCATAAGCAGAGGGCTGGATAGAAAGAGGAGCCGCTGGGACACAAATCTGTTCCCATATGGGATGCCAGTACTGCAAGCGGAGGCTTAACCTACTACATCATTACAAATGCTGGCCCCCATTTGTCTCTCATTTAGTTGGGGCTCAAGTCCATGAGGTAGGTGAGGGTGTTTTTTGGCTCCTCCTTCCCACATTGCAAGACCTACTTCTTCAAACTCCACCTAAGGTTTCTATGTCTCTTTTTTCTCTTCCCACATGCTTGTAGGTACTATATTTTAGTACAAATTACATTGCATTTAAAAACATTTTTCTACTTATAAAAACAACTCTTATTCAAGAAAACTTTTTCAATGAAACAAGTATAAAGGTCAATATCCCATAAGGGTGCCGGTTCTAGTCCCAGCTGCTCCTCTTCCAATCCAGCTCTCTGCTATGGCCTGGGATAGCAGTAGAAGATGGTCCAAGTCCTTGTGCCCCTGCACCCATGTGGGAGACCTGGAGGAAGTTCCTGGCTCCTGGCTTCAGATCAGTGCAGCTCTGGCTGTTGCAGCCATCTGGGGAGTGAACCAGCAGATGGAAGACTTCTCTGTCTCTACCTCTCTCTGTAACTCTGTCTTTCAAATAAATAAAATAAATCCTAAAAAAAAAAAGAAAATGTGCAAACTTGGAACCCAGAAATATCTACCTTTAACACTTTTGGAGGCTTCTCTTCTAAATTCTTTTCTAAAGGCACAATAAAAATCACATGTACCTACACATATTTTTCAACATTAGAACCCATCCTGCTTATTTATGATGAATATTTCTCCATATAATAAAACATTCCTCTGAAATATGATTTTAGTAACTGCATATAATATTCCATAACATGAATTCATCATAATTTAATTAAGCCATTTTTTTTTGGACAGGCAGAGTGGACAGTGAGAGAGAGAGACAGAGAGAAAGGTCTTCCTTTGCTGTTGGTTCACTCTCCAATGGCCGCCGTGGCCAGCGTGCTGCAGCCGGCGCACTGCACTGATCCGATGGCAGGAGCCAGGAGCCAGGTGCTTTTCCTGGTCTCCCATGGGGTGCAGGGCCCAAGCACTTGGGCTATCCTCCACTGCACTCCCTGGCCACAGCACAGAGCTGGCCTGGAAGAGGGGCAACCAGGACAGAATCCGGTGCCCCGACCAGGACTAGAACCTGGTGTGCTGGCACTGCTAGGCGGAGGATTAGCCTAGTGAGCCGCGGCACCGGCTAATTAAGCCATTTTCTATTATTGAACAACAGTCTCTCTTTCACTAATACATATATTGGTTATTATGTACACATCTTTATTATGTACCAGGAACTACCTGGTATTTTTTACAAAGATTGTGTTATTTATCACAACCACCCTTTGAGGAGGAGATATAGTCTCCCTTACACAGAGAACGTTGAGGCTCAGAGACTTGCTAAGCCCGAGAGCTAACTGGTGGTTGAGTTTAAACTGTGTTCTCCCTTAATCTGGGCTCTGAATCATCCCTGACCCCCTCTAAGCAATGAGGTGTTAAATATCCCAACACACAAATGACTGTGATGTCTACCTTTTAAAACAGTTTTCCACCACACAATCCCATCCCTTTTTATTATAAAAATTCAGAAAATCAGATAAACACATTTTTTTAAAAAAATTAAATTCCTATATCACAACATTCTCAAAACAAAATCCAGATGAATTGAGAGCAGAATGTTTCATTTTCCTTAAGATTGAGTGAGTAATAAGGCCTAATGAGAGAGAGATGCGGGAAAGAGAGAAAGAGAGAGAGATCTTCTATCCACTGTTTCACTCTCTAAATGCCCACCACAGCCAGGGCTAAGTCAGATTGAAGCCAGGAGCCTAAAACTCCATCCAGGTCTCCCACATTGTGGCAAGGATCAAAGTACCTGGGACATCATATTCACTGCCTTCCCAGGCACATTAGCAGGAAGCTGGATCAAAAGTGGAGGAGCCAGGACCAGAGACTCAGACATCACAAGCCACAGCTTAACTCACTGTACCACAATGCCCACTCCAGATGCTGAATATTTTAAGTACTCTCATATATAAAATCTAGGGAGAAGTGTTTTTAATCTTAACGTTAAATGAGACATGAACTCTAGCTGCTGTAAATGATGATCAATTTACAGACTGGAATTCTGTCAATGAAAATCACCAATCAGAACACAGTGGTTGGGTTAGGGTACCCGCAATCTGGTTGCCCTCCTTTCAGAAACAGTTGATCCCTATGTGGCCTCCACCTCTCTCCCACTCCCAGCTGTGGTTCCAGTGGGGTCCTCTGGTTCCCAGGGGGTCAGGAGACTTGTGCAACCCAGCTACCTGACAGTGATCACTTGAGAAATAGGCACAAGAGCCAAGTGGATTTGTGTGCCTATTGAGGACATGGATGTTCCTTCTTCCACTAGATTTGGTGTCAGGATAATGTCAGCTGGAAACTACAAAATAAAACCTGAGATAGAAGCTATCACAATTAAAGACAGAGTATGAACTCCATAAGGGTAGGAATTTTCATCTGATTTGCTGATGAATTTCCAACTCCCAGAGCATTGCTTGGTACATAGTGGGTAAATATTTGCAAAAAGAATCGATGAACCCAGAAACATATTTGTAGCCTGGTAAATAGTCACATGGCATCTCTACCTCAATTAAGTGCACAGAGATGGGCAATTCTGAGAAAGGGATTATTTGGTGGCCAAATCAATAGGTAGGTAGATGCCCATTATATTTAATTTATTTAAAGTTGGCTATTTCTAATTTTGCTGCAATGAAAGCCCTCATAAATGCATTCCTGCATATCTATCAAATTATTTTCTTGGATCAGACATGTTTAAGGATCTTGACTCATGAGTAAAAAATGATTTCCCATAAAGGTGGTACAAGTTGACACCACCAGCAGCTGGATGTGAGCTTGCCTCTCTCACTGCTCTCTCACTGTACTTGACACTTACTTTTCAATTTCTACTTTGCACATTTAGTTCTAACTTTGACTATTTTGTGTTTCTGGAGCTTCAACCTTGCTGAATACCTGATAACTTGCAAGTGCAACAAAATTATATTACTATTAATATTTTTAGGAGGAAACAGCAGAAGAAACTCTTCCGGAACGAACGCGTGATTCACAGTGGACCTGTGTGGAGAGCGTGGGAGCCCACAGTTCGGGACACCAGCGGCAGACTCAAGACACCGGCAGTGGAACGCGAGGTGAGCCAAACCTCAATAGCCCGAGACATCAGCAGGCAAGCGGAAAGAGGAGACTAGAGGGAACGACCCCTGGGGGAGAAAAGTTCACCAGGCTAACTGGAAGAGAGAGAGAGAGAGAGAGAGAGAGACAGAGAGAGAGAGAGAGAGAGAGAAAGGTGACTGGTAAGGACACGGGTTTCTCTCTCTCCACTCACCTCTCAAGGGCGAGCAAGACAAAGAGCAGGCACCATCTTGGACATACATCATAAGCAGAGCAACCTCAGGTCTGCACCGGCCCTGAGCCTAGCAGAAAAACCTGACTCTGGGCGGGGCGAATTAACAGGAGATTAGGACCTAGTAAATTTGTGGTGCTACTGAACTGAGACTGCGAAAAAAGAGATGGTGGAGGAGAGAACTCACGGAATTCACGACAGTACTCTCCAGAGACGCTACAATTCTGTAACTTTGGCAACCCAGTGGGAGACTGAGGGAGAATTTGAGCCCACTCTGAGGGCAGAACAGATTCCCTGTGTGGTCCTTGGGAAAGAGCTTCTGATCTCTGGCTCCTGTGGGTATATCATTTGCCTGCTAACTACCTCCAACTTCATTCAGCTGTGCGGAATTACTTCCCTTTTGAATCAAAAAAAGAAAGAAAGAGAGAGAGATCTACCATGCCTAACCTGGGAGTATCACCTTTGGCACACCAAACAGAGCTCTCAGGCCACACCCATCTCAAGCCTCTAAGGCTCCATCAAAAACAGACAGTCCACTTAATCTAGAGTCATAGTATAACAAGAAAAAGCACCACAGTGAAGAAACCAAATATCTCCAATATGCCAAATAATAAATGCAAAAACCGAGGTAATAAGAACAAGGAAGTCACCATGATGCCCCCAAATGAAAAAGACACCCCAATTCAAGATTATGAAGATGATGAGATAGAAGAAATGCAAGAAGCAGATCTCAAAAAATTGATAAGAACATTAAGAAGTTCTCAAAAACAAATTCTTGAACTACAGAAATCCTTAATGGACAAGATAGAAAATCTCTCTCATGAAAATGAAATATTAAGGAGGAATCAAAATGAAATGAAACAACTTGTATAACAGGAAACTGTGATAGTGATGAGAAATCATAATGAAGTGAAGAATTCAATAGATCAAATGAAAAACACAACAGAGAGCCTTACAAACAGAATGGGTGAAGCAGAAGAGAGAATATCGGACTTAGAAGACAGAGAACAGGAAAGGATACAGTCAGACCAAAGAAAAGAAGAGGAAATTAGAAATCTAAAACATATTGTCAGGAATCTTCAGGATACTATTAAAAAACCCAACATTCAGGTTCTAGGAGTTCCTGAAGGCATGGAGAGGGAGATAGGATTAGAAGGCCTTTTTAGTGAGATATTAGCAGAAAATTTCCCAGGTTTGGAGAAGGACAGAGAAATCCTAGTACAGGAAGCTCATAGAACCCCTAATAAACATGACCAAAAGAGATCCTAACCACGACACATTGTAATTAAACTCTCCACAGTGAAACATAAAGAAAAGATCCTAAAATGTGCAAGAGAGAAACGTCAGATTACTCTCAGAGGATCTCCAATCAGACTCACAGCTGACTTCTCATCAGAAACCCTACAAGCTGGGAGGGAATGGCGAGATATAGCCCAGGTACTAAGAGAGAAAAACTGCCAGCCCAGAATATTATATCCTGCCAAGCTCTCATTTGTGAATGAAGGTGAAATAAAGACTTTTCATAGCAAACAGAAATTGAAAGAATTTGTTGCCACTCATCCAGCCCTGCAAAAGATGCTTAAAGATGTGTTACACACAGAAACACAGAAACACGGTCATCAACATGAAAGAAGGTAAAGGAAGGAAACCTCACAGCAAAAGATCACAAGGAATTCAAAGCATATATTAGAACTTATCTTTGGCAAATGGCAGGGCAAAGTTACCACTTATCATTAGTCACATTGAACGTTAAAGGCCTGAACTGTCCAGTTAAAAGACACCGATTGGCTGATTGGGTTAAGGAACAAAACCCATCTATTTGCTGCTTACAAGAAACACATCTTTCCAACAAAGATCCATACAGACTGAAAGTGAAAGGCTGGAAAAAGATACACCATGCCAACACAAATGAAAAAAGAGCGGGCGTAGCCATCTTAATATCGGACAACATAAACTTTACCACAAAAACTGTTAAGAGAGACAAAGAGGGACACTATATAATGATTAAGGGATCAATAAAACAAGAAGATATAACAATTATCAATGTATATGCACCTAACTACAGGGCACCGGTTTATCTAAAAGATTTGTTAAGGGACTTAAAGGGAGACTTAGACCCCAATACAATAGTACTGGGGGACTTCAATACTCCACTCTCAGAAATAGATCAACCGGACAGAAGATAAACAAGGATACAGTAGATTTAAACGACACTATAGCCCAAATGGATCTAACAGATATATACAGAACTTTCAATCCTACAGCTAAAGATTTTATATTCTTCTCAGCAGTACATGGAACCTTCTCTAGGATTGACCACATCCTAGGCCATAAAGCAAGTCTCAGCAAATTCAAAAGAATTAGAATCATACCATGCAGCTTCTCAGACCACAGTGGAATGAAGCTGGAAATTAGCAACTCAGGAATCCCTAGAGCATACGCAAACACATGGAGATTGAACAACATGCTCCTGAATGAACAATGGGTCATAGAAGAAATTAAAAGAGAAATCAAAAATTTTCTGGAAGTAAATGAGGAAAACAGCACAACATACCAAAACTTATGGGAAGCAGCAAAAGCAGTGTTAAGAGGAAAGTTTATATCAATAGGTGCCTACATCAAGAAATTGGAACAGCACCAAATAGATGAGCTTTCACTGCACCTCAAGGATCTAGAAAAACTACAGCAAACCAGACCCAAATCTAGTAGGAGAAGAGAAATAATTAAAATCAGAGAAGAAATCAACAGGATTGAATCCAAAAAAAAAAATTACAAAAAATCAGCCAAACAAGGAGCTGGTTTTTTGAAAAAATAAACAAAATGGACACCCCATTGGCCCAACTAACTAAAAAAAGAAAAGACCCAAATCAATAAAATCAGAGATGAAAAAAGAAATGTAACAACAGACACCACAGAAATAAAAAGAATCATCAGAAATTACTACAAGGACTTGTATGCCAGCAAACAGGGAAACCTATCAGAAACAGATAGATTCCTGGACACATGCAACCTACCTAAATTGAACCAGGAAGACATCAAAAACCTAAACAGACCCATAACTGAGACAGAAATTGACACAGTAATAAAGGCCCTCCCAACAAAGAAAAGCCCAGGACCAGATGGATTCACTGCTGAATTTTACCAGACATTTAAAGAAGAACTGACTCCAATTCTTCTCAAACTATTCAGAACAATCGAAAAAGAGGGAGTCCTCCCAAATTCTTTCTATGAAGCCAGCATCACCTTAATTCCTAAGCCAGAAAAAGATGCAGCATTGAAAGAGAATTACAGACCAATATACCTGATGAACATAGATGCAAAAATCCTCAATAAAATTCTTGCCAATAGAATGCAACAACACATGAGAAAGATCAACCACCTAGACCAAGTGGGATTTATCTCTGGTATGCAAGGATGGTTCAATGTTCACAAATCAATCAATGTGATACACCACATTAACAGACTGCAGAAGAAAAACCATATGATTATCCCAATAGATGCAGAGAAAGCATTTGATAAAATACAACACCCGTTCATGATGAAAACTCTAAGCAAACCGGGTATAGAAGGAACATTCCTCAAAACAATCAAAGCAATCTATGAAAAACCCACAGCCAACATCCTATTGAATGGGGAAAAGTTGGAAGCATTTCCACTGAGATCTGGTACCAGACAGGGATGCCCACTCTCACCACTGCTATTCAATATAGTCCTGGAAGTTCTAGCCAGAGCTATTAGGGAAAAAAAGAAATTAAAGGGATACAAATTGGGAAGAAAAGAACACAAACTATCCCTCTTTGCAGATGATATGATTCTTTATTTAGGGGACCCAAAGAACTCTACTAAGAGACTATTGGAACTCATAGAAGATTTTGGCAAAGTAGCAGGGTATAAAATCAATGCACAAAAATCAACAGCCTTTACACACACACATGCCATGGCTGAGGAAGAACTTCTAAGATCAATCCCATTCACAATAGCTACAAAAACAATCAAATACCTTGGAATAAACTTAACCAAGGATGTTAAAGATCTCTATGATGAAAATTACAAAACCTTAAAGAAAGAAATAGAAGAGGATACCAAAAAATGGAAAAATCTTCCATGCTCATGGATTGGAAGAATCAATATCATCAAAATGTCCATTCTCCCAAAAGCAATTTATAGATTCAATGCAATCCGAATCAAGATACCGAAGACCTTCTTCTCAGATCTGGAAAAAATGGTGCTGAAATTTATATGGAGATACAGGAGACCTCGAATAGCTAAAGCAATCTTGTACAACAAAAACAAAGCTGGAGGCATCACAATACCAGATTTCAGGACATACTACAGGGCAGTGGTAATCAAAACAGCATGGTACTGGTACAGAAACAGATGGATAGACCAATGGAACAAAATTGAAACACCAGAAATCAATTCAAACATCTACAGCCAACTTATATTTGATCAAGGATCCAAAACCAATCCCTGGAGTAAGGACAGTCTATTCAATAAATGGTGCTGGGAAAATTAGATTTTCACGTGCAGAAGCATGAAGCAAGACCCCTACCTTACACCTTACACAAAAATCCACTCAACATGGATTAAAGACTTAAATCTACAACCTGACACCATCAAATTATTAGAGAGCATTGGAAAAACCCTGCAAGATATAGGTACCGGCAATGACTTCTTGGAAAACACCCCAGAAGCACAGGCAGTCAAAGCCAAATTATCATTTGGGATTGCATCAAATTGAGAAGTTTCTGTACTGCAAAAGAAACAGTCAGGAAAGTGAAGAGACAACCGACAGAATGGGAAAATATATTTGCAAACTATGCAACTGATAAAGGGTTGATCACCAGAATCTACAAAGAGATCAAGAAACTCCACAAGATCAAAACAAACAACCCACTTAAGAGATGGGCCAAGGACCTCAATAGACATTTTTCAAAAGAGGAAATCCAAATGGCCAACAGGCACATGAAGAATCATTCAGGATCACTAGCAATCAGGGAAATGCAAATCAAAACCACAATGAGGTTCCACCTCACCCCGGTTAGAATGGCTCACATTCAGAAATCCACCAACAATAGATGCTGGAGAGGATGTGGGGAAAAAGGGACACTAACCCACTGTTGGTGGGAATGCAAACTGGTCAAGCCACTATGGAAGTCAGTCTGGAGATCCCTCAGAAACCTGAAGATAGCCCTACCATTCGACCCAGCCATCCCACTCCTTGGAATTTACCCAAAGGAAATTAAATTGGCAAACAAAAAAGCTGTCTGCACCTTAATGTTTATTGCACTCAATTCACAATAGCTAAGACCTGGAACCAACCCAAATGCCCATCAACAGTAGACTGGATAAAGAAATTATGGGCATGTACTCTATAGAATACTATACAGCAGTCAAAAACAACGAAACCCAGTCATTTGCAACAAGATGGAGGAATTTGGAAAACATCATGCTGAGTGAATTAAGCCAGTCCCATAGGGACAAATATCATATGTTCTCCCTGATCGGCGACAACTAACTGAGCACCAAAGGGGAAATTTGTTGAAGTGAAATGGACACTATGAGAAACAGTGACTTGATCAGCTCTTGTCCTGACGGTTTATGTACAATGTAATACTTTATCCATTTTAGTATTTTTTTTGTTCTAGTACCATTGATTGAACTCTGTAATTAACACATAATTATTCTTAGGTGTTTAAATTTTAACTGAAAAGTGATCCCTGTTAGGAATTTGGAAAACATTATGTTGAGTGAAATAAGCCAATCCCAAAGGGACAAATACCACTTGTTCTCCTTGATAGGTGACAACTAACTGAGCACCAAGAAGGAAACCTGTTAAAGTGAAATGAACACTATGAGAAACGGTGACTTGATCAGCCCTCACGCTGACTGTTGATGAGCAGCTTTATATGTTATCCCTCTTAGTATTTTTTTTTGTTTGTTCTACTTAATACTTTTGGTTGAATACTATAATCAATACACAATTCTTCTTAAGTGCTGAAACTTAACTGAAAAGTGATCGCTGTTAAATATAAGAGTGGGAATAAGAGAGGGAAGAGATGTGCAATTCAGGACATGCTCAAGCTGACTTACCTCAAACGGTAGACTTAGAAACATACCAGGGGATTCAAATTCAATCCCATCGAGGTGGCATGTACCAATGCCATCTCACTAGTCCCAGTGATCAATTTCTGTTCACAATTGATGGTAATGATAGGACTAAGAACCAAGGGGATGACGTAAACAAGAATAGTGTCTGCAAATATTAGCTGATAGAATAAAAAAGGGAGAGAATGATCCAACATGGGAAGTGAGATACACAGCAGACCCATAGAATGGCAAATGTCCTAACAGCACTCTGGCCTCATAATCAGCCCTTAAGGCATGCGGATCCGGCTGAAAAGCCCATGAGAGTATTTCAGGCATGGAAAGCCAAGACACTCTGGGGGAAAAAATAACCTAAATGAAAGATCTCCATGAGTGAGATCCCAGTGGAAAGAATGGGTCATCAAAGAAGGAGGTACCTTTCTCTGAAGGGAGGAGAGAACTTCCACTTTGACCATGGCCTTGTCTAAATATGATCAGAGTCAGTGAACTCAGGGGGCTTCCATAGCCTTGGCAGCTCATGACAAGAGCCTAGGGTGATTACTGAGGCCATAAACAAGAGTGTCAATTTGTTAAGTCAACAACAGGAGTCACTGTGCACTTACTCCTCATGTAGGATCTTTGTCCTTAGTGTGCTGTACATTGAGATTTGATGCTATAACTAGTACTCAAACAGTATTTTTCACTTTATGTTTCTGTGTGGGAGCAAACTGTTGAAATCTTTACTTAATGTATGCTAAACTGATCTTCTGTATATAAAGAGAATGGAAAATTAATCTTGATGTGAATGGAAGGGGAGAGGGAGTGGATAAGGGGAGGGTTGCGGGTTGGAGGGATGTTATGGGGGGGAAGCCATTGTAATTCATATTCTGTACTTTGGAAATTTATATTCATTAAATAAAAGTTAAAAAAATATTTTTAAATCTGACTCTGCAATGCACAAAACCATTGTCTAGGGGCAGGCATTTGGCATAGTTGCAGGTTTGGAATACCCACATCCCATTATCAGAGTGCCTGGGCTCAAGTTCCAGCTCTGCTCCTGATTTCAGCTTCCAGTGAATGCGGTTCCTGGGAGACAACAGGTGATGACTCAAGCAGTTGAACCTCTGCCACCCACATGGGGGACCAGCATTTAGTTTCTGTCTCCTGGCTTCAATCTGGTTCAGCTCTGACTGTTGAGAGCATTTGAGAAGTGAAACAGCAGATGGGAGATCTTTGTCTGCCTCTATCTATCTATCTATCTATCTATGTACCTACATATCTCTGTTTCTACCTTTCAAATATATAAAAAAAAACTTTGATCAGGTCACTTTGGGGCTTTATGAAGCTTCTTCTTATCTTCTTGGAAGAACAATAATTTATATTTGTCCCTACCATATGACTTTCAGTTCAGGGGTTTAAGTTTTAATCATATCTGAATTCGCTGTGAACTCTTTATTCAGAGCATCACAGTCAATATATACTTGTGAAATGTAGTTTGATTAGGTTGTGTCTTAGTCCATTGTGCACTGCTATAGTAAATACCTGAGCCTGGGTAATTTACAGACAGCAGAAGTTCATTCCTTACAGTTCTGGTGACTGGGAAGCCCAAAATCAAAGTGCTGGCCGTTTTGTTGACTAGTAATAGTCTGGTCTTTGCATCTGAGAAGGCACAGTCATGGGAGGGGAGGAAGGCTATTCCTCATGGGGCCCAGACTTGTTCTTCATAATGACAGTAATCTCACCCAGGAGGACATCACTTGCTAATGGGCCCACCTGTGAATACTGTTACAATGACAATTAAATTTCTTTTTTTTTTTTTTTTGACATGCAGAGTTAGACTGTGAGAGAGAGAGAAAGGTATTCCTTTCCATTGGTTCACCCCCCCCCCAATGGCCAGTATGGCCAGCGCCTGTGGTCTGCATGCTGTGGCTGGCACACTGTGCTGATCCAAAGCCAGGATCCAGGTGCTTCCCCCTTGTATCCCATGCAGGTACAGGGCCCAAGGACCTGGGCCATCCTCCACTGCACTCCCAGGCCACAGTAGAGAGCTGGACTGGAAGAGAAGCAACTGGAACAGAATCCAGCCCCCCAACCAGGGCTAGAACCTGTGGTGTTGGTGCCACAGGCAGAGGATTATCCAGGTGAGCTGTGGCACTGGCCAGACCATTAAATATCAACATGAGCTTTGGAGGAGACAAACAGGCAAACCACAACAGACTGTAAGGTATGGGAAAATTCTGAATCCTTGGTCTAAGGTTCATTGTCCTCTAAGGCCATTTCTTTAAAACAAAGGACATTAAGTGTTTGGTCTAACTGAAGCTGAACCTTTAAGTGTAATCAGGTAATTTGCCAAAAACTGCCTAGTCTCTCTAACATAAACATTCCTACCAGGACAGGGCAGGGTCTCCACATTATTGCCAACAGGCAATCAGTTGTTCTTTGAAATGTCTCTGGTTTCTAGCCCTTCTTTTTCATTCTACTGTTACTGCCATCATGCCAGTCCAGGTTCTTCTGATGACATTTATCTACATATAAGGGAGGCAGAAGAAAATTATACAGATATATATGTTGCCCAAGAATTGTATGTATCACATATAATGTGCTGTGTTGATGACTACTTATACATTTTAATACATGTGGAGGGATGACACACAGAGTTATTAGCCAGCCATGCCTTGTGCCTTTAGTGCTGGGAGCCCCTCTGAGAGCAGAGGGCATTCACAGCCTCAAGGGAACATTTCTTTGCCCCAGAGAAAGCAGAGCACAAATTAACCCAGAAAAATGAAGAAAATGGTAAATTAAAAATAATCCAGTTTTGAAGACCCACAGCTGGGCTTCAATTTGACATCACCCCATTTTTGGGAAAAGAAGTGTTTGGAGTGTTAAAAGTTGGCTTTGAGCTGGCATCATGGCACAGTAGGTTAGGCCGTAGCTTGCAACTCTGGAATCCCACATCCAGAATGCCAGTTTGAGTTCCAGCTGCTCTGCTTCCAATCCATCTTCCTGCTAATGTGGCTGGGAAAGCAGCAGATGATGGCTCAAGAACGTGGGTCCCTACTACTCATACAGGAGACTCAGATGGAGTTCCTTGTTCCTGGCTTCTACCTAGCCTAGCCATAGCTGCTGTAGTCATTTGGGTAGAACCAGTAAATGGAAGATCTCTTTCTCTTTCTCTCCATTTCTCTCTCTCTCTCTCTCTCTCTCTCTCTCTATATATATATATATATATATATCTTTCTCTCCTTCTCTCTCTCTCCCTCTCCCTCTTTTGCTCTGCCTTTCAAATAAATATATAAATCTTTTTCTTTAGAGGCAGGCGCTGTGGCTCACTAGGCTAATCCTCCACCTGCAGCGCCGGCACCCAGGTTCTAGTCCTGGTTGGGGCACCCATTCTCTCCTGCTTGCTCCTCTTCCAGTCCACCTCTCTGCCGTGGCCTGGGAAGGCAGTGGAGGATGGCCCAAGTGCTTGAGCCCTGCACCCACATGGGAGACCAGGAGGAAGCACCTGGCTCCTAGCTTCCTGTGCCAGCTGTAGCGGCCATTTGAGGGGTGAACCAATGGAAGGAAGACCTTTCTCTCTGTCTCTCTCATTGTCTAACTCTGCTTGTCCAAAAAAATCTTTTCCTTTAAAAATAAAGCAAGCCTGGCTTTGAATAAAGAATCCGAAATCCCAAGGAACTGGGTCCATGAAGGTTGCACCACAGACATAAAAGTAGTGCATCTTTTGCCCATGGCTCAGTGGCTATAGGAAGGGCAGGTGAGTGGACAGGCAAGAAGGAGCCTTGCTCCACCTTCCCCAGGCCTCAGACCTGAATGATGAAGTAATAGTGCCCAAGGGAGCAGAGTTAGCAGTGGCTGCAAGCACCCCCAATGATTCTGGGTACTGAGGGGATTTCCAGCATCATTTTATCTTGGTTTTTAGCACAAATTTGTTAAGTAACTTCAGTAACCTTCTCCTGAAATCTCTCTCTAATAAATGGGGTTAACAGCTGTAAACCCCAAGGGGTGGGATGTCACATGTTTATTGGCATTCCAGTGCCATGAACGAGCACCACCTATCACTCTACATGTTCACTCTTCTTTGAATTCCACATTCTCTCAGGCTCCACCACCCACAAGTCAGGAAGGTTTTCTGCCAACTAAACATGGTCCTCTCTAGCATTTTAGATTTTTCAATTATCTACAGAGCTGAAATCTTCATAGTAAAGTAATAAGCACTTAATAAAATGTACCCAATTTAGTTCAAGACAAAAGCACCATTTGACATCTAAAAATAACCCAAATACTGAAAATCACTAAAACTACAAACCATAAAGGCTTTAGGGGGCTGACTTTTATTTAGTCCTTTTGTGTGCCAGAAACTTGGATGGCAGCGATGAATTACATGAGCTCCTGTCCTAGGATACTCCCATTCTAGTAGGAGATGATGCATAAGTCAACAGGTCACTTCAATACTGTAAGTGCTGTACTAGAGAGCATGAGGGGAACTGTTACTTCAGCCCAGGTAGTCAGCTAAGCCATCTTGAAGAGAGATTTGGAGCTTGGTGGAGTGTCCTTGACCTGAGAAAGTGTGACTATGGCTTCCTAGGAGCTGGCAGCCTGGTGAAGGAGGCAGATGAGTAGATGGATCACTACAATACACTGAGACAAGGACTTGGAGTGGAAGCAAGCATGTGCTACTCTGGGAACACCAAAGAATCATTAATTTTGTGGGAGGTTGTGGTTGGGGGTGTGGGATCTGTGGTCAGTGAAGAGTAATGCAATAGAAAGCAGATGCCCTGGGAGTACAAATGAAAGGAGAAACAGGGGGCCGGCACTGGGGCATAGCAGGTAAGGCTGCCATCTGCAGTGCTGGCATCCCATATGGGCACCGGTTCGAGTCCCAGCTGCTCCACTTCTGACCCAGCTCTCTGCTATGGCCTGGGAAAACACTGGAAGATGGCCTAAGTCTTTAGGCCCTTGCACCCATGTGGGAGACCTGGAAGAAGCTCCTGGCTCCTGGTTTTGGCAGTTGCATCCATTTGGGGAATGAGCCAAAAGATGGAAGACATTCTCTCTCTCTTTCTCTCTCTCCCTCTCTCTCTCTCTCTCTCTTCTTCTTCTTCTCTGTAACTCTGCCTTTCAAATAAATAAATAAATATTTACTTAAAAAAGAAAGAAAGAAAAGTAGAACTAGAGATGTGCCAGGCAGAGAAAGAGTGCAAATGAAAAACAAGCATTCCAGGTAAAGGGAGCATCTTGAACCTAGCCATGAAGGCATGGATTGGGAACATTCTTTTTTTTTTAACTTTTATTTAGTAAATATAAATTTCCAAAGTACAGTTTATGGATTACAATGGATTTTCCCCCCATAACTTCCCTCCCACCCGCAACCCTCCCAACTCCCGCTCCCTCTCCCATTCCATTCACATCAAGATTCATTTTCAATTATCTTTATATACAGAAGATCAATTTAGTATATATTAAGTAAAGATTTCATCAGTTTTCCCCCACACAGATCACAAAGTGCAAAATACTGTTTGAGCACTAGTCATAACATTAATTGACATTGAACTACACATTAAGGACAGAGATCCTACATGAGGAGTAAGTGCACAGTGACTCCTGTTGTTGACTTAACAAATTGACACTCTTGTTTAAGGCATCAGCAATCTCCCCATGCTCTAGTCATGAGTTGCCAAGGCCAGGAATCCCCCTGAGCTTGCCAACTTTGATCTTATTTAGATAAGGTCATAGTCAAAGTGGAAGTTCTCTCCTCCCTTCAGAGAAAGGTACCTCCTTCTTTGATGGCCCATTCTTTCTACTGGGATCTCACTCACAGAGGTATTTTGGGTTTTTTTGTTTGTTTGTTTTTTGCCAGAGTGTCTTGGCTTTCCATGCCTAAAATACTCTCATGGGTTCTTCAGCCAGATCCAAATGCCTTAAGGGCTGATTCTGAGACCAGAGTGCTGTTTAGGACATCTGCCATTCTATGAGTCTGCTGTGTATCCCGCTTCCCATGTTGGATTGTTCTATCCCTTTTTTATTCTATCAATTAGTATTAGCAGACACTAGTCTTGTTTGTGTGATCCCTTTGACTCTTAGACCTATGATCTACTGTGACCTGAAATTGATCACTTGGACTAGAAAGATGGCATTGGTACATGCAATCTTGATGGGATTGTATTGGAATCCCCTGGCACATTTATAACACCACCATTTGGGGCAAGTCAGCTTGAGAATGTCACAAATTGTACATCTCCTCCCTCTCTTATTCCCACTCTTATATTTAACAGATCACTTTTCAGTTAAATTTCAACACCTATGAATAATTGTGTGTTAATTACAGAGTTCAACCAATAGCATTAAGTAGAACAAAAAAAATACTAAAAGAGATAAAGTATTAAATTGTACATCAACAGTGATGACAAGGGCTGATCAAGTCTCTGTTTCTCATAGTGTCCATTTCATTTCACCAGATTTCCTTTTTGATGCTCGGTTAGTTGTCACCAATCAAGGAGAACATATAATATTTGTCCCTCTGGGACTGGCTTATTTCACTCCACATGATGCTTTCCAGATTCCTCCATTTTGTTGCAAATGACTGGATTTCATTGTTTGTTTTTTTTTTTTTTTTTTTTTTTTTACTGCTGTACAGTATTCTGTAAAGTGCATGTCCCATAATTTCTTTATCCAGTCTACTGTTGATGGGCATTTGGGTTGATTCCAGCTCTTAGCTATTGTGAATTGAGCTGCAATAAACATTAAGGTGCAGACAGCTTTTTGTTTACCAATTTAATTTCCCTTGGGTAAATTCCAAGGAGTGGGATGGCTGGGTTGAATGGTAGGGTTATATTCAGGTTTCTGAGGAATCTCCAGACTGACTTCCATAGTGACTTTACCAGGTTGCATTCCCACCAACAGTGGGTTAGTGTCCCTTTTTCCCCACATCCTCGACAGTATCTGTTGTTGGTGGATTTCTGAATGTGAGCCATTCTAACTGGGGTGAGGTGAAACCTCATTGTGGTTTTGATTTGCATTTCCCTGATTGCTAGTGATCTTGAATGATTCTTCATGTGCCTGTTGGCCATTTGGATTTCCTCTTTTGAAAAATGTCTATTGAGGTCCTTGGCCCATCTCTTAAGTGGGTTGTTTGTTTTGATCTTGTGGAGTTTCTTGATCTCTTTGTAGATTCTGGTGATCAACCCTTTATCAGTTGCATAGTTTGCAAATATATTTTCCCATTCTGTCGGTTGTCTCTTCACTTTCCTGACTGTTTCTTTTGCAGTACAGAAACTTCTCAATTTGATGCAATCCCAAATGATAATTTGGCTTTGACTGCCTGTGCTTCTGGGGTGTTTTCCAAGAAGTCATTGCCGGTACCTATATCTTGCAGGGTTTTTCCAATGCTCTCTAATAATTTGATGGTGTCAGGTTGTAGATTTAAGTCTTTAATCCATGTTGAGTGAATTTTTGTGTAAGGTGAAAGGTAGGGGTCTTGCTTCATGATTCTGCACGTGGAAATCTAATTTTCCCAGCACCATTTATTGAATAGACTGTCCTTACTCCAGGGATTGGTTTTGGATCCTTGATCAAATATAAGTTGGCTGTAGATGTTTGAATTGATTTCTGGTGTTTCAATTCTGTTCCATTGGTCTATCCATCTGTTTCTGTACCAGTACCATGCTGTTTTGATTACCACTGCCCTGTAGTATGTCCTGAAATCTGGTATTGTGATGCCTCCAGCTTTGTTTTTGTTGTACAAGATTGCTTTAGCTATTCGAGGTCTCCTGTGTCTCCATGTGAACTTTAGCATCATTTTTCCAGATCTGAGAAGAATGTATTTGGTAGTTTGATTGGTATCGCATTGAATGTATAAATTGCTATTGGAAGATTGGACATTTTGATGATATTGAGAGTGGGCATCCCTGTCTAGTACCAGATCTCAGTGGAAATGCTTCCAACTTTTCCCCATTCAATAGGATGCTGGCCGTGGGTTTTTCATAAATTGCTTTGATTGTATTGAGGAATGTTCCTTCTATACCCAGTTTGCTTAGCGTTTTCATCATGAAAGGGTGTTGTATTTTATCAAATGCTTTCTTGGTGTCTATTGAGATAATCATATGGTTTTTCTTCTGCAGTCTGTTAATGTGGTGTATCACATTGATTGATTTGTGAACACTGAACCATCCTTGCATACCAGAGATAAATCCCACTTGGTCTAGGTGGTTGATCTTTCTCATGTGTTGTTGCATTCTATTGGCGAGAATTTTATTGAGGATTTTTGCATCTATGTTCATCAGGGATATTGGTCTGTAATTCTCTTTCAATGCTGCATCTTTTTCTGGCTTAGGAATTAAGGTGATGCTGGCTTCATAGAAAGAATTTGGGAGGACTCCCTCTTTTTCGATTGTTCTGAATAGTTTGAGAAGAATTGGAGTCAGTTCTTCTTTAAATGTCTGGTAAAATTCAGCAGTGAATCCATCTGGTCCTGGGCTTTTCTTTGTTGGGAGGGCCTTTATTACTGTGTCAATTTCTGTCTCAGTTATGGGTCTGTTTAGGTTTTTGATGTCTTCCTGGTTCAATTTAGGTAGGTTGCATGTGTCCAGGAATCTATCTGTTTCTGATAGGTTTCCCTGTTTGCTGGCATACAAGTCCTTGTAGTAATTTCTGATGATTCTTTTAATTTCTGTGGTGTCTGTTGTTACATTTCCTTTTTCATCTCTGATTTTATTGGTTTTGGTCTTTTCTTTTTTTGGTTTGTTGGGCCAGTGAGGTGTGGTGTCCACTTTGTTTATTTTTTCAAAAAACCAGCTCCTCGTTTGGCTGATTTTTTGCAATGTTTTTTTGGATTCAATCCTGTTGATTTCTTCTCTGATTTTAATTATTTCTCTTCTCCTACTAGATTTGGGTCTGGTTTGCTGTAGATTTTCTAGATCCTTGAGGTGAATTGAAAGCTCATTTATTTGGTGCCTTTCCAATTTCTTGATGTAGGCACCTATTGATATAAGCTTTCCTCTTAACACTGCTTTTGCTGCTTCCCATATGTTTTGGTATGTTGTGCTGTTATCTTCATTTACTTCCAGAAAATTTTTGATTTCTCTTTTAATTTCTTCTATGACCCATTGTTCATTCAGGAGTATGTTGTTCAATCTCCATGTGTTTGCGTATGCTCTAGGGATTCCTGAGTTAATTTCCAACTTCATACCTTTATGGTCTGAGAAGCTGCATGGTATGATTCTAATTCTTTTGAATTTGCTGAGACTTGCTTTATGGCCTAGTATGTGGTCAATCCTAGAGTAGGTTCCATGCACTGCTGAGAAGAATGTAAATTCTTTAGCTGTAGGATTGAAAGTTCTGTAGATATCAGTTAGATCCATTTGGGCTATAGTGTCAATTAAATCTGCTGTTTCCTTGTTGATCTTCTGTCCGGTTGATCTATTTCTGAGAGTGGAGTATTGAAGTCCCCGAGTACTATTGTATTGGAGTCTAAGTCTCCCTGTAAGTCCCTTAACAAATCTTTTAAATACACCGGTGCCCTGTAATTAGGTGCATATATGTTTTTAATAGTTACATCTTCCTGTTGAATTGATCCCTTAATCATTATATAGTGCCCCTCTTTTTCTCTCTTAACAGTTTTTGTGTTAAAATTTATTTTGTCTGATATTAAGATGGCTATGCCCACTCTTTTTTCATTTCTTTTTGCATGGTATATCTTTTTCCAGCCTTTCACTTTCAGTGAACTTTCCCCCATGGGGCTTCAAGCCTCATTCTCTCTAGGCTCTTTCTTCTGCTTTCCCTCCAGTGTCTCTGGTTGCTGAAGTTTTGCCTCACCTCCCTTTCCAGTGCTGGTGCGTAGATTCAGTGGCTGTGGTCCCGAGCCATGGGTCCCTTTGCCTCCACATTGGTCCCATGTCCCACTAGTTCTGGAAGAGTTTCCTCTGCTGTTTTTTCCCTAACACTTCCCTGAACCTGCAGTATCTCCACTTTTATTAAATTGTCTTTTCCTGGACTATCAGTGTGTTCCTTCCCTAGTCCACCATCTTGGAGCTCCTCTCAAAGATTATGAAAAATATTCCTCAAAGTGGCATTAAACAATTAGGACCTAAGAACAGCATAGGACTCACTGGTGACTGAATAGAGCAGCCAGAGGAAAGGAATAACAGGGTGAGAAAAAGTCATAAATCTGAAAAGAGTTATGAAGTCAGCAGGTGTGAAAATTTAGAACAGGTAGGGAAAAGGAGAATGAAATAGGTTGAATATATGGTTAGGGTCAACACAATGAATTCTGTAAGGATGATGGAAATGCATTTTCATGTGCACAGCACTTGGAAAGGACTGATCACTCATATGGGAGCAAGTAAGCTTTCAGAATGATTCAATTGCTGATTGTTGAGTCTTGGAAAGTACCTCCAGGTGTTTGGCAGAACCAAGAGGAAAAACTGGCAAGGCAAGGCAAAGAAGACCAAATCAAGAAGTGGCAGAAATGGTATGTCATGAGGGCTAAGCGAGGAGAGAACATTGAGAAAGAATTGAAAATCAGCTTTAAAAGTGTAGTGCCTAAGAACCAAGCAACACTGATTGAACATTGAACATCAAAGACATTAGAAGAATTTCATGGAAACAGTGAAAGAAGCACTCATCCTTGACCATGAAGGGGGCCTGAACTGTACAATGAATGCCTGAATCTTGAATGTCTACCCTGCCCTCCATCAGGGAGGCAGGACTGGCTATCACTTGCATGGCATAGTCAAAAACAAAAATGTGGGAAACCTAGCTTAATAGTTATTAGATGGTATCTTAGGGGTCAGCATTATGGCACAATGGCTTAAACTGCCACTTGCAATGGCGTCATCCCCTATTGAAGCCCTCATTTGAGTCCCAGCTGCTCTGCTTCTGATTCAGCTCCCTGCTAATGTGCCTGGGAAAGCAGTGGAAGATGGCCAAGTGCTTAGGCCCCTGCACCTGTGTGGGAGACCCAGATGGAGTGCCAGGCTTTTGGCTTTGACTGGGGCATGGTGCCCACTTGGAGAGTGAACAGCAAATGGATGACCTCTCTCTCTCTGTCTCTCCCTCCACCTTTCTCTCTTTCACCCTGCCTTTCAAATAAATAAAAATAAATCTTTTAAAAATGAAATTTAAAAAATTAATTCAAAAGGATGGTAGATTAGCCCACATGTGCTACTTTATCAAAATACCTTAGTCTGGGTAATTTGTAGAACAGAAATTTGTTTCTCACAGTTCTGGAGGTTGGAAGTCCAAGATGCATGAGTAGCAAGTTCAGTGCCTGGTGAGACCCTGATTTCTGCTTCCAAGGTGGTACCTCCTCGCTGCATCCTCTGGAGAGCACACTGTGCTCTCTCGTAGCAGGAAAGCAAAGGAGAGAACTCTTGCTGAAGACTCTTTTAGAAGGACATTAATTTTTTCATGAGGGTGGAGCTCTCAGAACTTTCCACCTCTTAACAGCATCACAATGGGTGTGAAGTTGCAATTTTTGGAAGGGACAAAAACATTCAAACCTTAGCAGATGGCAACAGCGGAGCATTGCACTAAGCCCAAGGCCCCTCTGAGAATGGGCCCTGTGCTGCTGAGGACCTATGAGGCTGGCCCTGAGATAGGAAAGAAGAAAAACAGAACACCCTTTGAAAACAAAACAGCAGTGGCTTTCTCAAGATGGTGGTTCTGAGCCTATTTTAAAAGCAAAACCAGACCAAAGTGGAAAGCTCCCTACTTCATGGGCTACCGGCTAGTTTTATTTGGCTGACATCTCAAATTCAAAAATGGAACTCCTTTCGTTGAAACATCCTTTTGTTGCCATTTTTCTTTTATTTCTTATGGGATGCACCACTTAAAACACACACACACACACACACAGAGACACACACAAACCAACCTCGACTCAGCCTGGTAAGAGGGATCAGCACTGTGGTATAGTGGGGCAAGCTTCCACCTGTGATGTTGGCATCCACCTTCCAGGGGAACTCTTCTTCTGTTAGGGTCTGAAAAAGCCCACCGCCCGAGGAACGACTCCAAGAGACTTATTCTCTCATGCAACCAGCAAAGGGTTAAATTTATTGATCCAACATGTTGGGGCCCTCTGACAAGGACAGAGGAGCAGTGAGGAACTACAGCATAGGGTTTATAAAGGCAAAAACCGCAAAATCGGGAGGGGGGAGAGAATACACAGTTGCTAAGCGGTTGCTAATATCTTACAATTAGCAACTATGATCTTAAGACATAGACAAATCACATCTTTATTATTAGCTCAGGTAACCCAGGTGTAACCTTTTTATTTTTAAGCTTGAGCAATCATGCTAGGGGGTTTTTGTGCTCTGCCAAGGGTGATGTAGTGCACTGCTATTGTCTGACTATTTGAGATCATAGTTTCAGATCAGAGTCTCACGGTGTGGGGGTGCTTTCCCAGAATGGAGTCTCAAGTGCTCCAAAATGGAGTCCCTACTGTCAAGGTGCTACTTCACTCTGTTTTATTTTTACAGCTGCACCAGGAAGGTTTAAACCTGTAAGCTTAAACTTAACTTTTTACATCCGCACATATACAATTTTAACTCTTCACTTTAAAGCATGAGTATCTCCCTGCTGGGTGTGGGAACCATCCCCATCCTCCACTTTCCAAGACCAAGTACTCCTTTTGGACTTCAAGCCCAAAGCAGGTCAACACACATCAAGAAACAAAAGCAGGGACTGGTACTGTGGTGTGCTGGGTAAAAGCTGCTGCCTGCAATGCTGGCAGCCCATCTGGGCAGTGGTTTGATTGCCGGCTGCTCCACTTCCAATCCAGCTCCCTGCTAATGAGCCTGAGAAAGCAGTAGAAGATAGCCCAAGTGCTTGGGCCCCTGCATCCTCGTGAGAGACTTGGAATAAGTTCCTGGCTCCTGGCTTGGGATCAGCCCAGTGCTGGCCTTTGTGGCCATTTGGGGAGTGAACCAGCAGATGGAAATGCTCTCTCTCTCTCTCTCTCTCGCCTTCTCTCTATAACTCTCTCAAATAAAAAAATAAATCTTAAAAAAAAACTGGTAAGAAGTTGGGTCCTATGCCTGTTTCATTGTCTGTAAAATGGAAATAATTAGGAAGTTTTAAAGGGCCAACTTAATATAAAGTAACTACAGCCATCCCATCAGTCTATACAAATTATCCTATCAAATGTTGCCTTTGAATTCTCTCTTGAAGTCATTGCTTATTTATTTATTTATTTGACAGGTAGAGTTATAGACAGTGAGAGAGAGAGACAGAGAGAAAGGTCTTCTTTCCATTGGTTCACTCCCTAAATGCCCGCCACAGCCGGCGCTGTGCCGATCCAAAGCCAGGAGCCAGGTGCTTCCTCCTGGTCTCCCATGTGGGTACAGGGCCCAAGCACTTGGGCCATCCTCCACTGCCCTCCCAGGACACAGCAGAGAGCTGGAATGGAAGAGGCGCAACCGGGACTAGAACCCAGGACCAGAAGTCATTGCTTTTTCCCTCTCCTAGATTCTCACCTTTGGTCATTCATGGGATCCTGAGCATTGGCCTCCCTGGCTTGCCTTCTTGCATCTACTACTACCAAAATCATTTTCCTTGCAAACAGGTTCTGTCCTGTCACTGCTCCAAGAGCCAGCTTCTCTACTTACAAATCTTAAATCAGTTTTTAAAGTGTTGCCTAATGGTCAAGTTTAAGCTTCCCTGTGTGGATTTCATGGCTCTCCCAGACCTAGTGGGAACCCCGGAGGGCCAGGTTGATTGAGCTTCACATAGTTTCCTTCTATCATTCTGTGTCTTCCTGTTGAGGAAGGCCATGAGAATGCAACCTGAAGACACGCTTAGGAGCACTGGAGCAGGGAAAACTGTAAACTTTTATCTACTCTGCCTAACAGTTCATCCTTCAATGAGACAGCATGGAATGCAGGACTCAGAGGCAATAGGTGAACACAATGTGGTCTGGAAGAGTACTGGTGACTGGGGAGTTAGAACATTATCTAAAAGCACTCACATTTCTAATGACCTAGACCGTCCATTCAACAACACTTCTCATTCACTGACTCTGGGCCAGGACTCAGATTTAAGAAAGTCCCCTGATACTGCCTTCACAGACTCCATCATCTTTTACCATATTGTGCACACAAGGGTGCTTCAGAAAGTTCATGGAAAAATGGAATTAAAAGGTAAGGTTTTGTTGTGTGTGTGTGAAAAACTTTTCAAATGCAGGTATAGTTTTTCGCAATACGTATTTTCCAGAAACTTTTTGAAGAGCCCTCATACAGTCTCATGATTCTTTCATGAGTCATCACCGGAAGAAAGAAATTCAAGAGCTACGGAGTGAGGTACTTGGTGGTACATGAGGAGAAACAAGAAAGCAGGGAATTGGCTGAAAAGGAAATATTGAACTACCTATCAAAGGACAAGAAGCCAAGGAACCCTAGAACCATCCCTGGGAAGTGACCAAAACGGAGGAGTGGGGCAGCTCTCCTTGAGTATTTCTGGAGAGAGAGTGCGGTGTAGGAAAAGCAATGTCATCCCATGTCAAGAAGATAAGGTAGCAGGCTGGGGAAGAGGTGATGACAAACAGGGAGCCAGCCAGCACTTCAAGCGGGAGAAATGAGAAGGGTCCCCATGACTCTGGGAGGGCAGCCAGTGGGGGAACTTGTGCAGGAGGCAGCAAAGTGCAGTGTTTAAGACAAATGTCAGCCAAGATTTGGGGTATAGACTTAAGGGGCAGAATGGGGTGGTCCTTGGGCCACATCAAAGCAGTGGCAAAGGGAAGAATAGAGAGAGCCACATGGAAGCAAGAGGGTGAGGAAAACAGTGAGGAGTAGACAAGGAGACTGAGCAGCAGTGCAGCAAGCCCTGGACAAGGAAGAGAAGTCTCAGGTAAGACAACTCACCTTCTCTGCCATTCCTCACACTCCCAGAGACAGGCTTTTGTCAAGGCCAAGGTCATTTTGTGGGTTCTGTGTTTCTAGGGTGGCTCCTCCTGCAATGAGCAGATGCTCCAATCCAGCTAAAATGACAGACAGGAGGCAGGCATTTGGCCTAGTGGTTAACATGCCTGTCTCCTACATCAGAGTGCCAGGATTCAGTTTCCAGCTCTGGTTCCTGAGCCCAGCTTCCTGCGAAAGTAAACCCTGGGATACAGCCAGGATAGCTCAAATCACTGGGTTCCTGCAACTCATGTGGGGGAACTGGATGGAGCTTCTGGCTCTGTGCTTCAGCCCCAGCCATTTGTGGGCATTTGGAGAATGAAACAGCAGATGGGAGCTCACTCCTTCTCTCTCCCTGTAGTCCAATTTTTTTTTATGAAAAAATGTCTGTGAAGGGGTTAGCTATCCCTAAAATGAAAAAATAGGGAATGTGATTTTGTGAAAGGGATGTAGATTGCATACTGATACTGCTGTTGGACGAATGCCAAATTACAACAGTAGGCATTTACACATGCCAACCTACTGTGAGGGAAACTGGGAATCTGAAAGCTTAAAAACCCAGCCCACAATGGAACCAGACTAGAAATCCATGAAATCCTCATTCTAACTACCTAACATCCTTCCTGTGAGCATCTAGGGAGGATCTTGAAGCTATGCATATGGCTGGATGCAACAGCCACCTCTACACGTTTCCGTAACAGCTTTGGATGCGTGACTCTGGAAATACCTGATATTGCCACAGCCTCTCTAATTCAGAGCAACCTGACTTTGAGCCTCCCTTCTCGACCTTCCCCTGCCTCTCAGGGGTACAGCTGCCACTGACCTCTCTAATAGTTTACAGACGGGTCATATCCACCAATGCTACACTTCACAATACCTTTAAGGATTTTGTGTGGCTGGCGCCGCAGCTCAATAGGCTAATCCTCCACCTTGTGGCACCGGCACACCGGGTTCTAGTCCCGGTCAGGGCACTGGATTCTGTCCCGGTTGCCCATCTTCCAGGCCAGCTCTCTGCTGTGGCCAGGGAGTGCAGTGGAGGATGGCCCAAGTGCTTGGGCCCTGCACCCCATGGGAGACCAGGATAAGTACCTGGCTCCTGCCATCGGATCAGCGCGGTGCGCCAGTCATAGAGCGCCGGCCGTGGTGGCCATTGGAGGGTGAACCAACGGCAAAAGGAAGACCTTTCTCTCTGTCTCTCTCTCACTGTCCATTCTGCCTGTCAAAAAAAAAAATAAAAGGATTTTGTGTGATCACCCAAGATTTCTGAGATTCGTGGATGATTACAATTTATTAATCACATTTTACTAATGAGGATTAGTTTGCTTATCACACTTAGTTTTGGACAAATAGAACAGAACTCCTGCTTCCCGATCTCTAATAAAAGCGGTAAAGACTTCCCCTAACGTTTCTTCAACTCTGTTCAGTCTTGGAAGTCTGGAAGGGTAAGCTTGAGAGAGAAGCCATTATAATTCGCAGTGGAAATCCACACACCTCTCCGCATTGCTGACATGACAGTCCCATCTTCTGGCATGTCGTGATTTATAAAAAAGTTGTGTACTGACCTTGTCAGGCTGAACACACTGCACAAGCACAGCAGTTCCAAGCTGCACCGGCTATAGAAATTATCCAACCTAATCATCTCTTTTATTGGTAAAGAGCTTAAAGCCTAGGGAATAAGTGTATTGTCCAGGGTCACACCAGCAGTTTGTGGCCAATACAAGATCAAATTTCAAGCTTTCTGACACCTTCTATTATAGCTCCGTACCCTCTCTTATGACGGTAAAATTCTTTGTTGATCTCTCCAAACTACTTCCATAATATCTTCCTGATGATTAGCAAACCAATATAATAGGCATACATTCTGCAGGCAAGAGAGATTAAATGACTCTTCCCCAAGGGTATGGTGACTATTACAAAGGGAAGAAAAGACAAGAATAAAAAGTTGTAAGTCTCCTGAAATTGGAAGGATATGGCCGATAAAATTAGCAATCTTTCCAGGGTCTGGGTTATATGGTGTCTAACTTGCATTGGCATGTAGTATTTGCTCTTTTTAAAGAGAATTCTTTTTGTTGGAGTTTTGAGGAGTAGAGAATGGAGAAATTTGTTTAAACACATTTTCTTTCAGATAGAAATGCTTTAAATAACCAGTATCTGCAACACTGGAGAAAACATATCAAATTTACCCAAAGTGGTTATTTCCTGCTTAAGCAAGATGAAACACTGGTTCTTAACTTTCAAAAGTGATCAGTCCTGTCACACTGTTCCAGTCTGTCCTGTGGCTATTTGATTCAATAGTAAGTGGCCACCCACTATGGCCAGAGGGCATGGCCAGGAGCTGAACTGTCAAAAGGAAACAAGTCCTGGCACATGCTCTGAAAGAGGACTGGGGTGCAGGGAGCAGAGCCTCAAGCTTTCAGTCCTGCAGAATGCATGGCCCCAAGGAGCTGGAGCGAAGAGGGAGGTCTTCCAGCAGAGGGACTTTCAAAGGTTTTTATGGAGGAGCTGAGTCTTGAAAGGAGATAGGATTTTGAAATGCAGCCAAGAAGGAAAGGAACTGCAGGTAAAGGAGACACAGCTCTAAAGTGAGTTCTAAGATGAGTACACTGATTTCTAAACTATTAAATGCTTTGCTGGCATTATATTAAAAAAGATTCTAATATAGTCCCCTACAGCAGATAGAAAGATGTAGTGTCAAATAGAGGGATGAAAGGATGCAAAGCCAACTTTTCAGTTGACAAATCTTTGTTGCACATAAAATGCTCGTCAGTTACTGCATTAGGTATTGGGAATACAAAGATGTCAGTAACTTTGAATGAATTTATCAAAGGGCTTAAAAATCAGACACGCTCTTCAGTTCATGGTAAAATGTTTGCTCTTCAAAATGATGCTATCATATACTTTCTTCTAGGCAGTCAGAAGATTCCATTCTATCATATTTTCAGGAGAAATCCAGAATGAACCAACACAAAATAGGATCAGGTGAATATGGACACACATACTATACGATCTCATCTAGTAAGAAAGATTTCATGGGGCCGGCACCATGGCTCACTTGGTTAATCCTCCACCTGTGGCACCGACATCCCATATGGGTGCTGGGTTCTAGTCCCAGTTGCTCCTCTTCCAATCCAGCTGTCTTCTGAGGCCCAGGAGGGCAGTTGAGGATGGCCCAAGTGCTTGGGCACCTGCACCTGCATGGGAGACCAGGAAGAAACACCTGGCTCCAGGCTTTGGGTCAGCGCAGTGCTGTCTGTCTCTCTTACTGTCTGTAACTCTCTCAAATAAATAAATAAAATCTTAAAAAAAAAAAAAAAAGATTTCATGGTATACTAGGATAGACACAGGATGTCATTCACTTGAAACAATCAAGTTGCCTGGATGCACAATAGCTACAGCATGGAGGCTGCACCCCATGACCCCCCAAACTCAACACATGCCTCCTTCACTTGGCCCTGCTGCCACCCCAATCACGGAAGCTCTGCCTTCTTCATCTCTCCCACTTCCCAGCTTCCACTTTATCATCCTCACCAACTCTGGGCTGTACCTTTTCTACTCTGCCTGAATGGTCTAAAACACTTATGCACCCCTTTCAGCTCAGCCAAAAGCAGCTCTAACAACACAACTGTTAGGCCATATGTGCAGGGAAGATGCCGGTATTATCTTAGATAAGAAATGTTAGACACCAGTGAAAAAGAGAGGTAAACTGAAAGGAAGCGAGGTATTCCAATGTAGTTTTCACCCTCTTTTGTGAGTATGTTTTCATAGTTGCTTTCCTGATTATTCAGAATTCTAATACAGATGATGAAAGGTTGTTGTCAAATTTAGCAAATAAAAACACAATCCAATGTACAAAAGATACTTGTTTTAATTTTAAAGATATTTACACCTTAGTATGTTTTAAACAAATTATTTAGTCAAATAAATTCTTGCCATTGTGTGCTGTTTCCTATGGCTATTCATTGGTGCCTATTTCAGGATAGCATAGACATGTTACTTAAAGGCAAGTAAATCTTGTTTGAAAAAGCATGGATATGAGCAGTTATCAAAAATGGAGGATCCGCATCTGTGTCTCTAGATTAAAGTACAACCAATGGTTTGTAGTGCTCCAATAATTTATATGAATATAAAATGTAACAATTTGCATTCTTAAGTGTATGACATATATGAGATCGCAAATAACTTTATAAAAATTTTGTTCAGTAATAGGATTTTATTTCAAAGATGTGATCTTAAACAAAATGAATTATCTTAAGTTTAAAAGCATACAATGATTCACTTTTATTATTTATTTAAGAAAATATTATTATAATGAATTATAAAATGTTTATCATGGAAAAACATCCATTTTTGTTTCTTTAACCTTACCTCATACTGTAATTTAGAATCAATTTTATAGAACTAAAAATCTAATCTGTGCAACTAGTAACATGGTTTCATTCAAAAGATTTAGAGATAATATTTGCAATTCAAGCAGAATTTTGCTACAATTTTTCTACAAAGCACTGGAATATCTACTTACTTAATTAGCTTTGCTTCTTAGAAAATCTAAAAGGGTTTCAAGTCTTCCACAGATACAGATTTTGAACTCTTTCCAAAAAAAGACAGTTATTTTAAGTTATCTTTTCCTCCACTGTAGAAAATCTTGAAGGTCTTTTTTTTCCTCCCCTCACCAAAATCTCATTTTCACCTGAAATAATCACATTCAGGTTTTCTCAGAAGGTAAAGTACACCTTCTCACAAGGTTTCAAATTTCAGGATTCCAATAATGCATTTAGGCTAAGCACCCCCTTTGTGTGCCTATTATTTTGCAGTTCTGTTATTTGCACCCCATGTGGGTCCTTTGGAGGCTCCCAAGCCCTGACTAACCATGAATCCCTCAGTCCCTCAAAGTGGATCAATGACCACAAAGGTGCCTGAGGATCCCCAAGCCCTATCCTCCATCCAAAAGGAAAAGATAGGGCTTTGTGAGGCCGAAAGGAAGCGAAGGAAAACTGGACAAATGTAGCTCCTGCTCAAAGTGAAAAGTGCTTGGACAGATTATTTTTTTTTTCTGCCAGGCATCCTGCCAAACTTTTTTTTTTTTTTTTTTTTTTTGACAGGCAGAGTGGACAGTGAGAGAGAGTCTTTCTTTTGCCATTGGTTCACCCTCTAATGGCCACCCTGGCCTGCGAGCTGCAGCCAGCACACCGTGCTGATCCGAAGCCAGGAGCCAGGTGCTTTTCCTGGTCTCCCATGGGGTGCAGGGTCCAAGCACTTGGGCCATCCTCCACTGCACTCCCTGGCCACAGCAGAGAGCTGGCCTGGAAGAGGGGCAACTGGGACAGAATCCGGCACCCTCACCGGGACTAGAACCCAGTGTGCCGGTGCCGCAAGGCGGAGGATTAGCCTAGTGAGCTGTGGAACCAGCTCTTTTTTTTTTTTTTTTTAAGAGAGAAGAGTTATTATTATTTTTTTGGTCTGATTTTTTTCTCTCAGTTTCTTGGAAAGTGTGGGTATTTACCACCCCCGTCGGCCCTGAAACCGGGGCCGGGCCGTTTTGTATTTTTCCCATCAGCCCACATCCCTGACTGCAGCTGCCCCCACCTCACCCTGTCAAAAGCCCAGCTCCAGGCGGCTCCCGAGGACACATCCTACTCTGGCCCTCTTGCCCATGAGCTCAGGATCCCCCACCCCAGACTCCCTGAGAGCTGGAAATCTTCACTTAACTGCCCCACATCCCCAAGGACCACTGCCTCCTGGCTCGCCCCCCACTCCAAGCGCCACCAGGGCTGGGCCGACTCCCCTCCCTTTGGAAGGCTTCAATTTGCACACTTGCTCCCTTCCTTGCCACAAACCCCCCTGCCCCAGCTCAAGGCTGTGCTCAGGCAGAGTAGGCCTCACTAACAAGGTAAAAGAAACATGATGTATTATTCAACTCAGTGTCAAGCCAAGCCTTCAGGTGGTTCTCCTTTGAATAAAGGTGTTTTATGGATGAATAATGTGTTTATTAGGACTTATTTCAATGAAAGCAGGAAAGGCAGAATTCTCTTGTTAATTCAGTATATTAAAGGTACATTTGTTCCTTCACCCTCTGTGCATTCCTTGAAAAGTTACCAGCGGATCTGGGTTGCTTAAGTGAATACAGGTTTTCACAGCGGTGTTCTCCTTATTCCTTGCTCGTGCAGAAGAGCTTGATAATGCTGAATTTTTGACACTTGCAATTGTATCCTTGTACAACTATTAGACACCAGGAATTATTAGAATTTTTCTCTGCAATCAAGGAGAAAATGGTTTTTAAGAGGGAAATTTTTATGACCTTGAATATTTTGGGGAGAACTTTCCTATGGGTAGAGGCTGAAATTGTGCAACAGGTTAGGCCACTGCCTGTGATGCCGGCATCCCATATGGACACCAGTTCAAGTCCCTGCTGCCCCAGCTCTGATCCGGCTCTCTACTAATGTGTCTGGAAAATCAGTGGAAGATGGCCCAAATCCCTGGTACCTTGCCCCCCACATAGGAGAACAGGATGAAGCTCCTGGCTCCTGGCTTAGCCTGGCTTATTACTGGCTGCTGTGACCTTTGGAGAGGGAACCAACAGGCAAAGATTCTCTCTCTCTCTCTCCCTCTCCCTCTCCCTCTCCCTCTCCCTCTCCTTCTCCCTCTCACTCTCTCTCTCCCTCTTCCTAACACTCTACGCTCATCCCCTCCCTCCTTCTCTCCCTCTCCCTCTCTCTTTCTCTCCCTGTCTTCTCTAACTGCCTTTCAAATAAATAAATCATTTTAAAAATTCAGAATTGGGTAATAATGTCTAAAACAGGTGAAATCCTAGCCATCAGTATGTATGTACTGGTCATGTATCTGTATTCCTTGTAAAATGTAATGAAGGCGATGGCACAGAAAGAACCTCTACATTGAAATGATCCAAAAAATGTTAGGAGGTCTGAAATTTATTTTAGAATGGGGTAACCATGCAACAACTGCTATAATTAACCATTGCTGAAGCTCTGGAAAGTCCTTGTAGTAGTCTCTTCATGTGTGTATATATGATGTTTTCTGTAGTAACAAGCTTAAAAAATGTTCCTGCTCTTGAACTAAGAGTCAGAAGAATGCTTCTCTCCTGACTCCTCCACTTATGAGCTGAGTGACTTGGGGTGAGCGTCTCATGTCACTTGGCTGCTGTTTGCCCAAAATAAAATAGGAATTATTACTACTCTTGGGACCTTAGAGAGTTACTGTGATCAAATGAAATTATGTGTACAAAGACCAAGTACTTCATAAGTGTAAGGTGCAATTGATAAAACCAACTCCTGTGCTAAGTAGTTGATAATTTCCTGGGGGAAACAGGCTTGAGCACTGGGGTTAGTTTAACGTGGAGATCGATAGTGTGTGTGCCTTCACCTTCCTTGCATGTGAAGGTAGGAATGGAGTTAGGTCTGTCTGAAAAGCTGTGTTTTGGATTTACAGCAATTCTACAAAATGTCATATTTCATTTGGGATTTAGACATTGGTGTCTGGTTTACCCAGTGCTGCACCTTATTTGCTGGTAGATTAATTGGGTTAAGGTCTGTGGACCAAATGTCCCTGAGAACACAATGTCAAAACTGATGAGCTTCATTATTTCTTTTGTATTCCACTGTTCAGGTTAACTCAAAGAGGAGTTTGAGTCTTTGCTTGGCCTTTCTTTCCCTCTCTCTCTCTTTTTTTCTTTGACAGGTAGAGTTATAGACAATGAGGGAGAGACAGAGTGAAAGGTCTTCCTTCTGTTGGTTCACTTCCCTAATGGCTGCTATGGCTGGCACTGCCCGATCTGAAGCCAGGAGCCAGGTGCTTCCTCCCGGTCTCCCATGCAGGTGCAGGGACCCAAGCACTTGGGCCATCCTCCACTGCCCTCCCAGGCCACAGCAGAGAGCTGGCCTGGAAGAGAACCAACCGGGACTAGTACCCAGCACCCCCACTGGGACTAGAACCCGGGGTGCCAGCACTGATGGCGGAGGATGAGCCTAGTGAGCTGCAGCACTGGCCATCTTTTTAAAATTTTAAAAATCTCAACAGAATTATTCACTTTTATGTCACACATTGGAAATTCTCCTTGTTTATTTTCAGAGGCTGTTCTGTGACATGACTGCCCTCTTACATTTAAAATTTTGTCTCATGTACTCTGTTTAACTCATTAAGAAGTTCTGTCTACAGCAAGGAAATAGTTCTCATTAAGGAGCCCTAACCTCTGCTGGATTCTCTTTTCTTTGCTTCCTTTTATTGCTAAGTGATCTCATAATAATTTCAGTGTTAGGAATTCCTAATGATTAGTACAAAATTTACTTTTCCTAAAGTACTTTTATTTTTAGAAGGTATAAAGGACAAAGTTGGAAACAGTAACACACTTAGCAACAGAACAAGAAAAACAAAAGACTGCATTTCAAGGACCGACTTAAACTTTAGAGTACTGGCTTATTTAAGAACTTTTTAGTGGAAACCAAGAGACTATCTGGGTAGTTTCATATTGAGAGTTTTAAATGATGCAGTATACATTCCAACCATGTAGAACCACTTAAAGAGGGTATTAAATAGCCTTGGGTAAAAATGGGATGTTTTCTTATTGAGCCATGAGAAACCAAGAGACATATTTAAAGACTGGGTTTAGGAGAGACTCCTGGAGCTAATCTGAGAGTGAAGTGCATGTACTTATGTAAGTCCCTTAAAGATTAGAGAGCATATGTCTTGGTAATAAAACTTTCTTCCTTTACACAATAACACACTAAACATTTGTGACTTCCTGCTAGGAATTACAAATTGTTTTAAGCCCATAGGACTTAATCAGCGGTTACTTAGTTAACTAGTAGCTCATTAGACTGGAACCAGTGCCAGTGTGTTTTCCACTAAGTCAGTCAGTTTTGAAGGGACATTATTTTAGAAGCATCACTCTAGTCCTCAAATGTAGCTGACTCAGGATCTCAAGCGCTGCATAGGCTCAGTTGACTCAGTGATACCAATTCCAGCCCTAGAAATTGGGGCTTTTGAGACAGGTCAAGAGAAGCATCTCTGTCTTTGAAAGATGGCTTTTATTTTGAATGTCAGTTGATATAAAATTAAAAGGTGGTGTTATCACTAGGTAAATAGAGAATGGTATAGAGATGTGTCCATGTCTCTGAAAGGACAGTTTATAATTAAAAAAGGAAGAAAGTGGAGGGGGAGGAACTAAGCTGAGGTAAAGATGGGAGAACCTGGGGTAGCAATTAAGTTTCTTGGCAACATCAGAATCTAAAATATGTTGAAGTAAAAGTAGGTGAAAAATGTGGCATGTCCAGAAAGCCCTCCACCCACTGCTTGCTGAATCAATAAACCTAGAATGTTATTTAACTTGCTAATTTCTGCACACCTGAGAGCTTGTGAGCTTTGAGGAAAAGCTAAATGAGTTAATATTTGGCATCAGTCAGTCTCTCAGCTTCTGGAAAGATCTTGGAAACTAAGAATCATCTCCCACAATTCTCCCAGTACCTATGTCTGATGCAGAGTTGTACTACAGGCTGGGGAAGGAGGGGAGGCAAGAACAGAGGCAGGTGATTTCTAGAATGTTCTCTGGGCCCCTTGTGCTCCATGGCCTTCCCTCTCCTGGCTACCTGTCTGTAGCATCCTCTTGTCCCCCTCTGCTGGGGCTCCCTCTCACCTCCTCTGACATCCTCTTTCCTTTCTGTGACACTCAGCATCTCAGTGCTCTTCTGCTTTGACTGAGAGTCCAAGGTCTAAGCAGGAGACAGAAATCACACCTGTGATTTTAACAGAGAACTTAATGAAAGAATTGCTGGAGTAGAGGTTTGGTGCAGCAGTTTAAACCTTTGCTCAAGACACCTGCATTTTACTCCAGAGTGCCTGGGTTCCAGTCCCAGCACCACTTCTGATTCCAGCTCCCTGCTAATTGCACTCCAGAAGGCAGCAGGTGATGGCTCAAGTACCTGGGTTCCTGATACCCACTCTGGAGATCTGGATTGAGTTCTGGCTCCTGGCTTTGACCTGGCTCATCATTTGGGGAGGGGACAAATGGATTGGGCAATCAGTCTGTCTCTGTCTTGCCTTCAAATATTAATTCACTGATTAAAAAATGTAAGCCTTTCCAACAAGAGCAAAGTTATTAGCTAGTAAGCAGGAGTGGCATAGCATACAGGAAGATGTCCCAGAGTAGGGGCCAGCACTGTGATATAACTGGTAAAACTGTTGTCTGCAGTGTGGGCATGCCGTATGGGCTTCAGTTTGAGTCCTGGATGCTCTACATCTGGTGCAGCTCTACGTTATGACCCAGGAAAACAGTAGCAGGTGGCCCAAGTCCTTGGAATCATGCACTCATCTTGGAGACCTGGAAGAAGTGCCAGGCTCTTGGTTTCAAATAAGCTCAGGTCTGACCATTGTAGCCATTTGAGGAGTGAACCAATGGATGGAAGACTCTCTGTGTCTCTTCCTCTGCCTCTCTGTAAATATGCCTTTCAAATACATGAATAAATCCTTTTTTAAAAAAATTAACCCAGAGTAGCCAATGCAGGGAACAGCATTGCTGGGAAGATTCTAGAAGGAACCAGTGCCTTCTTCCTCTTCCAGCCCTGCAGTTTCCCCAACTCCACCCCTTCTATGTGGAGCCTCACACTGAGCAGATGGCCAAGGAGCTGGTGATGTTTGCAAGGGTAGCCCCAGCTTTACAGAGCAGAGTACAGAAGGCATGGAGCAATGAGGTGGCAGCTGGGTAACTGGGCCCCTCTCACCACCAGCAGGTGCTCCTGTGACCAGGGCCAGTGACCAGCCAGCAGCTATGGTACTAAATCTCAGCCCCACAAAATTCCTCGTGACACCACCAGAGAGAAAGAAGCTTTCACAATCTGAGTTGCTATTGAAAATATAAAGTCTCTTCTGTCCTGCCCACCATTCTGCCATGACTACCAGATCTGGCTTCCCTCAACATGGCTTTCTCCTCCTAGTGTTAGAATACCTAAGACTGTGTCCTAGAGATGATTGCCCCACCCTTTCTGCTCTGCCCCCACCTCCATAACAGACTTCCTGATGGGAGGGCCTTCTACCCTCTACCTGTTGTTCCTTCCTCCCCACCAGCCTTGCATCTTGTCTTTGTATTTTGTAATTCACATGTGCTTGGGTCAAGGGCATGTTTCAAATTGGATCGACAATAGGAGTCTTCACCTCAGAAAAGCACACACAGATGCTGCTTTGGTACACAGTCCCTGTGATTCCTTCACACCCTCCACATCCTGGCTGTGGACCCTCCAGGGGCCAGCAGTCTGGAGGGCATGGTCACTCTTGATCCAGACATCAAGATCCAAAAGTTCCCTGTCTTAATACAGCTGGCCCTGGATCACCAGCTACTGTGGAGGTTGGCTCATTCTTTGACAATGCTTTGTGTTCCTTAGATTGTTTCTTTATTATGCCAGAAATTGGTGGCTTTCACTTGTTTAAAAATTGTTTCTTTGAGAGGCACAGAGAGAGAGAGAGGAAACACACACACACAGATAGACTTGAGAGATCTCCCTTGCACTGCTTACTCTCCAAATGCCCACAATTGCTGGGGTGGGACAGGGGCCAGAGCCAGAAACTGGCAATGCAATCTAGGTCGGCCATGTGGCTGACATGCACCCAACCACTTGAGTGACTACTGCATCTTACCAGGGTACACATTAGCAAGAAGCTAGAATAGGTGGCAGAGTCAGGACTTGAACCCAGGACCACTAATATTGGGGGTAGGTATTTTAACCTGCTAGGAAGAACACCCAGCCTGGGTGGCTTTCACTGATGTATACATTCATGCATTCATGTCCCAGTTTTCCGACTCTCATAAAAACTGTGTGGAGGAATTATGCCTCCCCCTCCTTTCTTTTCTGCACATCACACAGTATTTGCACTTAAAACTTTATGTATGTATGTATGTATGTATGTATGTATTTGAAGAGCAAAGTTACAGAGAGAGTGAGAGAGAGACTAAGAGAAAGAGAGAGGGGGACTTAGAGGGAAAAGAGAGAGAGAGACCGTCCATCTACTGGTTCACTCCTTAAATGGCCTCAGTGGCCCAAGATGGACTGATCTGAAGCCAGGAGCTTCTTCCTGGTCTCCCACATGGATGAAGGGGCCCAAGAATTTGGGCCATCTTCAGCTGCTTTCCCAGGTGCATTAGCAGAGAGCTGGATCAGAAGTGGGGCAGCTGGAACTCAAATTGGCATCCATATGGGATGCTGGCACTGTAGGCAGTGTTTTACCTGCTAAGCCACAGTACCAACCCCCTAGTAATAAGAAGCAACAAATGCATTGGGGCAGAGTATGGAGGGAGCTAACTGCTCTAGCCTAAGGAGAAGATAGTTTAAAAAATGTGGAGATAGTGTAGTCTCAGGGAAGAGTTAGGGGGGAAAATGGCAGAGGAAACTCTACCACAATTAGAGGGACATGGTAGACATATCTGAAGGGTGTGGTCACCCATGACTCAGGACTCCAAGAGCCGAGAGCCTACACACCAGAGCTGGAAAGTGAGGTGAGATGGGACTGTTGTAGCCTTGGCCACTGGTGAAAAAGCAGCAAGGAGAGCTTAGAGGGAATGAGGCTTGAAGCCCCATGGGAGAAAGTGTACCAGCCAAACTAGAGGAGAGAAAAAAAAAATAAAAAATAACGGTATGGACACAGTTCTCTCTCTCCAATCACCTTACAAAGGCATACAAACCAATAGAGCAGGTGCCATTTTGGAAATACATACCAGCTGCGCCAGCTAGTGTCTGCTCCCGGCAATCAGCCAAGTGGAGACTCCTGACTCTAGTAGGGAGAAATAACAGGCAGCTAGGAGCCTGTGACTGTGTGAAGCTTCTGAACTGGGACTGTGAAAAAAAACAGGGTGTGTGGGAGGACTCACAGTGTGGGTGGTACTTTGAGCAGTCTCAGTGGGAGATGCCACAAGCTCTGGTGGTCCTGGATACCCTGTGAGAGACAGTGCTGGGGAATCAGAGCTTACACTGAGAACTGCACAGATGCTTTGTGTGGTCCTTGGGACAGAGCAGACAAATATTATACCAACTAGGGCTAGTGCTCAGGCACTGGTCTCCATCGAGAAGAGCTCAGTTGACCAGAATATACATCCCTTCTAATTCAAAAAGGAGAGATAAAAGATTTATGACACCAAGCCTGGGCGTGTCACTTTAGGCATGCCCTTAACCCTGGAGAATTGAACAGAGCTCTCTGGCCACATATTCTACGAGCCTCTAGAGATTCACTGAAAAAGCAGACAGTCCACTTATCTCCAGAGTCATAATACAACAATAAAAGCCGCCACAGTGGATAAAACAAAAGAAGAAACCAACGAATGTTTCCACAAATTCAGAACAACAAATGCAACAATCCAAGAAACAAGAATAAGAAAGACAGCAATACATTCACAAAGAACAGAACAATTCAATCCTACATATGAAGACAATTAGAAGAAATACAAGAAATGGAACTCAAAAAATTGATCATAAGATTACATAGAAATAATCAAAGATTACATAGAAATAATCAAAATCAAACAAACTACTTAAATCCCTTTAGGACATGGAAGAAAATCTCTCTAATAGGTTTCATTTAGGGATTCTTTCTGAGGGAAATCTCATATGAGATTAAGCCAATGTTGCAAATTTAAAACTCGAATTCAACAGTAGACAGACAAAAGTATTTGAATTTATATGGCTAATTCCTTATATTTTAAAAAATATTTTATTTATTTATTAGAGAGGTAGATTTACAGACAGTGAAAAGTAGAATCAGAAAGGTCTTCCATCCACTGGTTCACTCCCCAATTGGCTGTAATGGCCGGAGCTGTGCTGATTCAAAGTCTGGAGCCAGGAGCTTCTTCCAGGTCTCCCACTCAGGTACAGGGGCCCAAGGACTTGGGCCATCTCCTACTGCTTTCCCAGGCCATAGCAGAGAGCTTGATCAGAAAAGGAGCAGCCAGGACTAGAACCAGTGCACATATGGGATGCCAGCACTACAGGTGGAGGATTAACCCACTGTGTCACAGTGCCAGCTCGTAATTCATTATATTTTAAAAAGTTTTAATTATTTGACAGGCAGAGTGACAAAGTGAATATAAGAAAGAGATCTTCCTGCTGTTGGTTCATTCCCCATATTGCCACAACCACTGGGACTGGGTTAGGCTGAAGCCAGGAGTCAGGAACTCTACTCAGGTTTCCCACATGGGTGACAAGAACTTAAACACTGGATCCAACAATCCCTGCTTCTCAGCTGAATTAGGAGGGAGTTAGACAGGAAGCAGCATAGTCAGGTCGATCTGTCCATTCCATATGGGACATGGGAGTACCATGCAGCAGCTTAATCCATTATGACACATCACCTGCCTCTAATTCATGATATTTTGTCAAACTGTATCTGCCTGCATGAATACAGCTCTGTTTCCTAAAACAGTATTATATCATCTTCAAGTGAAATTAAAATATCCTATGAATATATGTGTATGCTATGCCATGGTTACCCCAATGTGGACCACAAATCAGCATACCAATATCACAGTGATGTTACTATAAATCCAAACTCTTGATCTCTGCCTGGGCTGAAGCTCCATGCACATTAAAGTTGGAGAAGCACAGTCATGTGTAGCTACTGTAATTTTGAATAATACTTTTACTTGGATGTGTGATATAAATTTCAAGCTTAAGTTTATTTTTGAATTGTTACTATTGCTATTATTCCTTTGTTTCATGGCTCTATGGTGATTCAGGAGTATTTCTCCACAATTGTTCTCTGATTTGCCCCTGTTATGTCATGGCCTCAAGAAGCCTGTTTCTGAGAAAAGCTAGAAGATAGAGAATTAAATGATTACTATCCATGTAATTTAAATAAACAGTAAATTATTTGATTTTATTTTAATTGTTTTATAAAAATTCCTTATCCCACTATTCCAGCAAAACTCCAAAACAATGATTTTGAAGGTAAGTAAATTTTATTCTATTGTATAGAGAATTTGAAACATGGAAAATGTTTTTGAAAAAGGTTTACTAAATCTGAAATATAAAGCAAAAGAATTTGTGAATTAATACTGGGCTCCAATACAAAGAGGCTGCACATGTAGTTAGTTGTGTTCTTTAAAAACCCTTATTAAGATTTTAAATTGCTGTCAAGGGCAACTTATCATAGGAAGATGAAACTATGATTCATTTACCAAGTGTGACTGTGACAACAAAGATTAATTTAATCTAGGTTTTTACACATGAGTATTCAAATGGAATCTGAAGCAAGAGAAGTAGTTGATTTTTGTCCATTTTTTTATGGGGATACTTTTCACCTTCTTCATTTCAGTAGTCACAATGAGCTGGTGGAATAAACAGTGATATCAATAACTTCAAATATGGGTCATGATTCAAAGTTATTCTAAGATGTTTTTGGTTCTTTAGACATAGGCTGGAATGTGCTGGAATGACACATGATCATGGAAGCAGAGGGTATGACATTTATTGGGGAAATAAAAGTTAGCTCAGCAGAAATGGACATTTCTAGCTATTGTGTGAATGTCAAGCATAGTTGCAAATCACTTTTCCTGTGGGTCCTTGTATCTTGGTCTTGGGCCTCAGCCCAGTATCAAATTAGTGGCTTACCTTTTATTCCCAAAATTAATATTCATGTCAGTCAGTAGCATGGTGGCAAAATTCAAAGCAAGCTAGATGTTTCCAGAGCTGCAATAAACTAGCAGGCATTCAGGAAATGAGGTTAGAGCTGGGAAGATGCACGGTGCTGTGCAAGTGTCAGCCATCCCATTAACGTCAGGATCCCTGAGTACCATGACAGGTGGGCTCTTGCAGATCTCATCAGTAACACTAATCTCAATTTTGAGCCTATTATCAAGATTATGCACCATGGTTGATATTTATTGGTGACACATCCATAGATACTCTGGATAACAAAATGCCCTACCCCTGTCCATCAGTGGTAGTTCTTTTATTTTTCTTTTTTGTCATATACCTATATATGATAAAATATCCCAACAGGCTTTAAATACTCCTACACATGACATAATAAATTGTTCATGGAGATCATGATAAAGTAATATAAATACCTTTATTCTGGCATGAAGGCAAATATTGTTGACTCCTACATTTTTCAATGATCTGAAAACATCTTTCCCATAAAGTTGAGGTGTCAAGATCCTGAAGGGCAAACTTTAGAAATTGAACAATGAGTCAACAGCATCACCAAGTAGAATATGGGGGGAAAATAACTCACTACAATATGTTGGAAAGAGCAATTACTGGTAGAATCTTATGTTATCATAAATAAAAATTACATAAAGTATAAATCACATTCTTACATAATTTGAATGAAGGAACTACCAATGTAATATTATTTTCCTCAATAGTTCTCCTATATATATATTTCCTATGTATAATAGATGATATTATCTTATATTGCACTCAAAAATATTTAATAGTATATGTTTTACATAGAAAAAATGAGATGTCCTTCTTGAAAAGTTCCTTACTTTCATGTTAAAGAAACCGTAACTTTATAGAGAACATTTTGTAAAGCAATTTCAGCAAGATCATATGTGTTTTTAGATGACATGATTTATGTGGACAAACCTAAACACTCCACCAAAAAGCTGTTAGAATTGATAAACCAATTCAGTAAAGTTGCTAGTTAAAATATAAATATACAAAATCAAGTGCTTTTTCTAGGTTAATGATGAACTCACAGAAAAAGAAATCAAGAAAGAAATTTTATTCACTGTCAAAAAAGAAAAAAGAAATTTCATTCACAATAGGCACCAAAAAATCAACTGTTTAGGAATAAATTGAACCAAAGAAGTGAAAGGCTTATACAATGAAAAGTCTCAAACATTGAAGAAGAGGTCATTAAGGGCTGCAAACAAATGGAAAGATACCACTAGCTCATGGATTGAAAGATTCAAAATCATTAAAATGTCTATTCTATATAAGCAATCTACAGATTCAGTGCAATCCCTATCAAACTACCAATGACATTCTTTACAAAACTAGAAAAAGCAATCCTAAAATTTGTATGGAATCACAAAAGACCCAGAATACCCAAAGCAATCCTGAATGAGAAAAGTCAAGGTGGAGGCATCTACCTGACTTCAAAGCATACTACAAAGCTATAGTGATCAAAGCAGCATAGTACTGGCATAAAAACCAATACATCTCTGCGAGTGAGATCCCAGTGGAAAGAACAGGTCATCAAAGAAGGAGGTACCTTTCTCTGAAGGGAGGAGAGAACTGCCACTTTGACTATGACCTTGTCTAAATATGATCAGAGTCGGTGAACTCAAAAGGCTTCCATAGCCTTGGCAACTCATGACTAGAGCCTAGGGCGATTACTGATGCCATAAACAAGAGTGTCAATTTGTTAAGTCAACAACAGGAGTCACTGTGCATTTACTCTGCATGTAGGATCTCTGTCCTTAATGTGCTGTACATTGTGATTTAATGCTATAACTAGTACTCAAACAGTACTTTATACTTTGTGTTTCTGTGTGGGTGCAAACTGATGAGATCTTTACTTAATTTATACTAAATTGATCTTCTGAATATAAAGAGAATTGAAAATGAATCTTGATGTGAATGGAAGGGGAGAGGGAGCAGGAAAGGGGAGGGTTGTAGGTGGAAGGAAGTTATGGGGGGAAAGCCATTGTAATCCATAAGCTGTACTTTGGAAATTTATATTCATTAGATAAAAGTTAAAAAAAAAACAATACATAGAATGATGGAACTGAACAGAGAGCCCAGAAATTAATCCATATACATACAAGCCAACTGATTTTTGACAAAAGTGCTCAGACCAAACAGTGGAAGTAAGGATAGTCTCTTGAACAAATGGTGCAGGGAAACTGGATTTATATGCATACAAGAATGAAATTAGATCCATACCTATCACCATATTCAAAAATAAATTCAAGGTGGATAAAAGACTTAAATTTTAGACCTGAGACTATGAAGTTGCTGGAAGAACACATAGCAAAATCACTCCAAGACATTGCTGTAGGGGATGGCTTATTGGATAAGATCCCCAAGCACAGCCGACAAAAGAAGAACTAAATAAATGGGACTATATCAGACTCAGCAGCTTTTTCAAAGCATAGAGAATAATCAATAGAGTGAAGAGACATCCAAATGAATGGGGAAATATTTGCAAATCTCTTTTCTGACAAAGGATTAATATTCCAGATATATCAGTAACTTTAAAAACTCAACAATAATAAATAATCCAGTTGAGAAATGGGCAAAGGACTTTAATAGGCAGTTCTCAAAAGAAGAAATACAAATGGCCAAAAATATGTGAAAACAGGCTCAGCATCCCAAGCCATCAGGGAAATGCAAATCAAAACCACAATGAGCTATCACCTCACCCCTGTCAGAATGGCTAAAATCCAAAACAGAGTGCACCAAGTGCTGGTGAGGATGTAGAGAAAGGGGAACACTTATACACTATTTTTGGAAATATAAATTACTGAAGCCACTGTGGAAAATAGTGTGGAGATATCTGAAAAAAAAAAAACAAACAAACAAACTAGAACTAGATTCGCCATATGATCCAACAATCCCACATTGGGTATATCTCAAAGACTTGAATACTATTAAGAGATACCTTCATAATTATGTTCATAGAAGCTCTTCACAAAAGCCAACATTGGGAATTAATGAAGCTGTCCACCATCAGAAAAATGGATAAAGAAAATGTGGTAGATATACACAATGGGGTATTATTCAGGTATAAAGAAGAGAAGGAAATTCTACCATCTGAAGCCAAATGGATGCCACTGGAGGACATCAGGATGACTGAAATAAACCAGACCTAGAAAAACAAATACTGCATGCTCTCCTTTATTGGTAGGGGCTAAAATTAAAAATAAAATAGAAGAAAAAAAGAAATGTCTGTGTGTATTAGCATTATTGAAAATACTGTTTTGTGAAATTTTGTTATATATCTTTGTAAATCCAGTGGTTAAATGTGTTATATTACTCTAGTTTCAATGATCTGTGACTACTTCAAAATTTATTGTACATTATTTTTATACCCATTGTCTATTTTTCCCACTAAACTAGGGTCTTTTGCTTTTTACTTGTTAAACTTCTTATTCTTGGAAGTGTTAAGCCTTCGTACCATAATATAAATTTGAAATGTTATCTCAAAAACTAAAACAAAGGGGGGGAGGAAAAAGTTTGGGAGGGAGAGATGGGGAGAATGTAAAGGTGGTGGGGAAAGTTATTAGGTCCTTAGGATTACATATACAAAGTAAAATGAGTCTGTTAAAAACTAATTAAAAGTTAAAATTAAAAAAAAAACACTTAAAGTTTTTAGAAATTTTAATGCAATCAATAAACCCCAGGATTGGGGGGAAAATCAATACATGGATGGTGGGCATTGTGGTGTGACTGGATGACATCAGAGTATGTAGGGATCAGCTTTCATCCATTATTCAAATCCAGCTTCTTACTGGTGTGCCTGCATGGCAGCAGATTGTGGCAATGATGCCTGGGTTTATGCTACACTTGTTAGAGACCCAGATGGAGTTCCAGGCTCCTGATTCAGCCTGGTCCAGTCCTGGCAGTTGCCAACATTCAGGGAGTGAACCACTGGATGGAAGATTTCTTGCTCTCCCTGTTGTGCTATCATTCACATATATGGATGGATGGATGGATGGATGGATGGATGGATGGATAACTGAATGTTAAAGTAATGGGTACTTGTGGAAGTGGCCTCCATTTACAAAAATTCTCCTCCAGGCTTTCTTTCATTCTTTACTGCTTTACACCAGATATGACAGCTGAGGACAACTGCCTTTGAGAACCAGGTAAGATACACAATCTCACAGTGTAAAACCAAATAGCCAGAGTATAGGGAGGGGTCTTCCCTTCAAAGAGCAATTAGTCAAAGGGCCTCAAGTGTTGAACACTGTTTTCATCCTTACTGGTAGGAGGTTGCTGTGGTTCAGCTCATACCCACAAGTGAAAACTTTCAAATATTAGATGACCTTTTACAAGATACTTTCATGGCAGGGACACTAACCCACTGTTGGTGGGAATGCAAATTGGTTAAGCCACTATGGAAGTCAGTCTGGAGATTCCTCAGAAACCTGAATATAACTCTGCCATTCAACCCAGCCATCCCACTCCTTGGAATTTACCCAAGGGAAATTAAATTGGCAAACAAAAAAGCTGTCTGCACCCTAATGTTTATTGCAGCTCAATTCACAATAGCTAAGAGCTGGAACCAACCCAAATGCCCATCAACAGTAGACTGCATAAAGAAATTATGGGATATGTACTCTTTAGAATACTATACAGCAGTCAAAAACAACGAAACCCGGTCATTTGCAACAAGATGGAGGAATTTGGAAAACATCATGCTGAGTGAATTAAGCCGATCCCAAAGGGACAAATATCATATGTTCTCCCTGATCAGCGACAACTAAATGAGCACCAAAGGGGAAACTTGTTGAAGTGAAATGGACACTATGAGAAACAGTGACTTGTTCAGTTCTTGTCCTGATGGTTGATGTACAGTGTAATACTTTATCCATTTTAGTATTTTTTTTGTTCTAGTACTATTGGTTGAACTCTGTAATTAACACACAATTATTCTTAGGTGTCTAAATTTAACTGAAAAGTGATCCCTGTTAGGAATTTGGAAAACATTATGCTGAGTGAAATAAGCCAATCCCAAAGGGACAAATACCACATGCTCTCCCTTATAGGTGACAACTAACTGAGCACCAAGAAGGAAACCTGTTAAAGTGAAATGAACACTATGAGAAACGGTGACTTGATCAGCCCTCACCCTGACTGTTGATGAGCAGCTTAATACGTTATCCCTCTTAGTATTTTTTTTGTTTGTTCTACTTAATACTTATGGTTGAATACTGTAATCAATACACAATTATTCTTAAGTGCTGAAACTTAACTGAAAAGTGATTGCTGTTAAATATAAGAGTGGGAATAAGAGAGGGAAGAGATGTGCAATTCGGGACATGCTCAAGCTGACTTACCTCAAACGGTAGAGTTAGAAACATACCAGGGGATTCCAATTCAATCCCATCAAGGTGGCATGTACCAATGCCATCTCAATAGTCCCAGTGAACAATTTCTGTTCACAATTGATCATAATGATAGGACTAAGAACCAAAGGGATCACATAAACAAGAATAGTGTCTGCAAGTACTAGCTGATAGAATTAAAAAGGGAGAGAATGATCCAACATGGGAAGTGAGATACACAGCAGACCCATAGAATGGCAGATGTCCTAAACAACACTCTGGCCTCAGAATCAGCCCTTAAGGCATGCGGATGCAGCTGAAAAGCCCATGAGAGTATTTCAGGCATGGAAAGCCAAGACACTCTGGGGGGAAAAAAAAACACCTAAATGAATGATCTCTGCGAGTGAGATCCCAGTGGAAAGAACGGGTCATCAAAGAAGGAGGTACCTTTCTCTGAAGGGAGGAGAGAACTTCCACTTTGACCATGGCCTTGTCCAAATAAGATCAGAGTCGGTGAACTCAAGGGGCTTCCATAGCCTTGGCAGCTCATGACAAGAGCCTAGGGTGATTACTGATGCCATAAACAAGAGTGTCAATTTGTTAAGTCAACAACAGGAATCATTGTGCACTTACTCCTCGTGTAGGATCTCTGTCCTTAATGTGCTGTACATTGAGATTTAATGCTATAACTAGTACTCAAACAGTATTTTTCACTTTATGTTTCTGTGTGGGAGCAAACTGTTGAAATCTTTACTTAATGTATGCTAAACTGATCTTCTGTATATAAAGAGAATCGAGTATGAATCTTGATGTGAATGGAAGGGGAGAGGGAGCAGGAAAGGGGAGTGTTGCGGGTGGGAGCAAGTTAAGGGGGGGAAGCCATTGTAATCCATAAGCTGTACTTTGGAAATTTATATTCATTAAATAAAAGTTAAAAGAAAAAGAAAAAAAAGTTGAACTAAACTTGCTATAAGTAAGGCAGTAATTCAGGATGTGTTCTTATGGAAGAAAATGATCAAAAGCATTTGCCTTGGATTACTTTTTTAATGTTCATTTCTTTTCAGCTACTTGAAAGGCAGAGTGACAGTGAGACAAAGAGAGATGCTTCATCTGACAGCTAACTCTCCATATGCCCAGAACAGCTAAGGCTGGATTAGGCTGAATCCAGGAAGCTGAAAACTCATTTGAACCTCTTTCATGGGTGACAGGGGCCCAAGCACTTGAACCATCATCTGCTACTTCCCACGATGCACTGGCAGGAAGCTAGATTGGAAGTGGAGGATCCAGACACAAAGTAGTACTCAGATATGGGCCAAGGACATCTCCAGGATGACCCAAGTCATTACACCACAACACTCTCACCCCTGGACTCTAAATAATGAACACCCATCTGTGATGAAATGTTTGCTAATCATTCACTATGATTAGAAGTGTAAAATGTGATGGTGCACAAAACTTAAAAGTGTCTTGGACCACAAATGAAAATCAAGTTAAAGATATGTTAGCAGATCTCAAAGTATATCTTTAGTTACCAGGTAAAAATATTCAATTATCAAAACCTAACTTAAAGCAGTTTTGAAATATTTGTAAATATGTCAGTTTGGTTGCATTTGTTAAGTTTATTAAATAGTTGCAAAATATTGAGGATGGCACTGTGGCATAGTGGACTAAGCCTCTGCCTGCAGTGTTGGAATGCCATACAGGTGCTGGTTCTTGTCCCCATTGCCCCTCTTCTGAGCCAGCTCGCTGCTATTGCCTGTGAAAGCAGTGGAAGATGGTCAAGGTGCTTGGACCCCTGCACCTGCATGGGAGACCTGGAGAAAGCCACTGGTTTCTGACTTCAGATTGGCTAGGCTCCAGCTTTTGCACCCATTTGGGGAGTGGATCGCAAATGGAAGATCTCTCTGTCTCTCCCTCTGTCTGTATCTCTGCTTCTCAAATAAATATATATTTAAAAATTAGCTGCAACATGCGTTTCATGTCTACATTAATGAGGATAATTACAACCATTACTAGCATACATATGTCAATCAAACTAAGTACTTCAACAAACTAAAAATAAGAAGTATATGAACAACCTGAAACCCAAGGGGAAAGAGGCAATATATCTAACCGTGTCCAAAGACTCTGCAGTGTTGTGATGTGAAGCCTGAGTTGCTGAAGTAGGAGTCTCCAAGTTTTGTTGTGGAGTAAGATCTCTGCTGAGCCAGAAACTATTAGCACGATTTCCAACGCTATGTGACGCTACCGAAGTTTGCGTAGAAACAGTTTGCGTAGAAACAGACTTGGTTAATGTTCCAGTCTGTTGTTTCTCCAGGAGAAAATTTTTAGTTCTGACCTCTGCTAACATTTCATTAGCTCTGTGAAGATTGAAAGGACCAATGTTTAGTATTTCATTTTCCCCTTAATAATTCTTACATGAATTTCATTTTTAAAAGTAAGAGTCAATGAGCATGCACAATAAACAGTGTTTTAATACTGAAAATGTGTCAGAGCACAGTCTCTGTATAATTAAGGTCTTTTCATTTTTAAAGTTGAAAATTTCACAACGTGACTCAAACCCAGTACAAGGGAGAAGGATGCCTGTCAATGCTGTATGACTGATCCGGTGACATCTGCTTCCTCCCAAAAGGCTCTGTTCTCAAAATCCTTGCGCATGCCATTAGAAATATTTTATTTAACAATTCTGATATAATGGATGTTGATTTCTTCGATGCTAGTAAACATTTTCCTAATATATAAATATTTCAAAACATCATGTTTTGCCACTTAAATATATGAAACAGTAACTTTTTTAAAAGGATAGAAAACTAAGTTAGAGATTTAGAATACCACCAAAGACATTTTCAGGTGCTTACTTTCAACAGCCCTGCTTTTTTCACCCACTTTTTGGGAGAAATTAAGCAAGTGCTTGATTTTTGGCATTGAGAGATAATTCAGAACAACAATGACTGTGGGGAATGAGATAGCCAAGTAAGTATTCAGCAACAACTAAAGCAGCTAGGAAGACATCAAAGGTGGGACTTGCTCTTTCTTTCTTCCAGACACTACACTTTCCTTCCTCTCTTTCTTAATCTTTCTCAAGGCGTCCTTTGATCACAATAAAGGAAAGGTAACTAGACAAGTGCCATATTGTACCAACAGGTGGAGGAGGGGGAGGAAGAAATGTTAGACACTTAAGTTGTAATCTTGAACTTAAGTTAACAGAGTTGTTAACATTTACATAAATTGTTCTGCACTAAAAATTCACTGGTAATTTCATTTACTAACATTATTTTCCAAAATCACTTTGTCTAGGTAGATTATATCCTTACTAATCTCAGGAATCTGTTTCACTAAGAATTATGCTTTAGTGGCAAATTAGCAAATGTAAGCTATTGTCTGCGAGTCTATGTTTTGACTTACTCATTCACTTGCTTTGAAAAAGCTTCTACACCCTGAATGATCTCATCTTGTGTGCTTATCAAAGCTTCATATCCCTCTAGAAGGAGCTGCTTATATTCCTCCAATTCTTTAGAAATGGCTTCCTGAGGAGCTTTCATTTTGGAGAGTGTAGATATCCCAACATGAATTCTGTGTTCTTTTTGTATACTTTTTTGAAATGTCATCACTCTCCATTAGATACTTAGATACTTAGAACTTTTTTGAGATGATGCTTTTTTCTAAAGCAAAATAAAAAGGTAATTTAAAAAATCATTAAAATATATATTAATGTTTTTATTTATTTCTTTTAGTTTTGAATCAGTGATTCTGAGAGAAATTTTAAAGTAAAAAACAAGCCAAAGTTTAAAATATTTATCTTCAATACACATTGACTGAAATTTGAATTATAATGAAAATGATACCATTATTACATTACTACTCATGTAAATTAGTTATCCAAAGATATAAGCATGGATTAAAATTGAATAGCAATTAAAGCAACTAAAACTATACTATAATTCCTAAATTACAATTTTCCCCTTGAGGTTAATGAGAAATCACAATTGCTTCTTAGAAAATCTAAAAGGGTGTCAAGTCTTCTACAGATACAGATTTTGAACACCACTGAACTCTTTCCAAAAAAAGACAGTTATTTTAAGTTATCTTTTCCTCCACTGTAGAAAATCTTGAAGGTCTTTTTTTGCCTCCCCTCACCAAAATCTCATTTTCACCTGAAATAATCACATTCAGGTTTCTCAGAAGGTAAAGTATACCTTCTCACAAGGTTTCAAATTTCAGGATTCCAACAGGGCCTTTAGGCTAAGCTCCCCCTTTGTGTGCCTATTATTTTGCAGTTCTGTTATTTGCACCCCATGTGGGTCCTTTGGAGGTTCCCAAGCCCTGACTAGCCATGAATCCCTCAGTCCCTCAAAGTGGATCACTGACCACAAAGATGCCTGAGGATCTCCAAGCCCTATCCTCCGTCCAAAAGGAAAAGATAGGGCTTTGTGAGGCCGAAAGGAAGCGAAGGAAAACCGGACAAATGTAGCTCCTGCTCAAAGTGAAAAGTGCTTGGACAGATTAGTATTTTTTTTTTCTGCCAGGCATCCTGCCAAACTTTTTTTTCTCTTTTTTTTTTTTTTTTAAGAGAGAAGAGTTATTATTATTATTGTTTTGGTCTGATTTTTTTTTCTCAGTTTCTTGGAAAGTGTGGGTATTTACAACCCCGTGGGCCCTGGAATCAGGGCCGGGCCGTTTTGTGTTTTTCCCATTGGTCCACATCCCTGACCGCAGCTGCCTCCACCTCACCCTGTCAAAAGCCCAGCTCCAGGTGGCTCACAAGGACACATCCTACTCTGGCCCTCTTGCCCACTAGCTCAGGATCCCCCACCCCAGCTTCCCTGAGAGCCAGAAATCTTAACTTAACCGCCCCCCACCCCCAAGGACCACTGCCTCCCGGCTCGCCCCCCACTCTGAGCACCGCCAGGCCTCAGCCGCCTCCCCTCCCTCCGGAAGGCTTGAATTTGCACACTTGCTGGGCACCGCGCCGCGAGCCCCCTGGGCCCAGCGCCTGGCGGGGCTCGGGCAGAGTCGGCCTCCCGGGCCCTCGTCCCCCGCCGCCGCTGCCGCCGCAGTGCCCACCCCCTCGCAGCAGCCCAGCGCTGCCACAGTCGGGTTAGCTGCTCCGCGGGGCCGCGGACACGTGCGGAGGTCGCGGTGACACCGCAGCCCCCTCTGGAGGCCCGGCGCGACCCGGACCCTCAGGTGAGGAGCTGCGCGCTTGGGTGGGTGGGATGCCGGGTAGGGGGTCCCGGGGGAGCTCTGAGGGCTCGCCGGGGTCCGAGGCCGGCGCGGAGGTGGGGTGCTGTGTGTCCTCCCTTAGGAACTGAGACGGGGTCGGTCACGGGGGCCAGTTCTGGGGAGGCAGCGGCGCCTTTCCCGGTCTGGCGAGGAGGCGACAGCCGGCCGAGGGGAGACCGCCGCCAACGGGAGGTCGCGTGGCAGCGCCCACGCGTCCGTGCGCGCGGACACCCGTTCCTCCAAACGGAGCTTGACCGCTCCTGGGACATCCGCGGAATCCGCACTTAAAGGGCTTAACGGGCAGCGCCTCAGGGGACTGCATGCTGGAGAAAGTGTTTCCGCCACCGCCCCACCCCCCACCCCCCAAACCAGAGTTGCGGGTCCAGCTCGCGGAGGTGCGGGCGTGGGCTCCAGCGTTGCGCACCGTGAAACACACGTTCACGCAGGCTTCCTGCTGGCAGCCCCGCGTGGACGCCTCGCTTTGCAGGTCTGTCCTCTCGGGAGCGCAGACCTCGGCGTTCGAATGCGTGGCCCCCGCCCGGCAGCCCCGGGCCCCGCGGCGCAGCCGCCCGGATGCAAGTGGCGCCTGTGCGTGGGCGCACACGCGGGAGTGGCGGGACGTCCCCGAGGCTTCCTTCGCGGCCGAGACGGGGCCGGACTCCGGCGGGAGGGGGAGGGGACGTGGGAGGGGCGGGTCAGGCGGCCGCCGGCGGCTCCCCCGCTACCTGTGCGGCCCTCGACATGGCTCAGACCCCGGGGCGGGCTCTAGGGGCGCTTTCCTGGGCTGGCTGGGAGAGTTGTGACAGGAGTGCGTGTGGGAGGCTCCGCTCTCGCTGCGGTCCGCTCCGCCCGCACGCAGGGCCGGGAGGTCGCGCAGCTTCGCCGCTGCCGCTGCCCCTTTGATCCTGGCCGAAGGCGAGCGGGCCCGCGGTTGCGGGGCAGGTAAGGCCCAGGTGTCCCGGGAAGTGCGGACGCGCGGCCGGCGCGGCGAAGGCCCAGCTGAGGCTGCGGCGGCCGCCTGGGAGGCAACCTCCTTTGGCGGGGGAGCGCGGTAGCGAAGACGGGAAAATGAGTGCACCCCTCCGGGGCTTTGTTGTGCGAGGGCTCTGGCTCCGGGCTGCACGCGGGACCCGGGCTCCAGGACGCCCCTCGCCCCCACCCTGGGCATCCTTCGTGGGGCTGCCCCTTCCCCGGCTCACCCACCCCGGAGCAGCCCAATCCGCCCCGACCAGGTGGCTGGTTCTCCAGGTGTTTCCACCAGGGAGGTCCCTCGAAGTCGGAGGCAGGATTGCGTTCCTGGCCCAGACGCCTCCGGCCCCCAGCAAGACTACGTACGTGTGCGCCGCGTCTTTGAAGGTCTCCCCCTTAGAAAAACTGAAAGTAGAGAAAGAAAGGAAGCAATTTCCGAGCAGATGCGTGACCACCCCTTCTCGCACACTGCCCGGCCTCGGGCTCCGGGGTCCCGGGAGCCCCCACCCGCGTCCAGGCCCCCGGGCGGCGCGGCGCGCGAGGTATCAGCTCGGACTAGGACACTGACACGCCCGGCGCCTCCTCTTCCCCGGGTTCCCGGTATTCCGGGCCGCTCGGCACGCCCCCTCCCGTTGCCCTGCGTCCCGCGCGGCGCGCTCACCCCCGAGGGGCCCTGCAGCCTCGCCTTGCGCAGTGGGCTGCAGCCCTGCGGGGAGAGACAGTGACCCTGCTTTGCTCGGGAGGAGCCAGGCAGGCTTGGGCGGCGCGGGAGAGGGCTGGGTGCGCGTGGGGGCGCCGTGGAGGAGGGGAGGCTGCAGGAACCCCCGGGAAGGCCCCCGGGCGGTCTGACTTGTTCTCCTCTCTCCTTGTCCTCCTGTCCCCCGTTGCAGTCGCAAAGACCGCGGACCGAGACGCGCTCGGGTGGAGAATATGTGATCCCCTTGGTGTCTGTGCGGAGGACTTCGCTTCGGGGAGGGAAGAGGAGGGCTCGGCTCGCTCTCTGGAGGCTCGGCATGCGGAGTTTCGCTGAGGCGGCACCAGGGTTGTGCCAGCCCGCGCCAGAGCCAGCGGGGCCGAGGAGAGTGGGACCGAGCTCCAGGGAGCCGTGGCTTGCAGGCGGCGTGGAGAAGGACAGCGTGAGCGCGTCCACCAGCAGTACAAGTGCGTGGCGGAGACCGGGGAGGGCGCCTACTGGAAGGTGTTCAAGGCCCACTACCTCAAGAATGGAGGCCGGTTCGTGGCGCTGAAGCACAGGCAGGTGCTGACTGGCGAAGAAAACATGCCGCTCTCTATCATCCGCGAGGTGGCGGTGCTGAGGCACGTGGAGACCTTGGAGCACCCCAAGGTGGTCAGGTGAGCCTGGGGGTCCGCGCCATCAGGGGCCCGGGGAGGTGCGGGCTTCACCGGTGCCATGCAGCCAGTGCTTTCTCCTCGACCGCCCTGAGAGCCTTTCGGGGGAGGCCTCGGGGGCAGAACCAACCGACCTGAGACCCCCGCGCCAGACCCCACGCGTTTCCCTGCCTTCGGGGGATTCCCGCCCCCCCCCCCCCCAGCTACTGCAAAGGAGAGGGAGCAGGTTGTCCATGTGATAAGCGAGGAGGAGAAAACTGCTAGGGTGGAGCCTTGCACAAATGAGGTCTTTAAAAATGCAGAAACGGATAAGAATATGTTTGCTAATCACACCCAGTTTCTCTGCATTGAAGTTGCACAATGAGCATGGCTTACTGATGATCAGGGGAGTCGCCCAGTTGCAGACAGCATCCTCCCAAAGCTGTCAACCTTCTTGTCCCTGCCACTTCTCTCTGGGCTGGCATAGCCCCTGGACCACCGCTACCAAGGGCTGGGTGTCCAAGGTGGCTTTCGATTCTCAATGCTCTTTGTCCTTGCTTTTCCTGGGTGACAGGCAGGAGTGGGGGACAGCAGTCAGTCCCTGAAGTCTCTGCTGTGCAGTGACCGGTATTAAAGCTATTAAATGAAACTCTGTGTGTGTGTGTGTGTGTGTGTGTGTGTGAGAGAGAGAGAGAGAGAGAGAGAGAGAGAGAGAGAGACTGACTTAGGAGAATGGTGTTTTCTTGGTGATCCTGGAATCGCCCCTTGCGTAGTTGACTGTGTGCATGTTTGTGCCATCCTTTTCAGAGGAGCTGCATGGCTTCAGGTCACAAGGAATGCATGGAGGCAGAGCCGGTTGTGGTTTTTACTCTTCTGGTCTCTTCACATGTTGGGGGAAGGAGGTCTTGGAACCTCCTTCCCTTCTCCTTCCCCGAGGCACTGTGCTCAACGCTTATGTGCCTACTGTGTGCACTGCGGGTGCAGTGATGTAAATAAGCATGGCTAAATATTTTTGTGAAAAGTAAGCGACTCAAGAATGACCTGAAATACCAAACCCTGGACAGGCTCAGGGAGACCGGGTGGCTGCAGTCTTCCTGGGAGGTTCTGACTTGCCTCTTCTTACCCTAGGCTGGGTGATTGGTGTAGTGTTTTGTTCCCAAGACAGTGAAGATTCAGGCTGGAAGGCAGCAGAGAATCATAAATACATCAATAGGGTAGTAAATGGCTGTAAAGATAGGACTCCATTATACCTCTCCATCAGCTTGTCAGGGTGGAGGTCGAAAGATAAAGAAACTGGGAGAACAGGTGTTTTGGGAGATGGGCTTATGTATTAAAGCAACAGGTTACCTTTTCTCTGTGTTTTTGAAAAAAAAAAAATACCCCTGGAGGGTGTGTTTGTTGGTATCAGAGTGGGTATAGAGGGGACAGTTAGCTCCCTCTAACTTAGTACTTTCCCTAGGGTGTCACCTAAGCTCTTCCCACAGGGTGAATTCACCAGGATTTTTGATTTTGTCTTTTGCCTACAGAGTGTGCCATCACAGGCAACTGCCACATCTGTCCTTCCAACATGGGGGTGTTACAGAGGCACACTGGTGGTACTAACACTGTTGTTAACGAGGCAGGACTCGCTCTCCTGACGGAGGAAGCGTGCTTGCGCCCCTGTGCTGGGGCTCCTCTGTCCTACTCACAGGGTTAAACCTGCCAAGGCTGGTGTGTCTTCAGAGATTTCTCACTGAGCCACAACTAAGATTCTGCACTGTGAACATCAGGAGGATTTACTTAATGAATCAGAAGACACATTTTCTAAGACTGTCTTTACCTGTTGAGCGGTGCGGTGCCACCCACCCCTTGGAGTTGGTGAGGGTCAAGTGAGATGGTGTGTGTGAAAACACTTTGTGCATTTAGAAGCACTTCGGGCGTCTGCAGGTTGTTTGTATTCCTGAAGCTTAGTGGGACGCCTTTGCCCAGAACAGGTTCTCAGCAGGTATTAGTGAACCGGACCTTTTTTTTTTTTTTTTTTTTTTTTTTTTGTCCAAGAACGAATCATATTCAGACCCTTACATTACAGGCTTTGGAGCCAAAGAAGCTGCTTGAGTACAGTGAGCCTGTAGTTTGTCCACAAAGGCTGCCAGTCACATGCCATGAAACTCAGTGACACTTGAGGAAATTATTGATGATATCACCCTCGTGAGCTACAGATCGCTGCTCCTGTTTCATTTCCTTCCTGTTTTTTCTTCCACCTCTGCCTTGGGATGACCATTGGCTCCCATGACCACCTGGCCACACTGAGCAGTAATGGGTTTCAGAGGTGGCTACTCTGTTCAGGCAGAGTCAGGAAATAAAGGACAGGTGATGGCAGTTCTTCTTTTCCTAGAGAGAGAGAGAGAGAGAGAGAGAGAGAGAGATGCCAGAGTTTGACCCCAAGCATGTGATTTGTTGCTGCCCCCAGGATCAGCTTTACAGGCTGATGCTTGGTTCTTCAAATGTTTCTTAAAAGGGCAGATGCCTTTATAAGTGCTTCCAAGTCATAAGTAATTGATTGTAATTACAGGCCCTCCCCACAGATAGTTAAGACTCTAAGCTTGAAGGAGCATAATAAACATATTAGTTTTTTTTCCCAAAAGTTTAAGATTTAATTTTGATGGACTTGCCAGGAGCGCTGACTTGTTGCTGCTGGCACCGACACAGCCTGCGTGCATGGAGACAAGGATTGGAAGTTCTTGCTTACCTATTCTTGATGTGCCCCAGGCCCGTGCTTGATTAGCCAGTTAGTGTCCGGGGTGTAAATTTACTTCTATTTAACAGTTGCTAATCCCAAATCCTAGAGCCCTTGGCAGAGTCAGGCTTAAGCATGAAGCTGAGTTGGAGCTCCTGAGCTCCACGGATGGATTGTGTTTTAAGTCCTGCGATGGGGAGAGAGAGAGAGAGAGAGAGAGAGAGAGAGAGAGAGAGAGAGAGAACATGCTTAATCAGCAGTTTGCTTCTTCACCAGATATTTATTTAAACCCTACTGTGTGCCGGGCGCTTTCAGAGGCTGGAGGTGCAGCAATGAAGAAGTCAGCAGAAGTCTCTACACTTGTCAAGGTTATGTTGTAATGTTGTGAGCAGTTCTTTTTTTCTCTCTCTCTAAATATGCACTTGCCTTTGATTGTCTTGTTTTGCTATACTGAATTTGTAAATTCAGTTTGACAGAGCATCTTGATTGAGTAGGCAAGATAACCTGAACACCATCAGAAACAAATGTTTTGAGGGTTAAGGTTCACTTTTTTTTTTTTTTTTTTTTTTGACAGGCCGAGTGGACAGTGAGAGAGAGAGACAGAGAGAAAGGTCTTCCTTTGCCATTGATTCACCCTCCAATGGCCGCCGCGGCCGGGGCACCGCGCTGATCCAATGGCAGGAGCCAGGAGCCAGGTGCTTTTCCTGGTCTCCCATGGGGTGCAGGGCCCAAGCACTTGGGCCATCCTCCACTGCACTCCCTGGCCACAGCAGAGAGCTGGCCTGGAAGAGGGGCAACTGGGACAGAATCCGGTGCCCCAACCGGGACTAGAACCCGGTGTGCCGGTGCCGCTAGGCGGAGGATTAGCCTAGTGAGCCGCGGCACCGGCCAGGGTTAAGGTTCACTTTAGCAGTGTATAAACCAATCTGTTTAAGAAGGCATTGATGGCTGGCGCTGCAGCTCAGTAGGCTAATCCTCTGCCTTGCGGTGCCGGCACACCAGGTTCTAGCCCCGGTCGGGGTGCCGGATTCTGTCCCGGTTGCTCCTCTTCCAGGCCAGCTCTGTGCTGTGGCCAGGGAGTGCAGTGGAGGCTGACCCAAGTGCTTGGGCCCTGCACCCCATGGGAGACCAAGAGAAGCACCTGGCTCCTGCCATGGGATCAGCGCGGTGGGCTGGCGGCAGTGTGCCGGCCGCGACGGCCATTGGAGGGTGAACCATCGGCAAAAGGAAGACCTTTCTCTCTCTCTCTCTCTCTCTCTCTCTCTCTCACTGTCCACTCTGCCTGTCAACAAAAAAAAAAAAAAAAAAAGAAGGCATTGATGTGTGACTGATACATGTGACCACTGAAGCTCCATTGATCCAGCAAGCCTTTCGAGATGCTCTTTAAAAACCGTGGGGCAAGGTGCTGGGAGAGATGCCTGGGTGGATCACATCTGGTGCTGCTCCACTCAGGTACTTGGCCCTCACTGTCCCCAGGTACGTGGTAGTGTCATGTGCCCTGAGAGAGACAGTGAAGATGTATTGGCCTTGGGGATTCAATTTATTGGTGTGACAGTAATAATTCAGATTCAGTTATTGATTCTGGAAATTTGATGATCATTGCATATCCATGGATAGATCTGTGATCTCTAAATATTTAAATATGTTGAATTGATATTAGATATTAGGCTGTTTAATCACTGCTTTAGTGACAACAACAAAAAAACACCCACATAGCTCAGTGATTATTCAGGGAGAGTTTTCTGATTTTCTCTTTTAAACAGCTCAGAAATGTATAGCATAAAAGGAGAGTAAAAATTATGTTTTGCTAGAAAAATTATTCACTAACAAGGTAAAGGAAACATGATGTATTATTCAACTCAGTGTCAAGCCAAGCCTTCAGGTGGTTCTCCTTTGAATAAAAGTGTTTTATGGATGAATAATGTGTTTATTAGGACTTATTTCAATGAAAGCAGGAAAGGCAGAATTCTCTTGTTAATTCAGTATATAGGCTGGCACCACCATAGCTCAATAGGCTAATCCTCCACCTCCACCTGTGGTGCCAGCACACCAGGTTCTAGTCCCAGTTGGGGCACTGGATTCTATCCCGGTTGCTCCTCTTCCAGTACAGCTCTCTGCTGTGGCCCGGGAGTGCAGTGGAGGATGGCCCAAGTGCTTGGGCCCTGTACCCGCATGGGAGACCAGGAGAAGCACCTGGCTCCTGGCTTCGGATCAATGCGGTGCACCGGCTGCAGCGGCCATTGGGGGGTGAACCAACAGAAAAAGGAAGACCTTTCTCTCTGTCTCTCTCTCACTGTCCACTCTGCCTGTAAAAAAAAATTTTTCAGTATATTAAAGGTACATTTGTTCCTTCACCCTCTGTGCATTCCTTGAAAAGTTACCAGCAGATCTGGGTTGCTTAAGTGAAAACAGGTTTTCACAGTGGTGTTCTCCTTATTCCTTGCTCGTGCAGAAGAGCTTGATAATGGTGAATTTTTGACACTTGCAATTGTATCCTTGTACAACTATTAGACACCAGGAATTATTAGAATTTTTCTCTGCAATCAAGGAGAAAATGGTTTTTAAGAGGGAAATTTGTATGACCTTGAATATTTTGGGGAGAACTTTCCTATGGGTAGAGGCTGAAATTGTGCAACGGGTTAGGCCACTGCCTGTGATGCCGGCATCCCATATGGACACCAGTTCAAGTCCCTGCTGCCCCAGCTCTGATCTGGCTCTCTACTAATGTGTCTGGAAAATCAGTGGAAGATGGCCCAAATCCCTGGTACCTTGCCCCCCACATAGGAGAACAGGATGAAGCTCCTGGCTCCTGGCTCAGCCTGGCTTATTACTGGCTGTTGTGACCTTTGGAGAGGGAACCAGCAGGTAAAGATTCTCTCTTTCCCTCTCCTTCTCCTTCTCCTTCTCCTTCTCCTTCTCCTTCTCCTTCTCCTTCTCCCTCTCCCTCTCCCTCTCCCTCTCCCTCTCCCTCTCCCTCTCCCTGTACCCTGCCTCCCCTCCCTCCCTCTCTCCCTCTCCCTCTCTCTTTCTCTCTCTGTCTTCTCTAACTACCTTTCAAATAAATAAATCATTTTAAAAATTCAGAATTGGGTAATAATGTCTAAAACATAGGTGAAATCCTAGCCATCAGTATGTATGTACTGGTCATGTATCTGTATTCCTTGTTAAATGTAATGAAGGCGGTGGCACAGAAAGAACCTCTATATTGAAATGATCCAAAAAATGTTAGGAGGTCTGAAATTTATTTCAGAATGGGGTAACCATGCAACAACTGCTATAATTAACCATTGCTGAAGCTCTGGAAAGTCCTTGTAGTAGTCTCTTCATGAATGTATATATGATGTTTTCTGTAGTAACAAGCTTAAAAAATGTTCCTGCTCTTGAACTAAGAGTCAGAAGACTGCTTCTCTGCTGACTCCTCCACTTATGAGCTGAGTGACCTGGGGTGAGCGTCTCATGTCACTTGGCTGCTGTTTGCCCACAATAAAATAGGAATTATTACTACTCTTGGTACCTTAGAGAGTTACTGTGATCAAATGAAATTATGTGTACAAAGACCAAGTACTTCATAAGTGTAAGGTGCAATTGACAAAACAGCTAATTCCCTAAGTAGTTGATAATTTCCTGGGGGAAACAGGCTTGAGCACTGGGGTTAGTGTAACCTGGAGATCAATAGTGTGTGTGCCTTCACCTTCCTTGCATGTGAAGGTAGGAATGGAGCTAGGTCTGTCTGAAAAGCTGTGTGTTGGATTTACAGCAATTCTACAAAATGTCATCTTTCATTTGGGTTTTGGACATTGGTGTCTGGTTTACCCAGTGCTGCACCTTATTTGTTGGTAGATTAATTGGGTTAAGGTCTATGGACCAAATGTCCCTGAGAACACAATGTCAAAACTAATGATTTTATTATTTCTTTTGTATTTCACTGTTCAGGTTAACTCAAAGAGGAGTTTGAGTCTTTGCTTGGTCTTTCTTTCTCTCTCTCTCTCTCTTTTTTCTTTGACAGGTAGAGTTATAGACAATGAGGGAAAGACAGAGAGAAAGGTCTTCCTTCTCACTATGGCTGGCACTGCACCGATCTGAAGCCAGGAGTCAGGTGCTTCCTCCTGGTCTCCCATGCAGGTGCAGGGACCCAAGTACTTGGCCATCCTCTACTGCCCTCCCGGGACACAGCAGAGAGCTGGACTGGAAGAGGAGCCACTGGGACTAGTACCTGGCATCCCCACCGGGACTAGAACCCGGGGTGCTGGCACCACAAGCAGAGGATGAGCCTAGTGAGCTGCAGCACCAGCCATCTTTTTAAATTTTTTTTTTAATTTTCAACACTTAAGAATAACTGTGTATTAATTACAGAATTAAACCAGTCATATTAAGTAGAACAGACAAAAAAACTACTAAGAGGGATAATGTATTAAGTTGTTCATTAACAGTCAGGGCTATGCTGATCCAATCACCATTTCCCATAGTGTCCATTTCACTTCAGGAGGTTTCCTTTTTGGTGTTCAGTCAGTTGTCACCGATCAGGGAGAACATATGGTATTTGTCCCTTTGGGATTGGCTTATTTCACTCAGCATGATGTGTTCCAGATTCCTCCATTTTGTTGCAAATGACTGGATTTCGTTGTTTCTTACTGCAGTATAGTATTCTAAAGAGTACATATCCCATAATTTCTTTATCCAGTCTACTGTTGATGGGCATTTGGGTTGGTTCCAGGTCTTAGCTATTGTGAATTGAGCTGCAATAAACATTAGGCTGCAGACCGCTTTTTTGTTTGCCAATTTAATTTCCTTTGGGTAAATTCCAAGGAGTGGGATGGCTGGGTCGAATGGTAGGGCTATCTTCAGGTTTCTGAGGAATCTCCAGACTGACTTCCATAGTGGCTTAACCAATTTGCATTCCCACCAACAGTGGGTTAGTGTCCCTTTTTCCCCACATCCTCGCCAGCATCTGTTGTTGGTAGATTTCTGAATGTGAGCCATTCTAACCGGGGTGAGGTGAAACCTCATTGTGGTTTTGATTTGCATTTCCCTGATTGCTAATGACCTTGAACATTTTTTCATGTGCCTGTTGGCCATTTGGATTTCCTCTTTTGAAAAACGTCTATTGAGGTCCTTGGCCCATCTCTTAATTGGGTTGTTGGTTTTGTTTTTGTGGGGTTTCTTGATCTCTTTGTAGATTCTGGTTATTAACCCTTTATCAGTTGCATAGTTTGCAAATATTTTTTCCCATTCTGTCGGTTGTCTCTTCACTTTCCTGACTGTTTCTTTTTCAGTACAGAAACTTCTCAATTTGATGCAATCCCAATAGTTGATTTTGGCTTTGACTGCCTGTGCCTCCCGGGTCTTTTCCAGAAACTCTTTGCCTGTGCCAATATCTTGAAGAGTTTCTCCAATGTTCTCTAGTAACTTGATGGTGTCAGGTCGTAGATTTAGGTCTTTAATCCACGTTGAGTGGATTTTTGTGTAAGGTGTAAGGTAGGGGTCTTGCTTCATGATACTGCATGTGGAAATCTAATTTTCCCAGCACCATTTATTGAATAGACTGTCCTTGCTCCAGGGATTGGTTTTAGATCCTTGATCAAATATAAGTTGGCTGTAGATGTTTGGGTTGATTTCTGGTGTTTCAATTATGTTCCATTGGTCTATCCATCTGTTTCAGTACCAGTACCATGCTGTTTTGATTACAACTGCCCTGTAGTATGTCCTGAAATCTGGTATTGTGATGCCTCCGGCTTTGTTTTTGTTGTACAAGATTGCTTTAGCTATTCGAGGTCTCCTGTGTCTCCATATAAATTTCAGCACCAATTTTTCCAGATCTGAGAAGAAGGTCTTTGGTATCTTGATTGGTATTGCATTGAATTTATAAATTGCTTTTGGGAGAATGAACATTTTGATGATATTGATTCTTCCAATCCATGAGCATGGAAGATTCTTCCATTTCTTGGTATCCTCTTCTATTTATTTCTTTAAGGTTTTGTAATTTTCATCGTAGAGATCTTGAACGTCCCTGGTTAAGTTTATTCCAAGGTATTTGATTGTTTTTGTAGCTATTGTGAATGGGATTGATCTTAGAAGTTCTTCCTCAGCCATGGCATTGTCTGTGTATACAAAGGCTGTTGATTTTAGTGCATTGATTTTATAGCCTGCTACTTTGTCAAACTCTTCTATGAGTTCCAATAGTCTCTTAGTAGAGTTCTTTGGGTCCCCTAAATAAAGAATCATATCATCTGCAAAGAGGGATAGTTTGAGTTCTTCCTTCCCAATTTGTATCCCTTTAATTTCTTTTTCTTGCCTAATAGCTCTGGCTAGAACCTCCAGAACTATATTGAATAGCAGTGGTGAGAGTGGACATCCCTGTCTGGTACCAGATCTCAGTGGAAATGCTTCCAACTTTTCCCCATTCAATAGGATGTTGGCTGTGTGTTTTTCATAGATTGCTTTGATTGTATTGAGGAATGTTCCTTCCAAACCCAGTTTGCTTAGAGTTTTCATCATGAAAGGGTGTTGTATTTTATCAAATGCTTTCTCGGCATCTATTGAGATAATCATAGGGTTTTTCTTCTGCAGTCTGTTAATGTGGTGTATCACATTGATTGTTTTGCGAATGTTGAACCATCCCTGCATACCAGGGATAAATCCCACTTGGTCTGGGTGGATGATCTTTCTGATGTGTTGTTGCATTCTATTGGCGAGAATTTTATTGAGGATTTTTGCATCTATGTTCATCAGGGATATTGGTCTGTAATTCTCTTTCAGTGCTGCATCTTTTTCCGGCTTAGGAATTAAGGTGATGCTGGCTTCATAGAAAGAATTTGGGAGGATTCCCTCTTCTTCGATTGTTCTGAATAGTTTGAGAAGAATTGGAGTTAGTTCTTCTTTAAATGTCTGGTAGAATTCAGCAGTGAATCCATCTGGTCCTGGGCTTTTCTTTGTTGGGAGGGCCTTTATTACTGTGTCAATTTCTGTCTCAGTTATGGGTCTGTTTAGGTTTTCGATGTCTTCCTGGTTCAATTTAGGTAGGTGGCATGTGTCCAGGAATCTATCCATTTCTGATAGGTTTCCCTGTTTGCTGGCATACAAGTCCTTGTAGTAATTTCTGATGATTCTTTTTATTTCTGTGGTGTCTGTTGTTACGTTTCCTTTTTCATCTCTGATTTTATTGATTTGGGTCTTTTCTTTTTTTAGTTAGTTGGGCCAGTGGGGTGTCAATTTTGTTTATTTTTTCAAAAAACCAGCTCCTCGTTTGGCTGATTTTTTGTAATATTTTTCTTGATTCAATCCTGTTAATTTCTTCTCTGATTTTAATTATTTCTCTTCTCCTACTAGATTTGGGTCTGGTTTGCTGTAGGTTTTCTAGATCCTTGAGGTGAATTGAAAGCTCATCTATTTGGTGCCTTTCCAATTTCTTGATGTAGGCACCTATTGATATAAACTTTCCTCTTAACACTGCTTTTGCTGCGTCCCATAAGTTTTGGTATGTTGTGCTGTTATCCTCATTTACTTCCAGAAAGTTTTTGATTTCTCTTTTGATTTCTTCTATGACCCATTGTTCATTCAGGAGCATGTTGTTCAATCTCCATGTGTTTGCATATGCTCTAGGGATTCCTGAGTTGCTACTTTCCAACTTCATTCCTTTATGGTCTTAGAAGCTGCGTGGTATGATTCTAATTCTTTTGAATTTGCTGAGACTTGCTTTATGGCCTAGTATGTGGTCAATCCTAGAGAAGGTTCCATGTACTGCTGAGAAGAATATAAAATCTTTAGCTGTAGGATTGAAAGTTCTGTATATATCTGTTAGATCCATTTGGGCTATAGTGTCGTTTAAATCTACTGTATCCTTGTTGATCTTCTGTCCTATTGATCTGTCTATTTCTGAGAGTGGAGTATTGAAGTCCCCCAGTACTATTGTATTGGGGTCTAAGTCTCCCTTTAAGTCCCTTAACAAATCTTTTAAATAAACTGGTGCCCTGTAGTTAGGTGCATATACATTGATAATTGTTATATCTTCCTGTTGAATTGATCCCTTAATCATTATGTAGTGTCCCTCTTTGTCTCTCTTAATGGTTTTTGTGGTAAAATTTATGGTGTCTGATATTGAGATGGCTACGCCTGCTCTTTTTTCATTTCTGTTGGCATGGTATATCTTTTTCCAGCCTTTCACTTTCAGTCTATATGGATCTTTGTTGGAAAGATGTGTTTCTTGTAAGCAGCAAATAGATGGGTTTTGTTCCTTAACCCAATCAGCCAATCGGTGTCTTTTAACTGGACAGTTCAGGCCATTCATGTTCAATGTGACTAATGATAAGTGGTAACTTTTCCCTGCCATTTGCCAAAGATAAGTTCTAATATATGCTTTGAATTCCCTGTGATCTTTTGCTGTGAGGTTCCCTTCCTTGGTTTCCTTCCTTTACCTTCTTTCATATTGATGACCGTGTTTCTTTGTTTCTGTGTGTAACACGTCTTTAAGCATCTTTTGCAGGGCTGGACGAGTGGCAACAAATTCTTTCAATTTCTGTTTGCTATGAAAAGTCTTTATTTCACCTTCATTCACAAATGATAGCTTTGCAGGATATAATATTCTGGGCTGGCAGTTGTTCTCTCTTAGTACCTGGGCTATATCTCGCCATTCTCTCCTAGCTTGTAGAGTTTCTGATGAGAAGTCAGCTGTGAGTCTGATTGGAGATCCTCTGAGAGTAATCTGACGTTTCTCTCTTGCACATTTTAGGATCTTTTCTTTATGTTTCACTGTGGAGAGTTTAATTACAACGTGTCGTGGTGAGGATCTCTTTTGGTCATGTTTATTAGGGGTCCTGTGAACTTCATGTACTAGGATTTCTCTGTCCTTCTCCAAACCTGGGAAATTTTCTGCTAATATCTCACTAAAAAGGCCTTCTAATCCTTTCTCCCTCTCCATGCCTTCAGGAACTCCTAGAACCTGAATGTTGGGTTTTTTAATAGTATCCTGAAGATTCCTGACAATATGTTTTAGATTTCTAATTTCCTCTTCTTTTCTTTGGTCTGACTGTATCCTTTCCTGTTCTCTGTCTTCTAAGTCCGATATTCTCTCTTCTGCTTCACCCATTCTGTTTGTAAGGCTCTCTGTTGTGTTTTTCATTTGATCTATTGAATTCTTCACTTCAGTCACTATCACAGTTTCCTGTTGTACTAGTTGTTTCGTTTCATTTTGATTCCTCCTTAATATTTCATTTTCACGAGAGAGATTTTCTATCTTGTCCATTAAGGATTTCTGTAGTTCAAGAATTTGTTTTTGAGAACTTCTTAATGTTCTTATCCATTTTTTGAGATCTGCTTCTTGCATTTCTTCTGTGTCATCATCTTCATAATCTTGAATTGGGGTGTCTTTTTCATTTGAGGGCATCATGGTGACTTCCTTGTTCTTATTACCTCGGCTTTTGCGTTTGTTATTTGGCATATTGGCGATATTTGGTTTCTTCACTGTGGTGCTTTTTCTTGTTATACTATGACTCTAGATTAAGTGGACTATCTTTTTTTGATGGAGCCTTAGGGCTTGAGATGGGTGTGGCCTGAGAGCTCTGTTTGGTGTGCCAAAGGTGACATTCCCAGGTTAGGCGTGGTAAACCTCTCTCTCTCTCTCTCTCTCTTTCTTTTTTTTGATTCAAAAGGGACGTTATTCTGCACAGCTGAATGAAGTTGGAGGTAGTTAGCAGGCAAATGATATACCCACAGGAGCCAGAGATCAGAAGCTCTTTCCCAAGGACCACACAGGGAATCTGTTCTGCCCTCAGAGTGGGCTCAAATTCTCCTTCAGTCTCCCACTGGGTTGCCAAAGCTACGGAATTGTAGCGTCTCTGGAGAGTGCTCACGTGAATTTCGTGAGTTCTCTCCCCCACCATCTCGGTTTTCACAGTCTCAGTTCAGTAGCACCACAAATTTACTAAGTTCTAATCTCCTGTTAATTCGCCCCACCCAGAGTCAGGTTTTTCTGCTAGGCTCAGGGCCGGTGCAGACCTGAGGTTGCTCTGCTTATGACGTATGTCCAAGATGGCGCCTGCTCTTTGTCTTGCTCGCCCTCGCGTTCCAGCGCTGGTGTGTTGAGTCTGCCGCTGATGTCCCGAACTGTGGGCTCCCACGCTCTCCATGCAGGTCCGCTCCCCTTCCAGTGCCGATGTGTGGACTCGGAGCCCTGGACCTCCCAAGTCTCCCCGCTGTTGTCTGTGTGGCACGCACTCCCCTTCAAGCACTGGCATGCCGACCCCACGGCTTCCACGGCTCGGTCCCGCAGCTCGGCTTCCGCGGCTCGGTCCCGCGGCTCGGCTTCCGCACGGTGGGCGACCTTGTTCACCCAGTAGGTCCTCCGATTCATGGCCACTCGTTCCAGAAGAGTTTCCTCTGCAATATTTTCCTGGTTCTTTTTTCTGAGGCTACCGTAACTCCCCTTTTATTAAACTAAATTTTCCCAGACTATCAGTGCGCGCCCTCACTATTCCGCCATCTTGGCTCCGCCCATCTTTTTAAAATTTTTGAAATCTCAACAGAATTATTCACTTTTATGTCACACATTGGAAATTCCCCTTGTTTATTTTCAGAGGCTGTTCTGTGGCATGACTGCCCTCTTACATTTAAAATTTTGTCCCATGTGCTCTGTTTAACTCATTAAGAAGTTCTGTCTACAGCAAGGAAATAGTTCTCATTAAGGAGCCCTAACCTCTGCTGGATTCTCTTTTCTTTGCTTCCTTTTATTGCTAAGTGATCTCATAATTTCAGTGTTAGGCATTCCTAATGATTAGTATAAAATTTACTTTTCCTAAAGTACTTTTATTTTTAGAAGGTATAAAGGACAAAGTTGGAAACAGTAACACACTTAGCAACAGAACAAGAAAAACAAAAGACTGCATTTCAAGGACCGACTTAAACTTTAGCGTACTGGCTTATTGAAGAACTTTTTAGTGGAAACCAAGAGACTATCTGGGTAGTTTCATATTGAGAGTTTTAAATGATGCAGTATACATTCCAACCATGTAGAACCACTTAAAGAGGGTATTAAATAGCCTTGGGTAAAAATGGGATGTTTTCTTATTGAGCCATGAGAAACCAAGAGACATATTTAAAGACTGGGTTTAGGAGAGACTCCTGGAGCTAATCTGAGAGTGAAGTGCATGTATTTGTGTAAGTAAGTCCCTTAAAGATTAGAGAGCATATTTCTTGGTAATAAAACTTTCTTCCTTTACACAATAACACACTAAACATTTGTGACTTCCTGCTAGGAATTACAAATTGTTTTAAGCCCATAGGACTTAATCAGTGGTTACTTAGTTAACTAGTAGCTCATTGGACTGGAACCAGTGCCAGTGTGTTTTCCACTAAGCCAGTCAGTTTTGAAGGGACACTGTTTTAGAAGCATCACTCTAGTCCTCAAATGTAGGCTGACTCAGGATCTCAAGTGCTGCATGAGCTCAGTTGACTCAGTGATACCAATTCCAGCCCTAGAAATTGGGGCTTTTGAGACAGGTCAAGAGAAGCATCTCTGTCTTTGAAAGATGGAATAGGCTTTTATTTTTCATGTCAGTTGATATAAAATTAAAAGGTGGTGTTATCACTAGGTAAATAGAGAATGGTATAGAGATGTGTCCATGTCTCTGAAAGGACGGTTTGCTTATTAAAAAAGGAAGAAAGTGGAGGGAGATGAACTAAGTTGAGGTAAAGATGAGAGAACCTGGGGTAGCAATTAAGTTTCTTGGCAACATCAGAATCTAAAATCTGTTGAAGTAAAAGTAGGTGAAAAATGTGGCATGTCTAGAAAGCACTCCACCCACTGCTTGCTGAATGAATAAACCTAGAATGATGTTTAACTTGCTAATTTCTGCACACCTGAGAACTTGTGAGCTTTGAGGAAAAGCTAAATAAGTTAATATTTGGCATCAGTCAGTCTCTCAGCTTCTGGAAAGATCTTGGAAACTAAGAATCATCTCCCACAATTCTCCCAGTATCTATGTCTGATGCAGAGTTGTACTACAGGCTGGGGAAGGAGGGGAGGCAAGAGCAGAGGCAGGTGATTTCTAGAATGTCCTCTGGGCTCCTTGTGCTCCATGGCCTTCCCTCTCCTGGCTACCTCTCTGTAGCATCCTCTTGTCCCCCTCTGCTGGGGCTCCCTCTCACCTCCTCCTGATGTTTTCTTTCCTTTCTGTGACACTCAGCATCTCAGTGCTCTTCTGCTCTGACTGAGAGTCCAAAGTCTAAGCAGGAGACAGAAACCACACCTGTGATTTTAACAGAGAACTTAATGAAAGAATTGCTGGAGTAGAGCTTTGGTGCAGCAGTTTAAGCCATTGCTCAAGACACCTGCATTTTACTCCAGAGTGCCTGAGTTCCAGTCCCAGCACCACTTCTGATTCTAGCTCCCTGCTAACTGCACTCCAGAAGGCAGCAGGTGATGACTCAAGTACCTGGGTTCCTGATTCCCACTCTGGAGACCTGGATTGAGTTCTGGCTCCTGGCTTTGACCTGGCTCATCATTTGGGGAGGGACAAGTGGATTGGGCAATCAGTCTGTCTCTATCTTGCCTTCAAATATTAATTCACTGATTAAAAAATGTAAGCCTTTCGAACAAGAGCAAAGTTATTAGCTAGTAAGCAGGAGTGGCATAGCATACAGGAAGATGTCCCAGAGTAGGGGCCAGCACTGTGATATAGCTGGTAAAGCTGTTGTCTGCAGTGTGGGCATGCTGTATGGGCTCCAGATTGAGTCCTGGATGCTCTACATCTGGTACAGCTCTACGTTATGACCAAGGAAAACAGTGGCAGATGGCCCAAGTCCTTGGAATCAAGCACTCATCTTGGAGACCTGGAAGAAGTGCCAGGCTCTTGGTTTCAAATCAGCTCAGGTCTGGCCATTGTAGCCATTTGAGGAGTGAACCAATGGATGGAAGACTCTCTCTGTCTCTTCCTCTGCCTCTCTGTAAATATGCCTTTCAAATACATGAATAAATCCTTTTTTCAAAAAAGAAATTACCCCAGAGTAGCCAATGCAGGGAACAGCCTTGCTGGAAAGCAAACTAGAAGGAACCAGTGCCTTCTTCCTCTTCCAGCCCTGCGGTTTCCCCACCTCCACCCCTTCTGTGTGGAGCCTCACACTGAGCAAATGGCCAAGGAGCTGGTGATGCTTGCAAGGGTGGCCCCAGCTTTACAGAGCAGAGTACAGAAGGCATGGAGCAATGAGGTGGCAGCTGGGTAACTGGGCCCCTCTCACCACCAGCAGGTGCTCCTGTGACCAGGGTCATGCGACCAGCCAGCAGCTATGATGCTAAATCTCAGCCCCACAAAATTCCTTGTGCCATCCCCAGAGAGAAAGAAGCTTTCACAATCTGAGTTGCGATTGAAAATACAAAGTCTCTTCTGTCCTGCCCACCATTCTGCCATGACTACCAGATCTGGCTTCCCTCAACATGGCTTTCTCCTCCTAGTGTTAGAATACCTAAGTCTGTGTCCTAGAGATGATTTCCCCAAACCTTTCTGCTCTGCCCCCACCTCCATAACAGACTTCCTGATGGAAGGGCCTTCTACCCTCTACCTGTTGCTCCTTCCTCCCCACCAGCCTTGCATCTTGTCTTTGTATTTTGTAATTCACGTGTGCTTGGGTCAAGGGCGTGTTTCAAATTGGATCAACAATAGGAGTCTTCACCTCAGAAAAGCACACACAGATGCTGCTTTGGTACACAGTCCCTGTGATTTCTTGACACCCTCCACATCCTGGCTGTGGACCCTCCAGGGGCCAGCTATCTGGAGGGCATGGTCACTCTTGATCCAGACATCAAGATCCAAAAGTTCCCTGTCTTAATACAGCTGGCCCTGGATCACCAGCTACTGTGGAGGTTGGCTCATTCTTTGACAATGCTTTGTGTTCCTTAGATTGTTTCTTTATTATGCCAGACATTGGTGGCTTTTGTTTTTTCACTTCTAAATTTAAAAATTGTTTCTTTGAGAGGCACAGAGAGGAAACACACACACACAGATAGATTTGAGAGATCTCCCTTGCACTGCTTACTCCAAATGCCCACAATTGCTGGGGCTGGGCAGGGGCCAGAGCCAGAATCTGGCAATGCAATCTAGGTCGGTCATGTGGCTGACATGCACCGGACCACTTGACTGACTACCAGGGTACACATTAGCAAGGAGCTAGGATAGGTGGCAGAGTCAGGACTTGAACCCAGGCCAACTGACAGTGGGGGTAGTCATTTTAACCTGTTAGGAAGAACACCCAGCCTTGGTGGCTTTCACTGACCTATACGTTAATGCATTGATGTCCCAGTTTTTCAACTCTCATAAACACTGTGTGGAGGAATTATGTCTCTCCCTCCTTTCCTTTCTGTGCATCACACAGTATTTGCACTTAAAACTTTTATTTGTCTATCTTTCTATTTATTTATTTATTTGAAAGCAGAGTTACAGAGCGTGTGAGAAAGAGAGGGGGATTTAGAAAGAGAGGGAGAGAGAGAGAGAGGGAGAGATCTTTCATCTGCTGGTTCACTCCTTGAATGGCCTCAATGGCCCAAGCTGGGCCAGTCTGAAGCCAGGAGTCAGAAGCTTCTTCCTGGTCTTTCACATGGATGCAGGGGCCCAAGGACTTGGGCCATCTGCTGCTGGTTTCCCAGGTGCATTAGCAGGGAGCTGGATCAGAAGTGATGCAGCTGGAACTCCAACTGGCACCCACGTGGGATCCTGGCACTGCAGGCAGTGGTTTTACCTGCTAAGCCACAGTGTCCACTCCCTAGTATTTGCCTTCCTAATAAGAAGCAACAAATAAAACCTATTCATGAATAAGCATCCACTGAAGAATATTCCTGACCATTTATCCACATGACATGAATTTTCACACATCTTCTGTCAAGTAATCAATCTTTCTTCTTTGGAAACTATTGCACAATGCCTACTTGTGACCTTGTGACTGATCAGACCAGTGCTCATCCTAATCAGTGGTGAGTTGGTCAGTTCCATGGCATTTCAGGAAACACAAGTTGGTGCCAATCAGCATCGTGTGCAAAGTCTTTTCTCAGGCCCCAGTGGCTGAGCCAGGTGTTCATTGTCAAACCCGGGAGGCTGCACCTTGCAGGGATGACGCATCCTGGCTGGGCTTGGTGTGGCTCCTGCTGTCTGTCCCACACCTTTTCCCATCAGGACACTGGTGGTCCACAGTCTTTCCCCACCTCTCCCTGCCTGCCTTGCCTCATTCTGCATCTGAAGCTGAAGTGAAATTCAGTATCTTATCAGCGAAATGAGGACCTAATAAAGGCAAGACTCAGTTATCATTTCTTGTTAACAAGCATTAAAGTAAAATGGTACTTACTGACATATGAAGTTAAAATGAGAAAATAGGGGGAATTTTGAACACTGATATTGTCCTCTGATTACTTAACTGTGTGAGTTGGGCCTGTTTACCTCAGATTTGAGCTTCCACTTGATTCTTGTGTAGACTTAAGGAAATCATCAAAGAGTATTGTGAAGACATGTGAGACAACTTGGTTACTTGGCAGAGCAATGTGGCATGAAGGAGGGAGAAGGATGGGAACACCAGGCAGGGTCAGCCTTGGTAAATCTCTGAGTACTCTCACATGAAGGCAAAGCAGAGGACTGGGATTGAGAGGGCAGTAGGATCCAGTCTGTAGTTCATTGTAATTTTATTTTAAAAAAGCCTCTCAAACTCTTCAAATAAATAGAAAATACATTAATTCATCTAGTTCCCCTTTAACAAATGTAGTTTTAAATCTTCATCCAATGTGAGAAAGCCAATAATTCTGAATTTTGCTGTTTATATCTTCCCTAAAAAGAATTGCTCTGGATTTAAGAAATGAACTCAGACTTAATATGCCTTACTTGATTTAGGTAATTTTTTTTAAAAAAAATCTATATCATTTAGGTATTCATATTTACTGCTAGCAGTGTGTGTGTGTGTAGACAGAATAGCTCTGTCTAAAAGAATTAACACAATACCATGCTATCCATTGAACTGCCTGTTTTCAAACTGCTTTTGACTGGTATCAGGGACTCTATATTGTTCTCCACTCCCTAACTTGTTAGGGCGGTGGTTATAGCTAACCTGCTTGTGCAGAGAGTGGAGCTCTTATTTGTGAGACTGAAATCTATGTGTGTTCTGATAGTTTGTCTATGTAACCAATCCTCATTTGAAAATTTTTAAAAATGGAGACTCTAAATAAGCAACATTCTTGGGGGCTGGTACTGTGGCACAGCAGGTTAAAGCCTGGCCTGAAGTGCTGGCATTCCATATGGGTGCTGGTTCTAGTCCAGGCTCCTCCTCTTCTGATCCAGCTCTCTGCTATGACCTGGGAAAGCAGTAGAAGATAGCCCAAGTTCTTGGGCCCCTGCATCTGTGTGGGAAGACCTGGAAGAAGATCCTGGCTCCTGACTTCAGATCAGCACAGCTCCGGCCATCGCAGCCATCTTGGGAGTGAACCAGCAGCTGAAAGACGTCTCTCTCTCTCTCTCTCTCTCTCTCTCTCTCTCTCTGTCTCTACCTCTGTCTGTAAATCTTTCAAATCAAATAAATAAAATAAATCTTTAAAAAAAATAAACAACATTCTTTACAGATAAGTTCTCCCATATGTTGTCAAATTCAATTCTAACAGAATTTGATGTATTCCGTTTATTTCACTGGATGAGGACTCTGACAATGGTACTGTAGTTTTCCATACTTCACTTATCATTTACCACTATATTAACTTTCTTTTGTGAACTCACTCTGTAAGTAATTAACAATCATGAAATTAACTTTCTGTTGTGTCCTGTGAGTCCTTCCAACAAATTGATAAATCTGGCATTGTTCCCAAGGACCTTGGACACCAGTGATCAATGTGGTTTCCTATGTGAAGATTCCGAGCTGTCTAGTTCTTTCTATTAATTAGGGAAGATCCAGGAGAAGGGAAATGGACACATTTTCACAAAATGTAAAATTATTCCAAGACATGAAAAAAATTGCTTCTTATAAAGGTCACTTATCTGCCCACACTACTTCCAATCACATGGGTCTCCAAATACTGATGGCTTCTTCTCCAGATCTCTAAGAGTAAGGCTATGGAGGCCACTAAGATAGCTGTTGATGCTGGAGGCCACCACATTGATTCTGCTCATTTGTACAAAAATGAAGAGGAAGTAGGTCTGGCCATCTGAAGCAAGATTGCAGATGATTCTGTGAAGAGAGAAGACATTATACACTTCAGAAGTATAATGTATGTACAGGGCAGGTGTGATGATTAATGAAACACAATATGTGGGAATGATAATCATATAATTTGTTCAGTAGTTATTGAGGAATTGTTCTGACTGGTGTGATTTTAATCATACATTTTGGGGGCCGGCACCGTGGCTCACTTGGTTAATCCTCTGCCTGCGGCACCGGCATCCCATATGAGCGCCGGGTTCTAGTCCCGGTTGCTCCTCTTCAAGTCCAGTTCCCTGCTGTGGCCTGGGAAAGCAGTGGAGGATGGCCCAGGTGCTTGGGCCCCTGCACCCACCTGGGAGACTGGGAGGAAATTCCTGGCTCCTGGCTTCGGATCAGCATCGTTCCAGCTGTAGTGGCCATTTGTGGAGTGAACCAATGGAAGGAAAACCTTTCTCTCTGTCTCTCTCTCTCTCTCTCACTGTCTAAATCTATCTGTCAAAAAAAAAGTTGAGATTTGGAATATCTTTTTAAAAAATCATACATTTTAACATACAACATCCAGTATCATGAACAGAAAGTGAATATGGATTTCTAATGATTGCTGTCTTCAAATTTTTATCTTTTAAGTAAAGTCCCTTTACCTTTCTATTTCTCAACCCAAGCAATACAGATTATGGAACCAGATAGAACTGTAATCAAAGTATTGTGTTGCTCACTTTCTGGGTTACTTCAGTAATTTTATTTTTTTCTCACTATGAATTGCAGCTTTTATCATGAGAGAGAGTAACATAAGAGAGCTCTTCCCATGCTGAACATGACATAGACGTTGGTCTTAAATTGTGTGCACAAATATTAAAGTATTCAAAGTATTTTCCACTCAATTATAAAAACATAAGTTATGCTAATTCTCATCAAGTTTAATAGTTAACAGGTGTGGAGTTTTGAATGATGAGCCAAGACATGGCATCTTCATCTGAAGAGAGCCACTAGATGGCTCCAGCCAGCACTTTTTATTATTTAGTCTAGGGTTCAACTAGTAACATAACAAGCAGGAGTGTACAGCTGGGCTAATCATTGTAAAACAATAACAAGCAGGCACAAGCAAGTGAGGTAAACACTATATGACATATTTATGATGGGAAGCAAAAGTTCAAGTTGCTCCTGGTGGTCATGTTGTTCCTAGCTCATCTTCTATGCCCTTTGGAGTACAATAAGGAGTTTCTTTAAAGCAATATCTAGTAATAATCCAAACTGTGTGCTTTTACTGCAGCTGCATTCCATTTGGGAAGATAGGCCTTTACAAGGCTTACTTAGGCAGAAGCAGGACCACAGCCATGTCCAATGTTTAGGAAGCTATGGCTTCATGGTGAACATTTAGGCAGTAGCCACTACAAACAGGATCAGATTAGTAAATTGCTTTGAAAATCTATCGAACATAATTCAAACAATGATCATTGTCATTACTTGATAAAATTCCTCTATCCAGGAATAAGTATATTTATGAGCAATATCCAAGCAAATGCTAGAGGTCATGTAGATAGACAGGATGCAGGAAACCTGAAAAAAAGAGAATATTTTCAATCATTCCATCACTTTCTAATCAGCAGAAAAATTTGTTAGTACTACATGAGTAAACCAAGAAATTTTACTATTGTATTCATTCAACACACTTTCTATCATTTACACACTGCAGCTTTGGTCCACTTTTCATAGACCAGAAATCATCTGACCAAGTTTAGAAGATTCATTGAGAAAACTTCAACTGGACTATGTTGATTTCTGTATTATTCATTTCCTAACAGCTCTGAAAGTAGGCAGTTAACATAATGAAATTTATTTCTCTTTAGCTGCCAGCATGGCCATCATTTTCATGGGTGATTAAAGAATACTGATATAAATTTTTAGAAACTTAGTCTATACGATCTAAGATTTACTCAGACTAGTTTAAATAATGTAGTTTATTGGATCACATAAATGCAGATCCCAAGTCATGAGTACATGGACAGTTCTGAAGCAACCTTAGGAAATACATCTGTTTATAACAATCACTTTGCCACTACATTTCTCTAATTTTTTTTCTGAGCCTTTTCATTAGTGGCATAGATGGCCATGGAGCAATTACATTCTAATGGTCTTTAACATTTGATAGCTTCTCTAAATCTTTTAATGTTAGAATTATTATTAAATAGAGCCTTAATCAACCCTCTATGATTCAAGTGCTGGCCCTTTGATCAACAGGTTTTCAGGAGATGAGGAACAGCCTGCATCAAGATTACCTTATTGGTGGAGTTCAGGGTCATGTAGCTATATTGACCTTCACAGTGAGTGAAAGACATCTCTCCAGAAAAAAGCATAGAGGAACCCAAAGTTACATACATCAATAGGACACAATAGGATCTGGAAAATAATAGTTATAAGTATCTATAATAGACATAAAAGAAGAGAAAAAGTCTATACTCTAATGCCATTCTTTATTAATTCATATGCAATGCAATTTGTAATTATGTGGGATTTTGCTCTACTTCTTTCATGAAAGTTTGTTGTTCCAGTCATAAATACACCTTGGTGTCTGCCATGAGTGAGTAATTGAATTTGGTGACACCATAAAAAACAATGCCTGCTGCTATTCCAGCCTGGGGAAGGAATTATTCCAGCAGATGTACATGAAAAGGTCCTATTTGACAGTGGATATCTGTGCCACCTGGGAGGTAAGTACTTAGATGAGAGTGTGTTGAAGAAACCAGAGGAACGTCAGTTTATGTTTAAATTTGGGGTAATAGGATATGTGTTCTTGGATCTAGAAATCCATGTTATTGACAAGTGCTAATGTTCTGGAGTGGAGGGGGTAGGAAGGCAATGCTGGGATGAAACAAAAAGGAACAGAGGGAAGAATTAGTAGCGACAGGCATATTGTCTCCTCCACCTATGATAATTCCTCTAGTTTCCTAACAAGGACATAGGAATCCTTTTTGTTGCTTCCATTGTCTTCTCTTACTCTCTTTACTAGTTTTTCTCTTTATGCCAGTCAGTGTCCATTAGCTACATTAAAATTTCTTGGCAGTGTTTATTTTCAACTGTTCTCTTCCATTTATATTGATTTAGCCAAATAGGAAAATATTTCTTCACTGTGTTTCCTTCTAGGCCATGGAAAAGTGCAAGGTTGCAGGATTGGCCAAGTGCGTTGGGGTATTCAACTTCAACTCAGGCAGCTGGAGTTGATTCTGAACAAGCCTGGGCTCAATACAAGCCTTTTTGTAACCAGGTGAACATCTTCCATATCCCCTTGTGTTTTTCACTCCCTTCTGCACATACCACTACCAGGTGTCCAGTTGATCTCCACTCTTGTTCAAATTACTTTACAGAAAAAAAAAAAGATTATACAGGCAGAGCCTTTATGTAGAAGAGCATGGATGGCTGTCCAAGGTTTCTATGTTTGTAAAAGCTTAGGGAAAAAATGAGGATATTCTTGCTGAAATACATGTAAAAATATAATGTTTATGAGTGGAATTGACATTTAAGGATTTGGTAGTTGTTTATAGTTGTTTATATTGTTGTTAATATATAGATAAAATATATATTATACTCCTGAGGAACAGTGGTTTTTCTACTTACTACTTTTGAATTCTTTATTTACTGAAAGATTAAACCATGACTATAAAGTAAATTGAAAATATGCCATTGAAAAAATTAAAAGAAAAAATAACTAAGGAAGGAGGAGGGAAGGTGAGTTTAAGGGTGGGTAGAAAGTATTTTTTGTTCTTAAAACCATATATATGAAATCCATGAAATGGGTTTCCTTCATATAAATAAAAAAAAGGAAAAAGAATCTTGGGGTGGGGGGTAAAGATGATCAAGGATATATCAATCAGGAATCAAATCTCGGAAGAAGTTGAATTTTTCCAAGATCAACATAGGATGCAATGGAAGGTCACCTGGTTTGTAGATTGGCGAACAGGTTGTGGAAGGAACTGTGTATAGGAATAAAGCATGAAAGCATGGAATGGGTGATAAATAAAGACATAGTGAATGTAAGAAAGATAAATGGTATGGGTTTGCACTGTGTTCTAAAACTTGAATCTTTCCTCTTGGTATCTGCTTTCGGATGTTTTGAGCAGAGACCTAAATAAAGGAGAAAATGGAGATTATTATAATAGCTTAGGGAAGAGGGAGGAAGCTACCAATTTATGGTGATACTAGTGGTGGACAGAATCAGCCCTCAGAAAAGGATAGCAGGATTAGAGCTTATATTTTTCTGAAGCCCCTTTAAGTCAGATTCTCCTCCCTGCTTACTGCCATCAAGTCATTTAAGCACATCCGTTCTGTGCCAGGTCACTTGTTCTAACCGAGTTTCTAACAACTTGGAATCACCAAGTAAGGACCTTTAATGGGAAAATATATTATAAAGTCCATGAATTTAATATATAATTATGCAGCATTAGTTTTCAAATATAAATATCACAAAGTTAATATTTATATTAGTTTTACTCCTTTTTACTGCAAATTTTAATCTAGAATATGTGATGAAGTGATACAGATATCTCATATACTTCCTCCTGTATCTAGACTTGTTGACATTTTGTCATGTGTCCAAATTAAGTAGACACATACGCATGTATCTGCATACCAACAATTACTCTCCCTGTTATTTAACATCCAGTCCATATTAGAAATTTTTATTGTTACCTCCAAATGTCTTCTCTTTTACCTTTGACAAACTAGTAGTTTTTTCTTTTGTTTCTGTTTTTGTTTTTCATTTGGATAGGCAGGTGGACAGTGAGAGAGAGAGACAGAGAGAAAGGTCTTCCTTTGCTGTTGGTTCACCCTCCAATGGCCGCTGCAGCCAGCGCACTGCACTGATCTGAAGCCAGGAGCCAGGTGCTTCTCCTGGTCTCCCATGCGGGTGCAGGGCCCAAGGACTTGGGCCATCCTCCACTGCACTCCCGGGCCACAGCAGAGAGCTGGACTGGAAGAGGAGCAACCAGGGACAGAATCTGGTGCCCCAACTGGGACTAGAACCCAGGGTGCCAGTGCCGCAGGCAGAAGATTAGCCAAATGAGCCGCAGCACCGGCCTAAACATATATTTTCATCAAGTTTGCTAGGCAATTTTTTTTTCTGTGATAGTCTCATTGATTTTGTCAAATATTCTGGGATTCACAGATTATCTCCTTGCAATAATAGATCTTTTGCTTCTCTATTCCACATTTCTGTAAATTAGAAATTAGATATGAATGCTGTATTGTATTTAGGTTTAATATTTTGGCAAGTAATGTTCTTAGAATCCTGTATTCCTCTAACAGCACAAAATGACAACCTGTCCCATGATTAATAGTGTAACTTTTGGCCCTTAACTCAAGCTAGTAAAAGTCAGATCTCCTTTCTTCCGAAATATGTTTTTCTCCTTTGTAATTACTAGTAATCAGCTAGGTGAAAATATTCAACTAAAGATATAATATCCCATAGCAAATTTTTACATAACAGATGGGTTCTAATGAATAATGTTTGCCTTAGTTATTTCATTGGGGTTTGTAAATAATTTATTGTATTTTAGCTCTCTTTGCTGTTTTTACTTGATATTTGCACTTAGCACAACCTAGAATTTTTCCTGTAACACCAGGTTAACTATAATACCTTCCCTTTAGTTAAAGAATTCACTGTAATGGTCACCATTAGTGGGGCAAATATTTTTATGTCATCATTCTTTTTTCTTGTCTATGTATTCATTACAATGAACTCATTTTTAAAATCTATGTATTATAATTGGTTTTATTCATCATTCCTTATTCCTTATTAGGTTGAAATCTACCCAAATGTTATTAGTAAGATTCCTATGAAACTACTTTTTCATTCCTCCCAGATATTCTCTAATTACTTATTAAATTTTTTTTTTTATTTTTGGCACTGTCAGTGTTCAGGGGTCAAAGAGTACCTTCCTTGTCCCAGATCTGGAGTTTGTCATCTCTCTTTACAATGGAAAACATTGTTTGGGGACCACAATCTGATGTATAGAGTTGCTTTTTCTGAAGAATGTCATTTTTTTCAACTTTCTGAAAGACATTATATTAAATTTCTTTTCAGAATATTATTAATGATGACATTTTAAGTTATATTTCATGTTATTTTTTTCAATCCAGCTACTTTTACTTAGAATATTTCCATTCATATTAAAATTAGCATTTCAACTAATCCTATATTTTCCTACTTTGTCCATGTACAGGTGGAACATCATCCCTATCTCAACCAGAGCAAACTGCTGGATTTCTGCAAGTCAGAAGGCATTGTCTGGTTGCCTAAGTGCTCTGGGATCGCATTGAGATAAATGATGGTAAAAGGACTGAAGAGTTAAAATTGTATATGTGTGGGTGTCAAGAGTTAAGCTTAAGCTTACAGGTTTAAAAACCTTCCTGGTGCAGCTGTGAAAATAAGACAGAGTAAAGTAGCACCTTGACAGTAGGGACTCCATTTTGGAGCACTTGAGACTGCATTCTGGGAAAGCAACCCCCCCACCGTGAGACTCTGGTCTGAAACTATGATCTCAAATAGTCGGACAATAGCAGTACACTACATCACCCTTGGCAATGCACAAAAACCCCCTAGCATGATTGCTCAAGCTTAAAAGTAAAAAGGTTACACCTGGGTTACCTGGGCTAATAATAAAGATGTGATTTGTCTATGTCTTAAGATCATAATTGCTGATTGTAAGACTTTAGCAACCGCTTAACAACCGTGTATTCTCTTCCCCTTCCCGGTTTTGCGGTTTTTGCCTTTATAAACCCTAACCTTTGGTTATTCGGGGCTGCTCTGCTCATGATGATCAGACAGCCCCAGCATGCTGGATAATCAATAAAACTTCCCCGTGCTGTTTGCATAAGAGACGTGTCTCTTGGTGATGTTTTTCGGGCGGTCGACTCTCACATTTGGAGGCCCCAGCGAGATCTGGGCTGCCCGTGGACGCCTCCAACAGAAGTCTCTTGGGGTAAGTATAAAGGCGCCTAAGGTAGGGACTCAGTATATGCGCGCTTCAGGTTTCAGTTTTTCGGGTTACAGGCCTGTTTCGGTTTTGGTTTTTGGGTTGGCACGGTATGCACTGTGGCTGGCAGACGTGCCTGGAAGCCCCAGGCTACCACCTTGGAGGACCGGGAGACTGAGGACGCTCAGCGAAACTCCCATCAGAAATTCCCCTAGGCGGGAGTTTGGTGCCAACAGCGGTTACATTTTAGGTTTCAGTTTTTTTTGGGGGAATTGCTTTTCTGTCTGTAACATGGGTCAAACTGTGTCCACGCTGCTATCTCTTACTTTGGCTCACTGGCCTGATGTGTGGGCTAGGGGATCTAATCTCTCTCTTCTGATTAAGAAGGTAAAGCAGCAGTCTTTCTGTGCCTCTGAATGGCCTACTCTTGGAGTGGATTGCCCCCCCCCCCCCCCCGGAGGGCTTATTCCATTTACCACTCATTTGCTGAGTGAAAGAGGCCATTCTCCTGCCTGGCCGTCATGGGCACCTGGACCGGGATTTTGAGAAGACATCGGAGGTCAGTATTCCTTCCCTCAAGCGGGACCGGATCTGTGGAGGTGACCGTTGAGTGTCCGGCACCCCACAGCTCTCCGCGAATGCAGCTTAGCTACGGCCGAAACTCCAGAGGGATTGTAAGGAACGGGAGGGAAATTAGGAAGGGCAGTTGGCTGAGAGCCTGGAGACCCCCTGAGCTCGCTTTGGCTTCCCGGCGGCCGGACTGCGACCCGAGCACCAGGTCTCTCTCTCGGAGGGACGCCTGGTCACGCTGCCTACTGCTACGCGAGCAGGGCTTAGCTTCGGTCGAGGCTAATATTGGCCCTTCAGGTAAACTCAGACAACTAGGTTGTGGGTAACCTTGAGCAATAGGAGATTTCAAACCCCACCCAGCCCCCAGACTGGAGGAGGTCATTGCTTTCTGCCTTCCTCCTCCTGGGGGGGGGGCTCCTTCCCCCACTCTTTTGCTCTCCTCATCTCCATTCCTATACCACTGGGCAGGAGAAAGGGAGAGGGAAATTCCACAGGTCTCTCCACCTAGGAAAAAGCTGTTACCTGTTAGCTGTTAACCCTTTCCAACCTGGTAGAAAGTTTTCCGTCTTTGCAGCTTATGGTAGCTCTGGTGCGTCTTAAAGTTTTTTGTGAACTATTACTGTTGCTAAGCTTTGATTGCCTGAGGACTAAATCTGAAAAAGAGCTAAAGTTAACTATCTGTTGTAATTGACTGAGTGTCTGCAGTAGTCCTAATTAATCTGGCTTTGGTTAAATTATAGGAGGTTCCCAACACTCTTGGTAAAACAGCGCACCTACCCAACCCCACGGTTAGTCCTGCCAGGCCCTGGTGTGTGCAGTCTTCCCTGTAAATGGGGGACCACAGCCTTTCTCTGCACTCTATTCTAGTCTGTGTGGCCTGCCGCACCCAGGCAGGCATAGCCAAATATCTCTAGGCAGAGCCCCCACCCAAGGGCTGCTTTTTTCTCTCCTCTCCTGGAGGAATTTCCAATTCAATACCACTGCTGACCTTACCTAAGGGAGCCAGAACCTTAAGCCATTAACCCTTTCCAACCTGATGGGTTTTTCTCTTTGCAGCTAATAAAAACCTAAACAATGGGTTCATATGCTGATAATCAGCTCTTTTCTGTGCTGTTGTCCCTGACTCATCTGAGAGCGTTCACCTGTCTTAAAGGTTTTGCGTTTTTCTATTGCCATTATAAGTCTTGATTGAAAAAAACTACAGCGCAAAGTTTGTTTACATTGTTTATCTGTTTTTAACCTCTGAGTGATTACCCAACTGATCAAAAATGTACTAATTTTGGCTAAATGGTTTGACTCTCTGACAGCTTAAATTCTAAACCGAGTCTTCCAACTTTGGGCTTCCAGTCGGATCCCTGGAACTCTCAAAGGATGAGACTCTAAATTTGTTAAAGTAACAGCTGCTTGAGTCAATTCAGATTATATAAAATATATTAAAATATTATAAATGGTGTCAAACCTATGCTGTATTTATGTTTTTGCTTTCGAGCTAAAGTGGTCTTATAAAAATAAGAGTAAAATTCTATGTATACAAGCCTTTATGTTGTTAATTAAAGTAAGCCAATGCAGATTGGTTCAGAAAATTGAGGTAATGCAAATGCCCTTAGGTTTGCTCAGTGGCTTGCTTGCTCAGTTTTACATGTCTTTAATATGCTTTAAACTTATTTCTCTTAATGATAAAGATGTTTTCAAAGTTATAAACATGCACTAATGTTTGCTGTCCAGGAGGTGTTATCCTCCTGTTACTTAAAAACATAAAAATGTAATTTTAACTTTTATTTCAAATAATGGTGTGGTATTCATTAATAACTCAGTGTCTTAAGTCATCTAGGCATCAGTGCTAAGTAAAACTTAAAAAAATGTATTATATATACTTTTAACATCTCAAATTCGATAAAAAAAAAAAACTGTTTGAGTTTGTTAACATGTATTCTCATAGGTTGTCCATACATGACAATTCAAAGCTATGTAAAAGTAACTACAGGTATAAAGTTTCAAAAGGTATAAACAAGTCATAAAAAGTTTTAAAATGTTTACGATTTTAAAATATTGTTTACAGAGTTGAGTGCTAATGCCAAAATTACACTGACCTAAAGTTGAAGTCTGATCTTCTGTTATAACAATGGGTTTAAAAAAAAAAATGTGTACTAATATTAGTAAATATCTAAAAATGGTCTAAATCATAAATCTTAAAATCTGTTTTTGCAAAAACTGTAACGTCTATTTTAACAGTGTCTGCTTAATCGGTTACTCTGCCATTTCTAGAGTTAGGTCCTGTAAGCTCTTTTTAACTCTGTTAAATAATTTTAAATTATGTAAACTCTTATATACAAGGTTTTTTTTTTTTTTTCTGGTTTATTCGACAACAAAAAAACATAAAATTCATGTTAATCCATTGTGTACTCTACTGTCTCTGTTAAGTTATGGTTATGCGGCAGATACTAGAAAACTGGGTTCCAGAAAACCAAAAAAGCTCTAGTGTTCACAGGCTACACGGTAAATACTCGGAAGCCAAAGAATGGCAGAGACCTCTGCCACAATTTCTCCTCTAAGTCGGGCTACGCAGTAAACACTGGTTAAACTGCCAGTTAAATCTAAAAGCCCAAAAAGTCAGGCTAGAGACCCAACTTGCTGCCTCACTTCTCCTCTTTTCTCTTCCAGAAGGGAAGTTACTACTGTTCTGCAGGACTCTCCACTGTGACGTAGGGTTTGATCCCCAGACCTTATGTAAGGGATGACTGACCTTTTCTGTAATAATGCCTGGCCACAGTATAGGGCCCCAAACAACAACAACAACAACAAAAAAAAGGTTAAACTATAAAATAATGTGACAACTAGATCAATTTTTCGGTGTAAAAATTTACACTGATGACCTCAAAGTATGCAAGCAAGTCACCACAGTTGATCTTACCTAAAGGGTCTTAACTCGCAGGAAAATACTAAGTGTCAGAATTTGCCCATGACCATAATTTTTCTAGCTCACCCTGATATTAAAAAATCTCCAAAAATCAGGATTGGGTTGAGCACCCCCTTGACTGACATCATAGAGGCTGCCTCCTTGGTCTACTTTATTAGAGACCAGGAAAACGAGGAGCAAGCAAGCAGCAGAGGATAGGCAACAGACCAATCAATGGCTGCTTTACACGGTGATTGCCATCAAGGAGACCCAGCAAGGCCAGTGCACCCCAAACGGCACCTGTTGCTGATATAAGGAGCCAGGGCATTGGGCAAGCAGCTGTTGTAACAGCAAATGCCTTCTGTCAGCCCTGCCAAGAGCACGGCCACTGGATACGGAACTGCCCTGGGTGTCGAAGGACTCCTGGTTCAGAACTACAGACCCTGTGGCCCTGAGCTAAAAAGCCTTTGGCTCTGCCCAGCCTCTGCCCAGCTTCCAGCTCCAGCCACTGCTATTGAGGGGATGGCCTAGGGTCAGTGAAACACAAGTTGCCTATTTCTATCAGCCTCCTATTCAGCTCTCCTCCTAGTCCAGCCATGTAATGCAAGTCAACAGGGTGCCTCCCTTAAAGGAGATTTGCATCTCTTTCAATTCTCTTCCAGCACCCCATGGATAGGTCTGGGCCTCACACACCCAGCCAGGCCTTAAAAGTCTGTCCAATAACATTAAGCTTAGAAAGCCCTCCCTGCCAGTTCCTAAAAACAGGGCTTTCAATAACAGCTAACTCAGATAGCCCTACACCTATTTGGACAGGTCCTCACTGAGGACTTAAAGGGCCTATCTCTTAAGGGGTGTGCACAATAATCCATAATATATGTAAGTAATTCATTAGTCTGTCTTCTTTCCCAGCCTGAGACTCTAGTCTTGTACATTGGCTTAACTTCCTAGCAAAACTGGCTACTAAATATCTAATATATATATATATATATATACACACACATATAGTCTCTGGGTCAATCAGACTAGACAGACACAAACCCAAATTTGTACTTTTTCTGGAAAAAGCCAAACAGCTCCAGGACCAGGCCAAGCAGGGCTGGGATTTCTGGCCTAACATCTGATCATAAAAATCCTGGCTATTTCCTCTCCTTGGCCCACTAACTTCTGCAATCTTGATGCTTCTCTTTGGGCCGTGTGTTTTTAATGCCCTTGTTCGTTTTGTCTCTAACAGACTAAAAGCTGTTGAACTCCAAATGGTCATCAGGCAAGACTTCCAGCCCATTCCACTGGACGACTTGAGCAGCCCTCTGGACCGAGCAACACAGTCTTTCCAAGGCCACTGTTGCACACCATAAGACAGGTAGCAAGAGGAAATACCCAAATCCCCCTCGACGCCCACATGCCAGCTTCGAAGAAGTTACAGAAAACGGAACTCCATCCATAATCCCAAAGAAGAATTTTGGGTATTACCTCTTGAGGGAAAAATATTAGGCAGAAAGTCAGTTATGAGCTTATGTGTGTGTGACATAAAGGCCTAATGTGTCCAGCATATGCATCTACATCTCAGTCATCTTGACAATGTTTCACGGGCAGCCTGGCCTTTGCATCCTGCCCTGCCCCCTTCTACCTGATAACCTTCCAGGTGGAGATGCCCGCCCCTTCTGCCTGACAAATCTTCCACAATCTCCCAGATGCAGCCCAGTATCTGCATTTCAGTATTACAGAACAGGCGGGGGGTTAAATCTCATTTTCATGGGGGTGGGTTATGCGCGGCCCTAAAGAAAAAATGTTGTTTTTATGCCGACTGAACCGGGGTGGTTAGAAACTCCATGGCCAAACTCAAAAAATGACTGGAAAAATGCAACGGGAAAGGAAAACTCAACAGGGATGGTTTGAGTCATGGTTCGGCCGGTCCCCATGGCTTACTACTCTACTGTCAGCCCTAACAGGACCCTTAATTGTTCTACTCCTAATTGTAACCATAGGACCTTGTGTGTTAAATAGACTCATCACCTTCATGTGGGAACAAGTTAAAAATGTTAAACTCATGGTTGTAAGACAACAATATGTCACATTAAAAGAGACAAAAACGAATAATCTCTAAGATTAGAGATCCTCACAACAAGGAGTGGGGAATGAAGAGTTAAAATTGTATATGTGTGGGTGTCAAGAGTTAAGCTTAAGCTTACAGGTTTAAAAACCTTCCTGGTGCAGCTGTGAAAATAAGACAGAGTAAAGTAGCACCTTGACAGTAGGGACTCCATTTTGGAGCACTTGAGACTGCATTCTGGGAAAGCAACCCCCCCACCGTGAGACTCTGGTCTGAAACTATGATCTCAAATAGTCGGACAATAGCAGTACACTACATCACCCTTGGCAATGCACAAAAACCCCCTAGCATGATTGCTCAAGCTTAAAAGTAAAAAGGTTACACCTGGGTTACCTGGGCTAATAATAAAGATGTGATTTGTCTATGTCTTAAGATCATAATTGCTGATTGTAAGACTTTAGCAACCGCTTAACAACCGTGTATTCTCTTCCCCTTCCCGGTTTTGCGGTTTTTGCCTTTATAAACCCTAACCTTTGGTTATTCGGGGCTGCTCTGCTCATGATGATCAGACAGCCCCAGCATGCTGGATAATCAATAAAGCTTCCCCTTGCTGTTTGCATAAGAGATGTCTCTTGGTGACGTTTTTCGGGCGGTCGACTCTAACACAGTCAGTCACTGCTGTTGTTTTCCTTTTTTTCATATTTCTCCTTGAAATCAAGTGAAAGCTATGGGGTCTTTCTCTAGAAAAATAAACATCACAAAACCAGCTCAAATGGTTACATGAATTTCATGGGAGTTCTGGATATTGTAAAGCCATTTCACAGACTTCAACTTACAAACGCCCACTTTCAATCAGATAGTAGCTACCTTTCAAGTCACCTGTATAAGAATGTTCACAATACCCAGGTGTTCCCCTAGAGCTGTTCAGGGTCAGAGGACGGTGATGAGAAAGACACAGGACGGCGTCCGTCCGACACCGAAAGGGACGAGCCCGAGTTCCTAGTTTTCTCTTTCCCGCTGAGGCTGGAAGCAAAGGACTTTGAGATGGCAGAGGTGTGAGGTGTAGCACTGTGGGTCCCAGAACCGAAGGACAGCCACCAGGCAGATCCACCCGACTCACTGGGCTGTGGCATGATGGAGGAGCGATGGTGATGGAGGAGGAAGGGACATTGCTGGAATTCACGGAGAAGTCAGCCAGCGTTGCTTAACCCAACTAACACGAGCCCTCTATGGATCCAGAACTGCAGGTAACTGGAGTTAATCTGGACCATATCCATAGGTAGTAAAATCTGTATATTAATAAGAAGAGGCTTGTAAAATGCTTGTTCAAAGGTCTCCCCATATCTCACTGTGAGATTTCACAACTTTGTGAGATTGGCAGGCAAGGATTATCACACCTCTATTAGAGCCAAGTGAAACTCAAAACAGGCAGGTGCCTTGTCCAAGCATAGTTCTTTTTCTGAGAAAACTTTTAAAATCTGACCTTTCCATCCATTAATTCTAAACTAGTTCCGTGAAAGATCTGAGGTGGTCCTATTTTAGTTAAATCCTATATTTTAATGGTATCAGCTAAAGTAGATGCTACATAGCGAAAATATGAAAACTTTCTGAAAGTTAAAACTGCTGGATGGTTTCAACTGAAATATCACCCACACCTCTTTATTATGATGAGATTATAACGCAGGGAAGTATCTAGACATATGCGCAGCTGCATGGATAATCATGAGGCAAACAGACACAGTTACTCTCTGGGTCGGTGAGGAAAACCTCACCAGCACTGCAGACGCAACCCTCCTGCCACAGAGTCACTATCAATGCAACGCGCAGGTTTTTTTGTTTTGCTTTGTTTTGTTTTGGTCAGAACACAGCCTGCCCGTGACAGTGACCTGGACTGGATAGAAGAATGAAAAATGAAAACTGCATTTCAGCAGCTTTGAATTAGCAAGTGATTTGCCTTAGAGAACCAATTTCCACTTGTCAAAGCAAAGAATTCCTTCAAGGAGAAGGACGGTGGTGAAGGTACTGATGCCCTCGGAAGGAGAAGAAGGAGCCGGCATTCTTGTTACTGACATTATTATTATTATTATTACCCACCACTACTACAGGGCATCATTCAGATCTGAATAACTACTCGATGGAGATGCCACAATAAAGCCAAAATTAAACCACTTAGAGCATCATACCGCAAATTTCCAAAAGAATAAATTTTCTCTATGTATTTGCGTCTATTGATTAAATCCAAAATGACAGTGGCCTAATGAAGCAGTAGGCTAGTTTCTCTGAGATAAACACACCCAAGGGTAGACTCTTGACAGCTGCGGGGATGCGGGCCTGACACCAGGCTCCTGCCGCTGCTCTACCCTGAGCCCGTGGCTTCCCCTCTGGTGCGAGAAGGCTGCTCAAGCTCCGGCTGCCACGTTCACATTGCAGCTGGGATGGAGGAGGGAAGCGGAGCAGCCCTTTCCCTTTGCGGCTCTTGCCTGGAAGTTCTGCCCACCACTTCTGCTTATCTCCCGTTGGGCACACATCACCCGGCTGCAGGGGAAATGTGGAAATGAACCTTCTTCTGAACAGAGGGACTCCAGTGAAAATGGAGTCTACTAAGAAAGGAAAGGAGAAGGACACCACGAGGAGGCCTCTTGTGACAGGGCTTTGGTATTTGGTTCCACAGGTAAATTTACTCACCATGTAAACGGGTCACTATTCCTTCCAACATGTAAGGACTTCCACACAGAAAATCATCACAAATGTGTTTTAGAATTGCGAAAATGAAATCTAACTTTAAAATACGGATTTCGGGTGGCCTGTCTTTTGGACATAGCTGATGAACATTTCTTTCTCCAGCAGGCTGCGTGGTGATGAAGGAATGCCAGCCGGATGGAAAACACTAGAGCAGGGAACAACTGGGTACGGCCACGCGGGCGACCACACGCCGCCTGGCCGGCAGACAAGGTGTCGTCTAGACGTGCAGCCCTGCCTGCGGAGTCATGTGCCCTTGCTGGACTGGGTGCAGGGGCATGCACCTGCCGCTGAGTGCCACGTGGGCCCCCTGCTGCAGTGCTCTCGATGCGGGGGCCTTAAAGCACAGGCCATGGGGAGGCATCAAAGGGGTTCCTGTAAAAGCCATGTCGTCCGCAAACAATCATGAGACTTGATAAATGTCAGACCACTGGATAGCTACATGAGTGGATTTGTAATATTTCCTCAAAAAACTAGGTACTTGGCAATTCTATTGCACACAAATTAAACCACAGCCTGTGTGACTCCCTTGGTCTATCTTGTGGAATTCAGACTATGAACAGAATACTGACTGTGGAAGGTTTGATAGAAGTAGGTTCCATGACATAAGAGACAGGGTTATCTCTGGCCATTGCCGCCATTTGGGGAGTGAACTAGCAGGTGGGAGACCTTTGTATCTGTCTCTCCCTCTCTCTGTTTGTAACTCTACCTCTCACATAAATATATAAAATCTTTTAAAAAAATAAAAACCCACCCTTTCAAAAATATTTCATTTATCTATTTTTATTTATGAAAGGCAGAGAAAGAGAGTCAGACGGAGATTTCCCATGTGCTGGTTCACTCCCAAAATGCCCTTCACAGCTGCGGTTGGGCCAGGCCAAAGGCAGGAGCCTGAAACTCTGTCTGGGTCTCCTGCTTAAGTAGTGGGGACCCAATTGCTTGAGCCATTGGCTGCTGCCTCCCACGGCGTGCTACGCAGGACAGTGGGATAGAAGCAGAACTGCTACTCACACCCAGGCCCTGTAATATAGGATGGAAGCGTCTTAACCACTAAGTCAGCCAGCTGCCTCCACCACACTTTCTACAAGCGCATTTTACTTTAACAAAGACCTCAAAGTAGGTGCCATCTCTCTACAATTCAGAATAAAAGGGCCCCAAGAAAACACTTGCCGCCTTCTGTTCGGATTCAGAGACAGATAAATAGCTGAAAGGTGATACAGAAGCCTTTGAAGAAGTGATAGGCCGCTGGGGGAGCTGAAGAGTGTGCATAGCCTGCCTGGTGACACCATCCACTGGCTAAACAACTTGAAGACTGAGACACTCCCGCAGGAGGCAGTCACACTCACTTGTCCTCCTCCTGCCATACTGGGACTGCAGAGTGGCATGCTGGCCCAGGATGTGACAGGGATGGGGCATTGGGACAGGAGGACACAAGTGGGACAGCAGGGAATAAGGAGGAAGAATCACAGGCAGGAAGACAGCTAAAGAGCTGGTTTCTTCTCCAAACTCTCTTGGAGAAATGTTGCTGGTGTATGTAGTTTCTAGTATAAAAACAAGCAGCCCTTCACTGCAAGAGAGAAATTGCAGCATCTTGTAAAAAGCTGATAAAATTATGGGAAAAAATCAAAATAAGAAAGCTTTTCTACCAAAAATGCTGCTTGCCCATGGGGCAGGCATGAGGTGCAATGATTAAGCTACTATTTGAGACACCTGAATCTCATATGGGAGTGCCTGTTTCACGCCCCAGCTACTCCGCTTCTGATCCAGCTCCCTGCTAATGCACACCCAGGGAGCTGGGCAGGTGTTGGCTCAAGTATCTGGGTTCCTGACATCCATGTGGGAGACGGTAGCTTTGACTTGGCCCAGCCCAAGCTGTTGCAGGCATTTAGGGGAGTGAACCAGCAGAAGGAAGATTCATTCATTTTCTCTCTCTCTCTTTCTGCTTTGCATATGGGAAGAAAAAAAATTCATAAGGTTTCTTTCCCTGGACTCCATGTTTTGTACAGCACATGTCCTGTTTTGCAAAAAGTCTGCAGAGACTTTGTCCTGAAAAGTAATCTGGATAAAACAGGCCTGGGCCGCTGCTAGGGCAGTTCTGCCGCTCTCTGGTGGAGCAGAGTTGTTCCGTACATCAATCAGTTGGGTGACCCGTGCTCCTGTTTGGGGCTAACTTCCTGGTACAAGACTGCCAGGGCCTCCTCCTCGTCTGTCCAGCCTGCTCTTCTGTGATACATCCACGGCTGCAAAAGAAGGCCTAACATGGGGCCCCAGAAGCAGTGCTCCCCCAGTCTAGATCCTCAGTGAGTGAACACCCATGTGCTCAAGCAAACACTCACACCATACAGATGATGTTGACGTTGAGGCTTTGTGAGAAGGGGTGAGCTGCGCTGTATGTCGGGTTATCCATCTCCCTTGAGACATACAGTCACACTGGATTTTATGTATGTGGATAATAACTCCTCAGAGTGTCCAAAACCATTTCTAAAGTGTAAAGCTCTGTGGCATTACGTTCATTCCTAGCTGTGCCATCACCACCACCACCCTCCAGAACTTCTTCCATCAAACTGAAACACTGTACTCAGGGCAAGAGCTCACCCTTAGCCACACTTTCCCCAGTCCTGGTAACCAGTCTACTTTCTGTCTCCAAGAATTTGACTTCATGGAACTAAAACCACACATTTGTAGCCTAAGATCTTTAAGGTTCATCCGTGCTGTAGTATGTCTCAAAATTTCCTTCCTTGAGGGGCCAGTGCTGTGGCACAGTGTGTTAAGCCACTGCCTGCGATGCCAGCATCCCATATAAGCATTGGTTCGAGTCCCAGCTGCTTTGCTTCTGACACAGCTCCCTGCTAGTGCATCTGGGAAAGCAGTGGAAGACCGCCCAAATGCTTGGGCCCCTGCCACCCATGTGGGAGACCTGGAAGAAGCTCCTGGTTCCTGGTTTGGGCCTGGCCCAGCCTTGGCCATTGCAACCATTTGGGGAGTGGACCAGCGGATGGAAGATCACTTGCTCTCTCTCTCCATGTAACTCTTTCAAATCAATCAATCAATCAATCAATCTTAAAAAATTCCTCCCTTCAAATAAGCCTTTAGCCTAGCAGTTAAAAACACCCGAACCCTACATCAGAGTATCTGAGATCAGTTCCTGGCTCTGGCTCCTGACTTCAGTTGGCTTTCTGCCAGTGTGGACCCTCAGAGGCAGCTGTGGTGGCTTGAGTAATCGGATAGCCTTTAGCCTAGCAGTTAAAAACACCCGAACCCTACATCAGAGTATCTGAGATCAGTTCCTGGCTCTGGCTCCTGACTTCAGTTGGCTTTCTGCCAGTGTGGACCCTCAGAGGCAGCTGTGGTGGCTTGAGTAATCGGATCCTTCCCATCCACACGGGAGACCTGGATGTATTCCAGGCTCCTGGCTTTGGTCCCAGCCTAGCGCTAGACGTTGCAGACACATGGGGGTTAAACCAGTGGGTGAGAGCTTTCTGTCTGTCTCTCTCTGTCTGCTTCTCTGCCTCTCGAATAATTTTAAAATCACTTTTAAAAATAATGAATAATATTCTATTCCACATATAAACCATATTTTATTTATCTATTGTGGGGAGCAACTGGGAGCAACTCGGACTAGACTAAGTTACTGGAATTAAGACTTATTCTATGCATCTGCTCTCCCACAATATGGCACTGGGAGAGGAGGAAACAGCTTCTACACAGCTGCCTCCAGTTCAACCAATAAACTGTAGGACCTGCTCCTGATTGGAGGAGGGCAGCGTACTCGGCGTGTGGGTAGCAGAGTTGGGATTGGTGGAAGAGGACTATAAAGGAGGAGAGAGACAACATGCACCAGGAACACCTGAGGAACATCTGAGCAGCCCCCAAGAGAGCCTGCCCGCGGTGTGCCGCTCCCCTGCGGCAGTGGGGAAAGTGGCAGGGGGAGCCGCCCTTCCATGGAGGTGGAAGGGACGGTAGCCAACCCGGGAAGAACCAGCAGCAAACCCGGGGAGGGCCGAGCAGACAAAAGAACAGTGCAGGGTCCTGTGTCGTTCCTCCACGAAGACGGGGAGCGACATCTATCAATAGACACTTAGGTTGCTTCCACCTTTTGGCTATGGTGAATAATGCTATGAACACTGGTGTATAACAGTCTGTCTGCGTTCCTGCTTTCTTTTGTGGAATTACTAGTTATATGGCAAATCGCTTTTTACTTTTTTGAGGAACTGACAAACTGCTTTCCACAAAAGCTGAACCATCTTTACCTCCCTATTAGCAGTGCAGGAGGGTTCCAAGTCCCCCATATCCTTAACCAGCACTGATTTTCTGTTTCGCTTTTTCTTTTTTTAAATAATTGAGGCCTTGGTTCTTGTACTAATTGCCCCAAGTATACCTTTTATTTTTTTATTTTATTTTATTTTTTGACAGGCAGAGTGGACAGTGAAAGAGAAAGACAGAGAGAAAGGTCTCCTTTGCTGTTGGTTCGCCCTCCAATGGCCGCCGCAGCCAGCGCGTTGCGGCCGGTGCACCGCGCTGATCCGAAGGCAGGAGCCAGGTGCTTTTCCTGGTCTCCCATGGGGTGCAGGGCCCAAGCACTTGGGCCATCCTCCACTGCACTCCCTGGCCACAGCAGAGAGCTGGCCTGGAAGAGGGGCAACCGGGACAGAATCCGGCGCCCCGACCGGGACTAGAACCCGGTGTGCCGGCGCCGCAAGGCGGAGGATTAGCCTATTGAGCCACGGCGCCGGCACCTTTTATTTTTTTAAGATTTATTTATTTATTTTGAAAGGCAGAGTTAGGGGGTGGGGGTGGGGCAGAGACAGAGAATCTTCCATCTGCTGGGTCACTTCCCAAAGGGTGGCAGTGGCCAGAGCTGGGCCAGGCCAAAGCCAAGAACCAAGAGCTTCATCTGGGTCTCCCATGTGGGTGGCAGAGGCCCAAACACTTGGGATCAGAAGCAGAGCAGCTGGGTCTTGAACCGGCACCCATATGCGATGCTGGCGCCTGCTAAGCCACAATGCTGGCCCCTTGCTTTTTGTTTTTAACAGCAATCCTAATGAATGTGATGCAGTATCTTCTTGTTACGGCCTATTTGGAGACATTCTTCGCAAAAGCATCTATTCAGAGTCTTTCACCCATTTTTCAATTGAGTTGTTACTTTTCTGGTTTGTTGAGTGGTAGAGAATTCTTCATGCACTCTGCACATCGGTCCCTTAGCAGATATATGCACAGATATATGTTTGAAGAGGGGAAGCAAGTCTGCAATGATGGCTGAGGGGCAGCGGAAGGCACAGGGAGGCACACACTCTAGTGTGAGTGACAAGGGACAAGTGACAAGTGGGGGAGGAGCAAGTAGAGAGCTGAGAGCCCCTCAGATGGCCAGCCAAAGGTATTGTTTTGTTTTTTTACTTCTAGGCAGAGTTGGCTCTACCCCTCACCTTTTACCACTTGGAGTTACCTCAAGTTTTGCCCCATTTTTCTCACATCAGACACCCCAGACAGATGACATGCTTTACAGAAAAGTTTCTTTAACTTCCTGCACTGACCAATTCCTGCTATATTTTTATGCCCAACTTGTTTTCACTGCTTTTCTTTAAATCATTTCAATGTTGGAAATCCAATTTATTTAAAAAAGAAATTTTAAAGTGGGTATTAGAAGTGGAAAACTGGAACCAGTGTCGCTGTAGGCATAGCAGATGACAAACACCAGTCACTCCTTTGTCATCCAGGACAGCCCCGGCTGTGGTCCTAGATAAGCAAGTCCTCTCGCTATCGGGGAGCCCAGTTATGCGTGCTGCTCTGCTCAGCTGGGTCCATCTGTGGAGCAGAGGTGCTGCTCCATGGGAAGCTCACACCTGTGCACGGGTTTGTACCAGGAGCAGAGACGGGCTGATGAGGGTAGGGTACCCTATCAACTGTCCTTTCACCGCACGCTTTGGCAGACTTTGCTATAGCCGAGAACACACTGCCTGAGATTTTATTCTGAGATTCCCACAGAGCCCAGTCTGTGTGTGTGAGTGACTGGAAACAGGGACAGAGCTGAACTAACCTAGCTATCGGTGGTCTGGAGGTAACCCTTTACTTCAGCACTTCTTTTTTTTAAATTTTATTTATTTATTTACTTATTTTTATTTTTTACAGGCAGAGTGGACAGTGAGAGAGAGAAACAGAGAGAAAGGTCTTCCTTTTGCCATTGGTTCACCCTCTAATGGCTGCCACGGCTGGTGCGCTGCAGCCAGTGCACCGTGCTGATCTGAAGGCAGGAGCCAGGTGCTTATCCTGGTCTCCCATGCGGGTGCAGGGCCCAAGCACTTGGGCCATCCTCCACTGCACTCCCAGGCCATAGCAGAGAGCTGGCCTGGAAGAGGAGCAACCAGGACAGAATCCAGCGCCCCGACCGGGACTAGAACCTGGTGTGCTGGCGCCGCTAGGAGGAGGATTAGCCTAATGAGCCGCGGCGCCGGCCTATTTATTTATTTATTTGTTGACAGGCAGAGTGGACAGTGAGAGAGAGAGAGAGACAGAGAGAAAGGTCTTTCTTTTCTGTTGGTTCACCCCCAGTGGCTGCTGCAGCCGGCACACCGCGCTGATCCGAAGACAGGAGCCAGGTGCTTCTCCTGGTCTCCCATGCGGGTGCAGGACCCAAGGACCTGGGCCATCCTCCACTGCACTCCCGGGCCACAGCAGAGAGCTGGCCTGGAAGAGGGACAACTGGGACAGAATCTGGCGCCCTGACCGGGACTAGAACCCGGTGTTCCGGCGCCACAGGCGGAGGATTAGCTTAGTGAGCCGCGGCGCTGGTCTCATTCACCTATACTTTAATAATTTCATTTTTTTTTAAAAATTTAGATATTTTATACAGGTAGGAAGACAGACATAAGAATCTGAACTTGGAGAGACATTAAGGTTACATATAAGTTTGGGAGCTGTCAGCTAAAGGATAGATTTGAAAGCCATGAAGCTGGGTAAGAGCCATCCAGTGCTCTGGTGGAGACAAACTGAGCCCTGGGGTACTCTGGGGTGAAGAGATCCGGGAGAAGAATCTGAGCAGGAAGGAAGAATCCAGGGATGGAGGGAGAAGGCACAGCGTAGAGATCTGGAAATCAAGTGCAGAGAGTTTATCAAGGAGGAGAAGTGATTCACTTTGTCCAATGTTGCTGCGGGACAAATGACATGGAGACTGAAGGCCGACTGCTGGGATGAGCATACAGAAGCTGGTAGTGATCTTAACAACGGTGCTTGCTTTGGTGGTAGGAGAGAGAGCCTGATGAGAATGTGTCCAGGTAGGAATTAAAAAGATGGAATGTGGAGCAGCAAGTATCAACTGCTATGTCAGGGTTCTGTATTGCAAAGCGGAACCAACAGGGCAGACTGGCATGGGAAGAGGTTTCGAGAGGTTTTTGGTTTGTTTTTTAAAGATGACAGAAATAATAATGCTCAAACGCTGGTGGAAATACTCTAATTTGGGGGCCGGCTCTGTGGTGTAGTGGGTAAAAGCCGCTGCCTGCAGCGCTGACATCCCATATGGGCGCTGTTTCAAGTCCCGGCTGCTCCACTTCCGATCCAGCTCTCTGTTATGGCCTAGAAAGCAGTAGAAGATGGCCCAAGTGCTTGGGCCCCTGAACCTGCGTGGGAGACCTAGAAGAAGCTCCAGGCTCCTGGCTTCAGATCAGTGCATCTCTGGCTGTTGAGGCTATCTGGAGAGTGAACCAGCAGTTGGGAGACCTCTCTCTCTCTCTGCCTCTGCTTCTCTATGATTCTGCCTTTCGAATAAAAAAAAATACTCTAATTTGGAGCCCAAAACTGATTAATGTAGGAGAGGAAAGGGGGAAGGACCGTGTCAATATTGAGTAGATCAGAGGGAAAGAGATCTAGATCTACACAGGAATCAGCAGTTTTTGGCAAAGGATCAGACAGTGAGTATTTGTGGCTCTGTGAGCCACACATTGTCTCTGGTACATATTTTTCTCTCCAGCCATCTAAAAAATATGATAACCATTCTTAGCTCATGGGTTGTATGAAACAGTGACAGGATTTAGTTCAAGGGCCACAGGCAGGTAGCAGGCCTCTGAGGTACTACACAAGAAGGGAGGCTGGTTTGAGACAGCGGCAGGGAGAGCATTCACAGTTGGTGTGTGCTAGGTAGTGAGCCGACAAGGAGACTGTGAGTGCGGAAGCGAATCCGGAGACAGAGGAGAGGCAGGAGGTCTCTTCTGATTGTTTCGTTTTGTCCAGGAAACAGAAAAAAAAACATGGAGGGCAAGATTTAAAGTAGAAAATGTTGGGTATTTTGAGAGGCTAACAGATGAGACAGTCTAAAGAAAGGGGGTAAAGGGGAGAGCTGTGTCTGAATGTTTGTGTTTGGTATGTTGAACTCTTAACTCCCAAGGTGGTGGTAATTAGAAGGTAAGGCCTTTGGGAAGAGATTAGGCCCTGAGACTGGACCAGTCATGACCGGGATTAGTGCCCTTATAAAAGAGGTCCAAGAGAAATCCCTCATCCCGTCCAGCGTGTGGGGACACCGTGAGAAGGTGGCATTTATGGATCAGAAAGTGGGTCCTCATGAGATAGCCAAGCTGTTGGCTCCTTGTTCATGGACTTCCCAATCTCCAGAACTATAAGAAATAAAGCTCAGGGGCCGGTGCTGTGGTGTAGCGGGGGAAGCCGCCACCTGCAGTGCCAGCATCCCATATGGGCACTGGTTCAGGTCCCGGCTGCTCCACTTCTGATCCAGCTCCCTGCTAATATGCCTGGGAAAGCAGAGGAAGATGGCCCAATCCTTGGGCCCTTGCACCCATGTGGGAGACCAGAAGAAGCTCCAGGCTCCTGGCCTAGGATCAGCCCAGCTCTGGCCGTTGTGGCCATTTGGGGAGTGAACCAGAGGATGGAAGACTCTCTGACTCACTCTCTCTCTCTCTCTATCTCTCCTTTGCTTCTCTGTAACTTGGCCTTTCAAATAAATAATTTTTAAAGATTTATTTATTTATTTGAAAGGCAGAGTTACACAGAGAGAGGAGAGGCAGAGAGAGAGAAAGAGAGAGCGAGAAACAGAGAGAAAGAGGTCTTCCATCTGCTGGTTCACTCCCCAGATCTCTGCAATGGCCAGAGCTGTGCTGATTTGAAGCCAGGAGCCAGGAGCCTCCTCTGGGTCTCCCACACGGGTGCAGGGGCCCAAGCACCTGGGCCATCTTGTACTGCTTTCCCAGGCCATAGCAGAGAGCTGGATTAGAAGAGGAGCAGCCAGGACTAGAACCGGCACCCACATGGGATGTTGTGTCACAGTGCCAGACCCTCAAATAAATATTTTTTTTTAAAAAGAAATAAATCTCTGTTGTTTACAAGCTACCCAGTTTGTGGATATTTTACTGTAGTGACCTAAATGGATGAAAACAGCAAGAGTGAATAAACTTGAAGAAAAACTAGAAATTGATTGGCAGCATTTTTAGGTCACATTAAGTTTCTGTTGATGAATTTAAAGTGAGACCCTCACATGTTTCTGAGTCACATTCCACTACAAGAGGAGCAGGAGTGAACATATGAACATTGGTTAGAGTCCTGATTTTGCTGGAAGGATAAACTGAGAAAGGAAATCAAGAGAGTATTCAGGGGCTGGCATTGTGGTGTAGTGGATAAAATCACCAGCCATATGGGATGCTGGTTCCAGTCCTAGCTGCTCCAATTCTGATCCAACTCCCTGCTAATGTGTCTGGGAAAGAAACAGAGAATGGGCCCCTGCATGCTGTGGGAGACAAGGAGGAAGCACCTGGCTTCCGGCTTCAGCCTGGTTCAGCTTTGGCTGTTGTGGCCATTTGGGGAGTGAATCAGAGGATGGAAGATCTCTATACCTCTCCCTTTCTATAAAATAAATAAATGAATCTTTAAAAAAAGAAAGAAAAAAGAAATGTTTCTCATTAGGCTGCTCTCAGCGAACAGTTAAGAGGTCATTGTATAGACAGAAGATGGTGTCTTAGATGAGACTGGTAGCAGATCAGAGCAACTGGAATAGTGAGCACTACTTAGGAAGTAAAATCAATGGACTCAGCTCTCTGCTGTGGCCCTGGAAGGCAGTGGAGGATGGCGCAAGTGCTTGGGCCCTACACCCCTGTGGGAGACCAGGAGGAAGCACCTGGCTCCTGGCTTCAGATTGGCGCGGCGGGCTGGCTGTAGTGGCCATTTGGGGGGTGAACCAACAGAAGGAAGACCTTTCTCTCTGTCTCTCTCTCACTGTCTAACTCTGCCTGTCAAAAAAAAAAAAAAAATCTATGGACTCTAATGATGAATGGGATAAGGTGTGTAAAGCAGAAGCAACAAGGATGATGTCTACAGTTCTGCAATGTTGGCAACCACCGTTACCTAAATGTGACCACTTTGATCACTCAAAAAACAAACACCATATTCATTCAGCAGTAGCCCCTCATTCCTGTCTCTCCACAGCCACTGGAAACCACGAATCTGCTTTCTGTCTGTAGCTTTGACTACTTTAGCCATTTCATGTAAATGGAATCTCCCACCCTGTGGCTTTTAAGTGTCTGGCTTCTTTCACTTGGCAGGTTTTCAAGCCTGATCCACGTTGTAGCATGTATCAGCACTTCACTGTTATTTATGGCTAAGTAATATTCCACTGTATGCATATACCATGATTTGATTACTCATTCACCTCTTGATGGGACATTTATGCTGTTTCTACTTTTTAGCTACTATGAATAATACCACTATAAGTATTCACATGCCAGTTTTTGTTTGAATATATTTTCTATTCTCTTCAGTATACATTTAAGAGATCTGCTGTGACATACTGCAATTCTCTGAAATTCTGAGGAACTTCCAGAGTGGTCTGCATAGCCACTGCATCTTTTTACTCTCTCACTAGCAATTTATGAGACTTCCAGTATTCCACATCTACCAACACTTTTAATTGATAGTCATCCTAGTAAGTGTGAAGTGGTTTCTCGTTGTGGTTTTGATTTGCATTTCCCCAACCAGCAATGATGATGAGCATCTTTTCTTGTATCTGTTAGCCATTAGAATATTTTCTGGGGGTAGGCCGGCATTTTGACAGAGTTAAGCCACTGCTTGTGACACTGGCATCATTTGAGCCCTGGAACCTGGCTGCTCTGCTTCTGATCCAACTTCCTGATAATGTATGAGGGAAGGCAGCAGAAGACAGCTCAAGTGCTGGGGTCCCTGCCACACACATGTGAGACCAGGATGCAGTTCTTGGTTCCTGGCTTCAGCCAAGCCCAGTCCTAACTGTTGTGGCCATTTGGGGACTGCAACTGCAGATGGAAGATATTTTTCTTCTCTCTCTGTAGCTCTTCCTTTCAAATAAATGAATCTTTAAAAAAAATTTCTGGGGGGCCAGCACTGTGATGTAACAGGTAAAGCTGACACATGCGGTGCTGGCATCCCATATGGGCGGTGGTTTGAAATCTGGCTGCTCCACTTCTGATCCAGCTCTCTGCTGTGGCCTGGGAAAGCAGTAGAAGATGGCCCAAGTCCTTGGGCCCCTGCACCTGCATGAGAGACCTGGAAGAAGCTTCTGGCTCCTGCCTCCGGGCTTCGGATCTGGTGCAGCTCCAGCCATTGCGGTCAACTGGGGAGTGAACCAGCGAATGGAAGACCTCTCTCTCTCTCTGTCTTTCCTTCTCTCTGTGTGTAACTGACTTTCAAATAAATAAATAAATCTTTAAAAAAACTTTGCAGAGAAAAATATGTTCAAGTCGTTTGTTCATTTCTTTTTAAAAATTTATTTTATTTATTTGACAGGCAGAGTTACAGAGAGGTAGAGACAGAGAGAGAGGTCTTCCATCTGCTGGTTCACTCCCCAGATGGCCGTAACAGAGCTGTGCCGATCTGAAGCCAGGAGCCAGGAGCTTTCTCCGGGTCTCCCATGTGGGTGCAGGGGCCCAAGGACTTGGGCCATCCTCCACTGCTTTCTCAGGCCACAGCAGAGAGCTGGATTGGAAGAGGAGCAGGCGGTACTAGAACCAGCTTCATATGGGATGCCGGTGCCCCAGGCCAGGGCGTTAATCTGCTGAGCCACAGCACCAGCCCCTTGTTCATTTTTTTTTTTAAAGATTTATTTATTTATTTGAAAGGCAGAGTTACAGAGCAGAGGCAGAGAGAAAGAGGAAGCAAACCAGCAGATGGAAGATCTCTCTCTCCCTCTGGGGCAGGTGAGTTAAATGATGCAAAGCTCTCCTCTGAGAGAGATATAAGTCATCCTTTTCTTAAGCGTCTGCCTGGTCATTGCAAACCTCCGACTAGTTTCCAGAGCTCACTCAGGGTTGCCTCTGACAATTTTTGCCAATTATTTATTTTGCAGGAGGATGGACTCATGGATCCCTACTTTATGCCAACACTTCTCTACTTTGTGAAAAACTTCAACAGATGGTAATGGAGTAAAAGAGGATGAAGGGATTATAGGAACAGTTGGAGAAGTCAGAACAAAATAAGGACCATGTTGTACCACAGAAGCCAAGTGAGAAGGGCAATGCAAAGAGAGTAGATGTTAGTGTCAAATACTCTGAGTTCAGGGATGGGTGTTCTGTGAACTAGTTAAGATGCTGCTTGGGATGCCTGCATCCATCATGTAATATCTGGGCTTCAAGTCCCGACTCTACTTCTGATTTCCAGCTTCCTGCCAGTGCCCTGTGAGGCAGTGGGTGATGGTTGAAGCAGCTGGGTCCCTGGCAGCCATGTGAGAGAACTAAGTTGAGTTCCAGGCTTTCACCTGGCTCACCCCCAGCTGCTGCATGTCTTTAGGGCATGAACCTGCAGATGAGAGATTTGTCTCTTAACTCCCATCTGCTGACTTCTGTCTCTCCATCCCTCAAAACAAATACAAATAAAAAGCCTGCCACTTTGAGTTCAGGTAGGAAAAAACTGAAAAATATCCACTGAACACAGGTAGAGAAGTCATTTGTGACTTTATGTCTTGAGGGAGTGATATCAACACTTGGAACAGGACAACTGTGAGGTACACGGGACTGTCCTAGGCATTGCTATATGTTGCCCTCCAACAAGCAAGTGACATCATCCCTCCATCCCTCCTGGACAGTAAGCAAGTAGCACCGCTCACCCTTGGTCAACTGAAAATACACAAGTGTGTGGGGAGCAATCCGGACTAGACTAAGTTACTCGAATTAGGACTTATTCTATGCATCTGCTCTCCCACAATATGGCGCTGGGAGAGAAGTAAACAGCTTCCGCACAGCTGCCTCCAGTTCAACCAATTAACTGTAGGACTTGCTCCTGATTGGAGAGCAGCGTACTCGGCGTGTGGGCAGCCGAGTTGGGATTGGCAGAGAAGGACTATAAAGGAGGAGAGAAACGGCATGCACCAGGAACATCTATGGGGAACATCTAGCTGAAGGAACACCTGTGCAGCCCCCGAGAAGAGCCGGCCGGCGGTGTGCCGCTCCCCTGCGGAAGTGGGGAATGCGGCCAGGGGGAACTGCCCTTCCACGGAGGTGGAAGGGATAGTAGCCAACCCGGGAAGAACCAGCAGCAAACCCGGGGAGGGCCGAGCAGACGAAAGAACAGCGCAGGGTCCTGTGTTGCTCCTCCACGAAGAGGGGGAGCGACATAATGGTGCCGTGACTCGGATATGAAGCCTAGGCAGGGTTTAGTGTCGTTCCTCCACGAAGAGGGGGAGCGACAGAATGGTGCCGTGACTCGGATAGGAAACCTAGGAGGGAAGAAATGACTCGGATAGAAAACCTAGGACGGATAGGAAACCTAGCTTGGATAGGAAACCTAGGACGGATAGCAAACTTAAGAGGGAAGAAACGGGAAGAACTGGGAAAATACCAGAGAGAGAGACTAGCAAACAGCCTAGGGAAAAGCCGGACGAAAAGGGTGCCGGAAGAAGCTATTGAAAGCCTAGGCATAGACTCGAAACAGCCTAGGGAAAAGCCGGACGAAAAAGGAGCCGGAAGAAGCTGTTGAAAGCCTAGGCATGGACTCGGATACGGACTACGGGGGGAAGCTGGGAGAAATCTCTAAGGTCGAAAGCGAAAGTGAAAGCTAGAACAAACAGACTCGGATGCAGACTGTGGGGAGAGGCCAGGAGAAATGAGGGAGGAGTATTGTTGGAAGAAAGCTTGGGGAAACATACCGGGTAGAGAAAAATGTTAGGGAAATTGAAGCCACGGGGGGCAGGCCGAGGCGGAAACGAAAGCCACTTTGGGGTTCTCAAGTTAGCCCGGGAATAGGGGGCGAGAAGTTGAAACCAGAAGCTGAGACGTAAGCCAGATTGGGATCCGTCTGATTAGCCCGGGGAGCAAAGGACGGGAAGCCAAATCGTGGGGCGGAGACGTACGCTGGGTTGAATTCGCCAGGCTAGCCCGGGGAACTTGGATTGAATGCTAGTGGTGGAGACGCAAGCTACGCTGTGTTACTCGCGGAAGCCGCCGCGTGCAGAGAGAGCACGGGGCGTGAGTAGATAGGGAACGGGGCTGGCGTAGGCCGTGGTTCAGACGCGAAAGGGTTAAGCATGGAGACCGCGGACCGCGCAAAGCCGGGAAGCCGCGCAGATGAGAGAGGCGCGCGGGCTGAAGCGGCTCAGAGCCGGGAACCCGCCGGCGGGGCGAGGTGCCGGGAAGCTGCGGGGATAAGAGAAACAGAAGTTTTAGAAGTTAAGTGAGAGAAATAGGAATGCTGGAAGATAGAAGTAAAATGGGAGAAATAGGAATGCCCGGAGATAGAGAAATAGAGAGAAATAAGGCCTCCCCTCAACATGCCAATTAGAAGGCTTGGATTCGGTCTGCCCGATTAGTGAGGCGGTGAGCACCTGGGCGGCTAGCCGCAGGTCACCGAAGACAGGCACGAATTAACATCAGTAAAGCTTCCCCACAATGCAACAATTAGGAGGCTTGGATTCGGTCTGCCTGATTTAAGGCGGTAAGCGCCAGCAAAGCTCGACCAGAGTATGAGCTGCAGGTCACCGAAGATAGGCACGAACCAACACTAATAAGTCTCCCCCACAATACGGCAATGAGAAGGCTTGGATTCGGTTTGCCTGATAGGTTTTGTAAACACCTGCAGGCAGTTCTAGCAGAGCAGAGTATGCGCTGCAGGGCACCGAACACAGGCACGCATCAGCGCCTAAAAACCTCCTCACAACATGGCGAAGAGAGGACCCGGATTCGGTTTGCCTGATGGATAGGACTTGTAAGAGCCTGTGGCAACTCTAGTGTGTGCCGCGGGACACCGAAGACAGGCGCGTATCAACGCTAAAAAATAAAAAGAAAGGGGGATCTGTGGGGAGCAATCCGGACTAGACTAAGTTACTCGAATTAGGACTTATTCTATGCATCTGCTCTCCCACAATATGGCGCTGGGAGAGAAGTAAACAGCTTCCACACAGCTGCCTCCAGTTCAACCAATTAACTGTAGGACTTGCTCCTGATTGGAGAGCAGCGTACTCGGCGTGTGGGCAGCCGAGTTGGGATTGGCAGAGAAGGACTATAAAGGAGGAGAGAAACGGCATGCACCAGGAACATCTATGGGGAACATCTAGCTGAAGGAACACCTGTGCAGCCCCCGAGAAGAGCCGGCCGGCGGTGTGCCGCTCCCCTGCGGAAGTGGGGAATGCGGCCAGGGGGAACTGCCCTTCCACGGAGGTGGAAGGGATAGTAGCCAACCCGGGAAGAACCAGCAGCAAACCCGGGGAGGGCCGAGCAGACGAAAGAACAGCGCAGGGTCCTGTGTTGCTCCTCCACGAAGAGGGGGAGCGACAAAGTGATAACCAATAAATACCGCCACACATTCCCAAATGGCTCCTGAAGACTCAGCACTGCCTCTTGAAGAGCTGCTGCCTTGGGAAATCTGGTTTCGTAGCTACGGGGCAGATGTCCACTGCAGGGACTTCAACTATGAACAGAGGAGTGCAGAATTAAACCGGACAAGACTTGGTGGAAGTCTAGCAGAAGGAAGGAAGGTGAAAGGGTAGTAACTGGCTGGGGGCAATAGGAAAGTTTTTTTTTTTAAAGATTTATTTTACTTATTCAAAAGGCAGAATTAGAGAGAGGCAGAGAAAGAGAGAGGTCTTCTTCCATCTACTGGTTCACTCCCCAAATGGCCACAATGGCCAGAGCTGAGCTGAACCTAAGCCAGGAGCCAGGAGCTTCTTTTGGGTCTCCCATGTGGGTGCAGGGGCCCAAGCATTTGGGCCATCTCCTACTGCCTTTCCAGGCCATAGCAGAGAGCTGGATGGGAAGTGGAGCAGCCGGGACTTGAACTGGCCCCAAGGAAGGGTTTTTTAAACACAGGATTCAACATGTTGAAGATCTAATGGAAATGAGCCAAAGGAAAGGAGAGCCTGCATATACAAAAGAAGGGAGAAGTGGTACCAGAAGGCAACTGAAGGGGCACAAGGCAAGCACAGCTGACACAACTGGCCGTAGACAGGAGCCCAACTCCTGCCTTGAAACAGCAACCTTAAGACAATGCTGGAGCGTCTGTACTGGCTCGCTGTTTCCTTTCTGACCATGCAGACTGTTCTTTTTTTTTTTTAAGATTTATTTTTATTTATTTGAAAGACAGTTACAGAAAGAGAGAGAGAGAGGTCTTCCATCTGCTGGTTCACTCCCCAATTGGCAGCAATGGCTGGAGTTGCACCAATCCGAAGCCAGGAGCCTCCCCTAGGTCTCCCATGTGGGTGCAGAGGCCCAAGGACTTAGGCCATCTTCTACTGCTCTCCCAGGCTATAGCAGAGAGCAGGACTGAAAGTGGAGAAGCCGGGACTAGAACCGGCGCCCATATGGGATGCTGGCACAATGATCTGTCTTTAGAGCTACTTCCTGCTCACATGGGACAACAGGTACTCTCTGCTGGCATGGGGCGATGTCTCAAGCCATTGTCTCCTGGGTGGGAGCTGAGTATATCCCTGTAGCAGCATTTGGTTGACCAGGAAGGCTAATTTTTAATGTGATAATTTTGTATGGCCTGTGAATGATGCTATAAATATCCAAAAGGCCCTCGGCAGAAGAAAGGCTCCCCACCTCGGCAAGATCCTTTACAATCGGGTCTCCTGACCTCCTTTCCTAGCACTGCCCCCCCGGTTATGACCCACCAAGCACAGAACTTCCCTGATTGTTCCTGCAGACAGGAAGCTCATTCCTGCTACAGCACCTTCACCAGGCGCTCTCTCTGCAGCCATCCACGAAGGTTTCCAGCGTTCCACCTTCATGTGTTCACTCAACTGCCACCTGTTCAATGAGTACGCTATTTAAAATATTACCCCTCAATCCCACCTTTCCTCCCACTCCGCTGTTGCCTGTAGCACACGCTCCTGTCTAAATTAGTTATTTTAGGACTGACTTTTCCCACTGGAATATAAGCTCCAGGAAGGCAGAGTCCTGTTTGTATTGTTCAAGGACATATACCCAGCACACAGTGGGTGCACAATAAATGTTGGCTGAGTAAACAGATGGGTGAGTATAGATAATCTGTATAGTTCAAAAGCAAGAAGAAAGGGGCCAGCATTGTGGTGCAGCGAGTAGCCTATATTACAAGTTCAAGTCCTGGGGGTTCCACTTCGGATCCAGTGCCCTGTTAACACACCTGGGAAAGTGCCTGGACCCCTACCACTCACATGAGACCCGGATGGAGTTCTAGGTTCCTGGCTTTGGCCTGACCCAGCCCGGACTGTCACAGGAGGAGTGAACCAGTGGAGAGATTTGTTTCTCACCCTCTCTCTGTTGCTCTGCCTTTCAAATGAATAAATCCTCAAAGTAAATTAATAAAATCAAAGCAGAAAGAAATTTCCATTTGGGACTTGTTTGGGAGGAGGTAAGTGACATTTTCTGAGTGAAGGTCATGAAGTGAGGGAGATAGGCTTAGGGAGAAAAGAAGTCTGAAAAACTTCGTGATCGCCTGGTGGTGCTGAGGGTCCATCTGAGTGTGATGAACCAGAGACTGTTACGGGATCAGTCCAATCTACCATCTGCTAGTCCACAGCACGTGCAACTGCTTAGAGACCCTGACATGGTGAACAGCTGGGTTAATTCAGGCTGAAGTTTTGCCAGAGGCAGAGGGTTTAGAGCTTGGCTTTTTTTTTTTTTTTTTTTTTTTTTTTTTTTTGCCAGGCAGAGTTAGACAGTGAGAGAGAGAGAGAGAGAGTTATAGACAGTGAGAGAGAGAGACAGAGAGAAAGGTCTTCTTTCCGTTGGTTCACTCCCCTAATGGCTGCTATGGCTGGTGCTATGCCGATCTGGAGCCAGGAGCTGGTACTTCCTCCCGGTCTCCCATGCAGGTGCAGGGACCCAAACATGTGGGCCATCCTCCACTGCCCTCCCACAGCAGAGAGCTGGACTGGAAGGGAGCAACCGGGACTAGTACCCTGTGCCCCAACCGGGACTAGAACCCAGGGTGCCAGCACCGCAGGTGGAGGATTAGCCAAGTGAGTCATGGCACTGGCCCTAGAACTTGGCTCTTAATCCTGGCGAATCTTTAGTATCACCTGGAAGAAGTTAAAAAAAAAAAAAACGGCTAGTTTGGTAAACCCAACTGTGATCATTACGGCCAACACATGAGTCAGTAAGTCCCGCAGCATCTGCTGTTATTTACGTTATCCCTGCCTGTGTGGGTTCACCATACACAGATGGGGGTGCTGTTCTGGAGGTTTTTAGTCCCCTTTTCTAAATGGGAACTTTTGTTGCCGTTGTCTTAGTCTTTCTCCTTAGGACACTTCACACTACAAACCTGTGAACCCAAAGCCTCTTCTTTTAGTTATGTATGAATATTGTTTAGTCAAAATATAAACTCGCTAAGAGCAGAGACCAAGTGACTTAGGTTAACGCTTTATTTCCAAGACCTGATGATTGTGCTTTAATACAATTTTTCTGAACGAATGGTAACCACCAGCAAGCGGGGCATGTATTTTCTCAGTACTGTTACTTATCCAATTTCACTTCTTTTTCACCTGCAATGCTATATCCTGTCAAGTTCAGACAGGAGGAGGAACAGCCTCTGAGAACGCAACACGTTGCCCAAAGTCACATGCTGGTGAGTCAGAATGAAGCCAGAGCTCAATTCTGATACTAAAACCCACGTTTTTAATCAATGTTATGCTGCGTTTGATAGGAAGGTAAGGATGGAGACAAAAAGAGAAATGAGAAAGAAGTAGGTGGAAATTTCCAAGAATGCATCCTTATTTTGTGGCCCTTTGGCAACTGCAGCAAAATTTGGTATCAAGTCCCTTTCACAGCTGGAGGCCCGATTCTCCCCCCAGTAGGATCACACTAGAATCTTGGTCACCTGCAACAAACATGTGGCTCTTCCCCTCTCCAGGAAGATGTGTTAATCTACTGGCTGAAATACAGGTTTGTGCTCACTTGCAAGTTTGGTACCTCTCATTAGATAAGCTATCCACTATCCTGCTTACAATTTGGTACATATGTGAATTTATGTAAGTTTTCAAATATTATGTTGCAATGCCATATTTTGCTTACACATAACCCAGCTTTTCCCCATCCTATTTATGAGGCCAGGACTGGATTTTGGTCTTTTATAAAGCAAGTATAAATAGACCATAAGCCTTTTCCTCTTGAGAACTCTAATACTTTACTTTTCCTTTTAATAAGCAAATGTCCTCTCATTCAACAAATATTTATCTGGTGTCGAATGGAGTGTCCATTGCAGTGGGAGACAAATGAATTATGTAACATGTTATGTGGTAAATGGTATAAGAAAAATACAGCAGGGTGAGGGAGCAAAGGTGGTGGGGAGCCATTAGATAGTCTCAACAAAGACCTTTCTGACAAGCTGAGATGTCAACAGATACCTGGGTAACCATAGGAGCCAAGCAGTTACCAACTGGAAGAGCACTGCAGACAGAGGAATGGAAGTGCAAAGATCCCAAGGAGGACGGTTGCTTGGTACACTGGAGAAACGAGGAAAAGAATGACCCAATAAAAGTCTCCAGGTAAGGAGTCAAAGCTAACAAGGCTTGGGAAGTTTACAAAAAGCCTATGGGTCATCACTAGAACTTTGCTTTTTATTCTGGAAGAGACGGGAAGCTCCTGGTAGATTTTAAGATAGCAATGATACTTTAAAAATTTTTACTTATTTTGGAAGTCACAGAGAGATCTTCCACCTGATGGGACTATCTCCAGATGGCCGCCAAGGGCCAGGATGAAGCCAGGAGCCAGGAGCTTCATCCAGGTCTCCCACATGGGTGGCAGGGGCCCAAACACTTGGACCATCTTTTGTTGCTTTATCAGCTCCAGCAGGGAGCTGGATCAGAAGTGGAGCACCAGTTGGGACACGAATCAGTGCCCACATGGGACGCTGATATCACAGTCAATAGCTCTACCTGCTATGCTACAATGCTGGCCCTGTAACACGCATTATTTGCCTTTTAAAGTGATCACAGTGACCTCAGTGTGATGGAGCGGACCACTTAGAAGCAAGGGTAGAAGCAGGAGCCTTTGCCATGGTCCAGGTGTAAGATGACAGAAGCTTGGGCAGGAGTGAAGGTGAAGGTGATGGTCAAGAGAAGTCAGATTCTGGAGACGTTATCAAGGTAATTCCAGCAGGATTTGCTGGTGGAGTTGATTGGAGATGTCAATTAGATGGCTCCTGGGTTGTTAGCCTCAAAAGGACAAAGCTACCATTTCATGGGGGTAGGGAAGACCTGAGGAAAACTTGTTTTGGATCCATTACGTTTGTAATGCCTGTTAGACAGTCAGGCAGTGCTGCATGTAGGCAGTTAAGTGTGAACCTAGTGTTCAGGGGCCTGGTTGTGGGCTGCAGTCAGCGTGGGTTTCCCCCAGCCAGAGATCTGAATGGTCCTGTCTGGGGAGAGAACAAGAACACACACAGTGCAAGCTGTGAGACTTGGATCCTGGGACTCTGGCACTTACAGGCTGGAAAATGAGGAAGAACCAGCAAGGACACTAAAAACAGCCCTTTAGGAAGGAAGAGAAGCCCGAGAGAGAGAGAACGGGATCTTGGCAGGCAGCATAAGGGCTTCACAAAGAAAGTTATCAGTTGTGTCGAATGCTGCACACAAGTGAAGTGAGATGAAGCCTGGAAACAGAAATCAGGTCTGAGAACATGGAAGATACTGAAGATCTGCAGCAGGTTCAGGAATGTGGGAACAAAGCCACATCGTGTGGGCCGGACAGAGTAAAAGTGGAGATGAGTATTTCAGTAGAGAAGGTCGCAGAGCCATGTGTTGATATGTGGTGGGAGTTACGGTTCAAAAATGTTTTTTTTAAAGGTGGTAGCTGATAGAAAATGTTTAGAAGGGAGTGGAAGGGATCCAATTGAGAGGAAAAGAAATCCCTGAGAAAAGTTGATGATTCTAAGAGTCAAATGCAACAAAGTGGCCAGACTGGTCTTACTCTTACCCAGTTACTGTAATCATGTCGCAAGGCTGGTACAGGTAGTTACTGTTTTCTGATTTCTTCTGTCTTCCTGGAGATCTAAGAAGCAAGATAACGAACTACAAGCGAGCAATGAGGTTTTGGCAGGTTTAGAAGATGAGAAACAGCTGGTGAGGAGGGCAAGGTAAATGGATTTGTGCAATAAAGTCTGGAGGGATGAGGAACCCAAGGAGCTCACTTCAGAGAGAGTATGCTTGTGTTTTCTCCCCGTCAAGTTCACCTGCTCTGTGCAGGTACCCATGCTGCAGAGAACTGACTAGGGTTGTGATTCAGGCAGGTAAAATGGAAAAGAGGAGTTGAGAGTTATTTGCAAAGGAGTTTTGTTAGCTACTCAGGCCACTCTCCTGGGCCACAGCAGAGAGCTGGACTGGAAGAGGAGCAGCCAGGACTAGAACCTGGCGCCTATATGGGATGCCAGCACCACAGGCGGAGGATTAACCAAGTGAGCCACGGCTCCTGCCCCACAATGTCTTTTTTTTTTTTTTAAGATTTTATTTGAGAGGCAGAGTTACAGGATAGAGAGAGGGAGAGACAAAGAGAAAGGTCTTCCATCCACTGGTTCATTCCCCAAATGGCTGCATCAGCCGGAGCTGGGCCAATTCAAAGCCAGGAGCCAGGAACTTCTGGACCTCCCAAGTGGGTGCAGGGACCCAAGTACTTCTACTGCTTTCCCATGCATGTTAGCAGGGAGCTGGATTGGAATTGGAGCAGCTGGGACTCGAACCATTGCCCATTTGGGATGCTGGTGGAGAATAACCTGCTGTGCCACAATGCTGGCCACGCTTACTGCTTTCACACCATCATTAAGTTGAGGAACACTCAGCCAGTTTAGTGCAAAAGCAGCCTTGGGTAGTATGTAAATGAGTGACCAGGATTGGCTAGTGTAAGCCTTGTCTGCCTCTTCTGTAGAGAGAAAAGAGAGTGAGCTGGGGATTAATCATCCCTGTGTTACTTCAGATGTTCAAGGTTAGGGCTGTGAAGAGAGACTAGCAAGAGACTGAGATGTGGCCAGGTGACTAGGATGGGAGCAGTACCTATGGACGTCGTAAACTGTTGAAGTTTGTTTCAAAAGGGGAATGGAGAAGAATGCGATGGCTGCAGTGGTATGTGGATTAAAGAAAAGTGTCCCTTTTGTTTTTCTTTTTTATGGCAACTGCTGTCAGCGTACTCACGTGCTGATGGAGCAGATCCTGAAGAGAAGTTGCTGGGTTGGCAGGAGGGGGCGCAGTTGCTGGAGAAATGTTACTGAGACTTAGTACACAATTAAAGGGTTGGCCTTAGATTGGAGCATTAACAGTTTGTTGATAATAAGAAGGCGGCTGTTTACTATTATAGTGTATATGCTGATGATTATTTACCATTTACTTAATTATAGCTGAAGAACTCAACTCCATTAAAGATAAGCACCATTTTAAAATTACCCGTGGGAAAGCTTATTCAAGGTTATAGTTGGGGCCAGCGCCGCGGCTCACTTGGCTAATCCTCCGCCTGCAGCACTGGCACACCGGGTTCTAGTCCCAGTTGGGGCACCTGATTCTGTCCCAGTTGTCCCTCTTCCATTCCAGCTCTCTGCTGTGGCCCAGGAGTGCAGTGGAGGATGGCCCAAGTGCTTGGGCCTGTACCCGCATGGGAGACCAGGACGAAACACCTGGCTCCTGGCTTCGGATCAGCGCGGTGTGCTGGCCGCAGTGGCCATTGGGCGGGTGAAGCAATGGAAAAGGAAGACCTTTCTCTCTGTCTCTCTCTCTCTCTCTCTCACTGTTCACTCTGCCTGTCAAAAAAAAAAAAAAAAAGGTTATAGTTGGTAAATGCCTGTCTCCTTGGTGTTTTGTAGTGCTGCCTTTGGTGCCGTGGGTGTGCTGCAGAAAGGCCTTGTGGGTCACTGTTAGGAGCAGGAGGGAAAATACCAGTTTAAAATTTTTTTTAAAGATTTATTTGCAAGGCAAAGTTAGAAGGAAAGACAGAGAGAGGGATCTTCCATCTGCTGGTTCACTCCCCAAATGGCTCCTATAGTCAGAGCTGGACCAGGCCGAAGCCAGGAGCCTGGAACTCCATACAGGTCTCCTATGTGGATGGTAAAGGCCTATGTACTTGGGTCATCTTCTCAGATGCCTTCGCAGAGAGCTGGATTGGAAGTAGAGGAGCTGGGACTTGAACTGGGTTTCATATGGGATGCTGACATCACAGGTAGCAGACAGCCCACCCAACCCACTGTGCCACAATGTTGGTCCCCAATATTTCGTTTTGGAAGGATTTCTTTTTCTTTTTTAGTTTATATTCTCCCATGACATGAAACAGTGAATGCCACAGTTAAAAGAACAGTATTGCAAGGTGATGACCAACTGTAGCTCTCCAGAAATAGGTATTGGTCCTCATCCAGTTTAAGAAATTAAACATTACAGATAAGGTGTACCACTTTCTGTTGTATTTATTTTTTAAAAGATTTGAGAGGCAGAGGTAGAGCTCTTTGATCCGCTGGTTCACTCCCTAAATAGCAGCAATGGCCAATGCTGGACCGATTTGTAGCTAGGAGCCAGGAGCTTCCTCTGGGTCTTCCAAGTGGGTGCAGGGGCCCAAGGACTTGGGCCATCTTTTGCTGCTGTCCCAGGCACATTAGCAGGGAGCTGGATTGGAAGTGGAGCAGCCAGGACTTGAACTGGCACCCATATGGGATGCTGGCGCTGCAGGCAGTGGCGTAACGTGCTGTGCTACAGTGCTGGCCCTTTTGTATTACTTTCTTAACCTCATTGCCTTCTGATGCTTCCTTCCCCGGAATTGTCCTAATTTTGTTATTTGTTACTCCTTTAAATTTGATATTTTGTTTTTACTTTGTACTTACTGAAAATTCGTTTTAACTGACTTGTCTTTGTTAAAGATTTAACCAAAAATGAAACATTTACCTTTAAATTTCTTTTAATGGTCTAAAACATTTTACGTTAGGAGGTGAGTATCAAGTTTAGTGGGATTTCATGGAGAGAAAGAAGGTTTACTGAACTTTTTAAAGTTTTTTCTGGCTGAGATGGTAGAAGCAGTGTAGGTTCCTCGGGTTCTGGGTGGTGAGGGTAGGGGGCAGGGATGTGCTGTGCTGTGGACAGGCGAGATGAGTTAATAGCACAGCTTCTAGACGTTTTTTTCTTAGTTCCTTAAGGGCAGTGGCAGTAATAGAAATTTTGATTTTTGTCAAATGGTTTGATCATTTGACAGCATGGTCTTTGGTCAGTTTCTTAATGCACATAATCCATTTGGAAAAATACAGTAATTAATGAGTAAATAGTTCCTGAATTTTTTTTGAAAAGTCAAGCTTTTAAAAAGTGTTAATATACCTTTCAGAGATAAGAAAGGTAGCAAAAAGTGGTGTTAACTTAGGCTTTTCATTCTGTGACATGGGGACAATATCCATATGCTGGTTGACTCCACAAGTGCTCACCAATGGCAGGACTGGGAAAATGTTGAACAGCAGCTTGGAATGTGCTCCAGGTTTTCCCCTTGGGTGGCAGGACCCCAGTAACCTCCTAGGAAGTTGGAGTTGGGAGTCGGGACTCATCGTGAAACACTCCAGTGTGGGATGCAGGGGTCTCATCTGGCAGGCTGTGGCTGACTCCCTATGCCTTTTTGAAAGAGGTTAAATAACTATACTGTAGCTGTCCTATAGCCAAATACTAGATGTTGTGTAACTGGTAGCACATTGATGCCCTTGTGATGCAGTGGAGATAATAGTTAGGGCAAGGACTCTAGCCGCTGTTTCCCACTTGACTCTGGTCTTGGGCTCATTGGAAAAAAGGAGTTCCTCGTTTTTGAATAGTAAAATAAGTATTTTGCTCATATTTCTTTTTTTCTTTTCTTTTTCTTTTTGACAGGCAGAGTAGACAGTGAGAGAGAGAGAGAGAGAGAGAGAGAGAGAGAGAGAGAAAGGTCTTCCTTTTGCCGTTGGTTCCCCTCCAATGGCCACCACGGCCAGCGTGCTGCGGCCGGCGCATCGCGCTGATCCGAAGCCAGGAGCCAGGTGCTTCTCCTGGTCTCCCATGCGGGTGCAGGGCCTAAGAACTTGGGCCATCCTCCACTGTACTCCCTGGCCACAGCAGAGAGCTGGCCTGGAAGAGGGGCAACCAGTTCAGAATCCGGCACCCCAACCGGGAATAGAACCCGGTGTGCCGGTGCCGCAAGGTGGAAGATTAGCCTATTGAGCCACGGCGCCGGCTGCTCACATTTCTAAGATTTGTTTTGGTAGTAAATAATGTGTGTAAAATCTAACAATTTTTAGCAGATACAAGGGAAGCCAAAACTTGTAATTTATTTTATGATGGCTGTGTTTGAATAAAGAAATATATTTGGATTTGGGCACAAAGAATCTTATTATTCTTTTGGTGTTGCTCTTTTCAAGTAATTGGGTTCTCCTCCCTTTGCTTGGGGCGCTTACTAGTATGGAACCTAATAATCATGTCTTAATTTTGGCTTATACCAAGGTTAATGGTGTAGGAGGTAGAACAAGTAGGATTTTGGAATAAAAGTAGAAAATAGGAGAAGTGTAAATGTCTATTGCTTATTGGCTAAAGCAAATCCCTTTATTGCCTAAAAACTTCCTTCTAAAAATATTAAATTTAATCCTTAAAATGATGAGTTGTGCAACACTGGTTAATTTGGGAATTTTGTACTTGGCGTGTCCTGATGGAAACCTATCTCCGGTTTTTTAGTTCTTTATCTTTCTTCAAATTGATGGCAGTTTAATGACTGTAACACTCAGTATCCTGTATCTTCAAGGAGAATCTGAGTAAACCCTTTGAACTAGAAGCTTGCTTTCTGGAATGACATCAAATCCAGAAGGAAAGAAGGAAAACTAAGGAAGAGCAGTGGAGAAGTGCCCTGTGAGGTTCATTGACATGAGCTGTCAGTGTTGTAACCAGGAGGCAAGGTGACTGGGAAAGGGTGGAGGCTGACTGAAGACAGGGAGATGGGATTCAGGGTAAGTCTAACTGCAGAGCTCTGGGAGTTAGGAGAGCTGGTAGGAGTTACTAAACATTAATGTGTGGTAAGGGGGTGGGGAGTGGTAGTGGGAACTGTGGCAGGACTCTGTGATGGGGGAAACAGGACAAAACCTCAGAGGCAGGGCTGTAGCCAGAGCCGCCACACTTGGGTTAAAATGGTAGCTGTTTGTTGTGCTGATTATGTTTAAACAAAAATTTTGTTGAATTTTGAGATTGTAGATTTCCCTGAAATTGTATAAACTAATGTAGAGAAATCCAATCTACCCTTTGTCCATTTAAGTTAATGTGACCACTGCAACAGTCACGACAGAGAACAGGTTCATCACAGGAATCTGCTTCCCAGCCATGGCCGTGATCTGTCTTCACTCTTCCTTAGTCTCAGCAACCACTGATCTGTTCTCAGTCTCTGTAATTCTGTCATTTCAAGGATGTTTATATTTGTGTCTGGGTGTGTGTGTATGATACTCGGCATTAACATTTTTTCAAACATTTATTTATTTGAAAAATATAGTTAGAGGAGAGACAGATCTTGTATCTGCTGGTTCACCCCCCAGTGGCCACAACAGCTAGGGCTGTGCCAGGCTAATGCCAGGAGTCAGGAGCTTCTTCTGGGTCCCTTACATGGGTACAGGGGCCTAGGGACTTGGGCCACCTTTTGCTGCTTTACCAGGTGCATTAGCAGGGGGCTGGATTGGAAGTGGAGCAGGAATGAAACTGATGCTGGCTCTGCAGGCTGCTGCTTAACCTGCTGTGTCACAGCACTGGCCCCAACCTTAACCTTTTGAGACTGACACTCTCAGGTGTAATTCTCTTGAGAACCCTCCAAGTTTCAGTAACTCATTTCTGTTTTATTGCTGTGTAGTATTCCATGGTATAACATACTGTAATTATTTAACAGTATGCCAGTGGAAGACATTTGTATTATTTCTGTTTTGGGGCTGTTAACCATACAAGTGCTAGAACATTTATTACAGCTATTTGTGTGAAAACAGCTTTTCACTTCTCACTGATTAAATTCCCAAGATTGTATTTGTTGAATCACACAGTAGGCTGCACTTACATATTTAAGGGGATGGTGTTGTGGCGTAGTGGATAAAGTCACCACCTGTGACATTGGCATCCCATGTAAGTGCTGGTTCATGTCCTGGCTGCTCTACTCTTTTTTTTTTTTTGACAGGCATAGTGGATAGTGAGAGGGAGAGAGAGAGAGAGAAAGGTCTTCCTTTGCCGTTGGTTCACCCTCCAATGGTCGCCGCAGCCAGTGCACTGCGCTGATCCAAAGCCAGGAGCCAGGTGCTTCTCCTGGTCTCCCATGAGGTTGCAGAGCCCAAGGACTTGGGCCATCCTCCACTGCACTCCCAGGCCATAGCAGAGAGCTGGCCTGGAAGAGGGGCAACCGGGACAGAACCAGCGCCCCGACTGGGACTAGAACCTGCGGCACTGGCCTGCTCTACTTCTGATCCAGCTCCCTGCTAATGTCCTGGAAAAGCAGCAGAAGATGGTCCAAGTGTATGGGCCCCTGCTATCCACATGAGAGACCTGGATGAAGCTCCTGGCTTCAGCCTGGCCATTGTGGCCATCTAGGGAGTAGAACCAGTGGATTGAAGATCTCTCCCTATCTTTCCCACTTGCTTTTTGTAACTCTTTCAATAAAGAAGTCTTTTAAAAATAATATTTTTAAAAACTTCATTTTTTACAGAGAAAGAAATCTATCTTCTGGCCCCTTTCCCAAATACCTGCACCAGCCTGGGTGGGGCTGGGCTAAAGCTTGGAGCTGAGAACTCACTCTGGGTCTCCCTCCTGGGTGGTAGGGATTTCATTCCTTGAGGCATCACCTGGTGCCTCCCAGAGTGTGTAGTAGAAGGAAGCTGAAATTAAGAGCTGGTCCAGGACTCAAACCTGGGTACTCTGATACAGGATGTGGGCATCCTGAGTGGTGTAGTTTTTAAAAATTTATTTATTTGAAAGAGTTACAAAGAGAGGAGAGGCAGAGAGAGAGAGTTCTTCCATCCGCTGGTTCACTCCCCCATTGGCCACAACAGCTGGAGCTGTGATCTGAACCCAGGAGCCAGAAGCTTCTTCCGGGTCTCCCATGCAGGTGCAGGGCCCAGGGACTTTGAGCCATCTTCTTCTTTTTCAGGCAATAGCAGAGAACTGAATAGGAAGTAGAACAACCGGGTCGCGAACTGGCGCCCATATGGGATGCTGGCACTGCAGGCAGTGGCTTTACTTACTATGCCACAGCGCTGTCCCTCCCCGTTCCCCCCCCCCCCACAGTGGTGTCTTAACTGCTTTGCCAAACATGAAATGTTTTAATGACAGAAGCACAGAAGTCTTCACTTTATTGTCAAGGATCAAAATGTGTTATTAAAGATTATTATTGGATGCCAGAACTTTCCCTTTCTGTTGTCTTCTCTGTAAACACATTCTTCTGTAAGCTGTTGCACAAATACCTGAATTTTGTTAAGGAAATAGGTTTAATTACGGTGTGCTATTTGGATGTTTTAATATTTATGTTCGATGTTGAATGAAAAAATATAGATTTGCCTTTCTTTTCATAAAATAACATAAGCAAGACTTTTTAGTATATATTGTAGAACAAATAAGGTATTTGTTAGGTATATTTAGTTACTTTAAAATATGTATTTTCAGAATCTGATGTTTATAGCAGAGTTCCATACCTGTTAAACTGCCATTGTAAAAATAAAACCGATTTAGAGTAAATACATTACTGGATGCTGCTTAATCCGCCTCTGAGGCTTTAGAAGACTCAAGAAGTTGTAGTAGATGTTGTACTATAGTAGGCATGCAGTTCGTAAGCCTGGCTGTCTTTCAGAATCACCTGAGAAGTTAAAACAAATCTGAAAAACTCCAGATTATTAAGTGTCAAAACAAAACCAAACTTCAGTTTCATTTGATAAATACTAAGTTTAGAAAACTAGAACTCCAGGAAAGAGGGATTCTGTTGGTGCCTTACATCTACTTTGGCATGTAGTCAACACTCAATAAATTAAATGTTAAGTGTATGCAATGTGTGGGTGTTGAGTGTGGGGTGGTGAGAGTGCTTTTGACTGCTTATATAAAATAAATGAAAAGCTTAAAGAGTCTAGTTAACATTTACTGTATACTTTCAGTTGCTTAGATAAAAGTAACAGGTGTCAAAATGGGAACTTGGATTACAAGAGTGGCTGTTGATCCAGATAACTAAGCAAACAAGTTTGGCTAGATTACATGCATACTGCCACTGCTCAAAGCACAACTACTCTATCTGCAGATTTGTATTTTTTTTTTTTTGGTATTTCTTGTGATTGGTAGCTCCCTCTTTCCTAAGTCATAAGTGCTTTAATCTTTGAATTATTTTGTATTTGAGAATGTCTTCCCTTTACCTTATTACTTAGGAATAGGACATACTGACTGGAAGGGTAATTGAGTACTACTCCTTTTCCTCTCTTCACATAGAAAGGACATTATTCCTTATTCTCCAGCATACTTCTGCCTGGATATTTTTAGAATTTTTGTATAAAATCCAGCAACTTCCCTAGGGTATAAGAATAAGTACAATTTTATTGGGTATTACTCTTTCCTGGTATATGGTGAGCTTCCTTCGGTGTGTAGATTCAGATCTTCTTGTATTTCAGGGAAGTTTTACTTTATTATACTCTTGAGATTCCTCTCTACTTTCTCTTTCAGGACGTCTAGTTTTGTGTATGTTGGCCGCATCATTCATATGTAGCATCTTCTCTCCAAGAGCTTTCCTCTTTGTCTTTTTTGCTTATTTGCTTTGTGATACTTCTGTTTTCTGTCCCTTGTGGTTAATGTTTTATTACTTTTTAAAAAATATTTATTTATTTGAAAGACAGAGTTTCAAAGAGACAGAAGCAGAGAGAGGTCTCCCATCTACTGGTTCACTCCCCAGATGGCAGTGGCCAGAGCTGGGCCTATCCGAAGCCAGGAGCAGCTGAGACTCGAACTGGTGCCCATGTGGGATGTCAGCACTGCAGGCATGGCTACACCTACTCTGCCATAGTGCCACCCCCCACGTCTTATTACTTTTAATGTAATTTTTAATTTAATGTCATCTTTTAAATTCCCCTTATTCTAGCCACCCTCACGCACTTTTTGTGTTGTCTTACCTTTTTGTTTCAGTTCATGCAGTCTGTGTTCTCTGAATTTGCTTAAAAAGTTCTTGAGTTCCTGAGATTCTTTCTTCACCTGTTTTGTGCTGTATACCCCCACTTGGGTGTGTGCCTGCTGTGTGTGGGAAGCTTCCTGGTGCTTGTCTAAGTGTCATTCACTCGGGTTCATGTATGGTAGACTTAGAGTTGGGTGACTGGCGTGAATACTTTGTCTTCGATGATTTTTTTTTTTATTTGACAGGCAGAGTCGACAGTGAGAGAGAGAGACAGAGAGAAAGGTCTTCCTTTTGCCATTGGATCACCCTCCAATGGCCACTGCAGCCAGTGTGCTGCGGCCGGTGCATCGCGCTGATCCGATGGCAGGAGCCAGGTACTTCTCCTGGTCTCCCATGGGGTGCAGGGCCCAAGCACTTGGGCCATCCTCCACTGCACTCCCGGGCCACAGCAGAGAGCTGGCCTGGAAGAGGGGCAACTGGGACAGAATCCGGCGCCCTGACCAGAACTAGAACCCGGTGTGCTGGTGCCACACGTGAAGGATTAGCCTATTGAGCCACGGCGCTGGCCAGCCTTCTGTGATTCTAATGTCTGTCCCCCGGACACTAGAGAAAGAGGTATGAAAAGCATGTACTTGGAAAAGAGAGTGATAAAGTGCAGAGGTTAGCCTTTCTTTAAACTTTGACTATATTCTAAATTCTCTTTCCATGTATCACACGTAGGAGTCTGGTCAAAGGTTTAAGTTCTCTAGCTTAGTGGGCTAAAAAGTGGGCCAAAAAGTCAATTTGATGGGGCAAGTGATCTTTCCTCTCTTGGGTCTGGCTTAAGTGTTCAAAATATGTAGACTTGACAGGAATTGGAATTTAGTACTTTCCTGTACTTAGTATGGATCTTAATTTTTCTTGAAACCCTTGTCAGTGCTGTGACTTCTCCCTTGTTGGATTTGGTTACATTTTTTTTTTCAGTTCTTGGTTTTGATAGATGCTATAGAGGGCAAAGAGAAGACGCACTTGTGCTGTCAGCTTTCTGTGAGCTTGCTTTTAATGTAGTTGCAGTGACAGTTGTTAAAATATTAATATCAGTTATTAAAATGTTCAAACATTTATAATTTCAGTGATTGAACTAAGGGCTTTTTAAAGTCAATTTAGAAATAATCTCTTAAGATTACTTTATGTAATTCTTACTATCGAATTTTGCTAGTTTTATATAAAGAATTATTGGGCCAGCTTGTATATTTTGTCTTCCTTTGTGCCCTTGGATTTGGGACTGAAATTCTGAATTCAAGTTTTGTGTTCTGTTTTTGTTTGCTACTGTCGCTCCCCCTCTTCGTGGAGGAACGACACAGGACCCTGCGCTGTTCTTTCGTCTGCTCGGCCCTCCCCGGGTTTGCTGCTGGTTCTTCCCGGGTTGGCTACTATCCCTTCCACCTCCGTGGAAGGGCAGTTCCCCCTGCCACATTCCCCACTTCCGCAGGGGAGCGGCACACCGCCGGCCGGCTCTCTCGGGGGCTGCTCAGGTGTTCCCCTTAGGTGTTCCTCTTAGATGTTCCTGGTGCATGCCGTCTCTCTCCTCCTTTATAGTCCTCCTCTGCCAATCCCAACTCGGCTGCCCACACGCCGAGTACGCTGCTCTCCTCCAATCAGGAGCAAGTCCTACAGTTTATTGGCTGAACTGGAGGCAGCTGTGCAGAAGCTGTTTTCTTCTCTCCCAGCGCCATATTGTGGGAGAGCAGATGCATAGAATAAGTCTTAATTCCAGTAACTCAGTCCAGTCCGGGCTGCTCCCCACAGCTACTATCCAAAAATCACTTAGATTCTGCATTTTAATAAGAATATGAAACCTTTGCTTTTGTTTCTAAAACAAGTCCTTCATGGATTCTAATAAATTCACATGATATTCAAAGAAAAAATGGGAGGTTTCAAAGGAGTGTTGTGTTGTAGCACTTCTCCAGGTACTGCTCTGGGAAATTGTCACTGCTGCCACGTTACTCTGCCCTCACGGTCAGGGGGAATAATCACTTTGCCCTTCTGTTTGTATAATCACATCAATTTGGTAGGTTGACTTCGAACCTTTACTAAAAGGTTCAGGTGTGGTACTTCAAAAATTGTTTTGCCAAATAGAAGTTGTAATTTTAATTCAAAAAGTTGGCCTGATTTTTCATTTAGCTTAGTATTGTCATGTCATTCAGGGGACTATCTGCCTTTCCTGCTGGCTGGAGTCTGAAGATCTGCTGCCTGCCTACCTTACACCATGCTTCCTATAAAACAACTGCCTAGATTTGGATTCTCATAAGAATGTTAGTTTATTCTAGTTTTACCAAAATACCTTCATCTTTTTTTTCTTTGAGTTGAATTACATTTGACCCGCTGCACCACAGTGCCAACCCCAGGTTTTCATTGATTAAGAATAACCACTAAAATAGAGTGAATTCCTAGATTTTAACCATATGAGAAATCAGTAGACCTCATGTATAATATATTATATGTGCATAATCAACCTGTCACTTGTGTTTTTGAGTTTTGTTTTGTTTTTTAAAAGATTCATTTATTCATTTGAAAGGTAGAGTTACAAATAGAGGCAGAAGTGGGGTGTGTGTGTGTGTCTTCCGTCCGCTGTTTCACTCCATGAATGGTCACAATGGCCAGAGCTAGGCCCATGAGGAGCCAGGAGCTTCTCCTGGCTTTCCCACACAGGTGCAGTGGCCCGAGGACTTGGGCCATCTTCTGGTGCTTTCCCAGGCCATAGTAGAGAGTTGGATCAAAAATGGAGCAGCCAGGACTCAAACTGGTGTCCATGTGGGATGCTCGTGCTGCAGGAAGTAACTGTACCTGCTATGCCACAGTGCTGGCCCCATTTGAGCTACTTAATGGGGTTCATGTCATTCAATAAAATTGGCTTTTTCTTATTGTCAGCATACTGAAATTTATCTCATTGCTTTGAGTTGTGCATAAATTCATCTTCTATTGGTCATATTACTAGTTTTTTCTTATCTGTAATTTAGTTGTGAATCTGTAAAATATTTTTTATGCCTGAAAAGTAGAAATTGTATCATAGGTCTAAGACTTTCTTTAAAAATTGGGTTATTTTTCTTTGTTGTCATTTGAGGGTCCTAAGCCTACCCCCAGGTTTAGTGATTCTCAAAGACTCAGTCTGAGGTGGTGTATATAGTCACTGTCACAGCTGTGACTTAACTGCTACGAATGAGGGTGCAAAACAAAAGGGATGAGACAAAGTGGAAGAATCAGGGTGCAGCACTCCCCTCCCCATCCCCCCCTCCCCCCCCGCTGGACTGAAACCAACTGTGTCTGACTTGATTCTTCTTCAAACAAATAGTGACAACTCTTATGAAATGTTGTCTATGGAAAATCTCATTAGAGTGAGTGCCCAAGATTTGGATTTGGCCACTTAGATAAGTATACTCTGCTTAACATGTACCACAATTCCAAATGTAGAATTGGATATCAGGTGTTCAGCCAGCATAGGAACAGCGAGCAGTTAGAGATCTGAGAACTCTTCTGAAATTCCACGCCTGCTGAGGCCACGCCACACAAGCCGGCCTTGGTAAGGTAGCAGTGTGAGGTCTGCTCTGTTAGCTTTCCTGCACACTGAACTTATTTTTGACTGATGGTACATATAAAAAAATCAGTTAACTTTAGAGGCAATGAGAGAAGCAGCAGCCACTTGCTGGTTTACTTCCCTAAATGTTTGCGGTTGCTGGAGCTGAGCCACAAAAGAGCTGGGAACCCAGTTCCAGTCCTTCATGTGGGTGCCAGGGACTCAGTCTTGTACTCTGTGCATTGGCTGGAAGCTGGACTCAAACAGCTAGGACTGAAACCCAGGCACTTGACTCTGAGATGATTACATTCCAACCGACTTCTTAACCACTGAGCCACTCGTCTTTAACTGATTTCTTCTTGATCATGTTCATTCTTGTGGGGAGCAACCCGGACTGGACTGAGTTACTGGAATTAAGACTTATTCTATGCATCTGCTCTCCCACAATATGGTGCTGGGAGAGGAGAAAACAGCTTCTACACAGCTGCCTCCAGTTCAACCAATAAACTGTAGGACTTGCTCCTGATTGGAGGAGAGCAGCGTACTCGGCGTGTGGGCAGCCGAGTTGGGATTGGCAGAGGAGGACTATAAAGGAGGAGAGAGACGGCATGCACCAGGAACATCTAAGAGGAACACCTAAGGGGAACACCTGAGCAGCCCCCGAGAGAGCCGGCCGGCGGTGTGCCGCTCCCCTGCGGAAGTGGGGAATGTGGCAGGGGGAACTGCCCTTCCACGGAGGTGGAAGGGATAGTAGCCAACCCGGGAAGAACCAGCAGCAAACCGGGGAGGGCCGAGCAGACGAAAGAACAGCGCAGGGTCCTGTGTCGTTCCTCCACGAAGACGGGGAGCGACAATTCTTACTGGCATTTATTGAATGATCTACTTATTTCCTGTTGTATTAAAGGTATTACTTTTTTATAAAGTAAGTTAATACAATCTAACAAGATAAGTAGAAGAAACATCGGGTATCTCCTAGCATCAAGCTTCTTGGGGACTTTATTTTTTGTAATATTTGCATTACCTGTTAAGTAACCATGTTAATGACATCAGTAGTCTTTTGGGTCTTGGAGTCTGCATATAGCTTCCCTTGCAGTCTCTTTTGACAGAGTTAGACAGAAAGGTCTTCCATTGGTTCACTCCCCAAGTGGCTGCTATGGCCAGTGCTGTGCTGATCCAAAGCCAGGAGCCAGGTGCTTCTTCCTGGTCTCCCATGCGGGTGCAGGGCCCAAGCACTTGGACCATCCTCCACTGTCTTCCCAGGCCACAGCAGAGAGCTGGCATGGAAGAGAAGCAGCCGGGACTAGAACCCAGTGCCCATATGGGATGCTGGCGCCACAGGTGGAGGATTAACCAAGTGAGCCATGGCGCCGGACCCTCCCTTGCAGTCTTAAACCTTGACCGTTGTTATCCTATTATTTCATCCACGAATGTTTATTGTATGCATGCCAAAGTCAGTCTAATACCATTGATGTCTAATGGAAAAATACTTCCAAATTCACAACTGTGTGCTACCTTTCTCTTGGATTCCTAGTTTTACATAGATCTGTTGACCATTTCCACTTGGATAATCTGAAACTTTTATAGTCATAATCTCTAAGTATACATTCCCTCTTACCGTTTAGTTTTTCCTGTTAATTGAAATAATTCATACTAATTTCTGGTTTTACCTGGTTCTGACTGCTAATTCCTAAATGACTAGACCATTTAAGTTACTCTGCTGCTTTCAGTTTTGTTTATAAGTGTAACCAACCCCCATACCATTGCCAGCTTTCCTTCCTTCTTTCCTTTCTTTCCAAGTACCAGTTGAATTGTTGCTGAAGGTCCCTAGGTATGTGGAGTGAAATTGAAATACTAACATTAGGCTTTGTAGGGAACCTTTTTATATCATTAACCAAAGTATTTTTGCAAGATTGGACTTCGAGACTTTTCTTTGTGAACCTTTTTGAAAGCTTGATGCTGTTTCAGTGAAAAATTGACTATTAAAAAGTGAGGTGCAGAAACTGAAGAGATGGAAGTATATAGTTGGAAAACATACTGCTAGTAGTGACTTTCAGTATTGGGTCATTGGGACTTTTATACTCTGTGCATTTTTTTTTCAGTGAAACTTCTCTTTAAAAAGTTTTTCTAGAAATTACACAGGACTTTGTATCCTGCTCATCTAATTAAACTTCGTTGTTCCATAGGTTATCAGCTATGTAGTATAATAAGCTGCATCTATAGTAGACTCAGATTTTTTGTGTATTATAAAACTGTATTCCTGATACTGAAGTGTAATAATGGTCTGTAGTATGATAAAAATCAGATGGAATACAATTTACCTGGAATTCACTTTCCTCTTTATTTTTTAAAGGGACCAGTTACTCTCCACAAGAAAATTCACACAACCACAGTGCTCTTCATAGTTCAAATTCACATTCTTCTAATCCAAGCAATAATTCAAGCAAAACTTCAGATGCAGTAAGTATTAATACACACGCCCAATTTTATCTTTTGGAATTCATTACAAAAATCTGATGGCAAAGCTCCTTATATCCAGTCTGTTCTTATGTTCTAACCAAAATTGATGTTTTCTTAATGTATTTATTTGCAACAATAATAACACTCTTTTAAAGTAGTGAGTAAACTTTACAGGTGTTAGTAGAATTGAGGACAGTCAGGAAATACCATCTTGGCATTACCTTAAGCAGAGTTTTGTCTTTGCAATATGTGAGTTGTAAAGAACTTCAGATGAAACTTCCATGGTTAAAGTGTTTTAAGAAAAAAAATAATAAAGTGTTTTAAGACTGAAGTAACTGCTACTCAGTTTGGATTTTTCTATTCAGTGTCCAGATTAAACACAGATTTCTAATGTATTCATTTAACCAGAAATAATTTAAAATTTCATTTTACTAGGTATATGCTAGAATGTAAGCCTACAGAATCAAGATAATGTGACCCATCTAATTTTAAGAAATGTTTAATACAAAAGCTTGTTTATTTGAAACGCAAAGTTACAGAAAGGGGTGGAGAGATCTTCCATCCACTGATTCACTCCCCTAAATGGCTGTCACAGCTGAGGCTGGGCAAGGCTGAAACCAAGAGCCTGGGATTCCACCCAGGTTTCCTTCGTGGGTGGTGGGGTCCCAAGTACTTGCGAGGTATCTTCCACTGCTTTCCCACCTGCTTTATTAGGAATCGGGATCAGAAAAGGAACAGTGGGGACTCTAACTGGCACTCGTATAGGATGCTGACGCTGCAAGCGGTGACTTAAACCGCTGAGCCACAACACTGGGAAGTACCACATTTCAAGGAACTTTTAGACTTGGGGAGATAGAAAAGTAAAAAACACAGTGTTTGTTAAAGTTGCTCTGGAGGGCACTCAGGATAAAGAGCCACAGCTTAGATGAAGAAGATAGAAACTGTAAGTAAAGCTTCTTAACAGGTTTAAATATGGCTTAGCCAGTAGAATAGGTGTGAACATTGTGTAGCATACAGAGGAATAAGAATAACATGGAAGTATGAGATGGCACGGCATGTTTGAAGAACTGGGAGGATTTGATGCTGTGGAAAAATGGCAGGAGCCTAAGATTAGGTATTATTAGTGTATTTTAGATGGTAAAATGTCTGTCTTGGCAAGGAATACAAATTATGTACAAAGGCAGTAGAAAGTTATTGAAGGATCTAATCAGTAAAGCAGTATCATAATTATAATCAGAAAGTCATCTGAGGTAGCAATGTGGGAAGGTATAGGAAAGAAGCAACAATCTGACAGAAAACCATCGAAGGTGCAGGTTTTGCTTGGGTGTTTGAGTGATTTTTATACCTTAATTGGCACGGCAAGACCTTTCATTTTTTTTTTCTCTTACTGAAGTAGTGTGGATAGAAAAAAAGGATATTAAGGTACACATAAATCTAGAATAGTTTTGAGTGTTAGTCTGGGGTCAGTTAGGAAAAATAATTACAGTAGGGTGTTTTAACACAGAACTTAATATACTGGTAAGCAGATATGATAGGTATTAAAAGTTGGGAGGGGGGATAAAAGAGGAGGAAACCAAGAGGACTGTGGTACAATAGCAGGAAGTTTAGATTTTCGGAACCTGATGGTGAGGAGGCACCCACAGAGCTGGAGACAGTGCCTCTGAAGCTAGTTCATGTGGTGGACTGCACTGGCGAGCTGGAGACCAGAACCCACTATGGCTTCATCTTCTGGTGTTTCTGGGAGGAAGTGATTTGCATTGTTCCAGCACTTGGACTAACATCAGCATTGCAGAGCAGACTTGAGATGGGATTGAAGCTGAGGGACTTTGGCAGGTGCTACCAGCAAACCGTGTGAATCTTCTTTATTCATGGAAAAACAGTCTGTTAATTTACATAAGTAAAAGATTGATTGATTGGTTTGAAAGAGGGAGACAGATTTTTCACTTGCTGGTTCACTCCCCTAGATTGCTGCAGCAGCAGCTGGTGCTGAACCAAACCAAAATCAGGAGCCATTTTCTTCTGGAAAAACTGAAAGCTGTTGTTTATGTGATCTGTCATCAGCAGTTATCATATTAGAAATTAAAACTGAGCAGGTGCTGTGGCATACAGGGCTAAGCCTCCACCTGTAATGTCGACATCCCATATGGGCTCCCGTTCATGTCCCAACTGCTCCTCTTCCAGTCCAGCTCTCTGCTGTGGCCTGGGATAGCAGTAGAAGATGGCCCAAGTGCTTGGTCCCCTGCACCCAAGAGACCTGGGAGAAGCTCCTGGCTTCCATTTGGGAATGAACCAGCAGATGGAAGACCCTTCTGTCTCTCCCTGTCTATCTGTAACTCTACCTCTTAAAGGAATCAGTCTTTTTTTAAAAAAATTAAAACTGAGCGATAGTTGATCTGACTTAAGATGCTGATCAGAATGCCAGTATCACATATTGGGAACTTTTCCCTCCCCCTAGCATTAGATTACGATAGGAACATGTAGTTTCTTGCTAACTCCCATGGTTTCAAGTCTTGGCTCCACTCTACATTGAAGCTTCCCCCTGCTGCATGCTCTGAAGGTATCAGTCGATGGCTCAAATGGTTGGTCTCCTGCCACCCTGCATGGGAGATTTAAGTGGAGTTCCCATCTGCTGCAGGCCTTTGTGGAATGAACCAGCTGCTTGGCGCATGCTCTGTGTCCCATCAGAGTAAAATATTTAAAACCATAAACTTAAGAGATTAAAATCATTTACTTAAAATGGCAATCATAAAACTGTTAGACATTGATATGGGCGTATCTGTATGAACAAATTTTAGAACAAAAAGACATCAAGCTTCTCTTTAGTGTCTGACTTAGTAGATGACATTTAGAATTTCCTATCTGCTTCTGTATCCAATCTTTTGTGAAAACAGATGTCCTGGACAGCTCTTAATAAACTCCCTGTATGCTTGTGGTACATGAAGAGACAAAGTCATCTTGGTCTTCTGTGAAAACAGTCTCGATCTGTGAACGGCCCTCCAAGTTCCCTAAGGATTCTTGGGTAACACTCTGAACTTACTTAGCACCTGTGCTGGCAATCATCTCAAGCCTAATTTAGAATACTTGAAATGGCTATAGTCCTTGTGTTTGATTTTCAATTTGATTCCTTTAGTAAAAAAAAAAAATTGACATCTGTTGCACATTAGTATCTTAAAAATTATTCCATTACTTGATTTTCTTTCCTAACTCCTTGAGGATGGAAGTTGGGAGAAGATAGGCAGAAGTTACTGGTATTTGGCTGTAATGCTATACCTTGGAACATGCTTTAAGACATTAGTACGTGCTGACTTAAGATTTGATGGGCAAATCCACATAGTGTCACAGTCCAGGGTTCTGCAGGCTCTGGTCTGTCAGTTAGTAACTGTCAGGAGGTTGCAGCAGAATCTTAAGGAGATTCCTGGTGAGAGAGGCACGAGTGTGTGCTTGTGTGTGTGTGTGTGTGTGTGTGTGTGTTGTGGTGCTAACTCTATCTCCCCTCGGAAAGGTGCAGGGCTGTGCTTGGGCAGTTTGCAGAGCGCTGCTCTAGATCACGCTGGTCTCCCCTCTGCTACCCATATCTTCTGTCTGCTAGCTTCAGATCCCACTTTCCATCCCTTTGGCCTATCTGGGAACCCCATGTAACCAAGCAGAGCAAATCTGTTGACAACATCTATAAGAGGAGGGTGATTTTGTGTAATTTACCTACAGGGAGAAGTGAGTGATGGAGAACTTTATGAATTCGGCATCTGTGACTGGCCTGCTAACATTGTCATAGCTTATTTCTAGCTGCTCATGATTGAAAATTAACTCCCCACTGCTTTTAGAGACTTGGAAGCACAGGGCTGAAGTCCAATGTTTTCCTTATTTTGAGATGTAAACTGCAGAATATAAACTTATGGCAGAGTCTGCAGCATTTCTCCAACTGTTCTCAAAATTTTTAAAGCATTTCCAGAATTGATGTCTATTTAATGGAAATAATTAGCATTCAGAAACCAGAATTTTGATCCTTTTATATACCACTAATTAGTTTTCTGACCTATGCACAACTCATTAAGTTCTCTCAGCATGTTTCCTAACTGGTAATATTAAACTGGGTAGGGCAAGGCATTGAGTAGAAGTTGATTTCTCAAGCTTCAAAATTGTGCCACTGAGTGGGCGTGTAGCTTGGCAGCCACATTGCTGCATCCCATGTACAAAGTCCAAGGGTTTAACACCTGCCTCTGGCTCCTGACTTTTTCATGCGGATACAGACCTGGGAAGCAACGGTGATAGCTCAAGTTGGTGAGATCCTGCTGCCCATGTGGGAGACCTGGATTAAGTTCACAGCTTTGTCCCTGGGCAGAGCTCATGCAGGCATTTGAGAAGTGAACCAGCAGATGGACAAAATCTGTCTCTTTCAGTCTCTATGACTCTCAAACAAGTAAAAATTTCAAAATAAATAAAACTGTGTCATTATACACTTTGGCAAACCCAGACGGTTAGGCTACCATAGTATAACATTATTCATTTTAATATCATACCTCTTAGAAAAAATAGTTAAAGTTGGGGCTCACATAGTGAGTAAAGCCACCACCTGTAGTGTCGGCATCCCATATGGGCACTGGTTCTGATCCAGCTCTCTGCTGTGGCCTGGAAAAGCAGTAGAAGGTGGCCCAAGTCCTTGGGCCCCTGCACCTGCATGGGCACCCAGGAAGAAGCTCCTGGCTTTTGCATTCAGATTGGTGCAGCTCCGGCCATTGTGGCCATCTGGGAAGTGAACCAGAGAATGGAAGACCTCTGTCTCCTCTCCCTCTCTGCCTCTGCCTCTCTGTAACTCTGCCTTTCAAATAAATATTTTAAAAAAATAGTTAAGGCTCTCAACTAGAAGAATATTTGACATTTTACTGCATTTCCTGTGCTCAGTGCAGACACTTAGCTTAGACTTCTCAGATTTTTCTACCGTCATTGTGATTGTTACATTTCCTCTAAGATACCTGCAAGAGACTACATGTGAGAATATCCGGAAGACCAGCTCTGGTTGTGGGAAAATGAGTGATACTGCTGGTCATGATTACATGAGACCAGGGGGTCTTACTTAATGCTTGACTCATCTCATGGATTTTACAGAGAACTTTCAGCTGACTTTTTGTCTATATTTTTTAAATGTTGGTTCCCTTTTCCACTGTGTTGCAGTACCTAAAGGCAGACTGTTCTCTGTTGTACTGTGTGTGACCACTAGCGTGCTGCAGTTAGAACTGAGGGTCTCATGCTTTATTAGTCACTTGGCAGTGATTTCTCCTCCTCGTCACCATGCTGTCGTATTTCAGCCATGGTGATTGAGGGCTTCTGTGTTTTTCCTTTTTTGATTTTTTTAAGGTTTTCTGTGATTTATGAAGGTTTCCAGTCTACTGCTATATGCACTCAGATAATTAGCAGTACACAGTAAGGTGCTTTGGTCTCATATGTATGCTTTTGTTTCCGTGTATATGCTTTGGAAATCATTGATGCTATCAGGTTATTAAGTAATAATATTTTCTCATGTTTAAAATTATCTTTAAGCCTTATGATTCTGCAGATGACTGTTCTGAGCATATTAGCTCTTCTGGGAAAAAATACTACTACAACTGTCGAACAGAAGTTTCACAATGGGAAAAACCAAAAGAGTGGCTTGAAAGGTATTTGCTTTTTTTTTTTTTTTTTGAAAGGTATTTGCTTTTAATCTAGTTGAGCTATATTTACCATTCTTGATTCTACAAGTTATATTTTATGGTGTTATGCATTTGAATTTTAGATTCTTTATTGAGACATCATCACTCCCTCTTTTAATTGCAGTTGTTGACCTGTTTACTGTGTTTTCTATAATTTGTCTTAACATGTAGGAGAGCAGCTGCCCATAAGGTTCTTATGAGCAGTTAGTATATTTAATAAAATGCTTACATTATTAATCTCCATTTGTGCATTTCTGTTATAATTTATAATACAAGTTTGTAGAGCTTATGGGACAATCATGCTCATGTCTTTTACATATGTAGAATTAATACTGTGAAGTTGTCTGTGGCGTTAGTGGTTTAAATAATTGGTATACTTTTGCCATCACGAAGAAACATTAGTGTTCTGTGTGCTTACCTCCATACCAGATAAATTTTAGACCATATTCAGTTCTTTGATTTTGTATATACTGTTTGAATATTTGGCAGGAGCTATTATGGGTACCCATGTCCTTGATGTGATTTTTATGAGCTTATATATTTTCTATTTTTAGAGAACAGAGACAAAAAGAAGCAAACAAGATGGCAGTTAATAGCTTCCCGAAAGATAGAGATTACAGAAGAGAGGTGATGCAGGCGACAGCCACTAGTGGGTTTGCCAGTGGAAGTAAGTATTAATTTTGTCTCTAACCACTGTAATGTTGGATTATTCCTGTCATTCATACATCACAAATCTGTGCATCGCTATGCATTAATTAAAGTAAATAGAACCAGCACTCTGCTTAGTCTTTCCTACCCAGCCTCCCCTAGCTTGTGTCTTGAGAAGTGAAGGGTACACAGTAGAATAGGACATGTGTGCCTATCTCACCACCCATAGTGGCTACAATGTGATCAGGATGGTAGCTGATAAAATCTTATGTTTGGGATTGGCTTTTCTATCCAGATACAAAACCGAGTGGATTTCAATCCAGTAATTGAATCATGGGTACAGGCATAGTGACATAATGACTGTTATCAATGAGAGACTTGTTTGTTTGGATGTAGATAGTTTAACTCAGGATTTTTTACTTACAGTGGCCTAAATGTATACCCATACAATAATTTTTGTTTCACTTCCAGTACAGTTAATAAATTGCATGAGACAGTGCTTTATTATAAAATAGGCTTTGTGCTAGATGGTGCTCTTCTGTCCCCTCCCTGCCCCCTGCTGTAGGCCATAGGGCACTTTTAAGTGTTATGAGCATGTTTGAGGTGGGCTAGGCAAAGCTGTGATTTTTGGTAGGTTGGGTGTTATTAAATGCATTTTCAATTTAATGATCTTTTCAACTTAACAGGTTTGTCAGGGTGTAACCCCTTTGTAAGTGGAAAATGTGTGCATTTCTCCCTGATCGTAGGTCTGTCTGACATCTCTGTGTGGAGCATGTACAAAAGTAATAAAAATGCTTCCTAAAAAACTTTTATAGAGCCCTTTGTTCTAAGGCACTCGTCTATAAACCAAATTGCAGGCATGTCCTACTGTTCTTTTGAAAGCAAATTTATTGCAAATAAATAGAATGGTTTTTAGCAAACATTATACATTTGTTTTTTGATTTGTTTTCTAAATTTGAAGTTTCACTTGCAGATATTCTATTCCCAGTGTTGTCTTCTGCCCAGAATGAAATTTAAATTTCATGTAGAATTCTTGGGTTCTTTACTGAGCTTTGGGTTTGAAAAGAATTTAAAAATGATGGGTTCTGGAAATTCTTAGACTTGAGCATTTGAATCCTGCTTCTGTAACTTAACAAAAACTAGGGGTGTTTTTTTTAACTTTTATTTAATGAATATAAATTTCCAAAGTACGGCTTATGGATTACAATGGCTTCCCCCCCATAACGTCCCTCCCACCCGCAACCCTCCCTTTTCCCACTTCCTATCCCCTTCAATTCACATCAAGATTCATTTTCGATTCTCTTTATATACAGAAGATCAGTTTAGCATACATTAAGTAAAGATTTCAACAGTTTGCTCCCACACAGAAACATAAAGTGAAAACTAATAGATGATTTTTTAAATAATGATGAAACCAGATCAGACCTATTGTCATGTTTAATCCCAGTGAGAGTCAAGTTGGGAATTGATAATTTCTTTTTTTTTTTTTTTTACAGAAGATCAGTTTAGTATACATTAAGTAAAGCTTTCAACAGTTTGCACCCCCATAGAAACACAAAGTGAAATATACTGTTTGAGTACTTGTTACAGCATTAAATCTCAATGTACAGCACATTAAGGACAGAGATGCTACATGAGGAGTAAGTGCACAGTGACTCCTGTTGTTGACTTTACAAATTGACGCTCCTGTTTATGGCATCAGTAATCTCCCTATGCTCCAGTCATGAGTTTCCAAGGCTATGGAAGCCCCTTGAGTTCACCGACTCTTATCTTATTTAGACAAGGTCATAGTCAAAGTGGAGGTTCTCTCCTCCCTTCAGAGAAAGGTACCTCCTTCTTTGAAGACCTGTTCTTTCCACTGGGATCTCACTCACAGAGATCTTTCATTTAGGTTTTTTTTTTTCCCCCAGAGTGTCTTGGCTTTCCATGCCTGAAATACTTTCATGGGCTTTTCAGCCAGATCCGAATGCCTTTAGGGCTGATTCTGAGGCCAGAGTGCTGTTTAGGACATCCGCCATTCTATGAGTCTGCTGTGTATCTCGCTTCCCATGTTGGATCACTCTCCCCTTTATGTATTCTATCGGTTAGTATTAGCAGGTATTAGACTTGTTTATGTGCTCCTTTGACTCTTAGTCCTTTCATTATGATCAATTGTGAACTGAAATTGATCACTTGGACTAGTGAGATGGCATTGGTACATGCCACCTTGATGGGATTGAATTGGAATCCCCTGGTATGTTTCTAACTCTACCATTTGGGGCAAGTCAGCCTGAGCATGTCCCAAATTGTACATCTCTTCCCTCTCTCATTCCCACTCTTATGTTTAACAGGGATCACATTTCAGTTAAATTTTAACACTTAAGAATAACTGTGTATTAATTACAGAATTAAACCAGTCACATTAAGTAGAACAGACAAAAAAAAAAACTACTAAGATGGATAATGTATTAAGTTGTTCATAAATAGTCAGGGCTATGCTGATCAAGTCACCGTTTCCCATAGTGTCCATTTCACTTCAACAGGTTTCCTTTTTGGTGTTCAGTCAGTTGTCACCGATCAGGGAGAACATATGGTATTTGTCCCTTTGGGACTGGCTTATTTCACTCAGCAGGATGTGTTCCAGATTCCTCCATTTTGTTGCAAATGACTGGATTTCATTGTTTCTTACTGCGGTATAGTATTCTGAAGAGTACATATCCCATAATTTCTTTATCCAGTCTACCGTTGATGGGCATTTAGGTTGGTTCCAGGTCTTGGCTATTGTGAATTGCGCTGCAATAAACATTAATGTACAGACTGCTTTTTTGTTTGCCAATTTCATTTCCTTTGGGTAAATTCCAAGGCGTGGGATGGCTGAGTCGAACAGTAGAGTTATCTTCAGGTTTCTGAGGAATCTGCAGACTGACTTCCATAGTGGCTTGATCAGTTTGCATTCCCACCAACAGTGGGTTAGTGTCCCTTTTTCCTCACATCCTCGCCAGCATCTGTTGTTGGTAGATTTCTGTATGTGAGCCATTCTAACCGGGGTGAGGTGAAACCTCATTGTGGTTTTGATTTGCATTTCCGTGATTGCTAGTGATCTTGAACATTTTTTCATGTGCCTGTTGGCCATTTGGATTTCCTCTTTTGAAAAATGTCTATTGAGGTCCTTGGCCCATCTCTTAAGTGGGTTGTTTGTTTTGTTGTTGTGGAGTTTCTTGATCTCTTTGTAGATTCTGGTTATTAACCCTTTATCTGTTGCATAGTTTGAAAATATTTTTTCCCATTCTGTCGGTTGTCTCTTCACTCTCCTGACTGTTTCTTTTGCAGTACAGAAACTTCTCAATTTGATGCAATCCCAATAGTTGATTTTGGCTTTGACTGCCTGTGCCTCCCGGGTCTTTTCTAGAAACTCTTTGCCTGTGCCAATATCTTGAAAGGTTTCTCCAATGTTCTCTAATAAGTTGATGGTGTCAGGTCATAGATTTAGGTCTTTAATCCATGTTGAGTGGATTTTTGTGTAAGGTGTAAGGTCTTGCTTCATGCTTCTGCACGTGGAAATCCAATTTTCCCAGCACCATTTATTGAATAGACTGTCCTTGCTCCAGGAATTGGTTTTAGATCCTTGATCAAATATAAGTTGGCTGTAGATGTTTGGGTTGATTTCTGGTGTTTCAATTCTGTTCCATTGGTCTATCCATCTGTTCTGTTTCTGTAGCAGTACCATGCTGTTTTGATTACAACTGCCCTGTAGTATGTCCTGAAATCTGGTATTGAGATGCCTCCGGCTTTGTTTTTGTTGTACAGGATTGCTTTAGCTATTCGAGGTCTCTTGTGCCTCCATATGAATTTCAGCATCATTTTTTCTAGATCTGAGAAGAAGGTCTTCGGTATCCTGATTGGGATTGCATTGAATCTATAAATTGCTTTTGGGAGAATGGACATTTTGATGATGTTGATTCTTCCAATCCATGAGCATGGAAGATTTTTCCATTTTTTGGTATCCTCTTCTATTTCTTTAAGATTTTGTAATTCTCATCGTAGAGATCTTTAACGTCCTTGGTTAAGTTTATTCCAAGGTATTTGATTGTTTTTGTAGCTATTGTGAATGGGATTGATCTTAGCAGTTCTTCCTCAGCCGTGGCATTGCTTGTGTATACAAAGGCTGTTGATTTTTGTGCGTTGATTTTATATCCTGCCACTTTGCCAAACTCCTCTATGAGTTCCAATAGTCTCTTAGTAGAGTTCTTTGGATCCTCTAAGTACAGAATCATATCGTCTGCAAAGAGGGATAGTTTGACTTCTTCCTTCTCAATTTGTATTCCTTTAATTTCTTTTTCTTGTTTGATGGCTCTGGCTAGAACCTCCAGAACTATGTTAAATAGCAGTGGTGAGAGTTGGCATCCCTGTCTGGTACCAGATCTCAGTGGAAATGCTTCCAACTTTTCCCCATTCAATAGGATGCTGGCCGTGGGTTTTTCATAAATTTCTTTGATTATGTTGAGGAATGCTCCTTCTATACCCAATTTGCTTAGAGTTTTCATCATGAAAGGGTGTTGAATTTTATCGAATGCTTTCTCTGCATCTATTGAGATAATCATATGGTTTTTCTTCGCAGTCTGTTAATGTGGTGAATCACATTGATTGATTTGCGAATGTTGAACCATCCCTGCATACCAGGGATAAATCCCACTTGGTCTGGGTGGATGATTTTTCTGATGTGTTGTTGTATTCTATTGGCGAGAATTTTATTGAGGATTTTTGCATCTATGTTCATCAGGGATATTGGTCTATAATTTTCTTTCAGTGCTGCATCTTTCTCTGGCTTAGGGATTAAGGTGATGCTGGCTTCATAGAAAGAATTTGGGAGGATTCCCTCTTTTTGATTGTTCTGAATAGTTTGAGAAGAAATGGGATTAGTTCTTCTTTAAATGTCAGATAGAATTCAGCAGTGAATCCATCTGGTCCTGGGCTTTTCTTTGTTGGGAAGGCCTTTATTACTATTTCAATTTCTGTTTCAGTTATGGGTCTATTTAGGTTTTCGATGTCTTCATGGTTCAATTTAGGTAGATTGCATGTGTCCAGGAATCTATCCATTTCTGATAGATTTTCCTGTTTGCTGGCATACAAGTCCTTGTAGTAATTTCTGATGATTCTTTTTATTTCTGTGGTATCTGTTGTTACGTTTCCTTTTTCATCTCTGATTTTATTGATCTGGGTCTTTTCTCTTCTTTTTTTAGTTAGTTGGGCCAATGGGGTGTCAATTTTGTTTATTTTTTCAAAAAACCAGCTTCTTGCTTGGCTGATTTTTTGTATTTTTTTGGATTCAATCCTGTTAATTTCTTCTCTGGTTTTAATTATTTCTCTTCTCCCACTAGATTTGGGTTTGGTTTGCTGCAGTTTTTCTAGGTCCTTGAGATGCGCTGAAAGCTCATTTATTTGCTACCTTTCCAATTTCTTGATATAGGCACCTATTGCTGTAAATTTGCCTCTCAATACTGCTTTTGCTGTATCCCATAAGTTTTGATATGTTGTGTTGTTATCCTCATTTACTTTCAGAAAGTTTTTGATTTCTCTTTTGATTTCTTGAATGACCCAGTGTTCATTCAGGAGCATTTGTTCAGTCTCCATGTGTTTGCATACTTTCTAGGGTTTCCTGAATTGCTAATTTCCAGCTTCATTCCTCTGTGGTCTGAGAAGCTGCATGTATGATTCTAATTCTTTTAAATTTGCTGAGACTTGCTTTATGGCCTAGTATGTGATCAATCCTAGAGACGGTTCCATGCACTGCTGAGAAGAATGTGAAGTCTTTAGATGTAGGATTGAAAGTTCTGTAGATATCTGTTGGATCCATTTGGGCAATAGTGTCGATTAAATCTGCTGTTTCCTTGTTGATCTTCTGTCCGGATGATCTGTCTATTTATGAGAGTGGAGTATTGAAGTCCCCCAGTACTATTGTATTGGAATCTAAATCTCCCTTTAAGTCCCTTAACATATCTTTTAAATAGACTGGTGCCCTGTAATTAGGTGCATATACATTGATAATAGTTACATCTTCATGTTGAATTGAACCCTTAATCATTATATAGTGTCCCTCTTTGTCTCTCTTAACAGTTTTTGTATTAAAGTTTATTTTGTCTGATATTAATATGGCTACACCTGCTTTTTTTGGTTTTTGTTGGCATGGAATATCTTTTTCCAACCTTTCACTTTCAGTCTGCATGCATCTTTGTTAGAGAGATGTGTTTCTTGTAGGCAACAAATAGTTGGGTTGTGTTCCTTGAGCCAATCAGCCAATCGGTGTCTTTTAACTGAAGAGTTAAGACCATTAATGTTCAATGTGACTATTGATATGTAGTGACTTTGCCCTGCCATTTTCCCGGAGATATTTTCTAGTATATGCTTTGAGCTTCCCATGCTCTTTTACTGATAGGTTTTCTTCCTTTACCTTCTTTCATATTGATGGCCGTGTTTCTGTGTTTCTGAGTGTAGCACATCTTTAAGTATCTTTTGCAGGGCCAGACGAGTGGCGGCAAAGTCTTTCAATTTCTGTTTGCTATGAAAGGTTTTTATTTCACCTTCATTCACAAATGAGAGCTTAGCAGGATATAATATTCTGGGCTGGCAATTTTTCTCTCTTAGCACCTGTGCTATGTCTCGCCATTCCCTCCTAGCCTGTAGTGTTTCTGATGAGAAGTCTGCTGTGAGTCTAATTGGAGATCCTCTGAGAGTAATCTGACGTTTCTCTCTTGCACATTTTAGGATCTTTTCTTTATGTTTCACTGTGGTAAGTTTAATTACCACGTGTCATGGTGAGGATCTCTTTTGGTCAGGTTTATTGGGGGTTCTATGAGCTTCCTGTACTAGGATGTCTCTGTCCTTCTCCAAACCTGGAAAGTTCTCTGCTAGTATCTCACTAAAAAGGCCTTCTAATCCTTTCTCTCTCTCCATGCCTTCAGGAACTCCTAGAACTCGAATGTTGGTTTTTTAATAGTATCCTGTAGATTCCCAACAATATTTTTTAGATTTCTAATTTCCTCTTCTTTTCTTTGGTTTGACTGTATGTTTTCCTGTGCTCTATCTTCTAAGCCCGATATTCTCTCTTCTGCTTCACCCATTCTGTTTTTAAGGCTTTCTAATGTGTTTGTCATTTGATCTATTGAGCTCTTCATTTCATTTTGATTTCTCTTCACTATCACACTTTCCTGTTCTACTAGTTTCTGCGTTTCATTTTGATTCTTCCTTAAAATTTCATTTTCACGAGAGAGATTTTCAATCCTGTCCAAGAAGGATTTCTGTAGTTCAAGGATTTGCTTTTGAAAACTTCTAAATGTTCTTATCATAATTTTTTTGAAATCCGTATCTTGCATTTCTTCTATCTCATCATCTTCATAATCTTGGCTTGGGGTGTTTTGTTTATTTGGAGGCATCATAGTGTCATCATTGATCTTGTTCTTTCGATTTCTGTGTTTGTTGCTTGGCATAGTTAATTCTTCTTTCGTCACTGTGCATTTTTTTTAATTTTTTTTTATTTTATACTATGTCTGTGTTAAGTGGACTGCCTGCTGTTGGAGGAGACTTGGAGGCTTGAGATGGGTGTGGCCTGAGAGCTCTGCTTGGTTCTTCCGGGTTACGGGTGTGCAAAGGTGACACCCTCAGGTTATGCATGGTAAATCTCTTTTTATTTATTTATTTTATTTATTCAGGAGGTAAGTAATACCGCACTGTGCAGAATTGATGGTATTTAGCTTCCGATCTCTGGCTTCTACCCAAAGAGTCTGTGCAGGCTCTGTTTCTCTTCTGGACTCCCACTGGGTTGCCTAGGCTACTGAATTGTAGTGACTCAGTTCCTTAGCCCTCCCCTGTTGTTATGTAAATGCAGAGAGGGGGCCTGCTCTTTGTCTCTTGCAAACTCTTGCAAACTGTTGCAAGCCTTGCAGCCTTGCAACCTTTGCAAGGTTGGCGGAGAGAGAAACCTCCCACCTTTTTCCTTCTCTCCTGTAGTCAGTCTGGTGCACTTTCCCGCTGCCCTCTAGATTCTGACCGCCTTTTCCCCGCCAATGTCTCGGGTTATTGAGCTCACCTACCCTTCCAGCGCCGATGTGTGGGCTCGGAGCCCTGGGCGTCCCAACTCTCCCCGCTGGTGTCTGTGTGACATCTACTCCCCTTCCTGCACTGGCGTGCAGACCCTGCGGCTCCCGCAGCTCGGCTTCTGCACGGTGGGCGACCTTGTTCTCCCAGTAGGTCCTCCGAGTCACAGCCACTAGATCCAGAAGAGTTTCCTCTGCAATTTTTTCCTGATCCTTTTTCTGAAGCTACCATAGCTCCCCTTTTATTAAACTAAATTTTCCCGGACTATTGGTGCACGCCCTCACTATTCCGCCATCTTGGCTCCACCCCCCGGGGTGTGTTTTGATTTTAGGAAGGAATGCTGATTATTTGGGGGAAAATTACTTAAGATAAAACATAGTTCTGGATGACTGTTTGAAATGTTCTCCTAGGAACATTAAAATTTTAAATTTATTAATGAAATTATACTCAGTTTTTAGAAAACATTGATTTAAGGTAACTGGAAATTAAAGAACACTATTTTGTGACAGAAGACTTGGGTTTCATATTAAGTAATTGACTTTTGGCAAACAAAATCAAGACAGCACACCTCCTCACACCCCCTTGTTTGAGAGACAGAGAATGCTTCCATCTGCTGGTTTCTCCCTGAGTGTCCTCAGCCTGCACTGGGCATTGCCGAAGCCTGGGGCTAGGCACTCTGAGTCAGCTCTCCCACACTGAGTGACAGAGGCCCCACACTGAAGTCTTCGTCACTGCACAGGATCATCGGGATCTGCACAGGAGGCTTTCCTTTTGAAGTAAATGAGTAGCACCCAGCTTCCGGGCATTCTGATCAAACTGAGGGGGTACATACATAGAGGATTATTGAGATGAAAAACACCCCCCCTCTTTTTTTTAAGTAAGTAGATGTGTTGGCACAGCAGGTGTCTTGTCCTGCTGGCTAGATCCTGAAGTTGTGCAGTACTGGATTGGGCCAAGCTTCTTTATTTAGTGGGTGAGGATCCCAAAGAAGAGAAAGAGCAGAGCCTAATACCTTTTTTTGAAAATAACCTCTTTCCCTTTGGGTATAATAAATGAAGGGAGAAATTAGCAAGATCTGACAGAAAGTTAAAATAACTATTTTTATGTTTTTAAATTGTTTATCTGTATGTATCTGTTTCTTAGACTCAGTAGTTTTATTGCTTTTTTCTTTATGACCTTTTAAAAAAGATTTGAAAGGCAGAGTTATAGCAAGAGAGAGAGATCTTCCATCCACCGATTCATTCCCAAATGGCTGCAGTGTCTGGGCCAGGCCAAAGCCAGGAGCTTCATCCAGGTCTCATGAGGGTGGCAGGGGCCCAAGCATTTGTATACCACTGCTTTCCCAGGTGCATTAGGAGAGAGCTGAATGGGAAGTGGAGGAGCCAGGATTTGAGTTGGCTCTCTGATCTGAGATGCTGGTGTCACAGGCAGTGGTTTAACCTGCTGTGCTACAACACCAGCCCCTTCGTCATGATTGCAAAGGAAGGAATTTTTATTTAAAAAAAATTAGAGGACAGGTAAGGTTTTTTTTTAAACCCTAAGACATAGTAACATTTTGGGAATTATCCCTTTTTTGTTTGTGCATATAAATTTTGTGTTGAAATTACATATGTAGCTTTTATACCAAAAATGGGATTGTATATTACTGGCTTTGAGCTGTTTTTCCCCCAGTAATATTTCAGGGCTGTGTTTTTATGTGCATTTGTAATTGCATATTTGCTCTCTTGTCTGCCCAGTATTGCATTGTTTTGATGTACCTTCTTTATCCGTGGACATGTGGGTAGTTTTCATCCTTTTCTGCTATAAATGAAATTGTGGTTCTTACCTGCACACTTAAGCTGATTCCTAAGCAAATGAGGGTTTAGTGGGTCTGTGGCCATGTTGAAATGAAATTCTGCTCTAACACCTTTTTTCCTTGGCATTTTAAAATGGTTGAGAAGGGACTTCACTTTGTATCATTGCTTTTTCCTTTTTAGTGATCAAGTGAGCTGTAGTTGCTGTGGTAGTAATGGTCAGTAAGCCATTTAAGTGTTTGAGTTTGCCTATCAAAAAATGTTGGCAGTTTTCCTTTATGTCCAATCCATGGGGTGAGGCTGAAAACCTGTTGGTGACTACCCACAGAAGTGTGATGGCTAAGAGGGGGAAGGCTTGGGAAGATACATTAAGTTTTGAAGGATATGTTAGTACAACTTGACATTGAAAAGTTTATGAGTAGAATGTTTCCATCTCTAAACTGTGGCTTGTTAGAGTGAAAGCTGTGTGTTTCGAGAAACCTTGTTGGGGTTTCTCTTAGCATTGGTGGCATTTTTAAGTCTGGCAGGTCTTGGTTGTGGGAAGCTGTCTTGGTGTATGTTGTTGAACCCAACACCCTGCGTGTACTTGCTAGGTGCTAGCAGCGTATTCCCAGGGGGCTGTTTACACACAATTAGCTACCTCAGTGCCTTGTGTTTAGAGTTATGATAGCAGGCTGTGTGGCAGTGGCTTCCTTGGATCCTCTAATGCCCCCCCACACTGCTTTTTAACACTTAGAAATAGTACAAGTATGATTTTTAATGTTCATCTTGAGTATATTTAATACATTTGACTATAGCATATGAACTGGAAATGTAATTTTCTTAGTCAAGAAAATGAAAAGTTCTAGGTAGTAAAGTGGTAGGACTGAGGGTGATATTATTCCTATTCAAACAGAAGGTTTCTATTGTAATAAAAACTCTGGAATAAAACTGAGTATTTTATGTCCATGGAGGTTGATAGTTTATGATGCAATGGCGTTACAGGCTGGGATACCTGAGTCTACTAATTTTATATATTGTCACTGTTAAAAGACCTTGGGTTTTGATGTGATTGGCATTTTTGACTATCCCAGTGCCTTTTATTGTGTTATGACACAGTGGTTGTGTACTGACAGATTTAAAATTGACTTGCAGTTTGAGTGTGTGGCTTTCTTTGCTATACTGGTCTTTGAATTGGAAAAAGCAGTAGTGAATGGGAGTGGTGGAGCATCATATACTGGAATGTTAGTGTTTCCTTGGTTACTTTAATTCCAGTTACTGATGGGCATTTTGGAGTTCAGGGTAGAGACTTTTTTTGGTAAATATAAACTTAGTGAACGTGATTGTCCAGATTTTCCTTTTGTCATGTTGTTTTGTGGAAACAGTGCTTCCCATCAATTTATGGATAGAGCTTAGACTTTCCAGTGCCTATTTCTGAATTTAAAATTTTTTTGGTTTTAGATTGAGGGAGGATCTGTTTTAATGTAATCGGTGATACCAGTTTGTAGGATTTCTATTTTCAGATAGCATTATCTGAAAGTAACATGATTTTGTTACTCTGGTGTTTGTTAGTATTAAGAAAGCTGAATTGGTTTACATACTAGATGGTGTGCTCAGTCATCTTACATGAGGCCATTTACATTCTGGCATAAACTACTTTAGAGCCGCTGTTTAGTACCATAGTATTTAGAGGAAGCAGGCTAATAAAGTCGATATTTCTTTGCAGTTGAACCACTGTGGATAATTTAATTTGAATTTATGGTCCATATTGTGGGGAGCAATCCGGACTGGACTAAGTTACTGAAATTAAGACTTATTCTATGCATCTGCTCTCCCACAATATGGCGCTGGGAGAGAAGTAAACAGCTTCCGCACAGCTGCCTCCAGTTCAACCAATTAACTGTAGGACTTGCTCCTGATTGGAGAGCAGCGTACTCGGCGTGTGGGCAGCCGAGTTGGGATTGGCGGAGGAGGACTATAAAGGAGGAGAGAGACGGCATGCACCAGGAACATCTAAGGGGAACACCTGTGCAGCCCCCGAGAAAGCCGGCCGGCGGTGTGCCGCTCCCCTGCGGAAGTGGGGAATGTGGCCAGGGGGAACTGCCCTTCCACGGAGGTGGAAGGGATAGTAGCCAACCCGGGAAGAACCAGCAGCAAACCCGGGGAGGGCCGAGCAGACGAAAGAACAGCGCAGGGTCCTGTGTCGTTCCTCCACGAAGAGGGGGAGCGACATAATGGTGCCGTGACTCGGATAGGAAGCCTAGGCAGGGTTCAGTGTCGTTCCTCCACGAAGAGGGGGAGCGACATAATGGTGCCGTGACTCGGATAGGAAGCCTAGGCAGGGTTCAGTGTCGTTCCTCCACGAAGAGGGGGAGCGACATAATGGTGCCGTGACTCGGATAGGAAGCCTAGGCAGGGCTTAGTGTCGTTCCCCCATGAAGACGGGGAGCGACATAATGGTGCCGTGACTCGGATAGGAAACCTAGCTCGGATAGGAAACCTAGGACGGATAGGAAACCTAGGAGGGAAAGACAGGGAAGAAGCAGGAAAATACCGGAGAGAGAGACTAGCAAAGAGCCTAGGTGCCGGAAGAAGCTATTGAAAGCCTAGGCAGAGACTCGGATATGGACTGTGAGAAAGAAGTTAGGATTTAAAGTGAAAGCAAGAAGAAACTTAGACTCAGATACAGACTGCAGGTTGAAAGTGAAAGTGAAACCTATAAGAAACTTAGACTCGGATACGGACTGTGGGGAGTAGCCAGGAGAAATGAGAGGAATATTGTTGGAAGAAAACTTAAGGAAACATACCGGGTAGAGAAAAATGTTAGGGAGGATGAAGCCGCGAGTGCAGGCCGAGGCGGAGATATAAGCCACCTTGGAATTCTTCAAGTCACCCCGGGGAGCAAGAGGCGAAGATCTGGAACCAGAGGCAGAGACGTGGGCCGCCAGGTTGAAATTCGCCAGGTTAGTCCGGGGAACTTGGACTGAATGCCGGTGGTGGCGGAAACATTCGCGGAAGCCGCCGCGTGCAGAGAGAGCACGGGGCGTGAATAGATGGGGAATGCCGGGGCTGGCGCGAGGCCGTGGTGCGGGCGCGAAGTGCGTGGAGACCGCGGAGCATGCGCGCAGAGCCGGGAACCCGCCGGCGGGGCGAGGCACCGGGAAGCCGCGCAGAGCCGTGAACCCGCCGGCGGGGCGAGGCGCCGGGAAGCCGCGCAAAGCCGGGAAGCCGCGCAGATCGGAGAAGCGCGGGCTGAAGCGGCTCAGAGCCGGGAAGCCGCCGAGAAGCAGTCTCGGGGCGGGCGCCGGGAAGCCGCAAGGATAAGAGAAACAGAAGTTTAGAAGTAAGATGAGAGAAATAGGAATGTTGGAAGATAGAAGTAAAATGGGAGAAATAGGAATGCCCGGAGATAGAGAAATAGAAAGGCCTCCCCTCAACATGCCAATGAGAAAGCTTGGATTCGGTCTGCCTGATTAAGCGAGGCGATGAGCACCTGGGCGGCTAGCAGCTTATGCGCCGCAGGTCACCGAAGACAGGCACGAAGTAACATCAGTAAGGCTTCCCCACGATGCAACAATTAGGAGGCTTGGATTCGGTCTGCCTGATTTAAGGCGGTAAGCACCAGCAAGCAGCTCGACCAAAGCATGAGCTGCAGGTCACCGAAGATAGGCACAAACCGAATCCAAGCCTTCTCATTGCCGTATTGTGGGGGAGACTTATTAGTGTTGGTTCGTGCCTATCTTCGGTGACCTGCAGCTCATACTCTGGTCGAGCTGCTTGCTGGTGCTTACCGCCTTAATCAGGCAGACCGAGTCCAAGCCTCCTAACTGTTGTATTGTGGGGAAGCCTTACTGATGTTACTTCGTGCCTGTCTTCGGTGACCTGCGGCGCATAAGCTGCTAGCCGCCCAGGTGCTCATCACCTCGCTTAATCAGGCAGACCGAATCCAAGCTTTCTCATTGGCATGTTGAGGGGAGGCCTTTCTATTTCTCTATCTCCGGGCATTCCTATTTCTCCCATTTTACTTCTATCTTCCAACATTCCTATTTCTCTCATCTTACTTCTAAACTTCTGTTTCTCTTATCCTTGCGGCTTCCCGGCGCCCGCCCCGAGACTGCTTCTCGGCGGCTTCCCGGCTCTGAGCCGCTTCAGCCCGCGCTTCTCCGATCTGCGCGGCTTCCCGGCTTTGCGCGGCTTCCCGGCGCCTCGCCCCGCCGGCGGGTTCACGGCTCTGCGCGGCTTCCCGGTGCCTCGCCCCGCCGGCGGGTTCCCGGCTCTGCGCGCACGCTCCGCGGTCTCCACGCACTTCGCGCCCGCACCACGGCCTCGCGCCAGCCCTGGCGTTCCCCATCTATTCACGCCCCGTGCTCTCTCTGCACGCGGTGGCTTCCGCGAATGTTTCCGCCACCACCGGCATTCAGTCCAAGTTCCCCGGACTAACCTGGCGAATTTCAACCTGGCGGCCCACGTCTCTGCCTCTGGTTCCAGATCTTCGCCTCTTGCTCCCCGGGGTGACTTGAAGAATTCCAAGGTGGCTTATATCTCCGCCTCGGCCTGCACTCGCGGCTTCATCCTCCCTAACATTTTTCTCTACCCGGTATGTTTCCTTAAGTTTTCTTCCAACAATATTCCTCTCATTTCTCCTGGCTACTCCCCACAGTCCGTATCCGAGTCTAAGTTTCTTATAGGTTTCACTTTCACTTTCAACCTGCAGTCTGTATCTGAGTCTAAGTTTCTTCTTGCTTTCACTTTAAATCCTAACTTCTTTCTCACAGTCCATATCCGAGTCTCTGCCTAGGCTTTCAATAGCTTCTTCCGGCACCTAGGCTCTTTGCTAGTCTCTCTCTCCGGTATTTTCCTGCTTCTTCCCTGTCTTTCCCTCCTAGGTTTCCTATCCGTCCTAGGTTTCCTATCCGAGCTAGGTTTCCTATCCGAGTCACGGCACCATTATGTCGCTCCCCGTCTTCATGGGGGAACGACACTAAGCCCTGCCTAGGCTTCCTATCCGAGTCACGGCACCATTATGTCGCTCCCCCTCTTGGTGGAGGAACGACACAGGACCCTGCGCTGTTCCTTCGTCTGCTCGGCCCTCCCCGGGTTTGCTGCTGGTTCTTCCCGGGTTGGCTACTATCCCTTCCACCTCCGTGGAAGGGCAGTTCCCCCTGGCCACATTCCCCACTTCCGCAGGGGAGCGGCACACCGCCAGCCGGCTCTACTCGGGGGCTGCACAGGTGTTCCTTCAGCTAGATGTTCCCCATAGATGTTCCTGGTGCATGCCGTCTCTCTCCTCCTTTATAGTCCTCCTCCGCCAATCCTAACTCGGCTGCCCACACGCCGAGTACGCTGCTCTCCAATCAGGAGCAGGTCCTACAGTTTATTGGTTGAACTGGAGGCAGCTGCGTAGAAGCTGTTTTCTCCTCTCCCAGCGCCATATTGTGGGAGAGCAGACGCATAGAATAAGTCTTAATTCCAGTAACTCAGTCTAGTCCGGGTTGCTCCCCACACATATGTTACAGAAAAACACTTTTTCTGTTTTATAACATTAAAAATTTGAGTGAAATGTTGTAACTCTAAATACTGATTTTCTTTTTAATGTTTTGTTTGAACAACAGTGTGGTTCTGAAGAATCCTAAGGAATGAATAGCCCACTGGAAATTTGAGCATAGATATTTATAGTTGAGTAAAAACTCTTCTTTTACTATTTGGATATTTATATACCCGTGGTAAAACTGCAGAAACTAACTGGGCTTGCAGTTTTATTGAAAGATACATAAGAACAAGAATGTTGCTGAATCAGCTGATGTTAAAGAGAGGATTCTAACGTAATCTTTTTTCTTCCCCTTTCTGTCATTCCAACATCTTTTTCGAACTGTGAACTAAAGTGGAAGACAAGCATTCCAGTGATGCCAGTAGTTTGCTCCCACAGAATATTCTGTCTCAGACAAGCAGACACAATGACAGAGACTACAGACTGCCAAGAGCAGACACTCACAGTAGTTCTGCGCCAGTACAGCACCCCATCAAGCCAGTGGTTCATCCAGCTGCTGCCCCAGGCGCTCTTCCTTCTAGTCCATTTACGCTGCAGTCTGATCACCAGCCAAAGAAATCATTTGATGCTAATGGAGCATCTACTTTGTCAAAACTGCCTATACCCACATCTTCTGTCCCTGCACAGAAAACAGAAAGAAAAGGTATGTCGTTACTACTAGATGCTGCGCGTGAACTAGTTTCTGCTGTAGTACATTATTTCCTTTGGCTTAAGACTCTTATCGATAAGTTTTTTTAAGTTTTCTAGACTGTTACTGCATAAATTTAGGTCTAGAGTTAGCAGTACTTTGCCTTTTCTTGTAATTTATTATCAAGCCTCAGAACTGTTTTTTCCTTTGACACTGACATCAAGTGCTTAATTTATAACCAAAGTGGTTTAAGTAACTTGTCAAAGTCCAATAACTGTCCCTTTGTATTTATGTAAAATACTCTTGTGGTAGTTGTCTTGATAGTCTAGAAATTGATTCTCTTAATTAAAATTTAATATGAACAGAGACAAAACTTGTTTTTGTACAACATGAACTCATTGGTTTCATTTTGTGAGTTAGAAAACTGAGTCATGAGTCTCAAGTTAACTAATGTCTGAATTTGATTGTAAGTCTGAAGTGAAACATTGCAATACAAATTATGTTTAGCCAACTCTGTGTTAATAACCATAGCATATTCAAAAAAGAAGTGTGACAACAACTACTTGGGAGGTGGAAGCAGTGTGATAAGAACTATATTTGCATGAACCATTGACTCTGACTTTTACCTCACCATATATATATATTTTTTTTAAATAAGGAAGTTAAAAGACAAATTTTCATGGTTAGACCAGTTGGCAGACCATTAGTAAGTGTTGAGGAATTTTTGAAATGTCCCGTGAGTTTAGGAGATGAAGAGTTTGAGTTTTTAAGCGCAGTTAATTGCTTGACAAGTTGTTTTGGACTGTTGATGAAGGATTCACATAGCTGCTTTACTTTTGCCTCTGGTTTTCTCTTGTGTGTGCTATTTGATTTTCCTTTGTACTACAGTGTGTTTCAGAGTACTAAACTAATATTTTTACTATACAGTATACAGTTAAACAGATTAATGCTTGTTTCAAATGTTAAAGTCCTTTGTACCAAAATTGATAGGTTCTTTGTACCAAAATTGATAGGTTCTCATCAGATTTACCCTGTTGGACAAATCCATATGCAGATAAAATTCTTGATGAAATCTGAATTCCTGCAACAGTTAATTTATTTTTTTCCAAAGGATGGTTTGATTTTTTTTCATTTCCTATAATTTTGTAAGAAAATTTTGTAAGAAAATTGTAAGAAAAACTTACTTTATTTAGAAGAACTCCAAAGTTAAAAACCTTGAGACCTTCTGAAGTCTTTATTCAGGTTCCCATTTGTTCACCTAACACTTCACAGCTCCCCTGGGCTTCTGTGATAGTACTGTCCTGCAGGTTCCTTGTTCTAGTCTCTTCTCCTTAAATGGCAGCACCATACTTTGTCTTGCTTAACGTGTCCTCCCTCTTTTTATCATTATCTTTGGTTTTATTCCCTTCTGCATGCTGTATTTGTTAAATTTCCTCGGATACAGAGTGTCCCAAATTTCTCCCTTTCCCACAATGTATTAGATTCTCAGTAACTGACAGAATTAACCATCAACTTGTTCTCTGGTATTCTCAAGGCCAGGCACATTTCTGCCACCTTTTGACAATCTTTGCACTCTTTGCTGTATTTCATTTGTGTGTACTCTTTCTATTGTCACTGCTACTTCCATTATTAAACTCAGGTCATCTCTCTTGAAGCAGGCTTCTGATGATCTCCCTGTCCTTCCTGCCCGGTCTGGTCACTCACTGCAGCACCACCATCCTAAAGTGAGATTGGACTCTGTTGCTTTCTTGCTTAAAGGCTTGTACTGGTTTGCCATTACGCAGAGGATAAAGTCTAGACTCCTAAGTAAGCTGTGCGTCTCCCTAGTTTGATCTCCAGTCATTCCACTCCACATTCCCTACAATTGCTCTGTTGCAGGCGTGTGTGTTTCTGGACGTGGTAACGTTCATTCATGTTCCTTGTGTTCGCTAGATGGAAGGACATGTCTGTTCCTGTCCTGCTGAACTCAGTATTCTTTCTTGAAAGTCCAAATCTCACATCCTTCAGGTTCTTAACTGTCAGTTAACCTCTCCCAGTCTGTTTCCCAAGCACTTGGCCCTTTGTCTATTTTAGTGCTTATCACACTATTTTAGTTTTTTCAGACAGTTATGTTTAGGTTCGACATTGTGTTTTACTGCATTTTGTACTGTGCTCACCTTCTCTCCCCTCATCCCCCATGCTTGAGTCAGCATTTCCAACAACCTTAGTTAAAAATGACTGTGAACCAGAGTTGGTGCTAATTATTTTACGTATACTTAGTGTGTTCCTTGAAACAACACTAGAAGGGAAGAGACTGTCTCTTACCATAGAAATGAGAGGCCTGAACAGTTCAAACACATGTTAGAGTATTTCAGGTGGCTTCTCCAAAATCCATGTTCTTTCCCCAAAACCATATGTAATGAAAGATAACAAATTATCAGTTAAGACTTCGGTAATTTAAAATTGCGAACAAATTGGAGGTGACTCAAGTGTAAATTGTACAAAGTGTATTTGCTAATCACAGATACTATATACAGAATTTTATGTATGGTAATTTTAAACTTAGAGGAAGAAATTTGATAAACTTGGAGCTGCCTGTTTTATAGGGGAAATTGTATAGTCTTTCCAAGTACTTTCCTTGTGTATATAAATCAGACGATTTTACTTCCTTAAAGATGTCTTAACAGTTTTGATACTTTCAGATTGTTCTAGTTACTCTAAATTTATGCAATGTTCATTACACTAAAATTTTTTTTCCTCAGTGAAGATATCCATGTTACTCATGTTGAGCTTCCTGTTTTCTGGTTTTTTTTTGTTTTTGTTTTTGGACAGGCAGAGTGGACAGTGAGAGAGAGAGAGAAAGGTCTTCCTTTACCGTTGGTTCACCCTCCAATGGCCACTGGGACCTGTGCACCGTGCTGATCTGAAGCCAGGAGTCAGGTACTTCCTCCTGGTCTCCCATGCTGGTGCAGGGCCCAAGCACTTGGGCCATCCTCCACTGCACTCCCGGGCCACAGCAGAGAGCTGGCCTGGAGGAGGGGCAACTGTGACAGAATCCAGCGCCCCAACTGGGACTAGAACCTGGTGTGCAGGCGCCACAGGCGGAGGATTAGCCTGTTGAGCTGCAGCGCCGTCCTATTTTTTTTTTTTTTTAAGATTTTTTTTTTTTTTTTGTGACAGGCAGAGTGGACAGTGAGAGAGAGAGACAGAGAGAAAGGTCTTCCTTTGCCGTTGGTTCACCCTCCAATGGCCGCCGCAGAGGCGTGCTGCGGCCGGCGCACCGCGCTGATCCGATGGCAGGAGCCAGGAGCCAGGTGCTTTTCCTGGTCTCCCATGGGGTGCAGGGCCCAAGCACCTGGGCCATCCTCCACTGCACTCCCTGGCCACAGCAGAGAGCTGGCCTGGAAGAGGGGCAACCGGGACAGAATCCGGTGCCCCGACCGGGACTAGAACCCGGTGTGCTGGTGCCGCTAGGCGGAGGATTAGCCTAGTGAGCCGCGGCGCCGGCCTTTTTTTTAAGATTTGTTTATTTGAAAGAGTTACAGAGAGCGAGCTTCCATCCAAAGATTCACTCCCCAGATGGCTGCAATGGCCGGAGCTAAGAACTCCTGGTCTCCCACATGGGGGCAGGGGCCCAGGCACTTGGGCCATCTTCTGCTTTTCCCGTCAGCAGGGAACTGGATCAGAAATGGAGCAGCCGGGACACGAACTGGTGCCCATTTGGGATGCTAGCATCGCAGGCAGTAGCTTTACCTGCTGTGCCACAGCACCTGCCCTGACTTCTCATCTTTACAGGGGTTTTCCCCCACGAATAATTCATGTTAAAGGGTGATAATTCAGATCAGATTGGTCACTTGGCTTTAAGTGTAGTTAAGCTGTATCTAGTGGTAGCATGTTTTATTAAATAATGTTTTATTTATTGATAATTATGTTTTATTAAATAACACAAGAGCGGAATCTGTCTTAGCCATAGCTCTGTCCCTAGTACTTGACTGATAATAAGTGGCATCTGTTTGTTGTGGATGGATAAACATCTGTGTGAGTAGTAATGGATGTATTGAGGAGGATTGGAGAAGCTCCTGCATAGGTCCTGGTTTTAAAAATGTATTTGGGGGGCTGGCACTGTGGTGTTGCGGTTAAAGCTGCCACCTGCAGTGCCGGCATCCCTATGGGCACCGGTTCAAGTCCCAGCTGCTCCATTCTGATCCAGCTCTCTGCTATAGCCTGGGAAAGCAGTGGAAGATGGTCCAAGTCCTTGGGCTCCTGCACCCACTTTGGCTCAAGCTGTTGCAGCCAGTTGGGGAGCGAACCAGCAGATGGAAGTCAGTCTCTCTCCCCTCCCCTCCCCTCCCCTCTGCTCTCCTCTCCGCGTGTAACTCTGACTTTCAAATAAATAAATAAATCTTTTTAAAAGGTGTATTTGGAGAAAAACAATGAATATATGTGTTGTGTATCTAAAACATCTCAGCTGGGCACTTAACATCAGCTTAATGTAGAGAACAATGCTGGTGTTAGGGTAAAAAGAAGGGTTCAGGTTGTCCCCATTGAGGCCTGTTTGTGAGGGTTAACATTTGAGCATCTAGGGGTAAGAGAGATCACTTTGTTTGGCAACCATATACCAAAGTAATAGAGAAGTTGTTACCTTAGAGAGCATAAAACTGATTTTTATCAGCTGCCTTCATGACCCTTCTAACTGGCTTAACGCTCGACCCTTCTGGATTTGTGAAATGACAGTAAGCAGGGGATGTGTGGGTCCTTGTTTCTTGCTATGGCCAAATAAGTGTCAGAATTACACATTTTTTAAAAACATGTTTTATTTATTTGAAAAGCCTACAACAGCCGGAACTGTACCAGGTCAAAACTAGGCGCCCAGAACTCCATCCAGTTCTCTCATGTGAGTGGCAGGCCCAACTACTTGAGCCATCACCTGCTACCTCCCAGGGTGCACATAAGCAGGAAGCTGGACTGGAGCTTAGAGCCAGGACTCAAACCTAGCACTCCAGTGTGGGCTGAAGTTGTCCCAGATAGTGTCTTAACTGCTGTGCCAAATGCCTGCCCCTAGAAGAATTTAATGAACATAAAAAGCAGTTTTCTCATTTAGTATTTTAGAGTTAGGATTTAGTGGCATACATAAGTTTGAAAGTGAAACAAAATAGCCACCGAAGCAGACCTGTTCAGTGACCTGAGGTTTAGGTCTCAGAGGCTTAGCCTGTCTAAACAGCATGGCTCACTTCCTCATGGCGGGCTGGAGATCTTGTGTCATGCAGTAATTTGATGTGTGAGTCACTTAGAATAAAGTTCTCATGTGTGTTCATGGTACATGTCAACTACATGAAATTTGAATGAACTGAAATCTTCATTATGTGTGAAGTTATTAGCCGTAGAAGTTCATTAATTGGCTGTAGTGGATTCCCTTCAGTCCTCAGATGCTTTGCTTTAAAATGACTTTTAGGAATACTGAATATCATGAAAAATTAGACTGGCCATAAAATTACTCCAATTTGTTAAATAACTGAGTATATATTTGTGGAGGAATTTAATCTTGGTAAGTTAAACTAAATAGTATTTGATCAACTTCTTAGAGGTGGCATTTTGAACAGGCATGCAAGAGAAACAACTATGACACAAAAAAACTGTAGAAAACATTGGGTATTATTTGAAGCTAATTAAAGAAAACCTTTTTTTAAATTTATGATTTATTTACTTGAAAGAGAGAGAAAAGTCTTCTGGTTCACTCCCCAGTTGGCCACACTGACTGGAGCTGGCTGATGTGAAGCCAGAAGTCTGGAGCTTCCTCCAGGTCTCCTACGTGGGTGCAGGGGCCCAAGCACTAGGGGCCATCTGCTGCTGCTGTCCCAGGCCATAGCAGAGAGCTGGGTCAGAAATGGAGTATCGGGACTTGATCTGGCACCTAATTGGGATGCCAGCACAGCAGGCAGTGGCTTTACCCCTGTGCCACAGAGCCGGCCCCAGGAAGACCTTCTTAAGACCTAAAATGCATTTGCCTTTTAAAAAGTTGATAAATTTGACCAAGTAAGACATCTAAGATTTCTTTATAACAGAGATACAGTAAACTGACAGACAAATTTTGGGAGAAAATATTTGTAGTATTTTGATAAGATACGTTAAGAATTTATACAGAACATTGGGTCAAAGAAAATCGAAAAAACTATAGGAGGCTTATCTTCGTGATGTTACTTTTTATCAGTGATTTCTTGAATATGACACCAAAAGCACAGGCAACTAAAGGAAAAATAAATTTGAATTCACCAGTATTAACCTCTGTGTGTCAAGGGATACAGTCAAGAAGAGGCAACCCTAGAGTGAGAAAATATTTATAAATCATAAATGTGATACAGGGTTAATATCTAGAATATATAAAGGAGTCTAACAGTAACAACAGAAAGCCCAGTTCAAATGTGGGCAGACTTTACCTAAGTGATACTTCTCCAGAGAACATATTCTAGTGGCCAGTGGACACATGAGAAGATGGTCAGCATCATTAATCACCAGGGAAATGCAAATCAGAACCACAATTCCGTGCCTGTCATGCTCATTAGTATGAGTAGTTGTGGTTTTTTTAAAGTAGAAATAAAGAGCAATTTGTTTGTTTTAGGATGTAGAGAAATTGGAACCCCGTGCATTGCTTATGATAGAGCCCCTGTGGAACACAGTTTGGCAGTTTCTTAAAGAATTAAGAGAGGATTACCTATGGCATCCAGCAGTTTTGCTCCGGGATAAAGGCAGAGACACCACTGTTGGTAGCAATTATTGACAACAGATACTAGATAGAAACAATCCCAGCGTCCATCGCCATTGGATATGAGAAGATGAACAGTGTGATACTTGTATGTGCAGCCTTAGCCACCATAAAAGAAATGGAGCTCTGATACCATACCACAGCATGGATGAGCCTTGAGGAACAAGGCAGCAACACAAGGATAAATATGGGTCTGGTTGCATGTAGATGCCGCGCCTCGAGTGGGTAAATTCCTATAGAGAGAGAATAGTGGGTACAGGAGCTGGCAGGGAGTGTGAGTGAGGAGTTAACCACGTAGTGGGCAGTGTTTGGGAAGATGGACAGGTTCTGGAGTTGTATGGTGGTGGTCAGTGCACAAGACTGACATATACTTAACGTCCCTGCATTGTACACTTAGAGTGGAACATTTTGTCTGGTACATTGTACCAGCATAAAAGCATTGCAAGGATAAGATTGCCAATACATAATGAAAACTAAGGTTAAAACGTGAGCTGCTGTTTTGCCTCATGGTTAGTGACAGTTACTGTTTGGATGTGGAGAAACAGTTGGTGGGAACATGCAAGGTGGTAATGTTCATGTGGAGGTCCGTTTTTCAAAATCTGTCAAAGGTTTAAAAATGCACTAACGTTTTGTCTGTATAGTGCGAATATTTTTTCAGCTTAATGAGATGAGTTGCGAAAGTTAGTATCTTTGTTGTAAAGCAAATTTATGTACATTTATAAATACATGGAAAAGGTTCTGAAAGGATACATGCCTAAAGATACTCACTATGTGTATGTAAAGTAACTTGAAATGCAAATCATAGGAAGCCACGGAGCAGGAGCAGAGACTGGGCTGGCTGCCTTGTTTTCTCTGCTACACTTACTGTGTCGTTTGCTTTCCTTCAAAACGTGTTCCACGTCTCCTGTGGAGCACCACTGCAGAGGGTAGAAAGCAGACTGAGCTTTAGTGTCCTGCTCAGTGTTACACACCGTCAGAACCCTAGGAAGTTAATGATAAAAGTGCTGTTTTTATCAACATCTTTTTAGATTGTATTGTGTATCACAAAGAAAAATAGCTCACAAAGAAACTTTGGTTTATGTTCTTTGGGGTATTTTAAAAGGATCCTTAGAATAGTTGCGATGCTATTCTAGGTTCAGTCTTTAATACGTTGTAGTAACAAGTACTTTTGCAGTTTCCTTCCCCCTTCTGGCAGTAACTGGAAATACACATCAGTTCATAATTACAAGCATAAAAGGAGGGAAAGCAGTTTTACCTATTCAAACAGGATATACAGTGGATGACACAGTTGTGTGTGTTGCAGAATTGGTTAGAGGCCTAAAGTCACAGAGATGTCAACTGGAAAAGTAAGTTTAAAATGTATTCAAAAGAGATTAAGAAATGGAGCATGCATAGATAGGTGCCCATGCCTGTGTAGCAGAACCAGGTGTCCAGTCAACGAATCTATGTTGGTGTCATTCTGGTGCCAGATCCAATTCTTGCACTAGGGCTGACCGAGGCAAATAAAGCAAGATTTCGTTCCTGCAGGAGCTATGGTGAAGTAGAAGGGAGGGAACATTACTGTTGTTACACCGTAAAAAGGTGCTGGGCAGTGTGGTGGATCTGAGGGCTCTCTGGGCACAGGGGAGTGCTACCCAACCAGCACCTTCAGTATGAAGCTTGGACTCGCATTGCTACATTTGTGTTACATTCAGGTACATGTGTACTTTGAAGCATCTGATGGAACAAACTTTGAATAAGCTGCAGCTCTCTGAAGGGGTGTTTATGTGGTGTGTCCTGTGGGAGGCCTGGAGGCTGTGACAGATGGGGAGCGTGGCATTCCGAGACCCTGTCTGAACAGTCTCAGCTCTCTCTGGTTTCGTTCTTACTCCACTCTGTACTCTGCCTTGCCTTGTGCCATCTTTTACAATTTTTTTGGAGGTTTACTCTGTTTCTTCAGAGTCTCACGTTGAACTTTTCATGGGTCCCTAGGGTCATCAGATAGAGGCGAGGGCCCTAACCTTCCGAGGTGATTCTGTTCCTGTTTATTGAGAACTTACATGTAAAACCAAACCTTTTAGCAGAGAACTACCGACTTCCAGAGATGTACTTTCCCCAGTGGTCGCCCACGTCTGAAGAAGACTCCTCTGATTTCCACACTGATTTTCTCATTTGTAATTTCTCACAAAATTGAAAAAGTCAGTCGTCAGGACAAATAACCCTGTTGTAATTGGAAATTAGGGGTGTTGAAGTGTTTGTTACTTTTGTTCCTTTGAAGTGGTGCATATTGGCGTTCTGATTTGGAGTGTTTCCTTTGCTTGACATGAGGGGCCAACTGAAAAATTGTTAAGGGATAGGGACCCTTTTACCTACTGAGGGCCATTTGGATATTTCTAGCATCATGCGCAGGTCATACAGAATTATCAACTTAAAAATTGGCCTGCTATGGATTTAATTTTGTGGGCCAGGGGCTGGACGGTCCTGTGTAACTTGGCAAGTCTGTGAAAAGATTGGACGGCACTCAGGCAAAATTGAAAACACCTTGCATCTCCTTCTACCTTCTTTTCTCTGTTAAAAAGAAGAAAATCTGTGAGGTGACAGAGTGAGGATAGTTTCAGAGGGCTGTAAGTACTCATTTAACTGTTCGTGCAGTAAGTAAAAACACAGATCTGAACTTCACTGTGCACGTTAATCAACATGTCCGTAAGCTGTGTGTGGAAGAACCTTGAAGGGATATGATCTGGAGAAATGTGCTGATACAACATACATGTTTTATCATTTAATTTGGGTTTATTGATATTTGTCTATCAGTCCAGACCAGCAAAAGCCAAGCACAAAGTCTGCTGGATCTAGGACCAGGCTTTTTTAAGATGCATGCCTTAGAAGAGAAGAGCGTCTTAGCCCGACCCAGTGGAGCATGGGTAGCACCAGTCTTTGAAATGAATGGAAAGCAGCTCTGAGATGTGTCATTTGTAGAGAGCTGCTGTCCCTAATTCTGATGACCATTGTGATAGTGTTGTACAAAGACTGATGGGGAGGCCCTTTTCCGTAAGCTTGCTAGTAATTTGGCGCCTGTCCAGGAATGTGAAGGATGGTGAATGTTTAGTTCTGAGAGTTGAAAATGAAGATTTAAAGTTACTGCTCAACTGTGATACTCCTGAAACCTGCATGACTTCATAACAAGTCTAAAGGTCATATGTTGTATGTGCTATCTTAACTGCCTCCAAAAAATGCTTTGACAAGTGTCCTTCTTTGGTCTTCAGACCAGCCTTGTCAGAGTGTGGAGTGTGTGTTGCTGCCTGAGGGTCTGTGTTCTTGCATTAGAGCCCTGCTGTGTTGACAATTTCGTGGCAGAAAGATGGCATTTTGTGCTCTTTGTCTTGTCTGGGCATCCATGTGCTTCCGGTGTTGTGCTGGAATAAAGCAGGTGTGGTGATCTTTCTTACAACCTGCCTTACATCTCTGAGTTCTTCTGAGGGTGTACACCTAAGCACAGAGAGTGGATCCTGAAAGGGTGTTTATGGACAGCTTTTCTAGAAATGCCAAGTGGCTCTCTGATGTGGGTCTTCTCCATTAGAAACGTGAAGTAAGCCTTGCTTTGCTTCTTGCCAACAGTTGGCATTGTTAGGCTTTACATTTTTGCTACTGTGGTGATGTAAATGAATATCTTCCTCTGTTTTATGTTTTTGTGTTCATTAATGAAGTTGAGCATATTTTTTGTTTGCATTTCTTAGCCATTCAAGTGCTTGCTAAAATCTTTTTATGTCTTGTTTTAAAAATGCTTTCCTATTGAATAGTCTTAATTTATAGAAGTTTTTAAAAATATTATGACTACTAATACTTTGGATGTAATTGTTAAGCTTTTTGAAACTATAAAAACCTTCCTTGTAGTTTTAAAAATCTTTTAAAGACTTAAATAAAAAGTTGAGTCCACCTTCAACTGATTTTATCTGACAGAACTTGTCTTGCTTATTGTGTTCTTCAGCCACCACAGGAATCTTTAGAGCATTTAGAATTTACATTACCAGCTTGTCAGATGTTTCAGAAGCACTGTTAGGGCTTTGGTTGTTGTTGCATCCAGACTCCATAAATAAGGAGTTTGAAATAGAAACTTCCAAATATTCATGATTTTCCATGTGTGTTTTATGTTTTTTAATATCTAAATACTAAACATTTTACTAGTAGAAGAGTTCATTTTAGTGCTGATAATCTTTAAATGACACAGACAGATAAAGCATGGCCTCATGTAATATTACAGCACGGAACTTTGTAGTTCTGAAACTCGGCTAATACAGAGCTCTAGTACGTGACATCCTCAGTCTGTATGGGAGGTGACTACTGTGATGTCTGTTCTGACTTGTCTTACATAGGTAGGTTGCTGCCATGGTCATAACATTTTTTTCCACCTTATTTTACTAAATATCTAAATCTAGTCACGTAGAATTGTTCCTTTATCATCATGGAAGCTGTTTCAATATGTGGTTAAAATAACTGTTCACGACGGCATTCCCAGTAGGCAGAGCTCAGCGCTTTGTATGTCACACGTAGGAGTGCGGTATCAGGTTTTGTGACTTGCATTTATGTCACCTGGTCAGGTACTTACTGAGCACTTTGTGTGCTCCATTGTACGGACTAAATGGAATTAGACATTTCAGATGCCAGTTCTCATACGTATGCTTGTTCTGCTTTGCCAAATTCAGGTAACTTTTTTCAGCCATATTGTCTTATTTATTTAGAATCTGCACCAGGAGACAAGGCAGTATCACATTCTTGCACAACTCCTTCCACATCTTCTGCCTCTGGACTGAATCCCACGTCTGCACCTCCGACATCCGCTTCAGCAGTCCCCGTTTCTCCTGTTCCGCAGTCACCAATACCTCCATTACTTCAGGACCCAAATCTTCTTAGACAGTTGCTTCCTGCTTTGCAAGCTACACTGCAGCTTAATAATTCTAATGTGGACATATCCAAAGTAAATGAAGGTAAATTTTCATAGTAACAATGGTTATCATGTTTTTTTCCCCAAAAAGATTTGAGAGACAGACCAACAGTGAGCTCCCATCCAGCTGTTTCACTCACCAAAAGACCTGCCGTGACTGTTGGCAAGGCAGGAATAAGAGCCGGGAACAAAGTCCAGGTCTCCCGTGTAGGTAACAAGGACCCAAGTACTTGAGCTGTCTCCTGCTGCCTTCCAGCGTGTGTATTAGCAGGAAGCTGGAATTTGGAACAGAGCTGAGATTCAAAACCCAGGCATTCTTAACTGCTAGACTAAAAGCCTGCCCCCATAGTGAAAAGGTATTTAAAATGTATTTATGGGGGCCGGCACTGTGGCTCACTTGGTTAGTCCTCCACCTACAGTGCCGGCATCCCATATGGGCACCAGGTTCTAGTTCCGGTTGCTCCTCTTCCAGTCTAGCTCTCTACTGTGGCCTGGGAAGGCAGCGGAGGATGGCCCAAGTGCTTGGGCCCCTGCACCTGCATGGGAGCCGAGAAAGAAACACTTGGCTCCTGGTTTCAGATCAGCATAGCTCTGGCCGTAGCAGCCATTTGGGGAGTGAACCAATGGAAGGAAGACCTTTGTCTGTCTCACTATCTAACTCTGTCAAATTAAAAAAAAATATTGTAAAATGTGTTTGTGTTGTATAAAATTAGTAAATCTCTGCTTTAGTACTAGTCTTTTTTCCCTTATATTTGAACTTCTCAGAATTTAGAATTTATGTTCCACATAGTTTAAAGCCATGGCATATAATTGGGTTACATTTGTGTATATTTTTCAAGACTTGCTATGTATCTGGTAGTTACTAGAGATGAATCACTTCTGTAAGTGCTAAGTACTAGGAAATGAGGAGTTCAGGTAGTTATATAAAATACTTGAAACATTTTCTGAGAAAGGGGTAGGTACTGGATAAAATTTTGCCATTTTTTCCTGATTAATTACAATGTTTAATTCTGGCCTCTTAAGTATCAAAAGTACATGGTTTCCTAAGTACCATCTTTTTTCTGTTCACTCTTAATTAAAAGGTTGTTGGAATGGGTATGGCTGAAGGGTTTGTGTGGCTACTTTTCTAAAAATAAAAAAAATCATATGAAATAACAGCCATTTATCTGGTTAATCTTATATACTGCCCTGTGCACTTCCCATAAAATTGGCTAGGTTTCTGGGATAACCCACAGTTCTGAGAACACGGTCTAGTGTTTTCTAAAAAGTCTCACACTGAGGAGTTTTAATGGTAGATCTTAATTTATCTTTATTGTAAACTCACTCATTTTCTATCTACCTCAGATTATTTTTAATCTTTTTCAATATTTTTAAGAGATTTAGTTATTTGAAAGGCATAGTGACACAGAAAGAGAGGGATCATCCATTCTCTGATTTACTTCCTATGCGGCCATGGTAGGTAGCCAATGCCTGAGCCAGGCTGATGCTAGGAGCCAGAAACTCTAGCCTAGTATCCCACATGGAGGGCAGGGGCTCAACTACTTGAGCTGTCACTGCTGCCTTCCTGGGCACATTAGCAGGAAGCTGGATCAGAAGTGGAACAGGCAGCATTTTTTTAAAAGATTTATTTATTTATTTGAAAGAGTTCTACAAAGAGAGAAGGGGATGCAGAGAGGTCATCCATCTGCTGGTTCACTCCCCAGTTGGCCACAATGGTTGGAGCTGCACCGATCTGAAGCCAGGAGCATCTTCTGGGTCTCCCACGTGGGTACAGGGCCCCAAGTCCTTGGGCCATCTTCCACTGCTTTCCCAGGCCATAGCAGAGAGCTGGATGGGAAGTGGAGCAGCTGGGACATGAACCAGTGCCCATATGGGATGCCAGCACTGGAGGCAGCGGCTTTACTCGCTATGCCACAGCACCGGCCCCCATCTTAAATCCTTATACCCATTATATTGCATCTTCTAGGTTTTGTTTCTTTGTTGTTTATCTTGGTTCTTTTTTATTATTTTTTACTTATTTATTTGACAGGTAGAGTTATAGACACAGAGAGAGAGAGACAGAGAGAAAGGTCTTCCTTCCATTGGTTCATTCTCCAAATGGCCCCTATGGCCAGTGCTGTGCCAATCCAAAGCCAGGAGCCAGGTGCTTCCTCCTGGTCTCCCATGTGGGTGCAGGGTCCCAAGCACTTGGGCCATCCTCCACTGCCCTCCTGGGCCACAGCAGAGAGCTGGACTGGAAGAGGAGCAACCGGAACTGGAACCCACCACCCATATGGGATGCTGGTGCCACAAGGCGGAGGATTAACCAAGTGAGCCATGGCACTGGCCCCTGTTTCTCTTGTTTCAAAAATTCATTTATTTTAAAGGTAGAGTTAACCAAGAAAGATCTTCCACTCCCGAGTGACCCCAGTATCTGAGGTTAGGCCAAGCTGCTCTAGGAACTTGGAACTCAATCTGTGTCTCCCACAGGCCCCAACACTTAGACTGTCTTCTGCTACTTTCCCAGGCCCATTAGCAGGGAACTGGTTAGAAGTAGAACAGCTGGGACTGGAATCGGCACCTGTATAGGACACTGGCATTGCAGGCAGTGGCCTGACCCACTATACCACAGTGCACGCCATCACCCATTTTCTAGGTTTTTATTTCAAGAGTTCCAGTTGTAAGTGCTTCATCTGTTTTCCCAGTCCTGTTCAAGTTTCCAGGTTGTTACTAATGCTTTGTAGGCCTCTGTGCTTCTGTTTGAATTTATGAAGTAATGTTTTTAGTTCTTACAGCAGCTGTGACCCAGGCTTCACTGCGGTCCATAATTCATAAGTTTCTTACTGCTTTCAACATAACCTCTCTGATCTCTCAAGCTGCACAACTCTCAACACAAGGTATCTGTATTCTTAGAAATGTCTACAATTGTCTGGAATTTTATCAGCACTTCTTAAAAACTTCTTTAAAGATTGGCTATCTTTATTTTAGCTGGTTTTGGTAACACTAGCATTATAGTAGTATATGTATTTCCCTTTTTTAATGTTTTTAGATGATGCTTTGGAATTTATCTTAAGGTATTACTGTAAATCTGTAATATAGTGTGATTTAAGTTGCTAATAAAAGAGTTTTACTCGAAAGCTGAAGGTAAACTGCGATGTGCCCTCAATCTTCAGAAAGCATTGTTATATATTTGAAGAGCTGAAGTTTGGGCAGGTTGATGTTAGATGATTCTAAATACACACACACACACACACACACACACACATTATATTTGAGAGGGAGAGACAAAGAGATCTTCTGTCCAGTGGTTTACTCTCTAAATGGCTGCAACAGCTGGGACTGGGCCAGGCCAAAGCCAGGAGCCTGGAACTCCATCCAGGTCTCAGATGTGGGGGTCAGGAACCTAGTGTTTGGGCCATCTTCTGCCGCCCCCTCAGGACCTTAGCAGGGAGGTATATCAGAGGCATAGGAGCTAGGAGCTGAACCAGGCTTGCCCAGCTGGGATCTGGTGTCTCAAGCAACAATTTGCATAATGCCTGTCCTGATGTCAGGTGACTTGGCTACATGATATGGAAAAAAAACAGTTCTTGCCTTGAGCTAGTGGTCCCTCTTCAAGTAGAGTGGCGCAAAGGCTCTTGAAGTCCTTTGACTAGGCTATGCAGCAGGAGACTGAGCACAGGACAGTGCCTGAGCCTCAGCGAAGCAATGACGGTGCTGAAGGGCTGCTGTGTGAGGTTAGGCTCAGGCTCAACTCCTTGCTGTGGCCTTGGAGTCCTGTGCTGGGTGTGCTGAGCTCTGACACAGAGCTCGTTTAGTCAGTGAGTCCACGTTGGATGTCGGTTTCTGACTTGGTTGGGTAAGTGTTCTTTGGGGGACCTAGGATTGTGGGGGGTATGTAGAGTGATGCAGAGATGTGTCTCCAAGAATAAGCACACGTCAGACTAACACAGTCCCTATCAAACCTTTGATTAGTACTCCTCCTGTTTCATCACAGCCAAAAGTATGTCACTTCTGAGGGAAATTCGCAAAAGTTCCAAGTTAACAACTGTTAATTTTTGAGTAACCTTATTATTTGTCTGCATTTTGATGAGGGAGCAACCAAAATGTGAGTTTCAGCAAACAGATCTTATTTCTAGAGCTTAGAAGTTATCTTCAGTCTGTTTTAAAATAGTGCCTAAAAGTGAAATGCATGGTAATATTAGTTTTCTAGTCCCTGAGAAAATCACTGCATCAGATCCCTAAAGCAATGGAGGTCAGTTCATCACTTTCAAAGTTCTTTTTCAAGTTGGTTTTAAGAATACTTGGATATTTGAACTTATGTGGAACTTCCTAAATAATATGTTCTTTATGAAAAGACTTTTTGATTAGAAATGACAGGTTATTAATATTCTGAAGCGTCAAGACTATCTAGATTTGTTTTGGGCGAATTCTTAGAAATCAAAAACCCTGCTGCTTTAGGATATGACTTGATCAAAACGGCCCCCTCTGTTTTTGCCTTGTTGCTGTAATTTGGGGCTTTTATTTTAAACTACTTTTTTTTTCTTCCCTCTCTGGCTCCTAAAAATAACATATGTGTCCCATAGGCAGCCATAAACCTGTATGGGGTGATAAACATCTCTGTTAATCAGAGATGGGCTGTAGCTCATTCTGTGGTTGGACCACTCTATATTTTCTCAAGAAGTTATTGAAATCTGAGCGTGCATGTTTGTATGAACATAGATAATTGGTTTTATTGCTTTTGTTTGGATTACAGAAGTAGCAGTAAATGAAGAGAGATTAGAGTAGATTGGAAGGAAAGCTGTAGTGAAAAGTCAAACGTAGTTTCTTGGGCTGTTGTGTGATTTTATGGTTTTGACCTTGAACTAGTTTATGATTTAAGTTTCAAAACTTAGACTGTCTTCTAGCTATGTGGCACTTGATAACTTCTTTTAAAAATCTGGATTCAAGAGTCTTTAAGATTGTTAGCTAGGTTTGCTGGGGGCAAGATATGGATTGGATTGAGAACCTAACTTTACTTTTTACAATTAAATATGCTTGTATCCAGTAGTAGCAATTTTATTGTGAAACAGAATTAAGACAACTGTTAAAATCACTGGAAAGTAGAAATGACAGGAAGTTTCATTGACAGTAACACTTTGACTTTGCTCTAATTTCGATGCTGGCTGTGTGCCCAAAGCCTTCCTCCCCAGGTTTTTCTGTGTCAGGTTAGTACTCCAGTAGTTAAGCAAGGACCAGTGCCCCAGTCAGCCCCACAGCAGCCTGTGACTGCTGACAAGCAGCAAGCTCATGAACCCGTCTCTCCTCGAAGTCTTCAGCGCTCAAGGTAAGTTGATGTGTGTTGAAACTGCCTCGTGGTTTTCTTTAAAATGACGGAGACTGCATTGTTCAGCTGTGATTATGGAGACTAGAACCTGGTCTTGGGAGAGGTCATGGACAGCCTGGCTTAGCAGTGTACAGACAGATCTTCCATACAACAAAGGGAAGGAATGTTGTCTCCCGCAGAGCGGCCTCGGTTATTTTGAAGCCAGTGGCCCTTTTCTTTAGAATTTACAGTAGGTGGGATTATGTCATACTTGCACAAAAGACATCCGATTTTCCTTTATTTGTTGGAATTAGATCACTTTTGACCTCATAGCAGTTTTCATGGACTGTATCGAAGCTATGATCGCACACCGCAAACGTGGGCCAGTGTTTCCCAACCGGTGTGTGGCAGGCTTTCCTGATAGCTTGTGCATAACCCTAAACAGACTGGTTTTCAGATCTGCAATTGCCACTGTATGTGTTTTCACTTCATGTGTTCATTAGTAATCAACTTGAAATGAAACTTGTTGAGTGGAACGCGGCGTCTGGGTCAGCGTCAGCGTCCCAGCGTCGTCGGGGTCAGCGTCAGCGTGTGTAGCGTCGGGGTCACGTAAACGTCGTGGGCGGGGCGGCTCAGTTCATCGGCGGGCGGCGGCGAGGAAGGATGCAGCCGGGGCGGTAGGGATTCTTCTGAGAAACCGAGAAGTCGGCGGCCAGCAAGGAAGCAGAGGCAGGTGGGGCCGGTGTTGGTGTAGGCCTGGGCAGCGGCGGTGAAGGAGGCGGCGGTAGCGAGGGTGAGGGGTGGCGCGGATAGAGGTGGCGGGTCCGTGTCGGGCGTCCTGGGCGGGGAAGGGCGGCTCTGCCCCGGCCTAGCTGAAGCCTGGGCTTCCTAGGCGGGAAGTCTCAGTCTTCACTGGTGGCGGGTTCCTCGCTCACGTCCGACTTCCCCGGGTCTCAGAAGAGTCGCCACTGCCGCGGCTACATCCTTCCTGCCATTCCACGTGACCCCGACGCTACACACGCTGACGCTGACCCCGATGCAACGTTGAATGCGGCGTCTGGGTCAGCGTCAGCGTCCGAGCGTCGTGTGCGGTGTCGGGGTCAGCGTGCGTAACGTCGGGGTCACGTAAACGTCGTGGGCGGGGCGACTCAGTTCCTCGGCGGGCAGCGGTGAGGAAGGTTGTGGCGGTGGCGGTAGCGATTCTTCTAAGAAACCGAGAAGTCGGCGGTCAGCGAGGAAGCAGAGGTAGGTGGGGGCGGTGTTGGTGTAGGCCTGGGCAGCGGCGGTGAAGGAGGCGGCGGTAGCGAGGGTGTGGGGTGGCGCGGATAGAGGCGGCGGTGGCGGCTCCGTGTCGGGCGTCCTGGGCGGGGAAGGGCGGCTCTGCCCCGGCTTAACTGAAGCCTGGGGCTTGCTAGGTGGGAAGTCTCAGTCTTCGCTGGCGGCAGCAGTGGCTGAGGACCAGGAGAACCAGGAAGCGGTGGGTGTCGGCGTGGGCATCCTGTGGGGCGTCCTGCTTTGCACAGCACAGTTCGTGGGCAGGCAGCAGTGGCGGTGAGGAAAGACACGGTGGCTGGGCCATTCTGGCACAGAGTCCAGCGGTCAGGAGCATCAGCAGCCGGTGAGGAAGCAGGTGGGAGTGGCGGTGCTGACGCCATGGGCAGCAGCGAAGCAGGCGGTGGCGGGGGCTCTGTGTCGGGCAGCGGAAGAGAGAGGCCGGCAGTGGCGGCTTGAGATGGCAGTGACGTCAGCATCAGGTAGGCACTACAGATGAACAGGTTGGGGAGGAAAACTGGTCATAACAGTCATATTCTGCATCATGCAGGGGAAGGAAGGTAGGCAGTCAATTGCAAGGGAGGTTTCTCTAGCTTTGAAAGTGCCCCTTACACCAGCTTTAGGCTAACAGCCTTTGGGTGTCATTTGTCAGATTCTTGGGGGTGCACATATGATGTGGGAGTTAAGTTTCTCCCTGGGATGTCTGTGCCCTGTGTCCCAGTGCCCGGATTTGAATTATGGATCCATTTCCAGTTCCAGCTTTCCCGCTAATGTGTGTCCTGGGGAGACATCAGGTGATGGCACAAGTGTCTGGGTACTTGTCAGCTACATGGGAGACTGAGTTCCTGGCTCCTAACTTCAGCCTGACCAGTCCTAGCTGCTGCAGGCATTTAAGGAGTACAGGAGTAAATGGGAGAGCTCCCTCTCTTTGCCTCTTAAATAAATAAAGTTAAAACTCTTCAAAAGTGGGTGATCTTTATCTATTCTTAAGATTTATTTCAGAAGCAGATACTTATACCCATGCAGGTACATGCACGTGCACACACACACACACACACACAGTGCAGGAAACAGACATAAAGAGGGTTCTCATCTGGTTGACTTTCTAATTCTCACAACTACTGGGCCTGAGCCTGGCTGAGTTGAGGGTTGGAGAATTCATTCCGTGTTCCCAGCAAGGGTGATGGGTATCCAAATACCTGGGTCCTATCCACTGCCCTCCAGGTCCACATTACAGGCAGCTAGACTCAGGAGCCAGAAACAGGTACCCGATTTCTTGAGCCGTCACAACTGCCTTCTCCATCCACATTAATAGGAATCTGCTAGAGTCAGGAACTGGAGGTGGATACTGAAACGGGTACTTCAAGGATGGAATGTAGGTGACCTTAATTGGCTTGGTAATCAAGATTTCAAATCCTTGCCCCTCTGAATTCTAAAAATCATTACAGTTTAGTAACAGTTTTAAAAGGAAATTAAGAATTTACAACGTGTTTTAATTTCATTTCCTTCATACATTTATTTCTCTGCAAATAATCTTCATCTTTTTCATGTGTACACACATCTTATGTAAATGCTTTGGTACTATGTGAGGTTTTGTGATGTTATATGTAGTTTTTTTTTTTTTAACATATCCTGTGTATAGTTAATACATTTCAATAATTGTTATTTATTGAATGTACCTTATTTTCTTAGTTCTATATTGAGTTTTTGCAGTTTTGGCAAATGGGTAAGCAGTGATATAGGGAACAAATTAATGTGCATTGGTTTTCTTTGTATTTCTTTTCTTTTCATTAGTGTTTAACAGACTCTGTGCTTTGTGGACACAACTGTAAGAACACAATGATGTTGCCTTCCTTCCTCCCCCTTTCTCCTTTCCACTGTGTTTCCTTCTCCTTTTTCTTTCTGTCTTTGGTTTAGATTTTGAGCCTATTTTCAAATTACATTGCAGTAAAAAGGCTTAATACTTTACCAGATAAGTTTAACGAAAAAAAAAAAACAAAATTATTCCAGTTTAGTGAGACTATAGACAACTACTGTAAATAGTAATTGAATAGAAAAATGATTGTTTCAACCGTATGTGGTAAATCTTTAAGTAATTATAGATCATTAAAATTGTGGGCTGTCACCGTGGCTCAATAGGCTAATCCTCCTCCTTGCGGCGCCTGCACACCAGGTTCTAGTCCTGGTCGGGGTGCCAGATTCTGTCCTGGTTGCCCCTCTTCCAGGCCAGCTCTCTGCTGTGGCCCAGGAGTGCAGTGGAGGATGGCCCAAGTGCTTGGGCCCTGCACCCCATGGGAGACCAGGAGAAACACCTGGCTCCTGGCTTTGGATCAGTGTGGTGCGCCGGCCACAGCGGCCATTGGAGGGTGAACCAACAGAAAAGGAAGACCTTTCTTTCTGTCTCTCTCTCACTGTCCACTCTGCCTGTCAAAAAAGTTAAAAAATAAATAAAATTGTGGTGGGATAACATTCTTAACCATTGGTTTCACACATAGGTATAAAAGAAAGTTTTACAAACTGTATTTTCAGCAGTACTGATACACACAAACATTTCTTTCTGTTTGATTCCCGGAGATTCCTCCCAGCAGTGTCTAAGTGTTCCTTTTCCCCCACATCCTTTGCAGCATTTGTTACTCTGTTGTTTGGATTTTAGCCATTCTAATAGGGATGAGGAGCTATCTCATTGTGGTTTTGATTTGCATTTCCCTGAAGTCTGGAGATGTTGAGCATTTTGCCATATGTTCGTTTGCCACTTGTATTTCTTCTTTCAGAGAATTGTCTGTTGAAGTCCTTTTCCATTTCTGAACTGGATTGATTTTGTTGTTGACTTTTTTAAGTTGGATATATATTTGGGATATTAGTCCTTTGCAGATAGATGGTTTGCAACTATTTTTTCCATTCTGCTGGATGTCTCTCCCCTCGAATTGTCACGTCCTTTGTTTCCGAGTTTTATATAGTCCTATTTCCTTAGTTTTGCTTTTGTTGCCTGTGCTTCAGGGTTCCCATCCAAGAAGTTGTTCCTACACCAATGTCTTTGAGTGTTTCCCCTACGTTTTCTTCCAGCAACCTCATAATGTCCATAATGCCAGGTCTTAAATTGGTTCTTTGATGTATCTTCAGTTGATGTTGATTTTTGTATGTGAAGAGAGATATGGATCTACTTTCGTTCTTCTGCGTATATGCATCTAGATTTGCCAGCACCAATATTATCCTTAACTCCACTGTGTGGTCTGAGCACTTTTGTCAGAAGTCAACTGGCTATCTGTATGTGGATTAAATTCTGGGCTCTCTCTTCTGTTCCATTGAGCTACACGTTGGATTTTATGCCATCAGTAAGCTGTTTTAATGACTACAACTTTGTAGAATGCTTTGAAATCGAGTATTATGATTCATCCAGGTTGGGCTCTCTTATTCTAGATCACTCCAACTATTTGTGGCCTTTAGTGATTCCATATGAATTTTCTTTAAAGATTTTATTTATTTGAGAGGTAGAGTTACAGATAGTGAGAGGGAGAGACTGAGAGAAAGGTCTTCCCTTTCCCTGGTTCACTCCCCAAATGGCTGCAACGTGTTATTGTTGCTATAGCATATTCAGCCCTGTTATCTGTTCTATATTTTCTTGGAAAAGAGATTACTTTTTCAAAGTGAGTGAGTATTTGTATACTTTTAGTATTAATGCATATATGTAACTTACAGATCCCTCTGTCTATACCTTAGTTCTAGACAGTGAAAAATGGGGGAGAAATACAGAGGATATACAAACAACTTTTGAAAAATTAAAAAAAAATCTGATTTACCATAAGCTGTTCTTCAAACTAACTATATTTTTTATTTCATTTAAAAGGAGGAGGCCAGCTCTTCCTATACTTAATTTAATCAGATAAAGCTTTTCTTTCATTGTGTGAGCTCACAGGCATGTTGTTGTTTATTCAGCAAATCTTTGAGGGCCTATGTACCCCACTTCCACTAGTAGCTCTTCAGAAATTCACATTTTTGGAGGTTAATCACACATAAGGATGTTTTGGTATAGTCTTGTGAATAAGTAACATTCTCTGTATAAATTCTCTTGGCTGGCAGATAACTAAGTGGGAGTGTGGAGCAGAGAGAATCAAACCTTTTTTCAGTTTCCTGTGGGCTCAATTCCTTTTATTAAATTATAATCAGTCATAATTTTATTAAATTATATTCAGTCAGAAACATGGGGACGTGAGTAACTGCTTGTTTTAGTTTTGAGTAATGCATCTCTGTAGAATCGTCAGGTGCAGTGGAATACAGGAAAGGACTTTGGAGACCAGAACAGCTTCTTCCTCTAAATGAGTTCGTTGTTTGTATCAGCACAGTATTCTTGTGCACTAATTTTACACTAATTTTGTCATTTGCTGTTCTTTCTCTGCATGCTACATTTCAAATTGAAATGTTTCTTGTATATTTTTAGTATTCTCTTAAGTTACTTGTTTTGGTAAAATTTTTTAAGTGGACATCTTTAGATTTTCCTAACATCTTGTGGCTCAGTAGACACTCTATGGTATTTTAATTGATTTTTAGTCTTTTTCTACTGATACTGGCAGTTTTGCATGGACACTGTGATACGTTCTTGGTGCATTAATAGGTTGGTTTGAAAGTCCACAATACATCAGCTGTTTTTGCACAAATTTGCATTTTTAAAAACAAGCGTTCATAGTAGAACTAGATTGTTATTTTTAATACCATTACCAAGACAGGTAATGGTAATGAAATTTGTATTTGCATTTTTTAATCCACCATGTGTTCTTGTTGTCTAGATTTGTCATGAGCCTTTGTAGCATTTTAATAAATAGATAAATTAAAGAAAAGTGAGATAGTCACGCTTAGGGAAAATACAGGTTTTCTTTAACAGTGCCACTCAGCATTTAATGTGTATATTGAACAAACGGGGGTCTTGTTAAAATGCATATTCTGCTTAGCACTTTGGGGCTGGGCCCCAAAGATCTGCCTTTGAACAGGATCCCAACTGATGGCCATGCTGCTGGCTTTACTTGAATAATTTTGTCCTAGAGCAGCACTTTACAGTGAAAATATGAATTAGTGCAAACTATATGTTCACTTCTAGTATCCTCATTTGAAAATGATGTGAAATCAACTTCAGTGGTTTTTTAGCCTAATATACCCAAAGTACTATCATTTCAACATTTAATTAATATGCTGAAAACTATTAAGGCGTTTCTTTACTTTTTTTTGGACCAAAGTGTTTAAAATCCAATGCATATTTTGCATTTACAGCCCATTTCAGCTTGGACTCGTCACATGTAGTGTGTCCAGCATGTCACCCATGATTGGTAATGGCCACTGGCTGGGACAGTGCAGTTCTGGAGTGTACTATCTAGATTCACCACTCCCTGGTAGTTCTATAAAGAAAGTTTGATGTGCCTGATTTCTGCTGTACTCTGTTTATGCAAAGCAAGGTCGGGATTGATGGGACCTTGAGCTATAGAGTGCAGCTCATTTTAGTTTTATTCTTTGTAAGTGCACATTCATTACAGAAGACTTAGACAATACAGGGAATGGAGGAAAAATAAAATCACATCAAATCCTGTCATTGAGTCAGTTGCTGCTTTTCCATAGGAGGAACTTTTTATGCCATGAAGTACTAAGGTTGTATAAAACCTTTCCAGATAATTTTATAAAACATGTTTTATACACCTGTGTTTAGTATTTACATAGTGGATCAGCAGAAAGTTGATGTTGACAGTGTCAGTCTGAGAGGACTAACCAGGAGTACTTTTAGTGTTCAGGGAATAGTAATACCCACCTTTACCCTTAACTAATATGTGAAGTAATCTTTTAGTTAGGTTTTAGTCCGAGTACCTGTACCTGGATGACACTGGGCACACTTCTGAGTTTTCGTGTATATTGTCCTTGTGAGTGTTACAAATTTGGCTGAAATCCTGTATATGTAATACTTGGTCATTAATGCCTAAATTATTAGATTTACTCTTATTCAACGGGATGTACAGTGTCAAGGAACAGTCATTTGTCATTATTTGGGACACTGGCACCCAATATTGGAATGCCTGTTTTGCAAGTTCTGCTTCCACTCCCATATCCTGGGTGAGTTTGAATCACTGCCATACATGCTGTATACCTGGCTTGAATTCCTATCTTGGTTTTCTTCACCATCATCTGCCTAGACCCACAGTGTGATCTGCATATACATTATGTAGTCGAGTTAATAATCTGGGGCCAAGCCAGGTAATGCTCAGCAGTAGAACTAATGCTTGACAGCAGAGATGATTCTACCTGCTGTTAGCAAGACAATCAGTGTGTGTATATTTGACATAGGTAGGTAGTGATGGAACAAGGACAGAAGCCTCAGCCATTTTAGGTTTCTGTTACCCTTACCTTCTCTCAAGGGACCGGTATAGTCTCACAATGTGTTGTTCTCCATCCCACCCCCTGCATTCTGCCCCATGCTTGGAAACTAGGGGGCCAAACTTGAAAAACTTGTATGGAGAAGCTCACCTCTGTTTATTGCCCCCCACCACCACTAGTGCACCTAAGATATAAAAAGGTCCAGCCCACTGGGGTCTGGTCACTCTGCTCTGTATTTGTGTGTGTGTTTGTGTGTGTGTGTACGCATGCTTGTGTGCTAGCTGTTCATCACCCATCTCTGTGGATTTATTTTCTTTGGATAAGCTTTGTCTGGCTATGAGTTCGTATTCTGTCTTTTCTCTGATCTGCAACCTTTTGCTTATATTTTCTGCCCCGTGTGAGAAGTAGAGAGAGGGGCCAGCATCTTGCCCCAGTCTGCACTCTTGTATTCTCTGGGTGAGAGCTGTGACCTCGCCCCCCACCCTTCATCTGGATAAATTCTTCCCCTTTTTAGTGTCTCCTCCCGCCCCTAACCTTCTCTTTCCTACAATCTCCTTTTTCCCTTCTGACCTGGAAGATCCTATTCAGAACATTTTCTCACTCATGCTTGCACTTCTCATTTTGAGTGAATTCACAGCCAGAGCCTTTGCCTGATCTCATCATCACATGCCCACATCGGACCTAGTTCTCAGCCCATCAGATTGGTAAGAGAGGTCACGCTCACCGCATGCCTGCTGGGGCAATGCTCGTGACCAGTTCATCCGCCTTTGTAGGGCCTGGTTGTTTAGTTGGTTTCTATCGCTGTCTCCTCTTAGAGGACTCAGGACTTAAGTTCTCGGTTGAGGTGATTCTTCCCCAGGGAAGCCCTGCTACAAGAACCTCTTCCCTCAGACCATAGTTTGCTTAATCCATGGGCTCCAAATTTCAATTCCCTTCTGGCCTGCCTCTGAAAAGACTTGCACAAGCTGGGGACTGAAGGGGGAGACAAAACCAAAGCTATTATTCCACCTCAGCGTGAATTTGTTTTTTTTGTTTGTTTGTTTCAAAATTCTCTTAAGATTTTGATAACTTCACACAGAGAAAAGGCAAATGGTCAGAAGCCCCTATTCCAAGCCTTTTTCCTCCATTGGGGTCAACTTTCTGTGTGTGTGTGTGTTTTAACTTTTATTTAATGAATATAAATTTCCAAAGTACAGCTTATGGATTACAATGGCTTCCCCCCATAATGTCCCTCCCACCCGCAACCCTCCCTTTTCCCACTCCCTCTCCCCTTCCATTCACATCAAGATTCATTTTCGATTCTCTTTATATACAGAAGATCAGGTTAGCATACATTAAGTAAAGATTTCAACAGTTTGCTCCCACATAGAAACATAAATTGAAAAATACTGTTTGAGTACTAGTTATAGCATTAAATCTCAATGTACAGCACACTAAGGACAGAGATCCTACATGAGGAGTAAGTGCACAGTGACTCCTGTTGTTGACTTAACAAATTGACACTCTTGTTTATGGCCTCAGTAATCACCCTAGGCTCTTGTCATGAGCTGCCAAGGCTATGGAAGCCCCCTGAGTTCACCGACTCTGATCATATTTAGACAAGGCCATGGTCAAAGTGGAAGTTCTCTCCTCTCTTCAGAGAAAGGTATCTCCTTCTATGGAGGTACTATGGAAGTCAGTCTGGAGATTCCTCAGAAACCTGAATATAACCCTACCATTCAACCCAGCCATCCCACTCCTTGGAATTTTCCCAAAGGAAATCAAATTGGCAAACAAAAAAGCTGTCTGCACATTAATGTTTATTGCAGCTCAATTCACAATAGCTAAGACCTGGAACCAACCCAAATGTCCATCAACAGTAGACTGGATAAAGAAATTATGGAACATGTACTCTATAGAATACTATACAGCAGTCAAAAACAATGAAACCCGGTCATTTGCAACAAGAAGGAGGAATTTGGAAAACATCATGCTGAGTGAATTAAGCCAGTCCCAAAGGGACAAATATCATGTTCTCCCTGATCGGCTACAACTACCTGAGCACCAAAGGGGAAACTTGTTGAAGTGAAATGGACAGTATGAGAAACAGTGACTTGATCAGCTCTTGTCCTGACGGTTGATGTACAATGTAATACTTTATCCCTTTTAGTATTTTTTTTGTTCTAGTACCATTGGGGGTCAACTTTCCTCACTCTGATTTCTCATGGAGGAAGAAGGCCTAGAGCCACCCCTTAAATCGTCAGCCTGCCCACCCCTCTTTTCTCCCATACCTGATAAGCTGGCCTCTCAGGAACACAGGCCTTTGCTCACTGCATTCCTCCTCTTTCTCCAGCGCCTCCTTTTCCCTCTCCACTGGCAACAAGGAAAGTTACCACCCTTCCAGCCTCTTTGAATTCTCTTTCTCCTGCTCTTCCTGAGGGAGCTAAAACTCTGTAAGCTCTCCACCCCTCCTTCATGTCATCCTCTCTGAGATCCTGGCCCAGGTTGTGACCCTCCTCCCTGCTCACCCCAGGGTCCTCCCAAGCGTCCATCTGGTGATTCCTGTCTGGCCGACCCACCTGATTCCCCTTCATTAAGCCTCCTCTGAGGTCAGCTTTTCTCATTCCAAGCCCTCAAACCAGGGAAATACTTGGAATCTCCCCTCGCACCCTTGACTTTCCCTTCCACTGTTCTCTCGGGGATGCTGCAGCCTCGGGACCATGACCCTCTCCTTACCCTTGTCCCCTGTCTGGCTCTTCCCCACTCCTGTCACCGGCAGCCAACACTGCCTCTTTCCTCTCTTCCTGACCTCTCCTCCCCAGTCTCCTCTGCCAGTCCAGTCCCTCCCCCTGCATGTAGAAAGATAGTGTAAAGGCTAGCAGAGTGTGTATTGCTCTGGAAAGCTCTGCACCTGAGACATGCCAAGCTCCAAAGACAATGCACTGTCAACTCCAACTAGGAGCCTTTCTCACTTCTGCCCACCTGTCAGGGTCCGTGTGGTGCTCAGCACCTCCCCCAACAAGAGCTTAAGAAAGGACTCTGCCTGCTGCTCAGATGCAATGAAGCCTGACGTCAGCACCACCACCCACACTCCCACACTCCACCCTCTGTCCCACAAGCTCAGCCCCTGCTCTCTTTACAGTCCCCCCTCTCTGTCCTAACTAAAATAGTCTCTACCTGTCACTTCCCCCCTCCTATGAACCCGAAAATCCTAAAATGTAATGTAATGGAGCTGTATCTCACACTACTCCTCTCACATCTAAGTTCTCTCTTGCACGAAGACAGAACCTCTGCTCCAGCCATCTCTAATAATATATTTTGCAGAACTGTCAAAGAAAAACTGAGTAACAGTGGTAAGTCCTGAGCAACTTTGCTCCAATGAATGCTCCATGTCTAATCCCCTCCCATCTTTTCCCCTCCATTGTCTAGCTTTGTCGTTCTCTCCTGTACTGTGTCATATATATGCACGTATTATATGTCTATATGGGAAAATTCATTAACAGCTTTTTGTTTCCATTAGGTTACACTGTGTTAGATATTTGAGAAGTATTTCCAACTACAGGTACTCTTAAAACTGGTAGAAGGCATTGGAATTTTGGTAAATGTTTTTATAAGTTATTTGACAGCTAAAATTGTTTGCTAAGTTTTCACTGGATTTTAAGTTATTGACAGTAAGCAATCTTGAAAGCCTGACTTGTTCCCTCATTTCTCTAGTCTGTTCAAGATGGGAAACTGATTCTGTTCTGCAGGACTCCTCGTCAGGATGTACAGTTTGATCTTTAGACCTTATATTAGACAGTTTGGATAGGGTCGTCTTAATGTTTTGATCTTACATAGAAGGACATAGCTGTCCTCATTGGCATCATCTTTCCTCACAGGAAGAAAATTGTCCTAACATGCCTGTGACTGTAGATTTCCAACTCAGGCCACCAAAGATTAGGCATGGGATTGAGCGCCCCCTTGGCTGACATTCCTAAAGGCTGCTTCTGTGTTCTGCTTCAACAGAGGCCAGGAGATAGAGGAGCGAGTGAGGCAGCAGGAGCAATGTAAGGATAGGTGGCAGGCCAGTTAATGGCCGCTTTACACCGTGAGCTGCCATCAAGGAGACCCAACAAGGCCAGTCCATCCCTGAATGGCACGTGTTTAGGAAATGAGGAGTCAGGGCATTGGGCAAGTAGCTGTCATGAAGAGCCCTGTCGGCTCTGACAAGAGCCAGGCCACTGGAAGCGGAACTGCCCTCGGGGTTGAAGGACTCCTGGGTCAGAACCACAGACCCTGTTGGCCCCAGGCTAAAAAGCCTTTCCCTCTGCCCAGCTCCCAGAGTAACCACCGCCATCAGGAGGACAGCCTAGGGTCAGTACCAATCAAGGCAGACGCCACCTATACGATACTAACCTATTCAGGCCAGCCCTCCTCTCCGGCCAGCAAGGTGGTGGAAGTCAACGGGGTGTCTTCCCCAAGGAGGCTCACACCTCCCTTACTATGGCTCATCCAGGGCTCCATGTGAAGAGACACACACACAGGCCGGGACCTCACAGATTCCTTGGCTATAACACACCTGATTATTACTGAACCCCTTCTGTCAGTTTCCGTTTGCATCTCAATGGGAAAACTGCCTCCTTTCTTGGATCCTGTAACAATGACTCTGTCCTGTGATTTGCACCCTGTGTATCTAATCTGCTTGTTAGACACCCTACAGAAAACGGAGCAGTCAGGCATAAACCTGTGTTTGCATGAACTGGACAGGACTCTTGCTTTCCTATATCCCCCATTGTCCTCATTTGGGCTTCGCTCCCACCATGGGCAGTGTTTCCGATTTGTCTTTTTATCCTCGTAATCATTTGCTGCCATTCCTACCATGTACAACTAACATGTTTCAAAAAACCTTACAGGAGGGTTTGACTGCAGGAGCAACACAAGGCTGCTTGCTCTCTCCTTTTCCAGTCAGTCCGATCCAGTGTATAGATACCCTGCCCCATGTCTACACTCCATATCAGCAGGAAGTAGCCAGAAAGAAACCGGTGGTTCACCGCTTTATCTATACTCAAAATCAGGATTGATGGAACAAGGACAGATGCCTCAGCCATTTTAAAAAAGCTGTGGTTGCTCATGCCTTCCTTCAAGAGACCAGTTTCGTCTCACATCCTGTTGTTCTTCCCTCCACCACCTGCATTGTTCCCCAGGTTTGGAAGCCAGGAGGCCAAACTTGAAGAACTTGTATAGAGACACTCATCTCCACCCACTGCCACCCACACCCACCCTGAGCCCACCTAAGATATAAAAAGGCCCTTCCTACCTGGGTCTGGGCCCTCTGCCACGTGTTCGGTCTGTGCTCGCTGGCAGTTTGTCCACTTCTGGGAGTTTCTTTTCTTTGGCTAAATTCAATCTGTCTGTGAGTGTTTTTATTCTGACTGCTGTTGATCTGCACCCTTTTCCCTACATTTGGTGCCCCGTGTGAGGAGGCACTGCTCTGCACCCTTTTCCTTACAGTTAGCACGAGACTGTCTGTTCAGTCTTTACTTCAAAGTTTGTACAATATGTCAGAAACAACCTGACACTTGGCAGCTTCTGCAAGGTTCTGGCCTGTTCTGTAGTCTCATTCTCTCTCTCTCTTTCTCTCTCTCTCTCTCTGTGTGTATGTGTGGCTGATAGTCAAAAAGCAGACTAATACTAGTAAAATTATGTTTCTCTGGGGTGTTTTGGGTAGGATGCAAAGTGATGAAAAAATTTTTTTGCACTTAATGGTTGACTTTTAAAAACTGATTTTTTTGCTTTTATTTCTTTAAAAGACATAAAGGCACAGTACAGATAGTGACAGAGTGACGGGGGCCTGGGGTCTTCCATCCACTGGTTCACTCCCTAAATGATTGCCATTGCCAGGGCTCGCCAGAGCAAAAGCTGTGAGCCTGGAACTCCGTTGAGGTCTTCCGTGTTGGTGGGAGGGCTCGACTGTTGAGACATCTGCTGCCTTGCTGGGCACATTAGCTGGAGGCTGGATCAGCAGCGGAACAGCTGGAACTGGAACCAGTGCCCTTCTGGGATGCTGGCATCACAGGCCGTGGATAATCTGCTGTGCCTCAGTGCTAGCCCAAGTGAGGAGCAGTTATGCAGACAGTTTCCAGGTTCATAGAAGTATCTGCCTGTTGATTGTGGAGAGATGCATTCTGGTGTGGGATGGCTAAGGAAGTAGGAATGTGGAGTGAGATAAGTTGAAAGGAGTAGGGTTCTCTGTGACCTTCTGCCTTCTCTAGGTTTTGTGCTGGTTTCTGTTCCTGCTGTCTCTTGCTCCTTGGAATTAATCAAAACCATTTGTGTTTACTGCTGAATACACAAGTACCTGAATTGAATCTGTTATCAGGAGACACTGACTTGATAAAGGCTACTAAGTGTTCATTCATGAAATTTCCCTTTTTAAAACTCTAGGATTAATGATTTAGGTTTTGCATAGTTTTTAAATACAATGTATATGACTTAAGTTAATATTTTAGGCCGGCGCCGCGGCTCACTAGGCTAATCCTCCGCCTAGCGGCGCCGGCACACCGGGTTCTAGTCCCGGTCGGGGCGCCGGATTCTGTCCCGGTTGCCCCTCTTCCAGGCCAGCCCTCTGCTGTGGCCAGAGAGTGCAGTGGAGGATGGCCCAGGTGCTTGGGTCCTGCACCCCATGGGAGACCAGGAAAAGCACCTGGCTCCTGGCTCCTGCCATCGGATCAGCGCGGTGCGCCGGCCGCAGCGCGCGGGCCGCGGCGGCCATTGGAGGGTGAACCAACGGCAAAGGAAGACCTTTCTCTCTGTCTCTCTCTCTCTCTCACTGTCCACTCTGCCTGTCAAAAAAAAAAAAAGTTAATATTTTAGCCCTACAAATGTCCCATTTAATTTGATCTGGACTAGTTTTATATATGCCAGCATGTAAATTTTTAAGCTTTAAAATTTGGTCAGACTGCACAGATGCACATGCAGAGTTGTCATTTTTTATCCAAGCCTAAATGTAAATTTGGTTTTAATTTGTCTCCTATTTAGCCATGATCTACTTTTGTTAAATCTAATTTTATGTCTTTTTGCAATTATCATTTTCTTCTTATCTCTGAACACCTTAATTGTGAAAACCTTTCAATAGTCACATCTTTGGATGGCACAGAGATCTCTGTCCATTGGTCCAAGTCTTTATATAATAAATATGTAATAGAAAGCTTTTATATTGACTTTTACTTGATCTGCATTTTTCTTACAAGTACAATAAACTTTCTAATGTACCAGGATTCAATTCTCCCTTACAAAGCTTTGTATGTCCTGTTTTTGTGTTTGCATAAGTGTTTGTAACTTTTTGTAATTGCTTGTCTGAGGCTATATGTGGGGACATGCCTGAAGAATGGCTTCTTTGTTGTTGTTAAATATTTATTCATTTGAAAGCTAGGGTTACAGAGGGGCAGAGAGAGTGAGAACACTGGTTCATTCTCCAAAGGGTTGCAATGGCCAGAGCTGTGCTGATCCGAAGCCAGGATCCAAGGCTTCTTCTGGTCTCCCACGTGGATGTAGGGGCCCAAGGATTTTGGCCATCTTCTACTGCTTTCCCAAGTCATAGCGTAGAGCTGGATAGGAAGTGGAGCAGCCCGGACTCAAACCAGCAGCCATGTGTGATGCCAGCACTGCAGGTGGCGGCTTTACCAGTTTTGCCACAACGTGGGCCCCGGGAATGGTTACTTGAATTGTGTGTGTGTGTGTGTGAAAGAGAGAGAGAGAGAGAGAGAGAAATAGATAAAGATTTTTTTATCCACTGATTCACTTCCTGGATGACCACAATGGTCAGGCCAAAGCTACGAGCCAGGGACCCATTCCAGATCTCCCACATGGGTGGCAGGAGTCCGAGGACTGGGGTTGTCTTCTGCCCTCCTAGGTGAGTTAACAGGGTGCTGAATCAGAAGCTGAAGAGCCAGGATTCAAAACCTTAAGTCCCATATGGGAAGCTGGTGTCCCAAATGCAGCTGAACCCTCTGAACCACACCTCCAGATCCACTCAGATTTATCCAGTATCAGACAGAATCTACTTTGTATTACTGATCGTTACTCTCATTTTCACACGAAATGCACAGTAGTAATGCCCCAGGGAATGCTGATAAATTGGTGTTTGGAAAGCAATATGGAAGTAGATCTCAAGAACGTGAGATTCAAAAGGAAGATTGAGCTAAGGGATCAGAAGGTTGTTTCTCAGGTCCATGATTTATCCTCCAAGAAAGTAGAATTAGCAGACAGCAAGTATCCCTATCTGTTACAGAACAACCCTTCCATGTTGTCTGTTGGCAAGGGTTTTTCAAGAGGGGATTTTCCATGAGCTTTCTGAAGTTCACATGCATGGATTAAAAAAAAAATGCACCTGCAAGTTGCCCCAAATGATGACCTGATTGGGAACAACCGAGAGAGTCAAGATACAAGTTTGAATCAAAACGTCATCACCAACAGCAATACATCAACTTCCAAAAGAATCAATTTAAGAAAAAGACTTAATTTAAGCACAAGTCATATTCCAAAACTGATTATCAAAAAGGTGAATTGCTCAGAAATGAGACTAGAAGCGTGCAATATATTTCAAAATGTGAAAAAAAATGCACCAAAGTAAATATGTAAATGTCATTTTACACAAACTTCATGGGGTACTCTTGTATTTCTAATTGTTTTAATCTTTATTGGAACATAAGCTCTCTGAGAAGGCAGAACATTTTGTTTTGTTCAACAGGGTGTTAGAAGTGCCTAGCACATAGTATGTGCTCATAAACATCTGTCAGCTTCATTGAAACAGAATTAGCCCCAGGCCTAGCATTAAACACAGTTAATTAGATGGTTCTATACTGAAAAACAGTGCAGTCCTAGGTGCAGAAAGAAATTTGTTCGGATTTTCTAACTCCGTGTAACAAGTCATCCCAAACGTTGTGGTTTAAATGGTACTTATTAATTTCCCACTATTGGGGGGATAGCTGGGAGGTTCTTACTTGGAGTCCCTTGTGTGTATAGTCTGGTGGTTGCTGGGCTGATGGTTCCTTCGTCACGAGGCTGTTGAAAGCTGGGAGAAGGTAACCATTTCTTCCTCCAGGTGGTGTCCCTACTTGGCTCACTTCCGCTTCCTCACCACATGGGCGTAGGTGTGATTTCTTACACCATAGCTGGATCCCCATAGAGCCAGTGTTAGGAGAGGCCCAGGTGGCTGTCTTGCTGCCTTAGAAGCCTTAGTATCATTTATGCATGTTCCAGGAAGGAAAGAATTCATTTACTCACAGGATAATAAACTCATGATGTTAGAGGCAAAGTGACCTTCTGAACAGAATGTCATGGAAAATATAGAGCACATAGTACTGACCGGTAATTAGGATTAAGAACGGTGTGTCTGGTTAGATTGCCCTGGGCAAGTCCTGACTTCACCATACACTAGTTCTCTTAGACACATCTTGGCCATTTCAGGTTCAATTTCTCATCCACAATAATGGATAAGTCCTTTCAAATTGCATTGTTAGTTCTTCTGCCATTAGGCATGTTTTGGTGGGAAATTTTGAGACTCTTTGTAAAAGGAACATGGAAGCTGATATAATCAAAGTAATTGTATTTGGAATATTGTATTTCTAGTCATTTTGGCCACTAATTGGCTCTTTAAAAGCGGAATGAACCAGTGATTGGTTGGTTTAAGTTTTAGGAATGTAGGGAGATGATCCTTCTTGTCTTTGGCCTTGGCTGCATGCATTATGGTGCAAAAAGGCTGCAAAATCATCCCATCACTGATTTACTTGAAGTTTACTAATAGATAACTTTAATACAGATCTGTCTCTCCTGGTGTTTAGATCTCTGTTCTTTAATACTAGAAATGTACTCGTCAGTGAGCCTGAAGAAAATTCTACTTCTTTGCAATGAATTCTGCTACCACTCCAGATTCATCCTGTTAGCCATCTGATGCAATGTTGAATGGGTTTTCTGAATCAATGCCGGTTTCTTGGAAGCCAAACCATGTAAAGGCTTTCAAAGTTAGAACCTGTACCTGTTGTTTTTATGAAGCCAGGTTCCATTGGTTGGCTTCTGGATATGCGAAAGTGAAGAAATTGGAGATTGTTTTTGGGACCATTTCCTAATCTTATGCTAAGCATCAGTTCTGTTTGTACTAAGGTTATTTCAGGTAGTAATAGATCTGCCTTCTCTTCATTTAACTTGATCTTAGACAGCAAGGCATTCTGATTGTGGAGTGTTACTTTGTTTTTTTTTTTTTTTCTTATTATCTCTACATTCTTCTGTAATAACAGAGTGTCAGAGGAGGCTCACCGAAATAAAAACCAAAGGACTGTTTTCATTTTCTGATACTACCACGTAAGTCATCTGTTCACCTAACCACCTTTTTCTTGGCATATTATGAGGGAAACGTGAAAGGTTTTAAAAAAATCATCAGAGCATTCAAGTACAAGTCATTTTTAACAATGGCAAGGGGATAGATATTGTTGTTTTCCAGTTTTGAAGAAGTTAGAGTTCCAAAATGTTTAAGTTGTGCTGGGGATATTATAGGAGATGTACATAGACTTTTCTGTGCCTGGTCATGAATATTTTTCAGATCAAGGATGTGATTTCTATTCCTCTTGCCTCATTCTTATAAATGTTGTAGTTGTTTTCAGTCTTTCTCAGTGAATGTTGTTATTCCCAACTCCCCATACGTTCCACCCAGTATCCATGTTGACCCACATTTTTTGCCTTTAAAGAGACTTACCGTAAAGGAGGATGAGGAGAGCAGAGTCATTGTTGTGGCCAGATAATGAGGAGTGGTAGGAATCTAAATGATAATTGTGTACACACAGGCCACCATGGGTGTTTTGTGAATAGTATTTCCAATGTGGAATTAAGAGCATTACAGTCTTTTGATTGAATACAACCAAAGTACTGTGATACAGTTGTCTCTATTCACGTGTGGGAACTTACTCAAAGAAGTGATAGGAAAATCTGACTGCAGGGCCTTAGTGTAGGCTTTGAAAGTAACCTTCACAGTCATTTCGGTGTTGCTGATGGGAAAAGTACTTGTGAGACTATGCAGCATTTAGAATCAGTATTTTATAAAACTTGGTAATTCAAATTTCTAGACAAAGATCATTCCAAGTATTATATTGTCGTTGTCCATTCATGGAGACGTTCATGGAATTAGGAGCCTGAAAAGAGTGATGGTCTCTCTAAGACTGAAGGCAGTGGGGCAACCAAACCTTGTTTCATTATGGAAACAATTGCGAAGGACAGCTTCTGATTCCCCAAATTTCATGTCATGAACTCTGCGAAGTGATAACAATCCCAGTTGTGAGTAAAAGGCCTATGGAAGTGTTACCGATTTGAGAAAGCTGACGATCTGTTTTGCAGTTGAGATTAAGAATGGACTCTGTGTATATCAGATGTTTCATACTTTGTTTTTAAAAACAGAATATAGTTCATGTGTTTGCAGGAATAGATAGCACGCGAGGATTCAAACTTGATAACGTGTTAGATGTTTTTGTAAAAGCTGCTTTGGTTTTAGATGTTTTTTAAAATCTGCTTTGGTTTTCAGTCGTTTAGTGTATTTCACTGCCTTTTCACTCCTGTAAATTAACTATTCAACTGCTAGGCAGTCTTTATAATTTTATGTTTGACATAATTATCATCTGTTCTGCTTTATAGTAGGATTGTACTCCACCCAAATAAGAAGCAATCAAAGGAATTAAAGCAAATAGCAGTCAAATTCACATAAGTGAATGCTAGAGGCTCAAGGATTTGTAAGTACTGATTTGGCAACATCTAAGTTGCTGCTGGCACAAAACTTCTATTTATTTGCATTATTTGAAGGATATAATGTAAATCTTTGTTAATGAACAACTCAGGAAGGAGGTGATTAAATAGAACTAAATACTTCCTCAACATACAGAACGCTAGCTTGCTGATTGGTATCGGGAAATACTGAAACTGGCTATCGTAAAACATTTGGTCTCAGGGAACCAGGTCTTGTAGGTCCATTTAATTAAAGATTTGTTTGTTTGAAAGGCAGAGTTGACACGGAGATCTTCCATCTGCTATTTCACTCCCCAAATGGCCACAATGGAAAGGGCAGGCCAAAGGCAGAAGCCTGGAACTGCATTTGGGTCTCCCAAAGTGCATGTACCCAAGCACTTAGGCCCTCATCAACTGCCTTCACAGGCAGATTAGCAGGGAGCTGGAATGAAGTGGAGCATTGGGACTCGAACCTGTGCTCACATGGGGTGCTGGCATTGTGGGCTGCGGCTTAACCCACCAAACCATAGTGCTAGCTCCTATCAAGTCCATTTCTAAAACAATGGAGATCTTTTGGGAAAATCACTTCGGTCAGACCTGCTTGGTGAAGCAATCCCGACAGAGTTCTTTCCTCTGCTGCTTCACTGCTCGACTGCCTACAACTGCTGGGGCTGGGCCAGGCCAAAGCTAGGAGCCGGGAACTCAATCCAAGCCTCTCACGTTGGTGGAAGGGAACCAGATGATTGAGTCAACATCGACTGCCTCCATGTGTGCATTAGCAGGAAATTGAATCAAAAGTGGTGCTTGGTCATGTATGGAATTTGGATTTCAATCCAGAGTTTGGTTCCCAACTGCATCACTTACTCTCATATGTCATTAAAAATGTTGTAATCTGTGTATGCCTTCATTCTCCCTCTGTTTTCTCCATTGCAGCCTTACATTCTAGCCATCTACCTGACCCTCATCCACCCAGTTTTCCACCATTGCACTACCATCCCTCCTACTCTATATTAGCTTCAACCTGCTTGAGGGCCTACATACTTGCCTCCCACTCTGTCCTCTCTATATATCCTCCCATTCCTTCTGGCCCACCACATTGGACTCATTTTCCTCCCCGCCTCCATACCAGCCTCAACATCCCGGTTGGTCCTGCACACCAGCCTCACCCTGTTGTGAAGGCCAGCCTCACTCTACCTCTGGTCCACACAAACAACCACACCTTATCCTCATCTTCCACCTCCGTTGCATTTCCCTTGTTTCCCCGCTACAACTGCACCCTTCTTCTAGACTTCCACATTATTTTCATCCTTACAGTTTTCAACCGTATCCTCAACCTGTCTGTGGTACTCTACACCAGCCTCAACCTCTTTGTGGGGCCTACATCCTGGCCTCCCACCCTTTGTAATTCACACTGGGTTCAGCTTCCTTCTGGCTACCATACTAGAATCACTTTCCTTCTGACCCTCCAGCCAACCCTCACTCTCCTGGCCCTGCACACCAGCCGCACCCTCCCTCTGGTCCTCATTACCAGCCTCACCTTCCCCCTGGTCCTCCATGCCACTCCAGTCTTACTCTCCTTCTGTTGGTCCACTATAGCCTCACTCTTCTAGCCCTTCACATGGGTTTCATCCACCAAATCTGCCATAACTTCACCTTTCCTGTGGTGCACTACCCAGCTTCATCTTCCTTGTGGGCCTCCATCCTGGCTTTGCACTGCTTGTGTGCCACTGTGACTTCCAACTTCCTTCTCATCCTCAGTGCCACCCTCTCCCTCCTCCTCATCAACGCCACCCTCACCCTCCTCATTCTCTATGCCAGCCTCGCATTCTTTCTATTCCTTGACACTGTCCTCACCTTCCTTTTGTGGCTCATGCCTGGAATAATCCTTGTGGTGATCCCCCACCTAAGGATTGCTTTCTCTCTGGTCTTCCATTTAGTTTCTACCCTCCCTATAGTCATCCACCTAAGCCTAGCCTTCACTGTGGTTCTCAACACAAGCCTTTCCTGTGGACCTCCATGATAGCCTCACGTCCCTCCTAGTCCTCCACACCAGTCTTATTGTCCTGTTTCTCCACTGCAGCCTTACCCTCCTTTGAGTCCTCCACGTGTGCCTCACCTGCCAACTCTTCTATCATGGCCTCACCTTCCCTGCTGTGCACTACACAAGACTCAGCCACCTTGTAGGCTTCCGTCCTGGCCTCCCTCTCCTTGGCCTCCATATTGCCCTCACTTTACGTCTGTTCCACCTCATTAGACATACTTTCCTTCAGACTCTGCAGCCCAGCCTCAGCCTCAGCCTCACCAGCAGATGGAAGAACCAACGATGGAATCTCTGTCTCTCTCTCTTTCTCTCCCTCCCTCTCCCTCTCCCTCTCCCCCACACCCCTCTTTCCAAAGAAATCATTTAAAAAAGAGAGAGAGAGAGATTGGATTCAGGAGCTGCAGGCAAGGATTAAACTCAGGTATTCAGGATGCTTGTTTCCCAACCACTGGACTATATGCCTGCTCCATTTTGTAACATTTTCAATGTTGTTTGTTTAGTAGCTGCCCTTGAGTTTGCAACATGCATTTACAGCTAATCTTAGTCTATTTTCAAATATTCTGCTTCCTGGATACTGTGAGTGCCTCATAATAACAAAATATTCCCCATCTCCTCCCATTCCTTCAGCCCTCATGCATATTTTCCTTTCAGTGATAGAAAAATATATACACATGTAATATGTAAATATGAATATATATGAATATTATGTATGCCATTTTTGTGTATGTATTGCATATATATAGCTTAAAATCATATTTAATGTGTTGCTATCATTATTTTCAGCAATCCCATTAGTAAATTAAGAATTAAAAAGGTAAAATTTATATTTTACTGCTACTTTCTTTTTTTCTCTCATGTTCTTCCTTTTTATGTAGATCCAAGTCTGACCTATATGATTTCTTCCTCTCCAGAAAACTGTTGGCATTTCTTGCAAGATAGTCTTCTGGCAACAAAATGTACAATTTTTGCCTGCCAAACATTTACTTCTTCTTCACTTTAGAAAGACAAGTTTCAGGATACCAAATTTCAGTTTGGTAGTTTTTCTCTCCATGCTTAAAATAGTTTTCTCCACTCAGTTTTTCCTTGTGTGGTTTCTGAGGAGAAGTCAGATGTGTTTGCTCCCCCTTGGATTGTTTATTCTGCACAAGCTGCATTCAGGACTTGTTTACGGGATACTGCTGTATATAGTGAATATCAACAAGCCTTTGGAGAAGTTGTTTTTGTTTTTTTTTTTTTAAGGAAGTATGGGAGGAGATATGGATCATTTTTTAAAAAACTGAGGACAAACAGACCTGTTTAGACTACATGCTTCTAAGTAATGAAACTAAGAATGGATGTGGGTGAGCCACATCATGCATGAGATTTAAAATAGCACTCTTAATTAAAAACACAATTTTCAAGAGCATCAGTTAACAGAAAGCATTGAATTTGCCTCCACGCTTTTTCATTGTACTGCAAAGTAAGCGTTTTGGGCAAGGACCACGTGTCAGATTTATCTTTGAATCTCTCTTGCCTGCTAAAGGTAGTGACATGATAGGCCTGAATATGTGCTTAAATGAATCAATTAAGGAATGCGGTCATGCATTAAATTCAAATAAAACCTCATGGTGTTTGATGTCAGAATTGTGTAACTAAATAACGTTAGATTCTAAAATATCAACATGGTATTTCACTTGGAGAAAACGTAGATTAATGGCTCTGATTTTGAAACTACTTCCTTCTTTCTCAAAAAGTGCAGTAACCTTGGGTGACAGTCATGAAGCCTCTTCCTACTGCAGCTAAGTAACATAGACCCACTATGCCTCATTTGTAGCACTGATTTTAGGTTGTCTTGACAAATTTCCAAGAGTTTTGCCATACCATTCTTGTTCGTACTGGTTTGTCTGGTCTATATTGATATCTGTCACAGGTTTCCAATCACTACTGGCAAACATTTAGTTCACTTACTCTATACAGAACAGTTCCAGACTCTGCCGCTGGGATAGAAAATATATCTCATTTGGAGTTTTACCCTGTGGATACAATTTGAAATAGAATGAAAACCATTGGCATAGAGTCCCTTTTAAAGGTTTACCTGTTGTAGAAGCATTTGAAAGAAAGCATATTAAGGGCAAAGGTAAATATTTACTTAAATTATTAAAACATCTTGAGATTTTTTTGCTATGGCCCTGATGTCATAAAATTATATTTAAGCTATTGTGATAACTTTGAAATCATAGATACAGAGGTTAGTATGCATTGAGAGGTACATAATGTATATACTGTTAGCTTGCTTGAATTAAAGGTAGCCATTGTATATTTTAAATTACTTTAATGTTGAAATTTGTATGTAGTTTAGAAAATGGAAGGTATGGTCCGTTGAGAGTTGGCTTTAATCCTCAAGTAGGTTGGCTTATACTCAATTTCAGGGAGACGACACACACATGCCTAGTAGGATAACTCAAACAGTAGGCTTTGTAAGGCAAAAAGCCTATGAATATCATGGAGAATAAGAATTTCAGGCTTTGTTTTTAATATTTATTAATTAATTAATTTGAAAGGCAGAGTTACAGAGAGGCAGAGGCAAAGAAAGAGAGAAGTCTTCTATCTGCTGGTTCACTCTCCAAATGGCCACAGCAGCTGGAACTGCATCTATCTGGAGCCAGGAGCTTCCCTCAGGTCTCTCAGGTTGGTGTAGGGGCCCAAGGACTTGGACCATCCTCTTCTGCTTTCCCAGGCCATAGCAGAGAGCTGGATCGAAGTGAAGCAACCAGAACTCAAACCAGCACCCATATGGGATGCCGGCACTGCAGGTGGTGGCCCTACCAACTATGCCACATAGCTGGCCCCAGAATTTCCAATATAACATTTTTTCCTACTTGCATTTCCATTGAAGAAGGGGTTGATGATGAGATGTTAGGAATCTATTATTAAATGAAGGCATGAGGAATCTATTACAGCCCTCCTGCATTACTCCTTCTTTCCAGCTTATGCAGACTGAATTTACAAATGGTTTTGGTGCTTCTATCACACAGTAAATGATTTTTCCAATGTAAGCCATATTTATTCCTATTTTACTCAATGTTAGCATTAAGACTTAATGATAATGCTAACTAACATTTTTAAAAAACTTAGTTAAGGCCGGCGCCGCGGCTCACTAGGCTAATCCTCCGCCTTGCGGCGCCGGCACCCCGGGTTCTAGTCCCGGTCGGGGCGCCGGATTCTGTCCCGGTTGCCCCTCTTCCAGGCCAGCTCTCTGCTGTGGCCAGGGAGTGCAGTGGAGGATGGCCCATATGCTTGGGCCCTGCACCCCATGGGAGACCAGGAAAAGCACCTGGCTCCTGGCTCCTGCCATTGGATCAGCGCGGTGCGCCGGCCGCAGCGCGCCGGCCGCGGCGGCCATTGGAGGGTGAACCAACGGCAAAGGAAGACCTTTCTCTCTGTCTCTCTCTCTCACTGTCCACTCTGCTTGTCAAAAAAAAATTAGTTAAAATTACATTTGCATATGAAAGTGGAGACAAACTTACTAATTTATTCTACTTCTAAATATACGTAAAATTTTCTTGAGGAAATAGATGGCAGTCAAGTTAGAGAGGGCTAGTTCTTGAAAAGGAAGTTGTCATATGTAATCATTTAGGAACGGCCATCTGGAGGCATGGATGCTCTTCACTCTTCACAGTTATTTAATTATGTTCTGGGTGGCATTTCATTGCTTGGTGTCCTTTGTGGATATATCATACTGTGTACATCCAGTTGCTGAATCACAGTCATAGGCCGATTCCATATTTCAGCTGTTGTGAGTAGCACTGCCATAAACATGGAATGGAGATATCCTTTTGACGCACTGATGTCTTATCTTTTGGACGTATACCCAGTAATGGAATTGCGGGATTTTGCTCAGTTCTGTTTTGTTAGAGAGACTCCCATACTATTTTCCATAATGGTTGTGCTAATTTGCCTTCCCACAAAACACTAAAAAAATTTCACCTGTCTTGAAATCCATGCCACCCTTTGTTATTTTTTGTTTTCTTCATGATAGTCATTCTACCTGGAGTGAGATGATAATCCTATTCTGGTTTTAACTTGCATTTTTGTGTTGATTAATGATGTGGAGAATTTCTTCATGTATTATTGGACATGTGCATGTCTTCTTTTGAGATGAGTATGTTAAGTTCTTCAGCCTAGTTTAAAAATTGGTGGGTTTTTTGTTGTTGTTGTTGTTGCTTTTTTTTTCTTTTTTTTTTTTTTTTCAGCCCTGGGTTTTTTGAGTAATTATGTAGTCTGGATATTAACTCCTTTTAGAAAACCTGAGAAGTACTGTGTGGCATTGTATTGGGGACAGGTTTTGTTATTTACTTTTTGACATAGAAGCACAGGCTAGACTGGCCTGAGTCGGTGGCTCGGGGCTTCTCCCACACCAGGAATCTGAAGCAGTGTCAGTGGCCGCGGGCTTAGCAGGTTGGAGCTGGATGGACCTGATGCAAGGTGGTGGGCACCACTGGCACAGCACCCCAGCTGGCTGCATGGGGGAAGAGGCCCGGGCCCTGCTGCCCACGTGTGACTCTTGGGGGCTCGGCTGCCATGCCACTTTGTCCTGGGAGGCCCTGCTACATGCTGCTGCATTCTGGGAGCTGGGAGCCCAACAATGCCCTGCAGGTCTAAGGAGCCTGCCCTGGTCCCTGCACTGGCTGCAACCACTGGAGAATGAAACACCCCCAGATAATAGCACCCGTGGCTTGGACAAGGAGCTCAGTGACCTCCTGGAGTTCAGCATGATGTTCCTGCTGCCTGTGGCCAGTGGAAAGGGCTGGCCTGTCTCCTTGGCCAGCACACAGCTCAGAGGAACAGGTTCGGAGGACTGGCCCGGCTCAGGATCCTGGGATGCTGGCGACCAGAACACCTCCTCGTTCGACCCCAGCCAGAGCTACAGTGAAGGACCCACTTCAGTGAGTCCCACAGCAGCCTTTCTTGGTTCACATTCCTGGGACCTGGACCTGGACCTGGACTTGGAGGCAAGGGAGGCCAGTGGGGTGGGTACCTCACCTTCTGGATAGACACAGCTTTTGGTGGCTTGACTCAGGTCAGGTTCCTGACTGGCGAGCTGGCCCTGTGCAGCCCCGGGCCATTGTCCTCAGACATCAAGGGTAGCACCCAGTACAATGCCTCCTAACCTGGCAACCCTTGGGGCAGAGCCTCAGGTGGCCACTGGGCCCACAGCCCAAGAATGTCCAGAAGATTCTACGTGTTCTTCCTTCCTCATTGTACCCTCCCACCTCCACCCCAGCTTAAGTGATGACTAAGGCAAGGATGCCTGTGCCTACCCATCTGCCAAGACTCCCTGTAGCACCTGCTCTGCAGCCTTCTACTGGCCAGCCTGCACCCTTCCTTGGAGCTCTAGAGCCCTTCAGACCAGGATGGTTTCAGGCCCATGCTGGGCAGGAGCTCATCTGCCTGCCCCTTTGGATGGGCAGTGGTGATGGGTTTTGAGGCCACAGTGCATTTGGTAGCATGTACTAGGAGCATATGGACTACTAGCCACATGGAGCCGAGGTCAACAGTGGCCTCCCAGCCATGTCCACCTTCTCAGCACCCCCATAGCTGTGTACGGTGGCATCTCCAGCAACACACCACCCATCCCATCAGCGGGGCAGACAGCCTCATCGGCTCCCAAGAGACCATGGCCACCAGCAGGTATGGTCTCTTATGTTTGTTTGTTTATTTGTGTGTGTGTGTGTGTATGTGTGTGTGAGGGATTGGTTCTTCTGTCTTAAAAACTATTCAAAAGAGAAAGAAGAGAAACAGGCATGTGCCAGTTCAAACAAGAACAGATCCCATAGATGGATCAATCCCAGTATTCCTACAGCTCCTGGAACATGACCAGGCTGAAGCTGGGAAACCAAGGCTTTGAAGCACAGTTCAGGTCTCCCAAGTGGGCAACTGTGAGAGAACTACTGGAGACAGCATCAGCTGTCTCACTGGAACCATGTTTGTAGGAAGCTGGAGTCCCAGGATGAAACCCAGGCACTCTCTTATTGGACCTACATAGGCCTCTTCCTAGCCTCTTAACTGTTTGGCTAACCGCTGCAAAGAGGATGGTTCCCCTCCTCTTTCTCCCCTTAGTGAATGCCTATAAGGAATTAGTTCCTTTCGTTTTCATCCTGTAGTTACTAACTCAGTAATGTGCCAAGGACTTTACTGCTGTAGTCTATCATTCTAATAATTTTCAAGGTTTCTTTCATAAAAAAGGTTAAAAAGTGGAAAAAAGAAATGAGTTAAGGTTTTAAAAATAATTTAATAAAAAGGAAAAGTACTCCACTGAACATTTGGCCAAATATATGATTCCAAGGTGAATGTGGATGCCTTTCTTGTCCTAATGAAATTGAAACAGTTGGGGCTGTCCTTTTTTTTTTTATTTTTTTTTGTACAACCTAGATTTGAGAGGCTGATGCCTATGTCCTCAAAGTATTATATTTCAGTTGTCAAATGTAGGTACGCAAAGATTTCAGAAAATGATAACCTTGGAGAGTAGTAAATATGTGTGTCCCTGACAGCGGTTTCGTTTAGTGGTGTTTTAATGAGTGGAAACCATACATGGAAATTGATTGCAGGGAATAACTTATGATTTCCTTGCTTTTAGTAACATACGTATAAAATAATGAAGATTTGATCTATGGTAGCAACTCTACAATCATATATGTGGGCCTGACCTCTTTGATTGAAGCAGCTGCTGCATAGAGATGCAAGCACCTTCATTGAAGCATTGAAGTTAAAAGTCATGTTAGTATTCTTGTCTGCCACGTCTTAAATATATATCATTTTTTAAAAAGGAAGTATTTATTTGAAAGGCAGTTACAGAGAGGCAGAGCAGAGAGAGGGAGGTCTTCCATCTGCTGGTTCACTCCCTAGATGGCCACAGAATCTGTGCTGATCGGAAGCTAGGAGCTTCTGCAGGGTCTCCCATATGGGTGCAAGGGCCCAAGGACCCGGGCCATCTTCGATTGCCTTCACAGGCCATAGCAGCTGGATTGGAAGTGGAGGAGCTGGGACTTGAACTTGTGCCCTTATGGGATGCCAGCACTGTAGGTGGTGGCTTTACCTGCTATGCCACAGCGCCAGCCCCTAAATATGAATCTTTCTAATTTAAGTATGTTAAGTTTCAGTAAACTATTATTTGATAATTCTGAGAGAAATACAGTGGTTTTTGTACTTGAGCCCTTTCTTTTGACATTTTTTATTTTATTTTTTTTAATTGCATTTTTTAACTTTAAATTTCCAAAGTACAGCTTATGGATTACAATGGCTTCCCCCCCATAACGTCCCTCCTACCCGCAACCCTCCCCTTTCCCACTCCCTCTCCCCTTCCATTCACATCAAGATTCATTTTCGATTCTCTTTATATACAGAAGATCAGTTTAGCATACATTAAGTAAAGATTTCAACAGTTTGCTCCCACACAGAAACATAAAGTGAAAACTAATAGATGATTTTTTAAATGATGATGAAACCAGATCAGACCTATTGTCATGTTTAATCCCAGTGAGAGTCAAGTTGGGAATTGATAATTTCTTCTTCTATTTTTTTGTTTTTACAGATGATCAGTTTAGTAGGCATTAAGTAAAGATTTCAACAGTTTGCACCCCCATAGAAACACAAAGTGAAATATACTGTTTGAGTACTCGTTATAGCATTAAGTCTCAATGTACAGCACATTAAGGAAAGAGATCCTACATGAGGAGTAAGTGCACAGTGACTCCTGTTGTTCACTTTACAAATTGACACTCCTGTTTATGGCATCAGTAATCTCCCTATGCTCCAGTCATGAGTTTCCAAGGCTATGGAAGCCCCTTGAGTTCTCCGACTCTTATCTTGTTTAGACAAGGTCATAGTCAAAGTGGAGGTTCTCTCCTCCCTTCAGAGAAAGGTACCTCCTTCTTTGAAGACCTGTTCTTTCCACTGGGATCTCACTCACAGAGATCTTTCATTTAGGTGTTTCTTTTCTTTTCTTTATATATATTTTTTTTTTTTTTTTTTTTTTTTTTTTTTTTTTTTGCCAGAGTGTCTTGGCTTTCCATGCCTGAAATACTCTCATGGGCTTTTCAGCCAGATCCGAATGCCTTTAGGGCTGATTCTGAGGCCAGAGTGCTATTTAGGATATACGCCATTCTGTGAGTCTGCTGAGTATCTCGCTTCCCATGTTGGATCACTCTCCCCTTTATTTATTCTATTGGTTAGTATTAGCAGGTACTAGACTTGTTTATGTGCTCCCTTTGACTCTTAGTCCTTTCATTATGATCAATTGTGATCTGAAATTGATTACTTGGACTAGTGAGATGGCATTGGTACATGCTACCTTGATGGGATTGAATTGCAGTCCCCTGGTATGTTTCTAACTCTACCATTTGGGGCAAGTCAGCCTGAGCATGTCCCAAATTGTACATCTCTTCCCTCTCTTATTCCCACTCTTATGTTTAACAGGGATCACATTTCAGTTAAATTTCAACACTTAAGAATAACTGTGTATTAATTACAGAATTAAACCAGTCCTATTAAGTAGAACAGACAAAAAAAAAACTACTAAGAGGGATAATGTATTAAGTTGTTCATTAACAGTCAGGGCTATGCTGATCAAGTCACCGTTTCGCATAGTGTCCTCTTCATTTCAACAGGTTTCCTTTTTGGTGTTCAGTCAGTTGTCACCGATCAGGGAGAACATATGGTATTTGTCCCTTTGGGACTGGCTTATTTCACTCAGCATGATGTGTTCCAGATTCCTCCATTTTGTTGCAAATGACTGGATTTCATTGTTTCTTACTGCGGTGTAGTATTCTAAAGAGTACATATCCCATAATTTCTTTATCCAGTCTACCGTTGATGGGCATTTGGGTTGGTTCCAGGTCTTGGCCATTGTGAATTGTGCTGCAATAAAATTAGGGTGCAGGCCGCTTTTTTGTTTGCCAATTTAAATTCCTTTGGGTAAATTCCAAGGAGTGGGATGGCTGGGTCGAACGGTAGGGTTATCTTCAGGTTTCTGAGGAATCTCCAGACTGACTTCCAGAGTGGCTTGACCAGTTTGCATTCCCACCAACAGTGGGTTAGTGTCCCTTTTTCCCCACATCCTCGCCAGCATCTGTTGTTGGTAGATTTCTGCATGTGAGCTATTCTAACTGGGGTGAGGTGAAACCTCATGGTGGTTTTGATTTGCATTTCCCTGAGTGCTAGTGATCTTGAACATTTTTTCATGTGCCTGTTGGCCATTTGGATTTCCTCTTTTGAAAAATGTCTATTGAGGTCCTTGGCCCATCTCTTAAGTGGGTTGTTTGTTTTGTTTTTGTGGAGTTTCTTGATCTCTTTGTAGATTCTGGTTATTAACCCTTGATCTGTTGCATAGTTTGCAAATATTTTTTCCCATTCTGTCGGTTGTCTCTTCACTCTCCTGACTGTTTCTTTTGCAGTACAGAAACTTCTCAATTTGATGCAATCCCAATAGTTTATTTTGGCTTTGACTGCCTGTGCTTCCTGGGTCTTTTCCAGAAATTCTTTGCCTGTGCCGATATCTTGAAGGGTTTCTCCAATGTTCTCTAATAACTTGATGGTGTCAGGTCGTAGATTTAGGTCTTTAATCCATGTTGAGTGGATTTTTGTGTAAGGTGTAAGGTAGGGGTCTTGCTTCATGATTCTGCACGTGGAAATCCAATTTTCCCAGCACCATTTATTGAATAGACTGTCCTTGCTCCAGGAATTGGTTTTAGATCCTTGATCAAATATAAGTTGGCTGTAGATGTTTGGGTGGATTTCTGGTGTTTCAATTCTGTTCCATTGGTCTATCCATCTCTTTCTGTACCAGTACCATGCCCTTTTGATTACAACTGCCATGTAGTATGTCCTGAAATCTGGTATTGTGATGCCTCCAGCTTTGTTTTTGTTGTACAAGATTGCTTTAGCTATTCGAGGTCTCTTGTGTCTCCATATAAATTTCAGCACCATTTTTTCCAGATCTGAGAAGAAGGTCTTCGGTATCTTGATTGGTATTGCATTGAATCTATAAATTGCTTTTGGGAGAATGGACATTTTGATGATATTGATTCTTCCAATCCATGAGCATGGAAGATTTTTCCATTTTTTGGTATCCTCTTCTATTTCTTTCTTTAAGGTTTTGTAATTTTCATCGTAGAGATCTTTAACGTCCTTGGTTAAGTTTATTCCAAGGTATTTGATTGTTTCTGTAGCTATTGTGAATGGGATTGATCTTAGAAGTTCTTCCTCAGCCATGGCATTGTCTGTGTATACAAAGGATGTTGATTTTTGTGCATTGATTTTATACCCTGCTACTTTGCCAAAATCTTCTATGCGTTGCAATAGTCTTTTAGTAGAGTTCTTTGGGTCCCCTAAATAAAGAATCATATAATCTGCAAAGAGGGATAGTTTGAGTTCTTCCTTCCCAATTTGTATCCCTTTAATTTCTTTTTCTTGCCTAATAGCTCTGGCTAGAATTTCCAGAACTATATTGAATAGCAGTGGTGAGAGTGGGCATCCCTGTCTGGTACCAGATCTCAGTGGAAATGCTTTCAACTTTTCCCCATTCAATAGGATGTTGGCTGTGGGTTTTTCATAGATTGCTTTGATTGTATTGAGGAATGTTCCTTCCAAACCCAGTTTGCTTAGAGTTTTCATCATGAAAGGGTGTTGTATTTTATCAAATGCTATCTCGGCGTCTATTGAGAGAATCATATGGTTTTTCTTCTGCAGTCTGTTAATGTGGTGTATCACATTGATTGTCTTGTGCACATTAAACCATCCCTGCATACCAGGGATAAATCCCACTTGGTCTGGGTGGATGATCTTTCTGATGAGTTGTTGCATTCTGTTGGCGAGAATTTTATTGAGGATTTTTGCATCTATGTTCATCAGGGATATTGGTCTGTAATTCTCTTTCCATGCTGCATCTTTTTCCGGCTTAGGAATTAAGGTGATGCTGGCTTCATAGAAAGAATTTGGGAGGATTCCCTCTTTTTCGATTGTTCTGAATAGTTTGAGAAGAATTGGAGTCAGTTCTTCTTTAAATGTCTGGTAGAATTCAGCAGTGAATCCATCTGGTCCTGGGCTTTTCTTTGTTGGGAGGGCCTTTATTACTATTTCAATTTCTGTTTCAGTTATGGGTCTATTTAGGTTTTCGATGTCTTCCTGGTTCAATTTAGGTAGGTTGCATGTGTCCAGGAATCTATCCATTTCTGATAAGTTTCCCTGTTTGCTGGCATACAAGTCCTTGTAGTAATTTCTGATGATTCTTTTTATTTCTGTGGTGTCTGTTGTTACGTTTCCTTTTTCATCTCTGATTTTATTGATTTGGGTCTTTTCTTTTTTTAGTTAGTTGGGCCAATGGGGTGTCAATTTTGTTTATTTTTTCAAAAAAGCAGCTCCTCGTTTGGCTGATTTTTTTGTAATTTTTTTTAGATTCAATCATGTTGATTTCTTCTCTGATTTTACTTATTTCTCTTCTCCTACTAGATTTGGGTCTGGTTTGCTGTAGGTTTTCTAGATCCTTGAGGTGAATAGAAAGCTCATCTATTTGGTGCCTTTCCAATTTCTTGATGTAGGCACCTAGTGATATAAACTTTCCTCTTAACACTGCTTTTGCTGCGTCCCATAAGTTTTGGTATGTTGTGCTGTTATCCTCATTTACTTCCAGAAAATTTTTGATTTCTCTTTTAATTTCTTCTATGACCCATTGTTCACTTAGGAGCATGTTGTTCAATCTCCATGTATTTGTGTATGCTCTAGGGATTCCTGAGTTGCTAATTTCCAGCTTCATTCCTTTATGGTCTGAGAAGCTGCATGGTATGATTCTAATTCTTTTGAATTTGCTGAGACTTGCTTTATGGCCTAGGATGTGGTCAATCCTAGAGAAGGTTCCATGTACTGCTGAGAAGAATGTAAAATCTTTAGCTGTAGGATTGAAAGTTCTGTATATATCTGTTAGATCCATTTGGGCTATAGTGTCGTTTAAATCTACTGTATCCTTGTTGATCTTCTGTCCTGTTGATCTGTCTATTTCTGAGAGTGGAGTATTGAAGTCCCCCAGTACTATTGTATTGGGGTCTAAGTCTCCCTTTAAGTCTGTTAACAAATCTTTTAGATAAACCGGTGCCCTGTAGTTAGGTGCATATACATGGATAATTGTTATATCTTCTTGTTGTATTGATCCCTTAATCATTATATAGTGTCCCTCTTTGTCTCTCTTAACAGTTTTTGTGGTAAAGTTTATGTTGTCCGATATTAAGATGGCTACACCCGCTCTTTTTTCATTTCTGTTTGCATGGTATATCTTTTTCCAGCCTTTCACTTTCAGTCTGTATGGATCTTTGTTGGAAAGATGTGTTTCTTGTAAGCAGCAAATAGATGGGTTTTGTTTCTTAACCCAATCAGCCAATCGGTGTCTTTTAAGTGGACAGTTCAGGCCATTAACATTCAATGTGACTAATGATAAGTGGTAAATTTGCACTGCCATTTGCCAAAGATAAGTTGTAATATATGCTTTGAATTCCCTGTGATCTTTTGCTGTGAGGTTTCCTTCCTTTACCTTCTTTCATATTGATGACAGTGTTTCTGTGTTTCTGTGTGTAACACATCTTTAAGCATCTTTTGCAGGGCTGGACGCCCATTTTAGGATCTTTTCTTTATGTTTCACTGTGGAGAGTTTAATTACAACGTGTCGTGGTGAGGATCTCTTTTGGTCATGTTTATTAGGAGTTCTGTGAGCTTCCTGTACTAGGATTTCTCTGTCCTTCTCCAAACCTGGGAAATTTTCTGCTAATATCTCACTAAAAAGGCCTTCTAATCCTTTCTCCCTCTCCATGCCTTCAGGAACTCCTAGAACCCGAATGTTGGTTTTTTTAATAGTATCCTGAAGATTCCTGACAATTTGTTTTAGATTTCTAATTTCCTCTTCTTTTCTTTGGTCTGACTGTATCCTTTCCTGTTCTGTCTTCTAAGTCTGATATTCTCTCTTCTGCTTCACCCATTCTGTTTGTAAGGCTCTCAATTGTGTTTTTCATTTGATCTATTGAATTCTTCACTTCATTGTGATTTCTCGTCACTATCACAGTTTCCTGTTGTACTAGTTGTTTCGTTTCATTTTGATTCCTCCTTAATATTTCATTTTCACGAGAGAGATTTTCTACCTTGTCCATTAAGGATTTCTGTAGTTCAAGAATTTGTTTTTGAGAACTTCTTAATGTTCTTACCAATTTTTTGAGATCTGCTTCTTGCATTTCTTCTATCTCATCATCTTCATAATCTTGAATTGGGGTGTCTTTTTCATTTGGGGGCGTCATGGTGACTTCCTTGTTTTTATTACCTCGGTTTTTGCGTTTGTTATTTGGCATATTGGAGATATTTGGTTTCTTCACTGTGGTGCTTTTTCTTGTTATACTATGACTCTAGATTAAGTGGGCTGTCTGTTTTTGATGGAGCCTTAGAGGCTTGAGATGGGTGTGGCCTAGAGCTCTCTTTGGTGTGCCAAAGGTGACACTCCCAGGTTAGGCGTGGTAGATCTCTCTCTCTTTCTTTCTTTTTTTGATTCAAAAGGGAAGTAATTCCGCACAGCTGAACGAAGTTGGAGTTAGTTAGCAGGCCAATGATATACCCACAGGAGCCAGAGATCGGAAGCTCTTTCCCAAGGACCACACAGGGAATTTGTTCTGCCCTCAGAGTGGGCTCAAAATCTCCTTCAGTCTCCCACTGGGTTGCCAAAGTTACGGAATTGTAGCGTCTCTGGAGAGTACTCATGTGAATTCTGTGAGTTCTGTCCCCCACCGTCTCTTTTTTCACAGTCTCGGTTCAGTAGCACCACAGATTTACTAGGTCCTAATCTCCTGTTAATTCGCCCCACCCAGAGTCAGGTTTTTCTGCTAGGCTCAGGGCCGGTGCAGACCTGAGGTCGCTCTGCTTATGACGTATCTCCAAGATGGCGCTTGCTCTTTGTCTTGCTCGCCCTTGAGAGGTGAGCGGAGAGAGAGAAACCCTTGTCCATACCAGTCACCTTTTTTTTTTTTCTCTCTCTCTCTCTTCCATTTAGCCTGGTGAACTTTCCCCCCCCGGGGGTCGTTCCCTCCAGTCTCCTCTCTCCGCTTGCCTGCGGGTGTCTCGGGCTATTGAGGTTCGGCTCACCTCGCGTTCCAGCGCTGGTGTGTTGAGTCTGCCGCTGGTGTCCCAAACTGTGGGCTCCCACGCTCTCCATGCAGGTCCACTGTGAATCACGGGTTCCAGAAGAGTTTCTTCTGCTGTTTCCTCCCCTACTTTTCCTTGAACCTGCAGTATCTCCACTTTTATCAAACTGTCTCTCCCCGGACTATCAGTGTGCTCCCTTCCTATTCTGCCATCTTGAGAAGGCCTCTTTTGACATTTTAAGTATTGTGACCCTGAATGAATTGTGTTGTTGAATACCAGCTATGTGCTAGTGAAGATAGACAATGAATATACAAGTTGAGGGCTGCTATTAATATACTTGTTACTCACTATGTTGCCAATTCATCTTGTAATCGGTGTTCTTTTCCATGTGTTTTTGTCTGTCACTACAGCTAAAGAAGTAAATAAGTCATGGCACGCTTAACAAAAAGACAACAGGCAGATACAGAAGCTATCCAGCATCTTTGGGCATCCATTGAGATCATAAGGAACCAGAAGCAAATCGCCAACATTGACTGTATTACAAGGTAAGTAAAGCAAAAATACCCTGTAATATTTCATGTAAAGCTCTCCAAAATGCCTGTCTTTTCTGGTAGCCTACACGTGTTAGAGCTGAAGTCACTTTTTTGTCTTGTAGAAATACACTGTTGTTCAGAAAACAAACACAGCAACATACATAAGTAACCTGTATTTATTCATTTTAAATAAAAATATTATAAGTACTATTTATAATTGCTTATTAGCTATCAAGAATTTTTTATTTTTATTCACTTTTTATAAAAATACTATAAGGACTATTTATAATTGCTTATTAGCTATCAAGAAATTTTTTTAACTTTTATTTATTTAAATATAAATTTCCAAAGTACAGCTTATGGATTACAATGGCCCCCCCCCATAACTTCCCTCCCACCCGCAGCCCCTCCCATCTCCCGCTCCCTCTCCCATTCCATTCACATCAAGATTCATTTTCAATTATCTTTATATACAGAAGATCAATTTAGTATATATTAAGTAAAGATTTCATCAGTTTGCACCCACACAGAACATTAAGTGTAAAATACTGTTTGAGTACTAGTTAAGCTATCAAGAATTTTTAACACTTGGCAACTTTATTTGCAGAGTGTTAAAGAAAAGTGATAGTCATACATGTCTTTGAATATTTCTGATTAAAGAAGTATTTACTCGGTCTTATTTTGTTAGGGGTTGCTTGTTGAATTTTAGCAAATATCAACATTAACATATTTTAATGATCTTTTTTGTTTTTTATCTGTAAATGGGATGAGCTGAGATATATATAGTTTTTATACATTATATATATAGTTATATATATTTTAGGTTTGTTTATTTATTTGAAAGAGTTAGAGAGAGGGAGAGACAGAGATCTTTCATCTGCCAGTTCATTCCCCAAGTGACCCCAGTGGCCAGGGCTGGGCCAGGCCGAAGCCAAGAGCCAGAAGGTTCTTCTGTGTCTCCCACATTGGTTGCAGGGGCCCAAGCACGTAGGCCTCCCTCTGCTGCTTTCCCCGGCCATCAGCAGGGAGCTGAATTGGCACGGAAGTAGTTGGGAGCCAGCACACAGATGGGATATCGGCATTGAAGGCAGCAGCTTAAACTGCTGTGACAAAAGGCTGGCCCCATATACTTTTAGATTTCTTAAGTCTTCCTTTAATTCCTAGAATTAAACTTGGTGTAGAGTTCTGATATTTGAACATATTAATGTATTAGTATTTATTAATTTATATTTAATAGTGGACCATATTTTAGTACTCCTGTGGAAAACTTTTTCTATTTTTTTCTTTTAAGTTGCTATTCCGGTTTACTCCCCAAATGCTGGCAATGGCTGGCAGTGTCGGGGTAGCATGGGGTGTCGTGGGAGAGCAGGGATGTGCAGTTCGTCTGTGGGCAGCCGAGGAGAAGGATGCAGTGGCGGTAGCGGGGACTCTGGGGAAGTGTCTGGCGGTCAGTGAAGGAATGCAGGTATGTACTGTCAGTGACGTTGGGGCTCCCTGGTCCCCCACTCCCCTTGGTGAGAGAGACTTCCACTTCCCTGCCCGCTGGACCCCCGGCTCAAGTGTCCCTCCCCTTCCCCACGGCCAGGTCTACTCACCGTTTGTTGATGCCCTGTAAGAAGAGTGGGGTCTGCCTAGCAGTCCCAAGTTCATGGCCACTCAGAGGGCCAGCGGCAAAGCACTGGCCTGCTAAGAAAGTTAGAGAAAACCTGGGCTGGCCGCGGCCTCAGGCAGGTCAGCGTGGGAGTGGCGTCCCTTGCGCCGTAGGCATCAGCGTCGGTGCCTGTGGGGTGTCTGCCTACATGAGGCCTTGGCGTTGGTAGTATCGGCAGAACTGGCGGGGAAGCGCAGTTCAGTGGCCGGCCACGGAGAGAAGGATGCGGTGGCAACAATTTGGGAAGAGTTGGGCGGTTGGCCAGGAAGAGCAGGTGTGTACTGGTGGCAGTGGTGACATTTTGGACAGCAATGGCTAAGCAGGCAGTGGTGGTGGTGGAGAAGCGTTGGGGCAGAGAAGCAGAAGACTTCGGCGGTGGCTGCCTGTCTGGCAGCAGTGGGGAACCAAGGGGCGGCAGGGGCCGCAGGTCTGTGTCCTCCGGCAGGGGCTTCAGTGTCGGTAGCAGAGGCCTTGGAGGCGTCAGCATCAGCCTTGCATGGGGCGTCATGCTCGGGGAAGCACAGTTCTGCAGTGGGCAGCAGAGAGGAAGGATGGGGCAGCAGTGGCGACTGCATATCTGTGGCCGTCTGTGAGGCAGCAAAGATCTGCATCCTTGACAGCAACGAGTAGCAGCACAGTGGCAGTGAGGTGGGCAGTGGGGAAGCATCCGGCGTCCTGGGTGGGGAAGTGTGGCTCCGTGTTGCTGTTGGTGAGGATTGCGGCATTCTGGGCGGGCAGGGGAGCAGAAGTCTTCAGCGGCGGGATCCAGGCCGTGGCGGCAGCTCTGCTCAGTTCCGTGTTGGCCAGCAGCGGTGGCAGCCTCAGTGTCCAGGTGGGTAGCGATGTGGGTGTGGGCATCAGCGTCGCGTGGAGCATCATGGGCAGGGAAGCGCAGTTCTGCAGTGGGCAGCGGAGAGGAAGGATGAGGCAGCAGTGACTCTGCGAAGCATGGGGTGGTCGGCGACAGGGACACTTTGAGCAGCAGGGGTAAAGTGGGTGGTGGCAGCAACCCATGGGGTGGTTTTGGTGAAGTGTCGGCGTCATTGGTGGGGAAGCATGGCTCTAAGTCTGCCTCGGTGAAGCGTGGGTCTCCTAGGCAGGGAGGTGTAAGTCTATGGTGGCGGCAGCAACACAGAGGGCAGCTAGGGTCACCAGGTGGCGGGGGAGCTGGTGAGACGAGGGGCAGCAGCGCTGAAGTGTAGTTCCTCCTGGGCGGCGGCAGCAGCAGCGGTGCCTTGGAAGTGTGAGGCGTTGCAGGCTGGGAAAGGGGAGTCTGCATTGGTGGAGCATGGGGCATCGTGCGCAGGGACGTGCAGTTCGGAGGTGGCGTTGACTGTGGCAATGTGTTGGGTAGCGCAGAGAAGCAGGCAGCAGTGGAGAGGCAGTGGCGAAGAAGCCTCAGGCCACGGGCAGGGAAGTGTGGGGTGCAGGTCCCCTTGGAGCCGGTGGGCCTCTCGGGTTTTCATGGCCTGCACACAGAGATGCTCCCCTCCCCCTGCCTTTGCATCATGGCGTCCAAGAGGAAAGGGAGGGTGAGGGGTCAATATTCTTTGGGTGCTAGTTGTTCACAGCGTTTCACCTGGGGACAGGCTGCCTGCTAGCAGTGAGTTTCCTGCATCATCTGGGAACCGCCGGCTTCCAGAGTTGGTGATCCTGGTCGTGCTGGGTTGAGAGCGTCCAGGTGTTGGCAGTGCAGATGGAGAGCCAGATGGCGGGTGTGCCAGGACCAGCCTCTCTTGCCTGGAGGTTGTCGTCCACAGCATTTAGCTGGCTCTGTGATTTGGGTGCCGATGAGACTGTGGCTACAGGTTGTGGCAGGAGTGAACATCCATTTCAGGTTGCAACCCCAGTGTCTGACAGGACCCTCACTATTCCTGGAGGGTCTGGGAAGCAGCAGCCAGCACACAGATGATGGGCTGCACCCTGGGAGAGTGGCTGGGCACTCCTGTATTCCTGCTGGGACAAAATGTTGTCTGGTGGTATATTTTATGTATTTTAATTATTTATTTTTTGTTGTTTCCAATAAAAACTCTTACTTTGGTTTTAATAAATTAAAAGGAATAATTACCGTGCATTCTAGAATATTTTTAAATTGATGGGATAGGCAGATGTATTTGAAATATTTTTGTCTTAAATTTACAGTGTGGAGGATTTTCCCTATTGTCACAGAGTTTGAGTTTCTTTAAATTTTTTTTTTATGTGACTGATGTGGAGAGAAAATTTAAGATTATCAAGGTTTTTTTTTGTTATTGCTGTTGTCATTTCCTATTTATTTCTGTTGACATGAATTGTTACTACGCAGACATATATTAATATTAACCAGTGAAAAATGATTGTTTTTTGCCTGTACTCATTATGAAATCAGGACCGGACTTCAGTTAGGCATTACAAATGAAGAGATTGGAGAGGAAAACTTGTCATAATTGTTATAATATGCTAAATGAAGGGAAAGGAAGATATGCAAAAAAATCCAAGGGAGTTTTCCTTTAGTTTTGAAAGATCACCTAATACTAGCTTTAGGCTTTTTAGCAGCCTTTGGGTGTCATTCATCAGTACTAAAGCTTTCTTGGGGGCACACATTTGGTGTGGGAGTTAAGTCAGTCCTTGGGATGTCTGTGTCTTGTGTTACAGTGCCAGGATTTGAATTCTGGATCCATCTCCAGTTCCAGCTTTTCTGGCAGTGTGTGTTCTGGGAGACATCAGGTGATGTCAAAAGTATCTGGGTCCCTGTCACCTATAGGAGAGACTGAGTTCCTTGCTCCTAGCTTCATCCTGACCAAGTCCTAGCTGTTTGCAGGCATTTGAGGTGTGAGGGAGTAGATAGGAGGGCTCTCTTTGCCTTTCAAATCAATAAAGTTAACATTTTTTCAAAAATGCGATTTTTATATTGAAAATGTATTTCAGAAGCAGATACTGATACATGCCTGCACACACACACACACACACACAAAATGCAAGAAACAGATATAAAGAGGACTCCCACCTGTTGGTTCACTTCCTAATTCCCACACCTACTGGTCCTGAGACTGGCTGAGTTGAGGAGTTGGGAACTCATTCCATGTTTCCCACAGGGGTGATGGGTGCCCAGATACTTGAGCCATAACCATTTCTTTCCATGTCCACAAAACAGGAAGCTGGAGTCAGGAGCCAGAAACAGGTACTCAGTTTCTTGGGCTATCACAACTGCCTTATAGGTCCACATTAATAGGAAGCTAGAGTCAGGAGCTGGATGTGGATACTTAACCCAAGTACTTGTAGTGTGGAATGAGGTGACTTTAATTGGCATGTTAACCTGTGTTTCAAAGATTTTTTCTTGTGACATCATATGTAGTTTTTTTTTTTTAAATCAGGCCTTAAGGCATTTGGATATGGCTGAAGAGCCCATGAGAGTATTTTAGGCATGGAAAGCCAAGACACTCTGGGGGGGGGGGGGGAAGAAGACCTAAATGAAAGATCTCTGCGAGTGAGATCCCAGTGGAAAGAACAGGTCTTCAAAGAAGGAGGTACCTTTCTCTGAAGGGAGGAGAGAACCTCCACTTTGACTATGACCTTGTCTAAACAAGGTAAGAGTCGGAGAACTCAAAAGGCTTCCATAGCCTTGGCAACTCATGACTAGAGCCTAGGGCGATTACTGACGCCATAAACAAGAGTGTCACATTGTTAAGTCAACAACAGGAGTCACTGTGTACTTACTTCTCATGTGGGATCTCTCCTTAATGTGTTGTGCAATGTGAAGTAATACTATAACTAGTACTGAAACAGTATTTTTCACTTTGTGTTTCTGTGTGGGTGCAAACTGATGAAATCTTTACTTAATATATACTAAATCAATCTTCTGTATATAAAGATAATTGAAAATGAATCTTGATGTGAATGGAATGGGAGAGGGAGCGGGAGATGGGAGGGGTGGGGGTGCAAGTGGGAGGGAAGTTATGGGAGGGAAGCCATTGTAATCCATAAACTGTACTTTGGAAATTTATATTTACTAAATAAAAAAATAAAAAATTAAAATCTTTTAAAATGAAAAAAAAGATTTTTATTTAGTTATTTGACAGGTTAGAGTTACAGACAGTGAGAGAGACAGAGAGAAAAGGCTTCCTTCCATTGGTTCACTCCCCAAATGGCTTCCATGGCTGGAGCTATGCCGATCCGAAGCCAGGAGCCAGGTGCTTCTTCCTGGTCTCCCATGCAGGTGCAGGGGTTCAAGCACTTGGGCCATCCACTGCCATCCACTGCCCTCCCGGGCCACAGCAGAGAGCTGGACTGGAAGAGGGGCAGCTGGGATTAGAACCCGGTGCCCATATGGGATGCTGGTGCCGCAGGCGGAGGATTAACCTAGTGCACCGCCGTGCTGGCCCATTATATGTAGTTGTTTTTTTTTTTCTCATGTACCATACTGTTCATGGTTAATGTTTCTGTATCTGTTATTTACTTAATGTACCTCATTTTCTTATTCTGTATTGAGTCTTTGCATTTCTTTTTTAGCAAATAGGTGAGCAGTGATGTAGGGAACATCATTTTTCTTTGTATTTTCTTTTAATTTTAATTAGTGTGTCCCAGACTCAGTGTGCTTTGTAGACACAGTTGTAAGAACTTAATGATAGTCCCTTCTGCCCTCCACCTTATTCTCTTGCACTGTTTCCTTCTCCCTTTTCTTTGTCCTTGGTTTAGTTTTTGAGAGAGCCAATTTTCAAATTAAATTACAATAAAAAGGCTTAATACTTTAACAAATAAGTAAAAAGCAAAATGATACCAGTTTAGTGAGAATATTAACAATGACTGTAAACAATAATTGAGTAGAAAAATGATCATTTCGCCCTTATGCAGTAAATTTTAAAGTAATTACAGATCATTAAAACTGGTACTGTAAGATTGTTAACTATTGGCTTCACAAAGTTATAAAAGTTTTACAAATCTGTAGTTGCAGTAATACTGATGCACACAAACCTTTCTTCTTTTTTTTTTTCCCTAAATTCATATAAGGGGGAACATGTGGTATTTGTCTTTCTGGGTCCAGATTATTTCACTCAACATGATGACATGATGTGCTCCAGCTGTGTCCATTTTGCTGCAAATAGTAGAATTTCATTCATTTTATGGCTGGGTAAGATTCCATTGTGTATGTATACCACATTTTTTTTTACCCATTCATCTAATGATGGACACCTTGGTGGGTTCCAAATTTTGGCTGTTGTGAACAGTGCTGCTAAAAACATGATGCAGGTATCTCTTGGATAGCTTGTGTTCAAGTATTTTGGTATATACACAGTACTGTGATGTGGAAAATCTATTTCTGGTTTTAAAACACATCTCGGCTGGTGCCGTGGCTCAATAGGCTAATCCTCCACCTAGCGGCGCCGGCACACCGGGTACTAGTCCCGGTCAGGGTGCCGGATTCTGTACCAGTTGCCCCTCTTCCAGGCCAGCTGTCTGCTGTGGCCAGGGAAGTGCAGTGGAGGATGGCCCAGGTGCTTGGGCCCTGCACCCGCATGGGAGACCAGGAAAAGCACCTGGCTCCTGCCATCGGATCAGCGCGGTGCGCCGGCCGCAGCGCGCCGGCCGCGGCGGCCATTGGAGGGTGAACCAACGGCAAAGGAAGACCTTTCTCTTGTCTCACTGTCCACTCTGCCTGTCAAAAGACACACACACACACACACACACACACACACATCTCATCTCCACATTGTTTTCCACAATGGCTAAACTAATTAAGATTTCTCCCAGCAGTGTTTAAGTGTTCTTTTTTCACCATATCCTTGTCAGCATTTGTTACTCTGTGTTTTGGATTTTATCTATTCTGTTATGGGTGAGGAGATATCTCATTGTGGTTTTGATTTCATTTCCTTGAAGTCTAGAGCTGAGCATTTTATTTCATATATTTGTTGGACATTTGCATTTTCAGTCTCCTTTTCAAGAACTGCCTGTAAACCCTTTTCCCTTTCTGAATTGAATTGATGTTGTTTTTGACCTTTTAAGTTGCCGATATATTCAGGATGTTAATCCTTTGTCAGATAGATACTTTGCAGATATTTTTTTTTGTGTGGTCTTTTGGATGTCTGTCCACTGCTGTCATTTCCTTTGCTTCTGAGTTTGATACAGTTGCACTTGCTTAATTTTGCTTTTGTTGCCTGAGCTGTGGGGATCCTGTCCATGAAGGTGTTCCCTATACTGATGTCGTTGAGTGTTTCCCTTACATTTTCTTTTAGAAACTTCAAAATATCAAGGCTTAAATTAGGTCTTTGATCTATGTTTGGTTGATTCTTGTATGTGGTGAGAGATATGGATCTAATTTCATTCTTCTGTGTACATGCATCCAGTTTTGACAGCACCATTTTTGAGGATATTATCATTAACTCCACTGTGTGGTCAGAGCACTTTTGTCGTAAGTCAGTTGGCTATACGTATATGTATGTATTTGATCCCCATTATTGATGCATATGAGACTAACGTGTAGATAATGACTTATCTGTCATCTAGCTATAAAGTGTTATGGTTGTTGAATGTGAAATGTGAGAAACTTCTTATTTTCCAGAATCACATATTCATGAGTTTCCCTCTGCTTCTTGAGATACAGAAACTTGTCTTGATCTATTTCAGGGAGCACTTTCACTTTTTTTAATTGTGAAAGCACTGAGGGGAAAGAATAGCTTAGTGCAGAGGGGAAACAGCTTTCCTTTCTGTTATGAAACCCCCACAGGGTAAGGTCCTCTGAATGTGGCTGTATGATGTAAAATCCAAGTGGTAAAGACAGTAGATGGCACATTGCCTGTCTTTGTATTCTTATTTCTACCAAACAGGTTACTGATTATGTTGGGTAGTAAAGAGTGGATAGGAATAAATGCAGCAAATTAACAGGTGCCCACTTTATTATTTTACACAATTTTAAATGAATTTTAACATCATAAATGAAGGAGAATATATACTTAAGTAGCATATAATGTTAAAGCTAAAGTAGAAAAATATTTATTGACAGATTCATCACAATTAAACAAAATATCAAATAATAAAATGAAAGAAAACCATTCTTTTTGTGGCATGAAATAGTAACAACAATCTTTAATATCAAACTTTCATTAAAATGTGAAGACGAGAGGCTCAGCAGCATTGAAGTGGAAGTATCAGAAATGCTGTGTGAGTGTGCTGCTCCTGCTGGTGACAGTGATGATGGTGGATTCATCCCACAGAGAAAGCATAGACATCCTGAAAAGCAGCAGTTGCCTATTAAGGAGGATAGAGAATATTAAGGAGGATGGAGTAAGTCAATAGCAACATTTAACAGTAACTGTGATATTGGTCCGCAAAAGTATTTCTAGTGTAGCAGAATATTCATGATTAACAAATGTTGTACTTCTGCTAAAAATCTTATGTGGTGTTTTGTAATGAGAAAAATACAAGTTAACAAAAAATTGACATCCAATTTTTCAAAACCTATTGACAAGTATTTAGTTTAGAAACTAATAACCAGTTGGAAAATGATTGTGTTTTTGGGCTTTGTTCCCATTGCCTGAGTGCTCCAATATCAGATCCACAGTTGCTGAGGCATGATTGCCCAGCATATTCCTGTATTTCTGGAAACATTTCTGTGTATTGAGAAAGCCTATCAGAATCAAGCCATTATCCTTCACTATCTATATTAGTGATGTAGATTGCTCATTGGTTTTCTTGTTCCATTTTTTTCTTAAAGCCTCTTTTCATCAATTCTTAACACAGCAGATTCCTTAAAATATAATTAAGATTATGTGATTCCTCTGCTCAAAACCTTGTACCTGCCTCTCATCTCATCATTCAGTATGCAGTGTCAAAGTTCTTCCTCATGCCTACAAGGCAATACATGATCTGACTTTCTCTCTCTGACTGAAACGTTTGGTTTCTATCTCCTTCACTCTGCTCCATCTGCACTGAATGCACCATTTCTTAAACACTCTAGACATCCTGTACTTGAAGCTTTTCCTTCAGATATCCTCTTGATTGTTTCTTGCCATTTCTGTAGATTTATTTACATAGTATTTCCATATCTAAGTGTAAGAATCCTTGATACATTATTTTAAAAAGACTGATGAATAATTGTCTTTTTTTTCTTTATTTGAAAGAGTTAGACAGTGAGAGAGACAGAGAGAAAGGTCTTCCTTCCGTTGGTTTACCCCCCAAAATGGCCAACACGGCCGGTGCCATGCTGATCTGAAGCCAGGAGCCAGGTGCCTCTTCCTGGTCTCCCATACGGGTGCAGGGGCCCAAGCACTTGGGCCATCCTTCCTGCCTTCGTGGGCCACAGCAGGGAGCTAGACTGGAAGAGGAGCAACCGGGACTAGAACCCTGCACCCATATAGGATGCAGGTGCCACAGGTGGAGGATTAACTTAGTGTGCCACGGTGCTGGCCCCTGTCTTTTTCTTTTTCTTTTTTTTTAAAGAAGATTTATGGGGGCTGGTGCCGTGGTGCACTAGGTTAATCCTCTGCCTGCAGCGCCGGCATCCCATATGGGCACCGGGTTCTAGTCCTGGTTGTTCCTCTTCCAGTCCAGCTCTCTGCTGTGGCCTGGGAGGGCAGTGGAGGATGGCCCAAGTGATTGGGCCCCTGCACCTGCATAGGAGACCAGGAAGAGGCACATGGTTTCAGATCGGAGTAGCTCCGGCCATTTGGGGGGTTAACCATTGGATGGAAGACCTTTCTCTCTCTCTCTTTATAACTCTTGTCAAATAAAAAATAAATAAATAAGTAATGTATCTGAGAGACAGAGTTACCAACAGAGAGAGGGAGAGTCAGAGAGTTCGGTCCTCCATCTGCTGGTTCACTCCCCAAATGGCTGCAAATGGCAGGAGCTGGTCTGATTGAAGGTAGGAGCCAGGAGCTTCTTTTGGGTCTCCCGTGTGGGTACAGCAGTCCAAGTACTTTGTCCATCTTCCACTGCTTTCCCAGACAAATTAGCAGGGAGCTAGATGGGAAGTGGAACAGCAGAGAATCAAACCAGTCCCCTAATGGGATGCTGGCACAACAGGTAGAGGCTTAACCTACTACACCACAGTGCTGGCCCCAATGAATAATTGTCTTTTGGACATCAATTGATGTATAGTTTTATGGTTGGAATTGGCTCATTCAGAACTGGCTTAGCACCATGGTGTTTTTACATTTTTTTTAAGATTTATTTTATTCATTTCAAAGGCAGAGTCAGAGACAGAAAGAGGTCTTCCATCTACTGGTTTACTCCTCAAATGGCTGCAACAGCCAGAGCTGAGCCGATCTGAAGCCAGGAGCCAGGAGCCTTTTCGGGTCTCCCATACTGGAGCAGGGGGCCGAGGACTTGGGCCATCTTCCACTGTTTTTCCAGGCACATTAGCAGGGAGCTGGATTGGAAGTGGAGCAGCTGGGATTAGAATTGGCACCTCTAGGCAGTTCTGCGTGGTGAGCATGGCCGCTCGGAGAAGCCGGGCCGCCATCAGGCTGTGCGCCACAGTTGTTTTACTTAATGTGGCTTTCTGTAAAGGATTTGTGGAAGATTTAGATGAATCGTTTAAAGGCAGTCAAAAAGAGGACATTTGGCTTATAGATTTTTATGCACCGTGGTGTCGCCATTGCAAAAAACTGGAACCGATTTGGAATGAAGTTGGCCTTGAGATGAAAAGCATTGGTTCTCCAGTTAAAGTTGGGAAGATGGATGCTACTTCCTATTCTAATTAAAGGGGGATTTGGCATATAATTACAGAGGACCACGAACTGAAGATGATATTATTGAATTTGCTCACAGAGTATCTGGGGCTTTAATTTGGCCACTTCCAAGTCAGCAAATGTTTGAACATGTACAGAAGAGACATCGTGTATTTTTCGTTTACATAGGTGGAGAATCACCTTTGAAAGAGAAATACATCGATGCTGCTTCAGAATTGATTGTATATACATACTTTTTTTCTGCCCCTGAAGAAGTAGTTCCTGAGTATGTGACACTGAAAGAGATGCCTGCTGTGCTTGTTTTCAAAGATGAAACCTACTTTGTTTATGATTAGTATGAAGATGGTGATCTGTCATCATGGATCAACCGGGAGAGATTTCAGAATTACCTTACTGTGGATGGCTTCATTTTGTATGAACTTGGAGATACAGGAAAGCTCGTGGCTATTGCAGTTATTGATGAGAAAAATACATCACATGAGCATACCAGATTAAAGTCAATTATTCAGGAAGTTGCTAGAGATTACAGAGACCACTTCCATAGGGATTTTCAGTTTGGCCACATGGATGGAAATGACTATATAAATACCCTACTGATGGAGTGATGAATTGGCAGTGCCAACCGTGGTTGTACTGAATACTTCAAACCAGCAATACTTTTTGCTAGACAGACAGATTAAGGATACCAAAGACATGGTCCAATTCATTAATAACATTCTGGATGGCACAGTAGAGGCCCAAGGAGGTGATAGCATTTTCCAGAGATTGAAGAGAATAGTATTTGATGCCAAATCTACCTTAGTGTCTATATTCAAGAGCTCCCCGCTCATGGGCTGCTTCCTCTTTGGCCTGCCACTGGGTGTCATCGGTATCATGTGCTATGGGATCTACACAGCGGACACTGATGGGGGTTACGTGGAGGAACGGTATGAAATATCAAAAAGTGAAGATGAAAGCCAAGAACAGATAGAAGAAAACAAAGAACAGCAGGAGCCACGCAGTGGAGGCTCTTTAGTGTCTACTGAACAAGAGCCCAAGGATGTGTTAGAAAAGAAGCAAGATTGAGACTTTCCTAGTGTACAATATTTGATGGTGTTTCAGATCATTAAAGAGTCTATTTATTGAATTTAGACATTTAATCAATCATGATCTTTACAGAAGAAAACATGTTCTTTGTATTTTGCTAATATCAGCTGCATGGGTTAAGTAGTCCATTCGTAAATGGGGAGATGTTTGGAGCAAAGAAATGAATGGTTTGTGTAAAAGAAACAGAATCACATCACTCCGTCAGATTTATGTTATAGCTGTTACTACAAAGCATCAGTTGTGTTTGCATGTTTCTCTATCTGAATATTCTGTGACTAAAGTTCTTGGACAGAGGATGCAATTGGCCAGTCAGGTAGAAGATACATGTTTGATAATACCTCTGCCTCCTACAATCCTTTCCCCTTCTATATTTTGGATAAGATTTGTATGTACAAAATAGTCTTTAAAAATCTAGGCACTTTAAGGAAAACTAATAACTTTTTCTGAATTTCAAATTAAGATTATGAGGATAAAAATAATGTGGTTTTATATAATATAGTAATTTTACTTTGTTGTTATTTTTAAAGGAGAGGAAATGTTACTTTTTAACTTTGTAGTCACAAAATTTTCATATGGGCATATATAGTGGGCAAAAATAATGTGATCACCTTTGCAAAATAAGCAGGATTCTCTGGGAGCAGTGGTTTCAGCCATGCCCTGAAAAACTCTGAACAGGTATCTCATCCGTCATTACAGGAAGGGAAGGGTGTCTGTTAATCTTACCCTGCCTTTTAGCCATGACAGACTAGTGTTTCAATTTGAGTCACTTTTATTTTATATATTAAGATTTCTTCTAATACTTTCTTTGATAAAAATCTGATGCTATTCAAAAAGTAATATATATCATATTTTTATGTTTATGGTATATAAACTTTATTGTAACTTATAGTCCAAAATATGTATGTGTGTATATGTGAAATTTCTTGATACCCATTTATCATGTAATGCCATGTTCTTGATGAGGAGCGTGTCAGATACCTCCATTCTCACTTCTGTCACTTTCTTCAGTCAGTGACCTCATCTTCTGTCATTAATGAGATAATAATGACAGTTCTGTCCCAAACAATGACTAACAATTGATATTGTTTAAATCACAGTTTGATATGCTTATTACAGAGTGTTTTGTTATTTTTGAAGCCTTTGTTCTAAGTTTAGAATTTTTATTAGAGAACTATTATTTGGTTATTCATTGAATAATTATTCATTATAAAGGATTCTGCTAAACATTTAAAGATACGTAATTTATGATCCTGACACTGAAGTTGTTTGTGGCTTTGGTTACCATGGGCTACCTTTGCTTGTTTCTGATGCCATCTGATGAGAACTAAACTGAAACTTCTGTATATTAAGGACACAGAAGTACTAGTTATTGTTGTGTCCATGTGTTCTTTCATTGTTTAATAACTAAATAGCCTTTCTTAATGTTTGGTACCCCATTATCATTTTATTTTCATTAGTGAAGCAAGTTTGCAGTCACAAGGAATTTTAGGAACTATTAGAATGAAATGCTCTTAAATGGGAACTAGAGATACTAATTTAGCAAGTAGATTCCTTTTCAAAGGGTAATAAATGGTTCTTTGGGAAGATAAATGTTAATGCTTCAAATTGTCAAGCTTGTTTTGCAGTAGTGAAAAACTTAGTACAGAAGTCTCATTGGAGACTCAAGCTGTAAGCAGGTGAACACTTAACAATGACTTGAGCACATAGTGCATTGATTTTTTAAATTGATTTTAATATTAAAATGTTATTTCTCTGCATAGATTTTTGTAGTCATCACCTGTAATTGCTGGAAAAAAAAATAAAATGAATTAAGCGCAGTGTATATCAGCAAACGAACAACCAGTGGTCTTTGTATTCTGTGGTGCTATTCTTCGTAAGTGACTGCCTTAGTTCTGTTACACATTTCACAACTCTGCTGTTGCCTCATTGTTGAGGGGATTTTAACATGTGTGGTGGGGAGAAATGTGTATGTTGTTTGTAAGTGACTAGTGTTATTTCTGCTTGTATTAAAATTTTGATTTTGCTTGTTTCTGTTTGGGAATATTTTTGCTTACATTGTCAGAGTGCTCAGAAAACAGATTCAGAAATTTCTCTGTTATGCTTTTCTCTTCAATCAGTTATGATACTAGACATTTACCATGGATGCTACTTCCTTTGCAGGAAAAAGTACTTCAAAATGAAGGCAAATCTTTTAATAATAATCTAGTAGAAGAGTATCAATAGTATTATAATTCAGTGGTAAATCTTATCAAAACTGCATATATGAGTAATGCCATCACTTTGGAATCTGGAATTTTTGCCATTTTGGTTGCAATGAAGTTCCATTTCTAACTTTAAAATTCAGAATTCTGGGCCCTTGCTGTTGGTGAATCTGGTGCTCATATAATATTTAAGGGTATTTCAAAGAGAAAGTGCATTTTTTCCCAAGTACTCTGTACCCATTACACCTTGCAGTCTTTTTGTTTCATTGTATAAATAAATATTCTGTAGCTATTGTTATCCAAAACATGTTTGAGGTATATTATACCTGGAATTTTCGTTTTTCTCCTCACACGTAGTATTTCATAGTATCTGGTATAGAAATAACAAAGATGCCAAATGTGTAGAGTTTGAAGGAAAGAGGAGGATAACATCTAGCTGTGCTGCTTTTGTTTACTAGACTTAGTTGTTAATAATATTTCTTGTATTTTGTTTGGGGGCTCTTTTTGGGTTTTGGTTTTGGAAAAGGTAAATTTTCATCATTGAATCATATGATGTGGAGGTAAGACTGAGGGGGAGGGGAACTGCTCAGCTATTCTTACACTGAAATTGTTATATAAGCCAACATGAGATGTTAAGACTGTCACGTAATTGGTGGGATTAAGTTTACTGTTTTATTTTTATAAATATATATTTTTTTTCTGAATGTGTCTGAGTCCAAGAGTGGGCAAAAAATTAATTTTCTGCTTCAGGTTAATCTATAAAGATTTTGAAAGTTTGTATTACTAACTTGTTGAATTCATGACACCACTTGTAAATCTTTGTTTTTCTAAAATAAAGTTATTGAAAACATGAAAAAAAAATTGGCACCTCTATGGGATGGGCACTGCACCACAGTGCCAGTCCTAGTTTTACTTTGTAATTGTTGAATTTTTTTATTTAGTGGGACCATTAAGTCTTGGAACATAATATATGTAAAATGTTATCTCTAAAATTAAAAATTAAAGAAATAAGTAGTTTAGATATAGAATCTTTAAAAATTTTTTTTGACAGGCAGAGTGGACATAGAGAGACAGAGAGAAAGTTCTTCCTTTTGCCATTGGTTCACCCTCCAATGGCTGCTCCGTGCTGATCTGAAGCCAAGAACCAGGTGCTTCTCCTGGTCTCCCATGCGGGTGCAGGGCCCAAGGACTTGGGCCATCCTCCACTGCACTCCTGGGGCATAGCAGAGAGCTGGCCTGGAAGAGCGGCAACTGGGACAGAATCCGGCACCCCGACCGGGGCTAGAACCTGGTGTGCCAGCACCACAAGGCAGAGGATTAGCCTAGTGAGCCATGGCGCAGGCCCGAATCTTTTAAATTTTTTTATTTGAGAGACATAAAGAGAGAGCCTTATACAGCAAATATGCAGGGACATTTTGAATTGTTTGCATACTTTCTAGGAATTTATGGGCACAAAACTTTCTCTTGTGAAATATGAAATCCTTTTAAATCATATGGCAAGTTCTTTAATGTTATTACTTCTAATAATTAACTATATTCTTGCAAATTATAATTTTAATGGTGGTATGGTAGTGTATGCTATGGAAATTTGATTTTTATAAATTTGAATGTTGGATTATTTTAATTTTTTAGTATTATAAAAATGCTGCAACAAACATTGTGTAAATATTTCTTTTTACATTTTTTGACAAGACATTGTATTTGCATTGAAACTGGTACAGCAAGAATTTCTTCTTTTTTTTTTAAATTTTAGCTCCCACATAAAAGGGAGAACATGCAGTATTTATCTTTTGGTGTTGGTTTATTTCTCTCAACATGATGTCCTCCAGTTGTAACCATTTTGATGCAAAGATAGAATTTCATTATTTTTCTATCTGAATAATAATCCATTGTGTGTGTGTGTGTGTGTGTGTATCACATTTTCTTCATCTATTTTTCTGATGACAGATACCTTGGTTGGTTCCCTATCTTACCTTTTGTGAACAGTGCTGCCCTAAATAATGTTGGTACAGGTATTTCTTGGATACATTGTGTTCATGTCTTGGATATATGCCCAATGGTGGGAATGCTGGGTCATATGGTAAATCTATTTCTAGGTTTTTATGATATTGCCAGTTTTACAGTTTTTGCACTACTTTGCATTCCACAGTGTATAAGAGTTCCCCTTTCTCCATATCCTCGCCAGCATTTGTTACTCTTTGTCTTGTGGAAAATAGCTGTTCTATCAGGGGTGAGGTAGTATGTTATTGTGGTTTTGATTTGCATTTCCCTGATGCCTGATAATTTTGAACATTGTTTCTCATAGTTGTTTGCCATTTTTGTTTCTTCTTTTGAGAACTTTCTGGTGAGGTCCTTCTTTTGCCCATTTCTTTACTGGATTGATTATTTTCCTATCATTGAATTTTTTTTTATATCCTGGATAGGTAGCTTACAAATATTTCCCATTGTTTTGGATGTCTCTTCACTCTGTTTTTTCTTTCAGTTGATGTACAGAAGCTTCTGAGTTTGATATAATCCCATTTTTTCTAGTTTTGGTTTTATTGCCTGTGATTTGGGGGTCATATGCAAGAAAAATGTTTCTTTACATGTCCAAGTATTTTACATTGAAAAAAAAATGCTTCAATATAAATTAATGGGTTAAATTCTAAGAAGCTTTTAAAACATCTGACTAATTTTCTAAATGGCTCTCAAAATTAATATTAATTTATAATTCCACCAGAACATGTGATATCTATTTTTTCCCAACCTAGAATGGTTTTTGACTCCTATTGGTTTATTCTTAACGCATATAGAGTGAGAATGAGGGGACGTGATTACTGATTAGTTTTCCAAAACCTTTTCATGCATAGAAAAAACAACCTCTATTGTATTTCTAATAATTACATGTATGTTTATAAATCATAACTTATTAGTGATTAGTTAACTGTCTTTCCTAATTGATGGTAATTAGGACTATGCAAAGAAAAGGCAATTTTTAACTTTTAATTTTACTGGATAATTTCAAAATTGCTTTTGTATAATATTTATCAGAGGTACTGATAACAAATTTACCATTTATCAAAGTGTTCTTTCAAGCATATCTGTCTTTTGAAGAAGAGATTGAAGTGAGACATAAGAAACATAATAATTACAAAGAAAAATATTTGATATAAAAATGTATTAGAATATATAAGCTTCTTAATAGGAGCCAAATTACAAAATGAACATTTTCTTTTCTAACAAAATGAATACTAAGATAAGGATTTTTACCTTAAGAATAAGAGAACAGATAAGTCAACAACAGGAGTCACTGTGCACTTACTCCCCATGTGGGAATCCATGTCCTTAATGTGTTGTACAATGTGAATTAATGCTATAACTAATACTCAAACAGTATGTTACACTTTGTGTTTCTGTGTGGGTGCAAACTGTTGAAATCTTCAGTTAATATATACTAAATTGATCTTCTGTATATAAAATGGTTCTTCTGTATATAAAATTCATTGAAAATGAATCTTGGCCGGCGCTGTGGCTCAATAGGCTAATCCTCTGCCTGCGGCGCCGGCACACCGGGTTCTAGTCCCGGTAGGGGCACCAGATCCTGTCCCGGTTGCCCCTCTTCCAGTCCAGCTCTCTGCTGTGGCCCGAGAGTGCAGTGGAGGATGGCCCAAGTCCTTGGGCCCTGCACCTGCATGGGAGACCAGGAGAAGCATCTGGCTCCTGGCTTTGGATCAGCACAGAGCGGCCTTTGGAGGGTGAACCAACGGTAAAGGAAGACCTTTCTCCCTGTCTCTCTCACTATCCACTCTGCCTGTCAAAAAAAAAAAAAAAAAAAAAAAAAGAATCTTGATGTCAATGGAATGGGAGAGGGAACCGGAGAGGGGAGGGTTGCGGGTGGGAGGGAAGTTACGGGGAGTGGGGGGAACACTGTAATCCAAAAGCTGTACTTTGGAAATTCATACTTATTAAATAAAAGTTAAAATAAAAAATAAGGGTAAAAAAGAATAAGAGAACAGAATAAATGCTGATGTGTTCTATGAAAAAACTAGGGAACAGTTAGGGAGAATCAAGGAGCAATATTGCAGAGAAGTAGAGATGAACAAACATCTTGAACTGACGGTTAGCATAATAAAAACAGAATTGAGGACTTTGAAAAATGATTTGAATCTGGTAAATTAATTGTTGCTAAAAATTTACATTTCTAAATTTAATCATTACTAAGTATTATGTTGCCTTCATTTCATCTATATATATATATTATATATATATAACATATGTATGTTAGCAATCTAAAATTTATTTTAAAAATAAATTATGATATGTTTTCTAAAATTATTCATTGTAGAGCTTGGCACCTACTGGTACTCAGTGCATGTTTTCTCTATAAAGCAATGAAAGGTGAATTGAGTTCAACCATTCACATACAGCTTGATTTAGCCATGTTTATATTAAAATTCAGGCTAAATAGCTGTGAAATTATAATAAAATTATTTAAATGTTTTGTAAAGAAACTTTATTTTACAGTTTCATCATTGCCTGAATTTGAGAACTGTTTTTGCTATTTGATGACTTTAGCTGTGATTCATGACATTTTTTGTTAAATTTTTAAAATATTTTATTTATTAATTTGAGAGGTAGGGTTGCAGACAGTGAGAGGGAGAGACAGAGAGAGAGGTCTTCCTTCCATTGGTTCACTCCCCAAATGGCTGCAACAGCCAGAGTTATGCCAGTCCAAAGCCAGGAGCCAGGAACTTCATCCAGGTCTCCTACATGGTTGCAAGGACCCAAGGACTTGGGCCATCTTCTGGTGCTTTCCTGGGCCACAGCAAAGAGCTGGATGGGAAGTGGAGCAGCTGGGACTAGAACTGAAACCCATATGGGATGCCAGTGTTACAGGTGGAGGATTAACCTACTGTGCCACCACACTGGCTCCATGAAATTAAAAATTAATTATTTCCTGTAAGATACAGGCCCTGGAGCTTTGGTAGGTTGCTTCCTCTTAACAGAATTTTTAAAAAATTGTCACTCTTAAATAAGCCGTTAAACTATTTTTCCTGAAAGCCATGACATGACCAACTTATGAAATATGTCTTTAGGTGAGAGAACAGGAAAACAATCCCCAGAGTTCTCTCTCAAGCCAAGAGAATGCAGAAAAACTACAAGATGAAATGCAGCTGATTCACCTTTGCCAAAAAAAAGAGGTAGACATTGCACCAAAGGAAGAGATTATGAGGTATTTTTCTTTATTTGTTGTCAAATATGCATGTGTATGTTTTCATATGTGTAGATCTATACAACCGCTTGCATCATGGAACATATAGGACACTTTTAATCCAAATATGTATGTATTTTGTAGAAATAGTGGTGGTGGTGACATTTTCAGCCAGTTTGGTAATGTCATGTTAATTCAACTGCGCTTGTCTGTGACTCTCTGAGAGTGGCATTTGCTATGTCCTCTGGGATCCTTGTTCTTTGCAAAAGAAATTACCTGAATTTGCTGCTGGCTACTTTTCTTAGCTTGCTTCTTCTCCATAAAACCTTCAAGGTTCAGACATCTCTGTCTACTCATAATTATTTCTGTCTGTTTTAATGCAAGCTGCAAAAATGTATTTCATTTAGTTTTTTAAATTCATTTTTAAAATTTTATTTTAGGTATACAAAATTATTGTATTCCAGGTACACAGATTTAGGAACATACTGATGCTTCCCACCTACCCTCCCTTCTGCTCATGCCTCCACCATTCCATCTCCTTCCTTTCCTATTCCCTCTCTTAACTTGTGTACTGATCTACTTTCAGTCTATTTATACTCAAAATATTTACCGTACACTAAGAGTTCAACAAATAGCAAGAAGACACTGTTCCTAGTAGTAGAGAGCTGTTAGTAATCATCAATGGTCAGATATCAATTTTCACTCCCATATATTACATTTTTGGTATTTGTCTTTTGGGGACTGACTTATTTCACTAATTAGAATGGTTTACATTTGAACCCATTTTGTTGCAAAACACAGTATTTTGTTTCTTTTTAAGGCTGAGTAGTATTCCATGGTGTGTGTGTGTGTGTGTGTGTGTGTGTGTATGTATGTGTGTATATATATGTATATATATACACACATACATAGAGTTTCTTTACCCATTCATCAGGTGATGAACATCTGGTTAGATTCCATATCTTAGCTATTGTGAATTGAACTGCAATAAACATGAGGGTAAAGATAAATCTTTCATATGCTGATTTCATTTCCCTCAGGCAAATTCCTAGTAATGGGATTGCTGGGTCTTACGGCAGATCTATTTTTCAGGTTTCTAAGGTATCTCCACACTGACTTCCACAATGGCTGTACTAGTTTGTATTCCCACCAAAAGTGGATTAGGGTATCTTTTCCCTTACATCCTCACCAGCACGTGTGTGTTTATTTTTCAAGCTCATGAAACATTTTATTGTACATAATAAAAGTGGTATTTTTTAAAAATAATTTCCAGGCCAAATCTGCAGGAATACATGAGGAATGGATTCCACTGAAGTATAATTAGCAATACTTTATGGAATGCATCATTAATCCACTCCACTTCTCATAGTAAATACAAATGTTCACTATAGACTTGAAATTCCTATAACATCAGTAATTCTATTCTTTAAAACTGGAATGGCATACCATATGTAATCTCAGCTTTTCTAATTTACAACCATTAAGAATTACAGTATATCCAAATAATGCATTTTAAAATTGTATATGACTCATTAGTAAGATATTTTTCTACTCAATAAATAGGAAAATTTGAATTTTAATATTACATTGAATTTCATCACTTTTCAAGAAAAAAACTGAGTCATAAGTTCAGGATTTTTTTTATAAACAAATACTGACAGCAGTATTTTTATAACAGAAAATTATAAAAAAACAAATATGCAGCAAAAGGATAAATATCTAATCTATTCTTAAAATGGAATAGCCTACAAAACTAAAATGAATACACTATGGCCACATGCAATAATGCACAAGTCTTCAAAATGTTGAGTGAAGCAGGACACAATTCATGATGTATGTTCATATATAAAACATGCAAAAAACTACTTTATGACATTATAAGCCAGGGAAGTGGTAATCTTTGGAGGAAAAGCTAGCTACTCTTTATTACACAGAGTACAATGAGGAAGAGTTCAGAGATATTTTTTTTCTTTTCAAGAGAGACTGATGCTTATAACCACTTTATAATTTGCCTCTGCATGTATTTTTTAATAAAGTATGAATTAAAACTTTAAAAAATAGTTCATAGCTGGTAAGAGTTCACTAACAATGATTACACCCATTTCATACACTAGTAAACAGTAGTTATGTAATATGGTACTTAATAATCAGGATTATGTTTGTGATTAAAATTACATAAACATGTAAAACATGCTTTCTTTAAGAAACCCTAAAAGTTAAAAATAACTTTGGAATAATTCACAAAGTAATCAAATAATTTACTGCATTTCCATCTTTTCTGCTTTATGAGTTCTCTGATGGAAAATGACATTAACCTTATAATGAAAGAACTTAAACACTCATTGCAAACTTCTCACCTGTGTGAGTTCTCTGCTGTACAATGAGATTGGTCTTCTAGTGGAAGCACTTTCCACATTCATTACATTTATATGGTTTCTCTCCCATGTCTGTTCTTTGATGATGAATGAGATATGACTTCCTACTAAAAACTTTGCCACTTTGAGGACATTCATAGGATTTCTGCCCTGTGTGTATTTTCTGATGTACAGTGAGGATTGCTTTCTGGCAAAAGAACTTCCCACATACATTACAGATACAGAGTTTCTCCCCTATGTGAATTCTCTGATGTAGAATGAGATTTGTCCTCTGACTGAATGACTTCCCACGTTCATTACATTCATATGTTTTCCCCCTGTATGAGTTCTGTGGTGATCAGTGAGGTATGACTTCATTATAAAGGCCTTCCTACACTGAGGACATTCATAAGATTTCTCTCCTGTGTGTGGTCTCTGGTGTTGCTACAAGGGTTGTCTTTTGGCAGAAAGACTTTCCACATTCATTACTAATGTAAGGTTTCTCCTCATTAAGAGTTTTCTCATGAAGAGCAAGGGTTGTCTTTTGGGAGAAGGATTTCCCATATTCATTACAAATATATGGCTTCTCCCCTGTATGAGTTCTCTTTTGGACAGTAAGCTTTGCCTTTTGGTGAAAGGACTTCCCACATTCTTTACAAATTTTGAGTTTCTCCTCAGTGTGAATCCCCTGATGTAGAGACAGTGTGGTCTTCATTGCTCTCATACGGTTTCTCTTCTGTAGTCTCTGACTGAGGTGTGACTTCAATCTGAAGGCATTCCTACATTAGGAACATTCATATGCTATCTCCCCTGTATGTGTTCTCTGGTGATCAGTGAGGGCTGTCTTTAAATGGAAAAGACTTACCACATTCACTACAAAGGGTTTCTCTCTTGTGTGAGTTCTTTGGTGATCAATGAGATATTACTTCCTTCTAAATGCATTTCCACATTGATGGCACTGATAAGGGTTTTCCTCTGTGGAAATTCCCTGATGTAGAATCAATACTGACTTCCTGCAAAAGGATTTCCCATATTCAGAGCATGTATTATTTTTAATATTAGTTGCTCTTCTCTTTTTATTGTACACAGATGAGCTTTTCCCCTCTGTATGCTCTGCTATGTGTAATTGTAATTAAGCCTCCTGTTTTAAGGAATTATTTCTCACTGCATCATGTCCAAATGACTGACTGGAGTTCTCATCTTCTGATACTGTATAAGCCCTTCATTATGACTGAAAGCCCTAACACTTTGATTATTGGATTTGACTTGAGGATCAGTTTTCTCTTGCTTTGTACTGAGGGGTGATTTCCCATGTCCGTTATACTCACTGAGTCTCTTTCTTTCTGGACTTAGATTATTGATGATCGATTTTGAAACACTTTCCAAAATCTTTCCATGAATATCATTCAGGAGGTAAGATTTTTGAATTATCAGAATTTTTGCCTAGAGTGATTGACTTTGACTTTTCATATATGTTACTCTTCTCTTTAATTGGTTTCTTATAGTCGATGCATACAATTGATCTAGAATATTTATCGTTATGTTCCTTGAATTTCACTGAAAAGTCTTTGGTTTTCTGGTTCTCTTCTAAAGTGTGACCTACAAATGGTGTCCATGGCTCTTCTCCTCATTCCAATTTGAGGATCATATCAGACTTGGTCGTGTGACACTGCACAGAGATGAAGTGCCAATAGTTTTCCAACATGATGTCCATGTAAAGAGTCTGCTGAGCAGGAACTAGGTGCTGCCACTCTTCTTGAGTAAAGTCCACAGTCACACCTTTGAATGACACTCATCCCTGTTCCATGGTTTTGAGGTTTTCAAGAGATTACCTGTCTTTTCTTTGGGCTCCTCTTTAGAAAAGGGGTGGTTCCTGAGCACTCGATGAGGATTCCATGGATGGAGGCTGCCTGGGTTGCCTGGGATCCTCTCCAACTGGGACAAATAAGGCCCACCAGTGTGTGGGGGCCACAACATGCTTACAGGAAGAACTGAGGAGGCAACTGGAGAAGTTTCCCAGCAACAGCTGTCTCAGAAGAGATGACTTACACTAAATTATAATGTTACCAGTCTTGTTAGCCTCCTCTTGTCCTTGACTTTTGTCTTGTCTTCCCTTTCCATTTTCCCAATCCATCTGAGCTGGAGATAACCCACCTTTGGCCAAGTGTCAGCAGCCTGAACCTGTGTACTCTTGTGTGGACAGTAATTCTGGGTTAAGAATTATATGTATTAAAATTTGCCTTGTTATAACACATTGGTGCCTTTATGATAAAAATAACTCAGGGACATGTGGAATTCAAGCTAATTTACATAGCTGTTACAAGAAAAAAACACTAAATTTCTGAAGTATTATTTTCATTTAATTTCAGAATCTTAAAACAGAATTCGACCTTGGCCTTGTTTAACAAAAGTTTAGTTAAACACTAAGTTGGCTAAATAACCTTCTTGAAAGGTTTAAACACAATGGATAGAGAAAAATGCTTTCCCTCTAATCATCTTAAAGAAATGGAAGAGGTGAGGGAGAAGGCAAATGATTTCTGCAGCAGTATATATGGCTAAATCCATCAACCACCTTAAAGTAGAATTTTTATTACTGACCTCATTTAAAAATAATTGTGCAAATATAAAAAATTGCCCATTTTCTAAACTGAAGACAATTGTAAAGTTACAGTAAAATATTTTTGAAACACCTTAAAAATTGATAACCATGAACTTCATTTTAAGAAAGGCCTAACAGAAGTAAATACAAAACAGAAAGTAAACTCCGTTTTGTTGCACATGACCAGATCCTGTTTTCTTTACTGCTGTGTAGTATTCCATGGTGTACTTATCCCATGATTTCTTTATTCAGTCTTCAGTTGATAGGAATTTGGGTTGATTCCATGTTTATTCTGTGAATTGAGCTGTGGTAAACATGGAGGTAAAGATAGCTCTTTTGTATGCTGATTTTATTTTCTTGGATAAATTCCCTGGAGTGGGATGGCTGGGTCATATGGTATCTCTATATTCTTGTTTTTGAGATATCTCCATACTGTCTTCCATACTGACTTTATCAGTTTACATTCCCACCAACAGTGGGTAAGAGTATCTTTTCCCCCACATCCTCACCAGCATTTTTTGTTTGTTGGTTTCTGTATGAAAGCCATTCTGATTGGGGTGAAGTGAAACCTCATTGTGGTTTTGATTTGCAATTCCCTGATCACTAGTGATCATGAGCATTTTTTCATGTGTGTGTTGGCCATTTGGATTTCCTCTTTTGAAAAATGTTTAAGTCCTTTTCTTATTTCTTAACTAGGTTGTTTGTCTTGTTGTTGTGGAGTTTCTTGGTCTGTTTATATATCTGATTATTAACCCTTTATCAGTTGTGTATTGTTAAATAAACAACAAGAGTCACTTTGTGCCAACTTCCCATGCAGGACATCTGTCCTCAAAGAGTTGTATTATGAAACTTAACAATAAAGCTTGTTCTCAAAGAATTCATTTTAGCATCTTAAGTGGAGGATATTCTTATGTCACACAAATTATAGTTATGTCTAAGTGCTCACAAAAGATGTATCATTCCTAGCTTCCTCTTTAAAGATAATTAAGTTTCAAAAAAAGTGAAATTACCATTGAGATGCAATGATTTTGAACAGCCCTTGTCTGGACTGTTGAGGAACAGCTTTTGATCTTATTTTTTAGGCTTTTTTTGTTTTTAGATTTTTGTTTTAATTTTTTTCTCTCTTTCTTTTTATCCCTCAAACAAAGTGTTGAACTCTATACTTAGAACAGAGTTAATCTTCTGTGTATGAAGTTAAATTAAAATCTTAGTAAAAGAACAGACTGGGAATGAGAGAGGGAGGGGGATGTGGTGTAGGTGTATGGATAGAAAGGTAGGTAAGGTGGGAAGAATTACTATGTTCCTAAAGTTGTACTTAGGAAATGTGTGCAAATAAAAAAGAGCCATAATCCACTCAATTTTTTTAAAAAAGTAAATTAAACCCATTTTCAATCCTTTCTGAAATGAAAAGTAGTGATTGACTAGCTAAGCTATGTGCTGTAATCAAACTGTTTAACTACAGTGATTTTAAATGGCAACAGCCCATCTGACTGGGCAGCTTGGCAGTTCTGAATACTTTTGCAAAAATTTCCTTTTTTTTTTTAATGCAAAAGACACTAAAGTGTGAAGTGGCCATGCAGTGTTCATCTATGAATCCTCCATCTCTTTGCCAATCTTGTAGCTAAGGATCTTGTTCCAATCAATCTTACTGCATGTAACTGGCAACTGCATGCAACTGGCTTTGAAAGTAGTGTCAGACATTATCTGATAATTCACTCACAGCAGTCTAGTATTCATTTCTCACAGTTTATATATTTTTTGTAAGTTATTTTGCTATTTGTGCCTCATTAGATTCATTGGGGAATAGATCTTTATGACTCACTAGCTGAACAATACCATCTTCATAGTGAGGAACCTGAATTGTCAAAGATACCAACGACCTGAAGAATTGAAGGTGTGACTGAAAGCTTCCGCTCTGATCTCCGGGGCCATTCCAAAAGTTTTTTGCTTCAAACTGATGGTTTTCTATGCATGCAATAATGGTTTGCTGTCCATCTATCTTTTTACTCTATACAGTGCAGACCCCCTTTGGATCATGTTCTTTTACATAAGCACAAAGATCAGTTTCTGCTGACCTTCTCCCTGATCAATCACATTTTCTGCTTCTTGGATCTTGGATCAGTTACTTACTTTCTAAAGTGACCAAATTTGAAACAAAGTCTGTTTATGTATACAAAGTCTGTTATCAATATGTTGGATTTAGTCATCTCACCAAATATTTTCATTTACAGCATTTTTGGTTAAACATTTATATTACTAGAGTCCTTTTCGTATCCATGAAGATATGTAGAATTCCAGAGCAACTGAATTATGATATAAAACTTAATATGTATTCTAGATTTTGGATTAACATTGGATTGCCTCTTTTTCTGATCTTCATAACGTTCAATTTTTATGGGAGTAAACAGATGCAAGTTATACTATACACATGCATGTGTTGCTCCTTTGCTGAGAACATTATAATTATGAATCAGTAACTTAACATCGTTAAATACCTCATTAAATTCTCCAGGAGGGGAATGGATGATGAATTTTGCTGCTCTAAGCACTGTCTCCTCATCAAACAACCGCTCCTCTAGATCTTCCATCCAACATTTATTGTTTATTTCTGTATGGGAGCCATTCTAATTGGGTGAGGTGAAACCTCATTATGGTTTTTATTTGTGTTTCCTTGATGGCTAGTGATCCCGAGCATTTTTTCATGTGTCTGTTGGCCATTTGAATTTCCCTTTTGAAAAATGCCTGTGAGAGTCTTTTGCCCATTTCTTTACTCGATTGTTTGCTTTGTTGTTGTTGAGTTTTTGAGCTCTTTATAGAGTCTGAATATTAATCCTTTATCAGTGCCATAGTTCATAAATACTTTATACCATTCTGTCAACTGGTTCTCAGCTTGCTGAAGTTTCTTTTCCAGATCAGAAGCTTCTCAGCTTCATGTAATCTGATTTGTAAACTTTGGCATTGATTGCCTGGGCATGTGGGGTCTATTCCGAGAAGTTTTTGCTTATGCCAATGTCTTTCAGAATTTTAACTATATTCTCCTCTAGTTATTGGATGTTCTCAGGTCATAGACTTGTATCCTTACCCATTTTGTGTTGATTTTTGTAGAAGATGTAAGGTAGAGATTTTGTTTCATAGTTCTGCATGCAGAAATCCAATATTCCCAGCATCATTTGTTGAAGAGACTGTCCTTACTTCAGGGATTGTTTTTAGCTCCTTTGTCAACAATTACTTGGTTGTACATATGTGGATTGATTTCTGGAGTTTCTGTTCTTCACTTGATCTTAGCCAAAAGGCTGAGAAGTGATTGAGTTTATATTCTTGTCCATTGGTCTACATGTCTATTTCTGTGACATAAATTTGGCCTTTCGACAAATGGCTCTATGACCTCTACAAAGGTATAATCTCTCTGACCCTTTACTACATTCTTGCATGACGTTAGATAGTTGAAATAAGTTGGTGATTTTTATACCTTTCAAAATTGTTTTGAAGAATCAAGCTTTTTGAAAAAAGTTGCATGAGACCAGATTACGCAAACTGATCAAAGTAGAGGTGTGTGACTAAAAGAGGACTGAGGCTCTAAAACTGGCTTCCTTATGCCTTCAACTTGCAGTGTCCTCTGTGGAAACTTAGACTTCTGTAGAACCTCAGTGAAAACTGGGAGAATCCTTGTAATCAGCAAAATGCTCTGGGACATTATTACATTGTTTTCCAGTTTAGAATTCCCTCATTTAAAAAATGCTAATTTATTTGAAAAGCAGTTACATACAGGTGGGTAAAATAGCAATAAAGATAGACATTTCACAGCTGCTGGTTCACTCATAAAATATCCATGGCAGCTGAGAGTGAACCCCATCAGAACCAGAAGCCAAAAATTCAATCTAGGTCTCCCATGTGGGTGACAAGCACCCAAGGATTTGATTGATCATCTGCTGCCACCCAGAGTACACATTAGGAGGAAGCTGGGTTCAAAAGTGTTGCTAGGAATAGAACGCATCCCCTGCAACATGGGTTGCACATGTCCCAAGTGGTATCTTAACCACTGTGCCTAACACTTGCATCTGAAAGATACATCTAAGTACTCATCTAACATCTGCCGGTTTTCCCTCATCAGTAGGACTAAATCACCCTCACCTCCTCCTTTCCAAGACAAAGCCAGAGATAGCCTCAACACTCAGGGCTCTTTTCCTAAGCTATTCCCTTTCTGGAATAGTTTCCTCCCACACCCTGACTGTCCTTTGAATGGCGGAGCTTCGGTGTCTTACCTAGAATCTCTTTCTCAGAGACAGTTGACCTCAGCTGTCATTGATTTAAAGTATTTCAGGGTCAGAGGCGGGCTGGAGAATTTCTGTAGGGGAAGGCTGCTCCAGGGGTGGATTAGTGGCAATTACTTCTACTCTGTATTATTAATATAAAAAATAGAAGAAAAAAGTGAACTCTGCTTAAATTTGTTTACCAAAGCTGTTCTTCAGTACAAGGCATGCAATTTTTCAAGCAGTGTATTCTACTTTTCACCTTGTAAAATTTACATTTACAAATAGTTTTATGAGTGAGGCATAAAAGCTTAAGATCTATTTACATAGAAAGGACACTTTTAGGAACAGAATTTTTAGGGGGAAAGGTAACATCATATTGGTAACAGAAAATGTGATTCACACTTTACATAGTTTTCATGTGATACATTCTTTGAGTAAGGCCTTCCCTTCCATCTGGCACTGAATTTTTAACTTTCATAATACCTAGCTTGCTCATTTCCCTATTTTTCATTTCTATAAAGCTTTTCCATAAAGCTCTTTTCACAGAAACATTATGAAAAACTCCCTCAAAATATTGAAGAAGTTGCCAGTCGAAAGCATTTGTCATCACACCTAAATCTTGAAAAGCATTGGATATCATACTGTCCTTATTACTGTCCTTAAGCAACACAGGGCTATTTTAGGCCCTGTTTGGGGCATTTAATGAGATATTATATTTTCCCATTTATTTCTTTGAAAGGCAAAGTGACAGGGATATAGAGAGCTCCTCTATTCAATCTATTCTATCCAATTCCGTTCTGTTTAATCCCCAGATGCCTGAAATAGTCAGGGCTGGACCAGGATAAAACCAGGATCCAGAAACTTCATCAGATGTTAGATGCCTAAAGATTTGAGCCGTCATCAGCTGCCTTACCAGGCAGATTAACACTAAACTAGATTATATGCACAGTAGCAAGGATTCAAACTGACATTTCAGTATGGGATAACAACAACTCAAGTGGTAGTTTAACCCATGGTGCCACCACACAGATCCCAGGGTATCATTACTTTTAAAAGCTTCAGTAAAAACACCCTAGATGAAAACACTTGACATACAGTGTGAAATATTCCCACAATTTCATAATTAAGTAAATAAAACTCAAATTAGCCAAGCAATTGAAACATTGGTCCTAACTTCTGAGGAGAAATCAAAGTTATAATTACAGAGCTACATCTTTTTCCTTATTTATAACCTTGGTAGTCATGAATCATGAACTAACTTGAACAATAGCTGTTACCTGAATTTAACATTTTTCCAGCAAATATTATGACTATTTGTGTCCATAAGAATAAATATTGGCTCTTAGAACAGATAGTGTGGCATATTCATTTAATATTTTGCCAGTAGAATTTTCTCCTGACATCCTGAGAGTATCATTTCCTCTATGCATGTACTTAAGATTCTGTGCTGAAAACTGAATATAGAATATATTGTGTTTTTAGTTTTAATTATTTTTATTCTATTTAAAGCAGAAAGAGAGAGGGCCAGAGAGAGACAGAGATCTTCCATCTGCTGGCTCTCTCCCCAGATGTCCACAACAGACAGGGCTCAGCTAGGCTGAAACTAGGACACAGAACTCAATCTCCCATGCAGGCAGTAAAGCCTCGAGTTCTTGAGTCATTTTCTGTCTTCCCAGGGTGTGCGTTACCAGTAGTGGAAAGATGACCCGAACCAGGTTCTTGGATTCAGATGCACTAAAACTTGCTCTTATTAAACTTTAAATTTTTAATTTTCTACAAGTGGATTCTAGAAAATTCAATTTAAGGGAAAATAAAGTGACAAAATTCACTTAATTTTATAAAGGACAGATTTTTCCTAAGAATACCCAAAAAGTTCATTTAGTATAAACCACGACTTGATATTTTAACCTTCTACTGCTAAGATGAAGCAGCACACTTCTAAAATAATGTATATCAACAGCCTTATACTAATTGTACTTTATATTAGATTAGTGAAATAGCATTACACAAAACTGCTGTCTATTAGGTAATCTTAAAATCATCAAGAATTTTGTTAGATGTGATTTTTGTATTAAGCCATCTTCAAGTTGGGTCTATAAGGCCTCATTTTCTAAGTAATGCATTGTCGCTCCCCGTCTTCGTGGAGGAACGACACAGGACCCTGGGCTGTTCTTTTGTCTGCTCGGCCCTCCCCGGGTTTGCTGCTGGTTCTTCCCGGGTTGGCTACCGACCCTTCCACCTCCGTGGAAGGGCGGCTCCCCCTAGCCACTTTCCCCACTTCCGCGGGGGAGCAGCACACCGCCGGCCAGCTCTCTCCGGGGCTGCTCAGATGTTCCTCAGGTGTTCCCGGTGCATGTTGTCTCTCTCCTCCTTTATAGTCCTCTTCCGCCAATCCCAACTCTGCTACCTACAAGCTGAGTATGCTGCTCTCCTGAAATCAGGAGCAGGTCCTACAGTTTATTGGTTGAACTGGAGGCAGCTGTGTAGAAGCTGTTTCCTCCTCTCCCAGCGCCATATTGTGGGAGAGCAGATGCATAGAATAAGTCTTAATTCCAGTAACTTAGTCTAGTCCGAGTTGCTCCCCACAATGCATGATTTGCATAATGATGTATCCTATTGACTGTAAATGGGATAAATAACATTTCACTTATTTCAGATGCTAGAGGAGATACAAATTTAAATAGAGAACTAGATGAGGTATATTGCTATAATTTGTTAATTGAATTTGGATGAATTGTCTTCTGAAATCAAATGTATATTGGAAATAACAGCACTTTCCATTGCTTGGTTAATAGAAATGGCATGAAATATGTTTCCTTGATGAATCTAATTAAATATGTGAAAACATATACATGATAATGAAGAATATGTCAATTTTTAATTTAGTCATCACATTCCATAGCTTTTGAAAAATCTCAGAGCCTATGCATTTCTTATTTCTGAATGGATACTTTTGCATCTCTGTGGTACTGCCAGCCCACACAGTACAATTCAAAGAACACAACAGCACTATCAGCTTCTCAGGTTATGGGAGAGATACCAAGCCCCAGACTCCCAATCACCCGTGAATATTTAGGCAGCTACATTTCATGAAGCTGTAATTGGCTGGTGACCTCTGGACATTTACTTTAACAGTGGTTTATCTTTTCCTCATAGGAAGAACTCCAAATTCCTTAGCATGGAATAAAAACATTTAAGTCAGTTTGGCTCTTGTCAGTCCAAACTAGACTCTAGAATTCCATCCATTTTCTTCCTTACCTCTAGCTTTTTGCAAATGTTATGTTTCTCCCTCTTTCTAATACACATTTTCAATGTCCTCTTGGTGTAAAATTACATGATGCTTGAACCAAATTTCCCACAATATTGGTACAAAATTAGGACACATGGCCCTTCTGTGTGTTGTAGCAATAAACTGTTTTATTCCTTTATTCCTGTCATCCCATCTATGACTCCGAATGGAAATGACCTGATTGTGCTGTTGGGTTTGTTTATGATTATTGATGGATGGACTGTCATCCTCATTACTTACCACATGTTTGCTGAACAAATGAAAACCAAGAGTTCCAAGTCTTAACACAATGATAACTAATTGCATACATAACTATGGGCAAACTGTGTACAGTAGCGATTTTGTTTTGTAGTCATAGTCATACCTATATATTTTTTCTTAACCGTGTTAGGGTTCTCAAACTTTAAAATACTGACTTAGACTTCATTAACTGTGAAGTCTTCCAGATAAAAAACAGAATTATTATTATTTCTTCTTTTCAGGCATTGATGAACTGGAATCTGAAGCTTATCAACTACTCCTTTCACATATAATGAGAAGTCAAATCTAAATCATTATCTAGTGCTGAAAATGCAAGAATGTGTAAATATTTAAAATAAAAATTATATAACCTGGAGATAAATGTTCCTGATTATACTTTTTACATAATACTTTAGATTTTTCTACTAAATATATGATTGTGAAAATTCTCTTTAAAAGAAAACACTTTTGAATTATGTGTGCTTGATCAAAAAATCCAGCTTTCTAAAATACTTATTTGGAAAGATGAAAGACAGGGAAAAAGTGAGAGAGAAAGGGAGGGGAAAGACAGTACTCCCTCCCACTGGTACACTGATCCTTGGGGCAAAGTCAGTTGCCAGGAACTCAGTTCAAGTCTCTCACTTGGGTGGCAGAGATCTCAACAACTTAAATGGATAGCCCCTGCCTCCCACAATGCACTTGTCACAGGAAGCTGGAATCAGGATTACAGCTGAGACTCAACCTAAACTTTTCCAATATGGATTGCAGACATTCCAAGTAGTCTCGTAACTGCTGTATCCAATGCTGGGCCCTACATTTGAAAACTTTTCTGAGGATCTGTAAGTTACTCTTGAGGAGGTTTTGCAAATGCAAACCAGTGATACTAATAGACCCAGTGTGTCCATATGCCAGCTGTTAAACTGTACCCAAATTGTTATTAATATCCCCAAACTTACAGAATTTCAACTTTATGCACTGATGCTAATAGAGCTTTCTTTACAGGGAAATTATGTTTACCTAAGCTTTTCATGTTTTCTGTTTGTTTATTTTTTGTTAACTTTTTAGAAACAATCTCTTTTAAAAGATTTATTTATTTGAAAGAGTTAGAGAGAGGCAGAGGCAGAGAGAGAGGTCTTCCATCCACTGGTTCATTCCCCAAATGGCCACAACAGCCAGAGCTGAGCTGATTTGAAGCCAGGAGACAAGCGCTTCTTCTGAGTCTCCCATGCAGGTTCAGGGTCCCAAGCACTTGGGCCATCTTCTACTGCTTTCCCGGGCCATAGCAGAGAGCTGGATTGGAAGTGGAGTAGCCAAGACTCAATCTGGCACCCAAATGGGATGCTGGCACAGCAGGCATCAACTTTACCTGCTTTGCCACAGAGCCAGGCCTGGAAACAATCTTAAAATTAGAGAAAAGTTCCTAATTCTAGTATAAAGAATTTCTCAACCTGAAACATTTAAGAATAAACTGTTGAGGACATTAGACGATCACCACTGATTACTTTCAGATTTCTTTTCTACAAGTGAAAACCTTGTGTATACCTATAATACAACCTTCCTAATCAGAAAGTTACCACTCATACATTCTATCATTCAATCCTTAGATTCTTTTCAAGTGTTGCTACTTAACAATGGGTACTTTTTATGACCAAAGGATCCCATTCAAATTCAGTGTGTTGGCATAGTGTTTCAGTTTGGAATATGAATATTTGAGAGGCACCTAGAAATATCTGGTTAAATTAGCATTTGGGAGTATTTGGACAAGCCAAAGTAATCAAATTAATCAGTTGAAAATAAAGCTTTGATTTTCGAATGAAACTGAACTGAGTTGCAAGATGTGATGTTGTAACACCAGGCAGAATTTCCTAGTGGGCAAAAGAATCTGCAAGAGTTGGCCAGGGTTGGGGCTTTGCATGTGTGTTTTCTCCACCTGGTCTCATAGTAGCAGGTTGGGGAAGTTCAGCAACTCCAGTAAATTCGGTTTTGGGGCTCCTTTCTACTGCACACTGTCTCTACTGCAGCAGACCTTTTCCAAGAAAAGATTGAAAAGCCTTCGCTCCTGAAATTCCTGTCTTTCTCATTTCTCTAAAAAGTATTTATACGAGTTCCTTATATGTGTTTTATCATTTGTGGTCATAACATATGAGACACCATTCCTTTTTATCCTTTTTTAAAAAAAAATTTAAGGTGGGCCGGCACCGTGACTCACTAGGCTAATCCTCCGCCTTGCGGTGCCGGCACACTGGGTTCTAGTCCCGGTCGGGGCGCCGGATTCTGTCCCGGTTGCCCCTCTTCTGGGCCAGCTCTCTGCTGTGGCCAGGGAGTGCAGTGGAGGATGGCCCAAGTGCTTGGGCCCTGCACCCCATGGGAGACCAGGAGAAGCACCTGGCTCCTGCCTTCGGATCGGCACGGTGCGCCGGCTGCAGCACTCCGGCCGCGGCGGCCATTGGAGGGTGAACCAACGGCAAAGGAAGACCTTTCTCTCTGTCTCTCTCTCTCACTGTCCACTCTGCCTGTCCAAAAAAAAATTTAAGGTGAAAAAATTTCACATATTTTGTGTATACAGATTTAAGAGCGTGGTAATAGTACCCACCCAATCCTCTGTCCTGCCCATGTTCCCACTCTCCCACTTTTTTTCCTTAATTTTCTTTAATGTTTACAGTGATCTACTTTCAGTTTATTTTATATTCGTTAGGTTAGCCATACACTAAGTAAATAATTCAACACATAGAAGGAATAAACAATATTCATCAAAAGTACAATCATCGAATCAACGAATTTCCAAATGTCAATTTTACTCATATACTTACATTTATGATACCCTATTAGTTACCACAGATTAGGGAACACAGGGTATTTATCTTTTTGGGACTGCCTTATTTCACTAAATGTAATGTTTTCCAGTTACATCCATTTTATAGCATAAGATGGGATTTCATAATTTTTTTATACCTGAGTAGTATTCCACATTATATAAATATACCACAGTTTCTTTATCCAGTCATCAGGTGATGGACATCTGGGTTGATTCCATATCTTAGCTAGTGTGAATTGAGGTGTAATAAACATGGGTGTACAGATAACTCTTTCACAAGCTGAGTTCATTTTGTTTGGGTAAATTCCCAGGAGTGAGATCGCTGGAGCATATGGTAGATCTATTTTCAGGACTCTGAGGCATCTCTGTAATGTTCTCCAGTGGCTATAGTCGTTTATACTAACACCAGTAGTGGATTAGGGTACCCTTTTCACCATATACTCAGCAGCATTTAATGTTTGTTGATTTCTGTATGATAGCCATTCTAATAGGGTGAAGTGAAACCTCATTGTGGCTTTGATTTGCATTTCCGTGATAACTATTTTATATGTGTCTGTTGGCCATTTGAGTTTCCTCTTTTGAAAAATTCCTCTTCAGGCCCTTCACCCTTTTCTTAACTGGATTGTTTGTTTTATTGTGATTGAGATTCTTGAGCTCTTCATAGATTATGGATGTTAATCCTTTATCAGTTTCAGAGTTTGCAAATATTTTCTCCCCTTCTGTTGGTTTCCTCTTCACTTTGTTGGCTGTTCCCTTTGCAGTGCAAAATCTTAGCTTAAAGTAATCAAATTTGTCTATTTTTTTTTTTATTTCCTGTGCTTCTGGGGTCTTTTCCACATCAGTGTCTTGCAGTTTCCCCAGTATTCTTCTCTAGTAATTTGAAGTTATCAGGTCATGGATTTAGATCTTTGATCCACTTTGAATTGATTGTTATAAAAGGTGTAAGGTAAGGGTTTGTTTCACATTCCACATGTGGGGATCCAATTTTCCCAGCACCACTTGTTGAAGAGACTGCCTGTACTTTCTTCAGGTATTGATTCTAGCTCCTTTGTCAAAGATTAGTTGGATGTAGATGTGTGGATTGTTTTCCAAAATTTCTATTCTGTTCCATTGGCCTACATGATTATTTTTGTGCCAGTACAAAGCTGTTTTGATTACAATTGCCCCGTAGTATGTCTTGAAATCCGGTATTGTGATTCCTCTGGGTTTGTCTTTGTTGCTTAAGATTTCTTTAGCTTTTGGGATCTCTTGTGTTTCCATATGAATTTTAGCATTTTATTTCTAGATCTGAGAAGAATGTCATTGGCATTTTGATTGGGATTGCATTGAATCTGCAAATTGCTTTTGGTAGTATTGACATTTTGATGATGTTAATTATACCAAACCATGAACGTGAATGATTTTTTCCCATTTTTAAGGTCTTCTTCTATTTCCTTTTTAATGTTTTGTAATTTTCATCAAAGAGCTCTTTGGTTAAATTTATTCCAAGGTATTTATTTTTTGTAGTTTTGTGAATGGGATTGACCTTACAAGTTTTTTTCTCAGCCATGGCATTTTCTAGTATTCATAGGCTATTGATTTTTCTGTGTTAATATTATGTCCTCCAATATTTCCAAACTATCTTATGAATGTCAGTAGTGTCTTAGTGGAATCTTTTGGTTCCCCTATAGATTTCCGTCATCTGCAAACAAGGATAATTTGAGTTTGTCCTTTCCAGTTGATCCCTTTGATTTCTATTTTTGCCTACTCGTTCTGCCAAAAAATTCTACTGTATTGAATAGCATTGGTGAAAGCAGGCACTCTTGTCTGGTTCAAGACTTTAGTGGAAAAAGCTCCAACTTTGCCCCATTCAATATGTAGCTTGCTCTGGGTTTGTCATAAATTGCCTTGATTTTGTTGAGAACTGTTCCTTCTATATGCAATGTGCTTAAAGTTTTTATTATGAAAGGATGTTGTATTTTATCTAATCCTTTCTCTGTACCTATTGAGATCAACACATGGTTATTATTCTTCAGTTTGTTAATGTGATGTAACACATTTATTGATTTGTATTTGTTGAACCATCCCTGCATACCTCAGATAAATCCCACTGGTTCAGGTGGATGATGTTTCTGTTGTGTTCTTGGATTTGACTAGCTAGTATTTTGTTGAGGATTTTTGCATTAATGTTCGTTAGTGATATTTGTCTCTACTCCCCGTTTGTTGTGTCTTCTTCTGGTTTTGGAATTAAGGTGATGTTGACCTCATAAATAGTTTGGGAGTATTCCCACCCTTTGGCTTTTCTTTTTGGAAAGATCTTTACTACTGATTCAATATCCATCTTGGTTATCAGTCCATTTAGTTTTTCTGTGTCTTCATGACTCCATATTGTTATTTTTTGTTTCAATTTTACATATTTCTTCTCTACTTTTAATTATTTCTTTCCTCCTACTAATTTTAGTTTGGTTTGTTGTTGTTTTTCTAGGTCCTTGAGATGTGCTGATAGCTCATTTATTTAATGCTTTTCTAATTTCTTGATGTAGCCACTAACTGCTGTAAACTTCTGTCTTGACACTGTCTTTGCTGTTACATGTTTTGATATGGTTTACTGACATATTCATTCATTTACAGTAACTGTTTAATTTCTTTTTTGATTTGTTATGTGATCCACTGTTCAACAAGGAATGTGTTATTCAGTCTGCATGTGTTTGCATATTTTCAAGAAAACCTTATTGTGTTCAGGAAAGAGTCATGATATGGTTTCATCTTTTTAATTTGCTGAGATTTGCTTTATGGCTTATCATATGATCTCTCCTAGAGAGAATTATATGTACTGATGAGAACAGTGTGTATTCTGCAACTGTGGGCTGACAGATTCTGTAGATATCAGTTAGGTCCATCTGATCCACAGTGTAGATTAGTTCTGTTATTTCTTTGTTGGTTTTCTGTCTGGTGATCTGTGCATTTATGAAAGTGGGTAGTTGAATTGCCCTGTTACTATTGTATTGGAGTCTACATCAGCCTTTAGATCAATTAACATTTGTATTAGCCAGGTGCCCTGGTAGTTTAGTGCATATATCTATCTTCCTGTTGAATTCACGCCTTAATCATTATTCAATACCCTTCTTTGTCTCTTTTAAGAGTTTTTGTGTTAAAGTCTATTTTGTCTGATACTAGTATACACACACCTGTTAGATTTTGCTTTCTGTTAGCATGGAGTATCTTTTTCCATCCTTTAACTTTCATTTTGTGTGTGTCTTTTTTTTTTTAAGATTTATTTGTTCACTTGAAAGTTAGAGTTACACACACACACACGGAGAGGGGCCTTCCATCCGATGGTTCACTCCCCAATTGGCCACAACAGCCGGAGCTGTGCCAATCTGAAGCCAAGAGCCAGGAGCTTTCTTCCGAGTCTCCCTCACGGGTTCAGGGGCCCAAGGACTTAGGCCATCTTCCACTTCTTTCCCAGGCCACAGCAGAGAGCTGGATTGAAAGTGGAGCAGCTGGGTCTCGAACCAGTGCCCATATGGGATGCCAGCGCTTCAGGCCAGGGTGTTAACTCACTGCACCACAGCACCAGCCCCATGTATATCTTTTTTTTTTTAACAAAGATTCATTTATTTATGTGAAAGGCAGAATTACAGAGAGGTAGAGGCAGAGAGAGATAGAGAGGTCGTCTGTCCTCTGGTTCACTTCCCAGATGACTGCAATGTGCAGAGATGAGCCCAACCAAAGCTAAGAGCCAGGAGATTCTTCTGGGTCTCCCATGTGCTTTTAGGGGCCCAAGGACTTGGGTCATTTTCTACTGCTTTCCCAGGCCATAGCAGAGAGCTGAATTTGAAGTGGAGGAGCCAGGACTCCAACCAATACCCATATTGGATGCCACTACGGACGGTGGTATTACCTGCTATTAAACAATGCCAGCCCCTTGTGTGTATCTGTGGTGTCTGGTCTTGTTTTTTAATCCATTCAACTAATCTGTACTTGTTAATTGGAGAATGGACCATTTACATTCAAGCTTACTATAAAGAAGTAACGACTTGGCCCTTCCATTTCCCCATAAGTGTTCATATTATTTGCTTTGGATTTCCTAGGAGATTTTCTGCCTTCACATTCATTCATACATAATGATAACTAGCTGTGTTTCTGTATGTGGCATATCTTTAAGCATCATTTATAGGGCTGGACAAGTGGTGACAAACTTGCAATTTCTGTTTGTTAAGGGAGGTTTTTATTTCAACTTAATTCACAAATGAGAACTTTGCAAAGTAGTATGTTCTGGGCTGACAGTTTTTTTTTTTGTTGTTGTTTTTCTCTTAAGACTTGGACTATCTCTCCAGTCTCCCCTAGCCTGTAGCCTTTCTGGTGAGAAATCAGCTGTGAGTTGACTGGAAATCCTCTGAAAATGATCTGGCATTTCCCTCGTGCACATTTTAGAATCTTTTCTTTGTTTTACTTTTGAAAGTTTGCAATGTGTCATGATTAAGTTCTGTTCTTTTTTATCTTCTTCTTTTTTTTGTTTTATTTAAGTTATACAAATTTCATATATATTTAATATATACAGATTTAGGATCATAGTGGGACACCCTGCCCATCTGCCCTCCCACCCACATTCCAACCTTTCCTCCACCTCCCTCTTAGATTCCCTGATCATGTCTATTAGGATTTCTATGTGATCCTTATACTGGGATGTCCCTTTCTTTGTCCAAATTAGGGAAGTTTTCTGTTATTATTTCACTGAATTTGCCTTCTCATTCATTCTCTTTCCACACATTCAGGAACTCCTACGACCTATATGTCGATTAGTTTGATAGTATCCCATAAATCTTGACCACTTTTTAATTTATCTAATTTATTCTTTTTTTTGGTCTGATATTTTCTGTGATTTTTCATCTAGCTCAGATACTCTTTCTTCTGCTTCACTAAGTCTGTTATTAATAGTTTCCTCTGTATTTTTATTTGAAATGTTGAACACTTCATTTCTAATATTTTAATTTAATTTTGCTTTAAAATCTCAATCTCATGGGAAAATTTTCCATCCATATCATGTATGGATTTTGTTTACTCATGAATTTGCTTCTTATTGCTTCTGAATAATCCTATGATCATTCTTTTGAATTCCATTTCAGGCATTTCCTCAATCTCTTGGTCTTCACATTCTCATATTGAAGTGTTGTTACGTTCCATTTGGCGGAGTCATGTTATCTTTGTTATTCTTGTTTCTTGAATTTATGCATAAGTTTTCATGCATTTGTGGAATTACTTGTTGGTTTTATCCTCTGATACATTGTATGTGTGAATTATGCCTCTGTGGCTTAATGTAATGTCTGCTATTTCAATGAAAACCCAGAAGCATGTGCTTGGTGTGGCCAGGGAGTTCTACTCAGTGCTCAGGGTGAAGTGAGAATCCAGGGTGACACCCACGTTGGGTGTGGTAGATCTCCATTGACGCAATGACAGCCTCACCTCCTGTCATCCAAAGTGATCAACGCTCAGGGTTAGCCCCCAGTGTATACAACCCTCATCCATGGTGGCACATGACCCACACAGAAGATATGTGCAGTCCTCACTGTGACCAGGGGACCCTTTGCAATGAACTACCTCAGGTGATCAGGAGCTCTGATGTGAGACACAGGGATTGCCCAGAGAATCAGCTATACCTCACACCATATCATGCAGTCACCGAATTCACACAATCACAGCACTCAAGGTCCTCATAACCACAGGGTTCAGAAGATATGCTCAGCCCTGGAGCTTGCCCCTTCCACAGAGTACGGATGCAAGAAGTTCGCAGTGCCAGCTATTTGTGGGTGCTTTATCTTGGCAGTTTGGGCCCCAGAGCTTGTGATATATTGAGAGGATAGAAGTACCTCACAATCCTGCGTGGGTGTCCAGCACCTTGTTAAACCCTCAGCAAGACTCAAGTCAGTGGGGCAACACAGTATTTTCTCTCTGCTAAAATCCCCTTGTTACAGGCACACACAAGAACCACCACAGCCTCTGCTGTGTCAAAATGGTGCTTTCTCATGGACATCACTGTGGTTTAGTGGCTTAAATCAGTCTGCAGGGCTCACATCTGATATCCGCTCCAATTCAAATACTAGCTAGTCCACTTCTGACCCAGCTCCCTGCTAATGCTCTGGGAAAGCAGTAGAGGACGGCCTAAGTGCTTGGGCCCTTGCCCCTATATTGGAGACCCAGAGGAAGCTCTGGACTCTCAGCTTTGGCTTGGTCCAATCCTGGCCATTCTCACCATTGGAAGTGAAACAGCAGATGGAAGATCTCTTTCTCTCTCTCTCTCTCTCTGTCTCTCCCTCTGTGGCTTTCAAATAAATACATCTGTTTTTAAAAATGGTATCTTCTCTCCATCAGCTGCTGGGTGTCTTTGTTGGGAGATGAGAAAGAAACCTGCTTCTTTGGCTGGATTAAGTGGCTACCCTCTCCCCTGCTCACTCTCCAGGCTGGAATCACAGAAGTGTGGTCTGAAAGGCTCTCCCTCTGACAATATCACAAGTGGCATGGGCTGCCACAGAATGCTCTTACCTCACACCCCAAAGCTGTCATCTCCTCTAGCTCCTAGCTGTGGGTATCGTGTGTGGTGTCCATGCTTGTTGCTACCCACCCCCGGCTTCCACATTGCTTCATAGCCTCTTCCTTCTGTAGCATGTCCACCACAAACTTCCCTCCAGCTCTCCCCGGGAATGCACTTCCTCTGTTTGTCTTCTACTATTTCCCCTTGGTCAAAAATAGCACATCTTTCCCCTATTCATCCATCTTGGAATCTCCCCCATGACACACCATTCCATTTGCTAAATTAGTTGGAGAAATTGATTTTACCAGAAAGATTCAGAAGTAATGGAGCATTATATTCTAGTGAAAAGTTTAGACATAGAATCCTTAAACTTCAGAGAGTCAGTGAGGTTGCAACTCATATCCATAGCCAGAGACAGAATTAGAGGGCTACAAGTCCTAGCATTTCTGTGGCCTGTTTAACTTTGGTTGTTTGATTTAGCAACCTGTGCCTGGGCAAGAGAGGAAAACACCCAATATATTTACCTCCCCCTAGTTAAAACTATATTTGTCTGCTTTGTCTCTAATTACTCAAATATGTTCTCTTACACAGGCATGGTATTTTTCTGAGTGATTTTTTATCATATTTTTATATTTCTTTCCCCTCAAGGTCTCCAAAAAATGACCTAGTTGATAACAGTGTCTCTTGTGTTCAGCTTATTGTCTGATTTGAAAGGAGTGAGGAGCTTTGTCAAAGGTGTCAACGATGGCCAGCAGGGGGCACCAGAACATCCACCTGTGCAAATCCTGCTCTACTGTATGGACCACATCACTTTTCCAAAAGTCAAGATCTCAGATAGCCAGCTTGAGTGGAGGTTACAGCCAAATAGAATGGCTTGCTCCCGAAGATTTGTGAGTTCCATATTTTCTTCATGAAATCATCTAAAGTCTAGCGGACTTGTTGGCATTTTTGTCGTTCATGTCCCAAGCATGTCCCCCTGCTGACAATATCAGTTTTGAGAAAGAAGGGTCCAGGAAAGAAAAAGGCCAAGTAGATAACCCTGAATTTCCCAAAGCTGCTTTCACAGTCACTTTCTGTTTTGTTTTGTTTTTTTTTTTTTTTGGTAAGATTTATTTGTTTATTCAAAAGGCAGAGTTACCTAGAGAAAGGGAGAAAGATCTTCCATCTGCTGATTTACTCTTCAAATGGTCACAATGGCCAGGGCTGGGCCAGGCTGAAGCCAGGAGCTTCATCTGGGTATCCTACATATGTGAAGGGGCCTAAGTACTTAGGCCATCCTCTGCTGCTGTCCCTGGTAGATTATCAGGTTGTTGGAGCACAAGTGGAGCACCAGGTTTGAACCATTATCCATGTACGATTTTGATTTGCAGATGGGGTCTTAACCTGCTATACCACAACACCAATCCCCACTGTTAATTGACTGAGTGAGAATTGGCAAGATTGTTAATGTCACTGCAGTTCTCGGTGTGAGTGTGCGTAGGTATTTTATTCAAGACCCAAGTAGTGTTGATACTAAGAGATCCGTCATTTTGCCCTGTCATGTCTGGTTTGCTTTAGTAATAACCTCTCATTCTTTAATCAATTTTACTAAACAAGATATTCCATAAAATAGAGGATGGAGAGAGAGAAAGGGGGCATGGAGAAACCTGCTTGGTGATGAAACTGGTATTCTGTAGCTTTGTGTGGAATGGGAACTTCAGCACAAGGTCAGATAAACACAGGCAGGGAGGTGAATGGGCAATTAATTGTCAGCTGCACTACTTGTTTTCATGGCTTAGAAACTCATGCCATGGGGCTCACTGGGTTGCAGTCAGTTAAGAAGCCACTTGTGATGCCAGCATCCTGTATCAGAGTGCTTGTTTGAGTCCTCACTATCTCTCTTCTCATTGAGTTTCCTGCTAATGTGCTTGGGTAAGCAGCAGAAGGCGGCACAAATCCTGGGACCCCTGTCACCCATGTGGGACACACAGATGGAGATCCTGGCTTCTGGTTTTGGTCTGACTCAGCCCTGGTTATAAGCTGTTTGGGCAGTGTACCAGTGGATGGAAGAACCTCCCTCTCCCTCTTTTCTCCCTCTCCCTTTCCTTGTCTCACCTTTCTCTGTCATTCTGCCTTTTAAATGAATAAATAAATCTGAAAAAGACCCTCATGCCTTGCTTAGTAAAAATGACAGATAGCTGACCTTTTTCTGTCACTGGTAAATGTTCTGTGGCCCTTTATGGAACCTATGCATTTTATAGCTTCTCTAAGTCTCTCCTTTGCAACTGGCCTGTACCTTGATGGATTTTATGTATGGGCACCTAGCTGAATGTCCAACAAATATACCCGTCAATGCATGCTATATGATCCCCATATGGACACAGATGTATACCACAGCAAAATGGTCCACCCTTGGGATCAGTGCTTTGAAGAGATGCTGTGGCAGGAGGCAGACTCCTGGCTGTTTGGGAAGGCCCTTCTTGTCATGGCTGTCTGGACAAGTTCTGAAGACCAAGGACCCTTGGCCACCACAGATACTTCTCAAGGGTAAAGAGGATCAAGGGAAGGACTTTCTAATGTGGCAGGGCCAGGGAAGCAGCCTGGTTGGATCTAGTGGGATTTTGGATGTATTATGAAGAAATGGTGTGGGTTCAGTCTTCTATAAGGCTCTTGAGATAAGATTCTCCACATGCCAATATCTGGAGAAATAGGGAGTAGATACCTGTTAGTTGCTATTTGACTGGAGCATAGAATACTCTAACCAAATAGATACCTAATGCAGCTATATGTTTTAAGGGATCTTAGCAAGGTACTCTATGTGTATGCACACTGAGTCTTATGGAGCCATCCTGTGACCTTGCAAACTCATCCATACTGAAGACCGCTTTAACACTGACTAGAGTTTCCAGGCTGAGGCTCCCAGATTCCTTTTGCCCAGGCTTACATCCTCCTTTTATAATGCTAGCTCTTACTGTTCCAAAGGGAAGTAATAAGGTGGCTTCCCTGGGCCTTTGATTCCATGTTGGTCTGTATTCATATGCCACCATAACAAAGTAGTACCAGAGATGGTAGCTTAAAAACAGAAACTGATTTTGCCTAGAAGTCCAAGATCAAGGTTTTAGCAGGGCTAGTTGCTTCTGAGGGCTCTTGGAAAAAGGCCTGCACCAGGCCTCTCTTCTTGTCCTACAGTTGGCCATCTCCCTGTGTCTCCACACTGGCTTCCTACTATGCAAATCTCTGAATCCAAATCTCATTCTTTAATAAGAACACTCATGTTACAATTGGGCTCACCTTAACTTATAAATAATTGCATTTGGAATGACTCTGTTTTCAATTACAGTGACATTCAGAGGCCTGGATGGTTAGGACATCAACATATGAATTTGCTGCTGGGCACAACTCAACCAGTGATGTTCCATGAAAGAAACTACCGAAAAGGAAAAAGACCAAAGCAAGATTTCTAAGTGGTGGGATTTAGAAAGAAGGGAAGAGATCTACCTTAGGACATTAGCAACAAGCTTGTAAGTTCTCTCTCTCTCACACAAGGCTCTACCCCCAAGTCACACTGTTATACACCCTGGTAGGAAGTGGGCTAAAAGAGGGAGCCACTCGCTAGCTGGTGGTTTAAATATGACTGTGTTATAGGTGAGGATGCTCCCTGACCCCACTTATTTCTTAGAAAACAAGAATGTGAGCGTCATTCATCAAGCAGATATAGATAGGAGGCTGCTACATACCAAGTCCTTCTCCATCAAATATGCTTGCCCTAATGGAACTTGCCTTCTAGTGGCAGAAGCCAGAAATAAGCAATAAACATAATAAACAAATGATAGATTCATAGGTACAAAAAGAAGAGACTGTATGGATTGTGCAGTTGTAGTTGGAGAAAGACCAACCTGAGGGGGTCAGATGTGAGCAAAAACTTGAAGGTGAAAAAGAGTTTGTCTTGTGTGTTCTGCCGGGGCATGGGAGGAGCCTTTGCCAGCTGCAACAGAGAGCAGAAGCTTCAGAAGGCCTCTGTGGCTAGAGGGAAGTGAGCAAGGAGGGGAGGTGCAGGAAAGGAGGTCAAAATGTGATGGGAGAAGGGTCACGTCGATCATTGTGGACTTGGCTTTAGCTGGGTGTGTTGGAGCAGGGTTTTGAGCTAAGCAGCAACATGTTGTGTGACGTGCTTGCGAAGGCTCACCTTGGGTGGTCTGGAGGACAGACTCCAGATGGCGAGGGTGAAAGCAAGAAAACAGTGGAGAGGCGCTTACAGCACTGCAGAGGAGTGGTGCCATGGTTTGGTGCCAAATGGCAGCAGTGGAGGTGGTTCTTTGCTTGAACTGGTCATCCTTACCACAGTTTCTTACTTCCAAGGCATTGAACCAAAATTGCTTGAGTGCATCCTCCTTCATGAATGCTTTGTTCTGGCCCTCAACCAAGATCTGACTCGTACTATCTAGAGTGAGTTACTGTGGTTTTCCCTTCTAGTCACTGCTGAAGAGCCATCTGTCCATTCCAAAGTTGAAGTTGTACCAGGGGTAGCATTTTTTTTTACAATATTGCAGGAGTACTTAAGGGAATCCCATTTCATTCCTAACCTAAGATGAGGCAGTTGTAAGCTCCTGGGTTAACTCAATGATACTGTATTTTTGCTGTTGTCAACCATTTTGTCACATAAAACTTTCTTGTAGGCACTATTCCTAATGCACGGCTCCTGAGCTATGGACAAGAAAGTTTCCATTGTGCACACGTATGTTGTTGTAGCAGTGCTTGGTCTCCGCATTGTGTGAGATGTTCTGTTGGAACATCAAAAATTAGTCTTCTCGCACCTATGCCAGTTCTATGATTCAGACTTCTAGTTCCTTTAAGAGTATGAGACTGGGCCGGCGCCACAGCTCACTAGGCTAATCCTCCGCCTTGCGGCGCCGGCACACCGGGTTCTAGTCCCGGTCGGGGTGCCGGATTCTGTCCCGGTTGCCCCTCTTCCAGGCCAGCTCTCTGCTGTGGCCAGGGAGTGCAGTGGAGGATGGCCTGAGTACTTGGGCCCTGCACCCCATGGGAGACCAGGAGAAGCACCTGGCTCCTGCCATCGGATCAGTGCGGCGCGCCGGCCGCAGCGCACTGGCCGGCCATTGGAGGGTGAACCAACGGCAAAAGGAAGACCTTTCTCTCTCTCTGTCACACTGTCCACTCTGCTGTCCACTCTGCCTGTCAAAAAAAAAAAAAAAAGAGTATGAGACTGGAGGGATTGCATGCTCTGTAAGATTCTAGCAGATGTTTATGTAGCATTGTGTGCCTGTATGCATTCAGGATTATTGTACATATTCAAATACTTCCTATAGGGGAAGGATGGGAACATGAGACAAGTTGATGTTCTCAGTTTAAAAATCTAGTGGTAGAGCTTGGAGATTTTTTAAAAAGCTATTTATTTATTTGAAAGAGTTATGGTGAGAGAGAGACACAGAGATATTCCAATGGTGGTTCACACCCCAAATGGCCAAAATGCCTGGGGTTGGGACAGGCTGAATCTAGGAGCCAGAAGCTCTGTACAGGTCTCTCACTTTTGTGAGAAGATGGCACTTGGGCCATCTTCCACTGCCTTTCTCAGGGCATTAGCGTGGAGCTGGATTGGAAGTTTTAGGAGCCCGGACACAAACCAGTGCCTATATGGAATGCTGGCATCAGATTTGGTGGCTTTACCCACTACACCAAAATGCTGGCCCTGAGTTTGGAGAATTCTTGGGAGATCATGGTCCTGCTGTATTCTGGTAGTTATTGGAGGATTATTCTCACAGGAGTTCACGTTCTTGCTGCTTGGAAGCTGAGGTCTGAGGACATGGTGTGGACAGGGCTGGGACCTTCTGAGGCCTCGCACCTCCACAGGTACATACTGGCTCTCACTATGCCTCCACCTGCTCATCCCTGTGTCTGTGTCAGAATGTCCTCTGCTTCTGGGACAGAAGCCACACCGCCTTAGGAATCACCCATGGCCTCACGTTGAGTGTCTCCAAGTGCAGTCACCTTCCGGGGTACTGGGGATTAGGAGACATAACTCAGGGAGTGACAGTATGTGACTCTTGCTGTTTTATGGCTCAGATCATCCCACGTTGGCCTAGGCTTCCTCTGCATCAGCTCTGGTGCCCCTCCTCAGGCCCCCTTCAACTGTGGGCATTTTCTCTCTGGTCCCAGGCTGTTCCTGTCCCTTCTCTAGCCCTAACATCATCATTTCCCCAAAGAATCCTCACTGCTTCCATTGGATGGTGGGAGCTGCCTCCCTTGGGGCAAGTCTGTGATCTGGGGGTGCTGGCATCTGTGAGGGAGCAGGGGAGCGGGGCTTGAATGTTTTCTTCCCAAAGAAACCTTTTATTTAATGAATACAAATTTCGTAAGTACAACTTCAGGAATATTATGATTCTTACCCTCATACCTACTCTCCCACTCCCACTCCCAACCCTCCTCTTCCTCCCTCTCCCATTCCCAGTCCCATTCTCAGTTAAGAAAAAAAGCCAATAAACTATTCCTTGAATATGACACAGGGGGCTGGCACTGTGGTGTAGCAGGTAAAACCACCATCTGCAGTTCCAGCATCCCATATGGGTGCCAGTTCGAGTCCCAGCTGTTCCACTTCTGATCCAGCTCTCTGCTATGGCCTGGGAAAGCAGCAGAAGATGGTTTGGGTCCTTGGGTCACTGCTTCCACATGGAAGACCCAGAGGAAGCTCCTGGCTCCTGCCTTAGGACTGGCACAGCTCTAGCCATTGTGGCCAATTGGGAAGTGAACCAGCAGATGGAAGACCTCTCTCTCTCTCGCTCTCTCTCTCTCTCTCTCTCTCTCCAGACTCTCCCTCTCCTTCTCTCTCTCTGTAACTCTGACTTTTAAGTAAATAAATAAGTCTTTTAAAAAAAGTGCCATAGTACTTAGAACCAAATTCTCAATATAAAAATCACAAGCAATTTGACCTTTGCCCCTAATATTGCTATTCATTATCATAAACTATATGGATGGAAAGCAGCATTTCATTCATCTTTCAAATTAAATTCTTTTTCTCACCAGAGACACTAAATACTGTTTCCTATGTCCATGGATCACTTGTATACCTACAAACACATACATATCCCAATTTAAAATTAAGTTCAGTGTTTTACTGTTTTGCACTGGCCCCAGAAGCCAGTGGAGTGGCAGCACTAGGTCGAGGCTGCCCCCTGCCTGTCACCTCCCTGCAACCATGTGCCTGAGCCCAGGGGAGAGGGGCACATGTGGCCCATGGGTCGAGCCTCACCAGGGCCCAAGCCACCTGGAGACACAGCCCACTATCTCCTGAGCCCAGGGGAAAGCTGTGGGGCTGCCCTGCTGGGAGGGGGCGGCTGTGCTCCCTGGGGGGCGCCCTCCTTCCCACTTCCTGGCCCTCTCACTGCCTAGTTCTGCTGAGTCCAGGCCACAGGAGAAAGTGGTGCAAGAAGCACTGCCTGGCGTTGGGGCGTCCTCCATGGCTCGGAGGATGGGGTCTTGGCCAACCAGGAGTGAGAGCAAGGGCCGCCTCGGAGGGGGAGGGGCTTCTGGGCGGAGTCTGGAGGAAGAGGAAGGAATGTCCGGGAGCGGAAGGGGCGGGGCTTAGCCTGGTGCACATGCGCGGCAGTTGTTGGGCGACAGTTACTGTGAGCCGAGAGGTTGAAAACCGCGAAGCTCCTCCGTTGCATGGTGGCTAGACTGCCACATTTCTTCCTATTTTGTTGCAGAGGTGGCTGAAAGCCCCTGACAGCCTTGCTTATGGAGAAATTTTTCTCCTGGTCTGTTAGCAAGCTTGCGAGAAAGCGCGCTCGGACGGTTACGGAGTTCGAGAAAAAGCGCTTGAAGATGCGGCCGCATTTTGGATACCGCCTGCTCTACTGGGAGCTTGGTGCCATTCACAGAGCTGCCAGCGCGGGCAATGTGGCCGCAGTGGAGAAAATGCTGATTTGCAGAAGAAGCAGTGTGGATGATGTGGACCACAAGAGCAGGTACTGGAGGGTGGGCAGTGGGGCCCAGTGCGGGAAGCCCTCGCCCCAGGCTCCCCTGCTTGCTTCCCTGGACACCAGTCCATGTTTATGTACACAAGTCCAGATCCACGTTGTGATACACATGATCAAAAAGATAACAAGAAAATTTCCATAATCTCTTAACCCCTGGGTTAAAGTCTGAGTAAACCCAATACCCGTTTGATGTCAGTTCACACCTGCGTGTACGTGGGATTGTAGAAGGAAACCTTGGCGTGAGAGAACTCATTTTTACCAAAAAGTGAGCTTTAATTTTATCAGTCTTACATGCGCCAAACAAAAATATCAAAGTTTAAAAATTTCGAGTTACACGTTCTACTTGTCATTTACTGCTCTGCTAACACTCATTTGTAATGTAGCAAATAATGAGGTGCTGTTTTTGATGTAAACGTGCTGTTTTTAGAAATTAATCAGGTTTCTGACAGTTGAAAGGGCAAATGCATTGGAAATCCAAAAACTTAATATGAAACAAAGATTTAGAACTTGATACTGGTAACATTTAATATTCATAAGAAAACACGGTTTGCTTATGCATGAAATACTTCTTAACGGAGGAAAACTAGATTTTTATAACACAAAGCTACATTTCTGGTAGAGTTAAAAGTTGTAAATAAACAATGTGAGAAAAATTTCAGGAGAAAACAAAAAATGCGAAGCAATAAATTTTTTCGTGGCCAAAGACTTGATGAAGACTGAAGTCGAAAGCAAACATCCTGGGGTGAACAGTTCAGCACAGTGGGTGAAGTCACTGCTTTTGGATGCTGGTGTCTCATAGCTGAGTACAGGTTGGAGTCCTGCCCACTTTGCTCCTGATCTGACCCCCTAGCTTTTGCCAGGCCTGTCCTTGGCTGTTGCGGGCATTTGGGGAGTGAATCAGTTAACGGCAGCTCTTTGTACCTTTCCTCCTCTCCCTTTCACTCTGCCTTTTAAATAAGCAGTTTTTAAGGAATTACTCTGAATATTTGCTTAGGAAATAAAAATAAAACTTCCTGTGTATCTGGATGAAAATAACAAAACAATATATCTTCAAAACATTTTTACAACAAGTATATTTCAGGTGAAAAAAATGGATCTTCATTTTACAGAAATCTGTGCAAAGCAGGAAAACAACACTGAACTTAATTTTAAATTGGGATATGTATGTGTTGTAGGTATACAAGTGATCCATGGACATAGAAAACAGTATTTAGTGTCTCTGGTGAGAAAAAGAATTTAATTTGAAAGATGAATGAAATGCTACTTTCCATCCACATAGTTTATGATAATGAATAGCAATATTAGGGGCAAAGGTCAAATTGCTTGTGATTTTTATATTGAGAATTTGGTTCTAAGTACTGTGTCACTTTTTTTAAAGATTTATTTATTTACTTGAAAGAGTTATGGTGGGGGAGAGAGAGAGAGAGGTGGGGGGGGTCTTCCATCTGCTGGTTCACTTCCCAGTTGGCCACAATGGCTAGAGCTGTGCCAGTCCTAAGGCAGGAGCCAGGAGCTTCCTCTGGGTCTCCCACGTGGAAGCAGGGACCCAAGGACCCAAACCATCTTCTGCAGCTTTCTCAGGCCATAGCAGAGAGCTGGATCAGAAGTGGAACAGCTGGGACTCGAACTGGCACCCATATGGGATGCTGGAACTGCAGATGGTGGTTTTACCTGCTACACCACAGTGCCAGCCCCCGTGTCATATTTGAAAAATGCATATGCCCTCCACTCTTCAATTTCATTCTTTTAAAATAACTTTTAGAGGTAGGCATGCCATTTGTTTCTCTTATTAGTGCTTAAAATGGGCATATGTTAAGAAGAACCTACATAATGTACCTATACATTATGGCGCATTGATAGATTGCATTGATAGGTGACCATTAAAGGTGGAGTGTCCCACAGATGCATGTGGAAATACAAATATGTAGGCAATCTGTATAACAAGTGAGAAAAGTGTTTGTTTATACATACACACAAATTGTGGACTGTGTTAGCCAACAAAATGTGATTAAAATTGTTACTTATAGGTATTTGAATTCTTGTGAAATTTTCTTTATCTTGTCATTTCCAGAATGATCGGATGTAGACACTCTAGTTAAATTTTTAATATTATTGAGATTAAAGAATTACTTTGTTTTTAAACATGTTTGTAATGTTAGCTGTCTCTTCCAAACTATAGAACTTTCAGAAACTAATATTTAATGCCAATCATATGGCTGGAGTTGCCATAAATGTGTTTTTATAAGCTATTTTGCACTTATTGTTAGGCACCATGGATTGTGTGATCAATAGGTATCAATGAGCCATTTTTTCTGTTTTATAAAAACGCTTTATATAAAGATAACACACTTCATGTATTTCATATATACAATGTGAAGAACATAATGGTACTTCCCACCCTATCCTCCCTCCTTGCCTGACTCCCACCCTCTCTCCTACTTTCTTATTTTTCTTTTAATTTTTACAATGACCAAGTTTCACTTTACTTTGTAATCACAAGCTTAACCTTCCACTAAATAAAGAATTCAATAAGTAGTAAGTGGAAAAACAATGTTTTCTCAGGAGTATAGATAAGGGCTATATGCAATCAAATCTGAAAATGTCGATTTCACTCATCTGCGTATTTTGTACTCTGTATGTTAGTTACCACAAATCCAGGAAAATGTTTTAGTTGCTTGTTGGGACTGGTGTATTTCCCTAAGTTTAATGATCTCCAATTGCAAATTGTTGTGAAAGACAGGGTTTCATTTTTTATGGTTAAATAGTATTCCATCATGGTTACATAGCACACATTATGCAGTCATCAGTTTATGTACATCTGGGTTGATTCCATATCTTAGCTATTGTGAGTTGAGCTACTATAAACATTGGGTTACAGATAACTCTTTCATATGCTTACTTTACTTCCTTTGGGTAAATTCTCCGGAGTGGAATAGCTGGGTCATATCACAGATCTATTTTTAATTTTTTTCCTACTCTCTTCCATAATAGTTATGCTAATATACGTTTCCATCAACAGTGTATTCGGGTACCTTTTCCCCACACTCTCACGAGCATTCTTTATGTTTTTTGATTTTTGGATGAACACAATTCTAACTAGGGTGAGTGTGGAATTCATTGGCATTTCCCTGATGCCTAGCAATCCTGAGCATTTTTTCATGTGTTTGCTGTCCATTTGTATTTCATGCTTTGAAAAATGTCTGTTAAATCTTTTGCCCACTTCTTAACTGTATTTTCTGTTTTGTTGTTGTTGAGTTTCTTGAACTTTGTATATATTTTGGATGTTAATCCTTTATCCAATGTATAGCTTGCAGTGTTTTCTCCCACTCTGTTGATTGCCTCTTTACTTTGTTGAGTGTTTTCTTCACTGTGGAGAAGCTTCTTATCTTGATTTAACTCCATTTGTCTTTTTTTGCCTTTATTCCCTGTGCTTCTGATGTCTAATCCAAGAAGTCCCTGACTATGCCAATGAATTATGGTGTCTCCCCTATGCTTTTTTCTAGTCATTGTATGGTTCTGAGTCCTAGGTTTAGATCCCTGAACCATTGAGTTGTTTTTTGTGAAAGCTAAAAAGTATGGATCTTGTTTCCTACTTCCGCATGCAGAGATCGAATTTCCGCAGCACCAGTTGATGAAGAGACTGTCCTTTCCCCAGGGAGTGATTGTAGCACATTTGTCAAAGATCAGTTGATGGTAGATGCATAGATGAATTTCTAAGCTCTCTAATCTCTTCCATTGGTCCAAATGTCTATATCACTTTATTCCAAAACCAGGATAAAAAGTTAACAACCAAGAAAGACAACTATAGACCAGTGTCACTGATTAACACAGATAAAAATCCTTAACAAATTCTAGCTAATGGAATCCAACAACACATCTAATAAAATCCTTCACCCAGATGAAATGGGATTTATCCCTGATGTACACAGACATTTTGACATATACAGATTAATAAATCTGCTACATCACCTTAAGAAATCAAAGAACAAAACCATAGAACCATTGAATTATCTCAATAGATGCTGAATTTTTAAATGCTGCCAATTACAGTGGGAAAAGTAATGAATTATGATAAGCAGCACTTCAATGTGAGAAATGATAAAGTGAGAGGCATTGAGCATATTCAGAGTCAGTGAATTATAATATTTTCTCTAATGCTTCAAGGATATATGGAAAGTCAGGATAATTATATTATCTTACTCAATTAAAATGCTGTTTTTAAATCGTGGTATTAGTAATGACTACGTCTGACAATTACTGAGCTGTTAGTTGTGTCAGCAACCATTCTAAATATTTTACATAGATTTTCATTGAAGCATCACAATGGTAAACTGAGACAACTACTCTTTTTCTCCCCATTCTTTTAATCAGGAAATTGAGATACTCAAAGTCCTAGTCATAACTTAAAATAGGATTTAACCAAGCTGTGGTTAATGTAATGATCATATTATTTTTCTTTAATAGGCTTCTCTTTCATTAGTTTAGTGACAAGAAGAGATGATAAAGTTCTTTGTTCATCAGAAAAGTATTTGTTTTGAGGGCAGGGGAATATGCTATTTTATTCTTACGATTACATGAGAAATGGCCTGTTTTGTGATTGTGCAATCTAATTTCCTATAGGACCGCTCTGCACTGGGCCTGTGCAAAAGGCCACCAAGACGTGGTAGCTTTCCTCATAAGCCAAAGATGTCTACTTGATCCGCAAGATAAAAGGGCTGCAACACCGCTGATAAAGGTATTTAGTGCCCAACCATCCCAGTATAGGAAGGGCTTGGTTTACATACTTAGAATAAAAATGAATTTATCTTATTTATATATGACTAACTGGTGAAACCATTGGGATGGGGAGTTTTTCTTTGAATTTCTAGAAGTTACAATTTATGATTGGTGTATTACTGGCAGGCTGTACAGTGTCCCGCTGAGAACTGTGCTACACTCTTACTGGATCATGGGGCTGATCCAAATATTGAGGATGAAATTGGCAACACTGCTCTCCACTATGTGGCCTACGGAGAAAATATAAGAATGGCCGAAAAGCTGCTTTCCAGCAATGCAGATATTGAAAAGAAAAATAAGGTATGGATCATCTAACTTAATGTTTAGACTATTGGAAATACATTTTTAAAAGATTGACATGTATAGAAGCAGTTTCTCATATTTGGGAGTACCAGCTGCATTGAATGAAGATATTTTATGAAAACTGTCCCATATTTAAGTTTAAATATTGATACCATTGCAGAAATACTGGAAAGGACAGACTGAGAGGCATTTATGGCCAGTATTTATGAAAGCACTGAATTTGTTAAAGGTCAGACATATTTTCAAGGATATTTTCCCAGTTACTTTTTTCTAAGTGGTGCAAAAACAGGAGCAGTCCAATTTTGTCTTGACAAAGGCTTTTGCTTAAAACTCAAGAAGAAAGCATGTTGTAGTAAACAGAAATATGGCTGTTGCTGTCCATTTCCTAAATAAGTTTATTTATATAAAAGTTACCTTAGAGTGTCAAGGGTTAACTGGGAAACTTTGCAAGAGAAAAGGATAGAAGAATGAAACATTTGTAAATTAGGTAATTGAGGGAAAATACGGAGATGGGATTTTTGATTTGTTTTTGTTGAGTTTTGTGTAGACCAAGTATTCTTTGATTGAAAGTATAGTAACTTGTACTTTCATTAATATCATTAATAAGTTGTAAGTTTGCTTAGGGGAACCATATTTGGAGTGACTAGGTGGTGATGAATGTAGAAAACAAGAGGGAAGAACAAATGATTGACATTTTATTATGGTAGGAAGAGCTGCTGAGGAAAAGTGTCTAAACTCAGCTCTCAAATAGAGAATGTCTTTGTGGGAAAGTAGAAGAAAAGGATCCTACAAATAAATCTAAGTTGGACTTTGAGTTTACTGTTAGTTGATTTATTCCTACTCAAGAAAAATGAAATGGGATGTTCAGTGTGTGTGTCTCTTACTCATTACTCCTTTTTGGTCAAGTCTCCAAATGATGTGTGTGAGAGGAGAGATGGAAGTGGTGATTGTCTGCTGCACCAGTTCTCGGCTGGAGTTGTATATCAGAATGACCTGGAAAAACTTAGAAGTCTAGTTAGTCTCTCCAAGAGTATTTTATTTCAGTAAATCTTACTACGTCTTTACATGTATACTTAAAAACCTATCTCTGAGAGTCTGACAAAACCCTTGTTAAGAACCACCAAACTGTTAATTGTAATGTGTAAGTTCTTAGGTCTCAAAAACTATTAAGAATCTTGAGAAGAGTTAGAGTTTGATGGATGCTACATTCGAACAATACTAACCTCTGATTTTATCTGTCTTTCTTTTCCTTTGTAGTTATAAATTCAAAGAGATAATACTAATAATTCTCAGCCTACAGAATAACACTTACGGATAGTTTTACAAAGAAATGTATATTGCAAGCAGGGCTTTATGGTTAGAATTAGAGCAAATTATGAACCTTTTTCCTCATTGAAGCTTTATGATACACAATCAAATCTTGTTGTGTTGAATTCATGGAGCGCTGACACATAATCACTATGGCAGACTTAAAATTGAAAGCCATGGTAGTGTTAAGAATATGGATGGACATTCTTTTAATAGTTCAGTTTCAACATTCCTGTATCTCAAATATCCATTTGACTAAAACCTGTCAGATTTAAATACAAATGGATGGTTATTTAACTGTTGGAAAATAGTATATTGGGTGTGCCCTGTTGACTACATAGTGGGCCTGATCTTTTTGTGAATTAGGTGATGCTAAGAAAAGTGAAGATATTACATGTTAATACCTGCTTTATACAAAATCATTTGGAAATGCATTGCCAGCTGATACAAAGACTCAAAGGAATCGACTGAACATGGTGCAGAGATGTGTGTAGTTTGCCTCTGTAAATTGTTTCAAAATACAAAATTTGGGAGACTGATGCACACCTCTGACTGTCAGGATTATCTGAAGGATTCCAATCAGGGATCCTTGAGCTCAGATTACTGAGTTGTATGCTGTTCAGAAGGTTTCCTATTTTTAAAAGGCAGATACCCTCCAGTTTGCTTCTCTCCCCACCTAGGGGAGCACAGGATGCATGGCTTTGTTATATTTCTCAAACAGATGATCATGACATTTTTCTGTTGGTGGACAGTATATAATTTGTGCAAAAGTAAATGTTCTTGGAAATATGTATTGAGAAACACTGTTCTTGAGACAATAATTTAGGTCATGAGTTGAATAAGAATGCTTGAAATATTAACTACTATGTCTTAGGGTTTAGGGCTACAGAGGTAAAACATGTAGCCCTTGCCTTCCAGAGGACCTTGTGTTTTTATTGTGTGCAATCAAATAATTGTAATATTCCGTGGTGAGTGTTTTGATGGAAGCAATGAACCCTGGAATGCAATTGTTTGGAGTGAGTCTTGGTGATGAGTAGGTTCCATGCAATGAGGCAATGGAGAGGAGAGTTTTAAGAGGAATGTGCAGTACATGTGGAAGCACAGGGTGGGAAGAAAGAGCCTCCTTTAATTTACCTTCTACATTTGATGTCCGAGTTTGCATTGTCATCTGAAATATGTTCAGTTCTGTTGAGAAATATGTAATAATGTGAATTGTGAATCATTTTTTTACAGACTGGCCTCACACCACTTTTAGTGGCTATTCAACAAAACCAAGAAACTATGGTTAAATTTTTAATATTACAGAATGCAGATGTTTTCGCAATTGATAATCTAAACAGGTAAATTATTTCATTCTATATTTTAAACTCAGTGATGTTTATCAGTTATAAAGTGATTCAAGTCAGAAATATGAAATAAAATGTTAGTATATTATTGAGATACAATGAAAAGTAACAATAAAAATCTATCTGGTAGGAAAGCAATTATGCATACTGGCCAACACAAGGAGCTACATAGGAATGGTCATATTCTCTTACGATAGTGACTGATATATTTTAACAGTAATCTGATTTTTGGTTGTATAGTCTGATATTAATGAAAGGTTATTCATTTTAGTTTTACTGTTTTAATAAATATGAGTCACTATTGAGCTTCTTAAACATTCTGTAATATTTTTAAAATTTTTCCACCGACGGAGGGAAGACCTTTCTCTCTGTCTCTTTCTCACTGTCCAACTCTGTCAAATAAATAAATAATCTTAAAGAAATCTTTTTTTCCTACGTACTCTACTTTTTTTTTTTTTTTGACAGGCAGAGTGGACAGTGAGAGAGACAGAGAGAAAGGTCTTCCTTTGCCGTTGGTTCACCCTCTAATGGCCACAGGCGCACGGCGCTGATCCAAAGCCAGGAGCCAGGTGCTTCTCCTGGTCTCCCATGGGGTGCAGGGCCCAAGCACTTGGGCCATCCTCCACTGCACTCCTGGGCCACAGCAGAGAGCTGGCCTGGAATAGGGGCAACCGGGACAGAATCTAGTGCCCACATACTCTACTTTTAAAAATGCTGTAGTATACATAAATAGGAATTGAAAATCATTTTGTCTTTTTGCTGACTTTTTTTTTGTTAATTTCTTTCTTCAAAGTATATTGATGTTAAGTTATACCTAAGCGACTGTAGGTGGTTATTAGCAGATAGTATGATTTTATCGTTTTTTTCATTCTGCTTTATTTTGATATTTGATATTTTTAAAAGCATGGTTTTTAAAAAATTCTATGAGAGAGAGATTAGAGAAACACAGAGAGAGAGAATTAGAACTCTCTCACTTCAGTTTCACTGCTCAAATGCCTGCAACAGTTCAGGCTGGGCCAGATTGAAGCTTGGAGCTAAGAATGCAATAAAGACTTCCATGTAGTTGCAGGAATCTAATTATCTAAGCTGAATATAACTAATGTCTTCCGGGGTCTGTATGAGTAGGAGACTACACATAGAAGCTGAATCTGGGAGTCAAACCAGGTAGTCTGATACGGGAAGGGGACTTCTTAATTGGTGTCATAATACCAAGATTAAATGCCTGATCCTTATAATTTTATTTGTAATTAGTATGGGAAGAGGGAAGAAATGTATTTACTTAGATAAGCTTTTCCTTTGATGACGACAAATAATAAATGAGAAAGAGAAAAGACATATAACACAAGGCTTAATTCTCAGATGTCCAACCTGTTGGGTGTGCAACCTTGGGAACATTAACTATTAAATCGAACCTGAAGTGAAAGTGGGATAGTAATGTATCCTGTCTTTCAGATGTAGTTGTATATAATGTCATATATAAAATGTAATTCAGTAGCTGACACGTGGTTGTCACCATTGCTAACTGAAACTGCTGTGACTATTATTGCCATATAATATAAGAGCTTTATGCTTTCAGATAGCTTTTACTTACCTGACTGGGATATATTTAATATTTAAAACTGGGGAAGTAAGAGTGAATTCTTCACTTAAAACTGCCTGATTTAAACAAGTGATCTCAATGGTGTTACTATCCCTTAAAGACTTCAAATTAGTAACTTCTATGGAATACCCCAGTTAGACAAGAGGCTTTATTTTGTTTTTTTTTCTCTTTAACCCTGGAGATAATTTCTGGAGATGAGCATTTGATATTCCAAGATGCTTATGTCCATTCATACAAGTAAATGATCACATATACATAGGCAAGATATTAACTTGGTAAAATAGAGCCACTCAGCTGTTTGAGTAGCCTCATTGAAGTTTTTAATGAAGTTCTCTCTCTGTTATTTTAGAACATCCCTCATGTTTGCGGGACGGTATAGTACGGAAAACGTAGTACACATGCTTCTTGAACTAGGGGTTGATGTGCTTTCTGAAGACATTGCTGGACATTCTGCTAGGGATTATGCTCTTCAAAAACGTAATATGTAAGTGTTTACACTAACATTGTAATCAACATGAAGTTGAGGTGTAAGTACTTCATGTTTTCAGATGACTTAGCTCTCACAGTTTTTGGAATGGCAGTGAGTCCCTTTACTTCAACAGTCAGAAACTAAACAGAGGGGCAGGTGCTGTGATGTAGAGGGTAAAGCTGCCACCTGAAGTGTTGGCATCCCATATGGGCGCCAGTTTGATTCCTGGCTGCTCCACTTCCGATCCAGTTCTCTGCTATGGCCTGGGAAAGCAGTAGAAGATGGCCCAAGTCCTTGGGCCCCTGCACCCGCGTGAGAATCCCAGAAGAAGCTCCTGGATCCTGGCTTCAAATCGGTGCAGCTCTGGCCATTGCAGCCAACTGGGGAGTGAACTATCAGATGAAGCCCTCTCTTCCTCCTCCTCCCTCTCCCCCTCCCCCTCCCCCTCTTCCTCCTCCTCCCTCTCCCCCTCCCACCTCCTCCTCCTAGTGCTTCTCCTGTCTCTGTGTAACTCTGACTTTCAAGTAAAATAAATCTTTAAAACAAAAACAAACCAAAGAGAAAGGTTGGCTAGTTAGAAATACAGATGGGTACAAATTCTTTATCTCAGAGATTTGAAGGTCTTTATCCCTGCAACTGCCCACATTATCCATATCATTTCATAATACAACCCCTGCCATGACCCTCCAAACAGTGTCACACCTTCCTAGTTCTACTTAGTTGGTTAGGCCTTCAGTGTCCAGATTAGCAGGAAATTTCATATTTTGTCCTGGGAGCTGCCTCTTAAATTCTTTTTCTTGAGTTTTACAAAAAGCCAGGAAGTTCCATAAGCCTGACAAGGCAATCTTCCTTCATCAGAGAAATAAGGTTCTCAAGGCAATCTTCCTTCATCAGAGAGATGGGGTTCTAATAATTCTTATTTTTTATTGCTTCCTTTGTTACCAGGATTCTTTTACTGATCCAGATCCCCAGTCTTCGTGGTGATGTGCACTTATATCCTGAGATTAAAATGTCTATTTGTTGACTGACATATGCCTATATACTCAGTCACTGTCCACAAAGTATTAACACCCCACTCTGGCTTCCTAGGTTTTGGCATGTATGTAGCCAAAAATAGGCTATTTATGAGAACCTCAGGTGGCATCTACTTCTTAGCCTTAAACCTTCATGATGTGTTCTTTATAAGGTTCTTGACTTTGCTAGTAGTTTCTACTTGGTACCATTCTGTTGTCAGACAAATTCAGATAATGTAGGAAAAGATGAGAGTTTATTTAATGTTTTGCACCAGATATGTACCCTAAGGCTTCTTTATAGTCTGGGCACATATGTTCTTGGTTTGTGGAATGTCCCGTATGTTTCTGTGCTCCAGAGTATGTGTTGGACCTAAGGTGATTTGTTTGCTGTAATAGTGAAGATGGAAATCTAAATTATGTGCATTTTATATCAGATTTTCAAAGTAGTTTTAAATTCTGCCTCACAACAAGCCATTCTTGAGAATTCTCTGAATCTAAAGTATGTTATATGGATTTAAGTGAGCTAAGCCCCATGCATAACTTCTCAGAAACCATGTAATAAAGTGCAGTTTGATCTTCCAAGTTAGGTGGAGTTGAACAGGGACGTTAAGCATCATACTAGCAAATATCAACTGGTGCAGAGTTTGAATCCTTGAAAGGAATAGTAATAGTCTGCCCCAGTACTTGACAGCTCTTAGTTTTGTACCCTTAGTGTGAATGATCACATCAATTATGTTACCTAACTTAGTGAAGTGATATATTTACAAATGCATGTAGCTGCAATATGTTAAGTAGATGAGGTATCTATGGTTACAGCTGTATGGAGTAACTAATAGCCAGAATGAGAAACTAATGACATTTCCTGTAGCCTGAACAGTGAAAAAACACACTACAGGTTTTCTTTGGGATTCCAAAATAGTTTCAGTAGTAAATTTCAAGAACAAAGTATTCCATTGCTTGATTTCATTGAGCATTTATATATTTTATATATTAACGCATTAAATCATTAAATCTCTATAACTACTAGTGAAGACATAGGAAAATCCTTACTCTTTAGAAGAGTTTGAGGTTAAAACAAGTGACTTGCCCATACCTGTTGGCTACAGAGCTGAGTCTTCTGAGTTTATGATTCCTTATTATGTCCTGCTAATTTTAGTTAATTTATTGAGTTATACCACCTTTAATTCAGGACTTCTTCACCTTACTGTTTTTCATCTTAACAATAAGTTTAAGAAAATTATATTGTAGAACATATAATTATGAAGTGCGTTGGCATAATGTAAGTTCTGGTACTAACTTTGAACTATCAGAAATATTCTAAGGATTTGATACATTTGATAGTTGTCCTTATCAATACTGAAACAATTTTATTCATTCTTATACATAGGCAAAATTACCAACTCATTTCGTTGTTTCGAGAAAATGCTGCACTTGAGAAGATTGTAAATAGAAATCCAGGTAAAACTTCTCCAGCTAGTCCCAACATAGGAAAAAAAATATAAACATAAGAAGTAGTTGATCACAGAAGAGCAGTTACAGATAAGTCAATGATTAATTATATGTGTGTTTTTCTTAATCTTTCTTAGGAATCAAGTATTTAGAAATTTTAGAGGTTTATTGTAGGATATTTATAATCTGAAGCACTATTATTTGAAGAAAATCACTAATTGTGGCCCTTTATCTCTTTGTGGCATTTGTGTAATTTAGAAAAAGATACATATCTGTATAGGTGTGTGTGTGTGTGTGTATGTCTGTGTCTGAGAGGCATGGAGACTTACAGAACAAAGCTGCCATCTACCAATTTGTCCTCCAAATGCTCACAATGGCCTCGTTTGGATGGAAGCCATAGACAGGAGTCAGGAACTCCATCTAGGTCTTCCACGTGCTTAGGAGGAGCTTGATTACTTGAGCCTCACTGCCTCTGTGAGTTTGCACAGGCAGCAAACTGAAGTCAGAACATGGAGTTGGTAATCAAACTCAGCTACTCACACATGGTTACATGGCCAAGAACTTGGGACATCTATTGCTGATTTCCTAGACCCGTTAACAGGAAGCTGGATTGGAAGTGGAGCAGCCAAGACTTGGACTGGAAACAATGAGGGAGGCCAGCACTGTAGGCCGTGACTTTATCTGCTGTGACATAGCACTGGGACCCTACAATCTTTTATACTTATTCTATTAGTGATACAATTGTCTCTCAGTTGGATTACAGTCTTTGTATAGAGCATATGTTTTCCATATCATCTTAATTAATTGTATTATTCACTTTACATTGATAAATTCAAAGTAGCAGAAGTAAGGTTCCATAATGGCTATCAATGATGTAGTTAATAATCACTCTGCTATAACTTGTAAGTATGATCAAAAGCATCTTTTCTTTTAATTTTTATTTTCAGTTTATGTGAAATGTAGAGATGCAGAGCTATAGATAGCCAGTAGAGAGTGTTATTTCCTTCTCTGATAATTTCTCCCTAAATTCCGGCAATATCTGGGGCTGGGCCAGACAAAAGCAGGACTCAGATGGGTCACAAAGACCCAATTGCTTAAGCCATAACCTCCTGCCTCTCAGGGTACGCTGAGAGCTCAGTTTGAAAGCAAAGCTGAGACCCAAACCCAGGCACTCCAGTATGATGTGAGCATCTAAGAAGCATCATAACTTCTGTGTCAAACACCTGGCTCCAAAGCTGTAATTTTTAACAATGTACTATATATTATAACATTCTATATTATTCTATCATTGATTTAATTTAAAATGTATTTACTTTTCTTTAATAGATGATGAGCATTCTAAAGAATATAGAAAAAGGTAGGGTTTAATGATTTTTAAAACCATTTGTTAACTAATGGAAAGCAAAGAAATGCATTATGTATTCTCCTCTGGGCTGGATGGATATTGTGTACTTAACATTTGTTGCTTGTCATAATTGTCCAACCAGTTTTCAATGTGTGTGTTAATGTAGTTTATTTCCTACTATTTAGGCAACTATAGTGCTGAGGGGTTGATTGATTGGCCTATGAACCTGTAGTAAAATAATTAACTGACCCATATCAGCCTGCCTTACTCCCAAATGGATTCTCTTACCCTTTAGCATGGATGGATACAGACTTATACAATAGTGGCATCAAGATACAGGTCCAATTCAGATAAATTCTGAATTTACAATGGCTAATATATGGAATCAAACTAGATGCTCATCAACTGATGAATCAATAAAGAAATCCTGCCATATATATATATATATGTGTGTGTGTGTATATATATGTATATGAATATATATATATCTTCCATCCATGGTTCATCCCCAAATAGCTGCAATGGCTGGAGCTGAGCTAATCCAAAGCCAGGAATGAGGAGCTTCTTCCTGGCTCTCACATGAGTGCAGGGACCCAAGGACTTGGGCTATTTTCCGTTGCTTTCCCAGGCCATAAGCAGACAGTTGGAAAGAGTAGCTGCAACATGAGCCAGTGCCCAACGGGATGCTTGCACCACAGGTGGATTTTTAGAGTCACTGGGAAGAGTCCATATCAGATAAGACTGTAATGCTATATCATCTACTTCATGGTCCCCCACACTCAGAGGGGTAGGTAATCTAGTCTCCCTTGAGCACTAGGGGCCTGGAGGTGGATGATCTGCAAAGAACTTGGTCCAGGGCAGATGTCCTCTCATGCCCACCTCTTCTTTCCATTTTCTGATGTCTCTCCCTGGTATGTATTTGGTAAGAGGGGGATAGGATTAGCTGATAAACCCTACAGAGCTACGTGTGTCTTGCTGTGGCAAGATGACTGAGCCTCAATGTAGCTTGTTTTTTAGAAGAGGGAAGTAGTGCCTACAATTGTATGTTTGGGCCGGTGCTGCGGCTCACTAGGCTAATCCTCCGCCTTGCGGCGCTGGCACCCCGGGTTCTAGTCCCGGTTGGGGTGCCGGATTCTGTCCCGGTTGCCCCTCTTCCAGGCCAGCTCTCTGCTGTGGCCAGGGAGTGCAGTGGAGGATGACCCAAGTGCTTGGGCCCTGCACCCCATGGGAGACCAGGAGAAGCACCTGGCTCCTGCCATCGGATCAGCGCGGTGCGCCGGCCGCAGCGTGCCGGCCGCGGCGGCCATTGGAGGATGAACCAATGGCAAAGGAAGACCTTTCTCTCTGTCTCTCTCTCTCACTGTCCACTCTGCCTGTTAAAAAATAAAAAAAAATAATAAAAGAAAATAAAAAAATACAGTTGTATGTTTGAGTCCACTCTTTTCTCAGGGTTCTGTGCTTTGTAGGTTTAATACGTTAATGTTTGAAGTTGTATGTGTTTGTAAGCTTTTTGTTACTTACAGAAAAAATATCTGTTGGCTAACATACAGAGGAATAGGATTTATTTTGGCATAAAGTTTTGAGATTCACAGTCCAAGAACAGGTGGCAACATGATGAGGATGTTGGTTGGTGGAATGAATACAAAGGGAGAATAACACGGTGCACCCAGCAGCAGAGAGAACAGTTGTATAGTTCACTGCTCTCATGAGAACTTCATTCACAATACAAGCCCCCGGTGACCTAAAGACCTCCTTTAGGCCCAACACCTAGACATCATAGTTGCATTGTTTCTACTTTTAATCCATTGACCATTACCATTTATCCATTAAATAAGACTTTGCAATCTAGCCACAAATACATGGGCCTTTTGTTGATATCTGAACTCTTATCCAAACCACATCACTGTGCTTGACACCAGAAGAGTTATTTGGGGTTAGGAGCTCATAGGAGGCAAGATATTTAGATACCATTAACAGAAACAAAAGTACAGGTACCATGACTCTTCTCAGCAGCGTCTCCCTTCTAAGTACATAAGCACCTATAGTCTTACTGGTTTACGTTTACCTGAATGAGGAAACAGCAACACTTATTTGGGAAAATCACTGAACATCTTAATATTTCTGAGAAGGGCATTTCCAGCAACAACCTACACATTTGTTCTGTGATGTATATATCTTTAGCTTTCAAATATTTCAGATGGTTCTAGGGATTCTTGGTATTATTTTAAGGTGCTGGAAACAACAGGCCTTTTAAAGTGATTTCTGTGCTGAAGAATTAAGATTGCATTTTGGCATGACACAGCCTGGTCTATAAACTGAAAGCAGGCAGTGTAAGATAAGTTATATACCTTTCTCGCTTACCATAGGTGACATGTTCATTGCCTTGAGGTAATGAAATGTATGGCAGCCACGGATGAAATTTGCATAAGCATCTTCAGGGTGAACAAGTTGTAAAGTTTCTGCTAGTATATTGATGTTCACAGATTTTTTATGGGATGTATTATCTTCACCAAATATTTCAGTGGGGTGAGAGTAGTGTAGGCAGAAATAGATGATGAAAAGTTTTTCTAAAACAAGAGTCAAATTTTCATTGTACCAAAAAAATACCATTTAGCAGAAGTTTAGTTGATGTTTCCCCTGATTTTTTATAGAAAATATTTAACTATTTTTCTTATATATTTTTGTGCACAAGGCTTTTGGAAATACCTGATGTTAATCATGAACTGCTTATATCATATGAGAAAGGCCTCAATTCATTTGCCAAGGTAAAATGCTCTATTATGGAATTAATTTTCTTGCTCCGAGTTTTTGTTGACTCTATGTCTACTCCCACTTTAACGTACTGCAGTAAGTGCCTTCCGTGGACATATTCTTCTTTTCCTAGGACAGTGCCTATGCTTTGATTTACAGAATAAATGTCTTAGTGAGTGAATGGGTGGTGGGACAACTGAGTGAACATGCTTGCTGAGGTTGTGTTTTTTTTTCCTATAGAAAGACTTAATTCCAGGACATACAACTGCCATCATTCACAGTGCACCAGAAGAGCAACCCAATAACGACAGAATAACTCGTGTTCATGGAGTCCATGAAGATAACAAATGTGGTAAGTGGATCAAAATTTCTTTTGTAAATTTTAAAATTGAACATTTTTTAACATTTGATATATTATATATGTGCACTTATATACATTTTTCTCAAAAACAGTAATATTAATGTAAGAAAAATGTGGGATTCATCACAATGCTAACAGTGAGGAAAGAAGGATGTATTGATGAAATCCATTAAAGACAATATGATTATAGACCAAATAATACGGTATCCATGCACTTTTTGTACTTTCTATAGCTTCCATATATAAAACATGTGAGATTTGGTTTTGTGTGACTGGCTTATTTCTCTAGGATAGTGATTTCCAGTTCCATCCAGTGTATGAAAACCTTCTATTTAAATGTTATTGTATGAAGTTTAATGTGAAGCCATAAATATGCTACCCAATGTATTTTATTGTTTTTTTTTAATATCTTTCTTCATAGGACCAAATTCTTCTTCCTAAAACTTCGTCAACCCTTTGGAATTCTTTCTTGCTGTTACTTTTACATATTGTTGAATTACTGATGGAGATGTGTGTGTGTGTGTGTGTGTGTGTGTATTTATATTTGCTCTAATGAGGCTTTAATGTATGTACATTTACTGGAACATTTTGAGGAAGAAAAGCACAACAAGAAAATTTGCTTTTCTCAGGACTGAATCATAGAGTAAATCTATGGGGATAACCACATGATGGCATGGCATAGAAATAGTAGAACAGATCAATTTAATGACTAGAAAATCCAGAGTTAAATTAAAATATAAATTAGCATATTTTTTAAATTGATAAATGGAACTTTATTTCAGATGGTTCTAGGGATTCTTGGTATTATTTTAGGGTGCTGGAAACAACAGGCCTTTTAAAGTGATTTCTATGCTGAAGAATTAAGATTGCATTTTGGCATGACACAGCTTGGTCTATAAACTGAAAGCAGGCAGTGTAAGATAAGTTATATACCTTTCTACCTTACCGTAAGTGACAGTGTTCATTCCCTTAAGGTAACAAAATGTATGACAGCCACGGATGAGATTTGCATAAGCATCTTCAGGGTGAACAAGTTGTAAAGACCAGTTATTCTCAGTTTCTGCAAGTATATTGATGTTCATGAAAAGTGAATAGTGATAAGAAACAAAATTTTAGTTCTTCCAATATACCACCAAGGGTATAATAAATAACCTGGAAAGAATATTTGTATAAGATATATTTCAACAAAGACACAGCTATTATCCAAACCGTTTAGAGAACTCTTAAAGCTAAATTTAAAAAATACCAAACAGGCTTAAAAATAGGAAAAATAGCGGAACAAACACCTTCCCATGGAAGATAAACAGATGGCAAGTGAACTGAAGAAGTGATTCTGAACATCATGAACTGCTAGGGATTTCAAAACAGTGACAACAGTGATTGCAGATAAGGAAATAGAGCAATAGGGATACTCATTCATTGCTCTTCCATATGCAAAATAGTATAGCCACTCTGGAAGATAATCTATGGCCATACACCCTGAATGCGCCTGATCCCATCTGTGTATGTGTATTTAGAATTCATAATAACGTTTATTATCAGATCTATGACTACCTCTTATAGAAATGGTGTTTACTTTAGGAGCAGAAGATGAAGCTAAAGAATCAACTTCAGACCCTGAGGTACTGTCTCTTGTTATGATATTTTAAATATAAGCACTAAGTGATGTTCAAATCTAGAATGGAGTGCTTGTTTCTTCTGTCTTTTTAAAAACAGGCAGAAGACAGAGCCCTGAAGCTGTGCCCAGCAATTCAGCCGTATAGGCAGGGACCTGCTGTCTGCCCTGTAAAGCAGCCTGGCTCTGGCTGTGGGCAGGGGCAGGTGGCAGGTGGAATCTGGGGACTGCTGGTAGCATCAGGGGTACTTGCTGTCCCCAAGACAGAATAAGGGATAGCCGCAGTGTTGCTGCAACCACTTGGGTCTGGGGATTTGGAAAGAGGCAAAATGGAGTCTTTCTTTTTCTTTCTTTCTTTTTTTTTTTTTTTGACAGGCAGAGTGGACAGTGAGAGAGAGAGACAGAGAGAAAGGTCTTCCTTTGCCATTGGTTCACCCTCCAATGGCCGCCGCGGCCGGCGTGCTGCGGCCGGCGCACCGCGCTGATCCGATGGCAGGAGCCAGGAGCCAGGTGCTTTTCCTGGTCCCCCATGGGGTGCAGGGCCCAAGGACTTGGGCCATCCTCCACTGCACTCCCTGGCCACAGCAGAGGGCTGGCCTGGAACAGGGGCAACCAGGACAGAATCCGGCGCCCCGACCGGGACTAGAACCCGGTGTGCCGGCGCCGCAAGGCAGAGCATTAGCCTAGTGAGCCGCGGCACTGGCAAAATGGAGTCTTTCTTAGGGCAAAGAAGGCCCTCAGACACAGTCAGCTTTCTAGGTAAATGAAAACCGAGGACGGTGGAATTCTGTAGTTAGGGCCACTGCTCTGCCATAATGGTGGGAATCTTAGAGGCTTCTGCTTACTTTCCTCAGCGAGATAGAGTCCCCCTGGCCATAACACCAGCGTAGGAGCTACAGTATACTTTGTTCTTGCCTCTCTCTGTACTGGCTCTCTGAGCCTATTGCCATTTAGAGTTGTCCTTACTTCCTTACCAAAGATTTCCTTCAGTCAGTCTCTTAGACACCGGGTGTTTCCTTTGCTGTGCTGGTTCTTCCCAGCGGTGGAGGTGAGTGCAGGGCCTCTGTATGCAGCTTTTTTTCCCTCTCTTCTCTCTCTCAGACCTCATCATACTAAGCATTAGAAATGAGCAAGCCTCACACCATGAGACAGCCATAATCATGGTGATATTTATATTGTCACTTGTGGAAAACATAATGTGAAATGAATGTCACATTTTAGGAGCTAAAACATGACTCCCTATTTATCTCTTTGTAGAGATTTTTATAACTTTGAAGATATTGCCTAGTTGGAAAAGAGTTGCATATGTACCTTACACATGTATTTGCTTACTGTTGTTTGAACATTACACAAAGGAAAGATTTCCTGACTACGTTGCCATTTGACTCAACCCATAGTAAAAGTTCTGAGAAAAAAAAATGGTTGGAGTACTCAGGTCCTAGCATTGGTGTGGCTGAGCCCTGCCCCTTACAGGCTTTTGGAGAGTGAATTAGCAAATGGCACCTCTGCAGGCCTACTTCTCTGTGCCACTCTATTTCATTTTCTCTTCTTCCTGTTTCCTTCTGTCTCCTTATTTTTTGTGAGAAACTGAGATAATTTTTAAAATACAAAAGGAATAGTCTGGCAGCTCAACCTGCTTAATCAGAGTACTGACTCTCAGGACTTTGTTTTGTGACATTTAAAGCAATCAAGGCTTTTGAAAAACAGTCCTCCTGTAGCCTCTTATATTTTTTCACAGAACTATATTTTTAACAGATTTGAAAAATGCTTATTACCATAAACTCCAGAAGCACATATTCTCACTATAGTAAGAAATGTATGTAATATTTCAATTTATAAATTAAAATTTTATTTTAAATTCTTGAAACAAATGTAGAAATATGAAATTTTGTATGCTGCAAACGTATGTAGAAATATGTAATTGAAAAATTAAATCTCATAGGTTCTGCCTTTTTATTTTCGTTTTCCAAATTTCAGAATTCAGTTTATGTTTACATTATTTGCTTATATTATTTTAATGTTTTACAAATATTTATTTATATGTATTTTCTTATTATATGCTTTTTCTGAGTGATTTTGTCTATTCCCATTTCTTTTGAAAAATTTTTAGTGACTAAATATGACACATTTATGGGTCACAGTATTGTATTTCAGTGCATTATATATATATATGACTATATATTTGTCTACTCCCATTTCTTTTCAAAATTCTTGAGTGACTAAATATGACACATTTAAGGGCCACAGTGTGGTATTTCAATACATGTATATTATGTGTACTGAGCAAAACAGGATGACTAAGATTTTTCATTCCTTCGTGTTACTTTATGATTGCAGGTTTGAGGATTCTTCTGTTTGCTCATGCAGTGTGTGTTAGGTTATTGTAAAACATAATTCCCTCACAACTTTGTTCTTGCCTCTCTCTGTACTGGCTCTCTGAGCCTATTGCCATTTAGAGTTGTCCTTACTTCCTTACCAAAGATTTCCTTCAGTCAGTCTCTTAGACACGGGCGTTTCCTTTGCTGTGCTGGTTCTTCCCAGCGATGGAGGTGAGTGCAGTAGGAAGTCATTCCTTCAATGTAACTCTGGTTTCTTACCCCTATTTCAAATTTTCTCTATCCCCCATAACCTCCCACCCTCTACTTTTTGTTTTGTGTTCAATGTTAGTTTTTTTTTTCCTTTGACACAATGTGGTTTCTAAGTTCTCTGTGTGCATCAAATCTCGTATTGCCTAACTGAAGACATTTTCGTACATTGTGTATTTCCTGCCAGAGTGATCCCTTAAACATATTTGTAATCATGTAGTTCAACTGCTTATTGAGTAGATTTCCATTCCAGTAGGGGAGAATTCACATTCCAGCATGACCATTGGTTTGGTCCTTAGGTCTTAAATCTGCCGTACATCACTAAACCCCATTCTACGAAGGACGTTCTCATTGTAGCTCCATATCTGGGGCTGCTAATTTGCCTTGTTTATTGCTATACAATATTTTGCCTCATCTGTGCTGTATACAATGCCTTCATGTCTTACTTTTGATTTCATTTGATCTGCGTTTCAAAATGTAGCCCCAAATAAACAATATTTGCTGACCTTCCAAGATTAACTCGAGGATACACTTCTCTGCCTATTCTTCTACTATATATACTTCAACGATGCAAACAGTGATTTATACTTTTCTGTTCTATTTTCCCATGTCTACCTCTAACTGAACATGGGGTAGAATCTGCTGTTTGTTTATATGCTTAGATTTTTCAAGGACTGGGCCTATGACTTGATACACATAGTAAATCCTGTCTCACTGAATGAGTAGCTGAGGGGTTGAGAAATTGGATATATGTGTTGAATTTGTATTTTATTGTTCTGTAGGAAGGAACGTCAACTATAGCGGGTAAGAAGAGTAAAAAATGTTTTTTCATCACTCAAGTTGCTCCACAACAGCCAATTAATAAACATGGGATGGACTCTGATCACACATTGGACAAAGATAACAAATGTAGTGAGTGCATATCTATCAAAACTTACTATTAAAATACAATGAAGAGAAATGAGTAGATCTGATTTGGATATCCATGTATGTTGAGGGTTTTCTTTGGCTTTTTTTAATATAACCAACTTCTTCCTGAAACAGCTTCAACCCTCTGAAATTCATCCTTACTGTTCCTTTTATTTCATTGAAATATTCATTTCATTGCAATATTCATGAATGGAGAGAGACACGCCTTTATGTAAATTGTTTCCATGTGAATAAATGTTCTCACTAGTTGATCTGTTACTGCATTTGTAGGTAAGGAGTCTACCACTCAAAGAGATCCTGAAGACAACAACTCACCAAGGAATTCGAAGGTAGTGTGTCTTCTTGTGATTTGCAAATACCTGATTTCAGTGATGTTAAAACAAAACTGGTGTTTGCTTGAAGGTATAAAGTTGCTTGAGAGACAGCTACTTACATAAGACAGGCAGATAAACATTTTCGCTATCTTGAGAAGGGGTGGTGTGATATCTCTTTGAGGCATTGATATGCATTTCCCTGGTGGTTGGTGATGTTGAACATAATGTCATATAGATTGCCATTTCTATCTCTTATTTCGAGACAGGTCTGTTGAGGTGCTGTGTCCATTTCTGAGCTAGATTTGGTGTTTGTTCATATATTCTTGACGATATTTCTTATCTGGGAGAGAGTGGGATACCTAGTACCTATGTAATACAAGCTTCCCCTTACTTACCTGAAGCTATGTAAAGGAGAGGTTTTGAGGCTGTCTTGACATTTGCTTCAGCCAACTCTCTTGCCTTTAGAACCTAGGAAAGAAGAATTAGGAGCTAAACTCTTGGCCCAGTGGTGAAGAAGTCAGATGAGCTATCTACCTCACACCTCGGATGGCTTTCTGTCCTTATTTTGTACCCAATTCTAACTCTCGGCCAGAAATCAAGCAGTATTTCCTGACCTTGCAAGACTGAATTGAGGATTCTCTTTTCTGCCTTTTCTTCAACTATATTGACTTCAGTGGCAGAAATAGTGGTTTATACTTTCCTGTTGTATTTTCCCATGTCTACCTCTAGCTAAACATGGGGTAGAATCTGCTCTTTGTTTATATGCTTAGATTTTTCAAGGACTGGGCCTATGACTTGATACACATAGTAAATCCTGTCTCACTGAATGAGTAGCTGAGGGGTTGAGAAATTGGATATATGTGTTGAATTTGTATTTTATTGTTCTGTAGGCAGGAACGTCAGCTGTAGCGGGTAAGAAGAGTAAAAAACGTTTTTTCATCGCTCAAGTTGCTCCACAACAGCCAATTAATAAATATGAGATGGACTCTGATCATGCATTGGACAAAGATAACAAACGTAGTGAGTGCATATCTATCAAAACTTACTATTAAAATACAATGAAGAGAAATGAGTAGCTCTGAATTGGGTATCCATGTATGTTGAGGGTTTTCTTTGGCTTTTTTTTAATATAACCAACTTCTTCCTGAAACAGCTTCAACCCTCTGAAATTCATCCTTACTATTCCTTTTATTTCATTGAAATATTCATTTCATTGCAATATTCATGAGTGGAGAGAGACACGCCTTTATGTAAATTGTTTCCATGTGAATAAATGTTCTCACTAGTTGATCTGTTACTGCATTTGTAGGTAAGGAGTCTACCTCCCAAAGAGATCCTGAAGACAACAACTCACCATGGAATTCGAAGGTAGTGTGTCTTCTTGTGAGTTGGAAATATCTGATTTCAGTGATGTTAAAACAAAATTGGTGTTTGCTTGAAGGTATAAAGTTACTTGAGAGACAGCTACTTACATAAGACAGGCAGATAAACATTTTCGCTATCTTGAGAAGGGGTGGTGTGATATCTCTTTGAGGCATTGATATGCATTTCCCTGGTGGTTGGTGATGTTGTACATACTGTCATATTGATTGCCATTTCTATCTCTTATTTCGAGACAGGTCTGTTGAGGTGCTGTGTCCATTTCTGAGCTAGATTTGGTGTTTGTTCATATATTCTTGACGATATTTCTTATCTGGGAGAGAGTGGGATACCTAGTACCTATGTAATACAAGCTTCCCCTTACTTATCTGAAGCTACGTAAAGGAGAGGTTTTGAGGCTGTCTTGACATTCGCTTCAGCCAACTCTCTTGCCTTTAGAACCTAGGAAAGAAGAATTAGGAGCTAAACTCTTGGCCCAGTGGTGAAGAAGTCAGATGAGCTATCTACCTCACACCTCGGATGGCTTTCTGTCCTTATTTTGTACCCAATTCTAACTCTCGGCCAGAAATCAAGCAGTATTTCCTGACCTTGCAAGACTGAATTGAGGCCGGTGCCGCAGCTCACTAGGCTAATCCTCCGCCTAGCGGCGCCGGCACACCGGGTTCTAGTCCCGGTTGGAGCGCCGGATTCTGTCCCGGTTGCCCCTCTTCCAGGCCAGCCCTCTGCTGTGGCCAGGGAGTACAGTGGAGGATGGCCCAGGTGCTTGGGCCCTGCACCCCATGGAAGACCAGGAAAAGCACCTGGCTCCTGGCTCCTGCCATCGGATCAGCGCAGTGCGCCGGCCGCGGCGGCCATTGGAGGGTGAACCAACGGCAAAGGAAGACCTTTCTCTCTGTCTCTCTCTCTCACTGTCCACTCTGCCTGTCAAAAAAAAAAAAAAAAGACTGAATTGAGGATTCTCTTTTCTGCCTTTTCTTCAACTATATTGACTTCAGTGGCAGAAATAGTGGTTTATACTTTCCTGTTGTATTTTCCCATGTCTACCTCTAACTGAACATGGGGTAGAATCTGCTCTTTGTTTATATGCTTAGATTTTTCAAGGACTGTTCCTGTGACATGACACACATAGTAAATCCTGTCTCACTGAATGAGTAGCTGAGGGGTTGAGAAATTGGATATATGTGTTGAATTTGTATTTTATTGTTCTGTAGGCAGGAACGTCAGCTGTAGTGGGTAAGAAGAGTAAAAAACGTTTTTTCATCGCTCAAGTTGCTCCACAACAGCCAATTATGAACTCTGATCACGGATTGGACAAAGATAACAAACGTAGTGAGTGCATATCTATCAAAACTTACTATTAAAATACAATGAAGAGAAATGAGTAGCTCTGAATTGGATATTCATTTATTTTGAGGGTATTCTTTGGCTTTTTTTAATATAACCAACTTCTTCCTGAAACAGCTTCAACCCTCTGAAATTCATCCTTACTATTCCTTTTATTTCATTGAAATATTCATTTCATTGCAATATTCATGAATGGAGAGAGACACGCCTTTATGTAAATTGTTTCCATGTGAATAAATGTTCTCACTAGTTGATCTGTTACTGCATTTGTAGGTAAGGAGTCTACCTCCCAAAGAGATCCTGAAGACAACAACTCACCATGGAATTCGAAGGTAGTGTGTCTTCTTGTGATTTGCAAATATCTGATTTCAGTGATGTTAAAACAAAATTGGTGTTTGCTTGAAGGTATAAAGTTACTTGAGAGACAGCTACTTACATAAGACAGGCAGATAAACATTTTCGCTATCTTGAGAAGGGGTGGTGTGATATCTCTTTGAGGCACTGATATGCATTTCCCTGGTGGTTGGTGATGTTGAACATACTGTCATATTGATTGCCATTTCTATCTCTTATTTCGAGACAGGTCTGTTGAGGTGCTGTGTCCATTTCTGAGCTAGATTTGGTGTTTGTTCATATATTCTTGACGATATTTCTTATCTGGGAGAGAGTGGGATACCTAGTACCTATGTAACACAAGCTTCCCCTTACTTATCTGAAGCTACGTAAAGGAGAGGTTTTGAGGCTGTCTTGACATTCACTTCAGCCAACTCTCTTGCCTTTAGAACCTAGGAAAGAAGAATTAGGAGCTAAACTCTTGGCCCAGTGGTGAAGAAGTCAGATGAGCTATCTACCTCACACCTCGGATGGCTTTCTGTCCTTATTTTGTACCCAATTCTAACTCTCGGCTAGAAATCAAGCAGTATTTCCTGACCTTGCAAAACTGAATTGAGGATTCTCTTTTCTGCCTTTTCTTCAACTGTATTGACTTCAGTGGCAGAAATAGTGGTTTATACTTTCCTGTTGTATTTTCCCATGTCTACCTCTAGCTAAACATGGGGTAGAATCTGCTCTTTGTTTATATGCTTAGATTTTTCAAGGACTGGGCCTATGACTTGATACCCATAGTAAATCCTGTCTCACTGAATGAGTAGCTGAGGGGTTGAGAAATTGGATATATGTGTTGAATTTGTATTTTATTGTTCTGTAGGCAGGAACGTCAGCTGTAGCGGGTAAGAAGAGTAAAAAACGTTTTTTCATCGCTCAAGTTGCTCCACAACAGCCAATTATGAACTCTGATCACGGATTGGACAAAGATAACAAACGTGGTGAGTGCATATCTATCAAAACTTACTATTAAAATACAATGAAGAGAAATGAGTAGCTCTGAATTGGATATTCATTTATTTTGAGGGTATTCTTTGGCTTTTTTTAATATAACCAACTTCTTCCTGAAACAGCTTCAACCCTCTGAAATTCATCCTTACTATTCCTTTTATTTCATTGAAATATTCATTTCATTGCAATATTCATGAGGGAGAGAGACACGCCTTTATGTAAATTGTTTCCATGTGAATAAATGTTCTCACTAGTTAATCTGTTACTGCATTTGTAGGTAAGGAGTCTACCTCCCAAAGAGATCCTGAAGACAACAACTCACCAAGGAATTCGAAGGTAGTGTGTCTTCTTGTGATTTGCAAATATCTGATTTCAGTGATGTTAAAACAAAATTGGTGTTTGCTTGAAGGTATAAAGTTACTTGAGAGACAGCTACTTACATAAGACAGGCAGATAAACATTTTCGCTATCTTGAGAAGGGGTGGTGTGATATCTCTTTGAGGCACTGATATGCATTTCCCTGGTGGTTGGTGATGTTGAACATACTGTCATATTGATTGCCATTTCTATCTCTTATTTCGAGACAGGTCTGTTGAGGTGCTGTGTCCATTTCTGAGCTAGATTTGGTGTTTGTTCATGTATTCTTGACGATATTTCTTATCTGGGAGAGAGTGGGATACCTAGTACCTATGTAATACAAGCTTCCCCTTACTTACCTGAAGCTATGTAAAGGAGAGGTTTTGAGGCTGTCTTGACATTTGCTTCAGCCAACTCTCTTGCCTTTAGAACCTAGGAAAAAAGAATTAGGAGCTAAACTCTTGGCCCAGTGGTGAAGAAGTCAGATGAGCTATCTACCTCACACCTCGGATAGCTTTCTGTCCTTATTTTGTACCCAATTCTAACTCTCGGCCAGAAATCAAGCAGTATTTCCTGACCTTGCAAGACTGAATTGAGGATTCTTTTTTCTGCCTTTTCTTCAATTGTATTGACTTCAGTGGCAGAAATAGTGGTTTATACTTTCTTGTTGTATTTTCCCATGTCTACCTCTAGCTAAACATGGGGTAGAATCTGCTCTTTGTTTATATGCTCAACTGAAAGAACGTGGGGGTAGAATCTGCTCTTTGTGTATATGCTTAACTGAGTATGGGGTAGAATCTGCTCTTTGTTTATATGCTCAACCTTTGCAAGGACTGTTCCTGTGACATGACACACATAGTAAATCCTGTCTCCCTGAATGAGTGGCTGAGGGGTTGAGAACTTGGGTGTATTTGTTGAATTTGTATTTTATCTTCCTGTAGGAAGGAGTGTCAACCTTAGCGAGTAAGAAGGGCTTAAAAGATATCGCCATCACTCAAGTTGCTCCACAACAGCCAATTAATGAATATGCGTTCAACTATGATCGTGGATTGGACAATGGTAACATGGGTAGTGAGTGCCTATCCTTCGAAACTTAATATTAAAATACAATGAAGAGAAATGAGTAGCTCTAAATTGGATATCCATTTATTTTGAGGGTTTTCTTTGGCTTTTTTTAATATAACCAACTTCTTCCTGAAACAGCTTCAACCCTCTGAAATTCATCCTTACTATTCCTTTTATTTCATTGAAATATTCATTTCATTGCAATATTCATGAGTGGAGAGAGACACGCCTTTATGTAAATTGTTTCCATGTGAATAAATGTTCTCACTAGTTGATCTGTTACTGCATTTGTAGGTAAGGAGTCTACCTCCCAAAGAGATCCTGAAGACAACAACTCACCAAGGAATTCAAAGGTAGTGTGTCTTCTTGTGAGTTGGAAATATCTGATTTCAGTGATGTTAAAACAAAATTGGTGTTTGCTTGAAAGTATAAAGTTACTTGAGAGACAGCTACTTACATAAGACAGGCAGATAAACATTTTCGCTATCTTGAGAAGGGGTGGTGTGATATCTCTTTGAGGCATTGATATGCATTTCCCTGGTGGTTGGTGATGTTGAACATACTGTCACATTGATTGCCATTTCTATCTCTTATTTCGAGACAGGTCTGTTGAGGTGCTGTGTCCATTTCTGAACTAGATTTGTTGTTTGTTCATATATTCTTGATGATATTTCTTATCTGGGAGAGAGTGGGATACCTAGTACCTATGTAATACAAGCTTCCCCTTACTTATCTGAAGCTACGTAAAGGAGAGGTTTTGAGGCTGTCTTGACATTTGCTTCAGCCAACTCTCTTGCCTTTACAACCTAGGAAAAAAGAATTAGGAGCTAAACTCTTGGCCCAGTGGTGAAGAAGTCAGATGAGCTATCTACCTCACACATAGGATGGCTTCTGTCCTTTTCCTGTGCCTGATTCTAACTTTCAGCCAGGAGGCACCCTGTCAGGCTTCCATGGATTAATAATTCATTCTTTGCTACCCATTGGGAGAAATTGAGTCCCCAGCTCCTGATTTTACCAAATGCTAGACTGGACTTTGCAGAAATATGAATAATGAAACCCTCTCTAGGATTCTGTCTGATCTCTCACTTTCGCTCTCCCTCTGATTCTGTCGTCTATGTTTATACTTCTGTTGATGTCTGTATCTATATCTGTGTCTATATGTCTATGTCTATGACTATTTCTATGGCTAGGTCTAGGTCTATGTCTGTGGATCTATAACCCCTCTCCCCTTTTCTTATTATGTACTTTTAGTTTTGAAAGCTCAAATAGTAATTAACTAAAAAAACAAGGAAACCAGATTGAACTTAATGCTGAATGGTTTTGGATATCTATCTGAAATCATCGTGGTACAGAAAAGGATTCTTCATTACTCTGGCATCTCCTTGGCACCTCTGACCTTGAAAATGTTTAGATGTATGTTTTACCATCTCCTATTTCAGTATCTCCAATAGATTGCATTGACATAAGTCTTTTCTGAAATTTACGACTGCATGTTACAGCAACATGACAGAACTACATAGAAAAAGAGTTACAGTTTAGATCCCTGATAAAATCATTGATAATTGTCATTTTCCATGAGAAACTCATGATAGTTTGCCCCTTTTTTTCACTTCCAAAATATCAGGATTTAGTCTATGATTACAAAAATTTGCTTATACAATTTTAGCTTATTGTATTCATTTATCTTTTAGACCAGCCATCATTTCCTAGAGTGTTTTTTTTTTTTTCTCCTGTACCGCAAGTCTTCTTCTAGATATGACTTCTAAGACTCCGGAGGCTCTCAAATCTGAGAAATGCTTCAGAGAATGCATTGCATGCATCTGTACATCCTGCCAGATTGGCCTTTCTAAATTATGTTCATGACTAGAGTATTGAGCCATGATTCTATGGAGTCTTGTACAGAAAAGTGTTCAGATTGTAGCATACCACATGCCAGTTGCAGCTTGACCCTGATTCTCTACAGTAACTCTATCCCAGTCCCAAGCAATGTGTTGTAATGTTACCTTCTTACTTTCTTACCCTCATTTGTCGTGTTGTTTTCTGTCTCATCATTCTGTTCCTGCAGCCTCTCTCAGAAGACCCTACACACAATCCCCCTGTACTTTGTGTACTTTAAATATACGGCTGTGGCCTTGTCCTGTTTTGTAAACTGTCACGGCTGAACTGAAGCTTCTGTAATTCCAGCTTCTTCTGTAACCTCTTCATTTATCATGTCAGTAGTAGAATCAGTGAATCTTAATTTCCTTTTCATTGTTTTCCTCTATATGTATATATACCCCAATGGAAGCCTAGAGTAGAATGCGCCTCTGTGTACATGCCTGTCTTCGTTAGGTGGTGCCTATGTTTTGATAGACACAGTAAATGTTTGTCTTAGTGAGTAGTTGAGTAATTGAATGTGTATGTGTGCTAAATTTGTGGTTCCTTGTTTTCTATAGGAGGAATCCTCTGCAGAACCTCTAAAGAGGGAAGAAGGTATTGCCCCACTTAACCAATTTCTAGGCATGCAAGTTAGTAGAGACTGATCCCCTGAGGTAGTAGAAGCGGTCCTTGAGTGTATGTATGTTCTTCTTTTTCAACGTTACTGCTAAATGAAACATCAACGTTGTGTTAAATGAAATCCTACATCCATTTTATTTTACCTTTGTTTTGGGAGTTTTGTTTTGTTTTGCTTTAATATTTCTGACATTTTCCCTAAAACTGCTCAGTCCTCTAAAGCACCTTCTCAGTATTACCTTTGGCTTCTCCAGTTACTTATGAGTGGAGAGAGAGATGAATTGCGTGTGTCTGTACATTTCATAAATATTCTTCTTAGTCGATCGCTTACTACATTTTGTAGTTGCAGTGCCTATCTCCGGAATAAGTGATGAAGCTGTAGAATCACCGTGGGATTCTGAGGTACTTGTCCATGCAAGGTTTCAATGACATTAAGACATAAAAGTGGTGTGTGTTTCTTCAGCCTTTTGAATGTTTTTATACATTTTTTTTAGCTTTAAGATTCAACAGGTTCTTTTACATTTTGCCACAGTCACATCTTATGTATATATTACAGGTATACATGTATGCACTCTTTTTTTGAAAATGGATAATAATGTTACCTAATGAGGTATTCATTGATCATTTTGTGAAGCAGAGGAATATATTGTTGTGTAATACAATAACTCAGTGTCACAATACTTCTAACTATATATATCAGATCATATGATAGCCACACAACTTTGTGCTCTCTATAAATTTACTTTTACAAATAAATGAAAACGTAGTATTTGTGTTTCTGGGTGGCTTACTTCACTTAGAATAATGATCTCCAGTTCCATGTTTTGCTCCAAATATCAGTAATTCATAGTTTATGGCTGAGTGATAGTTCAGCATGTAACATTGTGCAGTCATTAGTTGATGGAGCTCAAAGGCTGACTTCATCCCTTTACTACTGTGACTTGTGCTACTCTTAACATGAGAATGCAGGTACCAGTCTCATATGCTGTTTTGCTTTCTTTGGATGCATTCCCGAGTGTTGGAGAACTGGGTCACATGGTAGATCCATTTTTCGTTTTCTACAGAATCTCTGTGTTGTTTTCCGTAACGGCTATACCGATTTGTGTTCCTACCACTACTGAATTTGGCTACACCACTTCAGCAGCTTTTGTTATTCTTTGATTTTGGCTAACAGCTGTTCTTACTGGAGAGAAGTGATACCTCATTATGTTGTTTATTTGCTTTTCCCTGAGCATGTTTTCATGTGTCTGTTGACCATTTGTATTTCGTCCTTTGAATAATACCTGTTCTTTCCTGTACCTGTTTCTTCCTGAGATCGTTTGCTTTGTTGTTGTTAAGTTTCCTGAGCTCTTTATACCCTCTGAAAATGAGTTAATAGAATAGAAGATAAATTAGATGCACAGCTTCCTTTGATAGGCAGACTCTTCTTAGCTTGATTCAGTCCTGTCTGCCTGTTTGTGTTTTTAGCACCAGTGCTTTGAGAGTCTTATCCAAAAAGTATTTGCCTAGGCCAATGCCTCACAGCATTTCCTTAGGTTTTCCTGTAGTACCTTGATACCCTCAGGTATTAAGTTTAGTTCCTTGATCCATTTTGAATTGAGTTTTTGTATATGCTGAAAGCTGTGGGTCTTGTTTCAAGTCAGCCTTTACTGTAGCTTATTTTTTTTTTACCTCAGTGGTAGAAGTGATGAATTATATGCTCCTATTCTTTGTTTTCCTATGTATCTGCTCCCACTTAGCATAGGGTAGAAAATACCTCTGTTTATATATTTATCTTTCTGGAGGAAATGTGCCTAGGAATTGACAAGCAGATTAAATTGTATCTTAGTGATGGAGCCACTGATTGTTTGCTGAGTTTCTGGATTGCTTGTTTTGCTTTAGTATTTATTAATTAGTTAATTAATTAATTTTGGGCTTAGGAAGAAACATCAAGTGGAAAGGGTGAAGGTCGTGCTGCCACTGGAGGTGTCCCAGAAGGAGATATTCTGGATTATTTCCTGTCATGTAGTTGGGCAAGGATAGCCAAAGAGGTCAGTATATTTTAATGAATCACGGTATCATTGCTGCTGTTGAAACTGGGAAGTGTAGGTCCCATTATGACATTCATTTCCTTTTGCATTTTCTTTAGCTTTATGTATATGCTAAGTATCTCCCTATTACAATAGCTTCTACATTCTGCACTTTATTGCCACTACTGTCATTTTATTGCAATATTCCTGAATGGTGGTAGATTGTGGATTTACCTATAAACTTCATAGAAATACATGTTCTCATTCAAGGGGCTGTGATTAGGTTTTGTAAATCCAGTGGCTACCTCCAGATCAGAAGATGAATGTCTGGAATCCACTTCCAAATCTGCGCTATTGCCTTTTACTTTCTTGTGACTTTGAAATGTGAGCATTAATTGATGCTGAGATGTGTAAAGGTGTAGTTGCTCCTTTTTTGCCTTTTAAAAATTATTTCAAAGGCAGAGAGAAAGATAAGAAAGATGCGTGTGCAGACACACACAGACAGTATACCGGCCAGATGCCTGCCAGGCCTATTCCAGGTGAAAGGAGTCAGAAACTAAACCCAGGCCTCCCATGGGAGCCAGGGACACAACAGCTTAAGTCACTACCTATTTCTTCCTTGCATATGCCTCAGTAAGATGCGAGGGAGAGAAGCAGGAATCAATAAAGGAACCCTGAAATACTGTATGCTGTTGTCCCACTTAGCATCCGAGCCACTGTGGCAAGTGACTACAAAGAGGAAGGTTTGAGTTTCCTTTCTCACGCCTGCCCTGTATGATTTATTTCCATCATAAAGTTAGTAGTGCATTGTAAACAGTGCACTGCCACGTTAGAGAAGATCTACACATGTGTGTGACTCCGTTGGTGTAGTTAAACGTAGACAATAATAAAGTAGGCCTGAGAGAGATAAGGAATCAGTTTTGGTTTGGAAACTAGCTATATCTTGAAAATTAAAAGTTTATTTTAGCTCCACCAATGTGAATAACATTATTTTGTGATATCTAATGCCACCTGTTCATCTGAATGAGATTTTGAGAGAAATATTTGGACTGCCATTTCTATGTGCTTAGAATTCCAAATAAAAGCATAATGAATCAAAATGCCATTATTAATCAGAAGTAATGGCATTTCAGCATGAGGTAAAACATGAGTAATCATTCATTTTTCTTTTGGGAAAATAAAGCCTGTTTAAATGGTGTCTTTAATAAACACAGGCTATCTTGGAAAATTTAATGAATTCAACATGTTTATGATAGATATGTTAGTACTAGCATAACTATAAATATTCTTCTACATTGACCAAATGGTGAATGAGAAAGATGGAGCCCATTGCTGCCGAGCTCTGATTCCAGCATGCCATAGGCATTCATGGTTTGGTCTTGGATACATACTGCACCTGTCTCTCTCAGTTTCAATAATATGTTGGCCATTTTACTTCCTTACTTTATTAACCCTCATTTGCCATGTTTTGCCTCCTCCTTTTGTTCACACTGCTCTGTTTAGAAGGCCCATCATGCTTTGCCCCTGCATTTTCTCTGCCGTACTAAATGTGTTCCTAACCCTACAGACTTTGCTGAGTTTTCAAAGTCATGCTGAAGATTCTGTCATCCTACCCTCATTGTAATTTACTGACTGCGATAGTTGAAAATGAGGAATTCTGGTTTTCTGTTCTTTGTTCGACAGAGGTCAATTTGCCCCTAGTCTACAGGATAGACTCTGTCTTCTTTCCTTATATTTAGCTCATTGTTTGAGCGCGCCTATTGCTTCCCAAGCACAGCAAACGTCTTCCTGTTTGGCTGAGCACGTGAATGAATGTTTGCTGAATTTGTGGCATTATTTCTTTCTGTAGAGAAAAGCGTCAATGGCATCAAGTGGAGATACTGAAAAGGATGTGGCTGTCAGTCTAAGTGCCCAAGAGCATGCAAAGGACACATTATCTGGTATTGCTGGAGTGCCAGAAGACAAAACTATTGGTCAGTATCTATCAGTGAAACACTGTTTAAGTACTAATGTCTCAACTGAAATGATTTCCATTATTTTGATGATTTTTCTTTCGCTATTTGTTTATATGTCCAACTCAACCTGGTTTAAAGTGCTGATTGAACAAGCAGAAATTCTTTTTTTTTAATTTATGTTTTTATCAGAAAGAGATAGAGAGAGGGAGAGGTGGAGTCAGAGGCATAGAGGCAGAGTGTGTGTGTGTGAGAGAGAGAGAAAGAGGAGAGTGTGTGCAAGAGAGACAGAGAGAGAGAGAGAGGTCTTGCATCTGCTGGAGAGAGAGAGAGAGGTCTTGCATCTGCTGGTTCACTCCCCAAATGGCCACAATGGGCAGGACTGGGTCAGGCCAAAGCCAGGATCCAGAAGCGTCATCTGGGTCTCCCATGTGTGTGCAAGGGGCCAAAGACTCAGGCTATCTTGTATTGCTTACCCAGGTACATTAGCAGAGAGCTGGATCAGAAGTGGGGCCACTGGAACTTGCACCCATAGCCATATGGTATGCCATTGCTGAATTGCTGTGGCTTTACCTGCTATGCCACAGCACTGGCCCTCTAGCTGAAATTCTTTATTGCTGTTACTTTAATTTTAATATATTATTGATGAACTCAGCTGAATGCGTAATTTTTAAAAGCAACAGTTGGGGCTGGCGATGTGGTGTAGTGGGTAAAGCCCCCGCCTGCAGTGCTGGCATCTCATATGGGCACTGGTTCAAGTGCCAGCTGTTCTACTTCCCATCCAGATATCTGCTATGGCCTGGGAAAGTAGAAGATGATGCAAGACCTTGGGCCACTGCACCCACATGCCCACATGCCCACATTGGAGACCCATAAGAAGCTCCTGGCTCCTGTTGCAGATTGGCATAGCTCTTGCTGTTGCAGCCAATAGGCAGTGAACCAGTGGATGGAAGACCTCTCTCTCTCTCTCTCTCTCTCTCTCTCTCTCGGTGTAACTCTTTCAAATAAATTAAAATATATTTAAAAAAAAAAGCAACGGTTGACAAATGTTCTCATGATTACAACTCTGCCTATGTTTTATAGATATGCCTGGCTTCAGACCAGATGATGAGCCTTTAAAATACTCCTTAAAGTCTGAGGTACTGTCCCTTGTTTTCTTGTGACTTTTATATGTGAGTATTATATTAATCGATGGTAAAATATAGAAAAGAGTTCTTGTTTTTTCTGCCGCCACTTTTTTTTTTTTTTTTTTTTTCACCAGAAATCTTGCTTTTATTGGTTTGCGTTTTGGGAAAAACATTTTTAGAACACAAGGTGAAATCCAACAGGTGCAAAGAAATTCTTTCATACAGAAACCTTGAAATCAAGTGGGAAATCAGTAAAAAAACATAACTAAACACCGTGTATGTGAAAACTTTTGCATTTACTTACAGTAACAAGAATTAAAACCAGGAAATGCTTAAAGCCAAGTAATTATTTAAAAACTACATACCAAGCAAGTGGTAATTAGCTAAATGAGTTTGTGTAAGAAAAAAATTGCAAATCTAAATGCTTACATTAGAAAATAAAAATGTCTGAAAATTAATCAGAAACCTCTAACATGGAAAGGAAGAGTAAAACAACATAATAAATCAAAAAGAACTGGAAGAAAGGAAATAAAAAGTGAAACAAAAAGAACTAAAGAAACAGAATCATCACAAAATAATACAAATCTAGTATTGAATAAGAGGTAGAGGAATCAAACACTAATCCACTGGCAATACACAGGTAACTTCATCAAAACACTTTGGAGAGTGCTTTCTAGTATCTATCTATTTCATTTAAAAATATAAAAACTCTTAAACATAGCAATCCCCAGTAATCATAGGCTTAGATATATAGCCTATTAAAATGTATGTGATAATGTCGATTCTAACAATATGTGGAACAGGAAAAAAAAATCACAAAAATATCCATTCCAACAAAAAGAATGAAAAATCAATGTACTAGATCCACATCATGAAACATTACACATTACGAATGAATCCTTCATAAAAAAGAAAAAAAAAGAAAAAACCTCAGGAGTTGGTGTTGTGATGCAGAGGATCAGGTTGTGACCCATATTCCATATTAGAGGGACAGTTTTAGCCCTGGCACCTCCCCTTCTGATCCAACTTCCTGCTCTTGCATTCTGGAAGTCTGCCACCACTTTATCAAGAGAGATAGTAAAGACGTAAGTGAGGCAGACACCGAGAGATCACCTGCCAAATGTTTGTGACGCCGTGAACAGAGCCAGGCCAAATGCAGATGTCAGGAGTTTGAAACTCAACCCAGGTGTCCCTCATGGGTGTCTGGGGCCCAAGAGCTTGAGACATCATTGACTCCCTCCATGATTGCACGTTTTCAGGAAGCTGGGTTCCTGCACAGGGGTCGGTAATGGAACCCTGGAATTTTTCATATTGCATGCTGGTGTCCTGCACAGCATGAGCCATTGGGGGAGGGGACTACTGAGTACTGGGGTGGCTCTTCTTTTTCATCTGTGTGCATACACTCTCTGATTTCTTTGTTTTCATCAAACAATTAGTAATGCATTATGTTGTAACCATTGTCCTGCTACTTTAGTAGTCTTCTACAGTTCTACTTGACATATTTAGTGTGACAATTGTAGCATAATTCAAAACACATAAATAGGACCTGGGTAATATAAAGAAGTAAATTTGCTCTGCAAATTATATTTATCAACAACAACAAAAAAACAGAATTGTTTTTAGAATGTAACACCAGACATCTGATTCCAGTATATCTATAGATGTCTTGTCATGCTGATGAGATTTTTAGATACCAAAATTGATGTGTTATTTCCACAACTTGCAAGTTGAAAACCTAATACCTGTGTTTCAGTGCATTCTTAACATCTTCGGAATAGCAGCTGAGATACGCAGGTAGTAACATTTAGAGCAAGGTATAACATGCGAAGTAGTAAATTTGCGGGAGGACAACCACTTTGGTGGTGTTTTCATAAATAGAGATAATTAGAATTGGATGAATTTGGACTATCCTTTTGGTAAATATGTACATACTAACATAAGTTAAAATGTTTTTTCTTACTGTGACAACAAGAGAGTGAGGTAGCTATGTTCAGAGCTCTTAGGTTTAAGCAGTATAGTGGTATCACTAACTTTATTTAAGTCATAGCACATATTAGTATGTTGCACTGTCACTTTTAGCTACAGTACGTTGGAAAGATGATATAGCCTTTTGGCATGCCATATACCACATTCATAAAATATGCCAGTATTTAATGCCCACGTAGGTGTAATGAGCATCTGTGGTAGCCAATGTAAAAAAAAAAACAAAAACAGTAAACTCTAAAATATGCATAGAAGTTAAAGCAAAGATATCACTGAAGCATTCAGTGACTTGCTTTAGGATATGTGTGTTTTTTAAGCTGAGAGGCTTCTTTTGAGACAGGTCTGTTGAGGTGCTGTGTCCATTTCTGAGTTAGATTTGTTGTTTGTTCATATATTCTGACGATATTTCTTATCTGGGAGAGAGTGGGATACCTAGTACCTATGTAATACAAGCTTCCCCTTACTTATCTGAAGCTACGTAAAGGAGAGGTTTTGAGGCTGTCTTGACATTCGCTTCAGCCAACTCTCTTGTCTTTAGAACCTAGGAAAAAAGAATTAGGAGCTAAACTCTTGGCCCAGTGGTGAAGAAGTCAGATGAGCTATCTACCTCACACCTCGGATGGCTTTCTGTCCTCGTTTTGTACCCAATTCTAACTCTCTGCCAGAAATCAAGCAGTATTTCCTGACCTTGCAAGACTGAATTGAGGATTCTTTTTTCTGCCTTTTCTTCAACTATATTGACTTCAGTGACAGAAATAGTGGTTTATACTTTCCTGTTGTATTTTCCCATGTCTACCTCTAGCTGAACATGGGGTAGAATCTGCTCTTTGTGTATATGCTTAGATTTTTCAAGGACTGGGCCTTTGACTTGATACCCATAGTAAATCCTGTCTCACTGAATGAGTAGCTGAGGGGTTGAGAAATTGGATATATGTGTTGAATTTGTATTTTATTGTTCTGTAGGCAGGAACGTCAGCTGTAGCGGGTAAGAAGAGTAAAAAACGTTTTTTCATCACTCAAGTTGATCCACACCAGCTAATTATGAACTCTGATCACGGATTGGACAAAGATAACAAACGTAGTGAGTGCATATCTATCAAAACTTACTATTAAAATACAATGAAGAGAAATGAGTAGCTCTGAATTGGATATCCATGTATGTTGAGGGTTTTCTTTGGCTTTTTTTAATATAACCAACTTCTTCCTGAAACAGCTTCAACCCTCTGAAATTCATCCTTACTGTTCCTTTTATTTCATTGAAATATTCATTTCATTGCAATATTCATGAGTGGAGAGAGACATGCCTTTATGTAAATTGTTTCCATGTGAATAAATGTTCTCACTAGTTGATCTGTTACTGCATTTGTAGGTAAGGAGTCTACCTCCCAAAGTGATCCTGAAGACAACAACTCACCAAGGAATTCGAAGGTAGTGTGTCTTCTTGTGATTTGGAAATACCTGATTTCAGTGATGTTAAAACAAAATTGGTGTTTGCTTGAAGGTATAAAGTTACTTGAGAGACAGCTACTTACATAAGACAGGCAGATAAACATTTTCGCTATCTTGAGAAGGGGTGGTGTGATATCTCTTTGAGGCATTGATATGCATTTCCCTGGTGGATGGTGATGTTGAACATACTGTCATATTTATTGCCATTTCTATCTATTATTTTGAGACAGGTCTGTTGAGGTGCTGTGTCCATTTCTGAGTTAGATTTGTTGTTTGTTCATATATTCTGACGATATTTCTTATCTGGGAGAGAGTGGGATACCTAGTACCCATGTAATACAAGCTTCCCCTTACTTATCTGAAGCTACGTAAAGGAGAGGTTTTGAGGCTGTCTTGACATTCGCTTCAGCCAACTCTCTTGCCTTTAGAACCTAGGAAAGAAGAATTAGGAGCTAAACTCTTGGCCCAGTGGTGAAGAAGTCAGATGAGCTATCTACCTCACACCTCGGATGGCTTTCTGTCCTTATTTTGTACCCAATTCTAACTCTCTGCCAGAAATCAAGCAGTATTTCCTGACCTTGCAAGACTGAATTGAGGATTCTCTTTTCTGCCTTTTCTTCAACTATATTGACTTCAGTGACAGAAATAGTGGTTTATACTTTCCTGTTGTATTTTCCCATGTCTACCTCTAGCTGAACATGGGGTAGAATCTGCTCTTTGTGTATATGCTTAGATTTTTCAAGGACTGGGCCTATGACTTGATACCCATAGTAAATCCTGTCTCACTGAATGAGTAGCTGAGGGGTTGAGAAATTGGATATATGTGTTGAATTTGTATTTTATTGTTCTGTAGGAAGGAACGTCAGCTCTAGTGGGTAAGAAGAGTAAAAAATGTTTTTTCATCACTCAAGTTGATCCACAACAGCCAATTAATAAATATGGGCTGGACTCTGATCACGCATTGGACAAAGATAACAAACGTGGTGAGTGCATATCTATCAAAACTTACTATTGAAATACAATGAAGAGAAATGAGTAGCTCTGAATTGGATATCCATGTATGTTGAGGGTTTTCTTTTGGTTTTGTTTATAACCAACTTCTTCCTGAAACAGCTTCAACCCTCTGAAATTCATCCTTACTATTTGTTTTATTTCATTGAAATATTCATTTAATTGCAATATTCATGAGTGGAGAGAGACACGCCTTTATTTAAATTATTTCCATGTGAATAAATGTTCTCACTAGTTGATCTATTACTGCATTTGTAGGTAAGGAGTCTACCTTCCAAAGAGATCCTGAAGACAGCAACTCACCAAGGAATTCGAAGGTAGTGTGTCTTCTTGTGATTTGGAAATACCTGATTTCAGTCTTGTTAAAACAAAATTGGTGTTTGCTTGAAGCCAGGGCAGCTAGTTTTAAAATCATTTAATATTATCATCTGTTTGAAGAAGCTGTGAAGACAAATAGACTTCACAATTACAATGATAACTATGGTATCCATATCTTCTGGAGTCTCTCTATATCTTTTTAGTGTTTTATTAGGCTCCATAGAGCTCATGGAATTCTAAGAGTATAATGATGTGCCTTTGTCCTCCATCCCTCTCCTTCTGTGCCTCCCACCCTGCTTCCTCTCACTTTACCCCTTCTCTGCTTTACTTTGAGTTTATGTCCTTGATCTACATTACATTCCATGGCTCCTGTAAATACTTGGTTCTTCAAGTAAAAAGCAAAAAAATGCCTAGTAAAGTAGGAATATAGACAAGGCCAAAGACAATAATGAAATGGAAAAAGGACTATTTCACTTATCTGCAATAAATTTCAAAGTAATCCCAGATCATTGAATCTATAGTAGCATAATATTCTTAACCACGAGCTTGACAAAGGTATAAAACAAAGCTTATCAAGACGACATTTGCAACAGTATCGAAACACACAAGCATTTCTGCCTTATTTGCCTTTTCATCTTCATTTTCGATTTAAGCTGCCTCTTTTAAGGGAAAACATGAGATACTTGTTTTTCTGCGTCCAGCTTCTTTTCCCCCACATCATGCCCTCCAGTTGCATTCATTTTGCTGCAAATGGCAGAAGTTCATTCTTTCAAATGACTGAATACTATTACATTGGATACCTGTGCTGCACTTTTTCTGTTCATTCATCTTTAGAAGTGCGCTTTGATTCCTCTTTTTGCTTTTATGAACAGTGCAGCTATAATATGGTGGTGCACAGATATCCTCAATACAGTGCTTTCCTGTCTTTAGGTGTATAAGCAGAAGTGGGATTGCTAGATCATATGGCATTTTTTAAACTTTTATTTAGTAAATATAAATTTCCAAAGTACAGTTTATGGATTACAAGGGCTTCCCCCCCCCCAATAACTTCCCTCCCACCTGCAACCCTCCCATCTCCTGCTTTCTCTCCCATTCCATTCACGTCAAGATTGATTTTCAATTATCTTTATATACAGAAGATTGATTTAGTATATATTAAGTAAAGATTTCATCATTTTGATTTAGCTGTGTTTTGATAAACATAAGACATTTTAAATGTAAAATACTGAGTAACTTCATGCTAGCAATATTCATAACCACATAAGTATTAATAATGGTGATGTTCATAGTGGCAACTGGAAATGAGATAGGATTTGCTTTCTGACTTGAGCAGTTGCTTCATACTGATTTCTGTGACTTCACTGAAGTCCTAAGACTTGTTAACATGCTGGCCTTTCCCTGGTAATGGAGTCTTGTGAAAAGTGATATAAGTCATTTGAATCCCGGTGGCCACACCTGAATGATTGATATCTAACTTTTAGGCAGTACAATAAAATAACGTGGCAAGAAATAAGCAAACATGATGCAAACAGTGAAATACATACAGAATGAAGAAAAAAGCATCCAGTGATGTCAGTTACTTATGTTTGCAAGTAGACTTTTTAAAATCTGAAGTCCAGTGTGACTCAGTGGCAGTGTCATGAAAAAACTGAGAAATTTGATTTGGCATGAAATGTTTAGTCTTATTACTGCATCATTACTATATTTCCTATGTTAATATAGTGACGGGGCCCTTCAGGCCTTTCTGGAGATATTTTGAATGTTTTAAAATGAATAATTATTTTTGTTTTGTGCCTAATATAAGCTTGAATTTTAGACAGTGAATATATTAAAAGGGGCTACTTCTGTCATGGTTAGAATGTCATAGCAAGCAGCAATCCACGATAATTTGTTATCCACCCTTCATATAAATCTAGCAGAGAATGTGGGGCTGCAAAATATTCAGGGGATTTTCCATAAGGTTAAAGGTGGAACGTGGGGTAGAATTCTGTATTCAGAGATTTTTTTTCTTTGGAATGTGACTATGCCACTGCCAAGTAAAGGAAGAGTTGGGGCCATCCCTGTGAATGTGCAGGAGGAGGTCATCCTGAATAGAGAAGAACCTAAAGCACAGAAGAGTATGGTTCTTGATTCTCTGGTCTTTTAAACATTTATTTGAGAAACCAAGAGGCAGAGAGAGATGAAAGGCAAACCCACAGAGCTATCACATACAAATTTACTCTCCAAATCTCTGGTATGATTGGGACAAGACCCAACCAAAGCCAGTAGCTAAGTTCTCAAAACTCCATCCAGGTCTCCCTGTCAGGGGCCTAACTGCTTGAGACATCACCTCATGCCTTTCTAAGTCTGTATTAGCTGGAAATTTTTAATGAGATTCATTCTATTATTTGAAAGGCAGAATGACAGATAAAGATGGAGAGATGGAGGGATGAAAGAATTGAGCGACAAAGAGTTCTTCCATCCACTAATTGACTCCCCAAATGGCTACAGCAGCTAGGGCTGGGCCAGGCTGAAGCCAGGAGCCCAAAGCTCTAGCCAAGTCTCAAATTTTGGTGACAGTAGACCAAATACTTGTGCCATTCTTCTGCTGCTTTCCCAGTTGCATGGGCAGGAGGTGGATTAGGAGAATAACAGTTGGGGCTCAAACTGACATTCCAGTATGGAACTATGAGATGCTGCATTGCCAGTGGCAGATTCACGTATTGCACCACACACCAGCCACAGCAGGATTTTTAAGGTTTACTTATTTGTTTCCAAGTCATAGATACAGAGAAAGGGAGATACAGTGAGAAAGACTACTTCCTTTCACTGGCACACTCAACAAGTGGTCACAATGTCAGGGCTAAGCCAGGCCAAAGAAAGGAGCTTCATCTGGTTCTCCTAGGTAGGTGGCAGGGGCCCAAACATAAAGGCCTTCTTCCATTACTTTTCAAAGGCCATTTGCAGGGCACTGGATCAGAAGTCTAACAGCATAATTATGAACTGAGGCCCACCTGGGGTGCCAACATAGCAGTCAGCAGCTTTACCCACTTTGCCACAATTTTGGCCTTCCCAACAGGATTTTTAATACCATATCCAAAACCAGAAATGGAATCCAGGCACTGACATAGTGTATTCAGGTGCTCTATTAGTGTCTGAGACACTATGACAAATAGCTGCGAATGGTGTGACTTGATGTCTCTTTCTCACCTCTGTGTGTTCCTATTAGAATTATTTCCTTACATTTTCATCATGTGATGAGTATTTTCCTGATGCACTAGTGCACTGTGACAATTCTCTACATGACTAATTTAATGCAGCCAGTACAGTACAGTTCAAAACATAAGGCCTAATTAACACAAGTAATTAGGAATTAGTTTCCAAAATTTAGCTAAAATGTATGGTTTTATCACAGTGCAATTTATGCCAAATGTCTGGTTCTATGGTAGCTACAAGGATGACTAATCATCCTAATGTGCTTTTGAAAAGGAACTGTTTTATCTGTGGGTTTTCACAGTTTGGAACTCACAAATCAATACCTGACACTTCAAATCATCATTATTTTTTTTTTTGACAGGCAGAGTGGACAGTGAGAGAGAGACAGAGAGAAAGGTCTTCTTTTGCCGTTGGTTCACCCTCCAGTGGCCGGCGTGGCCAGCGCGCTGTTGCTGGCACATTGCGCTGATCCGAAGCCAGGAGCCAGGCGCTTTTCCTGGTCTCCCATGCGGGTGCAGGGCCCAAGGACTTGGGCCATCCTCCACTGCACTCCCGGGCCATAGCAGAGAGCTGGCCTGGAAGAGGGGCAACCGGGACAGAATCCGGCGCCCCGACCGGGACTAGAACCCGGAGTGCCGGCGCTGCAGGTGGAGGATTAGCCTATTGAGCCATGTCACCGGCCCTCAAATCATCATTATTATATTTGTATTGTCAATTGTCAATCTGTAAAGAATATTTCAGTGAAGGGGAAACGTGGAGAATATAAAAATGTTAGATTATAGCAATAAGATTTTGGATAAGTGGGGGCCTTTAAATAAAAACCATTTTGAACTGAAATTGATCACTTGGACTAGTGAGATGGCATTGGTACATACCACCTTGATGGGATTGTATTGGGATCCCCTGGCATGATTTTAACTCCACCATTTGGGGCAAGTCAGATTGAGCATGTCCCAAATTGTACATCTCCTCCCTCTCTTATTCCCACTCTTATATTTAACGGGGATCACTTTCCAGTTAAAATTTAAACACCTAAGAATAATTGTGTGTTAATCACAGAGTTCAACCAATGGTACTAGAACAAAACAAAGAGAAAATACTAAAATGGATAAAGTATTACATTGTACATCAACAGTCAGGACAAGAGCTGATCAAGTCACTGTTTCTCATAGTGTCCATTTCACTTCAACAGGTTTCCCCTTTGGTGCTCAGTTAGTTGTCGCCGATCAGGGAGAACATATGATATTTGTCTCTTTGGGACTGGCTTAATTCACTCAGCATGATGTTTTCCAGATTCCTCCGTCTTGTTGCAAATGACCAGATTTCGTTGTTTTTGACTGCTGTATAGTATTCTATAGAGTACATGTCCCATAATTTCTTTATCCAGTCTACTGTTGATGGGCATTTGGGTTGGTTCCAGGTTTTAGCTATTGTGAATTGAGCTGCAATAAACATTAATGTGCAGACAGCTTTTTTGTTTGCCAATTTAATTTCCTTTGGGTAAATTCCAAGGAGTGGGATGGCTGGGTTGAATGGTAGGGTTATATTCAGGTCTAAGAGTCAAAGGGATCACACAAACAAGACTAGTGTCTGCTAATACTAACTGATAGAATCAAAAAGGGAGAGAATGATCCATCATGGGAAGCGGGATACACAGCAGACTCACAGAATGGCAGATGTCCTAAACAGCACTCTGGCCTCAGAATCAGCCCTTAAGGCATTCAGATCTGGCTGAAGAGCCCATGAGAGTATTTTAGGCATGGAAAGCCAAAACACCCTGGAAAAAAAAAAAGAGAAGACCTAAATGGAAGATCTCTGCGAGTGAGATCCCAGTGGAAAGAACAGGGCCATCAAAGAAGGAGAACTTCCACTTTGACTATGACCCTGTTGGAATAAGATTGAAGTTGGCGAACTCAAAAGGCTTCCATAGCCTTGGCAACTCATGACTAGAGCCTAGGGAGATTACTGACGCCATAAAGAGTGTCAAATTGTTAAGTCAACAACAGGAGTCACTGTGTACTTACTTCTCATGTGGGATCTGTCCTTAGTGTGTTGTCCAATGTGAAGTAATGCTATAACTAGTACTGAAACAGTATTTTACACTTTGTGTTTCTGTGTGGGTGCAAACTGATGAAATTTTTACTTAATTTATACTAAATTGATCTTCAGTATATAAAGATAATTGAAAATGAATCTTGATGTCAATGGAAGGGGAGAGGGAGCGGGAGATGGGAGGGGTGTGAGTGCAAGGGAAATTATGGGGGGGAACCCATTGTAATCCATTAACTGTACTTTGGAAATTTATATTTACTAAATAAAAATAACATAAAAAAACAATTTTGAAATTAAAATTCCCCCAGATTGAGTGCTGTGGCATAGTAGGCTGAGCCTCCACCTCCGGTGTCAGCATCCCATATGGGCACTTGTTTGAGACCCAGATGCTCCTCTTCTAATCCATCTCTCTGCTATAGCGTTGGGAAACAGTAGACAATGGCCCAAGTGCTTGGGCTCTATACCTACATAGGAGACTGTGCAGAAGCTCTTGGCTCCTGGCTTCTGGTCAGCCCAGCACCAATCATTGTGGGCATCTGGGGAGTGAAACAGCATATGGAAGACCTTTCTCTCTGTCTCTCATCCTATCTGTAACTCTGCTTCTCAAATAAGTGAATAAGATCTTTATTAAAAAAAGAAAAGAAAATGTCTTGATTACTTTTATGGCAGCAATGTTAGTCATTACATACATATAAAATTGTGTTTTCTATGGTGACGGCTGGACAGTGAGTGAAAACAAGCCTAAGTTCTTAGGTTTGAACAGCTGCTGCCTTGGGGTCAGGCATTTCACTAAGTTATAAGCCATACTCTTATGCTGATCTATAAGTTACTATCTATCTTGCCTTAAAAATAAAGATATAAGCTATTTGTGTGTTACCACATTTAGGAAAATGGTACCAACATTTACCTCAGTTATGTGTACTGAGCAAATATATTTAAATCTGATTTTTTTTTCCTTAGCATAGTAGTGGGAGTTGATTTTGGAATTCCTTAGTCAGAGAAAACCTTTCTGAATGTAACTATGATGCTGCCAACGAACGGATGAGATGGAATCATGTGTGTGAAAGTCTAGGATTAGAATATTCTGGGCAGAAAACTAGTGGGTCTCATTTTTTATCATTTGGTTGTTATAGTTGGGTATTAGCAAAACTTTAAAGTGGGACAACCATAATTGCAGCCATTGTTATGTGATCAGTTTAATAAAGAAAATGTGAAAATAAGTGCCTGGCATGTTTTAATGTTACTTATTTTCACTTATTTTAGTGGCAAACCAACAGAGAGATCTTCAGTGCAATGATTTACTGCACAAATACTTGAAACATTCAGGACTGGGCAGGTTCTATCTAGGAGTTTGGTATTTGGTGGACCCTCCGCAGGGTTGGCAGGGACTCATGTATATAAGCCATACCTGCCTCGCAGCATGCACATGATCTAGAATCTGGAGTACAAATATAGTAGGTTAGGCACTACTCTATGGGATGCCAGTGTCCCCAGGAACAGCTTACCCTGTCAAATTGCTCCCCCTAGTCTGGCACAGTTTAGAAGCTAAACACCTATTATAGTTTATATCTTTTCCTTAAGGCTTTTTGTACCTTGTTGAAGATATTGACACAAAAGGCAGACACAGAGATAACACAGATAGATACCTACTCACATGCCAGTTGAGACACGCAGAACTCTCTTGGGTCCTATAGGTCAATCCCTATGTGTGCCTGCAACTCCAGGAACATAACCTCGTTGAAGCTGAGATACAGGAACTGGAAACTCAGTTCCAGTCTCCCATGTGGATGGCTAGAACTTAAGTACTTGAGTCACCACCAACTGCCTCACTCTGCCCACATTTGTAGGAAGCTAGATTTCTGAGCTGGAGCCTAGACTTAAGCCCAGGCACTCTCACATCAGACATAATCCTTTAGACTTAGCTTCTTCACCATTTGACCAACCACTTGCAAAGAGACTGTTTCCCCTTTCTTTCTCTCTTCAGTGCATACCTATAAGGAATTAGTTCCTCACATTTCCCCATCCCATGAGTAATTCAACTATGTGCTAAGTACTTTACAGCTGTGTAAACTCAAGGTTTCTTTCATAAATCCAGTACCATGCAGTGAAAAAGAAAGGTTTAGGTATCACAAGGAATTTGTTGAGTTTTAAGAATAATCTTTTCTAAGAAATAAAGAATGTTTCCACTCTACCAGTGACCAAATATATGAATACTAACTACCTTGGAACTTTTTCTAATTCAGGGATGATTTCTTTTGGAAATTTTCTATAGGAATATAGTAACTTTATACTTGAGGCCTTTCTGGTAATATTTTAATTGACACCTTAAATAAATTTTGTTGGTGAGTTCCAACTATGTGGTAGGGCAGTTAGGCACTGACTTTACAGGTTTGGGCTACTTCTCTTATGGTTGGAACAGAAAATCAAGGTAACAAGCACTAACAGTTACCTCTAAATGCCTCATAAAAAGTAATGAGAGACTGTTGAATAGAGATATTGAGGGTGTCTGTGCTTCGTGTTGGAATGGTTTGTATGGTGGAATTCTGTAGGCAGAGGGAAAAAATAGGGCTACTGATTTGATGCTGCCCAGCATAAGAATGAGAATGTACATTCGCTCTGAATGTCTAGAAGGAGGACATTATGGACAGAAAGATTAGTGGATGACCTCTGTTTATTATTTTATTCTTCACTTCCAGAAATTAGCAAGATGCAGGTAGTGGACTAACCATCACCCTCAATCTTTTTTTAATATGTTATTGTGTGTAGAAAATAAATGATGCAAATGAGTGTCAGACACATGTTAGAAGCTGAAGCAGAAAAATACACTTACTCTTATTAAAGCTTACAGTACAATCTTCACAGTATTTCTTTCTTTCAGTGAGTTGCATACTAATACAGGTTTTTGCATACTGTTACGAAGCATAACATAAAGGAAAATTTTACTTACTCTCCTGCTATTTCATTCAAACCATCTTCACGTGTTTAAACATTGTATTAAATAATATTTAGGACAGGAATTCTGCCTAGCATTTAAGAGCTCAGTTGGGATTCTGGCAGCCTACATCTTAGTACCTGGGTTAATGTCTTAATTCCAAATCCAGCTTCCAACTAACGTGCATCCCTGTAAGCAACGGGTCTAAGCTAATGTAATTGTGTTCTTGCCATCCACATCAGAGACTGGGACTGAGTTCTTGGCTCTCAGCTTTGGTGTGGCCCATGGCTGACAAGTGGTGGCATTTGGAGACAGAACCAGTGAACTGATATACTCCCTAGCCTGTCTATCTCTTTCTCTCTTTTTCTCTCCGTGTTATATTTTTCTTTCTCTGTATTTCTTGACCTGTCAAATAAGTAAATAAAAAGAAAACTTAGCATTTCTAAACCACTGTGTATGTAAATGTACAGCTTCTGAGATGTTCTGTTTATACTCAGTATGGCATACTTTGAAGTTTCTTATGTTTAGAATGTTAAGACAAAACCTAGAAATTGTTCATGTGTTTAACTCTGTATTATAACACTACAATTTTTCAATGTGTTTTTCTAGTTTGTCTTCTTTATTTTATTGGGGAATACAATGCAGAGTTGACTTTTTGAGTTAGTTTGTAGCTAAAATATGTTATTAGTATCATAAGTTATTGTTCCTCTGAACCTCCATGCTGCATTTATAGAATCAGTAACATGAAACTCAAAGTTAGGCCTGATCTTGAGAATTTGTATAAAACATGCTGATCTTATTTTTGCCTTTATAAAGTGGAACTCTTTAGAAAGTGGAAAATTAAGATTCTTTTAGAACATTGTTGGGAAGTGTATGCAACTCATTATTGGCATTAACTTTAATAGACTATTTCTACAAATTCTTGGAAGGAATCCATTAATCAATCAATGGCAGCAGATGCAAAAGGAAAAGATATGAATGAACCACTGGAAGGTAAGAACTGTAGTTTTTAAAGCCAGTTGACAGATGTTTATCTAAGACATGAATATTGATGTATACCAATAGCTGAAGAAAGTTGTGTATTAAATGCATAGTAAGGAAAAGATAAATGAGAGTGGTAAGCTGTGTATTGTGCCACTAGTTAGCAATGCATTAAATTGTGAGTGCCCCAGAGGAGCTGAAGTATTAGCTCCATTTCAGGATAACCTACAATCAGAATAAAGTCAGGGAATGAGGATTCAGAATGAGGGAGAGCCCCCATTCTGAGGGCTGAGGTGATATCTCATGGTAATTTTCTCATTGCATTTTCCTAATGGCTAGTAATATTAAGTATTATATATATTTATGTGTGTGTGTGTGTGTGTGTGTATATTGACTATTTGTATTTCTTCTTTTGAGAACTGTCCATTCATGTCCTTTGCCCATCTCCATGTATTTCTGAATGTTCTATTGTTCTTCTGGTTGACTTGTCATTTCATTACTTGGTAATTTTAGTCTTTTTAAATGAAATTAGAATGGGGAAAAGGGTGAAATAAAATTAACTGCCTGAGAAAAAGCCCATTAAACCATGACATCTTATGCCATTTAAATTTGGGGGATGTGGCAGGGATGAACTTAAGGCTACATTCCAGAAAGGGGAGTTAAGGAAAAGGAATATATAAGGAAGCTTTGTAAAGACTAGAACTTCTTAAACTTAAGAATCTCTGGGGACCTTATTCAGCATGCACATTTTGTTTCCTTAAATGTGGGATTCTGCATTTTCATCACGATCCCTGGTGAGCTTTATATATGTTTCCCTTCAGAGATATTTGAAAGAAGGACCTTGGGAGAAGTATTCAAGAACTAAAAGGATAGAGGGAGAGTATTTTTTGTTTTTATTTCTCAGCATGTTCCTATCCAGAGGATGAAAGGGGAGGAAGAAAGGAAGGAAGGAAGGAAGGAAGGAAGGAAGGAAGGAAGGAAGGAGGAAGGGATGGAGGGAGGGAAGTGAGTGGAGATAAGTAGAGGAGAGGAGAGCGGGGGAGGGGAGAGAGAGAGGAGAGGGAAGGTGAGGAGAGGGGAGGGGAGGCAAAGAAGGGGGAGGAGAGGGAAGGAGAGGGGAGGGGAAGAGATGAGAGGGAAGGGGAGGGGAAGAAGGGGGAGGAGAGGGAAGGGGAGGGGAAGAAGGGGGAGGAGAGGGAAGGAGAGGGGAGGGGAAGAGAGGTGAGGGAAGGGGAGGGGAAGAGAGGAGAGGAGAGGGAGAAATTGGAAACAGGAATGAGAGGAAAGAAGGAAGCCAAGAAGGAGTAAAGTTTGAGAGGCTCTGGGGAAGGCAAGGAGAGTTGAAGGGAGGTTGAAATAGAAGTTAGAACTGTAAATTGTAGCGATAAATGGGAAAATAAGTGGTGTGGATAGTCCCTAAAATTAATGGTAAGGCGAAGAATCCAGAGCACAGATCCAGAGATTACTTTTGATAAAGAGGGATGATTCTGAAGAGGGAAGAAGAGAGAATGAAGTGAACCTGGTAAATTTAGAGTTACTAATGAGGAAACATGAGAATATTCACTTCAGATGCCTTCTGTATGTTCACATTTAAACACATTAGGTTATTGCTGCTCCAGAGATTACCAAAAACAGGATGGCGTGCTGGTATTGCAGCCACTCATTTGAACTTCATTTAATTCTAAAGCACTAGTGATATAAATTGCATGGATGCTATTTAAATGAGAAAAAATTTGAATACTGAATCATTGGCTTATCTTATAGCTAAATTTTTTATAAAGTAGTTTCACAAAATTAAAGTTAGCATACTATGCTAGAATAAATGTGTTTTGGAAACAAGATATCATAGACTTCATTCCTTCAATACCAGAATTTTTCAGTAAATATTGCATTGATTTAGAATAAAAAGTGATATTAATAATTCTGTGGCAGCTTAGTGAATTTATTCTTTTTGATGACTAGGTTTCTGTGTCAAAAGCATATTATATGCAATTACTTATATATGTTCTATGTACCTTCTTGAATCAGGGGATAAAATCTTTAAGACATCTAACTAGGGCTAGGCACTGTGGGACTGTAGGTTAAGCCACCTGTTGGGATGCCTGTATTCCATGTTCGGGTGCCACACTTAAGGTTCATCCTCCTGAAAAACTGCCTGGGAAGCAGTGGATGATGGACCCAAGTACTTGAGATTCTGCAACACTTGTGTGAGAGCTGGAAGGCAATCCAGTCTCCTAGCTTCCACTTGATTTTTTTTAAAATTTATTTATTTAATTGAAAGAGTTACACAGAGAAGGAGATGCACAGAGAGAGAGAGAGAGAGAGAGAGAGAGAGAGATAAGTCTTCCATCTGCTGGTTTACTCCCCAAATGGCCACAAAGGCTGGAGCTGAGCTGATCTGAAGTCAGGAACCAGGAGCTTCTTCTGGGTCTCCCAAGTGGGTGCAGGGGCCCAAGGACTTGGGCCATCTTCTACTGCTTTCCCAAGCCACAGCAGAGAGTTGGTTTGGAAGGGGAGAAGCCGGGTCTCAAACTGGTGCCTATATGGGATGCCGGCATAGCAGGCAGCTGATTTACCTGCTACACCACAGTGCCGACCCCTCCATTTGATGTTGCCATGGCTTTTGTGGGCATTTGAAGAGTAGATGGAAGATATTTCTCTATCTCTCTCATCTATCTTCTTCCGTCTTTCAGATAAATAAGTAAAATCTTTCAAAGCTAAACTAGAGGAGGAAAGAAATGTACACAAACCAGTAGTCCTCATAATTATAGAAAACTGTGACTATGTGTTACTATCTAAAGCCAAGTATATAAACCAATTGATGAGGTCAGACCACTTTCTCTGCTAAGAAATGAATTATATATTCATCTTTCATCACAACTGTACGCTTCCAAAATACAGGAGACACCGAAAAACAATTGTAGCACAATGGAATAAATGATTCTGATGTGTACAGTAAAGGTATGCTGTCACATTCGACCATCAGCTTTCTCATTTAGACTCTCATGGTCATGATTTGTTCCTTTGATTAAAGATCACATTTGTCCCCAGTACTCAGCATGCTCACTTTTGCATATGGGTACCTTTTTGCTTAATTAACAGTCATACTTTTTGAGACATTGTCATACGTTTTGAAATCTTAGTGGCGTGTTTTATTAAACCCATAGGTCTATTTTGTTGAATTTTATTTGATTTTTTATTTTTATTTTTATTAAAAATTATTATATATGTTTATGGAATTCAGTGTGACATTTCATTATATGTATACAACATATCTTGATGAGATCAGGGTAATTGGCATGTTCCTTTCTTTCACATGATATTATTAAAGCTTGGTACTCCTTTTATTTCATTATAAGATAGGTTACTGTAATATAGTTGCTCAACTATGCTGTGTAATACTAGGAACTTATTTTTGATAGAACTCTGGTTTGTATGTTTTTATATATACTTCTATCTTGCATGTTGTTTTCCTAGCACCCCAAATATAAACCGCTTCCCCCAAACCTACAGTAATCATTTCCATAGCCACACATGTGGACTTAGCGCAATGCTAAACCTGCACCATATATTGTCGGCCTTGTCATATTTACATATAATTGACTGTATATCTCTTTTGCTTTTTAGAGTTTGCTAAGGGATCCACTGAATTGACGGTAATAACGTTTACATTTTTGTCTTGAATATTCTCAATAGCTGGTAATAATGTGTATTTTACATTTTTCTCTAATTAAATACATATTATATGAAATATGCATTGTTAACTATCTTGTTTCAAAACTCCTTCAGCCTCGTCTGGAAGCAATACATCCTTTTTGGGCAACATCAGTGGGAATGAATGAAGTACAAACATGCAGACAAGGTAATTTTGCAGTACAAATGTTATCTGGAAAGAAACACAGTATTTGAAATGCCTTCAATCTTCATTCTAAAAATTATTTTTGTCTGCAGATTTGATAAAAGGTTTTGACACAAATAATGCAGATATCATTTTCAGATTCATGTCTGAAAAAAATATATTTCTCATCTAGAGACTGTAACCTTTAACTGAGATGCTAAAAAATACCTTTCATTTTTTGATACCCTGAAGTGCCTAGTTTAAAATTCCTATCTTTTATTAGGATTGACATAAGTTAATTAAGATATTAAAATTTTAATGGTTTAAAATGTCATAGAATTCTGATCTTTACCTAAATTGGAACATTATTCCTAAATTTCATTTGTTTTAATTGTTCCATCCTAGTGATGTTCTGATGAGCATACTCTCATTTGTGTGTGTGTGTGATTACAGAGAACAGAGACAATACTTAATCATTTTAAAGCACAGAAGAGGAACTGCAATCTCAAAATAGTTAATAAGATTTGGAATTTTCCCAAAGAATAAATATTTGAAGTGACTGGTATGCTAATAATGATCTAATCTGATCATTATACATTGTATAATACAATACACATATGGAAACAACATATTCTATGCCACAATGATGTGTCAATATAGAATAAAAATATATACTTTAAATTTTCTTTAAGAACTGATTTAGTGTCCCCAAATAATTTAATTGTAAATTAGAACTCTTAAACATTCTCATCTTAGGGTTCTTTTTACCATTAAAATCCTTGTGAGTATTTGGAGATCCTTTACTTAGTGGACTGCTCTGTTCATAGTTAGTTTATTAGATATGAAAACTGGGAAAATTAAGTACAAGCATGCAGAGTCCTACATTCCAATATCCATGACCCATTAACTGTTACAACTAATAGTATTTATGGCATATCTCTCTGAAAAAGTTGATTCTGCACTTTTAAGAGAATGGATTGAAAATTGCAATTAACACCTAAAATTATTTGATTGGATTTTTTGGCACCTGAACATACCAACTTGGATCAGAATTTAGAATTACTACTTGAAACCCTTTGTAGTCTTACCCAAATGTTAATGCAGTCCCTGGTGATGGAATCACCTTTAAAGTTTTATTTCTTCTGAATATAACCCTACCACACGACCCAGCCATCCCATTCCTCAGAATTTACCCAAGAGAAATTAAATTGGCAAATAAAAAAGCTATCTGTACCTCAAAGTTAATTGTAGCTCATTCACAATAACGAAGACATGGAATCAACCTAAATGCCCATGAACAGAAGACTGGATAGATAAATTATGAAATACGTACTCTATGGAATAATACACAGTGGTAAAAAATGAAATCTGGTCATTTGCAACAAAATGGAGTAATCTGGAAAATATTATGCTGAGTGAAATAAGCCAGTACCAAAGGGAAAAATATCATATGTCCCTGATCTGTGACAACTAACTGAGCACTTAAAAGGAAACCTGTAAAAGTGAAACTGACACAAGAAGCAATGACTTGATCAACCTTTGTCCTGACTATCGAGGAACAGCTTACTATTTTATTCTTTTTAATATTTTCTTTTTCTACTTAATACCATTGGTTGAACTCTTTACTTAATACACAGTTATTCTTAGGTGTTTAAATGCAATTGAAAATTGACTTCTGTTAAAAATAAGAGTGGGAATAATTTAGGGAGGAGATGTACAGTTTGGCACATGATCCCTCGGACTTACTCCTAAAGGGTAAAGCTAAAATCTTGCCATGGGACTCCAAATCCCATTAAGTTCACAGGTACCAATGCTATCTTACTAGTTAAAGTGTTTAAGTTTAACTAGTTTAAGTTCATATTTGATAATAAAGATAGGATTAAGTGTCAAAGGGATCACATAAATAATATGTGTCTGCTAATAATAATTGATAGAATTAAAAAGGAGAGAACACTCCAACACGGGAAGTGGGATACAGAGCAGATTCATAGAATGGCAGATGCCCTAACATGGGAAGCAGGATACACAGCAGATTCATAGAATGCAGATGCCCTAAACAGCACTCTGGCCTCAGAATCAGCCCTTAAGGTATTTGGATCTGGCTAAAAAGTCCATGAGAGTATTTCAGGCACTGAAAGCCAAGACACTGGCAAAAAATGACCTAAATGAAAGATCTCCGTGAGTGAGATCCCAGTGGAAAGAACGACCCATCAACGAAGGAGATACCTTTCTCTGAGGGTGGGAAAGAACTTCCACTTTGACTATGGCCTTATCTAAATAATGTCAGAGTTTGTGGACTCAAGAGGCTTCCATAGCCTTGGCGGCTCATGACAAGAGCCTCAGGTGATCACTAACATCATAAATAAGAGTGTCAATTGTTAAATCAAGAACAGCAGTCACTGTGTACTTGCTCCCCTTGTAGGACGTCTGTCCTTACTGTGTTGTACTATGAGAATTAATGGTAAAACTAGTCTTCAAACAGTACTTTATACTTTGTGTGTCTGTGTGGGTACAAACTGTTGAAATCTTTACTCAGTATAGAGTTGATCTTCTATATATAAAGATAATTAAAAATAAATCTTAATAAAGAATAGGATGGGACAGGGAGTAGGAAATGGGATGGTTGCAAGTGGGAGGGAAGTTATGGGGGGAAGAACCACTATCATCCAAAAGTTGTATTTAAAAATTTATATTTATTAAATAATAGCATTCTATAACAATTTTTTCTGTTTTTCTGATTTTGTTCTAGACTTGTCTTAAAATATTTAAATATGATAGTTTATCTTTTATCAAAATGATAAAAATATTTCAGATAAATACCAGTTAGAGCATTCTGAAATTCTGTGTACTTTGCTTCTATATTGGAACTAAACTAATTTTTAATTAATGCATTTGTATATGTTAATTTTATTTGTATTATTTTCATTCTTATGGTTGAAAAAATAACTTTTAAGTTTTTCAGACTGTGATTCTGCCCCCAGCTGCCTACTAGTTTGATTATCCTTTGATTCTCAGTAATAAGAGTTGTCAAAGATATACAAATTTGACAATTGATGATACATAACTGTTTTATTAACTCTGTGACCAAAAATCCATCAATATCCATGGAATCTCATGGACAGATAAAAGTAATAGCTGAGGAAATCAGAGCACAGAATTTAACCCTGGAGCACTTCTGTGTGACTGCATAATTTCATAGTGTGACTTTCAAACATCATTTTGTTCCAGGGTTCACTTTTGGATTACTCCTCTTATGCCACCTAAAGTCAACAGGATATAATTCAGAAAATCATTTTTATTCTTGAGCTCGAGTTCACATATAAACAGTAGAGACAAGAGTATAGATAATTTTGTGTGGGCTGGTATTTAGCATAAACTTCTGAGTGGCTTACATGATTATATTTAGTACACAGGAAGATATCTGCTGTCTCCTCAAGTTGTTTGCTGATAATTTGGAAGTCAGAGGTATTTCTTAAAGAATTAAATATTCAATGAAAGATTAAGCTTAAGCTTTCGATTGATAAAATGAGTTATTTGCTATTTTTTTAAGATTGTAGCTTTCCTCTCACTGATAATTAACATATTTAAGTAGAAATATAGATCTGTAAGGGACACTAGAGTTACCTGTGTAAATGCCAAAAAAATATTAAACAAAATATCACTAATTGAATTAGACCCTGGATATGTGCCTCACCTCAGTGGCCCAGAAAACATTTTGGACTTGTGGCTTACCCAAACTAAACAATTGAAGCATATGATTCAAATAATAAAGTCTAGTGTTTTGTAGTTACAGGCAGAATCAAGTTAAAACCAATACCAAAACATCTCAAGAGGCATTTCCTTCCTCACTGCAATACTAATCAATATAAAAGCACAGAACTTGAGTTAAAAAATGTCAAGTCTTCTCCAACAAATAATGACATTAAAACAGCACCCAAGGAAGAACAAGAATGGCTTGATGGAAGTGAAAATAAGCAGGTATGTAAAAACGTAAACTTCTGATTTCATATTTTTGTGTGTATCATAGCATATACCAATCAAAATGACTTTCCATACCAGATATTTATATATATGTATATAATATATGTAGGTGTGTATATATGTATCAAAAGATCATAATTTAATGCTTAATTAAAAACATGTTAACTGCTTATTAGACAAAATCTTAGAAGCTGTTGTATCATATAGCTAATCATTTTCTTGAAAGAGGCAAACAATTCTAGATATGGTGTTCAATAACATTTTTAAAAACCTATTACACAGGCCGGCACCATGGCTCACCTGGCTTATCCTCCGCCTGTGGCGCCAGAATCCCATATGGGCCCTGGGTTCTAGTCCCAGCTGCTCCTCTTCCAGTCCAGCTCTCTGCTGTGGCCCGGGAAGGCAGTGGAGGATGACCCAAGTCCTTGGGCCCTCCACCCACATGGGAGACCAGGAGGAAGCACCTGGCTCCTGGCTTCGGATCAGCGTAGCACTGGCTGAGGCGGCCGTTTGGGGAGTGAACCAATCAAAGGAAGACTTTTCTCTCTGTCTCTCCCTCTCCCTGTCTATAACTCTACCTGTCAAAAAAAATTAAAAAAAAAAAAGAAATTATTTGTTCTTCTCCCTCACATAGGGACAAAACATCAAAATGAAGTACTGCAGCAAAATATGTGTAGATTTAAGAATGAGGTAGGATAAGATGGACATTTGTCATAGTCATTAAGATACCACTTGGGATACTAACATTCCATATCACAGTTCCAGGGTTTATGTCCAAGTGCTGCTCCAGTTCTGTCTTCCAGTAATGCATACCCTGGGAAGCAGGTGATGGCTCAAGTACTTGTTTCTCTCACGCTCCTGTGAGAGATGTACCTTTAGGTTCCCAGCTTCTGGCCTTTGCCTGGCCTAGTCATGCTTATTGTGGGTAGTTGTAGAGAACCAGCAGAGTTTGTCTCTTTCTCTCCCCCTCTCCCTCTCTCCCTCTCTCCCTCTCTCTGACTTTCCAATACATTAAAGTAGATTTTTAAAAAGAATGAGGTAGTCTCATTACAAGTAGTTTCTGGCCTTGGTGAAAAAGTTTAACTTGCAAAATACAGAGAGGTTCCCTTGTTGATACTCTACTATTTGCCTGTGTCAATTACCTGATCCATTGTGATTTTCTACCTAGAAAAAGCTTATGTACACAATGATGTTGCTCTCTAAATTACAGTTAAAAAAATCTTCATAGTTTTTATTATTTAATTCTTCCCAGTGACCTTTAACCTGGGCAAATAATTTAACTGAATACTCTATGACTTTCTGAACCAGAATAAGTATAAAGATTTTTTAAAAATTTTAATAAGCCCTAGCCATTTTGATTGGCTTAACAATAAATTACAGTTATCTATTTTTTAAAGATTCACTTATTTATTTGAAAAGCAGAGTTTTGGAAGAGGGAGGAGGGAGATATGGGAGAAGGGAGGGAGGGAGAGAGAGAGGAAGAGAGAGAGCACGAGCAAGAGTGAGCTTTAATCAACTGTTTCACTCCACAATTGGCCACTTTGGCCAGGACTGCACTAGACCTAAATCAGGAGCCAGAAACTTCATCTGAGTCCCTTATGCGGGTTCAGGAAACCAACTACTTGGATCATCTTGTGTGAATTGTATTGATTACATATTAAAATATGAATATGTGGGATCCAGTGAGCATACCGTGGGAAGGAACCATTGTTTGAGAGTGAATATTAGCATGTACCTGGCCTTGAGTGTTGTGAAACATATTACAAGCATAGTGAGTCTGTTTATTGTGCCTTGTCTATTGTACAACTTTATCTGATTCAGTTAAAGTACATGGAACTTTGTGTTCCAACATGACTATTTTAAAGATTTTTTTCAAACACTTACATACACTTTCATGTAACTTTTATGCTTACACAAGTATTTCTGGTGAATTAGACTTTTATAAGTATCATAAACCACCACCAGAAGTTCAATGTTTGTCTCTAAATTAGGATGCTACATTCTGGAGTACTTACAGTTTTATAGGTATGTAAAAATCTACAGATATCCTCTTATAGGTAAGGGTAGATAAAGCCTCTCTTCATGCTCCTCACCCTGAAGGCATTGGAGTATTTTGACAAAGTCACACTGCTCATTTCTGTGATTAATTTGGTTATTTTCTCTGGTAATGTATCTGATTCAGTGTTATAGAATGTGTGTTTTCTGTTAGTGCCATAAAATGCTAGGAAAAGCCACTCTGTGTACTTTGTCTGAATCATTTAACCTTTTGAAGTTTTATTCCCATTATCAGTAGATAATGGGGCCAGAACACTTAATTACTTCATGCCTTCCGTCTATGAAATTATATGCTTAGTGACTGTAAAATGAGGGAAGCTTATTTTTCAGTATCTCTCACTAACAATTCATGACATTCCCTCTTCTTTTGAGGTGTGGCAAACTTGGACGGATATATTTTAGTGAGCATGTATCCCTTTTCTGAATATCAAATATCCCAGGATCTAAAGGGAAAAATATTGCTGGAAACGTAGTTTTTTTAAATTAAGATTTACTTTATTTATTTGAAAGACAGAGTTGCAGAGAGAGGTAAAGACAAAGAGAGAGGTCTTCCATCCTCTGATTCACTCCCCAGATGGCCACAATGGCTGGAGCTGCGCTGATCCGAAGCTAGGAGCCAGGAGCTTCTTCCGGGCTTCCTACGTGGGTGCAGGGGCCCAAGGACACAGCACCGGCCTGGCAACATAGTTTTCTAAAGCTTTGTTTTACACCTTTGTGAACCCAATGGTTAAGAATGTTATAATATTAAAGTTTTAATGATCTGTGAATACTTTAAAAGTTATTGTCTATGGAAAAAATAATTATAAAAGCAATGAGAGAAAAAATAGCTTAGAGCACAGAGGGGAAGCCTCCTTGCTGTTACTAGAGACCTGCATCGTCAAATCCTGTAAATCTGGATGGTTAATATAAAATCCAGGTGACAATGACAGAAAGTGACATATTTTACGTGTTTCTCTTATTGCTTCCATACAGGTTAATAAACATACTAGATAGTGAAATGTGGATAGAAATAAAAGCATAAAATGAGGAAGTACCATCTTTGACATTTTGGAGAATTGTCAAAAGTTTTAAATTCAGAAATGAAGCAGAATGCACCAAAATTTCCATGAGCTGTAATGCTGAAACTAAAGTATATAACATGCAGCACAAATACATTTCATTGACTAGAATTCATGGCGAGTGTCTTAGGTGCAGTAATCACTTTGAACTTCCATGAAGTACATCTTCCTCCTCAACAGTTCTTGGATAAAAAATATGTTAAACATGATTATCTTGGACAATTAATTCCTTGTGCCAGTATCAATAATCTTAAAATGTTTGTTACTTTGAAGAGCAAACCCAGTTAAAAAGAATTTTAGATCCTCCCATCAGGATGATTCCTAGCAAATCAGTCCTTTGTTAACCTAGTGAATTTTTGGTCCCTTTAATTGTGTTCTTTCTCTAGTTATATCAGACTCTGGCTTGGTTCTTCATTTCTGTGTGAAGCACTTAAACAGAAGTTGTTGCTTATGATGTGTGGCATATTCATATGCCACTGCTTGTCCTGTTTTCTTAGAGACTGCTGTGTTTTTCACTGTATACACTTGGCACTATGCTCATAAGCTTTGCTTCATAAAATAGAAAAAATGGGCTCATTTTGCATAATAGCTAATCTTTTTATCCAATAATGTTGTAAGGAAATTTCTTGAATTCTAAATGTTGGTCTTTCTAGATTTTTTCAAAATTGATGTTTCCAGGATTAAAGTTTATTACAATGTAGTTAAGTTATAGGGTTGTCTTTCTCTGTTACTTTCAAATAAATAAATAAATATTTTAAAAGGGAACTGACGTTACATAGTGGGTAAAGCTGCCACCTTTGATGCCAGCATCCCACTTGGTGACAATTCATAATCTGGCTTCTTACTTCCAATCTGACTCCCTGATAATGGCGTGAGGAAGACAGTGGAGGAAGACCCAAGTGCTTGGCCCCCTACTACTGATCTGGGAGTCCTGGATGCAGTTCCTGACACTTGACTTCAGCCTTGCCCAGTGTTTGCCATTGCAGCCATCTGGGGAAGGAACCAACAGATGAAAGTGCTCTCTCTCTCTCATATGTAAATAAATATTTAAGAAGTGTAGGGTTATTTATCATAACCCTACCTGAACATGAACACCATGGGAGACCAGGAGAAGCACCTGGCTCCTGCCTTTGGATCAGTGCGGTGCGCCAGCCACGGCGGCCATTGGAGGGTGAACCAACGGCAAAAGGAAGACCTTTCTCTCTTTCTCTGTCTCTCACTGTCCACTCTGCCTGTCAAAAAAAATAATAATATCAATAATACCAGAAATTTACATTAGCATTTTAAGACCATTGTAGGATTCTAGCACACTGTCTATTGCCTGTGGTGTATTGTAAGAGCTAATTATTGGAGGTGAATTGTTTCTCCAGTTTCCATTGTTGTTTTATTGAAGAATTGTAACATGTGTAATATCCAAAGTATTATTGATAAACTTTTTCCAACCAGTAGCAGGATGTTCAAAATTTTTTTCTGTCACTGTAGTAGAAAACAGTGTATGTAAAACATTTATGTAGCAATAAATGTGCTACATAAAATGAATAATAAATGAACACAAAAATGTTTATATTTATGTACTAACAGCGATTTTAATATGAAACTTTCATTAAAGTTTGAAGAAAAAGGGCAGCGTTGCCAAAGTAAGGAAATGGAAGGGTTAAGAAACTTGCATGAAAGTGCTGCTCCTCCTGAGGACAGTGATGGTTGTGGACTGAATCAGCAGAGACAGAGTGGGGACCTTGACAACCAGCAATCTGCCACTAAGAAGAGTGAAGAATATTATTCGTAAGTCTATAGCAATATTTAACATTAGGTGATGTGATTTTTATTGTGCTATAAAGCCACTTCTAATTGGGTTATTATCTATGATTAACATATTTTTACTAAGGATTTTATTCCATGCTTTGGAATTAGAAATATATCAAGAAACAAATAATATTTGCAAACCATACTGCTAAGTATTTGTTTAAAAGTTAATAGTTGGCAAATGTGAGGGAAAAGTTATTATCTACTGTTGGTAAATACAATTATAAGACTCTTTGAAGGATAGCTTAAGAGCACATGTCAAAATTTGAAATAAACCATTCTTTGCCCTTGTAGCAACTTCACTCTGGGATTAGACCTGACAAGATAGCATAGTATGGTCTATTGTACCCTACTACACCCATAAGTTAATGACATTTATGATGTATTGTCATCATCTATTATGTAAGATGTAATAGGACAATTAGTGTTAAGGATGTAAAACACATATGATAAAGATATTTATACAAATATGTTGCAGGGCCAGTGACATGCACTCTTCCTATATGAAGGTGGTCTGAGTCCATACTTCTCTGCTTCCTATCTACCTTCCTTTATTTTTTTTTTATTTTTATTTTTTTGACAGGCAGAGTGGACAGTGAGAGAGAGACAGAGAGAAAGGTCTTCCTTTTCTGTTGTTTCACCCTCCAATGTCCGCTGTGGCTGGTGCGCTGCGGCCGGCGCACCGCGCTGATCCAAAGCCAGGAGCCAGGTGCTTCTCCTGGTCTCCCATGGGGTGCAGGGCCCTAGCACTTGGGCCATCCTCCACTACACTCCCTGGCCACAGCAGAGAGCTGGACTGGAAGAGGAACAACCGGGACAGAATCCGGTGCCCTGACCAGGACTAGAACCCTGTGTGCCAGCGCCGCAGATGGAGGATTAGCCCATTGAGCCATGGCGCCGGCCCCTATCTACCTTCCTAAGAGTGTATCTCATGGGAGGCAGTAGATGGTGGCTCCAGTACTTGGGTGTCCACACCCACTTAAAGAGACCTGGGTGGAAATTCAGACCCTTGGGGATCCTTGCCCAGTCCTGGCTGTCCTGGGTATTTGTGAATGAAACAGCAGATGGAAAATCTTTCTTAATATGTTAGTCTATCTAGATGTGTTTCTCTGCCTTCCAAATAAAATGAAAATAGGTTAATAAAACATGTTGCCTATGTACATGACATTTACAATAACATTGTTTATCAAAAATTTAGAATCAGTCTAAATACCAATCAAAATAGAAATAAATTGTCATACCAATAAAAGAACGCAATATGCAACCATTTTTAAAAATGAGGTTTTATCTATAGTACACTGCTTTTTCACAACTAGAGAATATTTAATGTAACTAGTTTGGTGATGCATCTTAAGCATATTTTATTAAAATACCATATCTGCTGAGTTGCAAAAGGGGAGTCCGTGGGACACTTGTACTTCTTATAACCAATACCTATTTTATTTTTGAGTTTTGATCCCAATTTGAGCCTAAATATTAAAATATAGAATCTATAAAATAATTTGAGCATTATTGGGTATTTGCATACTGTGGTCCATATTCCTTATAAGCATTTCAGTTTGTTAGGTAAACCTTCTCAAATGCGTCAAAGGATGTTTGATCTGCTAAAGCAGGAGTTGTAAACTTTTTCTGTAAAGAACCAGATAATGAATATTTTAGGCTTTTGGCATCAGAAGGTCTCTATAGTTGTGGTGCGAAATCCTCCATAGACTATAAGGTAATTAGTGTGGCTTAATATCACTAAAACTTTATGAACAGTACTAGGAAAGATTCAGCTGGATTTATTCTTGGGCACGGTTTTACTGAACCTATGCCAAAACATTGGTACTGCTAATGCAATAAATCTTCCTTTAGAAGATGGACTACAGGCTAAAGAATGTTTCAGAATGTATCATACTGTATTTTTCAGGAGTGACATCAAATAAAGCTTACAAAAACTCTAGTTGTGGAGCTGGTGCAGTGGCATACAACTTAAACTTCCACCTGCAGTGTTGTCATCCCATATGGGTGCCAGTTCAAATCCTGGCTGCTCTTCTTCTGATCCTGCTCTGTACTAACTTGCCTGGTAAAGCAGCCAAAGATGGCCCAGGTGCATGGGACCCTGCACCCATGTGGGAGACATGGAAGAATCTCCTGCCTCCTGGCTTTTAAGCAACCCAGAAGTCGCCCTTGAAAAATTTAGATTTTCAATATTATCAGCAGAATAGTAATAATCAGTTATATAATACCTAATGAGGAACTTTTAAAGGAATTCACTTCCTTAAGTTTATGAATTATTTACTGCTTTGATCAGAACATTTTTAGTTCCAACAACTTTAGAGAATCACAAATATTCCCTAAAATCATTATGCGAGGATTGAAAAATTCGGTTAAACATGGAGAAAAATAGATCTTCAATGATCATGGCCTTAGCAGTGATCTCCTTGGGAGAACTGTCTCTATTCCCTGACTCAAATTGACTTTCTCTTCACTCTTGGACTCACTCCAGTTGTTTACATTCCCACAACCCCTCCAAAACAGGTTTTCTCTGGATTGCCACTGATTTTTAATCTATGTTGTAGTACTTTCCAAGGTCTCCTTTTCTTTTCATTAAATATTCCTTCCCTCCTTCCTTCCTTCCCTCCTTCTTCCCTTTCCCCTTCCCCCCTTCCTTCCTTCCCTCCCTCCCTTCTCTCTCTCTCTCTCTCTTTTTTCTCTATTTTTCTCTTTCTCTCTCTCTCTCTCTCTCTCTCTTTCTCTCTTTTTCTAGTTAGAGGGACAGAGAAAGAGATACAGAGAGATCTTGCATCCACTGGTTTGCTCCCCAAATGGCAGCAATGGCTGGACCTGGGCCAGCCTGAAGCCAGGCATTTGTTTCAGGTCTCTCATATGGTTGCATGAGCCCAAAAACTTGGACAGTCCTCCACTGATTTCCCAGGCACCTTAGCAGGGAGCTGAATTGGAAGCAGAGAAATCAGGACTCGAACTGGCCCATATGGGATTGTGGCACTTCATATGGTGGCTTAACCCTCTGTGGCAAAGTGCTGTCACAGGCTCTCATTTTAATGAACCACTCAGAATATTTGATCCTTTGAGGGTAAAACATCTTTAAAAAATTCTTTTCAAATAATACATTTTGTCAATATAGTTTGAAACAATAGGAAAATAACAATTACTTATGGTCTTATATTTGTGGACAGACTATTTTAGGACAAGCTAAACATATTTGGGCATTAAGTCTCAGCTTAGATTTTGTAACATTTTATTATGTCTGTAGAACACTTTTCCTTCAAGATCATTTCTTGACTTGGCTTTCAGGGTATAATTCTCAACCAGTCTCTTTCTGTTTCTTTTCTACTCCATCCTGTGTTGTTTCCCTTGTTTCTCTCATCTTCTACTTTTAAAACATGGATATATCCCAAGGCTGTCTTTGATCTTTTCTCTCATGGTTTCACTATCTTGTTTATGCAAATGAATTATGAATTTTTAACTGCAACTTAGATCTCTCTCCTTAATTCCATATTTTAGATAATAACCTGCCTACTCAACACTTCTCTTTGGTCATTTATTCAGTATTTAAAATTTAGCCTAGTGCTGTGCTAATGATGTTCTTGTTCATAGCAGCCCCTCATATAGTTTTTCCTACTTCAGCGAATGGCAACTCTTTCATCTGTTCTACCAACAGCCTTGGAGCATTCTTAGACCTCAGCCTTTATGTGACAGCACATGTTGTCAAGTATTCCTTCACAATATGTCCAGAAACTAGATACATCATATCCAAGTCAGCATCAGCTGCTGTCTATATTAGTTTGTAGATTCCTCAGTGATTTTCTTGTTTATTTTTTCATAAATCCTCTTTTCATTAAATTTTAACACAGGGGATCTCTTAAAGTCAGATTATGTCATTTTTTTCTACTTAAAACCTGGTGATTTCATTTGACTTCACATACTAAACTTCTTTCTAATGCCTACAAGGCAATACATGTTGTGACCTCACTCCTCCTTATCGCTGTGATTTCAATTTGTGATTTTCCATCTCCTTCATTCTACTTATGCTACAGAAATTTTCACTATTCCTTAAACATACCTGGGCTCCTTCTGTGTTTGAAGATTCTTCCTTAGATGTCCACCTGGCTGATTCCTTTCCTTCCTTCAATGTTTTTCTTCCTAAGCAAGATCTTCTTTGGCCTTCTAATATGTCCACACCTCCCTTAAACATGGAAAACATCGTTTCTCTGCTTTTGTTCTCTTCCTCTAACATACTGTATTTTGTTTTTATATAGCTTGTTCATTGCTAATGTTTTTGCTTTACTCTTTTGTGTTGGATTTTGTCTTTTCACTGCCATATCTTTTGTACATAGAAGAGGCCCTAACATGCATGCAATGAGCAGCTACTCAATAATTTTTTATTACTTGAGTGAATGCAGCTTATCCTTTGAGTTTTTTTAGACATTAGAATAATACTCAAAAATTGATTTTATCTGGGTTCATTCTATTTATTTTAGTTGGCAATTATATACATTTGTAATCTTTCGACTCTAGTAGTCTACATTTATGTGTGTATGTATATATGTTTTATTATATATACATATATGTTTTATTATACCTTATATAATAAAATATAATATCCTGGAAATCAACAGATGATGGCTCTAGTACTTGGGTCCATGCACCCAGGCAGGAAACAAGGATTGATTTCTGGACTCCTGACTTCACCCTGGCCCAGAGGATAGGTGATCCCTCTCCCTTCTTCTGCTCCTTCCTCCCTCCCTCCTCCTACTCCATCAGCCTCTCTGCCTGTCAAAGTAAATTAAAAAATTAAATGTTAAATTTTCATCTAAGGTTGGCATTATTATATTTCACAAAAAAACCAAAAATATAGCACAATTATAACTGCTACTTCCAAACCTGAATATTATGCTTACAGACTGTGGACCTCTATATTTTAGTGTAGCATTCAAAATTAGTGTAGGCCTCATCTCTCAATGATAGATTTAGGTATTTTATATTTTTCTTGCAAATTCCAAAGAAATATATCAGATATCATATGCCTACTCTTTGTTTGCACATTCTGTAAATAAAATGGTTTTCATCCACATTTTTCCCTCATGAGTTCTTTTTCCTTTTTTTTTTTTACCTCCTTTGTAAAGCTTTCCTGTGCTCAGATATCAGTTTCCAATATCAACACTTTTTTATTTAAGAGTCTGAAACAGGGGCTGGCACTCTGGCGTAGCTACTGAAGCCGTTGCCTGAGGTGCTGGCATCATATATGGGTGCTGATTTGAATCTCGACTGCTCCACTTCTGATCCAGCTCTCTGCTATGGCATGGGAAGGCAGTAGAAGATGGCCCAAGTCCTTGGGTCCCTGCACTTGTGTGGGAGACCTGGAATCAGCTTCTGGCTCCTGGGTTCAGATCAGCCTAGCTCTCACCATTGCAGCCATTTGGGGAATGAATCAGTGGATGGAAGACTTCTCTCTCTCTGCCTCTCTGTAACTCTGCCTTTCAAATAATAAATAAATAAATATTTTTAAAAAAGAATCTGAAGCAGTCAGAGATAACTCCCCTCTTCTAATACACCCCATAAATTCCCTCAGTGGCCATAACTGAGCCAGGCTTAAGCCCATAGTCAGCAACCCAAACCATGTCTTGCATAAAAGTGGCAGGGATTAAACTACTTGGACCAATCTTCTGGTGTTTCCCAGTATATTATAAAGCTGGAATTGATAGTGAATCCAGGATTCAAATCCAGGCACTTTGATATGGGACAAGAATGTCTTACCCTGTATGTTTATATATGTATAAACATATATATATATATGTTTATATACACATATATAAAGATTTATTATTAAAGGGCAGAGTTACAGAGTGACAGAGAAAGGGAGACAGAGAGCGGTCTTCCATCTGCTGGTTCACTCCTCAAATGGCCACAGTGGCTAGAGCTGCACTGATTTGAAACCAGGAGCCAGGAATTTCCTTCGGGTTTCCAAGGAGGTACACAGGCCCAAAGACTTGGTCCATCTTCCGCTTCCTTCCCAGAGCACAGCAGAGAGCTGGATCAGAAGTGGAACAGCAGGGACTCAAATTGGCACCCATACGGGATGCCAACACTGCAGGCAGTGCTCTTCCCACTATGCCACAGCGCCAGCCCCCTGCTTATTAACGAATAGGTGAAACACCACCCTCCCAATATCAACCCTTCCATATTACCTTATATCATAATTGTGTTTTTACCTGTTTTCCAAAGAAGATATAACAAGGTGTGTTCAGTAAGTGTATAAAATGCATGTTATAAAAATTATTCAGCCTGGCCAGCGCCGCGGCTCACTAGGCTAATCCTCCGCCTTGCAGCACCGGCACACCGGGTTCTAGTCCCGGTCGGGGCACCGGATTCTGTCCCGGTTGCCCCTCTTCCAGGCCAGCTCTCTGCTGTGGCCAGGGAGTGCAGTGGAGGATGGCCCAAGTACTTGGGCCCTGCACCCCATGGGGGACCAGGATAAGTACCTGGCTCCTGCCATCAGATCAGCGCGGTGCGCCGGCCGCAGCGCGCCGGCCGCGGCGGCCATTGGAGGGTGAACCAACGGCAAAGGAAGACCTTTCTCTCTGTCTCTTTCTCTCTCACTGTCCACTCTGCCTTTCAAAAAAAAAAATTATTCATCCTGGATTTCAAAGTTTTTGTATCAAAACTACTTTTCACCCAATTTTCATGTAATTTTTTAAATTTCCTGTACACCTTTCTTTACAAGTAGTTATCACTTCCTATCTTGTTTTGAGTTAGTAAATGAATTAAGTTGGGGAAGAATAAGAATTTTGTCAAAATTGTGCTTCTTTAATCTTTCCCAGTAGAGTAAAAAACATTGCCATGTTAATGATCTTTTTAAAATAGCTGCCCTGCCTTGCATATAAAGGAAATAAAAAATGAAAATGAAAAAGTGACTTCCACGGAGTATGGGATTAGACCAGTGTTTGAGAATGGCTTTTCACTCACTAGAAGTCTACTGCAAGTGATTTATGACAACAATCTGAGTGAGCTCGATCGTCTTAAAAGGTAAAATCTATGAATTCTTTACTTTCCAGTGAAGCAATGTTAATGGTGACTACTTTTAATGAAAATAGGAAAGAATAGTGTAGTCTACAAGCCAAACAAGAGAATACTCAACTATATCAATACTGCAGTAAGGTTAAGATACTTGACAAAAAAATGTGGCAGTCAAGGGGATTTTCTTTTATTTTAACATAGAAGCTTTTAGTCCATCTATACTACTAGAAATGATGTAGCAGAACGCATAGTGAATTTAATTTTATGCACATATCTAGGTATAACAATGCTTGGTGCTTTAAATTATCTGTAGAACTTCAATTCATGTATATTTTATGGTAAAAGATGGTTCATTCAGAATTGGCTCAGAAATGGAACATCTGTTTTTGAAGACTTTAACTTTTTTCATTTTGATTTATTTAAGGAATACAAACATCATGCATCATGTATACAAATTCAGGAACATAGTAATTCTTCCTACCTTATTTTCCACCCATAATCCCACCATTCTTCCTCCTTCCTCTCCTCTTTCTATTCTTATTTTTAACAAATTTCTATTTTCAGTTAACTTTATACACACAAGGTTAACCATACACTAAGTGAAGAGTTCAACAAATAGTATGAACAACAACAACAAAAAACACTGCTCCTCAGTACTCAAGACGAGCTGTTCAAAATCATCACATCTCAAAATGTCAATTTCATCCCAATAGATTACATTTTACATACTCTATTAGTTATGACAGATCAGAAAGAACACAGGTATTTGTCTTTTTTGAGATAAGCTTTTTACTCTAAGTAATCATTTCTAGTTACATCCATTTTGTAACAAAAGAAATTATTTCATTTTACCCCAGTATATTATTCCATAGTGTATTTATAGCATAATTTCTCTACCCAGTCTTCAGTTGATGGACATCTTGGTTCATTTCATATGAGCTGTAATAAACATGGTGTACAGGTTATTCTTTCATTTGCCAGTATCTTTACATTTGGGTAAATTCCCAGGAGTGGGATGGCTGGATCATATGGTAGGTCTGTATTGAGATTTCTGAAGTATCTCCATGCTATCTTCTACAGCAGGTGCACCAGTTTACATTCCCACCAACAGTGGATTAGGGTACCTTTACCCCCACATCCTTGTGAACATTTATTGTTGTTGATTTCTGTATGAGAGCCATTCTAACTGGAGTGAAACTCATTGTGGTTTTGATTTGCATTTCACTGATTTTTTAAAACTTTTTTAACCCAATAAATTGTAGCCATGGGCCGGCGCCATGGCTCACAGGCTAATCCTCCACCTTGCAGCGCCGGCACACCAGGTTCTAGTCCTGGTATGGGTGCTGGATTCTGTCTCAGTTGCCCCTCTTCCAGGCCAGCTCTCTGCTTTGGCTAGGGAGTGTAGTGGAGGATGGCCCAAGTGCTTGGGCCCTGCACCCCATGGGAGACCAGGAGAAGCACCTGGCTCTTGGCTTCGGATCAGCACGGCGCGCTGCGGCCATTGGAGGGTGAACCAACGGCAAAAGAAGACCTTTCTCTCTGTCTCTCTCTCTCACTGTCCACTCTGCCTGTCAAAAAAAAATAAATAAATAAAATAAATTGTAGCCATGAATGCCTGACTCTACTGGGTCAGTACTGTGCTTCATACTAATTTTTATTCCTTCATACTATTTGTTGAACTCTTTAACTAGTATAAGGTTAATCTTATGTGTTTGTTAACTGAAAATAGATATTTGTGAAAAATAAGAATGGAAAGAGGATGGGGAAGAGGAAGACAAGTGGGAGTATGGGTGGGATGGAGGGTGGGTAGAATCACTATGTTCCTAAATATGTATGTATGGAATCCATGAAATTTATGGTCCTCAAATAAATCAAAATGAAGAATGTTAAGCATTTTTTCAAGTGCCTGTTGCCCATTTGAATTCCCACTCTTGAAAAATGCCTGTTAAAGTCCTTTGCCCATTTCTTAACTGGATTTTTTGTTTTGTTGTGGTTGAGTTTCTTGAGCTCTTTATAAACTGAGGATATTAATCTTTTATCAGTTGCATAATTTGCAAATATTTCTCTCAATCTGTCGGAGCTTCTTCACTTTGCTGAGTGTTACTTTTTAAGTACAGAAGCTTCCCTGTTTGATGCAATCCCGGTTGTCAGTTTTGGCTTTGATTGCCTGTGCTTTTCTGGGGTCTTTTCGAAGAAATCTTTGTCTATGCCAATATACTATGGAGTTTCCTCAATGTTATTTATTAATTTGATGGGATTGAGACATAGATTTAGCTCCTGATCCATTTTGAGTGGAATTTTGTGTAAAGTGTAGAGTAGGGGTCTTATTTCATATTTCTGCATGAGGAGATCCAGTTTCCCCAACACCATTTGTTGAAGAGACTGTTCTTTCTTCAGGGATTGATTTTGTCTTCTTTGTCAAAAGTAAGCTCATTGTAGATGCATGGATTGATTTCTGGAGTTTCTATTCTATGCCATTGGTCTATACATCTGTTTTTGTGCCAGCACCAATGTGTTTATATTATATCTGCCCTATAGTATATCTTGAGGTCTGGTATTGTGATGCCTCCAGCTTTTTTTTTTATTGTTTAACATTGCTTTAGCTATTCAGGGTCTCTAGTGTTTCCTTATGTATTTTAGCATCATTCTTTTTAAATCTGAGAAAAATCTGATGGGTATTTTGATTAGGAATGAATTGAATCTGTAAATTGCTTTTGGTAGTACAGACATTTTCATGATTTTGATTCTTCCAAACCATGAACATCGAAGATTTTTCTACTTTTTATGTCTTCTTCTATTTCACTTTCTAATGTTTTGTAATTTTCATCATAGAAACCTTTGACATCCTTGGTTAAATTTATTTGAAGGTATGAATTTTTGTAGCTGTTATGGCATTGTCTATGTATAGATCAGCTATTGATTTGATTTTTGTGTGTTAATTTGATATTCTTCCACTTTACCAAACTCTTTTATGAGTTTCGGTAGTCTCTTAGTGGAGTCTTTTGCATCCCCTAAATATGAATGTCATCTGCAAATTGGAATAGTTTGATTTCTTCCTTCCCAATTTGTATTCCTTTGGTTTTATTTTCTTGCCTAGTGGCTCTGGCTAAAACTTCCATGATTATATGGAATGACAGTGGTAAGAGTTGGGCATTCCTGTCTGGTTCCAGATCTTAGGGGGAATGCCTCCAGTTTCTACTCATTCAATAAGGTGCTCACTGTGGGTTTGTCATAGTTTGTCTTGATTGTATTGATGAGTGTTGCTTCTATACTCAGTTCGCTTAAGATTTTCATCATGAAAGAATGCTATATCTTATTATATGCTTTTTCTAAATCCGATGAGATAATAATGTGTTTTTTCTTCAATTTGTTAATGTGTTGTATCACATTGATTGGTTTGCAAATGTTGAACCATACCTGCATACCAGGGATAAATCCTACTTGGTCTGGGTGAATGATCTTTCTGATGTGTTGTTGGATTCAATGAGCTGGTATTTTGTGGAGGATTTTTCATCTTTGACCATCCGAGATATTCTGGGATTTTACAGGGTAGAAACTTCTTACTCTTAGGAAGTGTGAAATTCACAAGAATTGCAAATAATGTACAAGTTCTTAAGTGTGAATGCTTGTAATAATTCAATACATCTTCTTCAGATTGTAATCTTAGTTACATAGAAGCACACCATATAGAAGTTTCATGATTTGTTTTGAACATTGTATTTTGAGTTTATGTTTTGTTGTATTATAAGTCATGCTGCAACAAACATCTTCTATATAAACATTTCTTTATATTCCAAGTGCTTGACTTTGAATAAATACTTCAATATGGATTTTATGGCTAAATTTGAGGAAACCTTTTTAAATGCTTGGTTAATATTTCTAAATTTTTGTCAAGAAAGTACATAAGCTTATACTTCCATCAACAGATATATAGTTGACAGTTTTTTTAACCTTTGAAGACTTTGAAATTTACTTATTTTAACATGCATGGGATGACAGAAAACTGGAAAGTAATCTCTGATTAGTTTCTTGAACATTTCTCTTTTTTACATGCAAAAATTCGTTTCATGTTCTATGTTGAAAGCACGTAGCACCCTTGCTTAATTAACAATGTCATTTTTTGAAATTGTTTATGGAATTTTAATATTCATTAAGTTGAAAATACTACCAAAAATATCAATTATATGAAGTGACACATATACTCTTTACCCTTGGATGATATTAATCAGTAGCTGTGTGTATCATGTAAAAGGCATGTATAAATTATAGGCTGTCTTACACTCTAAATAATTTTTAAGGATACGTGTAATATTTGATAAAGTTGAAACTGTAGTTCTAATAACTATATAAAGGTGTTTATAAAAAATAACTCATTAAGGGCCAGAACTGTTGCATAGTAAGTTAAGCCTCTGCCTGTAGCACCAGCATTCTGTATGGGTACTGGTCCAAGTCCTGGGTGCTCCACTTCTGATCTAGCTGCCTGCTTAAGGCCTAAGAAAGCATTAGAAGGTGCCAAGTGCTTGGGGCTCTGCACCCCACATGGGAGATAAGGAAGAAGTTCCTGGCTTCTCCCTTCATATCCTCTGAGCTCCTGCTGTTGTGGCCATTTGGAGAGTAAACCAGCAGATGGAAGACCTCTCTGTGTGTCTCTTCTCTCTATATATCACTTTGCCTCTCAAATAAATGCATAAATCTTTTTTTTAAAAAATTCATTAAAGATTGGTTAATTCTAAATTACCTTTCCTAATGGAGATGTAATTATGAATGGATGAGGAAGAGGTAATTTTCAACTCATAACTCTACTGGATAATTTCAAAATTCCTTTCTTGATAACAGTTATCAGTTGCAAGTAACAGAATCTTATCAATTATCAGAATGTAATTTCTGATAACAAAGATTTATTTATTTATTTGAAAGAGTGAGAGAGAGAGAGCGAGTGAGCGAGTGAGCAAGCTGCTGGTTCACTGTGGGTGGCCTCAATGGCCAGGATTGAGCCAGGCTGAAGCCAGGAGCTAGGAGCTTCTTCTAGGTCTCCCAAATAGGTGGCAGCAGAGATTGAAATACTTGAGTCACCTTGTGCTGCTTTCCCAGGCCATTAGCAAGGAGCTAGATAGGAAGTACATCTGCTGGGAGAGGAACCTGTGGCCACACGGGGTGTTAGTATCACAGGCGGTAGCTTGACACACTACACAATACCAGTCTCAAGAATGTGCTATTTTTTTTTTTGTTTTAAGAATGTGCTTTCACAGCTAACTTTCAACTCTGTCCTTTGAAGAAGAGATTTAAATGAAATGTTATAAGAAGATATTTGAGAACATAAATTTTATTAGAGTGTATAAGCTGCATGGTAGTGTAAGATTATACAATGAATCTTTTAATTTCTAATAAAATGAATTTTGAAACAAGCATGTTTTTACCTAAAACAAGAAAAAGAGACCAATACTGATATATTGTGTAAAAAACCTAGGGAACAGTTAAGAAGAAAAGAAAAGCAATATCATAAAGAAGAAGTGAAACAAGAAGAAGTGACACATAGAACACTAGAAATGGATGCGAGGACTTCAAAAAACAATTTGACCCAGGTAAGTTAATCTTTGATAAAAATTTTATGTTTCTGACTTGAATCACTGTTACATATAATGTCCTCCTCATTCAAGATATATACATAAATATATATATACACACACATACCTAAACAGGTGTGTATGCACACAGACACACACACAGATGTGTAATCTTTATTTAAAGCAACCCAAAAATTATTCTGAAGATGAATTATGACATATATTGCTGGAGTTATTGCTTGTGAGTCTTGGTACATGATGGTGCTTAGTACATATTTTCTAAAGAAAGCAGTGCATATTGAGTTGCATTTAATAACTCACATGAAGATTGATTTAGACATTTTATGTTAAAATTCAGGCTAAATAGCTGTGAATTATAATAAAGTTAGGTAAATTATAAAGAAATTTATTTAAAAACATCAGCTTTTATTTAAGGACTTTTTAAATTATTTGGTGAATTTAGCTGTAACTTATACAATTAAATTTAAGTAGTTCATGTGAGATACGTGTCTTGATTCTTTAATAGTTCGCTTTCTTTGAACAGATTTTGTTAATAGGCATGTTTGGAGGCTTTCCTATTGTAGAATCTATTAGAAAATGTATTTAAGTAATTCTAATGCAGTTTTGAGATGCTAAATTAATGTAACAGTTTTTCCTGTGGCATTAACTGATATGTAAATGTTGCCAAAGAAATTTGCCTACAATTCAGCAATAAGATGAATGTCAACACAGTTGAAAATCACAGTGGCAATCCCCAGTAGTGTTTAGAATTGGAATTTGCCTACTGACATTAGTCATAGATTATCATTTATGATGTGAAACTGACTTGAGCATAACATTGTTGTTTTACAACTAGACATTTCCAGTTGGTTTGGTGAGTTTTGAGAATCTAAATACTAAATTTTATTTTTAGAAAGATTAGTGCTCTGTCGTTAAGTGCTAATGCTATTAGAATGAAATTTTCCAAAACATATCACCTAATGGAGAATAAAACCTAGACATGCATGGTAGAATATGTTTGCTTTGATGATGGTGGGTTTTTTGCATACATTTTCTGTGGTAAATCCCTGAGACATAATCAAGTCCTACTGCCTATCCTTTGTTTCTTCTGCCTATTTGAAGGTAATTTTTTTTTCATTTTAAATTTTTAATCTCTCTTGCTATTGTGAATATATCTGATTTACAATTTCCAGTGGCATACATTTTTGTTTTGTCTTTTTTTAACTTTTATTTAATGAATATAAATTTCCAAAGTACGATTTATGGATTACAATAGCTTGCCCCCCATACCGTCCCTCCCACCCACAACCCTCCCCTTGCCCACTCCCTCTCCCCTTCCATTCACATCAAGATTCATTTTCGATTATCTTAATATACAGAAGATCAGCTTAGTATACATTAAGTAAGGATTTCAACAGTTTGCTCCCACACATAAACATAAAGTGAAAAATAATAGATGATTTTTTTTAAATGATGATGAAATCAGATCAGACCTATTGTCATGTTTAATCCCAGTGAGAGTCAAGTTGGGAGTTGATAATTTCTTTTTTTTTTTTTTTTTTTTTTTTTTTTTACAGAGGATCAGTTTAGTATGCATTAAGTAAAGATTTCAACAGTTTGCACCCCCATAGAAACACAAAGTGAAATATATTGTTTGAGTACTCGTTATAGCATTAAATCTCAATGCACAGCACATTAAGGACAGAGATCCTACATGAGGAGTAAGTGCACAGTGACTCCTGTTGTTGACTTTACCAACTGACACTCCTGTCTATGGCATCAGTAATCTCCCTATGCTCCAGTCATGAGTTTCCAAGGCTATGGAATCCCTCTGAGTTCTCCGACTCTTATCTTGTTTAGACAAGGTCATAGTCAAAGTGGAGGTTCTCTCCTCCCTTCAGAGAAAGGTACCTCCTTCTTTGAAGACCTGTTCTTTCCACTGAGATCTCACTCACAGAGATAGTATTCTAAAGAGTACATATCCCATAATTTCTTTATCCAGTCTATCGTTGATGGGCATTTAGGTTGGTTCCAGGTCTTAGCTATTGTGAATTGAGCTGCAATAAACATTAGGGTGCAGACCTCTTTTTTGTTTGCCAATTTAAATTCCTTTGGGTAAATTCCAAGGAGTGGGATGGCTGGGTCGAATGGTAGGGCTATCTTCAGGTTTCTGAGGGATCTCCAGACTGACTTCCATAGTGGCTTGACCAGTTTGCATTCCCACCAACAGTGGGTTAGTGTCCCTTTTTCCCCACATCCTCGCCAGCATCTGTTGTTGGTAGATTTCTGAATGTGAGCCATTCTAACCGGGGTGAGGTGGAACCTCATTGTGGTTTTGATTTGCATTTCCCTGATTGCTAATGACCTTGAACATTTTTTCATGTGCCTGTTGGCCGTTTGGATTTCCTCTTTTGAAAAATGTCTATTGAGGTGCTTGGCCCATCTCTTAATTGGGTTGTTGGTTTTGTTTTTGTGGAGTTTCTTGATCTCTTTGTAGATTCTGGTTATTAACCCTTTATCTGTTGCATAGTTTGCAAATATTTTTTCCCATTCTGTCGGTTGTCTCTTCACTCTCCTGACTGTTTCTTTTGCAGTACAGAAACTTCTCAATTTGATGCAATCCCAATAGTTGATTTTGGCTTTGACTGCCTGTGCCTCCCGGGTCTTTTCCAGAGATTCTTTGCCTGTGCCAATATCTTGAGGGTTTCTCCAATGTTCTCTAGTAACTTGATGGTGTCAGGTCGTAGATTTAGGTCTTTAATCCATGTTGAGTGGATTTTTGTGTAAGGTGTAAGGTAGGGGTCTTGCTTCATGATTCTGCACGTGGAAATCCAATTTTCCCAGCACCATTTATTGAATAGACTGTCCTTGCTCCAGGAATTAGTTTTAGATCCTTGATCAAATATAAGTTGGCTGTAGATGTTTGGGTTGATTTCTGGTGTTTCAATTCTGTTCCATTGGTCTATCCATCTGTTTCTGTACCAGTACCATGCTGTTTTGATTACAACTGCCCTGTAGTATGTCCTGAAATCTGGTATTGTGATGCCTCCGGCTTTGTTTTTGTTGTACAAGATTGCTTTAGCTATTCGAGGTCTCTTGTGCCTCCATATAAATTTCAGCACCAATTTTTCCAGATCTGAGAAGGTCTTCGGTATCTTGATTGGTATTGCATTGAATTTATAAATTGCTTTTGGGAGAATGAACATTTTGATGATATTGATTCTTCCAATCCATGAGCATGGAAGATTTTTCCATTTTTTGGTATGCTTTTCTATTTCTTTCTTTAAGGTTTTGTAATTTTCATCGTAGAGATCTTTAACGTCCTTGGTTAAGTTTATTCCAAGGTATTTGATTGTTTTTGTAGCTATTGTGAATGGGATTGATCTTAGAAGTTCTTCCTCAGCCATGGCATTGTCTGTGTATACAAAGGCTGTTGATTTTTGTGCATTGATTTTATACCCTGCTACTTTGCCAAAATCTTCTATGAGTTCCAATAGTCTCTTAGTAGAGTTCTTTGGGTCCCCTAAATAAAGAATCATGTCATCTGCAAAGAGGGATAGTTTGAGTTCTTCCTTCCCAATTTGTATCCCTTAATTTCTTTTTCTTGCCTAATATCTCTGGCTAGAACCTCCAGGACTATATTGAATAGCAGTGGTGAGAGTGGGCATCCCTGTCTGGTACCAGATCTCAGTGGAAATGCTTCCAACTTTTCCCCATTCAATAGGATGTTGGCTGTGGGTTTTTCATAGATTGCTTTGATTGTATTGAGGAATGTTCCTTCCAAACCCAGTTTGCTTAGAGTTTTCATTATGAACGGGTGTTGTATTTTATCAAATGCTATCTCGGCGTCTATTGAGATAATCATATGGTTTTTCTTCTGCAGTCTGTTAATGTGGTGTATCACATTGATTGTCTTGTGCACATTAAACCATCCCTGCATACCAGGGATAAATCCCACTTGGTCTGGGTGGATGATCTTTCTGATGTGTTGTTGCATTCTATTGGCAAGAATTTTATTGAGGATTTTTGCATCTATGTTCATCAGGGATATTGGTCTGTAATTCTCTTTCAGTGCTGCATCTTTTTCCGGCTTAGGAATTAAGGTGATGCTGGCTTCATAGAAAGAATTTGGGAGGATTCCCTCTTCTTCGATTGTTCTGAAAAGTTTGAGAAGAATTGGAGTTAGTTCTTCTTTAAATGTCTGGTAGAATTCAGCAGTGAATCCATCTGGTCCTGGGCTTTTCTTTGTTGGGAGGGCCTTTATTACTGATTCAATTTCTGTCTCAGTTATGGGTCTGTTTAGGTTTTTGATGTCTTCCTGGTTCAATTTAGGTAGGTTGCATGTGTCCAGGAATCTATCCATTTCTGATAGGTTTCCCTGTTTGGTGGCATACAAGTCCTTGTAGTAATTTCTGATGATTCTTTTTACTTCTGTGGTGTCTCTTGTTACATTTCCTTTTTCATCTCTGATTTTATTGATTTGGGTCTTTTCTCTTCTTTTTTTAGTTAGTTGGGCCAATGGGGTGTCAATTTTATTTTTTCAAAAAACCAGCTCCTCGTTTGGCTGATTTTTGGAATGTTTTTCTGGATTCAATCCTGTTGATTTCTTCTCTGATTTTAATTATTTCTCTTCTCCTACTAGATTTGGGTCTGGTTTGCTGTAGGTTTTCTAGATCCTTGAGGTGAACAGAAAGCTCATCTATTTGGTGCCTTTCCAATTTCTTGATGTAGGCACCTATTGATATAAACTTTCCTCTTAACACTGCTTTGCTGCGTCCCATAAGTTTTGGTATGTTGTGCTGTTATCCTCATTTACTTCCAGAAAGTTTTTGATTTCTCTTTTGATTTCTTCTATGACCCATTGTTCATTCAGGAGCATGTTGTTCAATCTCCATGTGTTTACATATGCTCTAGGGATTCCTGAGTTTTTCATTTCCAGCTTCATTCCTTTATGGTCTGAGAAGCTGCATGGTATGATTCTAATTCTTTTGAATTTGCTGAGACTTGCTTTATGGCCTAGTATGTGGTCAATCCTAGAGAAGGTTCCATGTACTGCTGAGAAGAATGTAAAAATCTTTAGCTGTAGGATTGAAAGTTCTGTATATATCTGTTAGATCCATTTGGGCTATAGTGTCGTTTAAATCTACTGTATCCTTGTTGATCTTCTGTCCTATTGATCTGTCTATTTCTGAGAGTGGAGTATTGAAGTCCCCCAGTACTATTGTATTGGGGTCTAAGTCTCCCTTTAAGTCCATTAACAAATCTTTTAGATAAACCGGTGCCCTGTAGTTAGGTGCATATACATTGATAATTGTTATATCTTCCTGTTGAATTGATCCCTTAATCATTATGTAGTGTCCCTCTTTGTCTCTCTTAACGGTTTTTGTGGTAAAGTTTATGGTGTCTGATATTAAGATGGCTACGCCTGCTCTTTTTTCATTTCTGTTGGCATGGTATATCTTTTTCCAGCCTTTCACTTTCAGTCTGTATGGATCTTTGTTGGAAAGATGTGTTTCTTGTAAGCAGCAAATAGATGGGTTTTGTTCCTTAACCCAATCAGCCAATCGGTGTCTTTTAACTGGACAGTTCAGGCCATTCACGTTCAATGTGACTAATGATAAGTGGTAACTTTGCCCTGCCATTTGCCAAAGATAAGTTCCAATATATGCTTTGAATTCCCTGTGATCTTTTGCTGTGAGGTTTCCTTCCTTGGTTTCCTTCCTTTACCTTCTTTCATATTGATGACCGTGTTTCTTTGTTTCTGTGTGTAACACATCTTTAAGCATCTTTTGCAGGGCTGGATGAGTGGCGACAAATTCTTTCAATTTCTGTTTGTTATGAAAAGTCTTTATTTCACCTTCATTCACAAATGATAGCTTTGCAGGATATAATATTCTGGGCTGGCAGTTTTTCTCTCTTAGTACCTGGGCTATATCTTGCCATTCCCTCCTAGCTTGTAGAGTTTCTGATGAGAAGTCAGCTGTGAGTCTGATTGGAGATCCTCTGAGAGTAATCTGACGTTTCTCTCTTGCACATTTTAGGATCTTTTCTTTATGTTTCACTGTGGAGAGTTTAATTACAACGTGTCGTGGTGAGGATCTCTTTTGGTCGTGTTTATTAGGGGTTCTGTGGGCTTCCTGTACTAGGATTTCTCTGTCCTTCTCCAAACCTGGGAAATTTTCTGCTAATATCTCACTAAAAAGGCCTTCTAATCCTTTCTCCCTCTCCATGCCTTCAGGAACTCCTAGAACCCGAATGTTGTTTTTTTTAATAGTATCCTGAAGATTCCCGACAATATGTTTTAGATTTCTAATTTCCTCGTCTTTTCTTTGGTCTGACTGTATCCTTTCCTGTTCTCTGTCTTCTAAGTCCGATATTCTCTCTTCTGCTTCTCCCATTCTGTTTGTAAGGCTCTCTATTGTGTTTTTCATTTGATCTATTGAATTCTTCACTTCAGTCACTATCCCAGTTTCCTGTTGTACTAGTTGTTTCGTTTCATTTTGATTCCTCCTTAATATTTCATTTTCACGAGAGAGATTTTCTATCTTGTCCATTAAGGATTTCTGTAGTTCAAGAATTTGTTTTTGAGAACTTCTTAATGTTCTTATCAATTTTTTGAGATCTGCTTCTTGCATTTCTTCTATCTCATCATCCTCATAATCTTGAATTGGGGTGTCTTTTTCATTTGAGGGCTTCATGGTGACTTCCTTGTTTTTATTACCTTGGTTTTTGCGTTTGTTATTTGGCATATTGGAGATATTTGGTTTCTTCACTGTGGTGCTTTTTCTTGTTATACTATGACTCTAGATTAAGTGGACTATCTGTTTTTGATGGAGCCTTAGGGCTTGAGATGGGTGTGGCCTGAGAGCTCTGTTTGGTGTGCCAAAGGTGACATTCCCAGGTTGGGCGTGGTAAACCTCTCTCTCTCTCTTTCTTTCTTTCTTTTTTTTTTTTTGATTCAAAAGGGAAGTTATTCTGCACAGCTGAACGAAGTTGGAGGTAGTTAGCAGGCAAATGATATACCCACAGGAGCCAGAGATTGGAAGCTCTTTCCCAAGGACCACACAGGGAATCTGTTCGGCCCTCAGAGTGGGCTCAAATTCTCCTTCAGTCTCCCACTGGGTTGCCAAAGTTACGGAATTGTAGCGTCTCTGGAGAGTGCTCACGTGAATTCCGTGAGTTCTCTCCCCCACCGTCTCTTTTTTCACAGTCTCAGTTCAGTAGCACCACAAATTTACTAGGTCCTAATCTCCTGTTAATTTGCCCCGCCCAGAGTCAGGTTTTTCTGCTAGGCTCAGGGCCGGTGCAGACCTGAGGTCGCTCTGCTTATGACGTATGTCCAAGATGGCGCCTGCTCTTTGTCTTGCTCGCCCTTGAGAGGTGAGCGGAGAGAGAGAAACCCGTGTCCGTACCAGTCACCTTTTTTTTTTCCCCTCTCTCTCTCTTCCAGTTAGCTTGGTGAAGTCCCCCCCCCCCGGGGGTCGTTCCCTCTAGTCTCCTCTCTCCGCTTGCCTGCCGGTGTCTCGGGTTATTGAGGTTCGGCTCACCTCGCGTTCCAGCGCTGGTGTGTTGAGTCTGCCGCTGGTGTCCCGAACTGTGGGCTCCCACGCTCTCCACGCAGGTCCGCTCCCCTTCCAGCGCCGATGTGTGGACTCGGAGCCCTGGACGTCCCAAGTCTCCCCGCTGTTGTCTGTGTGGCACGCACTCCCCTTTGAGCACTTGCGAGCAGACCCTGTAGCTTGCGCAGCTCGGTCCCGTGGCTCGGCTTCCGCGGCTCGGTCCCGCGGCTCGGCTTTCGCACAGTGGGCGACCTTGTTCTCCCAGTAGGTCCTCCGATTCACGACCACTGGATCCAGAAGAGTTTCCTCTGCAATATTTTCCTGGTTCTTTTTTCTGAGGCTACCGTAACTCCCCTTTTATTAAACTAAATTTTCCCGGACTATCGGTGCGCGCCCTCACTATTCCGCCATCTTGGCTCCGCCCTCCCTCCATAATCTTGAATTGGGGTGTCTTTTACATTTGAGGGCTTCATGGTGACTTCCTTGTTTTTATTACCTTGGTTTTTGCGTTTGTTATTTGGCATATTGGAGATATTTGGTTTCTTCACTATGGTGCTTTTTCTTGTTATACTATGACTCTAGATTAAGTGGACTATCTGTTTTTGATGGAGCCTTAGGGCTTGAGATGGGTGTGGCCTGAGAGCTCTGTTTGGTGTGCCAAAGGTGACACTCCCAGGTTAGGCGTGGTAAACCTCTCTCTCTCTCTCTCTTTCTTTCTTTTTTTTTTTTTTGATTCAAAAGGGAAGTTATTCTGCACAGCTGAACGAAGTTGGAGGTAGTTAGCAGGCAAATGATATACCCACAGGAGCCAGAGATCGGAAGCTCTTTCCCAAGGACCACACAGGGAATCTGTTCGGCCCTCAGAGTGGGCTCAAATTCTCCTTCAGTCTCCCACTGGGTTGCCAAAGTTACGGAATTGTAGCGTCTCTGGAGAGTGCTCACGTGAATTCCGTGAGTTCTCTCCCCCACCGTCTCTTTTTTCACAGTCTCAGTTCAGTAGCACCACAAATTTACTAGGTCCTAATCTCCTGTTAATTTGCCCCGCCCAGAGTCAGGTTTTTCTGCTAGGCTCAGGGCCGGTGCAGACCTGAGGTCGCTCTGCTTATGACGTATGTCCAAGATGGCGCCTGCTCTTTGTCTTGCTCGCCCTTGAGAGGTGAGTGAAGAGAGAGAAACCCGTGTCCGTACCAGTCACCTTTTTTTTTTTTCCTCTCTCCCCCCCCCCCCGGGGGTCGTTCCCTCTAGTCTCCTCTCTCCGCTTGCCTGCCGGTGTCTCGGGTTATTGAGGTTCGGCTCACCTCGCGTTCCAGCGCTGGTGTGTTGAGTCTGCCGCTGGTGTCCCGAACTGTGGGCTCCCACGCTCTCCACGCAGGTCTGCTCCCCTTCCAGCGCCAATGTGTGGACTCGGAGCCCTGGACGTCCCAAGTCTCCCCGCTGTTGTCTGTGTGGCACACACTCCCCTTCGAGCACTGGCGCGTAGACCCTGCGGCTTGCGCAGCTCGGTCCCGCGGCTCGGCTTCCGCGCAGTGGGCGACCTTGTTCTCCCAGTAGGTCCTCCGATTCACGAGCACTCAATTCAGAAGGGTTTCCTCTGCAATATTTTCCTGGTTCTTTTTTCTGGGGCTACCGTAACTCCCCTTTTATTAAACTAAATTTTCCCGGACTATCGGTGCGCACCCTCACTATTCCGCCATCTTGGCTCCCTCCACCTTCTGCATTTTTGATATTAGCCATTCTAACAGGTGTGATGTTCATTGTAGCTTTGATTTTCAATTCTCTGATGGCTGGTGATATTATTTATTGACTATTTGTGTTTCTTCCTTGAAGAACTGCATTCAGTTACTTCACTCATCTTTTAACTGGATTGTTTTGTTGCTGTTCTTGTTATTGAATTTTTTATATTATGGATATTAATCTTTGGTTGGGTAAGTAGCTTCCAAATATTTTCTTCCATTCTGTAGGATGTTTTTCATTCTGTTGATTGATTGCCTCCTTGGTTGTGTAGATGTTTCTGTATTTGATATAACCCAATTTGTCTACTTTCCTTGTTGCTCTTAGAGTCATCTCCAAAAAATATTTGTCTATACTAATTACAGATTTTAAGACCATGATGAAGTCAAGGGAATTATTCATGCTTAAAGGGAGTATTTTGAAATTGATGTTCTATTAAGTGGATTACCTTGAAAGTTCATTTTAGAATTTGATGATGAGTGATAAGATATCTCATAATACTTTTCCTCTGTAGATTTTTCTGTATTCTAGTTGGTACTATTTGAATTCATGCCAGTTCTATTTAAATGTAAAACTATTTCACTCTCAATTTATGTATTCTTATGACTTAATTCTTTAACAGCAGCTCCTTTATATTAAGTTCAGATTTGGTACAAATATGGTGAATTTTACCGATTATATTTGAATCAATTTTCTCTCAGGTATTTATGATTTTCTTAATTTAAGCATTTTAGCAAAGAATTTGGTTATTATTTTCATTTCAGGGTCCACCACAAATATAATTGTAACTGTCTGTGGTTACAATAGATTCCCATTTTCAGTTTCATGAGAGCTAGCCAATTTCATGAAAAGCAGTTGTGGGGAGAATAGGCAAGAGGGTTATAGGAGCTGAGATCAGGAAAGAAGGTGGAGATGAGGCCAGCTAGGCTTTGAATGTCATTGAAATTTTAGTGCTGTTCTGAGATAGGAATCTCTTGGAAGGATTTAAGTAGAGGATTGAAAGTGAGAGAATCTCTGATTTTATTTTGGTCTATAATGCAAATGAGGGAAATTGTTCAACACTGTAGAAATTACTAGCTTCAGTTATGAAGTATGTTGTCTATGGAATATGTATCACTTTTATGCCATCATGAGTCTGAAAAATTGAAGAGAAACAATCACAAGTCTGTTTGTGACCATTTGTATGTAACTTAGAAGTAAATATTAAGACAATTTGATCATAAAATGATTTATAAAATAGTAATATAAATGTCTTCTCAAGAAGTGGTGAGCCACCTTCATCAATGGGCTGATAACAAAAAGCACATCCTGTATCAGAGCAGTGACAGGAGGCTGTAAGAATTTACTGCTTTAAGTCAGCAGATGAAATAAAGTATATAAAGAAGATATTAAGGGAAACCCAAAGACAAGTATATATGAAAATTAGCATGTCAATGAATTCTATACTGGTTAAAGAATGTGCACTAGAATAAAAATCACAGTGAACGTAATTTTTAAAAAAATATTTTATTATAATTAAGACAATTTTGTCAATATGATAACTTCTTACACCATCTTATTCTGCCATTTTTCTTACACTTAAATTCTTTCTAAAGATAGTATTTATATTTGAGAATGTTGCAGATTTTGCACTAGTCCTCCTAAAAGTTGAGAGACTTTATCATCTACATATTGCCATTCAACTTCAAAACTTTTTGCACCAAAATTGACTTATCTTTAAGATCATTTCCCACAAACTCTTTTTTTTTTTGACAGGCAGAGTAGACAGAGAGAGAGACAGAGAGAGAAAGGTCTTCCTTTGCCGTTGGTTCACCCTCCAATGGCCGCCGCGGCCAGCACACTGCGGCTGGCGCACCGCACTGATCCGATGGCAGGAGCCAGGAGCCAGGTGCTTTTCCTGGTCTCCCATGGGGTGCAGGGCCCAAGCACTTGGGCCATCCTCCACTGCACTCCCTGGCCACAGCAGAGAGCTGGCCTGGAAGAGGGGCAACCGGGGCAGAATCCGGCACCCCAACTGGGACTAGAACCCGGTGTGCCGGGCCGCTAGGCGGAGGATTAGCCTAGTGAGCCGCGGCACCGGCCCCCACAAACTCTTAAAGATTTATTGTATTTTACTTGAAAGTCAGAGTTACACAGAGAGAGGAGATGAAAGAGAGAGAGAGAGAGGGAGAGGGAGAGGGAGAGGGGGGCAGAGAGAGAGAGAGAGGTAGTCTATCCGGTGGTTCACTCCCCAATTGGCTGCAACGGCTGGAGCTGCATTGATCTGAAGCCAGGAGCTATGAACTTCCTCCAAGTCTCCCACATGGGTGCAGGGACCCAAGGGCTTGGGCCATCCTCTACTGCTTTCCCAGGCCACAGCAGAGAGCTGCACAGGAAGTGGAGCAGCTGGGTCTGGAACCGGCGCCCATATGGGATACCAGCACTTCAGGCCAGGGCATTAACCCACTGCGCCACAGTGCCGGACCTTCCACAAACTTTTAAAAATGCTGTTTTGAACACTCTTATCTGTATAGTTCATGTAACACCATAGAGCTCACCTATCCAAATAAGTGTAGCTCTGTGTCCTTAGTATATTCCCAGAGTTGGATAACCAGCACCACAATCAATTTTAGAACAGCTTTTAACATCCTGAGAGAAAACCTTCTATAATTCACCCATCCTGCCTTTAGCTCCTATCTCTTCCCTAGTCCTTAGGCAACCAAATATGTACGTTTAGTGTCTCATGATTTGCCTGATGTGGATATTTCATTTAAATAAGGTCATTCCTACAATATGCAGCCCTTTATGACTGATTTCTTTCACTTAACATTTCCAAGGTCAATTCATGGTATAGAATCTATCAATACTTCTTATTATTTTTCAAATAATATTGTACTGTGCAGAATACAGTTCTTTGTAGGAATTATTCATTCATCAGTTGATAAACATTTCATCAGTTGATAGAACACTGTTTCCATTTTTTGACTATTATTAACGCTATTGCTATGAACATTCATTTCCAAGTTAATGTATGGAATATGCTTTTTACTTCTCTGCCTGTGGACGCCAGTAAAGTGAATGTCTCTGGCCAGTTTCCCCCCCCTTCCTCCTTTTTCACACTGCTGTTTTAGTTTCTGTTGATCTGTACTCATTGTATTCAGACCCTACTCCAGAGGTCCTTTCACTGATGGGATGTTCTGTGTTCTCATTGATTTTTCTCTTTTCAGTACTTGTCATCTAGTTTATGGAGAATAATGTGGCCTTTAAGTTTATATTGCTTTTACTTATCTGCATAATAGATAATTTGTCTACAGTGACAGTTGTGCTGTAAATTTGCCTAAGTGGACATATGTGATATAAATGTGTAGATTGAAAATGTTACAGTTGGACAGTTAAGTTAAAATTAAGTACTTTGTGCCATTCCATCTGTGTTTCTTGAGACACTGACAGGAACATTATGAGTGAATGAATGAATGAATGAATGAAGCTTTTCTTCTAAACACATTTTAGGCAATTAAGTACAATATTCAAATACTTAATCCTGTTTCTGGAGAATTGTTCTATAAAATGCTAATGCTCTACTCACTGGGAGAATATAAAATCTGAAGTTTGCTTCCCTTTATTATATAGCCAGAGCTGGGACTCGTAGCTTTACAGCTCTTTACCAGTGGAAAAGTCATACATTTTCTTACACACCAAACCATGGAGCACCACTCTATCCTCAGATTGCTTGCTAGAGCAACCTGAGAATGAAGAGTGATTTTGGAAATTTGATTTAGCTATAGAGTCTGGTCTTTTCATTAGTACATTTAGGCCAATTTTTATGGCCATGTAAGATATGTGCTACTCGAATTCGGAGTCCTGTTTATATTGTATTTCATTATTATTGCCCACTGAGTTTACAGAAAAAAGTAATTTTTAAATTATAAGTTGCAGGCCGGCGCCGCGGCTCACTAGGCTAATCCTCCACCTAGCGGCGCCGGCACACCGGGTTCTAGTCCCGGTCGGGGCGCTGGATTCTGTCCCGGTTGCCCCTCTTCCAGGCCAGCCCTCTGCTGTGGCCAGGGAGTGCAGTGGAGGATGGCCCAGGTGCTTGGGCCCTGCACCCCATGGGAGACCAGGAAAAGCACCTGGCTCCTGGCTCCTGCCATCGGATCAGCGCGGTGCGCCGGCCGCAGCGCGCCATCCGCGGCGGCCATTGGAGGGTGAACCAACGGCAAAAGGAAGACCTTTCTCTCTGTCTCTCTATCTCACTGTCCACTCTGCCTATCACAAAAAAAAAAAATATAAGTTGCATAAAGGATGGGTGGCTAATAAAATTAATGAAAGCTTTATAATGAGCTGGCAATGTATTCTAGGCCTCATGCTCCCAGTTTGCTGCCACTTTGGTATGAAGGATTCAGTACCACTTTATAAGAGATCACTTCTATTGCTACGCTCCCCTTCCCAAATATGTCATTTTATTCAAACATGAATTCAATAATAATAATGCTATTGAAATATTTCCCTGACTATGTGACACATCTTCTTTGAAGTTCTTTACATATACCTTTAATTTAATACCTCCCACTTTCAAGTGAAGTAGACACTATTATTTCCATTGTACAGGTGAAGAACTAACACAGGGCAAATGAATTTGCTGAAGGTCACACAGATAGTGGAGCCAGAATCCAGGCACTCTGGCTTCATTGTTGGTGTGGCCACTGAAAAATTCCATTGAACATTTGTTGTCTATAACATCATGTTAATTTTTATGATCTCTGGGATACCAATGGTCATTTGCACATATGAATATTTAAAATTATAGTTGATTTCATAGTACTTGGATTTCAAAATTATAGCTATTTTCCATAAGGTAATCTTCCATTCCTTTAACTGGCCAATATTGTAAATCTGAGAATTTTTCTGATAGAACATAATCAAAACCAAGTCTACTCCTGTGTCATTTTCTTGAGCAGAAGACTATAAACTTTCTGTAATGGCCCAGACAGTTCTGTTTTAGATTTGAGGTCATAGCATCCCTGTTGGCACAACTCAGCTTTGAAGTTATAGCATAAATGTAGTCATGAATAAGATGAAAAGGAAGAGTCATTGCTATGTTCTAATGAAATTTTAGTCATAAATCCAGGTACTTCCCAGATTCATACCAGATACTGGTAAATCTCATGTTTTTTTTTTTTTTTTAATTCTTTGTTGTAGTTCCAAGAATCAGAAGATGAACAAAAGGCGGTGGTACAAAACACTGAGAAAATTCAGGATCATCTGGAAAAGTATAATTCAAACAACCATTCAAAATAACTCGAGTCTTTCTAAAGCATATATGCTATGTACTATGAGAATTATATCATTTTAAACATAAATACATCTGAGTAAAGCATGGAAAACTTTTAGCATTAAACTATTCTGAAATGCATAGCTTTTGCACATTATCCCTAAATTTTGTGCATTATTGACAAAGCAACATAGAATAATGATATATTTGCCAAGAAATTGACTTCAAATTTCTAGAATTTGCATAATAACACTTTCAGATATTTATTCTGAAATATATTTTCTTAAATTGATCTGTGAGAATCATTAATTTAAAATATGTATTTTAGGCATGATCAGGAAAATCGTGAGTTGAAAGATACAATACTAAAGCAAGCAAGGGAAATTAAAAATCTTCAGGAAATCCTTTTCAGACTAATTTCAGTAAGTCAATCATTCACCTTTTGTCTACTATGTATAAGGCTACTATGGGAATTGATAATAACTATCTCTTGGAGTCCCTGCTAATTGTTAATATATTTTGGCATGCCAAGAAATGACAGCAGCGATGCAATCTAGAATTCTGAATATTTCATAATCTAAAGCAGTGAGATTTTAAGACTAAATTATTGTGATGTTGTAAGTTATATTTCCTTTTTTTTAAAGATTTATTTATTTATTTGCAAGTCAGAGTTACACTGAGAGAGGAGAGGCAGAGTGAGAGGTCTTCCATCCGGTGGTTCACTCCCCAGATGGCCGCAAAGGCTGGAGCTGCGCCAATCTGAAGCCAGGAGCCAGGAGCTTCTTTTGGGTCTTCCACACAGGTGCAAGGGCCCAAGGACTTGGTCCATCTTCTGCTGCTTTCCCAGGACATAGCAGAGAGCTGGATCAGAAGAGGAGCAGCCGGGTCTTGAACCAGCACCCATATGGAATGCCAGTGCTTCACGCCAGGGTGTTAACCTGCTGTGCCACAGCGCAGCCCCAAGTTATATTTCTTTTATTAAAAGATTTATTTGAAAGGCAGAGATACACACACACACACACACACAGAGTGAGAGGGGGAGAGAGAGAGCGAGCGAGCAAGCAAGCAAGCTTCATCTGTTGATTCACTCCCCAAAAGAATACAACAACTAGGGCTGGACCAGGCTGAAGCCTCTAACCAAGAACCAGGAGCTTTATCCAGGTCTCCCACATGGGTGTACGTGCCCAAGCTCTCATGCCATCCTCCTCTGCTTTCCCAGAAGCCTTATCAGGGATCTGGATCATAAGAGGGGTGGATGGGACTCAAACTGGTACCCATAAGGGATCCAGCAGTGTAGGCATCAGCTTAACCCACTATGTGACAACATTAACCTCATAAACTGTATTTCTTAACAAGAATGGATACTAGGCCTTTGAGTGGACTTTTTAACCCCAAGAAATATGTTTTTCTCTTTGTATTTTAAAATGAAAGAAATATCATGGGATACATAGCAATGACTATTCCTGCAGGGCCTTGTAAAGTTACCTAATGCCCTGAGCACTGCAGATTAAGAAATCAACTTTTTCCCCATTAATCTATATCAGCCTTTATTTTGACTTAGGTCAGTCTCAGAAAAGATGGCTGTGTAGTCTAGGATCCTAATTTATTGATGAATAGTCAATGCTTTACAACTATTTATAACAAAAACAGTATTCCCTTATCCTTCATGTTTTCCTTTAGTAGGGTATAAGGTCACAAGATTGTATGAAGCACTAATATGGAACAATGAAGTAGTTGTTTCTACTAATTAATTGTCTTCAGGCACAATAGCTAGAGTGCAGTTGCATTATACAGATTCACATGCTTGTTTGGTTTAGAACATTTGTGGTGTTTGATCTCTCGGATGTCTTAGGAAAATTGAAGGATTGTTTTTCTCTAGACCTGTAAGAACTCAGTTCTATACATGTGAAATGAAAGCATATTGGTAAGGGGACTTTTTCTTTTTTAAGATTTTATTTATTTGAAAATCAGAAATAGAGAAAGAGAAGGAGGGAGGGAGGGAGGGAGGGAGGGAGAGAGAGAGAGAGAGAGAGAAAGAGAAAGAACTCTTCCATCCACTGGTTTACTTCCCAAATGGGTACAATGGCCAAGGTTGGGCCAGGCCAAACCCAGGAACCAGGAGCTGCTTCTATATCTCCCATGTGGATGTAGGGGTCCAAGTACTTTATCCATCTTCTGCTGCTTTCCTAGGTGCATTAGCAGGAAGCTGGATTGGAATTGAAGCCCCTTGGTCCTGAACCAGCACCTATATGGGATGTCAGTACTGCAGATGGAGGCTTAACCTTCTCTGCCACAGTGCCAGTTCCTATGGGACTTTTTAAAATGCCACAAGGCATCCCTTTATAAAATTGTACAGAAATATGTTAAGCAATTAGACATTCAAAAATTGGTTGTAGTACCTAATAGCTGTTGAGCTGCTTCAAAGTAAGGAGAGGTTTCCTGTACATTCCTGTATAAATGTTAGAAAATGTCATTGAATTATTAGTTATTTTGAAATCTACCCTATAAATCAAAAGTTTAATAAGAAACAGTTTTCATCCAACTCATTGGAACGTAAGTTTTCCAGAAAGTTCTCATCCCATGAGTCCCTCTACCAGAGAATACCCAAGTTGAGATATTTCATTGACACAGCTGTGGAGCAGTGGATCTGAACTGGGATAGAGGCAGAGTCTGGTTGACTCCAATTGACCTACTTGAGTGTACATCTGAACGGAGCTTCAGGAGACTCAGAAGCTCAGAAGGTCATATCTGTGGAAGAGGAAATCATTCAAAAGAAAGTGGAGAAATCCATGACTTGACTTTGTGAAAGCTTTGCATTAAAAAAGAAAATCAAGTGTGTATCCAAGATGACTGAGTAATGAGTAGCCTCACTAATGTCGGTCACAGTAACAGTCACAGTAACTGGAACAAAGGAGCCTGTCATTCTCAGGGCAATGAAATTCCTGTGGAGAAGTGGCAGAACACAGACTCCTTGAGGCAGTTAGGGGAGAGAACAGATACACCACTGTCATCAGTGACTGCCACCGGACATCCCTTGCATCTGTGTGACTGACTTCTGGTTGGGAAACACTGTCTTGCTGGGATAAGATAGGAAGAAGATGCTGTGGCTCCCACTGTGAGCAGCCCTAGCCATGGGAGAATTTCACAGTCTCCACTGACTTCAAGTCCAGTCCAGGGATCTGACTGGGATCTGAGTGACTAAGTTGCTCTGAAAAGGGAAGGCACATTGCCCCCTTCCATTTGCACAAGGGAAAAGCAGTGTTAGGAGGGAAATCTATAGCATTAAATGTCCATATTTTTTTAAAAAGGTCTCAAAATGTGTTCTAAGTATGCATCTTAGAGATTTAGAATATCAAGAACAAACCAGACATTAGCAGGAGGCAATAAATAAGAATCAGAGCAGAAATAAATGAAGTTGAAGCAAAAAACAATATTAACTATTAACAGAACAAAAAGGTATGTTTTTTGAGTAGATAAATCTTTAGCCAAACTACCAAAATTACAAAAAAAAAAAAAAACCTCAAGTAAATAACATTAGAGGTGAAAAAGTAGATGTTAAAGCTGATACTATTGAAATACAAAGGCTCATAAGAAACTGCTTTGGGGCTGGTGTTGTGACACAGCAAGTTAATGTGTGGCCTGCAATGTTGGCACCCCATGAATAGCAGTATCAATCCTAACTGCTCTACTTCCAATCCAGGTTCTTGCTAACGCACTTGGGGAAGCAGTGGAAGGTGGCCCAGTTTAATGGGCCACTGTCACCCGTATGTGAGACTTGGGTAGAGTTCCTGGCTCCTGGCCTCCACCTGGTCCTGGGTTGACTTTGTGGAACCATTTTTGGAGTGAAGCAGCAGATGGAAGATCTCTCCCTCTATGAGCAACTGTATGCTAACAAATTGGAAAACCTCAAAGAAATGGGTTAATTCCCAGATACAGAAAGCCTAAACAGATCCTTAAGAAGCAATGAAATTGAAAGATTAATCAAAAGTCTGCTATCAAGGAAAAGTTCAAAACCTGATAGATTTACTATTGAATTCTGCAATACATTTAAAGTGAGACTAACTCCAATACTTTTCAAACTATTCCAAAATATTGAACAGGATGTAGTTGCCAAACCCTTTTTGAGATCAGCATCATACTGATTCCAAAACTGAACAGAGACACAACATGAAAAGACTACTACAGACCTATTATCCTTGATGAATATAAATGCAAAAATTCTCGACAACATACTAGCAAAGTGAATCCAACACTACATCAAAAAGATTGTATGTCACAATCAAGTGGAATTTTTCCTAGAAATGAAAGAGTGGTTCAGCATTCATAAGTCAATAAACAAATAATATCAACAGAATGAAGAACAAAAACCATTTAGTCATCACAGCGAAAGCATTTGATAAAATTCAGCATCCTTACATAAAAATGTAAGTTAGCTATAGATGCAACCATACCTAAAAATATTAAAGCTATATATGATAAATCAACTCTCAGTATATCATACTGAATGGGGAGAAGTTGAAAACTTTTCCCATCATATCTGGAACAAGACAAGTTTGAGTACTTTCACTCTTATTCAATATAGTGTTGGAAAAATTAGCAAGAGCAATTAGGAGAAAGAAAGGACATCATAATTAGAAAGGAATAAGTCAAAATATCCGTATTTCCAAATGACTTGTACGTTGGAAAACCTAAACAATCCACCACAAAGCTGTTAGAACTGATCAAACAACTCAGTAAAGTTGAAGATACCCAAAATCAAGATACATAAAACTAGCTTTTTTACATGCCAGTAGTAGAACTCACTGAAAGATAAGTCAAGAAAGAAATCCCACTTACAATAACCAACCTCAAATAGTAGGAGTAAATTTAACCAAAATAATTAATTAACATGAAAATTACAGAATGCTAATGAAAGAAGTTATCAGGGACACAAGAAAATGCAAAGATGGAAGATTTAACATCATTGAAATGTTTATACTCCAGGCGGCACTGGCACACGGGTTCTAGTCCCGGTCAAGGCGCTGGGTTCTGTCCCGGTTGCCCCTCTTCCAGGCCAGCTCTCTGCTGTGGCCTGGGAGTGCAGTGGAGGATGGCCCAGGTGCTTGGGCCCTGCACCCCATGGGAGACCAGGAGAAGCACCTGGCTCCTGCCATCGGATCAGTGCGGTGCGCCGGCCGCAGCGCACCGGCCACGGCAGCCATTGGAGGGTGAACCAACGGCAAAAGGAAGACCTTTCTCTCTGTCTCTCTCACTGTCCACTCTGCCTGTCAAAAAAAAAAAAAAAAGGAATGGTTATACTGCCTAAAGCAAGCTACAGATTTGATTTGGGGAATTTTACCAAATCTACATTGGATTTAATTCTGTCATTGGCATTTATGATGTAGTTTGAACATTTTTACAAATAATTTGCTTTTTATTTTTATTTCAAGGATGAGTTCCTATCAATGGGTATAATTTCTCCAGTACAAAGATAATTGTAGCTGTCTGTGGATTGTTAATTTGGCATTGGATTCCTGTTTTCAGGGACATGAAAGCTGGCAGAGTTCATGATTCACAGTTGTGAGAGCAAAGGAGAGAGTTGTAGGTGCTGAGGTCAGGAGGAAGCTAGAAGCAATATTTGCATAGGGCCTAAGAAGCTATTGGAAATTACTTTTTTAAAAAATTAGAAATCTGTTCAAAGGATTTGAGCGAAGAATTGACTGTGTGAGGAATTCTGATGTTACTAAAAAGAGGAAAATAGTTCAACACTGTAGAATTATACCAGCTCTAGATACTAGATACGCATTGCTCTGTGATACTTCAGTAGGTTGTTAAGTGTTGCAGATTTATCAGGACAGAGATAGAGAACTGAGTGTTGGCTAATACATTACTGATTGTGCAGGGAGATAACACCTTGTGTCTTACCTGATTTCAATAATTAATAAAAATGTGTACAATTGAGGAAAAGAAGGTGAAGTGATATATGTGGTGATATTACCTAAAGTACAGATGCTGCTTGTCATTTGATATGGTGATTCCCTGGTAATCTCATTGCTAAATTGAAAATGCAAGTCAATAAAGTGTGTAACACACTGGACTTCCTCAATATGCTAGCTAAGTGGCACGTTACACTCTAGAGTGTTCTTCATTTGTCCTTGTGTTTGTGTGGTTGACGGGGAGCTACAAATCACTACTGCTGGCTAGCATCCTGAGAGAAAATAGTGTGGCATATTGCTAGTTCAGGAAAAGGTCAGAATTCAAAGTATGTGTCCTATGGGAATGTTTATCACTTAATTGCCTTCCTAAAAAAATTGAAAAATTGTAAGTGAAGCCATCACAAAAATCAGACCAGTTGTATGTATCTTTGAATGAAACATAACCATTATTTAACAATAAAGTGACTTATAACATGGTAACATGCATATCTTATCAGGTAGATATGAAACACCTGCAGCAGCAACAGGATTACATTGAGAAAAGGCAATGTAAATCAGAGGCATCGCTGAGAGATATGGCACAGTTTTACCTCAAGTTAAACAGCAAGATGCAGGATATAATGAACAAGTTAGATGAAATCGTCAGAAAAGTATGTATGATATCTAGCATGTCAATAAGAATTCTAGAGCTTAGAGTTTCCAGATACAAATATCATAAGACCCTGCTTTATTTGAATATGAAAATCTTGGCACAATTTTATCATTATGCACTTACTTCTTAAACTCTGACATCCACTATTTATTGTTATATTCTTTATTAAAATAATACTGTTAAAAACTTGAGGAATATATATCATTTTTCACAGAAAATGCACATTTTTCTCAATATTTTCAGTGATATCAATTGTCATGATAAAACAAGGCAGATTGAATCAGAGGATAAAATTTAGCAGAATTCTCAAAAAATACATTTCTTGTTTCACTTATGTGAATGGATACAAAACCTATGTTTATTGATCCTGTGTATTTCAGAATAAATTTTCAAAATACTTTATACTATGCTAAAATGCACATTTTAAAATATTTTACAGTCTAATTGAAAACCCTGTTTATCATTCACATATATGTTATTTATACACATTATAAGTGTGTATAATATATGTTATCTATACACATAATAAATGTCCATCTTTATGCATGGAATATTCATATCATGTGTAGTCTGTACTTCCAAAATTTAAAATTAAGAAAATTATTAATATCCTGCCGTTGGAGTTTTAAAAACTGATTTATTGTGATATAGTGGTGCTTCACAAACTTCTGGGGATATGTGCAGCATGTATAAGGTATGAATTGAATTCACACATTTTACCTTGAAACTGACATCTCTTAAGCCTACTTTTTGCACAAATGTTTTTATGACTGCTCATGTATTTCACCTATGTAGACTTCAACCATTCAGATTAGTAAAATTCAATATCCATAATAGGTTCCCAAAGTGGGATAATCATCACCATAATCAGTTTTCAAATATTTCAGTCACCATAAAGTAAAACTCTGTGTCACTTATGCATCACTCCTTCAGTCCTTTTTTCTTCCTTTTTCCTACAAAAAGGAAGTGTTTTTTCTCCAGATTTGCCTGCTATGAACGTTTCATATACATAGAGTCCTACAGTATGTGGCCCTTTATGACTGGCTTTTTTCACTTAGTATACTAATTTCAGGATCCATCCATGGCATAACATTTATCAATACTTCTTTTTATTATTAAATAACATTTTATTATCTAACAGAGTATAGGTCTGCTGTACAAATTGTCTGCTCATCAATGCATGGACATGTAGAATGTTCCCACTGCATGCTGCCATGGACATTCATTTCCAAGTTATTGTATGGACACATTCAATTATTTCATTGGATTTAATCCAACTTGGAGTTAATTGGGCCTGTTTTCTCATTTCTCCACCATTCTTCATGCTATCCTGTCTTTGTTTCTGTTCACCTAAACATATTTATCCAGACCCAGCCCCAAATTTCCCTTTTGTCAATAAGCTTTTCCTTCTGTCACATTTTGACCTTACACTTTTCAATATTTGTCATCTAGTTTTTATGGAACAGCATAGACCTTACTTTTAAACTGCTTTTATTTTTATTCATGGGAAATAATCTTGTCTGAATATAAATTTTCCTCAGGGGATTTTATCTGACATGGATGCCACCTATCTTTGTGTTGATTGAAAATATTTTAGCTTATCAATTGTTAGACTAAAAGTATAAACAATTTATATCATTTCAGAAATTTATTCTTTTTGAACATGTATTTATTTATTTGAAAGGAAAATTCAGATAGAGGGAGAAGCTGAAAGAAAAAGAGATTTTCTCCAACTGTTGTTTTAATCACCAACTTTCCACATTTGTTGGGGCTGGCCAGGTCAAAGCAAGGAGCATGGAACTCTATGCAGGTCTCTACGTGGGTGGCATAGGCCTAAACACTTGGGCCGTCCTCTGCTGTTTTCCCTGTCAATTAGCAGTGAGCTGGGTCAGAAGAGGACCAGCGAGGGCTGGAATGCCAGCATCACAGAGGCAGCTTAGCCCACTGTGCCACAATGCTGACCTGCTGAATTTTCTTCTTTGAGGCATTGACATAAGCATCATGAATAAAGCTTTAAGGTGAAGCTTTTAAAGTTTTTAAAGTTGTCCTTTAAGCAACAAATTATAAAATCAAAACACTTGATTGCTGTAGAGGAGAACTTATCTATCAAAAACTCAGTCTATACTCAGTAAGAAAAAAAAAAAACTATTTTCTTTCATGAACTAGCCAGAACTGGGATTTATTGTTTTATAGCTCTTTTTTCTGCTGGCTACAGATTCACTAATAGGCCCAAATGTGTACTGTTAGGCTATCTACAGAGTGCTTGTAGGGCAGCATAAGAATGAATTGATTTTGGAAACTTCATTTAGCCACTGATTCCAATATTTTCAGGTCTGTTCTTTGAGTCTGTGTCTTACAGTCTGCAAGGTATGTGCTACTCAATCTAGGAATCCTGTTTCCATTATCATTACCCAGGAAGTAGTGCAGAGAGTAAGTGATCAGTAAATTATAAGATGAAAAAACACTGGTGGCTATTGAAATCACTGACAATTTTATGCAGTACTGGGGAAGTAGTCTGGCCGCCTTCTTCCCCATTGGGAAAATAGCAGAAGATGGCCCAAGTGCTTTTAAATTGTGAAAGCAAGGGTTAAGTGTAATTTGTATAAAAGACCACTTTCATTTTCATGCCACCTTTTTGAAATGTCAAAAATTTTTCAAAATATGAAATGAGTAAGAACAATTCTTGACCAGATCATATTATTTTAGTTATTGGACCGAGTGATGTCTGTTGGCAAGTCAGCTTTGCAGTTACAGCATGAATGTTGCCATGAACAATATGCAAATGAAGAAGTGTTGTGATTTCCAATAAAATTTTAATGGCAAACCAGGTAGTGAGCAGTTTGTACCAGGTGCTGGTAATTTTTTTAATCCTTTGTTTCAGTTCCAAGTATCAGAAAATCTACACCAAGGAGTGGTAGAAAATGTAAAGAAGACACAAGATTATCTTGAACACTACATTTCAAGGTACTATGCAAACTAGCTTGAGTCCTTATAAAGCACAGTAGCCATGGACAACAAGAAACAGGCCATACTTTTCAAATTTTAAGAATTTACACAATATTGCCTTCTGATGCTTAGTCAGAAATTATGTGTATGCTTAGATTGATGGGTGAAAATATTTTCCATGTACATTGTAGGCTTCAATCTGAAATTTTGGAAATGAAAGATATCGTCAAACTGCATGCTGGCAGTATTGAAGAGCTGCAGAAAAATCTGATAAGACCAAGTTCAGTAAGTCAGTCTCTTAACCTCTGTCACACTGAGAAGGTGTTTCTGTATCTTTGCTAGGAGATTGGGAAAATATTTTGCCTAATAAGACAAGTCTCATTGATAAGTATATTTTCTGTATTTATACAGATACTATTTGCTACTACCAATGCAAATCTGCTAACCCTTGTAGAAGGAATGGACTGAACTCATAAAATTGTTTAAGTAGTCAGATTACATTTTAAAATTCTAATTGTGTTACATTAGAAAATAATATTTTGTTTACAGTGGATCTTTTATATCCTTTGATCAGTTGATGGACATTTCCATGATTTCTACCTTTGGTCTACTGTGAGTAGTGTTGCGATGGTCATGGTTGTAGAAATGTCACATGGAGTCCCTAGTAATATTTACAGTACCTTTTGAAGTGTGAATAAAGTCAAGTGATGACATGGTATGGAATTCTGAATCTCTGGTTAAAATCTAAACTCTTCATTGGGATTTAATAATAAATTTATTTGAGAGTGTAAGTTGTATTCCTTATCCAGAATGGATACATGCTTTTTCACCACAAGGAATGTTACATCTTTGGGTTCTTAAAAGCAAATAGGTGTCATTGGTTATCTAGAAATGACTACTCTGGCGTTATGGCCTTACAGAGTTTCATAATGCTCTGAACACTGCAGGTTCAGAAACGAACTTTTACCTGTTAGTCTACGTTCATCAGCCTTTATAAGGACTTAGTTCAGTCTCTTAAAAGATAGATGTGTAATCCAGGATTCCAACTGATGGATAGTGAATACCATATAAAAATTTATCAAGTAAAACAGGATTACCCTGTCTTTCATGTCCTTCTTCATAAAAATTACTCTCACAAGATTACATGTAAACACTTATATGGAAGAATGAGATTGTGGATTTTACCAATTAGTTTCTTTAAGTGACAATAGAGTGCTGTTGCATTGTGCAGGTATTTATATCTACAGAACAAGAACATTTGTGTTGACCATTTTTATGAATTAGGAAACATTGAAACATTCTTTTACTCTAGACTTCCAGTAAATTAGTTCAAACTATGTCCATGACAGGGTGTTGATGATGGATTTTTGTGGATAAGAATGCCAGATGTCCCTTTACCTTAATTGTCATACAGAAATATGAGAAGGAATTCAACGTTCAAAACTTTGTTGCAGTGCCAAATAGCTATGGAGTTTGTTAAAGATGAAGGATTTCTTATAAATTCTTGGAGGAATTAGTTAGGAATATGTCATAGAATTATTTGTCAGTTGGAAATCTTGGTATCAAATGTTTAATAAGAGTTGGTTCTACCCACTCAATCAGTAGCCACTAAAGTTTTCCAGAATGCTCTCATTAAATGATTTTTCTAACCAGAGAATTAGGAATGTGTTACTTCGACTCTTTGTATTTCTAAAAGGACATATCGAGAAATGACTACTCCAGCACTGTCTTACATAGTGACAGAGCATTCTAAGCACTGCTGGTTCAGAAACAGACTTTTCTCTGGTAGTCTGTGTTCATCAATATGTATAAAAACTTAGTTCAGTTTTACAAAATATTGAAATATGATCCATGGATTCCAATTTATAGGTGGATAATGAATACTGTATAACTATGTACAAGAGAAACAGGGTTATCATTCATGTCTTTATGTCATAAAACTTGTGATCACAAGACTGCATGTAAACACTGATAACTGAGCAATGAGGTCACTGATTTTACTAATTAGTTTCCTTAAGTGACGATGAATAGATGGCAGTTAAATTATACAGATCCTGTTATCTGCAGATGAAGAACATTTATATTGACTGCTCATGTTCACAAATTAGGAAACACTGAAAGATTATTTTTTTCTAGATCTATAAAAATTAGTTCAAAATAGATGACATGACAGTATGTTGATAATGGGTCTTTTGTAGATAAGAATGCCAAGAGATGTCTACTTTATTACCATACAAAAATATGTTAAGGAGTTCAACATTCAAAGTTAGATGCAGTACCCAATAAGTTGAGTTTGTTCAAATAATGAAAACATTCTTCTAAATTCTTGGAAAAATCAGTAATTTATCATGGAAAAAAAGAAATATTATCATTTTAAAATTTATTCCAGGAATCAACTGTTTAATAAGTTTCTTACCCACTCAATCAGTGGCCCCTAAAGTTTTCCAGAATGTTCTCATTTCATGTATTCTCTACCAGAGAGTTAGGATATTATTTCATGGACACCATTTTGTAGTAAAAAGTATGAATTGGGAACTATTCATAGCTCTGCATGACTCCAATTGATATAGTTGAATGTACATCTGACAGAACTTCAGAAGACTGCCTTAGGATCATAGCTGTATGCAAGAGGGAAGTACTCAAAAGAAAGCAGAGACAGACTATAATCTGAAAGTTTTGCAATAGAAAAGAAAAGCAAAATGTTTATGCTGGCCAAATTCATAACACTGAGAGTGGTCCCAAATCAGAAAATAACACTATCCTCAAAGACATGCACGTAAGAATCAGCATAGAATATAGAGGATTAGCTGTCTACAATAGTGATCCACATTAAAGAAGTATTTATGAGCATGTATAAGAATAGGGAGGGAGCACACTGATAGTCTGGGAAAAGATAGTTTAATAAAAGTGGAGATACTGTAGTTTCATGGAAGAGTTAGGGAAAAAACTGCAAAGGAAACTCTTCTGGAACTAGTGGGACATGGTGGACCTATGTGGAGGGCACGGGCACCCACAGCTCGGGACCCCAGCCACTGAGTCTCGGCAACAGCGCTGGAAAGGGAGGTGAGGCGAAACCTCAGTAGCCAGAGACAGGCAGGAAAGCAGCAGGAAGAGCCTAGAGGGAACGAGGCTTGAAGCCCCATGGGGGAAAGTTCACCAGGCTAACTAGAGGAGAGAAAAAAAAAATAAAAGGGACTGGTATGGACACGATTCTTTCTCTCCACTGACCTTACAAAGGTGAGCAAGTCAAAGAGCAGGCGCCATTTTGGATATACATAAAAGCTGCGCCACCTCAGGGCTGCGCCCGCCCTCAGCCAGACAAAAAACTTGATTCTGGTGGGGAGAAATAACAGGAAGTTAAGACCTAGTGAATGTGTGGAGCTTATGAACTGGCACTGTGAAAAAAAAACTGAGGGTATGTGAGAAAACAGAATGCCTGAGATGTGAGTACTCAGTGGGAGACGCCACAAACTCAGTAACCTTGGCAACCCGGTGGGAGATTGCAAGGGAATCTGAGCTTACACTGAGGACTGCACAGATCCTTTGTGTGGTCCTTGGGACAGAGCACATGAATATTATACCCACAGGGGCTAGTGCTCACTGATTGCCTTCAAAAATAGCTCAGCTGTGCATAATTACTTCCCTTCTGAATAAGAGAGAGAGAGAGAGAGAAGATTTACCACACCAAACCTGGGTGTGTCCACCTTTGGCACACCCTTAAACCTTAAGAACTGAACAGAGCTCTCTGGCCACACCCATCACAAGCCTCTAAAGATCCACCAAAAGCAGACAGTCCACTTAATCTAGAGTCATAGTATAATGAGAAAAGCCACCACAGGGATGGGAGAGGGAGCGGGAGATGGGATGGTTGCGGGTGGAAGGGTGATTATGGGGTGGGGGGAAGCCGCTATAATCTGTAATTTCTTTTACACTGCCATAAATGTTGAATAGTGATACATGTATTGTTGTGCCTGAGCGAGTGCTGACAGAGGAGCGCCACACACTGAAAAAGTTTTTAAAGTCCTTTATTGCCGGCGGCCGAGAGTGGGTTCATACCCCAAAGAACTCTCAACCCCGAGGCCCAAAGCTACAGGGTTTATAAAGGCAAAAACTGCAAAATCGGGAGGGGGAATACATGGTTGCTAAGATCAAAAGAGAGTACATAGTTACTGGGGTCAAGATAACCTAAGACCTAAGTGAAATTAATATCCATTATAATCTTGACAATACCAGTTACAATCTTAACAATTATCAATTATGATCTTGACATTAATCCAATTATTAGTTTTAATTATATGTAAGACATAGACAAATCACATCTTTATCATTAACCCAGGTGCAACCTTTCTACTTTCAGGCTTGAGCAATCATGCTAGGGGGTTTCTGTGCTCTGCCAAGGGTGATGTAGTGCACTGACTGCTATTGTCCGACTATTTGAGATCATAGTTTCAGACCAGAGTTTCATGGGGGGGGGTGCTTTCCCAGATGCAGTCTCAAGGGACTCCAAAATGGAGTCCCTAGTGTCAAGGTGCTACTTCAGTATGATTCTGAATTTCAACTATAATCCTAACTCTTCAGTGAGTACTTGAGGATGAATTATGTTGATACTATGAATTTTATTCCTAATCAAGAATGGATACGAAATTATTGTGGGAGCTTTATTTTCACCATGGAATATACTTCCTCTGGATTTTTAAAAGAAATAGTTGTAAGAGAAAAGATAAAAATGACTACTATGAGGCCAGCTCAGTAGGCTAATCCTCCACCTGTGGCGCCAACACACCAGATTCTAGTCCCCGTCGGGGTGCCAGATTCTGTCCCGGTTGTCCTTCTTCCAAGCCAGCTCTCTGCTGTGGCCCTGGAGTGCAGTGGAGGATGGCCCAAGTGCTTGGGCCCTGTACCCGCATGGGAGACCAGGATAAGCACCTGGCTCCTGCCATCAGATCAGCCTGGTGCACCGGCCGCAGTGACCGGCTGCGATGGCCATTGGAGGGTGAACCAGTGGCAAAGGAAGACCTTTCTATCTTATCTCTCTCACTGTGCACTCTGCCTGTCAAAAAAAAAATTAAAAATATATGGCTTTGCAGAGTGACATAGTGCTACCACGACAGCATGTATAAAAACAAGCTTTTCCCCTACTGTGATCATCAACCTTTGCACTGGCTTACTTTATTCAGTTCATATCAGTGTACAATGGCTATTAAGCTTGTTCATAATTCTTGAGGTATTTTCTGTAAATTCTTGTAGCAATGACTTAGGAATATGGCATAGAATTATTAGTCACTTTCAAGGGTACCCTCTCTGTCAAAAGTATAATAATCAATGGCATTTGACCAACTCAATAGCAACTAATTTTCCAGAAGGTTCTCATCTCACGAATGGAGATTCTCATCTACCAGAGAGTAATTGGGTTGATATATTTTATGGACACAACTTGGAAGAGAAGAATTTGGATTGGGAAATAGAGATATCTGACTCATGCCTCCAAATAATATAGTTAGGTTTATGTCTGAAGAGAATCTCAACAGACTGCTAAAGTTGTATCTATGGCAGAGGGGATTCCAACGAAAATGGAAGTGACCCATAATTTGATGCCTGTGAAAAGTCTTGCATTAGAAAAGAATTTCAACATGAAGTATGCTGGTCAACATCCTAACATATCTAGTATCAATATTAGAAACCAACACTAGGATCAAAGACACATCCTTTAGAATCATTAGCAAATGTACTAGACTAGTAGTCTGCAAAGGTAATCCCCATCAGGTAACGGTTTATGTGGGTATAGTTGAAGATTTAACCTATGAGAAATGAAAGAGAAGTAAGAAATGGCCTGAGCGATGAAGTGAGGCCTAGACACTCATAGAAAACTGGCACAAACACCAGTGCTAAAGATAGCGGTTGCTATTTTGAAAATAAAAAATGAAACAAAGACTTAAACATGTCAGATGCCTTCAGACTAGAGGGTGGTTGCAGCTTAAAGGACCTAGGGAGGAGTAAGGATGGAAACCAAAAGGACTCCAAAGAGACTGTGAGTGGAAGCCTGAGGGCCCTTGAAGACATTTACAGGGAAGAGTATAGATTAAGCAACTTCAGGTGAAGCATTGAGACTTAAGGAACTTTTGAGACAGACTTAGAAATGGAATACGAAGAGTGGTTGAGTAGAATCCAGCAGTCACTGCATTTAGAAGTGAAGTGGGCTTATAGGAGCCAAGAGAAAGTTCTAATCACTAATTGCTACTGCTGCTGTGGATGAAAGCAGTGGAAGCACTAAACAAAGCATGCTGGATATGTCTCAAAAATATTGCATTGAATTGTACCCTTGGAAAACATATTTAGGGCCAGGGAGTTGCACAGTCATCTGTGTGACCCCACAATTATCTGTGTATCACATGGGACAGTACAGAAAAAAAAACGCACAAGAATCAAATATGGTAAATGTTTGTATTTTATAGAAAAGGTAAACTTTGTTTAAAGTTAGGTCATTAATGTCAAAGGAAAAAAATGAAACTTCTAAACACGGTTAAGAAATGATCTTGTTTATCTCATCCTGAAATCAGGTGAAGATGAAATATGTAGTAAGAATCAAATGTGAATTTTTCCAAAAATCCTATTAGTAGCATTTGATTTAATTAAACCTTGAATATCTTGAATATTCAAGTTTTTGGACAAACATTCCTTGCATATTCTGTAACTCTTAAGATCCTTAAGGTGATGTTGAGGTACCACCTTAAGATTTTATGAGGCCTTGACAATATGTGATGGTCTCAGTCTTTGTGTCATCTTTAGACCACATTTGCCTGGTAGCACTCTGCATTTTATTTTTTCCCAGAAACCACTCATGTAGAATCACGCAGAGATTTGGTATGTGGGGATGTCGTAATTCAGATAGATACTTGAGCCCAGTAAGTTGTAGTTCCTTTATATTTGTTAGTCATCTTTTAGCTTTGCCTCTGAAATCAATTTTACTGTCAGCTGTTGTGTAACAAGAGGCCCCTTTCTTCTAGGCTTTGGAATCATTTTCTCTTTGAAGTCTTCCCTGTAAATGTCTTCAAGGGCCCTCAGGCTTCCACTCACAGTCTCTTTGGAGTCCTTTTGGTTTCCATCCTTACTCCTCCCTAGGTCCTTTAAGCTGCAACCACCCTCTAGTCTGAAGGCATCTGACATGTTTAAGTCTTTGTTTCATTTTTTATTTTCAAAATAGCAACCTGTGGGGAGCAACTCAGACTAGACTGTTACTCAAATTAAGACTTATTCCATGCATCTGCTCTCCCACAATATGGCGCTGGGAGAGGAGGAAACAGCTTCTACACAGCTGCCTCCAGTTCAACCAATAAACAGCAGGACCTGCTCCTGATTGGAGGAGAGCAGCATACTCGGCGTGTGGGTAGCAGAGTTGGGATTGATGGAAGAGGACTATAAAGGAGGAGAGAGACGGCATGCAGGAGGAACACCTGAGGAACATCTGAGCAGCCCCCGAGAGAGCCGGCCGGTGGTGTGCCGCTCCCCCACGGAAGTGGGGAAAGTGGCATGGGGAACCGCCCTTCCATGGAGGTGGAAGGGACGGTAGCCAACCCGGGAAGAACCAGCAGCAAACCCGGGGAGGGCCGAGCAGACAAAAGAACAGCGCAGGGTCCTATGTCGTTCCTCCACGAAGAGGGGGAGCGACATAATGGTGCTGTGACTCGGATAGGAAGCCTAGGCAGGGTTCAGTGTCGCTCCTCCGTGAAGAGGGGGAGCGACAGCAACCCCTATCTTTAGCATTGGTGTTTGTGCCAGTTTTCTATGAGTGTCTAGCAACCTACCTGAGAATCTCTTTGGGAAAGTTGTTTGGCCTAGACGTTAAGATGCTCACATCTCGTATAGCAGAATCTTAGTTTGATTTCTGGCTTTGGCATCCAAGGCCAGCATTCTGCCACTACAGGCCCTGGGAGGCACAGAAGGTGTTTCAAGGTACAGCTCCATGCCACCTACGTGGGACCACTGTAATGAGTTCCGAGTTCCACTCTCCAGGCCTGGCATTGGGAGATTTGGCTAGTGGATGTAGAAGCTACCTTCTGCCACAGACTTTCTGTCCCTCTGCCATAAAAAAGATCACTTATGGGGCTGGTACTGTGGTGCAGTGGGTTAAAGCCCAAAACTGCAGCACCAGCATTCTATATGGGTGCCGGTTTGAGCCCGGGCTACTCTGCTTCCAATCCAGCTCTCTGTTAATGCTCTTTGGGAAATAGCAGAGGACAGTCCAAGGCTGTGGGTCCCTGCATCCATGTGGGAAACCTGGAAGAAGCTCCTGGCTCCTGGCTTCAGATTGACTCAGCTCCAGCTATTGCAGCCATCTGGAGAGTGAACTAGTGGATGGAAGACCTGTCTCTATATATCTCTATCTCTCTGTGTAACTCTGTTTTCCAAATAGATAAAATAAATTTAAAAAATGATTTACTCTCTCAATATATTCTTCTTTCAGAATCTACAATTTAAGCAAGGCATAAACGTCACTCAACTGGGGATGATTTGAAGCTGGGGCTACAACCATCCAAAAGTTGTTTGTCCACCTAATTGCATTGAACTGGGCTTTTGGCTGCGCATTTAACTGCATTTAACTTTGGAAGTCTATGTGATGATGTGCCTTGTTGCTTGGGGTCCTTTATAAATTTTACCAGAAAAATAAAAATGGAAGCTGAATCACATTTTCTGACCTAGCAAAACTCACTCAGCATCAGTGAAATAGTCTAAGTACTAGCAACCGATTATTATGGTCTGCTCATATTCAGGAGAGGGAACTTCATGGAAGAAATGCCAAAGTATTACAGACATGCTACTATAAATCTGAAACATTACTCACTTAGTAAAAGTAATTTGATAATGGCTTTATCTAAAAGAAATTCATTATTCCCAACTCAGTAGCGTTGAAGTCCTATCGAGTTTTTGTTGTTGCTGCTCTGTATGCTCTATTTTGTAAAAAGCTTCTAAAGATGATAAAACAGTATTAGTAAGTCATATTCATTCCCAAAACTATACACATCATGCTCCTAGTGTTTTATGCTATGAGATGTAATTGTCTCAATCCCAAGGAAAAAGTGCAATTTGGAAGATGTACAGTGTTCAATTTTAAGTTGTTAATTTGATTCTAATTTTCTTGTATAATGATATTACATTAGTAGCAACACACAACTGATTCAGTTTTAGTTATAATTGTTTACTTCAGGGGATATGGAAGTTAAATATTTTAATCTTCTTTTTCATATCTTTAAAATATTCCCTGTGTCACTTCGTCAAAATTGGAGGAAATAAATATACAGATAGAAATGATTTGAAAATGTATATTTTAAATTTCCTTTAGTTGCAGACATCGGAACACACCAGAAAGAAAGCTGCTCAGGAAGAATCTGACAAAGAACTGGAGAAACCCAGGCAACTCCACGTACAAGTGGGAGAAACCTTAACCTGCAACCTGAATAAGTAAGTCAAGTCCCAGAATCACAGAAAATAACTGATGTTCATTAATTTGACTCTGAGGCATAGTTTTTAGTGAGACAGTTTCCTGAAATTAGTATGAAGTGAACCTAACTAGACAAAATAATTCTACAAATTAAGGAATAATTTTGAAAAATAAATGCTCTTATTTTTTAGCACAGAAAAATGTACATAAAAGTTAGGTGCATGTGTTTGGGGGAACATGACAACTTAAACCCACAGGGCTGCCTACTGCTACTACTCCCACTACCGCTACTGCTGCTACTTGTGGTGCTTCTGTAAGTCTTGACACAACCTGGCACTTGTTCAGTTATCTTCCCCTGACTGTGATCATTGGTAATACTTCAGGAGGGTGTCTTGAAACCAACTCTTCTTTGCAGTTTTCCTCCTCTTCTTGAGAAAGAAAGACGAATGTGGAAAGGAGGGGAAGTATAACTCACAGGCTGGTTAGCATTCTACCTCGGGCATTCTGGGGGACTATGTCTGTAGAAGACAGAAAGGGCAAGGCCCACCCCCTCTGATGCCTTCCAAACAGTGTTAGGAATGGATTGCCTCTGGAGTGGCTTTAGTTCCTTTGGTAACCAACAACTTTGTCATTCTCTCCTAGAATTTGGTGCTCTGAAATGTCTCAATGTGGGAAAAGCTTATTTTTCCCTCTAGGAAGTTGGTTAAATGTGTGAAATGCACAGGGTTATTGATAGCAAGTGCTTGAAAATGCCTTTGGGAGATGGTGTTTTAAATCTAAACTGATTTACTCAACAGAAATATGTCTCTTCTTTTGCAATGAAAATGGGTGCGACTGGAAAACATTAAGCTTAGTGAAATAAGCCAGTCCCAAAAAGATAAATATCCTGCTTATCTCACATGTGGTAATTTATATAGAATTCCAAAAAAAAAAAAAAAAAGCATAGAGAAGAAGTGAACATCTTGTCATTCAGTTGTTTTTAACTCTTTCTTTATCTTCCTGTGGAACTGTGGTCTCTCTACTTTTTACTTGTTAAATACTATGGTTTCTGGTGAATTAAGCCTGTTATTCTAGAGTGGATTAAATTATGTTTTTGTGGGGGACAGCACTGTGGTGCAGCGGCTTAAACCTAGGGCTGCAGGGCTGGCATCCTATATGGGTGCCGATTCGAGCCCCAGCTGCTCCACTTCCAATTCAGCTCCCTGCTATTGCTCCTGGGAAAGCAGCGGAGGAAGGCCCAAGTCCTTGAGCCCCTACACCCACGTGGAAGACATGGAGGAAGCTTCTGGCTCCTGGCTTTAGATCGGCCCAGCTCTCTCCATTGGGGTTATTTGGGTAATGAACCAGCGGATGGAAGACCTCCCTCTCTCTGTGTCTCTACCACTCTCTGTAATTCTTTGAAATAAATAAAATGAATCTTTTGAAAAACTAAAATTTTGTTTTTGCTAAAAGTGTAAAAAAGTAATGAAGAGAGGAGATGGTTTGTGGGAGAGCAGGAAGGAGTGAAATACATTTATCTCCTTAGAATTTTGCTTATGAAATACATGACATCTGTTCTCTTTACATTAATAAAAAAGGATAAAATATTGTTATAAAATTATAAAATGTTTATATAATTATAAAATTATAAAATATTCAGCATGCACAATATGATGCTTTCACATATTTGTATATAGTTAAATGGTCATTATAAGCAAGAAAATCATCCTGTATCTTAGCTAACACAGCTACCATTTAAATATGAGTATATCAAGTGGCATCAAGGAACTTTAAGTAGAACCTCCCAGAAAGGAGCATTACCTGATTAGCTATATATCATTAATAACCATTTCTCTCCCTCTGCCTTTGTGTGAACCAGTTGTTTACAACCCACTAGAAATATGTTTTGTTAATTTTGAGCAATTTGAAAACATCGGTTGCATACAGTAGGTATGCCCTGACACATTTTTAGTGTTAAAATACTTTTATTAAATGGGACAGTCCATTTATGCTTACAGCCTTTTTAAAGATAAACCATTAGTAAGTGGAAAAAATGACATACTAAGCATTTGTCTTGCAATTTTCACAGGGCGCATGAGGAATTAACAGTGGTCAGAACTGAATTTCTTCAGGAGACAGAGAGGAATGAACCTTTACCCAGCACTAGTACTGTGAGGCCTGCTGTACCGTCATCCAGTGTTGGGAATGTTCGTGGTGATTTAATGTGCAAAGGAAACCATGTCCCACAAAGCAAGTTAAGAATTCCTACCTCACAGCTACAGCTTTCACATAACTGCACACTGGACTGCTCGTACATGGTTAGATATGTTGTCTTTTTTCCTTTGGGTTTTAGATTGATGATATAATCATTTTTGATTTGGCGAAATACTGATTATGACTGAGTGATAAATGCTAATTTTCACAATTGTCTTCATCAGATAGAAAGGAAATAAGTGTATGACTTTTCACTTCATAGAATAAATGGAACCAAATGAGCACATTTTAAATTTCTTAAAAGCTGCATTTATGTTAGCTTTTAGAAACTGAATATCTTTCCCTATAACTAAAGGTATAGTTTGGAATACGTTGGCTTATTTTCCAACTGAATTTGCACTGACTGTGGTTCAAGGCATTTGTTAATGTTTTGTTGCAACATCCAGGTTTTTTTGTTTATTCTTTTTTTAACTTTTATTTAATAAATATAAATTTCCAAAGTACAGCTTATGGATTACAATGTCTTTTTCCCCCTCATAACTTCCCTCCCACCCACTACCCTTCCATCTCCTGCTCCCTCTCCCCTTCCATTCACATCAAGATTCATTTTCAATTCTCTTTATACACAGAACATCAATTTAGTATATATTAAGTAAAGATTTCAACACTTTGCACCCACACAGAAACAAAAAGTGTAAAGTACTGTTTGAGTACTAGTTACAGCATTAATTCACATTGAACAACACATTAAGGACAGAGATTCTACATGAGGAGTAAGTGCACAGTGACTCTTGTTGTTGACTTAACAAATTGACACTCTTGTTTATGGCATCAGTAATCACCCTAGGCTTTGTCATGAGTTGCCAAAGCTATGGAAGCATTTTGAGTTTGACGACTCCGATCTTATTTAGACAAGGTCATAGTCAAAGTGGAAGTTCTCTCCTCCCTTCAGAGAAAGGTACCTCCTTCTTTGATGGCCCATTCTTTCCAGTGGGATCTCACTCGCAGAGATCTTTCTTTCTTTCTTTTTTTTTTTTTTTTTTTGCCAGAGTGTCTTGGGTTTCCATGCCTAAAATACTCTCATGGGCTCTTCAGCCAGATCCAAATGCCTTAAGGGCTGATTCTGAGGCCAGAGTGCTGTTTAGGACATCTGCCATTCTGTGAGTCTGCTGTGTATCCTGCTTCCCATGTTGAATTGTTCTCTCCCTTCTTAATTCTATCAGTTAATATTAGCAGACACTAGTCTTCTTTATGTGATCTTTTTGACTCTTAGACCTATCATTCAATTTTTCTACCTCTTGAATTAGAAATGTGATCCAAACATTTCATCACAAATGGATGCTTTTTAAAGAAATCCAGTATAAGTGCTTTTTTGTGAAGTATGTAAACCTGTAATAATAAAAAGATTAACTTTTTAAGTTTTTTGCAGTTTCTTCCATTAAAAAGGAAAATCCTCATTTGCTAATAATGCATTGCCATGCTAATGCTTGTAAAATATTTCTATAGCTGAGAAATGGCTTATCAGTTTTGTGACTTAAATCAAGATTTTGTTTCCATTTTAGAAATGAAATTATAGTATTTCTATCTTGTTATTGCTTGAATGATTGATAATTTATATGGCAATGAATCATATCTTGAAATAACAATTACCACCAAACTGAATTGACTATTTTCTTCCCACCAAGAATTCTGTACAAAGCTTCACAGTCCCATCTCAAATGAAATGAATTATTTTTATGTTGCTAGGCTTGATTCCAATGAAAAAGATGGTTAAATTATACACTTCTCCTATTAAAGGGGCATGCTCTTGGTCCTCTTTTTCTTACACCCTTGCCAATGATTTAAAGGCAAGCAGCACATCATTTTTTTAGAAAAAAAATTATTTAACAAATGTAAATTTTGAAACTACAACTTTTGGATTATAGCAGTTTTCCCCCCCATAACCACCCTCCCACCTGCAAACCATCCCATCTCCTACTCCCTCTCCCATCCCATTCTTCATTAAGATTCATTTTTAATTATCTTTATATACAGAAGATCAACTTAGTATAAGTAAAGATTTCAACAGATTCACCCACACAGATGCACAAAGAATAAAGAACTGTTTGAAGAATATTTTTACCATTAATTCTCATAGTATAACACATTAAAGACAGGGATGCTACATAAGTAAGTGCACAGTGACTCCTGTGTATCAGGAGTATATCAGGAGACAGAAGACCTCTCTGTCTCTCTAAGTCTTTTAAATAAGTCTTTTAAAGTTTTTAAGTCTTTTAAATAAAAAATGTTAAAAAATTTGTATCCTAGGTTTCACCGGATGATGCAGGATGTTGTTGCATGAATTCCAAAATTGAAATCCAGAATTTGAAGAAGGAATTAAGTGACCTCAGGAGACAAGTATGTTGAAATTTAATGTGTCAATAGAAATACTAAAGTTGATTATATATTGTAAGTTTTTGGATACAGTTTCACAAAACATAACATTTTCTATGTTCATTTTAATTAATTTAGTACGATTCTATTTTAATAATGCATTTAAACTCTCACTTTGCTATTTCCCTTAAAGTTAAATTTAAAAATTTAAAATATTATTTGCCCTTAAGAACTTGAAAATTATGCATTATTCCTCTTGAGCTGGCATATTTTATTTCCTTTGAAACAGTATTTATAGTGATACTTCTTACTGTCATGGTGAAGAAAGCCAGGTTTAATAAGAGTCTCGAGAGTGTTTAAGGAAATGCTGTAGAGACTTTTCATTGCTTATTTTCACTCTTGTGAATGGATACAGAGCTTATGTGTATTTATTTCATAGATTTAATAACTTGTACAGAAAGGCCATTATACTCTGCTCCAAAATATTTTCAGCTACTATAAGATCTATCTCAAATATAGACACTTGCTTCATTTTCCTTTAACTTCTTCATATAACAAAAGGATAGACCTATTCAAATCAACTGTGGTGTACACTCATGAGAATTAAAATTATCTGGATGATGACACTGGACTTTAGTGCATCAATTTATTGAGATAGAAAGGGGCTTACTAACATTCAAGTCTAATGTATACTCTGAAAAAAATGTTGGGCCAGCATTATGATGCAACAGGTTAAGCCATGGATAGTCACTCCAGCATCCCATGTTGGAGTGCCCATTTGCTCAGCTTCCTTCTTTTTTTTTTTTTTTTTTTTTTGACAGGCAGAGTGGACAGTGAGAGAGAGAGACAGAGAGAAAGGTCTTCCTTTGCCATTGGTTCACCCTCCAATGGCCGCCGCGGCCGGTGTGCTGTGGCTGGTGCACCGCACTGATCCGAAGCCAGGAGCCAGGTGCTTCTCCTGGTCTCCCATGCAGATGCAAGGCCCAAGCACTTGGGCCATCCTCCACTGCACTCCCTGGCCACCGCAGAGAGCTGGCCTGGAAGAGGAGCAACCAGGACAGAATCTGGCGCCCCGACCGGGACTAGAACCCGGTGTGCTGGCACCGCAAGGTGGAGGATTAGCCTAGTGAGCCGTGGCGCCGGCCTCAGCTTCCCTCTAATCTACCTAGGAAGGCAGCAGATGATGGCTCCAGTGCTACCCATTTGGGAGACCTGGATGGAGTTTGTGACTCCTGGGTTCAATCTGGTCCAGCCCTGCCTGTCACAACCATGTTGGGAGTGAACGAGCAGATGGAAGATCTGTTTTCCCTTTCACTTTTTTGTTCTGCATTTTAGGTGCATTTATTTTAAAAACACGTTGGTTTAAAAAGTTTTACACCAAAATAACTTCTCTCTTGAACTCATTTTCCCATACAGTTATTACAGCACCCTCAAATATTTCACATACAATAAATTTCACATGTTTAAACTAATAAAATTCAATGTCCGATACTGTATTCCCAACATTGTATGACCATTACCACTGTAAACTTAGGCATATTTTTCACCATCAAAATAAGCCTTGTATAAGTTATCAATAACCACTTCAGTCCCTCTGTCTTCTCTAGTCCTAGGCAATCACTTTCTTCAGGTCTCTACAGATTTACCTGTTCTTGACAGTTCTTATAGATAGGGTGCTACAGTATATTTTTCTTGGTAACTGGCTTCTAGCAGGTAGCATAATAATTTCACAGTTGATTCATGTTGTGGCATGTATCAGAACTTCTTTCTATTTATTGTCAAATAATTTTTATTTTTTTAATTTATTTATTTGAGAGGTAGAGTTACAGACAGTGAGAAGGAGAGACAAAGATCTTCCTTCTGTTGCTTCATTCCCCATATTACATTCAACAGGAATGTATACATGAACAGAAGGAGGTGAATTGAAACATGTGGTGATATTTTTCAAAGTACAGATTACACCCTAATAAACTCATTGTTAAATTGAAAATATCCTCAGTGAAAAATGCACTTAATACACCTAGTCTTGCCAACATCCTCGCTTGTGATTGTGGTTGAGTGGGAGCTGTTTAACTGCTGCTGTTCAGTGTCATGGGAGAGCAGTGTCTGCATATCCCCAACTTGGGAAATGCTCCAAATTCAGAGTGTGTGTCCTAGAGAATGTGTATCACTTGTGCACAGTCATAAACATGAAAAATCAGAAGTCAGACTATCACAAGTATAGGCTATCACAAGTCTGTTATAGGCTGAGTGTACCTTGGAATTAAATGTTCCAGCTATGATTTAACAATAAAATTATAAAGGAGTGACAAAAATATCTTATAAGGTAGAGGTGAAACATTTTCAGTAGCAACTGGCTGACACCCTCAAAGATAATATCAGAGATTTACTGGAGCTCATAGTTCATTATTACCCTCTGTAAAAAGATGAGACAAAGGATGTAAGAACAAATGAAGTAAAATCAAAGATAAGCCCATAAGATATTCAACATGTGGAAGAGAAATTCTGTAGCTGGATAAAGAATGTAACTTTTTATATGTGAATTTCAATAAATACAGCTTTTTAAAATTTTCTGTATCATTGCAGTACACTTTTGTCATTACAGTGAATTTATTTCTTAAATTTCTGACATTCACTTGGCCCTTCTTGTAATTTCACTCTTTTTAAAATAATGCCCCTAGGAAAATTGAGGATTACATAGCATTTCTCATGGAAGTTGAGAGACATTTTGTTGTGTTAACAATATTGTAATATTATATTCCTATGGCTATGTGGAAACAAAACCTATTAAATCACAGAATAAAATGTAATAAAATGCTCCAAAAATTTTCTATTTTTTGAATGTATACCTAGCCTATGTATCTTTATTTCATATATTTCAGAATAAATTCTATAGAACAAATTCTATAGAAACTCCATTATACTCTTAGACAAAATTCATATGTTTTGATTAATTTACAATCTATTGGAAAAATTTGTCATACATGTTAGGCTATTCATGTATTCATATACAGATGTAAGTACATCTGAACTAGAGAATTGTCTAGATCTTGCCACTATACTTTTTAAAATCAATGTGTTGAGATACAAGGGAGCTTCCTAAATGTACACTATGAAAAATATGCATTGGTTTAAAAAAGTTGCATGAAAATGAACTTATCTGTTAAGTCCATTATTTCCACAAACCTTTTAATGTAACCTCATATATTTTAAATAAGTTCATCCATTTAATTTAATAAAATTCACTGACCCTTAGGATATTTCCCAGAGTTATATGACCATCACAACTATCAACTTTAGCACATGCTTAGCAACCTAGAAAGAAACCTTATACCAGTTACCCATCGCCAATCAACTCCTCTATCTTCCCTAGTCCTGGGCAATCAAATTTTTCTCAGGTCTCCAAGGAGACATTTCATATAAATAGGGTCCTACAGTATGTAGTTCTTTATGACTGGCTTCTTGTATTTAGGTATTTTCTGGGTTCACCATGTTGTAGCTTGTGTTAGTACTTTTTTATTGTCAAATATTCTTGTATTATATAGTGCAATACTGTTCTGTTGTATAAATTATCCAGTTCATCAGTGGATTAACATTTAGGTGGTTTCTACTTTTTGACTATTATTAATGCTGCTTTGAGCATTCATTTGCGAGTAATTTTGTGAGAATTAGTGTTTTCCTCCTTGCCATTGGATTCTATCCATCTCTGGCTTAACTGTACCTGTTTGCCATCTCTCCACTGTTCTTTGTGCTGTCCACTCTTCCTTTTAGTTTCTGTTCATCTAACCTTGTTTATGCAGATCGAGGCCCAAATTTCCCTTTTTTTCAGTAAGCTTTTCATTCTGTGACATTTTTATCTCTTACAGGCATAACTGTTTCCAGTACTTGTCAGCTACTTTGTACATAGCAATGTAACCCTTAGTTTTACATAGCATTTTGTTTTTTTCATAGGAGATAATCTTCTCTAAATAGAAATGTAACTCAGAGGAAAATATCTGATGTGCATGTCACTTTTCCTTGTATATATTGAAGATAGTTTAGAAGACATTAAAATAAATACTTTATGCTGTATTAAAATGTATTTGTGAGACTTTGGCATATATTTTTCATATAAGTATTAGAAAATGCAATATAAAGTCAGTACTGTATTCATAGTACATTTTGTATATCTCTTTATCCATTGATAGATATTCTAGTTATATCTATCCTTTTGGGTACTCCAAATATATGTTATCTGAAAACTGGTGTGTGGCTATCTTTTGGTGTCCTTGCTTATATTGTTAATGTCTTTTACACTGCCATGAAAGTTGAGTAATGATACATGTATGATTCTGAATTCCAACTGTAATCCTAACTCTTCAGTGAGCCCTTGAGAATGAGTTATTTTGAGACTATAAATTTAATTCCTCATCAAGAATGGATACTAAATTATTGTGGAAACTTTATTTTCACCATGGAATATACTTCCTCTGGATTTTTGTTTTTTATTTTTTGATAGAGTGGACAGTGAGAGAGAGAGAGACATAGAGAAAGGTCTTCCTTTGCCGTTGGTTCACCCTCCAATGGCTGCCGCGGCCAGCGCGCTGCGGCCAGTGCACCGCGCTGATCCAATGGCAGGAGCCAGGTGCTTCTCCTATCTCCCATGGGGTGCAGGGCTTAAGTACTTGGGCCATCCTCCACTGCACTCCCTGGCCACAGCAGAGAGCTGGCCTGGAAGAGGGGCAACCGGGACAGAATCTGGTGCCCCGACCGGGACTAGAGCCCGGTGTGCCGGCTCCGCAAGGCGGAGTATTAGCCTAGTGAGCTGCGGCGCCGGCCTTCTCTGGATTTTTAAAAGGAAATAGTTGTAAGAAAAAAGATAAAAATGACTACTATGACATGGTTTTGCAGAGTGACATAGTGCTACCACGACTGCATGTATAAAAACAAGCTTTTCCCCTACTGTGATCATCAACCTTTACACAGGCGTACTTTATTCAGTTCATATCAGTGTACAATGGCTATTAAGCTTGTTCATAATTCTTGAGGTATTTTCTGTAAATTCTTGTAGAAATGACTTAGGAATATGGCATAGAATTATTAGTCACTTTCAAGGGTACCCTCTCTGTCAAAAGTATAATAATCAATGGCATTTGACCAACTCAATAGCAACTAATTTTCCAGAAGGTTCTCATCTCACGAATGGAGGTTCTCATCTACCAGAGAGTAATTGGGTTGATATATTTTATGGACACAACTTGGAAGAGAATAATTGGATTGGGAAATAGAGATATCTGACTCATGCCTCCAAATAATATAGTTAGGTTTATGTCTGAAGAGAATCTCAACAGACTGCTAAAGTTGTATCTATGGCAGAGGGGATTCCAACGAAAATGGAAGTGACCCATAATTTGATGCCTGTGAAAAGTCTTGCATTAGAAAAGAATTTCAACATGAAGTATGCTGGTCAACATCCTAACATATCTAGTATCAATATTAGAAACCAACACTAGGATCAAAGACACACCCTTTAGAATCATTAGCAAATGTACTAGACTGGTAGTCTGCAAAGGTAATCCCCATCAGGTAACGGTTTGTGTGGGTATAGTTGAAGATTTAACCTATGAGAAATGAAAGAGAAGTAAGAAATGACCTGAGCTATGAAGTGAGGCCTAGGAGTATAGATTAAGCAACTTCAGGTGAAGCATTGAGACTTAAGGAACTTTTGAGACAGACTTAGAAATGGAATACGAAGAGTGGTTGAGTAGAATCCAGCAGTTATTGTATTTAGAAGTGAAGTGGGCTTATAGGAGCCAAGAGAAAGGTCTAATCACTAATTGCTACTGCTGCTGTGGATGAAAGCAGTGGAAAAACTAAACAAAGCATCCTGGATATGTCTCAAAAATATTGCATTGAATTATACCCTTGGAAAACATATTTAGGGCCAGGGAGTTGCACAGTCATCTATGTGACCCCACAATTATCTGTGTATCAGGCCATGCATTCACATAGGACAGTACAGAAAAAAAAAAAAAAAACCAGAATCAAACATGGTAAATGCTGGTATTTTATAGAAAAGGTAAACTTTGTTTAAAGTTAGGTCATTAATGTCAAAGGAAAAAAAAAGAAGCTTCTAAACACGGTTAAGAAATGATCTTGTTTATCTCATCCTGAAATCAGGTGAAGATGAAATATGTAGTAAGAATCAAATGTGAATTTTTCCAAAAATCCTATTAGTAGCATATGATTTAATTAAACCTTGAATATCTTGAATATTCAAGTTTTTGGACAAAAGTTTCTAGGGAATCTTTATAATGTAAAATATAACCACTCTTTCAAAAATAGCTGTTTATGGGCCAGCTACATTGCACAGTAATTAATCCTCTGCGTGCGGCACTGGCATCCCATATGGGTGCTGGTTCTAGTCCTGGCTGCCCCTCTTCCAATCCAGCTCTCTGCTATAGCCTGGGAAAGCAGCAGAAGATGGCCCACGTGCTTCTGCCTCTGCATGCACATGGGAGACCTGGAAGAAGCACCTGGCTCCTGGCTTTGGATTGGCACAGCTCTGGTCATTGTGTCCATCTGGGGAGTGAACCAATGGAAGGCCTTTCTCTCTTGTCTCTCCCTCTCACTGTCTGTAACTCTACCTCTCAATTAAATAAATAAAATAATCTTTAAAAAATTTTTAAAAAATAAAAAGTTGCTGTTAAAAATAATTCATTAACAGTATTTGGGTTTTTTAAACTCTGTATTTGTTTTTCATTTTTACTAGAAAGACAGCAAGAGAGGGACAAGGTGAGGATGAGAGAGGGGGTGAGAAAGAGATCTTTCATTTATGGGTCCACTACTGAAATACCTACAGTAGCCTAGAGCTGGAGCCCAGAATTCAATCCAGTTCTACCATGTAGGTGCAGGATCCAAGCACTTGAGACATCATTTGCTGTTTCACTGAGTGTTCATTAGCAGGAATCTAGATTAGAATCCAAGTTGGCCAAACTCCATGCAGACATTCTGATTTGGGTTGCAGAAATCTCTAGTAGCATCATAGCCACCGTACCTCTATCTTTAATGAATGAATTTTGATAATTTGAAATCCACAAAAGATAGTGTTGAAAGTGTAAGTCAACCTGAACTCTTTTTTGGGAAGTCATTATTTTTGAAATCTGATTATTATCTGATTTTATAGAATATTACTCATTAACTCATGGGGAATAATACTATTAGAAAGAAGTCTATATTTTAAAAAATAATTTTCACATTTTCTTAAGTCTAAAGATGAACAGCAACACATAATGCTGCTTGCTGAGTTAAATCAAGCTCTGCAGGACAAACTGGATGAAGAGATGAAGAAAAGTGGTGATTTAGGAGACAAGATAACTCAGTAAGATTTTAGTATTTCAGGTTATATCAATTATTCTTTAATTAACTTATCTATAGTTTGACTATGTTAAAGCCTAAATACACATTTTCTTATGTTTTCATAATTGAACTGTACCCTGCAAAAGTTTACTTCTGAAACTCACAGAACCATCTGGAACCTTTTATATTTTTTGAATCCCAAAATATAACATTTTCTGTTTCATGATTTCATAAACAGTAATAACAATGCCCTGGCACATAATGTCAACTGAATTCTTCTTAATGTATCTTCAGCTTCTTTTTCTGGAGATACATTTGCTGTCTTTGATAATATTTCCATTTTTGGTAACGATCTTCTCTTAAACATCCAAATATTCAAATATTTAAAATATATCAGCATCATTCTTTCATAAAATTAAAATTTATATTTTTAGCTATAAAATATTTCATGAGATGTGCTAATTTTCTTTGCATATCCCTCCACATGTATATACTGTATGCATTTAACTGTTTTAAATATATATGTGTACCTATTGCTTGTATATGAACATATATACATATTATATTTGAAACATAAAAATATATGACCTCTTCCAGGCCTGCTCTCTGCTGTGGTCCAGGAGTGCAGTGGAGGAAGGCCCAAGTGCTTGGGCCCTGCACCCCATGGGAGACCAGGAGAAGCACCTGGCTCCTGCCTTCGGATCAGCGTGGTGCGCCGGCCGCAGCGCTCCAGCCGCAGCAGCCATTGGAGGGTGAACCAACGGTAAAGGAAGACCTTTCTCTCTGTCTCTCTCTCTCACTGTCCACTCTGCCTGTCAAAAAAAAGAGAAAACAAACTTCCAAGGTCAGAGGAGTCCTTTAATTCTTACCTCTCTCTATTTTTATTGCAAACTAGAAACTACTGGATTTTCTAATACAACCCTCTGGAAAAATGGAGCCTCCTGTGATTTTATTGGAGTTCATCCTATTAGACAATAAATATTCAGAAATACTGCCTTTTGAAAATTTGATTTTACCTGAGACGAAGAAGTTAGGGGAGAAGAGTGTGTGAGTGAGAGCAAGATAAAGAGCACACAAAACATTCCCATTCACTGGTTTACTCCTAAAATAACCAGATCTCATGTGAGGCCAAAGCTAAGAGCTGGGAACTCAAGCCGGGGGTCCCATGTGATTTATAGGAACCCAATTACTTGAGCCATCCCTGCTTCCTTCCAGTGCCTACATTGGCAGAATGGTAGACTCAGGAGCAATAGGCAAGTAAAAAACAAAAGCACTCTGATGCCCAGTCCCACAAATCTTTTTGACATAATCTCTTCACCTTGGGCTTCCAGAAGAGCCAGAATAGGACATATTGTGAATGTTCTTTAACTCCTAAGACCCATACGGTGATTTGAGGCACCACCTAAAGTTTTTCTGAAGTTTTATTGTCCATTGTACAGTCATCATCTTTGCTTCATCTCTGGATCCTGTTTGCCTAGCAACACTCTGGATTTGATTTTATTCCAGAAACCACCTTTAATTTTACTTTTTTTTCACAATTGCATGGTGATTTGTTATGTGGAGATGCTGTAATTCACATATATGGATTTAGATACTTGAACCCAATAAGTCATAGCTCCTTTAAATTTGGTAGTCTTCCTTTAGTTTCTCTCTCACATCAGTTTTACCTTCAGCTTCCTGAAGAATGGGGCCCTTGTCTTCCAGGTCTTGGTATCCTTTCTTGACAGTTCCTTCAAAACCTCAAGTTTCCACACAGTCTCTTTGATGTCCTTTTGGTTTTCATTCTTCCTCTTTTGTAGGCCCTTTCAGCTTCCACCTCCCTCTGGTCTGAAGACATTTAACCTATTGTAGTCTTTGTTTCAATTTCCTGAAGTTACAACTCCCTGTATCTAGTGTCACCATCTAGTGTATCTGGGGCACCACCTTCTGTTGCCCTCTCAGGCACATTTGTAGGGAGCTGAACCAGAAGCAGAACACCAAGGAGTTGAACCAGTGCTCCAGTATGGAATTCCAGCATCACAGCCAGCAGCTCAATATACTGTACACAATGCCAGCTTTGTTTGGTGTTGATAGTTGCTTTTTTTGGACCTTACCTGGGACATCAGTTGGAATATCAATATGTTGTTTCACTTTCTCGTCTTTGGGTGGCTAATTTCTAAGTCCGAGTTTGCTTGAGAGATTCAGGTGGAAGCAGCATCACATTTTACAGCCTAGCAAAAGTCACTCAGCATGTGTGCCCTATTCTGTTCACTAGATACACAGTGCCTTGTCCAGCTCACATTCAGGAGAGAAAATTTCATGGAAAAATTGTCAAAGGGTTTGTAGACATGCTCTAAATGTACTACTTTTAAGTATCAGTTAATGGTTTTATTTGAGGGAAATGATTCCTTCTCCTCTCAGTACCAGGGAAACTCCATCAAGCTTTTCTCTTGCTATTGTTTAATATGTGCCCTTATTTTGTGGAAAACATCAAATGATGACAAGTCAGTTTCATTGACTGAAACATTTTCATTCACAAAAGTATACAAATCACATCATAAACTTTTATCCTCTGAATTGTGATTTCTCATTAACCTCAAGGGGAAAAATGGAATTTAGGAATTATAGTGTAGTTTTAGTTGCTTTAATTGCTATTCACTTTTAATCAATGCTTATATTCTTTGATAACTAATTTACATGAGTAGTAATGTAATAATGGTATTGTTTTCATTATAATTCAAATTTCATTCAATGTGTATTGAAGATAAATATTTTAAACTTTGGCTTGTTTTTTACTTTAAAATTTCTCTGAGAATCACTGATTCAAAACTAAAAGAAATAAATAAAAACATTAATATATATTTTAATGATTTTTTTAAATTACCTTTTTATTTTGCTTTAGAAAAAAGCATCATCTCAAAAAAGTTCTGAGTATCTAATGGAGAGTGATGACATTTCAAAAAGTATACAAAAAGAACACAGAATCCATGTTGGGATATCTACACTCTCCAAAATGAAAGCTCCTCAGGAAGCCATTTCTAAAGAATTGGAGGAATATAAGCAACTCCTTCTAGAGGGATTTGAAGCTTTGATAAGCAAACAAGATGAGATCATTCAGGGTGTAGAAGCTTTTTCAAAGCAAGTGAATGAGTAAGTCAAAACATAGAATTGCAGACAATAGCTTACATTTGCTAATTTGCCACTAAAGCATAATTCTTAGTGAAAGAGATTCCTGAGATTAGTAAGGATATAATCTACCTAGACAAAGTGATTTTGGAAAATAATGTTAGTAAATGAAATTACCAGTAAATTTGTAGTGCAGAACAATTTATGTAAATGTTAACAACTCTGTTAACTTAAGTTCAAGATTACAACTTAAGTGTCTAGCATCTCTTCCTCCCCCTCCTCCACCTGTTGGTACAATATGGCACTTGTCTAGTTACCTTTCCTTTATTGTGATCATTGGTATTACTACCAAAGGACGCCTTGAGAAAGATTAAGAAAGAGAGGAAGGAAAGTGTAGTGTCTGGAAGAAAGAAAGAGCAAGTCCCACCTTTGATGTCTTCCTAGCTGCTTTAGTTGTTGCTGAATACTTACTTGGCTATCTCATTCCCCACAGTCATTGTTGTTCTGAGTTATCTCTCAATGCCAAAAATCAAGCATTTGCTTAATTTCTCCCAAAAAGTGGGTGAAAAAAGCAGGGCTGTCGAAAGTAAGCACCTGAAAATGTCTTTGGTGGTATTCTAAATCTCTAACTTAGTTTTCTATCCTTTTTAAAAAGTTACTGTTTCATATATTTAAGTGGCAAAACATGATGTTTTCAAATATTTATATATTAGAAAATGTTTACTAGCATCGAAGAAATCAACATCCATTATATCAGAATTGTTATTTAAATAAAATATTTCTAATGGCATGCGCAAGGATTTTTGAGAATAGAGCCTTTTGGGAGGAAGCAGATGTCACCGGATCAGTCATACAGCATTGACAGGCATCCTTCTCCCTTGTACTGGGTTTGAGTCACGTTGTGAAATTTTCAACTTTAAAAATTAAAAGGCCTTAATTATACAGAAACTGCTCTGACACATTTTCAGTTATTAAAACACTGTTTATTGTGCATGCCCATTGACTCTTTCTTTTAAAAAATGAAATTCATGTAAGAATTATTAAGGGGAAAATGAAATACTAAACATTGGTTCTTTCAATCTTCGCAGAGCTAATGAAGTGTTAGCAGAGGTCAGAACTAAAAATTTTCTCCTGGAGAAACAACAGACTGGAACATTAACCAAGTCTATTTCTACGCAAACTGTTTCTACGCAAACTTCGGTAGCGTCACATAGCGTTGGAAATTGTGCTAATAGTTTCTGGCTCAGCAGAGATCTTACTCCACAACAAAACTTGGAGACTCCTACTTCAGCAACTCAGGCTTCACATCACAACACTGCAGAGTCTTTGGACACGGTTAGATATATTGCCTCTTTCCCCTTGGGTTTCAGGTTGTTCATATACTTCTTATTTTTAGTTTGTTGAAGTACTTAGTTTGATTGACATATGTATGCTAGTAATGGTTGTAATTATCCTCATTAATGTAGACATGAAACGCATGTTGCAGCTAATTTTTAAATATATATTTATTTATTTGAGAAGCAGAGATACAGACAGAGGGAGAGACAGAGAGATCTTCCATTTGCGATTCACTCCCCAAATGGGTGCAAAAGCTGGAGCCTAGCCAATCTGAAGTCAGAAACCAGTGGCTTTCTCCAAGTCTCCCATGCAGGTGCAGGGGTCCAAGTACCTTGACCATCTTCCACTGCTTTCCCAGGCAATAGCAGTGAGCTGGCTCAGAAGAGGGGCAATGGGGACAAGAACCAGCACCTGTATGGGATTTCAACACTGCAGGCAGAGGCTTAGTCCACTATGCCACAGAGCCATCCTCAATATTTTGCAACTATTTAATAAACTTAACAAATACAACTAAACTGACATATTTGCAAACATTTCAAAACTGCTTTAAGTTAGGTTTTGATAATTGAATATTTTTACCTAGTAATTAAAGATATACTTTGAGATCTGCTAATATATCTTTAACTTGATTTTCACTTGTGGTCCAAGACACTTTTAAGTTTTGTGCACCATCACATAATGCCTTCACCTATGATTTCACTATGACTGTTGTTAAAGCAAGGTTTCTCCATGTTCCTAACATTGAGCATTTTTTGAATCTCTCACCATTATATGAAGTTTAACCTTGCCACTTAACACACTTACAGTGATAATAAATGGCTACACGTATGTTTTTTGCTAAATTTTCATTCCAAACTGGAATTCTAATTTAATCCGAGCATGTTTTGGCCTGTGTATAAGTGATTCTATAATTTTATTATTTGTTATACAAATACATTATTATAAAATAACAAGAATGAAAATTAGCCTGAAAATTATCCACTGATTGGATATTTTGCATATAGAAATCTTTGTTGACCATTGAAATATAAAATATTGAGACCAGTTTTTATAGGGTAAAACTTATCTGCTTGTCAAGAAACTGCTTCCAAATTCTTTTCTCTGCAACAAAATACATGTATTTAATACTTGTAAAACTGTAAAAATATTTGCAAAATTATAAAAACAATGTAATTTATAAACTGGCAAGTATAATTTCCTCTGTATGTTAAAATAGTTATAATTCTATCTTGAACTACAACAGTTTAAATGGGCAAACTAACTTTTTATTTTGTTTAAACTCAGTACATATTTCCTACTTCTTAAAATATTTATGTGATGGACAGAATTATAGAGAGAGAAGAGAGGCAGAGATACAAATCAGTCTTCCATTCACTGGTTCACTCTTTGAATGACCACAATGGCTGGGGTTTGGCCAAGCTGAGGCCAGGAGCCAGGAGCTTCTTCCAGGTTTCCGACATGGGTGACAGCTTACAAACACTTGGACCATCTTCCACTGCTTTCCCAAGTGCATGAGCAGGGAGATAGACTGCATGGAAGCAGAGCAGTCAGGACTTGAACTCACACCCATATGGGATGCCAGAGCTGCAGGCAACAGCTTAACTTGCTGTGCCACAGTGCCAGTCCCACATACTGATTTATAAAAGATTTGAGTTCTCCCTCAAATACAGCAGGATGTCAAAACTATAATTTCAACATACCAATAATCACTGAAAAACTATAGAGAGGTGTGCATATATGCAGTGTTCATAGCTATGAAATTAATCTCTAAAAGACAATGCTGCATTATTTTCTGAGCAGCAATCTCAAGTATAATTTAGCCATAGCCTGTCAGTACATCATTACTGAGTGAGTACATTTGTTTCTGTATTTGATGTGCTTTGTTACTGCTATGGAGTTCACTTTCTGAAATATCCCTCCAACTCTTCTCCATCTTTCAAGTGTTATTTAAAAAGAATTTTCAGAAAGACTGCAAACTCAAGGGAGAAAAACACATTTCAATTTTGGTTTCATATTGATCTTTTTAGTAATTTTCTTGTTGGAATTGTTGACTTTTAGGTAGCAAGTGGCACTCCCTTTCCCTTTCTGAGTTCATTGGAATTGCAGCAGCCTGCACATAAATTGGTCATCTGACACTGGACTCAGGTGACCCAAGCAGCATTTTAAGCTCTGCACCAAATACCTGCCATGAAAGTGTCTTGTAAAAGGTCATCTAATATTTGAAAGTTTTCACTTGTGGGTATGAGCTGAACCACAACAACCTCCTACCAGTAAGGATGAAAACAGTATTCAACACTCAAGGCCCTTTGACTAATTGCTCTTTGAAGGGAAGATCCCTCCCTATACTCTGGATATTTGGTTTTACACTGTGAGATTGTATATCAAAGGCAGTTGTCCTCAGCTGTCATATCTGGTGTAAAGCAGTAAAGAATGAAAGAAAACCTGGAGGAGAATTTTTGTAAAGGGAGGCCACTTCTACAAGTACCCATTACTTTAACATTCAGTTAGCCATCCATCCATCCATCCATCCATGCATCTATATATGTGAATGATAGCGCAACAGGGAGAGCAAGAAATCTTCCATCCAGTGATTCACTCCCTGAATGTTGACAACTGCCAGGATGGACCAGGCTGAATCAGGAGCCTGGAACTCCAACTGGGTCTCTAACAAGTGTAGCATAAACCCAGGCATCATTGCCACAATCTGCTGCCATCCAGGCACACCAATAAGAAGCTGGATTTGAATAATGGATGAAAGCTGATCCCTAGATACTCTGATGTCATCCTGTCACACCACAATGCCCACCATCCATGTATTCATTTTCCCCCCAATCCTGGGGTTTATTGATTGCATTAAAATTTCTAAAAATTTTAAGTGTTTTTTTTATTTTAACTTTTAATTAGTTTTTAACAGACTCATTTTACTTTGTACATGTAGTCCTAAGGACCTAATAACTTTCCCCTCCACCTTTACACTCTCCCCATCTCTCCCTCCCAAACTTTTTCCTCCCCCCCTTATTTTTAGTTTTTGAGATAACATTTCAAATTTACATTGCAGTACGAAGGCTTAACACTTCCCAGAATAAGAAGTTTAACAAGTAAAAAGCAAAAGACCCTAGTTTAGTGGGAAAAATAGACAATGGTATAAAAATAATGTACAATAAATTCTGAAGTAGTCACAGATCATTGAAACTAGAGTAATATAACACATTTAACCACTGGATTCACAAAGATATATAACAAAAGTTTACAAAACAGTCTTTTCAGTAATGCTAATACACATAGACATTTCTTTTTTCTTCTATTTTATTTTTAATTTTAGCCCCTACAAATAAAGGAGAGCATGCAGTATTTGTTTTTCTAGGTCTGGTTTATTTCAGTCATCCTGATGTCCTCCAGTGGCATCCATTTGGCTTCAAGTGGTAGAATTTCCTTCTCTTCTTTATACCTGAATAATATCCCATTGTGTATATCTACCACATTTTCTTTATCCATTTTTCTGATGGTGGACACCTTCATTGATTCCCAATGTTGGCTCTTGTGAAGAGCTTCTATGAACATAATTATGAAGGTATCTCTTAATAGTATTCAAGTCTTTGAGATATACCCAATGTGGGATTGTTGGATCATATGGCAAATCTAGTTCTAGTTTTGTTTTTTTTTTTCAGATATCTCCACACTATTTTCCACAGTGGCTTCAGTAATTTATATTTCCAAAAATAGTGTTCTCCTTTCTCTACATCCTCACCAGTACTCGTTGCTCTCTGTTTTGGATTTTAGCCATTTTGACAGGGGTGAGGTGATAGCTCATTGTGGTTTTGATTTGCATTTCCCTGATGGCTTGGGATGCTGAGCCTGTTTTCACATATTTGTTGGCCATTTGTATTTTTTCTTTTGAGAACTGTCTATTAAAGTCCTTTGCCCATTTCTCAACTGGATTATTTATTATTGTTGAGTTTTTAAAGTTACTGATACATCTGGAATATTAATCCTTTGTCAGAAAAGTGATTTGCAAATATTTCCCCATTCTTTTGGATGTCTCTTCACTCTACTGATTATTTTTTTGCTGTGCAAAAGCTGCTGAATCTGATATAGCCCCATTTATTTAGTTCTGCTTTTGTTGGCTGTGCTTGGGGATCTTATCCAATAAGCCATCCCCTACAGCAGTGTCTTGGAGTGATTTTGCTATGTGTTCTTCCAGCAACTTCATAGTCTCAGGTCTAAAATTTAAGTCTTTTATCCAGCTTGAGTTTATTTTTGAATACGGTGATAGGTATGGATCTAATTTCATTCTTCTATACATATAAATCCAGTTTTGCTTGCACCATTTGTTCAAGAGACTATCCCTACTTCCACTGTTTGGTCTGAGCAATTTTGTCAAAAATCAGTTGGCTTGTATGTATGCAGATTGATTTCTGAGCTCTCTGGTCAGTTCCATCATTCTATGTATTGTTTTTTTTTTACTTTTATTTAATGAATATAAATTTCCAAAGTACAGAATATGGATTACAATGGCTTTCCCCCCATAACTTCCCTCCCACCCCCAACCCTCCCCTTTGCTGCTCCCTCTCCCCTTCCATTCACATCAAGATTCGTTTTCAATTCTCTTTATATTCAGAAAATCAATTTAGTATAAATTAAGTAAAGATTTCATCAGTTTGCACCCACACAGAAACACAAAGTATAAAGTACTGTTTGAGTACTAGTTATAGCATTAATTCACATTGAACAGCACATTAAGGACAGAGATCCTACATGAGGAGTAAGTGCACAGTGACTCCTGTTGTTGACTTAACAAATTGACACTCTTGTTTATGGCATCAGTAATCACCCTAGGCTCTTGTCATGAGTTGCCAAGGCTATGGAAGCCTTTTGACTTCACCGACTCTGATCATATTTAGACAAGGTCATAGTCAAAGTGGAAGTTCTCTCCTCCCTTCAGAGAAAGGTACCTCCTTCTTTGATGACCTGTTCTTTCCACTGGGATCTCACTCACAGAGATGTATTGGTTTTTATGCCAGTACTATGCTGCTTTGATCACTATAGCTTTGTAGTATGCTTTGAAGTCAGGTAGATGCCTCCAGCTTGACTTTGCTCATTCAGGATTGCTTTGGCTATTCTGGGTCTTTTGTGATTCCATAAAAGTTTTAGGATTACTTTTTCTAGTTTTTTAAAGAATGTCATTGGTAGTTTGATAGGGATTGCATTGAATCTGTAGATTGCTTATATAGAATGGACATTTTAATGATTTTAAATCTTTCTTTTCTTTTCTTTTTTCATTTTTTTTAACTTTTATTTGATGAATATAAATTTCCAAAGTACAGAATATGGATTACAATGGCTTCCCCCCATAACGTCCCTCCAACCCACAACCCTCCCCTTATCCACTCCCTCTCCCCTTCCATTCACATCAAGATTCATTTTCGATTCTCTTTATATACAGAAGATCAGTTTAGCATACATTAAGTAAAGATTTCAACAGTTTGCTCCCACACAGAAACATAAAGTGAAAAATACTGTTTGAGTACTAGTTATAGCATTAAATCTCAATGTACAGCACACTAAGGACAAAGATCCTGCATGAGGAGTAAGTGCACAGTGACTCCTGTTGTTGACTTAACAAATTGACACTCTTGTTTATGGCATCAGTAATCACCCTAGGCTCTTGTCATGAGCTGCAAAGGTTATGGAAGCCCCCTGAGTTCACTGACTCTGATCTTATTTAGACAAGCAAACTTTCAAAGTGAAAGTTCTCTCCTCCCTTCAGAGAAAGGTACCTCCTTCTTTGATGACCCATTCTTTCCACTGGGATCTCACTCGTGGAGATATATCATTTAGGTTTTTTTTTTTTCCCCAGAGTGTCTTGGCTTTCCATGCCTGAAATACTCTCATGGGCATTTCAGCTGGATCCGCATGCCTTAAGGGCTGATTATGAGGCCAGAGTGCTGTTAGGACATTTGCCATTCTATGGGTCTGCTGTGTATCTCGCTTCCCATGTTGGATCATTCTCTCCCTTTTTTATTCTATCAGCTAGTATTTGCAGACACTATTCTTGTTTATGTGATCCCTTTGGTTCTTAGTCTATCATTAGGATCACTTGTGAACAGAAATTGATCACTGGGACTAGTGAGATGGCATTGGTACATGCCACCTCGATGGGATTGAATTCAAATCCCCTGGTATGTTTCTAACTCTACCGTTTGAGGTAAGTCAGCTTGAGCATGTCCCGAATTGCACATCTCTTCCCTCTCTTATTCCCACTCTTATATTTAACAGCGATCACTTTTCAGTTAAGTTTCAGCACTTAAGAAGAATTGTGTATTGATTATAGTATTCAACCAAAAGTATTAAGTAGAACAAACAAAAAAAATACTAAGAGGGATAACATATTAAGCTGCTCATCAACAGTCAGAGTGAGGGCTGATCAAGTCACCATTTCTCATAGTGTTCATTTCACTTTAACAGGTTTCCTTTTTGGTGCTCAGTTAGTTGTCACCTATCAAGGAGAACAAGTGGCATTTGTCCCTTTGGGATTGGCTTACTTCACTCAGCATAATGTTTTCCAAATTCCTAACAGGGATCACTTTTCAGTTAAATTTAGACACCTAAGAATAATTGTGTGTTAATTACAGAGTTCAACCAATGGTACTAGGACAAAAAAGAAATACTAAAATGGATAAAGTATTACATTGTACATCAACCGTCAGGACAAGAGCTGATCAAGTCACTGTTTCTCATAGTGTCCATTTCACTTCAACAGGTTTCCCCTTTGGTGCTCAGTTAGTTGTCGGAAATCAGGGAGAACATATGATATTTGTCCCTTTGGGACTGGCTTAATTCACTCAGCATGATGTCCTTCTTGTTCCAAATGACTGGGTTTTGTTGTTTTTGACTGCTGTATAGTATTCTATAGAGTACATGTCCCATAATTTCTTTATCCAGTCTACTGTTGATGGGCATTTGGTTTGGTTCCATGTCTTAGCTATTGTGAATTGACCTGCAATAAACATTAATGTGCAGACTGCTTTTTTGTTTGCCAATTTGATTTCCTTTGGGAAAATTCCAAGGAGTGGGATGGCTGGGTTGAATGGTAGGGTTATTTTCAGGTTTCTGAGGAATCTCCAGACTGACTTCCATAGTGGCTTGACCAGTTTGCATTCCCACCAACAGTGGGTTAGTGTCCCTTTTTCCCCACATCCTCTCCAGCATCTATTGTTGGTAGATTTCTGAATGTGAGCCATTCTAACTGGGGTGAGGTGGAACCTCATTGTGGTTTTGATTTGCATTTCCCTGATTGCTAATGACCTTGAACATTTTTTCATGTGCCTGTTGGCCATTTGGATTTCCTCTTTTGAAAAATGTCTGTTGAGGTGCTTGGCCCATCTCTTAAGTGGGTTGTTTGTTTTGATGTTGTGGAGTTTCTTGATCTCTTTGTAGATTCTGGTGATCAACCCTTTATCAGTTGCATAGTTTGCAAATATATTTTCCCATTCTGTCAGTTGGCTCTTCACTTTCCTGACTGTTTCTTTTTCAGTACAGAAACTTCTCAATTAGATGCAATCCCAAATGTTAATTTTGGCTTTGACTGCCTGTGCTTCTGGGGTGTTTTCCAAGAAGTCATTGCCGGTACCTATATCTTGCAGGGTTTTTCCAATGCTCTCTAATAATTTGATGGTGTCAGGTCATAGATTGAAGTCTTTAATCCATGTTGAGTGGATTTTTGTGTAAGGTGAAAGGTAGGGGTCTTGCTTCATGATTGTGCATGTGGAAATCCAATTTTCCCAGCACCATTTATTGAATAGACTGTCCTTATTCCAGGGATTGGTTTTGGATCCTTGATCAAATACAAGTTGGCTGTAGATATTTGGATTGATTTCTGGTGTTTCAATTCTGTTCCATTGGTCTACCCATCTGTTTCTGTACCAGTACCATGCTGTTTTGATTACAACTGCCCTGTAGAATGCCCTGAAAGCTGGTATTGTGATGCCTCCGGCTTTGTTTTTGTTGTACAAGATTGTTTTAGCTATCCGAGGTCTCCTGTGTCTCCATATGAATTTCAGCATCATTTTTTCCAGATCTGAGAAGAAGGTCTTTGGTATCTTGATTGGTATTGCATTGAATTTATAAATTGCTTTTGGGAGAATGGACATTTTGATGATATTGATTCTTCCAATCCATGAGCATGGAAGATTTTTCCATTTCTTGGTATCCTCTTCTATTTCTTTCTTTAAGGTTTTGTAATTCTCATCGTAGAGATCCTTAACGTCCTTGGTTAAGTTTATTCCAAGGTATTTGATTGTTTTTGTAGCTATTGTGAATGGGATTGATCTTAGAAGTTCTTCCTCAGCCATGGCATTGCCTGTGTATACAAAGGCTGTTGATTTTTGTGCATTTATTTTATACCCTGCTACTTTGCCAAAATCTTCTATGAGTTCCAACAGTCTCTTAGTAGAGTTCTTTGGGTCCCCTAAATAAAGAATCATGTCATCTGCAAAGAGGGATAGTTTGAGTTCTTCCTTCTCAATTTGTATCCCTTTAATTTCTTTTTCTTGCCTAATAGCTCTGGCTAGAACCTCCAGAACTATATTGAATAGCAGTGGTGAGAGTGGGCATCCCTGTCTGGTCCCAGATCTCAGTGGAAATGCTTCCAACTTTTCCCCATTCAATAGGATGTTGGCCATGGGTTTTTCATAGATTGCTTTGATTGTATTGAGGAATGTTCCTTCCAAACCCAGTTTGCTTAGAGTTTTCATCATGAACGGGTGTTGTATTTTATCAAATGCTATCTCGGCGTCTATTGAGATAATCATATGGTTTTTCTTCTGCAGTCTGTTAATGTGGTGTATCACATTGATTGTCTTGCGCACATTAAACCATCCCTGCATACCAGGGATAAATCCCACTTGGTCTGGGTGGATGATCTTTCTGATGTGTTGTTGCATTCTATTGACCAGAATTTTATTGAGGATTTTTGCATCTATGTTCATCAGGGATATTGGTCTGTAGTTCTCTTTCAATGCTGCATCTTTTTCTGGCTTAGGAATTAAGGTGATGCTGGCTTCATAGAATTTGGGAGGACTCCCTCTTTTTCGATTATTATGAATAGTTTGAGAAGAATTGGAGTTAGTTCTTCTTTAAATGTCTGGTAGAATTCAGCAGTGAATCCATCTGGTCCTGGGCTTTTCTTTGTTGGGAGGGCCTTTATTACTGTTTCAATTTCTGTCTCAGTTATGGGTCTGTTTAGGTTTTCGATGTCTTCCTGGTTCAATTTAGGTAGGTTGCATGTGTCCAGGAATCTATCCATTTCTGATAGATTTCCCTGTTTGTTGGCATACAAGTCCTTGTAGTAATTTCTGATGATTCTTTTTATTTCTGTGGTGTCTGTTGTTATGTTTCCTTTTTCATCTCTGATTTTATTGATTTGGGTCTTTTCTTTTTTTGGTTAGTGGGCCAATGGGGTGTCAATTTTGTTTATCTTTTCAAAAAACGAGCTCCTTGTTTGGCTGATTTTTTGTAATGTTTTTTTTTTATTGAATCCTGTTGATTTCTTCTCTGATTTTATGATTTCTCTTCTCCTACTAGATTTGGGTCTGGTTTGCTGTAGGTTTTCTAGATCCTTGAGGTGAATTGAAAGCTCATCTATTTGGTGCCTTTTCAATTTCTTGATGTAGGCATCTATTGATATAAACTTTCCTTTTAATACTGCTTTTTCTGCATCCCATAAGTTTTGGTATGTTGTGCTGTTATCCTCAGTTACTTCCAGAAAATTTTTGATTTCTCTTTTAATTTCTTCTATGACCCATTGTTCATTCAGGAGCATGTTGTTCAATCTCCATGTGTTTGCGTATGCTCTAGGGATTCCTGAGTTGCTAATTTCCAGCTTCATTGCTTTATAGTCTGAGAAGCTGCATGGTATAATTCTAATTCTTTTGAATTTGCTGAGACTTGCTTTATGGCCTAGTATGTGGTCAATCCTAGAGAAGGTTCCGTGTACTGCTGAGAAGAATGTAAAATCTTTAGCTGTAGGATTGAAAGTTCTGTAGATATCTGTTAGATCCATTTGGGCTATAGTGTCATTTAAATCTACTGTATCCTTGTTGATCTTCTGTCCTGTTGATCTGTCTATTTCTGAGAGTGGAGTATTGAAGTCCCCCAGTACTATTGGATTGGGGTCTAAGTCTCCCTTTAAGTCCCTTAACAAATCTTTTAGATAAACCGGTGCCCTGTAGTTAGGTGCATATACATTGATAATTGTTATATCTTCTTGTTGTATTGATCCCTTAATCATTATATAGTGTCCCTCTTTGTCTTTCTTAACAGTTTTTGTGGTAAAGTTTATGTTGTCCGATATTAAGATGGCTACGCCTGCTCATTTTTCATTTCTGTTGGCATGGTATATCTTTTTCCAGCCTTTCATTTTCAGTCTGTATGGCTCTTTGTTGGAAAGATGTGTTTCTTGTAAGCAGCAAATAGATGGGTTTTGTTCCTTAACCCAATCAGCCAATCTGTGTCTTTTAACTGGACAGTTCAGGCCATTAATGTTCAATGTGACTATTGGTAAGTGGTAACTTTGCCCTGCCATTTGCCAAAGATAAGTTCCAATATATGCTTTGAATTCCCTGTGATCTTTTGCTGTGAGGTTTCCTTCCTTTACCTTCTTTCATATTGATGACCATGTTTCTGTGTTTCTGTGTGTAACACATCTTTAAGCATCTTTTGCAGGGCTGGATGAGTGGCGACAAATTCTTTCAATTTCTGTTTGTTATGAAAAGTCTTTATTTCACCTTCATTCACAAATGATAGCTTTGCAGGATATAATATTCTGGGCTGGCAGTTTTTCTCTCTTAGTACCTGGGCTATATCTTGCCATTCCTTCCTAGCTTGTAGGGTTTCTGATGAGAAGTCAGCTGTGAGTCTGATTGGAGATCCTCTGAGAGTAATCTGACGTTTCTCTCTTGCACATTTTAGGATCTTTTCTTTATGTTTCACTGTGGAGAGTTTAATTACAACATGTCGTGGTGACGATCTCTTTTGGTCGTGTTTATTAGGGGCTCTGTGAGCTTCCTGTACTAGGATTTCTCTGTCCTTCTCCAAACCTGGGAAATTTTCTGCTAATATCTCACTAAAAAGGCCTTCTAATCCTTTCTCCCTCTCCATGCCTTCAGGAACTCCTAGAACCCGAATGTTGGGTTTTTTAATAGTATCCTGCAGATTCCTGACAATATGTTTTAGATTTCTAATTTCCTCTTCTTTTCTTTGGTCTGACTGTATCCTTTCTTGTTCTCTGTCTTCTAAGTCCGATATTCTCTCTTCTGCTTCACCCATTCTGTTTGTAAGGCTCTCTATTGTGTTTTTCATTTGATCTATTGAATTCTTCACTTCATTATGATTTCTCGTCACTATCACAGTTTCCTGTTGTACTAGTTGTTTCGTTTCATTTTGATTCCTCCTTAATATTTCATTTTCATGAGAGAGATTTTCTATCTTGTCCATTAAGGATTTCTGTAGTTCAAGAATTTGTTTTTGAGAACTTCTTAATGTTCTTATCAATATTTTGAGATCTGCTTCTTGCATTTCTTCTAACTCATCATCTTCATAATCTTGAATTGGGGTGTCTTTTTCATTTGGGGGTGTCATGGTGACTTCCTTGTTTTTATTACCTCGGTTTTTGCGTTTGTTATTTGGCATATTGGAGATATTTGGTTTCTTCACTGTGGTGCTTTTTCTTGTTATACTATGACTCTAGATTAAGTGGACTGTCTGTTTTTGATGGAGCCTTAGAGGCTTGAGATGGGTGTGGCCTGAGAGCTCTGTTTGGTGTGCCAAAGGTGACACTCCCAGGTTAGGCGTGGTAGATATCTCTCTCTCTCTCTCTCTCTCTCGCTCTCGCTCTCTCTCTCTCTCTTTCTTTCTTTTTTTGATTCAAAAGGGAAGTAATTCCCCACAGCTCGCGTTCCAGTGCTGGTGTGTTGAGTCTGCCGCTGGTGTCCCGAACTGTGGGCTCCCACGCTCTCCATGCAGGTCCACTGTGAATCATGCATTCCGGAAGAGTTTCTTCTGCTGTTTCCTCCCCTACTCTTCCTTGAACCTGCAGTATCTCCACTTTTATTAAACTGTCTCTCCCCGGACTATCAGTGTGCTCCCTTCCTATTCTGCCATCTTGCCTCCCAACATATTCTGATTTTGAATCTTTCAATCCATGAGCAAGTGGTATCTTTCCATTTTTTTGCAGCCCTTAATGACCTCTTCTTCAATGTTTGAGACTTTTCATTGTATAAACCTTTCACTTCTTTGGTTCAATGTATTCCTAAACAGTTGATTTTTTGGTGCCTATTGTGAATGAAATTTCTTTTTTCTTTTTTTGACAGTGAATAAAATTTCTTTCTTGATTTCTTTTTCTGTGAGTTCATCATTAACCTAGAAAAAGCACTTGATTTTGTATATTTATATTTTAACTAGCAACTTTACTGAATTGGTTTATCAATTCTAACAGCTTTTTGGTGGAGTGTTTAGGTTTGTCCACATAAATCATGTCATCTAAAAACACATATGATCTTGCTGAAATTGCTTTACAAAATGTTCTCTATAAAGTTACGGTTTCTTTAACATGAAAATAAGGAACTTTTCAAGAAGGACATCTCATTTTTCTATGTAAAACGTATACTATTAAATATTTTTGAGTGTAATATAAGATAATATCATCTATTATACATAGGAAATATATATATAGGAGAACTATTGAAAAAAATAATATTACATTGGTAGTTCCTTCATTCAAATTATGTAAGAATGTGATTTATACTTTATGTAATTTTTATTTATGATAACATAAGATTCTACCAGTAACTGTTCTTTCCAACATATTGTAGTGAGTTATTTTCCCCCCATATTCTACTTGGTGATGCTGTTGACACATTGTTCAATTTCTAAAGTTTGCCCTTCAGGATCTTGACACCTCAACTTTATGGGAAAGATGTTTTCAGATCATTGAAAAATACAGGAGTCAAGAAAATTTGCCTTCATGCCAGAATGAAGGTATTTATATTACTTTATCATGATCTCCATGAACTGTTTATTATGTCATGTGTAGGAGTATTTAAAGCCTGTTGGGATATTTTATTAGATAATAACTTTTATATAAAATATTTAAGTAAGAATATTCTAGAGACAGCTGCAATATATTTTGAAATGTTTCTTCACATTTCAAAATTCAGTGGGTAATTAGAATTAATAACTTCATAGAACTGTATTTGTGAATTGTATAAATGTGTTTATATTAAATAATTTTTTTAAATTATGATCAAACTTAAAAAACAAATGTTTCAATATTTGACTACATTTTTACGACATTTATTTTAAAGGCAGAGATAGAGGGAGGGAGAGACAGAGAGGTCTTCATTTGATTATTCACTCCCCAAATGGACACAATGGACAGGGCTGGGCCTGGCCAAAGCCAGAGCCTGGAATTCCACCCAGGTCTCCCACATGGGTGTCAGGGGCCCAAACACTCGGGGCATCTTTTGCTGCTTTCCCAGGTGGATTATCAGAGAGCTGAAATCGGACTTGCCAGAAATGGTGGAGTTAGAAACATGCCAGGGGATTCCAATACAATCCCATCAAGGTGGCATGTACCAATGCCACCTCACTAGTCCCAGTGATCAATTTCAGTTCACAATTGATCACACTGATAGGTCTAAGAGTCAAAGGGATCACACAAACAAGACTAGTGTCTGCTAATACTAACTGGTAGAATCAAAAAGGGAGAGAATGATCCAACATGGGAAGCAGGATACACAGCAGACTCATAGAAGTGCAGATGTCCTAAACAGCACTCTGGCCTCAGAATCAGCCCTTAAGGCATTCGGATATGGCTGAAGAGCCTATGAGAGTATTTTAGGCATGGAAAGCCAAGACACTGTGGAAAAAAAAGACCTAAATGAAAGATCTCTGCGAGTGAGATCCCAGTAGAAAGAACAGGCCATCAAAGGAGGAGGTAGCTTTCTCTGAAGGGAGGAGAGAACTTCCACTTTGACTATGACCCTGTCAGAATAAGATCAAAGTCGGCAAAGCCAAAAGGCTTCCATGGCCTTGGAAACTCATGACTAGAGCCTAGGGAGATTACTGACGCCATAAACAAGAGTGTCACATTGTTAAGTCAACAACAGGAGTCACTGTGTACTTACTTCTCATGTGGGATCTGTCCTTAGTTTGTTGTCCAATGTGAAGTAACGCTATAACTAGTACTGAAATAGCATTTTACACTTTGTGTTGCTGTGTGGGTGCAAACTGATGAAATCTTTACTTAATATATACTAAATCGACCTTCTGTATATGAAGAGAATTGAAAATGAATCTTGATGTGAATGGAATGGGAGAGGGAGTGGGAGATGGGAGGGGTGCGATGGGAGGGAAATTATGGGGGGGGAAGCCATTGTAATCCATAAACTACTTTGGAAATTTATATTTACTAAATAAAAGTAAAAAAAAAAAAAAGAAAGCAGAGCAGTCGATGCGTTAATATAGGATGCTGGCTTCAGAGAAGCTGCTTACCTTGCTGGTCTACAATGCATGCCCCAATGCTAACTTCCTAAAAGAAATGAAAATTAAAGAGTTATACATTGGTTTCCTTATTTCTCATTCTAGAAAGTCATGCATCTAACAATTGAATTTGAAAATTAGTTCTCAAATTTTCTGAATACTCATGTCCATATGAATACAGTACTGTTGTGTTATAATATACACAAGATGTTTTTTTATCTTATATTTTCCCAGTAGAATTTTTACATGACATTATGACAATACCTCTTTCTTTACTTATTTGCTTAATATTCCATGATGAAAATACCATGGAATACTTTAAAATTTGTTTTTCTAGAAGTGGGTAATGGAAAATTCAGTTTATGGAAACACATGAAAGTGAAAAAGTCATCTTTTATAAAGTACAGAGTTGTTCTAGTTCATTCATTTATTGTAAAACCTGACTTGACTTGTTTTAACCTTTGTACTAATTAAATGCCACCCTTCTAAAATAATGTGTATGAAACAGATTAATGCTTAGTGTACTTTTTAATCATATTTTCCTATTAGGTTAACATAAAATCACTAGGAATTTTGTTTAATATATGTGACTGTTTTTCTATTTAAGCCATCTTCAAGTTTGGTCTAGTCTCTAAAAGAATTAAGGACCATATTTTTAACTGATAGTTTATTCCCGTGATAATATAACTAGTTTAACTTAAATATTATACATAAAATTTGCCTTGTTTCAGATGTGGAAAGCACAACACAATTTTAAGTAGCAAATGAGATGGAGGTATGTTGTCAAATTTTGTGAAAGCATTGATTTATGACAAACTGTAAGTAGCAAGTGGCATCCCTTTTTATTTTTGGTTCACTACTTTACATAAAGCTAATGAACTATGTGAACTATGTGAACATTATAATGAGGAATATATTTATTATATAGTCTTCATATCCCATAGCTTAGAAAATATCTCAAAAAGGTTTATGGGCCTCTCTTTTTCTGACTCTACACTTTGTATGCTCTTGCTGTCTCTGTGATACTGTCAGCCTACATACGAAAGCTGTTTTCAGAAGACAGTGGCATCATCAGCTTCTCAAGTGCATCGTAGTGACATAAGGGCCATCTCAAGTCCTTGTCATAGCCAGTCAAGCAATGACAGTACAAAGCAGCTGCTTGACAGTAGCACTTAACATCTGGGCTCATTTACTTTTACCCTCAAGAAAGTTTCCAAAATCCTTAGCAAGGAACAAAAGCACAACTCCGTTTGTTTGTCAAGACAAACCAGCCTACTTATGATACCACAAGTTCTCTTCCTGAGCTCTATCTCTTTGCATTCAGTCTGCTTTCCATCTATCAGGTATACTATTTCCTTGTACTGTGGATGTCGACTTCCATGCCACTGCCACTAAAAAAACCTACAGTAATGACATAAAATTAGAAACAATTTCTCTTCTGTGTGTGTGGTGATAGTGCCATAATTTATTCCTATCCCCATAGGGAAGTTGCCTCCTCATCTATATTTTTTAAAGATGTATTTATTTATTTAAAAGTTACAGTTCCACACAGAAAGGGAGGTAGAGAGAGAGAGAGAGAGAGAGAGAGAGAGAGGTCTTCCATCCACTGGTTCCCTCCCCAACTGGCCATAATGGCTGGAGCCAGGAGTTTCCTCTGGGTCTTCCCATGTTGGGTGCTGGGGCCCAAGGACTTGGGTCATCTTCTACTGCTTTCCCAGGCATAGTAGAGAGCTGGTTCAGAAGTGGAGGAGCTGGGACTTGAGCTGGTGCCCATATGGGATGTGGTGGCTTTACCCTCTCTGCCGTAGTGCTGCCCCTTCATCTATATTTTTAGACATAGCATATGATTATTTAGAGATGGACAGTATTATCTTCATCTTTAATCACATTGTTAAGCTGAGGAAAGAATGAAAAAGAAGAAAAATACAGGATCACTGATATTTAACTCACAGTAATAATTCCATTGTGTAAATATAGACAAATTATATCTAAAGGTAATTTTGTACTTTAGTAATATATACAAATTTTTCTTGAAATTATCACCTTGTACTGATTTAAACAGTTAATTATGACATGTTTGATATTAAAAAATGGAATTCTTTCTTTTTTTCCAGCTACTGAGGAACTTAAAAAGTGACCTAGGAGCCAACAATGAGTCCAATTTAAGTCAACATGTCAAAAGAATATGTACACATTTTAAAGAAAAAATATGCTCTGAATTACAATTACTGACCACTGCTATGTAACACATTTACCATTTACTTATGCTTTATATTATAAAATTTTACTGACCACTGCTTATGTAACACACCTGTTATTTCTTTTTAAATATATTATGTGGGAAAATCCTCACTAACTGAAAACATTTAGTGTTATGTATCTACAATTGAAATTTTGTATTTCCAATTTATATTTTTTGAAAGACAGAGATAGTGGTAAGGGAGGGAGCAAGAAAAAGGGAAAGGGGAAAAGAGGGGGAAAACAGAGAGATCCCCCTTCCAATAGTACAGCACCCATATATCTGCAGTGAAATATAGGTGGACTGTGCTGAAGCCAGGATCCAGGAATTCAGTTCAGGCATCCTACTTATGTGGCAAGGATCCAATTACTTGTTCTATCACTCGCCACTTCCCAGAGCACACATTATTGGAAGCTAGGAATCAGGATGGGAACCTGGTCTTGCTAGGGATTCCACCAGGGATGCAGGATATTTCAAACGGCATCTTAACTTCTGTTCCCAATGGCAGGCCAGTTGCAGCACATGAAACTGTTTGTTGGGATGTATAACTAACTTAGCACAGATTTTGCAAATGAAAACCAGTATGATTAACTTTTACAAACTCAGTTGTCCAAATGGTGGCCATTATACAGCACCCTGAAAACCAAGTTGAATGGAATACTTTAGTGGGATTAATTAAGGGCTTCTTTGAATTTGCCAATTTTTGCTACTACATACAAACCTAATGATTTGGATAGACATCATTTTGGTATACTGATACTCTGGCCAGTGTCAATATCATTGCTTGGATGCAATATAATTTTATAGTGCTACCAAAATTATGTAATTTTAACTTTAGGCATTGATTCATACACCTTCTTCATGGAGAAGTTATGTTTACCTATGGCTTTCTGTGTTTCCTTTTTAGTTTTTATTACCTTTTAGGAAACAATCTTAAAATTAAAAAAAAATTAAGTTTTAGTACAAATAATCTGCCCTCTTAAAGAAAGTGAGAGTCATCTGCTGACATTATGCCATCAGCTCTGACTACTTTGGAATATATTTCCTATAAGTAAGGACATACTAAATACAATAAAACACTCAGAATCACAAAGTTAGCACTGTTCTGTGTATCCACAGATTCTTTTCCAGTTTTGTTACATGTCTTGTGATGTCCTTGATAATAAGAGAATCCCATTCAGATCCATGAATTTCTTTTAGTTGTTGCCTTTCTTAGATTTCTTCAGTCTGGAGGAGTTCCTTCCTTTTCTTTGACATTAATGACCATGGATCTTTTGAAGACTAAATTCCAATCATGCAGAATGTCCCTGATTGGATATTTTCTGATATTTCAGTATAATTCGGTTAGGATTATACAGTTTTTGTTAAGGGCATAACAGAAGGGATTCTGTGATCATTGCATACTGTCATGTAACCTACACTTTTGATTTCTCCCATTACTAGTGATGTTGCTGATGCTGTCTGTTGCATTTCTCCTCTGTAGTGTTCCTTTTTTACATTTCACTTAGTTTTAATCAGGTTTCATCATTTGAGACTAAATATCTGTTCTTTCTCAATTTTTTTATGATTCAATTTTTGTTTTTTTTTTTTTACAAAACTTATATTTAATAAATATAAATTTTGAAAGTACAACTTTTGGGTTATAGCTGTTTTCCCCCCCCATAACCACCCTTCGATCCAAAGATCATCCCACCTGCTAGTCCCTCTCCCATCTCATTCTTCATTAAGATTATTTTTAATTATCTTTATATACAGAAGATCAACTTAGTATATACTAAGTAAAGATTTCAACAATTTGTACCCACACAAACACATAAAGTATAAAGTACTGTTTGAAGAATATTTTTACCATTAATTCTCATAGTACAACACATTAAACACAGAGATCCTACATGGGGAGTAAGTGCACAGGGACTCTTGTTTTTGATTTAACAATTGATATTCTTACATTTATGACATCAATAATAACCTGAGGCGCTTGTCATAAGCTGCCAAGGCTATGGAAGCCTCTTGAGTTCACAAACCCCGACCTTATTTAGACAAGACCATAATCAAAGTGGAAATTCTCCCCTCCCTTCAGAGAAAGGTACCTCCTTCTTTGATGGCCCATTGTTTCCGCAGGGATCTCACAGTGATCTTTCAGTTAGGTCATTTTTTGCCACAGTGTCTTGGCTTTCCATGCCTGAGAAACTATCATGAACTTTTTAGCCAGATCTGAATGCCTTAAGGGCTGATTCTGAGGCCAGAGTGCTGTTTAGGGCATTTGCCATTCTATGAGTCTGCTGTGTATACTGTATACTGCTTCCCATGTTGAGTCGTTCTCTCCTTTTTAATTCTATCAAGTATTATTAGCAGACACTGGTCTTATTTATGTGATCCCTTTGACACTTAATACTATCTTTATGGTCAATTATGAACTTAAACTGATCACTTTAACTAGTAAGATGGCATTGGTACCTGCCAACTTAATGGGATTTGGAGTCCATAGCACGTTTTTAGCTTTACCTTTAGGGGTAAGTCCAAGTGAGCCTCTGCCGAACTGTACATCTCTTCCCTCTCTTATTGCCACTCTTATTTTTAACAGGGATAAACTTTCAGTTGGATTCTAACTGCTAAGAATAATTGCTTGTTAAATAAAGAGATTGACCAATGGTATTAAGTAGAAAAATAAAATACAAAAAGAATAAAATAGTAAGTTTTTCCTTGACAGTAAGGACAGAGCTGATCAAATCACTGTTCCTCATAGTGTCAGTTTCACTTCCACCATTTTCAATGTAGGTGCTTGGTTAGTTGTCACAGATCAGGGAGAACATGATATTTGTCCCTTTGGGACTGGCTTAATTCACTCAGCATGATGTTTTCCAGATTCCTCCATTTTGTTGCAAATGACAGGATTTCATTTCTTTTATCGATGAGTAGTATTCTACAGAGTACATATCAAATGATTTCTTTATCCAGTCTACTGTTGATGGGCATTTGGGCTGATTCCATGTCTTAGCTATTGTGAATTGTGCTGCAATAAACATTGAGGTGCAGAAAACTCTTTTATTTGCCAATTTAATTTCCTTTGGGTAAATTCCAAGGAGTGGGATGGCTGGGTTGTATGGTTGGGTTATATTCAGGTTTCTGAGGAATCTCCAGTCTGACTTCCGTAGTGGCTTTACCAGTTTGCATTCCCACCAACAGCGGGTTAGTGTCCCTTTTTCCCCAAATCCTCACCAGCATCTGTTGTTGGTAGATTTCTGTACATAAGCCATTCTATCTGGGGTGAGGTGAAACCTCATTGTGGTTTTGATTTGCATTTCCCTGATTGCTAGTGATCTTGAACATTTTTTCATTTGTCTGTTGGCCATTTGGATTTCCTCTTTTGAAAAATATCTATTGAGGTCCTTGGCCCATCTCTTGAATGGAGTGATTGTTTCATTGTTGTGGTGTTTCTTGATCTCTTTGTGGATTCTGGTTATTAATTCTTTATTAGTTGCATAACTTGCAATTATTTTCTCACATTCTGTTGATTGCCTGTTCACTTTAATGACCTTTTCTTTCACAGTATAGAAACTTCTCAATTTGATGTAATCCCATTTGTTAATTTTGGCTTTGTCTACCTGTGCCTCTGGGGTCTTTTCCAAGAAGTCTTTGCTTGTGCCTATATCTTGCAGAGTTTCTCCAATGTTCTCTAATACTTTGATGGTTTCAGGTTGTGGTTTTGATCTTTAATCCATGTTGAGTGAATTTTTGTGTAAGGAGTAAGGTAGGGGTTTTGCCTCATACTTCTGCATGTGGAAATCCAGTTTCCCCAGCACCATTTGTTGAAGAGACTGTCCTTGCTCCAGGAATTGGTTTTAGCTGCTTGATCAAATATAAGTTGGTTGTAGATGTTTGGATTGATGTCTAGTATTTTTACTCTGTTCCATTGGTCTTGCCATCTGTTTCTGTATCAGTATCATGGTGTTTTGATTATAACTGCCCTGTAGTATGTCCTGAAATCTGGTATTGTGATGCCTCTGGCTCTGTTTTTGTTGTACAAGATTCTCTGGCTATTCGAGGTCTCCTGTGCCTCCATGTGAATTTCAGCATCATTTTTTCCAGATCTGAGAAGAAGGTCTTTGGTATTTTGATTGGTATTGCATTTAATCTAGAAATTGCTTTAGGAAGAATGGACATTTTGATTATATTGATTCTTCCAATCCATGAGCATGGAAGATTTCCCCACTTTTTGGTATCCTCTTCTCTTTCTTTAAAGTAATTCTCATCATAGACATCTTTGATATCCTTAGCTAAGTTTATTCCAAGGTATTTGCTTTTTTATTGTCACTATTTTGAATGAGATAGATAGAAGTTCTTTCTCAGCCATGGCATTGTCTGTATATAGAAAAGATGTTGATTTTTGTGCATTGATTTTATATCCTGCTACTTTGCCAAACTCTTCTATGAGTTCCAATAGTCTCTTAGAGGAATTCTTTGGATCCCCTAAATAAAGGATCATATTGTCTGCAAAGAGGGATAATTTTAATTCTTCCTTCCCAATTTGTATCCCTTTAATTTTTTTTTTTATTGCCTAATGGCTCTGGCTAAAACTTCCAGTACTATATTGAATAGCAATGGTGAGAGTGGGCATCCCTGTCTGGTACCAGATCTCAGTGGAAATGCTTTTCCCCATATGATATCAGCCTTGGATTTTTCATAAATTACCTTGATTGTGTTGTGGAATGTTCCTTCTAAACCCAATTTGTTTAGAGTTTTCATCATGAAAGGGTGTTGTATTTTATCAGATGCTTTCTCTGCATCTATTGAGATAATCATATGGTTTTTCTTCTGTAGTTGGTTAATGTGGTGTATCATCTTGATTGATTTGCAAATGATGAACCATCCCTGCATACCAGGGATCAATCCCACTTGGTCTGGGTGGATGATCTTTCTGATTTGTTGGTGCATTCTATTAGCCAGAAATTTATTGAGGATTTTGGCCTCTATCCATCTGGGAAATTGGTCTGTAATTCTCTTGCCTGCATCTTTTTCAGGTTCAGGAATTAAGGTGACGCTGGTGTCATAGAAAGAATTTGGGAGGATTCCCTCTCTTTCAATTGTTTTAAATAGTTTGAGGACAATTGGAGTTAGTTCTTTAAATGTCTGGTAGAATTCAGCAGTGAATTCGTCTGGTCCTTGGCATTTCTTTGTAGGGAGGGCCTTTATTAATGATTCAATTTCTGACTTGCTTATGAGTCTGTTTAGGTTTTCTGTGTCTTCATAGTTCAATTTAGGTAGGTTGTATGTGTCCAGCAATCTATCCATTTCTGCTAGATTTCCCTGCTTGTTTGGCATACAACTCTTTGTAGTAATTTCTGATGACTCCTTATTTCTGTGGTGTCTGTTATTACATTCCCCTTTTCATCTCTGATTTTATTTATGTGGGTCTTTTTTTAGTTAGTTGAGCCAATGGGGTGTCAATTTTGTTTATTTTTTCAAAAAAAAACAGCTCTTCATTTTGCTGATCTTTTGTAATTTTTTTGAATTCAATTCTTTTGATTTCCTCTCTAATTTTAATTATTTCTCTTCTACTAGTTTTGGGTCTGGTTTGCTGCAGTTTTTCTAGATCCTCGAGATGCATTGATAGCTCATTTATTTGGGGCCTTTCCAATTTCTTGATGTAGGCACCTATTGATATAAACTTTCCTCTTAACACTGCTTTTGCTGTATCCCATAAATTTTTATATGTTGTGTTGTTATCATTTACTTCCAGAAAGTTTTTGATTTCTCTTTTGATTTCTGTATGACCCACTGTTCATTCAGGAGCATGTTGTTCAGTCTCCATGTGTTTGCATATGCTCTAGAGATTCCTGAGTTGCTGATTTCTAGCTTTATTACATTCTGGTCTGAGAGACGCCTGTATGATTTTGATTCTTTTGAATTTGCTAAGACTTGCTTTATGGCCTATGGTAGGTTCTGTGTACTGCTGAGAAGAATTTATATTCTTTAAGTGCAGGATGAAAAGCTTTATACATATCTGTTAGATCCATTTGGTCTATATGTCAATTAAATCTACTGTTTCTTTGTTGATTTTCTGTCTGGTTGTTCTGTCTTGCTGAAAGTGAAGTATTGAAGTTCCCCCACTACTACTGTATTGGAGTCTTAGTCTCCTTTCAGTCTCTTAACATATCTTTTAAATATCCCAGTGCCCTGTAACTAGGTGCATAAATGTTTATAATAGTTACATCTTCCTGTTGGATTGATCCCTTAATCATTATAGTGTCCCTTTTTGTTTTCTTTTAACCATTTTGTTGTTAAAGTCTATTTTGTCTGATATTACGATGGGTATGCCAGCTCATTTTTCATTTTGGTTGGCATGGAATACCTTTTGCCAACCTTTCACTTTCAGTCTGTATGCACCTTTGTTGGAAAGATGTGTTTCTTGTAAGCTGCAAGTAGCTGGGTTTTGTTCCTTAATCCATTCAGCCAGTCTGCGAATTTTAACTGGAGAGTTGAGGCTATTTACATTCATTATGACTATTGGTAAGTAGTGACTTGCCCTGTCATTTTTCCAAAGATATTTCTAATATATATTTGAACTTCCTGTGATCTTTTACTGAGATATTTTTTTCCTTTACCTTCTTTTGTGTTGATGACAGTGTTTCTGTGTGTAGCACATGTTAAACATCGTTTGCAGGGCTGGACAAGTGGTGACAAATTCTTTCAATTTCTGTTTGCTATGAAAGGTCTTTATTTCACCTTCATTCCAAATGAGAGCTTTGCAGGATATAATATTCTGGGCTGGCGGTTTTTTCTCTTAGTGCTAGGGCTATATCTCACCATTCCCTTCTAGCCTGTAGGGTTTCTGATGAGAAGTCTGCTGTGAGTCTAATTGGAGATTCTCTGATGGTAATCTGGCATTACTCTCTTGCACATTTTAGAATCTTTTCTTTATGTTTCACTGTGGTGAGTTTGATTACAACGTGTCATGGAGAGTATCTGTCCTGGTCCTATCTATTGGGAATTCTGTGTGCTTCCTGTACTTGAGGTCTCTTTCTCCAAACTTATGAAGGTTTCTACTAGTATCTCACTAAAAAGACCTTCTAATCCTTTTTCTCTCTCCATGCCTTCAAGAAGTCCCAGAACCTGAATGTTGGGTTTTTTAATAGTATCCTGTAGATTCCCAATAATATTTTTTAGATTTCTAATTTCCTCTTCTTGTCTTTGGTTTGACTGTATAATTTGCTGTGCTCTGTCTTCTAAGTCTGATATTCTCTCTTCTGCCTCACTGATTCTGTTTTTAAGGCTCTCAACTGCATTTTTATTTGTTCTTCTGAATTCTTCATTTCATTTTGATTTCTCTTCAGTATCTCAATTCCATGTTCTATTGGATTCTTCATTTCATTTTGATTCTTCCAAAGATTTCATTTTCTTGAGAGAGATTTTCTTTCATGTCCTGCATGGATTTCAGTAGTTCATGCATTTGTTTTTGATTACTTCTAAGTATTCTTATCATCAAGTTTTTGAGTTCCATTTCTTGCATTTCTTCTTTCTCATTGACTTCGTAATCTTGTATTGAAGTGTCATGTTCTTTTTTTTTTTTTTTTTTGGACAGGCAAAGTTAGACAGTGAGAGAGAGAGACACAGAGAAAATGATCTTCCTTCCATTGGTTCATCCCCCCAAATGGCCACTATGGCCAGCATGTTGCACCGATTCGAAGTCAGGAGCCAGGTGCTTCCTCCTGTTCTCCTATGTGGTTGCAGGGCCTAAGCACTTGGGCCATCCTCCACTGCCTTTCTGGGCCACAGCAGAGAGCTGGACTGGAAGAGGAGCATCTGGGACAGAACCAGCACCCCAACCAGGACTAGAACCCGAAGTGCCAGTGCCGCAGGTGGAGGATTAGCCTAGTGAGCCACGGCACTGGCCAAGTGTCATGTTCTTTTGGGAGTATCATATTGTCTTCCTTATTGTTTCTTGGATTTTTCCAATTGTGGTTTGGCATTTGTGGAGATACTCATTGATTTCTTCTCCCCCCCCCTCCCCCCGCCCCACACTTCAGTGCCTTTTATTGTTTTACAATGACTTGGTAGATAATTGGACTGTCTGAATCTCTAGAGGCTTGTGGTGGGTGTGGCCAGAGATCTCCGTTCAGTTTTTCAAGATTGCATGCCTAAGGTGACACCCCCAGGTTTGGCATGGTAAATCTTCCCTCCCTTTTATTTTTCAATCAAATGGGAAGCAATTCTGCTCAGCTGAGCTCTTCTCCTCGATGGCAATCAGTGCCTGAGTGCTAGCACGATTGGGCATAATATTCATCTGCTCTGTTCCAAGGACCATGCAAAGGATCTGTGTAGTCCTCAGTATAAGTTCATATTCCCCTGCAATGTCTCTCCCGGGTAACCAGGGCTGTCTGAGCTTGTGCCATCTGCCAATGAGACTCAAAGTCTCAGCCACACCTTGAGTTCTCCCACACACCCTCAGGTTTTTTTTCCACAGTCCCAGTTCAGAAGCATCAGTCACAAGTTCCTAGCTGCCTGTTATTTCTCCCTACCAGAGTCTGGAGTCTCCACTCAGCTGATTGCTGGTTGCAGCCCAGAGCTGGCACAGCTGTTATATATGTCCAAAATGGCGCTGACTCTGTTGGCTCCTATGTCTTTGTAAGGTGATTCAAAACGTGTCTGTACTGTCCCTTTTATTTTTTATCTCTAGTTAGGCTAGTGTACTTTCCCCTACAGGGCTTCAAGCCTCATTCCCTCTAGGCCCTTCCTGCTGCTTTTTGGCCAGTGTCTCAGGCTACTGCAGTCTCACTTCACTTTCCAGTGCTGGTGCTTAGGCTCTCGGCTATTTGAATTCCAAGCTGTGGGTGCCCAAGCCCTCCATGTAGGTCCACTGTGTCCCTCTAATTACAGAAGAGTTTCCTCTGCCATTTTTTTCCCTAACTCTTCCCTTAGACTACACTAACACCACTTTTATTAAACTATCTTCCTCTGGGCTAGATCAGTAAGCTCCTCCCTATTCTGAAACCTTGGAACTGACTGACAAGCTTCCTTAATGCATATGGTCTCAGCGCAGCATTTTAAGAGCTCTCAAATTTTCTTTTTTTTAATTTTCAACATATTTTTTTACTTCTATCAGTATAAATCCATGGTTTTTTTTTTCCCCAAGGGTTCTATATATTGACAGTTTGTTTCCTACCAGTTCCTGGAGGTATTTTATTTTATTTTATTTTTCTGCTCCTACTCCTAGAACAATAATGAGAAAAAGTGAATATTATAGGTATTAATGTATCATTGTTATTTCAAAGGAAAATAGTATATAGATGTTGTATTTGGTATTTTTGTTTTGTTTGATTTTTGTAGATAGTCTTAGTGAATTAGTGTTCTATTGCTGTATAACATCATCACAAAATTACTTTCTCAAAGTCACATGCAATTGTAATCTCATACTTTGTCTGAGTCCATTCCTAGAGGCTAGTCCCAGTTCTTGACCTTGAGGACTACCTCAGATCACTTTGTTCATTCAGGAAAGACAGTTTGTCACCTATGATTTTTAAATCAGGATAATCCAGTATAACCTACTTTTGTACTAACTTTTTTTAATTAATGATTTTGGGATTGTAAAAGATCTGCAAAACTCTTCACAATTCCCATACTCTAATCATCAGAGGGAAGTCACAGATCATGCTCACACTCAGCAGAAGCCAACACAACTTGAGAATACTAAGAGACAGAAACGACTGTCCCCACACTCTCAAGTGTCCACCTCAGCTACATGGAGGAAGTTCCTTGATCACAGTAGTTTTTTAAATTCTTATCACAAGTGAAGGTTAAATTTTATAAGATGTTTATTTTGCATAAATGTAGATTTGTTTGAAAATAGAATTAGAGTTAAGCGAGGATGGCTAAGAAATGCATCTTTGATCATCTTCATGGAGTTTTAAAAATTTGTTATCCGAATTTCTGTTAATGGTGGCTGAAATCTCAAGGGTCTTAGGACTGAAATATCTGAGGCTCTGAACACCTCTTTGCTTTACCCACAGCAGATTGGGAAAAAGAACAGTCTGTTTCTTTCACTCTGACACCAGTCAGCTTTTTGTGCTTTCTCAGTGATCAGTGGATTGTTAAAACTCATCCAGCTTTCTAGACTTCCTACAGTTTGAACTGAAGTGTGTTTATGTATGATACTAAAGGAAACACACAAGCCTGAAAATACCCTGTCTGGAAATAATGAGACCTTGGAGAGTCATTAATTAACTTCCTATTTTAATCTGTGGCATCTATGTAGCTTCTAAGTTCTTTTAAAGAAGATTTATTTATTATCTATTTAGAAGAGCCATAGCTCCTTGAAGTTCTTTCCCAACAAAGCTTAAATCTGTCAAGTCTGATTTGTAATCGATTACAAATATGACATGGACAGAAAGATACATAAGGAATTTAAAAATCAGTATTTGTATATCTTTAGTGTTTCAGCACATCTTCTCATAGCTTAATTCTTTTATTACAGCTGAAACTGAGACCCTAAATAATGTATTGAATTTTATATACCGTCAGACCCCTGTCTCTAGCCTTCCTTCCTTACATTGACTCGCTGAATTGAGGGACTTTTATAGCCAGCCCTGGAAGATTATAATCAGATAGCACCTTAATGACTGGAATAGACTCAAGGAGTTTCATTTAGGGGAATTTTAGGCCCAGAGCAAAAAGCACTGAAGCCCACTGGCCATCCAAACCCTGGTCTGAAGAGTTTGGCATTACTGACTAGTGAGGAACTTCAGCATGATCTGAGCCTGTAACTAGATGAGATAACCACTGTGACTCCAGCCAGCCCCTTATTGCCCGGCTGAAGAACACCATATGGCTGTCCCTATTCTACTCTCCTAATAGTCTGACTCCCACCTTCTTACAGCCTCCTTTTAAAAATTCCAAAACACCCTTATTCAGCACATTGGTAGTTCTGGAGTTAGAAGTCTTCTACCCCCTCACCTGTTGATAGACTGAATGGTATCTTTTCTTACCCTCACATCTTAATAGTATTTTGCCTGAGCACTGGGGACAGGAACCAAGAACTTTCAGAAATGGAAAATTTTGGCAAATGTGGCAGATATGCTCACACCCTTGTTGCTGCCAGGTGCCAATGGATAGATGGATAGAACAATTGGCTGTGGCAATGCACCAAGGTCTACCCACTCAAGCTGTTGGAGGAGGGAGAGGCCACTTCAGTTGGTGTTAACAGTCCCTGCTTTTGAGGTTTTGCCTTCTGGGAGAAACAGGGACAATCCCAGCAGCTGCCAGAGCCACTTGCTGCCCTGAGGAAATTCATACATTATGTTCCATCTTTGTTTTTGTGGTTTCAAAAATATTTATGTTAAAGACAGAGTAAAAGAGAAAGAGAGAACTTCCATCTGATGATTCACTTTCCCAAATGGCTGAAAAGGCCAGGGCTGGGCCAGGCCAAAGCTAAGGCCCTAGAACTCCACTGGCTCTCCCTTATGGGTGCAGAGGCCACTGTACATGGGCCATCTGCTGCTGCTTTCACAGGACCATTAGTAGGGAGCTGAATCAGAAGTGTAACAAGACAGAACTTGAACTGCTGCTCATATGGGATGCCAGTGAAGATTAAAATTGTATATGTGCGGGTGTAAAAAGTTAAGCTTAAGCTTACAGGTTTAAACCTTCCTGGTGCAGCTGTGAAAATAAGACAGAGTAAAGTAGCACCTTGACAGTAGGGACTCCATTTGGAGTCCCTTGAGACTGCATTCTGGGAAAGCAACACCTCCTCCCCCCCTCCCCGTGAGACTCTGGTCTGAAACTATGATCTCAAATAGTCGGACAATATGCACTACATCACCCTTGGCAATGCACAAAAACCCCCTAGCATGATTGCTCAAGCTTAAAAATAAAAAGGTTACACCTGGGTTACCTGAGCTAATAATGAAAATGTGATTTGTCTATGTCTTAAGGTCATAGTTACTGATTGTAAGATATTAGCAACCGTGCATAGCAACCGTGTATTCCCCCCTTCCCGGTTTTTGCCTTTATAAACCCTAACCTTTGGTTATTCGGGGCTGCTCTGCTTTTGTATGATCAGGCAGCCCCAGCATGCTGGATAATCAATAAAGCTTCCCCGTGCTGTTTGCATAAGAGACGTCTCTTGGTGAGGTTTTTCGGGCGGTCGACCCTAACACCAGCATTGCAGGGGGCTGCTTGCGCCACTGCGCATCACTGCCAGCTGTACCACGGTTCTTTTAATCAGTTTTCCTTTCATCGTTTTGACCATCTTCTAGAATGTAGTTTAATTGCGGACTCTATTCCTTGGCTTTCAGGTCAGTTTCTGTATGCTCTTTTCCTCTCCAGTTCTGACTCTAGTATGACTGGACAGCAAATTTTTATCTTAAAATCCTAGATGACAGGATAACTTGATTCTATACTAGTGGTTTTACCCCTTGGTACCTGGCCAAGAAAACCATTTGTGTTTCACTAAGGTAATTTCTTGTGTTATTTGCTTTCTTTGTTTCTTTGCGTTATTTGTTTTCTTTGTTTCTCATTGTTTGCAAAGAGCTGAGTGTTAATAAGGAAGATTGCTTTGGGTGTTTACTCATCTCCCATTATTTGGTGATCACTGTAAGTATGACTACATCAAGTCTATAACTGATTAAATGACTCTAAGTGGGTGGATACTATTTCACAATGAAAAGTGTCCTTATTTTGAACAGTTACTTTGAGGGACTCCTTCCCATCACTGGCCCAGAGATTGAATAGGGACAGTTTCATAAACCTGTCAGATATGTTCTGAGACATTGTATCAGCAATTCTGATTCTTCCTAAAACCCTAAGCAATGTTCTTAAATACAGATTTCTTTTTTTTTTTAATTTTTTGACAGGCAGAGTGGACAGTGAGAGAGACAGAGAGAAAGGTCTTCCTTTGCCGTTGGTTCACCCTCCAATGGCCGCCTTGGCCAGCACGCTGCGGCCGGCACACCGCGCTGATCCGATGGCAGGAGCCAGGAGCCAGGTGCTTTTCCTGGTCTCCCATGGGGTGCAGGGCCCAAGCACCTGGGCCATCCTCCACTGCACTCCCTGGCCACAGCAGAGAGCTGGCCTGGAAGAGGGGCAACCGGGACAGAATCCGGCGCCCCGACCGGGACTAGAACCCGGTGTGCCGGCGCCGCTAGGCGGAGGATTAGCCTAGTGAGCCGCGGCACCGGCCCTTAAATACAGATTTCTGACTGCTTTAAAATCAACGGAATAGGTAAGAATGTCCAAAACTTGGGGGGAAAATCCTGGAACACCTAGAAAGTGTATAATGTAAAACAGGACAAAAATTAATCAGACTAAATGAATTAATGACATCTGGGGATTTCCATCTTTCATTTAAAGTGTTGTTGGTTCTAATATTTCAATGTTTCACCTTCTAGGTTCAGGAAAACTGTTCCTGTGATTTCAGTGGTTTACTGTATTTTGGTAAAGTGTTGTTCTGTAACCTGCGAAGAAGTGTTTACTTTCCACTCCCTCCACGTAATTGCTCTAATCTTCAAAAATTTTTATAAATATGGTATATGTGGAGGGGGCAATGTGATTGTTTTCATGAATTCATCAGAATCTGTCCTCATAACAGAATATATTTAGAAACATTGACATATCTAAATCATGCATAAAATGCCTGGCTTGTAGGGTTTTCAGCCTTGCAGTGAGTAAATGGACTTCTCATATTTTAGCAGATCCAAAAACTTCAAAATACTAGACACTGTAGTTTTAAAAAAAATCTAGTTTGTCATAGATTTGCCTTTTAACTTGGAGAATTTTCCAAGTGTGAGATTATATGTCAAAGGAAATTTAGTTACTGTATTTAAGGCAAATAGCCAGTCAACAAACTATAACATACCTGCTTGTAGACTGTAACTCTGTTCATTGTTTTTAGACTGCTAACTTGGAGAGTTTTCTGGGTCTGAGACTAACATGGATACTCAACCTTTCATGCTGTACTTACATGAATTGTCAGTTATCATGTCTACTATTTGATTGTATCCCTATTCATTATTTTTAAGATGTCAACCTGATTTATCTTGCACTTGGTGTTTTCCTATTTGAGTTGTGTGCCTACTGCCTGTAAGAAGTCTACAGAAGTACAATTCTCAGCAGGATAATGCCTGGCACTTTGAGATGATTTGCACCTACAGAATAAACAAAACTAAGTTTAACAATGGACTCCAGGTAAATTTAGTTTGAGAGCCACTTGTTTCACCTCTCTGCTCAAATTGGGACAAAATTGTTCTTTGAAATGCCTCCTGGTCATGACTTCCCTTCCAACATGGCACCAGATGAATAGCTGGGTCAAATCTAACTGGGCAATGAAGGATATGTAAAATTTAGCTGCAGGATGGCTGATCAGCATTGTGCCCCCCAAAAGATCATGATCACAAAGAGGAAATAAATATCAAGATGGAATCACGGGTTTTAATCCTAAACAAAATTAGGTTAAAACCAAGAGATTTTTAAGGGAGGGTCATTATGTGTGATTGCCTGCTAGTAACTGTCACAAAAGACTCTGATAGAACTATACCCATTAAAGAGTACCCCAATTTCAAAAGAGAAATGCTAACTAGAAGTGATACCTGCCATCCTCACATAGAGTGCTAGATTCTATAGACAGCACCTACAGCACACACAGGGAGGTGTTGAGAAAGGGCTTTGACCTCTTTGTACATGAGAAGCAAGGATTAGGACTGGAAGGAATGACTCAAAATTTGGGGAAAATAAAATGACCAATGGTATACATTTCAAAAATGTGGACATTCCACCAAAGACTGGCTGTGGTGTCTGAGAATAACAGCCACTTGTGAAGTACTGCAGGAGACAGAGAGCTCACTTTTGGTCATCTCACCACAGTGCATACAGCTTACTATGTGCTGCTGCTTCTGTAACAATAAGGATCTTACTGCTTACTTCAGGCCCTATGGTAAAAACTAACCTGTACTATTTGATAACTGAAATGGTCCTGTAAAACTGCATCATATTTTAATCCATCCACCTTGCCCTCAGACTCCCCTGAGGAAACTATGTGACTGATTATAGGTCATGTAACAGATACGTCTGATTAGGCTGTATCTGACCGATATCCCCTTACAGGTTACAGATCGGGAATTCTTTGTGTATCAAAACAGCTTCACAGGACAGGACAATCAAGGGTTGGATATGAAGTAGGAACTCTCCCAGAAACTTCAGAATCAATAACACTACCACAAGGTATCTTAGCCCAGAAAGTTGAGCTCAAAGCACTCTCCCATCCCTTGCAGCTTAGAGGAAGCACAAGAATAAATATCCACAGCATTGAAAGGGGAGTATTGATGGCCTTGGCTGCACCTGGGTTAGCGATGATGTACTTGGGCCTCCTTTTTATTCAAAGAAAATAGAAAAACATACAGAAGTCTGCCAGTTTCCCAAACTTGCCTCGCAGTTACGTCTTCCACTGGTAGGATCTTATTATCTCTGTCCCACAGTTAGGAATGGGGACTGAATTTGGCACATTGAAGCCTTGGCCAATTATATTCAAAGTGTCATAAATGACAGAGCCAGAGGACTGTGCTTATTAAATAACAGAAGTTTCATACTGAGGCAAGTAGTTCTCTAAAGCTACAGCTGCCTAGGGGGAAAACATGCCTCCCTTGAAACAGAATACTGTGTAGACATCATTGATAATTCAGCAACTATCTCCTTAGCTCACCAAGATAAACACACTCAGTTTGGTTATATGTTTTAATCTATGGCTCTCCTCCTGCTATGGGACTGAACAATTCTGGAGGAAAAATAATAATCTTTCTGGTTTTCATTACAGGGAGAGGAATGCTAGTGTGTCATCATTGTGGAATGAGGAGGCACCTGCAAGATAAAGCTGTGCAAAGATAAACTGGGCCAGAATCCATCATGGTTCACTTCACATGCAGCTGTCCATATTCTTTGATCCCCTATTCCTGATTCCTCCTTCCTTGTAGCCTCCTTTAAAATCCCCAAATCATCCTCTTTCAGCAGGGTGCCAAATACTGGGACAGAAGTATGCTATACTCTCATCTTCAACAGATTAAATTATCTATTTCTTTTATGCTTAAACTTGTGCTTTTTATTTTCAATCAGCTCTGGGAACAAGGAATGAGATTTTAGTAGCAACCACTTTGAGAATGTGGAAAGAACTTGAATTTTATAAGAAATAACCCAAGCTGGGATGTGGAGTTGTCCACAACTATGATTGTAAAGGCAGTGGTCCTAACAGTGCTATGCTGCCCAGTACACTGCCTGCACCCAGATAACATGCAGGCTATGCCTGCAAGGTCTTGGCTCTTTAGGAAACATAGAGACATAATGAGATTCATGGGTGATAGAAAACCACTGCAGACTCGGTTGGCTGGGGAAGTGATGGCAGAATGAGAACAGAGCAAACATGGGTGTTTTTATTTTTATTTTTTTAAGATTTATTTTATTTGAAAGGCTAAGTTACAGAGGGAGAGGGATCAATGCAGATAGAGAGATCTTCCACCCACTGGTTCAATCCCCAAATGACTACAATGTCTAGAGCTGGACAAGGACAAACCAAGGATCTGGAAGCTTCTTCTGGATCTCCCCCGTGGGCACAAGTACCCAATAACTTGGGCCATCTTTTGAGCTTTTCCCAGGCATGGTAGCAGGGAGCAGGATTGAAAGTGGTACAGCTACTATTTGAACTGGTGCCCATATAGGATTCTGCTCTTGCAGGCAGCAGCCTAACCCATTATGCCAGAATGTTGGCCCCCAAACTTGGGGGAAAAATGCCCAGGATCACCTAGCCATCAGGGAAATGCAAATAAAAACCACAATGAGATTTTACCTCAAGCTAGTTAGAGTGGCTATAACTCAAAAATTTTAAAAAATGCAGTGAGGATGGGAGAAAAACATACATTAATGAACTGTTGTTGGCAATGTAAATAAATATAACTGTTATCAAAGAGTGTACAGACAATCCTCAGAAATCTGGAAATAGATATACCAATGAACAAGCCAGCCTACTCCTGGGAATTTACTCAAAGGGAATGAAATCAGCCAATGAAAGGGATGTGATGCCCCCAGGTTTATAGAAGCTAAATTAGCAATGGCTAAGATATGGAATCAATGCAGATGTCCATCAACCAATAACTGGATAAATGAAATGTGGTAGATATACATTACAGAATAATACTCAGCCATAAAAAAGACTGAAACCCTATCTTTTGCAACACAATGAAAATTTGGGAAGTAATCAATGATGAGAGCATAAAGAAAAAGATCTTTTAGAATGTTGTAACATGTTTGTAACTAGACTGAGGGGAAAGAGGTATTGACGAAAGGTATGAAAAAGATAGTCGTATGGGATGTAACACACATGGAAAATTAAACAGACTAGGAGAGAATAGTCCAAGACTTAAGAGAAAAAAAAAACTCAGCTCAGAATACTGTACCCTACAAAGCTCTCATTTTGAATGAAGGTGAAAGAAACACCTTCCATAACAAACAGAGATTGAAAGAATTTGTCACCACTCATCTTACAAAAGATGCCTACAAAAGCCTTGCAAAAGATGCTTAAGGATGTGTTACACATAGGAACAAAGAAAGATAGTCATCGTTAGGCAAGAATGTGAAGGCAGAAAATCTGCCAATAAAAACAAAGGAAATGCAATGTAAAAAATAGGAACATTTATGGAAAAATGGTAGGGGCAAGTCATTATCAATAGTAACCATGAATTTAAATGGTGTTAACTCTCCAGTTTAGATACACATTGGCTGAATGGATTAAAAAATAATACCCATCTATTTGCTGCCTACAGGAAACATACCTCACCAACAAGGATACACACAGACAAAAAGTAAAAGGAAGAAAAGTATATCCCATGTTAACAAGGCAAAGAAGCACAGGTGTAGCCATCCTAATACTGGAAAAATACACTTTAACACAAAAACTATTAAAAGTGACAAAGAAAGGCACTATGTAATGATTAAAGGATCAATTCAACAGGAAGATATGACTATAGTATCCAAGTACAGGGTGTATCAGCTATTTAAAATAAATATGAATTAATAAAGAGACATAGACTTGAATACAGTACTAGTGTATGATTTCAATACCTGTCAATACCTGTCTATAATCAATGCACAGATCAACTAGACAAAATCAACAAAACCAACAGTGCTAATTGATACTATGTTCCACATGGACCTAATTGATATCTACAGAACTGTTCAATCCACAGTTGCACAATACACATTCTTTCCATCAGTGTGTGGAACTTCCTCTAAAATATATTTGCATGTTTGGTTATAAAGCAAGTCTCAGCAAATTAAAAAATCATACCATGCGTCTTCTCTGATCACAATGGTTGGTTGTAGCAGGGGGCAATCTTTCCTCTGAGCACCCTGCAGAGATGGAGAAGCCATCTGTGTCTGTGTGTGCAGCACCTCAGGAAGCTTTGTGCAGATTTCAGAAAGGAGAAGCAGTAGTTACCCTTGCTGAGGGACTTCGAGGTGGTGGGACTCATTGCTCCCTGTCACTCATGGTAGTCCCATGAGGAGTCTTTTGTGAAGCAACTGGAAGTACACAGAACATTCAAGAGTGCTTCCAGGAGGCAGTGGGCACAGGAAGAAGGAGCACTAAGGACCCTGAGCCCAGATAAGGATGCATTGACAATAGGACCACAACTGAAAGCCATGATATCATATTTGGGAAGCAATGGTTTCTTTGGGCAGGATACAAATTCTCAGGGTTTACTCTGAGTTCCTTTATCTGTGGTGTGGCTCCCTCAGGTTAGACATTTTTGAGACTTCTATTCACATATCATGGGATTCAATCCAACATCCAAGCATACTTCAAAAATTTCATGGAAAATGGAACTAAAAATAAGTATTGGCACAAAAATACTTGATTTTTACATACTTTTATTTATTGAAAAGTCAGATTTATGGAGAGAGAGAGAGAGATCATTGATCTGCTGGTCCACTCCCTAGATGGACTCAACAGCCAAGGCTCAGCCAGGCTGAAATCAGGAGCCAGAACTTCACTGGGTTCTCCCACCTGGGTGGAAGGGATTCACACACTTGGGCCATCTTCCACTGCTTTTCTGAGGACATGATCAGGGAGCTGGATCAGAAGTGTAACAGTCAGGATGTGAACTGGTGCCCATATGGAATGCCAGTGTTGCAGGTAGTAGCTTTACTTACTATACCACAAGGTGGTCTTGCAAAAAAAAAAGTTTGGAATCATTTTTTTTTCAATCATACACATTTTCATGAATTTTTTGAAGATCGTTCATAGGCATGGGTTTTGAAAACCTTTGGCAGCTACATAAATTTATCTTTTAATTCCATTTTCCATGAGATGTGTGAAGTACCTTCCTATTTTGTTTTTAATTCTTCTAGACCAGTGATGCAAGACACAAGTAGAAGGCAACAAGCAAAGAGAATAAACTCTTTCAAATGGAAAAACATGGCAAAGTTGTAGCATATTTTAAAATCTAAATTGCTCCAAAGAAGACTTTAGTTGTGTACATTTTTGTGTTAATTTTATATGAATGCAGCTTTTGAGAGCCAAAGGGATTTCAAAATGTTAATGGAAAATGGAATTAAAACATGTTTATTTTGGTGCAAAATTTTTTGAAATCCACAGATATATGGGTTTTTAAAAGTTCATGAAAAAATGCATATGATAAAAGAACTGTGTGTGGATTTCCAAAGATTTTTTGCATCAAAAATAAAGTTAAAATCTAATTCCATTTTCCTAAAAACATGACTTTTTGGAACACCCTTGTATTTCAAGTTCTTGGGTGAATCTTTTAGGGTAAGGAGTTATGAAGTTTCATGTTGTGTCTAAAATCATTTTCTTAAAGTTATGAGAAGTTTGAATTCATAGGAAGGAATGAGCCTAGTCTCAGAGGTCCTGTGGGATGTCGAATCCAAAGAAGGCAGATGGCAGTCAGGGAGTTTTCTTTGAATTAATAGGAAGGGTACATGTGGACAGCTGAAGTCACTGCCTATCCCAGATGTGCACTGGTTACCAGATGAAAAGATCAAGCAAAATAGTTGGTTCTGCTTACTTGGTGAATATTTCTGTTCCATCTACATAAAAACCCACAGGCACAGACATCATCAGCATCATTCTACAGGTGCTCCGAGCTGCATTAAAGTGTCAAAGCCCATATTCCTGATATCGGATTATGGGGTGCCATACAATATCACTATGTGCTTATTAATAAATTCCCAACATTAATAAGCCTGTGTGGGGCCAGTGCTGTGGCACAGTGGGTTAATGCCCTGGCCTGGGGTGCTGGCATCCCATGTGGGCGCCGGTTCAAGACCTGGCTACTTCACTTCCGATCTGGCTCTTTGCTATGGTCTGGGAAAGCAGTAGAGGGTCCTTGGGCCCCTGCACCTGCGTGAGAGACTCAGAGGAGGCTCCTGTCTTCAGATTGGCGCAGCTCCAGCTGTTGCGGCCAATTGGAGAGTGAACCATCAGATGGAGGACCTCTCTCTCTCTGCCTCTCCTTCCCTCTGTGTAACTCTGCCTTTCAAATAAATAAATACATCTTTAAAAAAATAAGCCTGTGTGGGTTTTGCCTAATATTCAGAGAAGAATTCTGACTACCAGCATAAATGAATGAGGCAGCATGATATGTTTTTAGACTTTTATTCAGTGGGAGAAATACATAGGAGAGTGAGGGCCCTATCTAAAAGAGAGAAATCTGGGTCCATACTGAGTATCAGGAGCCTGCCGCATGGCGGAGCATGTAGGCATTGGGCAGGTGGCTCAAATGCCATATGCCCTGGAGGCACAGGGGCAGCACAGGCTGCAATGGTAAAAGGCCAACAAGAATGGAAAAGGGCAAATGGGCTGGCACGCCATGTCCCAGGCTTTTAATTCACTTCCAAAGGGGAGTGGTTAATTTACCTGATTAGCCAGTGGGCACACAGGTGTAGCGAGGTAGGGGCATGCACCAGTTCACAAACCTGATCAATGTTATCCTGTATGCCTACCTACATCATCCCCAACTCAGGTTGTTCCAGGCCTCATCATTTGCCTATACCTGGAAAAGCCCAGCTGTCCCAGTCCTTGTCATGCTCTGTGGTAAAGCTGTTGGTCCTGGCCCCCTCAGGAGTACTCACTCTGGGGCTGGGTCTCTTGGTGGGGCTTTCCCACTTCTGTAACTTCCTTGCTCAGCAGTACTGCGGGAGCCTCTTCAAGCACAAAGCCTGGTAGACATGGGTTGCACTAACATTTTTTGCTTCCAGGCTCTGCTCCTAATAGGACCCCTTTGTGATGCTTCTGACTCCCAGAAAAGCTGGGGAACCCAGGAGCCAAAAGATCAGGTTCTTTGAGTTGAGCCTCTGTTGCTTTGTCAGCTGGCTTTTCTTGCCAGAAATCCAGTAGGCAGTCACTGCTGTACAGGACAAAGCAGGACATCATTGGAACCTTAAATCACCCTGTTCCTCTCAGGCCCTGTAAGAGGTGTAGGTTGGGAGCTGAAAGGTGGAGTAATGGTTACCCCAGGTGCTTGAAAGGGAGGTGGTGGAGAGAGGACTGAAAATAAAGATGCTGCCTTGTACTGTGTACAAGTACAACTGCATTTGTACCTTGTACACTTCCATCTTCATTTGCTCCTTGGGTAGTAGACACAGAAAAACACCACTTTCATGCATACACACAACTACTGAACTTAGAAACTGTGAGTACAATGCACCCTTTTAGTAATATCAATCTGTTTGCTTACTTATCTGTCACAGCCAATAAACCCCAGCAACAGGGAAGCTGCCAATGTACACTGTAGGAGGCAATAGGTGATTACTCAAGTACTTGACACCCACCTGAAAGACCTGGATTGAGTTCTGGGCTTTTAGCTTTAACCTGGTCCCAGCCCTGGCTGTTCCAGGCATTTGGGGAGTGAACCAGGGGGTGAGATTGTTATGCCCAGTCCGATTATCCCCAAAGACCACCAAGGAGCCAACACCACTGTAAGACACACCAGAGTTTTATTGCAAGCTCAGGCCTGGACTCCCAACCATCACCGATGCAGCGGATCAGAATTGAGAGCCTGGACTCTTCAGTTAATATGGTTTTTATAGGGTTTTCAGAGACATTGTACACCATTACATTATACATTATAGCACCATTCAGCAAATTATCTCATTCTGCGGGAAATTCAAAGAGCATCTCTTAAAATTGATTAATGTATCTAGCAGTGGTATTGGACCTAGTAAAAGTGGTTGGATGGCTTTGAGGTTGATGCTTTTTAAATGATTGGCTAAAGTATAGGGTCCAAGCTGCTAGGGTGCATGTGCCAAACTGCAGGGTTTCAGGATGTTATCAATCACCTTAACTGCCTGAAAAGACACCTGGATTTTTAGGTATTGCCCTGCTATCTGCTGATTGGCTGTTGCTAGGGGGGGTTTATCACAAGGGGATTTTATTTTTCTTCTTTCAGGAGCTTTTGGCTTAGGGTTCAGGGCCCAACAGGCCCAAGTTACACGATGGAGGCCTAGTCTAAAAGCTGCACCTTGGTCCAGTCCCAATTTTTCTCAAGATCTCTCTCTCTCTCTCTCTCTCTCCCTCTCTCTCTCACTGTCTTCCAAAAAAAAAAAAACCCAAATTAAAAGGGATTCTGATATTCCACAACTTTGCCATTAATTGGTGTTTCATTTAAAAGCAAATTACTGGGGTTGGTGTTGTGGCTCTCTGCCATGCTGGCATCCAATGTGGGTGGCTGGTTGACTTCTGATCCAGCTCCCTGCTAAAATAATTGGGAGACAGCTGAAGAGGGCCCAAGTGCTTGGGCTCCTGGCTCCCACATGGGAGACCCAGATGGGGTTCTTCAACTCTGGCTTCAGCCTGAGTCAGCCTCTTCTGCTGTGGCCAATCTCTCACTATAACTCTGCCTTTCTTTTTTTAAGATTCTTATTTATTTCACTTGAAAGTCAGAGTTACACACAGAGAGAAGGAGAGGCAGAGAGAGAGGTCTTCTACCCACAGGTTCACTCCCCAATTGGTCGCAACAGCCAGAGCTGCAGAGATCTGAAGCCAGGAGCCAGGAGTTTCTTTCAGTTCTCCAACACAGATGCAGGGCCCCAAGGGCTTTGGCCATCTTCTACTACTTTCCCAGGCCATAGCAGAGAGCTGGATAGGAAATGGAGCAGCCAGGACTCGAACCAGCTGTCATATGGGATGTTGGCACTGCAAGTGGTGGCTTTATCTGCTAGGCCACAGTGCTGGCCCCTCTGCCTTTCAAATAAACAAATCTTAAAAAATTGAATTGTCAATCTAATATTTCTGGAATGGCACATCTGTGTGGCACAGTTTGTGTTTCCCTTAGTGGTATTCATTTGTTCTCTACTTGATACAATATCCATTCATGTCTCTGTCTATTTGCTTGAGGGCTTCTTTGTCATTTTCTTAACTGTTTGGAGGAATTCTTTGTTGGGTACATGCACTGAAAACATGATCTCTCAGTTGCAGGTTTCTATTTTCACTCTCCTTCTCTGGGATCTTTGATTAAATAGTTCTCAATGTAGTGAAAGTTACATGGGCAAGGTGGGAGCTCATGAGTGGACAAAGGAGCTGAGAAGTTGCCAGCTGCTTCCTTGCTGTAGGCATACACAGCTAAAATACCACCCCTTCCATGCTGACTCAGCACCTCCACTTTCCCATGATGTAACTGAGCCTCACTCCTCCAGCAGACAGAAGACATTTAGAAGATCACCACGTGCAGACATGGGGAAACCTTTCCAAAGGTCACCATGTACACCCCATGCCATCCAAACTCCCCCTGATTTGTACATTCATTAAGGGGAGACTGAATTTGGGTGAGAACAGTTCTCCCCAGAGAGGTTGCTCACAATCACCTTTGAGGATGTGCTGTCTCTTTAAATAAGTCCTCCTCTCACTCTTGAACTTTATCTGTATCTCTGAATTCATCTCTACTGAGATAAGTGCTTGGAAAAAAATTCAGCTTTTTTTCTCAGGCCAGCGAAAAGCAGTCAGAGATGAAGATGACTGAAGTACTTAGGCTCCTACATCAATATGCAAGACCTGGATGGAGTTTCTGGCTCTTGCATTTGGCCTGGCCCAATCCTGGTGATTGAGCCATTGTGACCATCTGGGAAGTGAACCAACAGATGGAAGATCTCTCTCTCTCTCTCTCTCTCTCTCTCTGTGTGTGTGTGTGTGTGTGTGTGAGTGTGTGTGTGTAACTCTCACTTTCAAATGAGTCTTTTGGTTTTTTTTAAAGAAGATATTAGTTCAACAAGTACTCTCCTTCAATACAGAAATATATGCCCCTGGAAGTCAGGGAGATTTTTGTAAGCTATAATTCCTTAGGTGGAACAAAGTTTTTTTAAAGATTTATTTATTTATTTGAAGGGCAGAGTTACAGAGATGCAGAGACAGAGAGAGAATCTTCTATCCACTGGTTCACTCTCCAAATGGCCACAATGGCTGGAGCTGAGCCGATCTGAAGCCAGGAGCCAGGAACTCCTTCCTCATCTCCCCTGGTGGGTGCAGGGGCCCAAGCATTTGGCACATCTTCCACCACTTTCCCAGGCACATTAGCAGGGAGCTGGGTTGGAAGTGGAGCAGCTTGGACTCAAACCCATATGGACATCACAAACCAGACACTACAAAGTGTATTCTCTTAAACCATCTTTCAACAGGGATAGGAGAAATCAAATTGTATCCTACTGTGACACCAAAAGTGATGCCTGTTCACAGTACTACCTTTCCCTTTCCCTCTCCCTTTAAAGTGGACAGGAAGACAGGAAAAATAGATTTTTTTCCTTTAGTCTAAAAGTTATATGACTTCCAAGAATGCTTGGGTTGCTATTGTTTTGAAGTTTGGCTGCCTAAACACTTCCTTTGCTCCTCAAAGACTCACTTAGGTTTTCCTCAAAGCTCACAAGTTCTCAGGTGTGAAGAAGTCAGCAAGTTAATATTTGGCATCAGTCAGTCTCTCAGCTTCTGGAAAGATCTTGGAAACTAAGAATCATCTCCCACAATTCTCCCAGTACCTATGTCTGATGCAGAGTTGTGCTACAGGCTGGGGAGGAAGGGGAGGCAAGAGCAGAGGCAGGTGATTTCTAGAATGTCCTCTGGGCTCCTTGTGCTCCATGGCCTTCCCCCTCCTGGCTACCTGTCTGTGGCATCCTCCTGTCCCCCTCTGCTGGGGATCCCTCTCACCTCCTCCTGACTTTCTCTTTCCTTTCTGTGACACTCAGCATCTCAGTGCTCTTCTGCTTTGACTGAGAGTCCAAGGTCTAAGCAGGAGACAGAAACCACACCTGTGATTTTAACAGAGAACTTAATGAAAGAATTGCTGGAGTAGAGGTTTGGTGCAGCAGTTTAAGCCATTGCTCAAGACACCTGCATTTTACTCCAGAATGCCTGGGTTCCAGTCCCAGCACCACTTCTGATTCCAGCTCCCTGCTAATTGCACTCCAGAAGGCAGCAGGTGATGGCTCAAGTACCTGGGTTCCTGATACCCACTCTGGAGACCTGGATTGAGTTCTGGCTCCTGGCTTTGACCTGGCTCATCATTTGGGGAGGGGACAAGTGGATTGGGCAATCAGTCTGTCTCTGTCTTGCCTTCAAATATTAATTCACTGATTAAAAAATGTAAGCCTTTCCAACAAGAGCAAAGTTATTAGCTAGTAAGCAGGAGTGGCATAGCATACAGGAAGATGTCCCAGAGTAGGGGCCAGTGCAGTGATATAGCTGGTAAAGCTGTTGTCTGCAGTGTGGGCATGCCGTATGGGCTCCAGTTTGAGTCCTGGATGCCCTATGTCCAATCCAGCTCTCTTTTAAGACCCAGGAAAACAGTGGCAGATGGCCCAAGTCCTTGGAATCATGCACTCATCTTGGAGACCTGGAAGAAGTGCCAGGCTCTTGGTTTCAGATCAGCTCAGGTCTGGCCATTGTAGCCATTTGGGGAATGAACCAGTGGGTGGGAGACTTCTCTCTGTGTCTCTTCCTCTGCCTCTCTTTAACTCTGCTTTCAGATACATAAATAAACCTTTTTTAAAAAAAAGATACCCCAGAGTAGCCAATGCAGGGAACAGCCTTGCTGGAAAGCAAGCTAGAAGGAACCAGTGTCTTCTTCCTCTTCCAGCCCTGCGGTTTCCCCACCTCCACCTCTTCTGTGTGGAGCCTCACACCGAGCAGATGGCCAAGGAGCTGGTGATGCTTGCAAGGGTGGCCCCAGCTTTACAGAGCAGAGTACAGAAGGCATGGATCAATGAGGTGGCAGCTGGGTAACTGGGCCCCTCTCACCACCAGCAGGTGCTCCTGCGACTGGGTCATGCGACCAGCCAGCAGCTATGGTGCTAAATCTCAGCCCCACAAAATTCCTCATGCCACCACCAGAGAGAAAGAAACTTCCACAATCTGAGTTGCGATTGAAAATACAAAGTCTCTTCTGTCCTGCCCACCATTCTGCCATGACTACCAGATCTGGCTTCCCTCAAGATGGTTTTCTCCTCCTAGTGTTAGAATGCCTGACTGTATCCTAGAAATGATTTCCCCCACCCTTTCTGCTCTGCCCCTACCTCCATAACAGACTTCCTGATGGGAGGGCCTTCTACCCTCTACCTGTTGTTCCTTCCTCTCCACAAGCCTTGCATCTTGTCTTTGTATTTTGTAATTCACATGTGCTTGGGTCAAGGGCATGTTTCAAATTGGATCGACAATAGGAGTCTTCACCTTAGAAAAGCATACGCAGATGCTGCTTTTGTACACAGTCCCTGTGATTCCTTGACACCCTCCACATCCTGGCTGTGGACCCTCCAGGGGCCAGCTATCTGGAGGGCATGGTCACTCTTGATCCAGACATCAAGATCCAAAAGTTCCCTGTCTTAATACAGCTGGCCCTGGATCACCAGCTACTGTGGAGGTTGGCTCATTCTTTGACAATGCTTTGTGTTCCTTAGATTGTTTCTTTATTATGCCAGAAATTGGTGGCTTTCACTTATTTAAGAATTGTTTCTTTGAGAGGCACAGAGAAAGACAGGAAACACACACAGATAGACTTGAGAGATCTCCCTTGCACTGCTTACTCTCCAAATGCCCACAATTGCTGGGGCTGGGCAGGGGCCAGAGCCAGAAACTGGCAATGCAATCTAGGTCAGCCATGTGGCTGACATGCACCCAACCACTTGAGTGACTACTGCATCTTACCAGGGTACACATTAGCAAGAAGCTAGGATAGGTGGCAGAGTCAGGACTTGAACCCAGGTCCACTAATATTGGGGATAGATATTTTAACCTGTTAGGAAGAACACCCAGCCTGGGTGGCTTTCACTGACCTATACATTCACGCATTGACATTTCAGTTCTCCAACTCTCATAAACACCGTGCGGAGGAATTATGTCTCTCCCTCTTTTCCTTTCTATGCATCACAGAGTATTTGCACTTAAAACTTTATTTATGTATGTATTTATTTATTTGAAGAGCAGAGTTACAGAGGGAGTGAGAGAGAGACTGAGAAAAAAGAGAGGGGAACTTAGAGGGAAAAGAGAGAGAGAGATATCTTCCATCTACTGGTTCACTCCTTAAATGGCCTCAGTGGCCCAAGATGGACTGATCTGAAGCCAGGAGCTTCTTCCTGGTCTCCCACATGGATGAAGGGGCCCATGAATTTGGGCCATCTTCAGCTGCTTTCCCAGGTGCATTAGCAGAGAGCTGGATCAGAAGTGGGGCAGCTGGAAATCAAATTGGCATCCATATGGGATGCTGGCACTGCAGGCAGTGGTTTTACCTGCTAAGCCACAGTACCACCCCCCTAGTATCTGCCTTCCTAATACAATGCAAAAAATGGATTGGGAGAGAGTATGGAGGCAGCTAACTGCTCTAGCCTAGGGAGAAGATAGTTTAAAACATGTGGAGATAGTGTGGTCTCAGGGAAGATTTAGAGGGGGGAAATGGCAGAGGAAACTCTACCACAATTAGAGGGACATGGTAGACATATCTGGAGGGTGTGGTCACCCATGACTCAGGACTCCAAGAGCCGAGAGCCTACACACCAGAGCTGGAAAATGAGATGAGATGGGACTGCTGTAGCCTTGGCCACTGGTGAAAAAGCAAGGAGAGCTTAGAGGGAATGAGGCTTGAAGCCCCATGGGAGAAAGTGTAGCAGCCAAACTAGAGGAGAGAAAAATAATAAAAAATAACGGTATGGACACAGTTCTCTCTCTCCAATCACCTTACAAAGGCATACAAACCAATAGAGCAGGTGCCATTTTGGAAATACATACCAGCTGCGCCAGCTAGTGTCTGCTCCTGGCAATCAGCCAAGTGGAGACTCCTGACTCTAGTAGGGAGAAATAACAGGCAGCTAGGAGCCTGTGACTGTGTGAAGCTTCTGAACTGGGACTGTGAAAAAAACAGGGTGTGTGGGAGGACTCACAGTGTGGGTGGTACTTTGAGCAGTCTCAGTGGGAGATGCCACAAGCTCTGGTGGTCCTGGATACCTGGTGAGACAAAGTGCTGGGGAATTGGAACTTATACTGCGAACTGCATGGATGCTTTGTGTGGTCCTTGGGACAGAGCAGACAAATATTATACCAACTAGGGCTAGTGCTCAGGCACTGGTCTCTATGGAGAAGAGCTCAGCTGAGCAGAATATACATCCCTTCTAATTAAAAGGAGATAAAAGATTTATGACACCAAACCTGGGTGTGTCACCTTAGGCATACCTTAACCTTGGAGAACTGAACAGAGCTCTCTGGTCACACACTCTACAAGCCTCTAGAGATTCACTAAAAGCAGACAGTCCACTTATCTACAGAGTTATAGTAAAACAATAAAAGCTGCCACATCGGATAAAATAAAAGAAGAAGAAATCAATGAATATTCCCACAAATTCTGAACAACAAATGCAACAATCCAAGAAACAAGAATAAGAAAGACAGCAATACATTCACAAAGAACAGAACAATTCAATCCTACATATGAAGATAATGAGATAGAAGAAATACAAGAAATGGAACTCAAAAAATTGATCATAAGATTACATAGAAATAATAAAAATCAAACAAACTACTAAAATCCATACAGGACATGGAAGAAAATCTCTCGCATGAAATTGAAATCTTAACATGGAAAAAAAATTAACAATTCAATAGAACATGAAAGGGAGAGAACCATCCAACTTGGGAAGCAGGATACACAGCAGACTCATAGAATGGCAGATGTCCTAAACAGTCCTCTGGCCTCAGAATTAGCCCTTAAGGCATTTGGATCTGGAAGAAGAGCACATGAGCGTATTTAACGCATGGAAAGCCAAGACACTCTGGCAAAAAAAAAAAAAAAAACAAAAAACAAAAAACAAAAAAAAAAAACCACAAAACCCTAAATGAAAGAAGGAGGTAACTTTCTCTGAAGGGAGGAGAGAACTTCCACTTTGACTACAACCTTGTCTTTGACTACAACCTTGTCTAAATAAGATTGGAGTCGGTGAACTCAAAAGGCTTGCATAGCCTTGGCAACTCATGATAAGAGCCTAGGGTGATTACTGATGCCATAAACAAGAGTGTGGATTGTTAAGTCAACAACAGGCGTCACTGTGCACTTACTCCTCATGTAGGATCTCTGTCCTTAATGTGCTGTACATCGTGATTTAATGTTATAACTAGTACTCAAACAGTATTTTACACTCTGTGTTTCTGTGTGGGTGCAAAATGTTGAAATCTTAATATATGCTAAATTAATCTTCTGTATATAAAGATAATTGAAAGTGAATCTTGATGTGAATGGAAGGGGAGAGGGAGTGGGATAGGGGAGGGTTGTGGGTGGGAGGGAAGTTATGGGGGGGGGAAGCCATTGTAATCCATGAGCTGTACTTTGGAAATTTATATTCATTAAATAAAAGTATATATATATATATATATATATATATATATATATAAGATCTTCTGGGGAAAGGAAAAAATAGAACATGAAATTGAGATATTGAAGAGAAATGAAAATTAAATGAAAAATTAAATAGAACAAATACAAATGCAATTGAAAGCCTTAAAAACAGAATCAGTGAGGCAGAAGAGAGAATATCGGACTTAGAAGATAGAACACAGCAAAGTATGCAGTCAAACCAAAGACAAGAAGAGGAAGTTAGAAATCTAAAGCATATTGTTGGGAATCTACAGGATACTATTAAAAATCCCAACATTCAGGTTCTAGGAGATCCTGAAGGCATGGTGAGAGAAAAGGATTAAAGACCTTTTTAATGAGATACTAGCAGAAAACTTCCCCAGTTTGGAGAATTAGACCTCAGAACAGGAAGCACACAGAACTCCCAGAGAAGCACACAGACTTGACCAAAGATCCTCACCATGACACATTGTAATCAAACTCACCACAGTAAAACATAAAGAGAAGATTCTAAAATGTGCAAGACAGAAATGCCAGATTACTTTCAGAGGATCTCCAATTAGATTCACAGCAGTCTTTTCATCAGAAACCCTGCAGGCTGAGAGAGAATGGTGTGATATAGCCCAAGTACTAAGAGAAAAAAACTGCCATCCAAGAATATTATATCCTGCAGAGCTCTCATATGCGTAGTTTTAGCTTTTACATTTTGGTCTGTAATCTACTTCAAATAAGTTATAACAAATAAATTATTAAATTATAATGTGCAGTTTAGAACATTGTTTCTTTCAAATTTTATTTTTATTTATTTTTAAGACAGGATAGAAGCAAGTGAGGTAGAGAAATGTTCCACCAGAAACGTACGACATATTTGATTTGGGCCAGGTTGAAACCAAGGGCCTAGAACTCCATCCAGGTATCCCAAAAGAGTGGCAGGGACTCAAGTACTTGGGCAGGGAAACAAAATTGGGTAAAACCAAGGAAATACACAGTGTGGGTTTTAGTTGATAATATATACATTTGCTTCATTAAGTATGGCAAACATGCTGCACTAAGTTCAGATGTTAATATTAGAGAAAACTGTAGGAGGATATGAGAACTTTGTACCATATTTGTGATTTTTATATGAACCCAGTCTAAAATGAAAACTTTATTTAAAGGAAGAAATCTAAGGACTATAATTTTCTTAAACATGTAAAAATTTCTTCTATTATGTGTAAGTCATTAGACACATAATATATGAAAATATTTTCCTTAAAAAACTTATAATTCCTTAAATACACTGATTCATAGTTTTTCAATGATAGAATAACATTTTAATATGGTTTAAAATATTTTGTTCATTTTCTTTCTCTTTAGTTTGTGTTTTTTTTGTTTTTTTTTTTTTTTTTCTGGTATCAAATCCAGGACCAAATATGTCATCTCTCCGCTCTTTGAAGATTAGGGACAACCTCATATCCCAAGCACACATTTCTAAAATTAAAATCCAATAGCTCAGATAAATTTAAATTCATAATCAATACACATTACTCCATCTTTCCCATATGATTTTATATGACCTGTCTGTAAAGTAAGCAGTTAAAGAGATTCTAGTTCTTCGTGTTAAGTCTTCTGTTAATTGGGAGCATGGTCTTGGAGGTCTCAGGTTTTTGACACTCTTCCCGATTATATAAACAAAGATAATAGAATTGAAAATTAAATATGGTTATCATTCTAATAAATTTAAGAAGAAGATATTTGGTGAGGAACATTCAGGTAATAAACACACAGGCAGTATCAATGTTAAGAATACTTCTTTTTAAACAATTAGTTGAGTGCAGGAGCTAGGGAAACGGATAATGAACCAATAACAATGATGATAATGTTTTCTCTTTGGAAAATAAAAGTCATGCAATAACATCAAAAATTTAGTTTTCTGAGTATCTCGGCATCTGGATTTGAATTTTAATTATGCATAAATGCAAGACTACAAATGAATACAGGCTTATTCCACATATCATCAGATTTGGTGCTGAAAATAAAAATAAATGATTTGTAATAACTGCTCAGAATAAATTATAATGCTCCAAATCTTTATTTTAAATCCTCCTTGAAACTGCAAAATGAGAAATCCTCTTCTATGCAACAAAAAAGTAATACTATCAATACCTTTAGGAGTATGCATATTTTTCTTGTTATATTTAGACATTGTTTTATTCTCCTTCACTTTATAAGACTAATAGGTTTCATTTAGGGATTCTTTCTGAGGGAAATCTTATATGAGATTAAGCCAATGTTGCAAATTTAAAACTCGAATTCAACAGTAGACAGACAAAAGTATTTGAATTTATATGGCTAATCCCTTGTATTTTTTAAAATATTTTATTTATTTATTTGAGAGGTAGAGTTACAGACAGTGAAAAGTAGAGTCAGAAAGGTCTTCCATCCACTGGTTCACTCCTCAGTTGGCCGCAATGGCTGGAACTGTGCTGATTCGAAGTCAGGAGCCAGGACTTTCTTCCAGGTCTCCCACTCAGGTACAGGGGCCCAAGGACTTGGGCCATCTTCTACTGCTTTCCCAGACCATAGCAGAGAGATGGATCAGAAAAGGAGCAGCCAGGACTAGAACCAGTGACCATTGGGATGCCAGCAGCACAGGTGGAGGATTAACTCACTGTGTCACAGTGCCAGCTCCTAATTCATTATATTTTAAAAAGTTTTAATTATTTGACAGGCAGAGTGACAAAGTGAAAATAAGAAAGAGATCTTCCCGCTGTTGGTTCATTCCCCATATTGCCACAACCACTGGGACTGGGTTAGGCTGAAGCCAGGAGTCAGGAACTCTACTCAGGTTTCCCACATGGTTGACAAGAACTTAAACACTTGATCCAACAATCCCTGCTTCTCAGCTGAATTAGCAGGGAGATAGACAGGAAGTAGAGTAGCCAGGTTGATCTGTCCATTCCATATGGGACATGGGAGTACCATGCAGCAGCTTAATCGAGTACCATGCAGCAGCTTAATCCACTATGACACATCACCTGCCTCTAATTCATGATATTTTGACAAACTGTATCTGTCTGCATGAATACAGCTCTGTTCCCTAAAATAGTATTATATCATCTTCAAGTGAAATTAAAATATCCTATGAATATATGTGTATGCTATGCTATGGTTACCCCAATGTGGAACACAGATCAGCATACCAATATCACAGTGATGTTACTATAAATCCAAACTCTTGATCTCTGCCTGGGCTGAAGCTCCAGGCACATTAAAGTTGGAGAAGCACAGTCATGTATAGCTACTGTAATTTGGAATAATACTTTTACTTGGTTGTGTGATATAAATTTCAAGCTTGAGTTTATTTTTGAATTGTTACTATTGCTATAATTCTTTTGTTTCATGGCTCTATGGTGATTCAGGAGTATTTCTCCACAATTGTTCTCTGCTTTGCCCCTGTTATGTCATGGCCCCCAAGAAGCCTGTTTCTGAGAAAAGCTAGAAGATAGAGAATTAAATGATTACTTTCCATGTTATTTAAATAAACAGTAAATTATTTGATTTTGTTTTAATTGTTTTATAAAAATTCCTTATCCCACTATTCCAGCAAAACTCCAAAACAATGATTTTGAAGGTAAGTAAATTTTATTCTACTGTATAGAGAATTTGAAACATGGAAAATGTTCTTGAAAAAAGTTTACAAAATCTAAAATATAAAGCAAAAGAATTTGTGAATTAATATTGGGCTCCAATACAAAGAGGCTGCACACGTAGTTAGTTGTGTTCTTTAAAAACCTTTGTTAAGATTTTAAATTGCTGTCAAGGGCAACATATTGTAAGAAGATGAAACTATGATCCATTTACCAAGTGCGACCGTGACAACAAAGATTAATTTAATCTGGGTTTTTACATATGAGTATTCAAATGGAATCTGAAGGAAGAGAAGTAGTTGATTTTGTCCATTTTTTAATGCAGATACTGTTCACCTTCTTCATTTCAGTAGTCACAATGAGCTGGTGGAATAAACAGTTATATCAATAACTTCAAATATGGGTCATGAGTGAAAGTTATTCTAAGATGTTTTAGGTTCTTTAGACATATGCTGGAATGATACATGACCATTGAAGCAGAGGTATGACATTTATCAGGGAAAATAAGTGTTAGCTCAGCAAAAATGGACATTTCTAGCTTCTTGTGTGAATGTCAAGCATAGTTGCAAATCACTTTTCATGTGGGTCCTTGTATCTTGGTCTTGGGCCTCAGCCCAGTATCAAATTAGTGGCTTACCTTTTATTCCCAAAATTAATATTCATGTCAGTCAGTAGCATGGTGGTGAAATTCATAGCAAGCTAGATGTTTCCAGAGCTGCAATAAACTAGCAGCATTCAGGAAATGAGGTTAGACTGGGAAGATGCACGGTGTTGTGCAAGTGTCAGCCATCCCATTAACGTCAGGATCCCTGAGTACCATGACAGGTGGGCTCTGGCAGATCTCATCAGTAACACTAATCTCAGCTTTGAGCCTATTACCAAGATAATGCACCATGGTTGATATTTATTGGTGACACATCCATAGATACTCTGGATAACAAAATGCCCTACCCCTGTCCATCAGTGGTAGTTCTTTTATTTATTCTTTTTTGTCACATACCTATAATCTATCAGAATGCTACGTAAAACCCTTAATCTTCAGGCTCTGTCCAATACAGAAATGAAAAGTCCTCATAGTGTCTTATATTCATTAGTTCATCAGTAGCAATAAATCTTCATTTTGGTTGTTCTGCCCATCATATTTCCTTCTTTTCTCAATTGAAGTCTATGGAGCCAAATTATACACACACCATGAATATTTTTATCACTATGATTATTATTATTGAGAACTTATCATTGCCAAACACACAGTGAGCTCCAAGATCTTTATCCTTGATAGTTCCAGCAACTGAAATGCCATAGCATTATTGGTCGGTGCCATAAATTAAGCAATTATACCTTTTTTAAAACTTTTTTAAAGATGTATTCATTCATTTGAAAGGCAGAGTTACAGAGAGGCAGAGATGAGAGATGGGGGGGGGAAGGTTGGTCTTCCATCCACTGGTTCATTCCCCAAATGGCTGTAATGGCCAGAGCTGGGCCGATTCAAAGCCAGGACCCAGGAGCTTCTTCCAGGTCATACATGCCAGTGTGGGGACCCAAGGACTTGGGCCATCTTCTCCTGCTCTCCCAGGCCATAGCAGAGAGCTGGATAGGAAGTGGAGTAGCTGGGACTCGAACCAGTGCCCATATGGGGTGCAGGGACTGCAGGCAGTGGCTTTACCTGTTAAGGCACAGCACCTGCAGCAACTTTTCCTGCTATGCCACAGCACCAGTCCCCAAGCAATTATGTCATATATTATTATTATATATACATTAATAGTGACTCTTCAACTAAACTGTCAACTTAAAGTTAATGATTCTATGTCAGAAGCTCAGGATAAATATTGGGGGGTTCTTTCAAAATTTATGGTAAAACATATTTTATTGACAAAAGACCAAATAAATGCAAATAAGTACTTATACAGGGACAAAAACCAGCCTAACAATATTTACTGCTGGATCAAAGTTAGAGCCCCAATCATGCGCAAACATACAACTTTATTTCTCTTTAATCTCTTACATACACTTTCATCTGTCAATAGCAACAGATTAATTAATTAAAGGATAACTCAATAATTTTTCACTTAACTCTAAGCTAGCTTTAGATAATTGACCTGAATTTAATTGAAAGTTCAGACTCCATGCCAGGTTATTCTCCCTCCCCCTCCCTTTTTTTAAATTTCTTTCCCTAGCCTCTGCCTATTCCAGGAAGAACTAATCCATGTAACAGTATGAGAGGATTTCTTTATTTAGATGTCCAAGCAATATATGCTAATATACTTTTGAAAGTAGGATTTGCTGAAAATCACCTCTTCACCAACATATATGGGGTATGATAGAGAGAATAATACTTTTCCCTGAATATATTATGTTTTCAAAAACACTATTTAGGTAATGCACGCTTATATCTATCAGGAAGATCATGCTGTTAACCAAAGAGCAGAATCCATAAGCAAAAAGTCAGAAGGGGTCTTAATTGAAATGAAAATTTAATTTCATTTTTTTAAACTTTTATTTAATGAATATAGATTTCCAAAGTACAGCTTATGGACTACATTGGCTCCCCCCCCCCGATGACTTCCTTCCCACCCGCAACCCTCCCCTTTCCCGCTCTCTCTCCCCTGCATTTGAAAATTTAATTTCATTTTAAAAATATTGTTTATGAGGGCCAACACTGTGGCACAGCGGGTTAACACCCTGTGCCTATATGGGCACCAGTTCAAGACCCACCTGCTCCTCTTCTCATCTAGCTCTCTGCTATGGCCTGGGAAAGCAGTAGAAGATGGTCCAAGTCCTTGAGCCACTGCACCCATGTGGGAGACCTGGAAGAAGCTCCTGGCTCCTGGTTTCAGATCAGTGCAGCTTTGACCATTGCAGCCAATTGGGGAGTGAACCAATGGATTGACAACCTCGCTCTCTCTCTCTCTCTGCCTGTCCTCTCTGTGTAACTCTGACTTTCAAATAGATAAATAAATCATTTTTAAAATCTTTATTTACATAACTTGATCAATTGTAGTTTTGTTTGTTAGAAAAGTTGCTCTTAAAACGTGTAAAAAGATGGCCGGTGCCGCGGCTCAATAGGCTAATCCTCTGCCTTGTGGCACCGGCACACCGGGTTCTAGTCCAGGTCGGGGTGCCGGGTTCTTTCCCAGTTGCCTCTCTTCCAGGCCAGCTCTCTGCTGTGGCCAGGAAGTGCAGTGGAGGATGGCCCAGGTGCTTGGGCCCTGCACCCCATGGGAGACCAGGAGAACTCTCTCACTGTCCATTCTGCCTGTCAAAAAAGAAAAAAGAAAAAAAAAAAGAAAAGCCAAACTCTTCAGCTCCCCCAGGCCTAAGCACCAATGTCCTCCAGGGGGCCACTCTCTCCTGTCCTGCCCCACCACGTGCTCTCACTGGAGAGCACTCCCATCACAGTTGATCTCTGCGAAGGAGCTATGAGCATGCATACCTGCCCCAGGACTACTGCCTGCGATTCCTAAATGGGTGAATTATATGGTGTAGGAGTTATAGCTCAACATCAAGAAGAAAGTAATTTAGGAAGGAAACTGATGAGCCTTGATTATTGTTTAGGTGTGAAATAATACTGGCAGGGAAAAACAAGTTGTGTTGTGTTTTGTATTTGATTACTCAGTGGGGCAGATGGGAGTGACATGAAACAGAAAATATACAAACCTTATATAAGGAGGTGACATATAAGGAGATGACAAGCTTAGAACAAATTTGATCAGCTGGAGATGAAGCCATATCACTGAAGCTCAAGAGCAACCCCTAGGCTGGAGAAGATACACTTGGAGCCAGAACCATTACAATGGGTCATTGAAATCATTGAAGCGGGCAAGAAAGGACCAGGCAGGAGTCTGAGGGCTTCTGGTGTGTAGAGTCTTGCATGGGGAGTGGAATCACCTAAAGGGAGACAATTTCTTGAGACAGCACATATAAAAAAGCAAAGTCATGTGTAACATGTGTCAACTAAAGCAAGACTTCCAGGTGGTGGAGTTTCATTAATGCGTTCAGAAAACCCAAGAATCAGGAGGGAAATGGAGGCCTTATAGAGAAAGCAATACATTTTCTTTCTTCAAGTGATGTCCATTTTTCCTAATTGTGTTATTTTAGAATGCTAAGTTTGCCCAAGTAAAACCAAAATAATTTCATGATATCATATATAAAAGAGATCCTTGGTCAAAATTGTCACTCAGTGCTAGCAAATTTCATTTGTCACACTGCTGCTATAAGCTTTTCAAATGAAAGATGGTATCTTTCTAAGGAGTCTATAAAGTTAATATTATTTTAAATCAGTGATTTCCTCTCAAGTCAATTTTCAGAAGGAGGTCAGTTTTTGTAAAATATTCTATTACTGGATATTTGAAAAAGTTTATATTCCTACTTAGTGTTCAGAGTAACTTCATTAATATTTACAACATGCTTCTTAGAATGTGCTTTTTCAAGAAAACTCACTGGGACTACTTGCCTTGGAAATTACCTGTTTTTCAAAAGTAGTATACCAAGAGAATAAGGTACCCTAATACACTGTTCGTGGAATGTAAACTAGTACTATCACTATCAAAGACAGTATAGCGATTCCTCAGACTCTTACAACTGGTTTACCCTAAAAGCTAGCTGTCCCATTCCTGGGAATTTATCCAAAGGAAATGAAATCAGCATAGGAAAGGTTATCTAAATTACCTGTACCCCAATATGTATAGCAGCTCAATTCATAATAGCTAAGATATTGAATCAGCCCAGTTATCCATCAACTGATGACTAGATAAAGAAAATGTGTGTGTATTTGAGTGTATATATATATATATAGATGTATATATATGTGGCACATGCATAAATGTTGCATATATATGTAACTACTACTCAGGCATAAAAATGAATGAAACCCAACTATTGCAGCAAAAAGGCACAATTATACACAATTATGCTTAGTGAAATAATGCAATCCAAAAATGACCAATATATGTATTTTCTCTGATTTGTGTTCACCAATATATACAGTACAAAAATATAATGTACCTGATTGAAATTGACATCTTGAGATTTGATGATTGTTTATAGCCTTTTTCTATACTCTTAGGAACAGTGGTCTTTAATTCTTTAGTGGAGGATTAGCTTGTGGCTATAAAGTAAATTGAAAGTATGTCATTGCAAAAATCAAAAGAAAACAAGAAAGGAAGGAGAAGGGATGCAAAGGAAGGCATGACCATGGGAAGTATCATTATGCACTTAAAACTGTATATACGGACTTCAGAGGCAAGATGGCGGAATAGGAAGGGAGCACACTGATAGTCCAGGGAGAGATAGTTTAATAAAAGTGGAGATACTGCAGGTTCAAGGAAGAGTAGGGGAGGAAACAGCAGAAGAAACTCTTCCGGAACGCGTGACCTGCGTGGAGAGCGTGGGAGCCCACAGTTCGGGACACCAGCGGCAGACTCAACACACCAGCGCTGGAACGCGAGGTGAGCCGAACCTCAATAGCCCGAGACACCGGCAGGCAAGCGGAGAGAGGAGATTAGAGGGAACGACCCCCGGGGGGGGGGGAATTTCACCAGGCTAACTGGAAGAGAGAGAGAGAAACAAAAAAAAAAAGGTGACTGGTACGGACACGGGTTTCTCTCTCTCCGCTCACCTCTCAAGGGTGAGCAAGACAAAGAGCAGGCACCATCTTGGAGATACGTCATAAGCAGAGCGACCTGAGGTCTGCACCATCCCTGAGCCTAGCAGAAAAACCTGACTCTGGGCGGGGCAAATTAACAGGAGATTAGGACCTAGTGAATTTGTGGTGCTACTGAACTGAGACTGTGAAAAAGAGACGGTGGGGGAGAGAACTCACGGAATTCACCTGAGTACTCTCCAGAGACGCTACAATTCTGTAACTTTGGCAACCCAGTGGGAGGCTGAAGGAGAATTTGAGCCCACTCTGAGGGCCGAACAGATTCCCTGTGTGGTCCTTGGGAAAGAGCTTCCGATCTCTGGCTCCTGTGGGTATATCATTTGCCTGCTAACTAACTCCAACTTCGTTCAGCTGTGCAGAATTACTTCCCTTTTGAATCAAAAAAAGAAAGAGAGAGAGAGAGAGATTTACCACGCCTAACCTGGGAGTGTCACCTTTGGCACACCAAACAGAGCTCTCAGGCCACACCCATCTCAAGCCCTAATGCTCCATCAAAAAAAGATAGTCCACTTAATCTAGAGTCATAGTATAACAAGAAGAAGCACCACAGTGAAGAAACCAAATATCTCCAATATGCCAAATAACAAACGCAAAAACCAAGGTAATAAAAACAAGGAAGTCACCATGACGCCCTCAAATGAAAAAGACACCCCAATTCAAGATTATAAAGATGATGACATAGAAGAAATGCAAGAACCAGATCTCAAAAAATTGATAAGAACATTAAGAAGTTCTCAAAAACAAATTCTTGAACTACAGAAATCCTTAATGGACAAGATAGAAAATCTCTCTCGTGAAAATGAAATATTAAGGAGGAATCAAAATGAAACGAAACAATTAGTACAACAGGAAACTGTGATAGTGACTGAAGTGAAGAATTCAATAGATCAAATGAAAAACACAATAGAGAGCCTTACAAACAGAATGGGTGAAGCAGAAGAGAGAATATCGGACTTAGAAGACAGAGAACAGGAAAGGATACAGTCAGATCAAAGAAAAGAAGAGGAAATTAGAAATCTAAAACATATTGTCAGGAATCTTCAGGATACTATTAAAAAACCCAACATTCAGGTTCTAGGAGTTCCTGAAGGCATGGAGAGGGAGAAAGGATTAGAAGGCCTTTTTAGTGAGATATTAGCAGAAAATTTCCCAGGTTTGGAGAAGGACAGAGAAATCCTAGTACAGGAAGCTCACAGAACCCCTAATAAACACGACCAAAAGAGATCCTCACCACGACACGTTGTAATTAAACTCTCCACAGTGAAACATAAAGAAAAGATCCTAAAATGTGCAAGAGAGAAACGTCAGATTACTCTCAGAGGATCTCCAATCAGACTCACAGCTGACTTCTCATCAGAAACTCTACAAGCTAGGAGGGAATGGCGAGATATAGCCCAGGTACTAAGAGAGAACAACTGCCAGCCCAGAATATTATATCCTGCAAAGCTATCATTTGTGAATGAAGGTGAAATAAAGACTTTTCATAGCAAACAGAAATTCAAAGAATTTGTCGCCACTCGTCCAGCCCTGCAACAGATGCTTAAAGATGTGTTTCACACAGAAACACAGAAACACGGTCATCAGTATGAAAGAAGATAAAGGAAGGAAACCTCACAGCAAAAGATCACAGGGAATTCAAAGCATATATTAGAACTTATCTTTGGCAAATGGCAGGGCAAAAGTTACCACTTTTCATTAGTCACATTGAACGTTAATGGCCTGAACTGTCCAGTTAAAAGACACCGATTGGGATTTGCTTCTTAACCTGATGCAATTTTAAATGATGCTTAATTTTGTTTTTAAATTTCAAATCCTAGCTCTTACCCATACATGGAACAACAATGAAATTGTACATGTAATTCGCCACTTTGCTACACTAACATTGTTCCAGGGGTACTTATGATGTACTTTTGAATTTTCTATACATGCAATAATGACATTTGCTAGCAGTTTTATGTCTTCCTTCCCAATATGTATGCATTTTGTATCCTTTCTTTGTGTTACTGCACTGTCTAGTAATTCCACCATAATATTGAAAAGTAGTGGTGAGAAAAAGACACTTCCCCCTTTCTCCAACTTAAGGGAAAACTGTCCAATTTCACTATTTAAGCTGGTTTTGGTAGATATTCTTTATCTAGATGAGGAATTTCTCTTCTGTTCCTTGTTTGCTCAGTTTTTTTATGCCAAATATCTTCTACAAAAGTTGATGTAATCATTTAACATTTTTGCAGTTTGTGTAGTATGTCCAATTTATTGATTTTTTTAAATGCTGACAGCCTTGCTTACGTGGGATAAATACCACTTGCTTGTACTACATAAAATTGTTGGATTTTACCTATTATTATTTTGCTTTCTATTTTTATTTTGCATCTTTGTTCATGTGAAATGTTTTTCTATAGTTTTCCTTTCTTAGAAGTTTAACAAGTTTTTTATTAAGGTAATGCTGATTTCACCAATTGAGTTATAAATTATTATCTACACTTCAGATCTCAAGAGGAAATGGTAGAGAGTTGTCCTTTTTTGTACTTGGAATGTATGGTAGAATTCAACTATGAGTTACCCTTGCCTGATATTTTCATTCCTTTTTTTTGGTGGTGGTGGGAAGAAGTATGCATCTTTGATTCAATTCTTTTAAAGGAAATGGGCCTTGACTGATTATATTTCTTTTTGTGTAAGTATTGGCAATTTGTGTTTCAAGCAATTGTTCTGTTCATTTAAGTTATCAAATTTTTGTGCATAGTGATTTTAGTAGCCCCTTATTATCCTTAAGTTTCCATGGAACATTAATGTTCATTTCCAATGATGGCCACTCTTTGATTTCTGATACTGGTAATTTCTGTCTTTCTCTTTTCTTAATGAGCATGGAGAGAGGTTTATGAATTTGTTATTTCACTGAAGTATCTTTCGGTTTTGCTGATTTTCATATATTATTTTCCTATTTTTCAATATTATTCATTTATACTTCAATTTTCATTCCTTTTCTTTTTCATGCTTCAATTGTTCTTCTTGCTACAGTTTCTTAAAATTTATTATCTGGGAACATTCTTCATGTGTTTTGTGAACATTCACAGTTTCAGGTGTATTTTGTTGTCCAGACTGTGGTCCATCCATGGAAGCTTGATCTTGTTGGACAAAGAATTCTGTAAATATTATTAGACCAAAGTAATTGATAAGGCTATTAAAGCCAAATTTATGCTTCTGGTTTTTTGCATTTTTGAACATCCAATTAGTGGAAGATTGATGTTCCCAAATATAATAGTGGAACTTTCTCTCTCTCCTTGAAATTTTGTCAATTTTTAAAAAATATTTATTTATTTGAAAGTTAGGGTGTCTGGGTAGAGCAGGAGTGGGGAGAGACAGAGAGAGCACACGCGCGTGCTCAAGAGAGAGAGAGAGAAAGAGAGAGAGAAACAGAAAGAGAGAGAGATCTTCCATTCACTGTTTCACACTTGAAATGGCTGCAATACCTGGAGCTGGGCAGGCTTAAGCCAGGAATTCCATCCTGGTCAACCATGCAGCAGAAAGACAGAGAGATGGATTGAGAGGGGAGCATCTAGAATTCCAAACAGCACTCCAAAATGGAATACAGGTGTCCCAAGCAGTGGTGTACCCTGCTTTGCCAGAATGCCCACCCTCATTCTGTAGGTTTTTGAAGTGTATTTTGCAGTTCTGAATTTAGGTGTATACACAAATTTGCTATGTTTTAAAGCAATGGCTGCCTAATCATTAAGTAATCTTCCTATTTGTCTCTGATAATTTTCCTTGTTCTGAATTCCATTTATCTGAAATTAGTGTAGTACCTCCAGCTTTCTTTCAATTAGTTTTAACATATCTTTTGCTATCGCTTTATTTGAACTTGTCTGAATCAGTATATTTAGTGAATGTCCAAAAGACAAGAGGTAGCCGAATATTGTTATTATACTCACTTTGTCAATCTTTATCTTTTAATGAATATATTTAAACGATTCACATTTAAGCCTTTAAATAAGAAGATGGTTTTCATCCTATTTCACAATGGTTACTGTTCCTCTTCCCTGTCATAGCTAATAAATGATGTTTCTAAGCCCTCTACTGTGAAAAGTTGGTGGGATTCCTCAAGATAAAGCAAAGTATTGGATCCCTAAGTCCATGTTGCCTGGGAGTTTCCCATTCATGGTAGGAGTGGCCTCCAGCCACTGGGTAAAATTGCCTTCACACAAAGTTACCCTCTAAGTGCTTCAGCCAGGGCTCTGTTCCAGATAAGCAGGTCCCAGCTGTGATTCCAGCTTTACGACCTTTGATGATTCCTGGGTGCTCATTGCATTGTAACTGCAACTCCTTAGTGTGCCCAGAGAAGCTGTTGATATTTGTTTTGTTTAGCTTATTATTGTAGTAATGAGGAGAGTAATGACTTTCAAGTCTTTTCATTTCGGAAATGATACTTGAAAGAACTTCCACTTTGACTATGACATTGTCTAAATAAGATCGGCGTTGGAGCCTTGGGTGATTACTGACGCCATAAATAAGAGTGTCAATTGTTAAATCAACAACAGGAGTCACTGTGCATCTACTCCCCATGTAGGATCTCTGTCCTTAATGTGTTGTACTATGTGAATTAGCGGTATAACTAATACTCAAACAGTACTTTACACTTTGTGTTTCTGTGTGGGTGCAAACTGTTGAAAACCTTACTTAGTATATACTAAATTGATCTTCTGTATATAAAGATAATTAAAAATGAATTTTGATGTGAATGGGATGGGAGAGGGAGCGGGAGATGGGATGGTTGCGGGTGGGAGGGAGGTTATGGGGAGAAAAAGCTGCTATAATCTGTCGCTCCCCCTCTTCGTGGAGGAACGACACAGGACCCTGCGCTGTTCTTTCGTCTGCTCGGCCCTCCCCGGGTTTGCTGCTGGTTCTTCCCGGGTTGGCTACTATCCCTTCCACCTCCGTGGAAGGGCAGTTCCCCCTGGCCACATTCCCCACTTCCGCAGGGGAGCGGCACACCGCCGGCCGGCTCTTCTCGGGGGCTGCACAGGTGTTCCCCTTAGATGTTCCCCTTAGATGTTCCTGGTGCATGCCGTCTCTCTCCTCCTTTATAGTCCTCCTTCGCCAATCCTAACTCGGCTGCCCACACGCCAAGCACGCTGCTCTCCAATCAGGAGCAAGTCCTACAGTTTATTGGTTGAACTGGAGGCAGCTGTGCGGAAGCTGTTTACTTCTCTCCCAGCGCCATATTGTGGGAGAGCAGATGCATAGAATAAGTCTTAATTCCAGTAACTCAGTCCAGTCCGGGCTGCTCCCCACAGATCCCCCTTTCTTTTTATTTTTGGCGTTGATACGTGCCTGTCTTCGGTGTCCCGCGGCACACACTCTGCTCTACTTGCTAGAGTTGCCACAGGTTCTTACAAGTCCTATCAATCAGGCAAACCGAATCCGGGTCCTCTCTTCACCATGTTGTGAGGAGGTTTTTAGGCGCTGATGCGTGCCTGTGTTCGGTGACCTGCGGCTCATACTTTGGTCGAGCCGCCTGCTGGCGCTTACCGCCTTAATCAGGCAGACTGAATCCAAGCTTTCTCATTGCCGTATTGTGGGGGAGACTTATTAGTGTTGGTTCGTGCCTATCTTCGGTGACCTGCAGCTCATACTCTGGTCGAGCTGCTTGCTGGTGCTTACCGCCTTAATCAGGCAGACCGAGTCCAAGCCTCCTAACTGTTGTATTGTGGGGAAGCCTTACTGATGTTACTTCGTGCCTGTCTTCGGTGACCTGCGGCGCATAAGCTGCTAGCCGCCGCAGGTGCTCATCGTGCTCATCGCCTCACTTAATCAGGCAGACCGAATCCAAGCTTTCTTATTGCCATGTTGAGGGGAGACCTTTCTATTTCTCTATTTCTCTATCTCCGGGCATTCCTATTTCTCCCATTCCACTTCTATCTTCCAGCATTCCTATTTCTCTCACTTTACTTCTAAAACTTCTGTTTCTCTTATCCCTGCAGCTTCCCGGTGCCTCGCCCTGCCGGCAGGCTCCGCCCCGAGGCTATTTCTCCGTGGCTTTCCAGCTGAGCCGCTTCAGCCCGCTTTGCGCGCACACTCCGCAGTCTCGCACTTAACCCTTTCACGTCTGAACCACGGCCTCGCGCCAGCCCCGTTCCCTATCTATTCACGCCCCGTGCTCTCTCTGCACGCGGCGGCTTCCGCGAGTCACACAGCGTAGCTTACGTGTCCGCCACTAGCATTCAATCTAAGTTCCCCGGGCTAGCCTGGCGAATTCAACCCAGCTTATGTCTCCGCCCCACGGTTTGGCTTCCCGTCCTTTGCTCCCCAGGCTAATCAGACGGATCCCAATCTGGCTTACGTTTCAGCTTCTGGTTTCAACTTTTCGCCCCCTATTCCCGGGCTAACTTGAGAATCCCAAAGTGGCTTTCGTGTCCGCCTTGGCCTGCCCCCCACGGCTTCAATTTCCCTAACATTTTTCTCTACCCGGTATGTTTCCCCAAGCTTTCCTCCAACAATATTCCTCCTTCATTTCTCCTGGCCTCTCCCCACAGTCCGTATCCGAGTCTGTTTGTTCTAGCTTTCACTTTTGCTTTCGACCTTAGAGATTTCTCCCAGCTTCCCCCCGTAGTCCGTATCTGAGTCTATGCCTAGGCTTTCAATAGCTTCTTCCGGCACCCTTTTCGTCCGGCTTTTCCCTAGGCTGTTTGCTAGTCTCTCTCTCCGGTATTTTCCCAGTTCTTCCCGTTTCTTCCCTCCTAAGTTTCATATCCGTCCTAGGTTTCCTATCCAAGCTAGGTTTCCTATCCGTCCTGGGTTTCCTATCCGAGCTAGGTTTCCTATCCGAGTCACGGCACCATTATGTCGCTCCCCCTCTTCGTGGAGGAACGACACAGGACCCTGCGCTGTTCTTTCGTCTGCTCGGCCCTCCCCGGGTTTGCTGCTGGTTCTTCCCGGGTTGGCTACTATCCCTTCCACCTCCGTGGAAGGGCAGTTCCCCCTGGCCACATTCCCCACTTCCGCAGGGGAGCGGCACACCGCCGGCCGGCTCTTCTCGGGGGCTGCACAGGTGTTCCCCTTAGATGTTCCCCTTAGATGTTCCTGGTGCATGCCGTCTCTCTCCTCCTTTATAGTCCTCCTTCGCCAATCCTAACTCGGCTGCCCACACGCCAAGCACGCTGCTCTCCAATCAGGAGCAAGTCCTACAGTTTATTGGTTGAACTGGAGGCAGCTGTGCGGAAGCTGTTTACTTCTCTCCCAGCGCCATATTGTGGGAGAGCAGATGCATAGAATAAGTCTTAATTCCAGTAACTCAGTCCAGTCCGGGCTGCTCCCCACAATAATCCAAAAGCTGTACTTTGGAAATTTATATCTATTAAATAAAAGTTAAAAAAAGAAAAAAAACTGTATATACGAAGTACAAGAAATGCCCTCTTTATATAAATAAATGAATTTATTTTAAAAATAATCAAATTAAACATTTACTAAAACTTTTCCGAAGTATTTACTTGTTTTTGCTTCTAATCTCAGCCAATATTTAATTATTCAGGTGATGAGTATTTGTATGAACTTGAGTTCTGTATTGCTTTCTTCTTGTCCACTTGATGATTTTATTGTGTCAGTCCTTCTTCCATTAGAAAGGTCATGAAAGTGAAATTGAGGTAAGCTGAAACAGTTAGTTGAAAGCTGGCTTTACTCTGAGTGTGCAGTTTCCTGCCCATCGATATGTGCTAGTGCTTGCAGGGCAAGTTCTTTTTTTTTTTTTTTTTTTTTTTTCTCCGTGTCCATGGGTTTTTATCTTTTTAAATAACCACTCCCTAAATGACCGCAACTCCACCCGGCCTGCGGGTCCATTGCACTCCCGGCTCCATCTGGCTGGCGCAGTGCTCTGGAAGCTCCTGGGAGACCACGCTGGCCCTCGTCCACGGACGGAGCTGGTGGCCAGTGAATTCCCAAAAAGCACCGGCCAGAGTCCAGGGATACAGCTGGTGCCTAATAAGCGTTTGGAGCGCTTCCCACCCCCGCAGGGAGCCCCGAGCGCGCGCGGGCGCTGCAGGGCGCGACCCTCTCCCCGCCCCGCGCCCTCTCCCCCAGACCCTCTCACGGCGGCGACTCAGTCCTGCCCCACAGAGACAGGAGCGCCAGGCCCAGCACCCTTACCAGCAGCAGCGGCGACGGCACGGAGAGGAGGAACGCCAACGCCATGCCGAGCACCACGCCGGCCCGAGCGTGAAGCCCAGGGCTCCGGACTGGACCTCGCCTCCGCCGCCTCCTCCGAGAAGTCCTCCGCCAAGGCCAAGGGCAGCGGGCCGGGTGGCCACAGCGCCCCAAGCGCCCCGGGGTCCCTGCTGGCCCCCAACAACGTCAAACAGATCATCCCGCAGCAGGGAAAGTTCCTGTTGGCGGTGGCCGCGGCGGCCAGGTCCTCGCTGGAGGGCTCCGGCGCAGGCCAGGCCGCGCGGCCGCCGCCCGCCCAGTCGCCCACGGGCGGGGACACGCGCGTGCTGGCCTTCCTCAGCTCCAAGTTCCTCAAATCGCCCGAGACCCCCCGGCGAGACCCGCAGCGCAGCCACTCCCCGCCCAAGGCCTTCCATGCCAGCAAGCTCTTCCCCTTTGGGGGCGCCCGGGCAGTTGCCGCGGCCAACGGGGCCAGAGGGCAGCAGGCCCGGTCGGAGGGTACCCCAGGCGGCGGCGGCGGCGGCGGCGGCGGTGGCTGCGGCCAGGCACAGAGGAGTGGGCAGGCGGAGGAGGCCTTGGCGGGGGAGCTGGAAGTCCCAAGGCCCGAGGACAAAGGCTCAGGTTGCAAGCTTTAACTCGGGGGCAGGGACGCCTGGCTGGCTTTGGGGGCGTGGAGTGGGGGCTGAAAGGGACAGAGGCGGCCTGGTGTCTGGCACCGGTTGGGGAAGTGGGTCCCTCGTGCGTGCGTGGAGTCCCGGTGGAAAAAACCTGCTCGGCCTCTCTCTCTCTCTGTGTCTCTCTCTCTGTCTCTCGTCTCTCTCTGTCTCTCGTCTCTCTCTGTCTCTCGTCTCTCTCTGTCTCTCTGTGTCTCTGTCTCTCTCTGTCTCTGTCTCTCTCTCTCTTTCTCCGGGTCCCTGGAGAGCCTGGAGCCCTGTGCCTGACCCTCCTCACCGCCCCCTCCTCACACTCCCGGAGGGATCTCCAAAACCCAGCCTCAGCCCCCACCCAGAGTGCCCGGAGAGGTGAAGGGGCCCATCAGACCCCACACCCAGCTCACTCTGGGAGGAATGGACGCCCGCCCCCCAGGTCTCTATGCAACCCCCCACCCCCTGCAGCCCAGGTGTTCCCGGAGGCATTCCTGGAAGTGGAGGCTGTGGTCGCCCAGCCAGGGAGCCCACGGGGCAGCTCAGAGACAGACCCCTGACCCCAACCTCAGCCCAGGGCGCCCCAGAGGGCAACCAGGGCCAGGCACACAGGTCAGAAGCGGGAGGGGCCAGTGCCCAGGGGCTGCCCCAAGACCCCTCCCCACCCCTCCCTGCCTGCCCCGTCTCTGATCAGAAGCAATGAGGCCTTCCATGTGCCTGCAGGGCGCCGGGGGGGCGGGGGGGTGGAGCGGGTAGGGCGGCCAGCCCGGCGGCAGCCTTCCCGGAACGGCCCCTCTCGCCTCCACAGGGACAGCGCTGGCCCCTGCCCTGCGCGCCCGCCACAGCCAGAGCCCCTCGCGGCCGCCGCCGCCGCCAGTGCCGCTGCCCCGGCCCCCGACGCCGCCCGCCAGCTGCTGGCAGTGGGACAGGCAGTGGGGCTGCGGGGGCGAGGGCGCCGCCTCTTGCCCGACCCCGCCAGCCGCCTAGTGCCCGCTCTGGGTCCTGGCCGGGTCCTCGCCGGCCCCGCAGCCCACCTCAGAGCTCCCGGGTCCCTGGCCGCAGGGCAAGTTCTGCCAGTAATCTATGGAGATCCTTTCTTCTGTAGGTGAAACCTGAAAGTTCTTGTGTAAAGACCATGCCTGACTCTGCTCTCTGTTTTATTCCTGAGTGTGTAATTCAGGAGACTTAAATAGATTCACACTGTGTAAAACCAGTGAGCAGAACTTTGCACACCCCTTCACTCAGTCTGTTCCTCCCTCCCTCTATCCTCTGGTTACCACTATTTTACTTCATGAATGTAGCTTCCCCAACTCCATTTACTTTAGAAGACACTAAAGTGTGTTTTGCACAAACAAAGGAGCCAGCCATAATCCTTGACTGTAATGTGCACTCTTCTCCATTACTGCTTTCTTCATTCCTTCATTCACTCAGTCCTTCAGGACAAGCGAGTTTAGGGTGTGGTTTCACTGGGGGAGAAGCTGTGTGGCACACGTTGGTTGTATGGACATTTCTGTTCTTTCCTATTTCATGCTTCCTTGCTTTAACTCCTGCTCCATGCTCTTTCCCATGGTCTGAGAATGACCATCCAATGGTTACATTAACTCACGTGTAATTTTTTAAAAAAAATTTTCTCTACTCTAGAGCTTCAAGCCCTATTTTATGTTATAGCATAATCCAACATTCGGGATCCTATTTTGGGCCACGCCCCATTCCAGCAAGGACTGCCCTGCCCCAGCTTCTCTGGATATAACATGGGGAGTAGATGCCTCCAGCTAGGGCCAGGAAAGGGCCTCATGCATGTGGCAAACCCAAGAGGTGACTGCCTGATGAATTGAAGTCTCATGGATCAATCCTTTCTTTGAAAAGACCTTGGAAGGAGTCAAAAACTGCTTCCAGTATAAAGCAGATGCTCACGACCATAACTCATTGGCTGTGCACAACACACACACATACATGCACAAACACACAAATAGGGTAGTTTCATATCAGATAAAACATGTAGACCCATGTTGCCAATACCATGCAGCAATATACAGAGAATAATCGTTTCCTCATGTAAGTAACTTCGTTATTGTCTAGCTTATTATTTATATTACATTTGGTATTTCTATTTTATTTTCAATTATTATAAACTACCACAAAATATAAAATTATCCATTTTATCATTTTGAAAGAATATGTCAAGAGGGTCAAGTTTATTGACACTGTGTGAAACCATTCTCTACATTATTATTATTACTACTATTATTTATTTTAAAAGATTTATCCATTTAAGAACTGGCCATCAAAGAAGGAGGTACCTTTCTCTGAAGGGAGGAGAGAACTTCCACTTTGACTATGACCTTGTCGAAATAAGATCAGAGTTGGCAAACTCAAGAGGCTTCCATAGCCTTGGCAACTCATGACTAGAGCCTAGGGTGATTACTGATGCCATAAACAAGAGTGTGGATTGTTAAGTCAACAACAGGAGTCACTGTGCACTTACTCCCCATGTAGGATCTCCGTCTTCAATGTGTTGTACAATGTGAATTAATGCTATAACTAGTACTCAAACAGTACTTTACACTTCGTGTTTCTGTGTGGGTGCAAACTGTTGAAATCTTTACTTAATATATACTAAATTGATCTTCTGTATATAAAGATAATTGAAAGTGAATCTTGATGTGAATGGAATGGGAGAGGAAGCAGGAGATGGGAGGGTAGCGGGTGGGAGGAAAGTTATGGGGGGAGAAAAGCCATTGTAATCATAAGCTGTACTTTGGAAATTTACATTTATTAAAAAAATTTTAAAAAAGAAACTTAAAAAATAAACTACAAAGACATACTATTTTTTATGTATTGGATAAGCAGAGATCAAACAATTTGGCCACTGTGTTGGTGAAGATCTAAAGGGGGGGGGGTGTGCTGTGACTTAGTGGGTAAGGCCACCACCTGCAGTGCCAGCATCCCATATGGGTGCCGGTTTGAGTTCCGGTTGCTCCACTTCTGATCCAGCTCTCTGCTATGGCCTGAGAAAGTAACAGAAGATGGCCCAAATCCTTGGGCCGCTGGATCTGGAAGGCAGGCCTGGAAGAAGTTCATGGCTCCTGGCTTTGGATTGGCGCAGCTCTGGCTATTGTGGCCAACTGGGGAGTGAACCAGTGGATGAAAGGCCTCTCTCTCTCTGCTTCTCCTTCTCTCTCTGTGTAACTCTGACTTTCAAATAAATAAATAAATAAACCTTTTAAAAAAACAATTAAATATACCCTGTTATTGTGGGCCTTATCTGCTTGTGGGTTTTTCAAGTTTATTTACACACATTCTAGAAGAAAAGTCTCAAGCAGGTGAAACAGATCCTTCTAAGAATGCCATTGGGTGAGTCGGGCAGGATGGGAGGGAGGCTTCCTCTTCCCTGGGTCACATTTGAGTCTGGTACTATGTGGACAGCTTACCCAGAGGAAACCTGTTCCCACAGCACAGTCCGTGGCGAGGCTCTGAGAGGGACACGATGTGAATTAAGCCCTGGGAAACACTCTTCCAACACTCTACACACAGCAATCACTTTGCTCTCTGTGCTATGGCTACTGCTACTGCTTCAGTTGCTAGTATTAATTTTATATAACCTTAATGAAGACTGTATCACATACTCAGCGCCAACTGGTTATGTAGCTGGCAAACACAGCTCTAGGAGAAGCGTGAGTCTTTTAAGTAGTGAACATTCTGTATGAGGTCCTCACCCTTCCCTGAGGTCACTGTTCCAATATCCTCTCTCCAAGATGGCTGCTCGGACAGCCTCACTTAAAGACGCAGGACACAGCTTGCCTCTCTCCCTCTTCACTTTTCTCCTCGCACTTCCCACCTTCTGGCATTCTAAATGCTTCACTTGTTGTAATCTATCTCTTCACTAGGACATAAAAGATTTTGGTCAGGGGCTGATTCTGTGGTGCACTGGGTTAAAGCCCTGACCTGCTGTGCTGGTGTCCCATAAGAGTGTTGGCTTGAGTCCCAGCTGCTCCACTTGCAATCCAGCTCCCTCCTAATGCACCTGGGAAAGCAGTAGAGGATGGTCCAAGTCCTTGGGACCCTGCACCTCCATGGGAAACCCAGAAAAATTTCTGGCTCCTCGCTTCCATTTGGCTCAGCTCCATCTGTTGCGGCCAGCTGGGGACTGAACAGCAGATAAAGACCTCTCCTCCCTCTCCATGACTCTGACTTTCAAATAAATAAAAATATTTTTGAAAGAAATATTTATTTATATGAAAGGCAGAATTACAGAGAAGCAGAGGCAGAAATAGAGAGAGGTCTTCTATCCATGGGTTCACCCCCCAGATGGCCCCAATGGCCAGAGCTGAGCCAATCCAAAGCCAGGATCCAGGATGTTCTGCCAGGTGTCCCACACAGGTGCAGGGGCCCAAGGACTTGGGTCAGCTTCCACTGCTTTCCCAGGCCATAGCAGAGAGCTGGGTCAGAAGTAGAGCAGCCAGGACTTGAACCCAAGCTCATATGGGATACCAACACTGCAGGCAGTGGCTTTACCCACTACACCAAAGGCCAGCCCCATGAAACAGACCTTTGAAAAACAGATTTTGGTCTGTTTTCTTCATTGCTATATCCCCTCTACCTATGGTGACAGGCACACAGGACAAACTCAATCAGTATTTGTTGAATGAATAAATGAAACTTTGGCAATGGAGGTAAGGGTCTGTCAGACCAAAGTCTTTAATAGTCTAAATAGGAATGGAATGTAAAATCTCATAGTTCACAATGTCCATGTGGCTGCCTTAAAAACCCATAATCACAATCCACCTGTGTAATGTGAACCTGGGCAAAGGCGCCTTCATTTTGTTGGTTCAGGGTCTTTCTTCCTTTTTTTTTTTTGTTTTAAAGATTTATTTATTTACTTGAGAGGCAGAGTTACTGAGAGAGAGAAAGACAGAGTTCTTCCATCCACTTGTTCACTCCACAAATGGCTGCAATGGCCAGAGCTGAGCCGACGGGAAACTAGGAACCAGAAGCTTCTTCCAGGTTTCCCATGTGGGTGAAGGGGCCCAAGGACTTGGGCCACCCTCTGCTGCTTTCCCAGGTGCATCAGCAGGGAGCTTGATCAGAAGTGGAGCAGCTGGAGCTGGATCTGGTGCCCACATGGGATGCAGGTGCCATAGGTTACATACAATAACAATCAGTTATAATGAAGATTTAATTCTCTTCCTAAAGAAACAGTCTTGTGTTTGAGCTATCATTTTAACATATGCCAATACAGGGCCAGTGTTGTGGTGGAGTGGGTAAAGACATTGCTTGCGGCTCTGGCATCCCATATGCATGCTGGCTCATGTCCTGGCTGTTCCACTTTTGATACAATTTCCCAGTAATGGACTGGAAAAAGCAGTGGAAGGTGGCCCAAGTACTTGGGGCCATGTGTGAGACCTAGATGAAGCTCCTGACTTCAGCCTGGTCCAGCCCGTGCCACTGTAGCCATCTGGGGAGTGAACCAGCAGATGGAAGATCTCTCCCACTCTCTTTCTCTCTTTCTGCATCTCTGTCTCTCCTTCTCTCTGTGTAAATATGACTTCCCATAAATAAATCTTTAAGAGACACGTCGGGCCAGTGCTGCGGTGTAGCAGGTTAAGTCACCACCTGCAGTTGCTGGCATCTCATATGGATGCCAGTTTGAGACCCAGGTGCTCCAAATCTGATCCAGCTCTCTGCTATGGCCTGGGAAGGCAGTAGAAGGTGGCCCAAGTCCTTGGGTCCCTACACCCACATGGGAGAGCTGGAAGAAGCTCATGGCTCTTTGGATCAGCATAGCTCCAGGTACTGTGGCCAATCAGGCAGTGAAGCAGCAGATGCAAGACCTCTCTCTCTCTGCAACTCTGACTTTCAAATAAATTATTTAAATTTTTTTTAAAAGTTCACAATGTATAACCTCTACTTTGCCCTTGCATGAGCTCTCTAACCCTGTTATAACACAGGCTTTGCAGTTCCATGCTGTTCACAACTCTATCCCTTCACCTAGGTGGTGGATCTTCTGTGAGGTCCCCAGAGGTCACTTCTATTCTGTAGTCAGCTGCCCATTGATGGCCTCATGCTGGCTGGCGAATGGGATGGCAGGGTAACCAGACTTGGAGGCTCTCATCAGATAGGCTAACTCGGACTTGCTTTCCTGGTGGCCTCAGGGTTCTAAAGAGTAGCTGGAGACAGCCAGCTCCAGTACCTAAGCAGTGTCTGAGACCCTGTTGGCTTCACCTATAGTTGTGTCCCGTTAGCCAAAGAAAGTCACATGGCCAAGACCAGAGTCAGTCTGAGATGGAACTACAAAGGCTGTGGATAGCAAAAGGGGCCTCCTGACTGTTTAGGTTTTTTGCTTTTTTCTTTTTTAAAAAATTTATTTGACAGGCAGAGTTATAGACAGTGGGAGAGAGAGAGACAGAGAGAAAGGTCTTCCCTCCCATAGATTCACTTCCTAAATGGCCGCTACAGCCGGTGCTGTGCTGATCTGAAGCCAGAAGCCAGGTGCTTCTTCCTGGCCTCCTATGTGGGTGCAGGAGCCCAAGCACTTGGGCCATCCTCCACTTCCCTCACGGGCCACAGCAGAGAGCTGGACTGGAAAAGGAGCAACCGGGACTAGAACCCGATACCCCTATGGGATGCCAGCACTGCAGGTGGAGGATTAACCAAGTGAGCCACAGCTCTGGCCCCATGAACATCTCTGTTCATTCATTCATTCCACAAATTGTATGAATGAAGTTTTTCTGTAAGCGATGCCTAGGACAGGCAGTAAGGTAGAGGTTTTTCCTCAATGCTTGAAATTCATGTTCTAAGGCAGTAAGAGCAGACCACAGAAGTCAGACAAGGATTCGTGAAGGTCCCATCAGGCAGGATGGGCCTCAGAAGGCCTCTCTGCATTCTTCCCCACCTCTGCAGAAATCACAACATCTTTACTCAGGATTACCCATTAGCGACCTCTTCTCCATTAAGAAAAACAAAACTTAAAACCAAAAATTTTAAATATTTGCAGTGTGTATATATGTCTTAAAATGTATAAGTGAAAAATTACTGTATTTCCTTGGTGAGCTACACAGCCAAACATGGTATTATGTGCTAGCATTTCCACTATCTGAATGTCAAGGGTGAAATTTAGGAGCCGTTAGTCCTCAGTCCCTGAGTTGTTGACTTGTTCGCAGGAATCCATAGCTTCCAGAACTCCAAATTCATCCTTGCAAAACCTACATAGCCCCAAAGCCCAAATGCAAATCCCTTCAGAAATAGCTTTAGAAAGCTTCCCCATTCTATATTTGCCTCTTGCAATGTGGTGGAAACACAGCAATGCAAGCCCAGTCTTTCATAAAGACAGGGGTGAGGAATGGAGTTTGATCTTGGTTTTTTTTTTTTTTTCAGCAAAGGCACAAGAAGAAGTGCTTCTGTGAATATTGTGTACTTTTATTCTATTCTGTGCACCAAAGTTATCTGGTACTGTTTCATCAATGATCTGTATTCAGGACCTGAAAGGAAATTGGCTGCGGAACAGTGAAAGTTTCCTTAAAAAATTAGATACAGATGATCACTTCCAAATGCAGTCGTGGAATTTTACAAGTGACATTATGATGATCAGCTTTCCAACAGACACCCGGCCTTTTATAAAGTGCACATTATCTATGGCCAGCTTTATTACTGCTCCAGGACCGTTGAACTGGAATCGCCTATCTAATTAAACTGAGAAATGTTGGGTGAACTTGAACTGTTTCAGGGACATGAATGACCAGAGAACGTATTTCATATAAACCTATTGTTTCATCATGTGATGGTGAAATTATTTTTAAAATGTTGTGTCCTGAGTACATTAAGAATAAAAGGCATCAGGAAGTTATACTCTTCACCAATCTCGCAACTTTGCATTTCTGTGTGAACTGAGCAGTGTAAGCTATGGTTGGTGCTCAATGAAAACTTTGTGACAATTTTTTTCAATAAAGTGGCACACAAAGTGGCATCAGCTGACAGTTCTTTCTTTTAATATGTGTCTGCCGACATTTCAGATAAATTCTGCTTTACTGGGGCACAGCATGTTAAGTTGCCCTCCAGGATGCCAGCTTCTCATATGGGTGCTGGTTCAAGTCCTGGCTGCTCCACTTCTGATCCAGCTCCCTGCTAACGTGCCTGGGAAAGCAGTGGAATATAGCTCAACTGCCTGGGGCCCTGACACCCAGACGGGAGACCTGGAATGAGTTCTGAGTGCCTGATTGTGGCTTGCTCCAGCTCTGGAATTTTCTTAAAAGAGGAAAGCCTGTGGTTATGCCCAAATATAACAAAGTGTGTTTGTGTATGATGATGAATGACTCCTGCTCACATGCTCCCCTGCACAGCTACAAAACTGAGGAATTTACCAAGTCAGGCCTATGATGTTCAACATAAAAACAATTTTTATTCATGGTAACATAGAAATTTCAATCAGTCAACCTTAACAATGGGACTTCTGATGTGTTCAAGCAACTTGAATGCAATAGGTCATGTCCAGGGCAGCCATGTTGTATCAATGTACCTAAGTTTAAAAAAAAGCAACATCTCCAATAAACATACATACATGTATATGCACACACACATGAATGGACAACTACAGCTATGGCCCATGGGCCAACAAAAATGTGTAGTTATTGCTTATGACTCTAGCACAACAAATGTCATTGCATTCCTTCAACTATACTTTTTGAACTCCCCAAGTCTGAACAAAAGAAAAGAAAGTCCCACTGAATAAACACCCTCTCAGGTTCTGTGCTAAGTCAGTAGTATTGTGCAAACCATTCCAGTGGTATTCAAGAGGGATACCAATAGGTTTGATTTGCTACAGGGTTTAGTAAAGAGTCATAGTTTAATGGTACAGGACATACCAGAAAAGGCCTTGCCCATGGCCTTGGCCTACTGACTGAATGTCAAGCACAAGGGCAAGCTCAGGGTATCTGGCTACTGGGGGAGAGGAGTCAGTCCCTGCTGGAACTTTCAGCTAAGCCATGAGCAGCACTTCCACCTCCTTTTTCCCCTGCCCCATGGCAGAGCAAAGAAATGTGGCATTCACTGTCACAGAGCAGGAGGAGACAAAGGCAAGTTCAAGGGAGAAGCATATGCTAGAGATTAGAAAGGAAAGCTGTATATATCCCAGCCAGGGGGACAGCAATAACCTATAGATTACAAAATCAATGAAGGAATCCCTACCTGGCTTGGCTGCAATTCGATCCTTCACACTCAGGTCTGTTGTGGAAGCTGAGCCAAAGCATTTCAAAAGCAGAAGACACCAAACTTCTAAGATTGGAAAAGACAAGTCTATGAAAGCCAGCAGTCAGGTGGTAGCTGAGACACCAGATCAACTCTATACTAAGTAAAGATTTCAACAGTTTGCACCCACACAGACACACAAACTATAAAGACCTGTTTGAACTATTTTACAGTTAATTCTCATAGTACAACTCATTAGGGACAGAGGTCCTTCATGGGGAGTAAGTACACAGGGACTCTTGTTGATTAACATTTGGCACTCTTATTTATGATGTCAGTGATCACCTGAGGCTCTTGTCACGAGCTGCCAAGGTGATGGGAGCCTTTTGAGTCCACATACTCTGACATTATTTAGACCAGGCCATAGCACAGTGGAAGTTCTCTCCTCCCTTCAGGGAAAGGTACCTCCTTCTTTGATGGCCCCTTCTTTCCACTGGGATCTCCCTCACAGGGATCCTTCATGTATCTCATTTTTTGCCACAGTGTCTTGGCTTCCCATGCCTGAAATGCTCAGAGCACAACTTTTCTGCAGCATAATTTGCAGCCCTAGTGTCTCTGTATTTCCTCTTCTTGGGGCCCAGAAACCTAGTGCCATAAGTGGTAGGAAGGTACACATTAGTTTCTAGGCATACTTGGCACACACACCTGAGTGTGTGTGCACTGTTGAGTCCACTACCCGAGATGGGTAACCCCATGTTGGTTGACCTTTGGTGGTGGTGGTGGTGGTGGTGGTGTGTGTGTGTGTGTGTGTGTTTGGCAGTGGCTTCTTTACTCCCTGAAGTTCCCTCTTCTACACAGAATATTTACAAACTGGGATGGGTGCAGCAACTTTGCCACCAAACAAGAGGCCAGGGAGTGGGAGCGCTGCTGAGATGCAGTTCAGCACAGAGAGTGGTTCCTGAGGAGGGCCCAGGGCTGGCGAGGCCCATGCAGGTCCATGGCCGCCTCCGGCCACTTGGCCATGGGGGAGCCTGGCTTCTTGGCGGCCAGGAGCAGGCAGTTGCAGCGCTCTCTGACTAAGCTGCAGCCTCTGATGGTGGTGCCTCTGTCTCTGCACCTCCTCCTCCAGGGCAGCCCTGTCAGCCTTCTTCTGTAGGTTCTCCTGCAGCTTCCTGAGCATGGACAGGTGCAACATCTTCTCTGACAGCCTCCCAGGCTCTCACCCAGCATCGACCTTTGGATTCCCTTGAGGTCTCTACTCTCTGGGATGGGCTGTCCCTCCTGGACAGTGACTCTATGATGGAGTAGCAAGTAGAGGTGATCTCTGAATGAGACAGACTGCCACTCATCCCCCAGGGTCACTGCCTGTCCCCAACATGATCTTGCTGATGGAGCTCCTCAGGGACAAAGTTTGTGTCATGAAGGAGGACCTCAGCTCAGGGGCTGGGTCACCCTTGTCCTCCTGGACACCAGAGCCATGCTGTCAGGTGCTGACAAGGTGAAATCCCCCATCCAGCATGAGCCAGGCAGCTCTGGTGACCAGGAGGACTGAAGTATACACACTATATGCATTTCATATACACAAACTGAGAAACACAGTGATCCTTCCCACCTGCACTCCACCCTTCTTCCTCCTCTCCTATTCCCATGCTTATTGCGTTTTTGATAATAATCATTCCAATTGGAATAACATGAACTCTCATCATGGTTTTCTAAAAAAATTAATTATTTGAGATCTTTAAGATGGTGGAATAGGGGCAGGACATACTAGCTTTAGGCTAGGAGAAAACAATAGCAAAAAAGTGGAGGAAGGGCATTTACAGAAGAACAGTTGGAGAGAAATCTGCAGGAGATATTCTACAGAAGGAAGAGGGATGCTGTGGATCCACGTGAAAGGTGTGGATACACCCAACACACGACTCTTGCAGCTAAGAGCCGGAGGAAGTCACAGCTTTGGAGAGCAGGGTGAGAGCAGACTGTGGGAACCCATGCCATAGGCCCCATGCAGTACTCTGTGTCCACCTGATCTAGGACCAGGGTGAGCACAGCAGGAGCTGGAGTCAGGAGTGGAGGTGGGTTGTCAGACTCAGGCTGCCTGCTGTGGGATGTCTGGCGCCGCACAGTAAAAAGACCCACTCTCTTCTCCTGGGCCCATGCACTGTGTGTTCCTCTCACTATTTGTCTGGCTGGACCCCCAGCATCTTCTGTATTTTTTGTAATGCAATGACCAAAGGGCAAGGCCATTTCTCCTTGCTGTGTGGGAATTTAAAGTTTCTGGGTTTAGGCTCCATTTTTCTGGAAATCTAATAGAGGCAGTGCACCTGCCTCTCTGTAAGTGACCTTGATTGATGAATTGGAAACCTCCACGTATATGATGAGTAGCTGTGCCTTTGGTGGTGATCCAAGAGATTCTGGCCTTCCTGGGGCAGGAGGACCTTTCTGTGGGGGTGGTTCTTGTAGCCTCTCTCTTTGGCAGAGTGACATGGAGAGAGATTGTCCATTTGCTGTTTCACTCCTCTGGTGGCTGCAACAGCCAGGGCTAGGCTAGGCCAAAGCCAGGAGTCATGAGCTTCTTGCTCTCCCACATGGGTGCAAGAGCCCAAGCACTTGGGCCACCCTCTGCTGCTTTCCCAGGTGCATTAGCAGGGCATGGGATCATAGCAGAGCAGCAGGATTCAAACCTGCACCCCTATGGGATGCTGGTGTCACAGGTGGCAGCTTACTGTGTCACAATGCCAGCCCCTCTTGTAACCTCTTGACATGAGTCACCTCCCCTACTCCTGAGCTGTCACTTGGGGATCTATGAGAAGACTTTGGGGCAGCAATGAGGACTGCTGGGAGAAGCAGGTGCCTTCCAAGAATAAAATCAGGGTGCTGGGTGGTCCTCACTGGGTCTCATGCCTGACCACCTTCCTGGTGACTGTGGGAACACATCCTGGGAGTCTCTGGGGACTCTGGAAGATGCCTGCAGTCATTCCAGATATGTATGTAGAATAAAATCATGCACTGAGAGGCACCCTTTGTTCTAGTCCCAGTTGGGATGCCGGTTCTGCCTCAGTTGTTCCTCTTCCAGTCCAGTTCTCTGCTGTGGCCTGGGAAGGCAGTGGAGGATGGCCCAAGTCCTTGGGTCCTGCACCTGCATGGGAGACCGGGATGAAGCACCTGGCTCCTGGCTTCGGATCAGCGCAGTGCACTGGCCGTAGCAGCCATTTAGGAGGCAAACCAATGGAAGGAAGACCTTTCTCTCTGTCTCTCTTTCACTGTCTAACTCTGCCTGTCAAAAAAAAAAAAAAACCTCTAAAAAGTGAACCTTGTTTCCTCCATGCTCTCTCCCAATTTGCATAGCTTCCTCCCACATTTTAACAGATTTCCCAAGGGACCATCTACAGTGATGAAGCTTCACTGTCTGACTGCCCGTGACATCTTCACCTGATTTCTTCTCCACTATCTGAAGAAATGATTTTCATGCTCACTAGTCTTCCTATGGTGTTTGGTGAGACGGAGCATGCCCCAGAGCTGAGCAAGGCATCTCCACTTTGTTCTGGCTTCATGTTTGCGTGCACTGCAAGGGTCCCTCAGATGCCACTCCCTTTTCCTTTCACAGGGAAGGAGGGGATTTGCTCATGATGAGTTTGGGAAAAGGACCACAACTTGCCTTTGCTTTCTCTGCCTCTTCCTTGCAGGGCACTCACCTTTTTCCTCACCTCTGCTTGCTGTGGAGTACTTGGGAGACTGTCCCTGCAGCGCTGTCTGGCTCTGTTTGTAAGCCAGCCTAGCAATCAACCTAGAGATACTGCCTCTAACCTTCCTTAGCAATAGCAGTGCCTGCTTCATGTGGGGTGGCGGCAGTTACTTTTGAGCAACGCATCCAGAATTTTTTGAATGTTTTACTTTAACATTTTTGATTGACAGATGGAAATTATATACATTTATGGGGTGCAATGCGATGTTCTGATGCATACATACAATGTGGAACAGTCAAATCTAGCTAGTTAACATATTCATCACCTCATTTACTGATCATTTCTGCAGTGAGACATTTGAAATTTACTCAATCGTTTTGAAATATATAACACATTATTATTGACTCTAGTCTCTTTACTTCAGTGGATCGCAAAACTGACACCTTATGTCAAACTGAAAAGCTGTGTACCGGACCTACATCTCCCCTGTCCCCATCCAACCCAATCCCACACACCTCCTGACAACTAGCATTCTACTCTCTACTTCCATGGGTTAAGTTTTGGTAGATCACACACGTATTGAGACCGTGAAGTCTTTGTCTTTCTCACAGTGATCATTTTGATCACCATTTGTCTCTCTCTCTCTTTTTTAAAGATGTTATTTATTGGAGAGGTAGAGTAACAGAGAGAGGGAGAGATGGAGAGAAAGGTCTTCCTTCTTCTTGTTCACTGTGCAAATGGCCGTAATGGCCAGTGCTGGGCCGATTTGAAGCCAGGAACCAGGAACTTCTTCTAGGTCTCCCATGTGGGTGTAGGGGCCCAAACACTTGAGCCATCTTCTATTGCTTTCCCAGGCCATAAACAGAGGGCTGGATAGAAAGAGGAGCCGCTGGAACACAAACCTGTGCCCATATGGGATGCCAGTACTGCAAGTGGAGGCTTAACCTACTACATCATTACAAATGCTGGCCCCCATTTGTCTCTCATTTAGTTGGTGCTCAAGTCCATGAGGTAGGTGAGGGTGTTTTTTGGCCCCTCCTTCCCACATTGCAAGACCTACTTCTTCAAACTCCACCTAACGTTTCTATGTCTCTCTTTTCTCTTCCCACATACTTGTAGGTACTATATTTTAGTACAAATTACATTGCATTTAAAAATATTTTTCTACTTATAAAAACAACTCTTATTCAAGAAAACTCTTTCAATGAAACAAGTATAAAGGTCAATATCCCATAAGGGTGCTGGTTCTAGTCCCAGCTGCTCCTCTTCCAATCTAGCTCTCTGCTATGGCCTGGGATAGCAGTAGAAGATGGTCCAAGTCCTTGTGCCCCTGCACCCATGTGGGAGACCTGGAGGAAGTTCCTGGCTCCTGGCTTCGGATCAGTGCAACTCCGGCTGTTGCAGCCATCTGGGGAGTGAACCAGCAGATGGAAGACTTTTCTGTCTCTACCTCTCTCTGTAACTCTGTCTTTCAAATAAATAAAATAAATCTTTAAAAAAAAGAAAATGTGCAAACTTGGAACCCAGAAATATCTACCTTTAACACTTTTGGAGGCTTCTCTTCTAAATTCTTTTCTAAAGGCACAATAAAAATCATATGTACCTACACACAGTTTTCAACATTAGAACCCATCCTGCTTATTTATGATGAATATTTCTCCATATAATAAAACATTCCTCTAAAATATGATTTTTAATAACTGCATATAATATTCCATAACATGAATTCATCATAATTTAATTAAGCCATTTTCTATTATTGAACAACAGTCTCTCTTTCACTAATAAATATATTGGTTATTATGTACACATCTTTATTATGTACCAGGAACTATCTGGTATTTTTTACAAAGATTGTGTTATTTATCACAACCACCCTTTGAGGAGGAGATATAGTCTCCCTTACACAGAGAACGTTGAGGCTCAGAGACTTGCTAAGCCCGAGAGCTAACTGGTGGTTGAGTTTAAACTGTGTTCTCCCTTAATCTGGGCTCTGAATCATCCCCAAACCCCTCTAAGCAATGAGGTGTTAAATATCCCAACACACAAATGACTGTGATGTCTACCTTTTAAAACAGTTTTCCACCACACAATCCCATCCCTTTTTATTATAAAAATTCAGAAAATCAGATAAACCATTTTTTAAAAATTAAATTCCTATATCACAACATTATCAAAACAAAATCCAGATGAATTGAGAGCAGAATGTTTCATTTTCCTTAAGATTGAGTGAGTAATAAGGCCTAATGAGAGAGAGATGCGGGAAAGAGAGAAAGAGAGAGAGATCTTCTATCCACTGTTTCACTCTCTAAATGCCCACTACAGCCAGGGCTAAGTCAGATTGAAGCCAGGAGCCTAGAACTCCATCCAGGTCTCCCACATTGTGGCAAGGATCAAAGTACTTGGGACATCATATTCACTGCCTTCCCAGGCACATTAGCAGGAAGCTGGATCAAAAGTGGAGGAGCCAGGACCAGAGACTCAGACATCACAAGCCACAGCTTAACTCACTGTACCACAATGCCCACTCCAGATGCTGAATATTTTAAGTACTCTCATATATAAAATCTAGGGAGAAGTGATTTTAATCTTAACGTTAAATGAGACATGAACTCTAGCTGCTGTAAACAATGATCAATTTACAGACTGGAATTCTGTCAATGAAAATCACCAATCAGAACACAGTGGTTGGGTTAGGGTACCCGCAATCTGGTTGCCCTCCTTTCAGAAACAGTTGATCCCTATGTGGCCTCCACCTCTCTCCCACTCCCAGCTGTGGTTCCAGTGGGGTCCTCTGGTTCTCAGGGGGTCAGGAGACTTGTGCAACCCAGCTACCTGACAGTGATCACTTCTGAAATAGGCACAAGAGCCAAGTTGATTTGTGTGCCTATTGAGGACATGGATGTTCCTTCTTCCACTAGATTTGGTGTCAGGATAATGTCAGCTGGAAACTACAAAATAAAACCTGAGATAGAAGCTATCACAATTAAAGACAGAGTATAAACTCCATAAGGGTAGGAATTTTCATCTGATTTGCTGATGAATTTCCAACTCCCAGAGCATTGCTTGGTACATAGTGGGCAAATATTTGCAAAAAGAATCGATGAACCCAGAAACATATTTGTAGCCTGGTAAATAGTCACATGGCATCTCTACCTCAATTAAGTGCACAGAGATGGGCAATTCTGAGAAAGGGTTTATTTGGTGGCCAAATCAATAGGTAGGTAGATGCCCATTATATTTAATTTATTTAAAGTTGGCTATTTCTAATTTTGCTACAATGAAAGCCCTCATAAATGCATTCCTGCATATCAAATTATTTTCTTGGATCAGACATGTTTAAGGATCTTGAATCATGAGTAAAAAATGATTTCCCATAAAGGTGGTACAAGTTTACACCACCAGCAGCTGGATGTGAGCTTGCCTCTCTCACTGCTCTTTCACTGTACTTGACACTGTTACTTTTCAATTTCTACTTTGCACATTTAGTTCTAACTTTGACTATTTTGTGTTTCTGGAGCTTCTACCTTGCTGAATACCTGATAACTTGCAAGTGCAACAAAATTATATTACTATTAATATTTTTAGGAGGAAACAGCAGAAGAAACTCTTCCGGAATGCGTGATTCACAGTGGACCTGCGTGGAGAGCATGGGAGCCCACAGTTTAGGACACCAGCAACAGACTCAAGACACCAGCGCTGGAACGCGAGGTGAACCGAACCTCAATAGCCTGAGACACCGGCAGGCAAGTGGAAAGAGGAGAATAGAGGCACCGACCCCCGGGGGGAAAAGTTCACCAGGCTAATTGGAAGAGAGAGAGAGAGAGAGAGAGAGAGAAAAGGTGACTGGTACGGACATGGGTTTCTCTCTCTCCACTCACCTCTCAAAGGTGAGCAAGACAAAGAGCAGGCGCCATCTTGGACATACGTCATAAGCAGAGCGACCTCAGGTCTGCACCGGCCCTGAGCCTAGCAGAAAAACCTGACTCTAGGTGGGGTGAATTAACAGGAGATTAGGACCTAGTAAATTTGTGGTGCTACTGAACTGAGACTGTGAAAAAAGAGACGGTGGGGGAGAGAACTCACGGAATTCATGAGAGTACTCTCCAGAGACGCTACAACTCTGTAACTTTGGCAACCCAGTGGGAGACTGAAGGAGAATTTGAGCCCACTCTGAGGGCCGAACAGATTCCCTGTGTGGTCCTTGGGAAAGAGCTTCTGATCTCTGGCTCCTGTGGGTATATCATTTGCCTGCTAACTACCTCCAACTTCGTTCAGCTGTGCGGAATTACTTCCCTTTTGAATCAAAAAAAGAAAGAAAGAGAGAGATCTACCACACCTAACCTGGGAGTATCACCTTTGGCACACCAAACAGAGCTCTCAGGCCACACCCATCTCAAGCCTCTAAGGCTCCATCAAAAACAGACAGTCCACTTAATCTAGAGTCATAGTATAACAAGAAAAAGCACCACAGTGAAGAAACCAAATATCTCCAATATGCCAAATAACAAACGCAAAAACCAAGGTAATAAAAACAAGGAAGTCACCATGATGCCCCCAAATGAAAAAGACACCCCAATTCAAGATTATGAAGATGATGAGATAGAAGAAATGCAAGAAGCAGATCTCAAAAAATTGATAAGAACATTAAGAAGTTCTCAAAAACAAATTCTTGAACTACAGAAATCCTTAATGGACAAGATAGAAAATCTCTCTTGTGAAAATGAAATATTAAGGAGGAATCAAAATGAAATGAAACAACTAGTACAACAGGAAACTGTGATACTGACGAGAAATCATAATGAAGTGAAGAATTCAATAGATCAAATGAAAAACACAATAGAGAGCCTTAAAAACAGAATGGGTGAAGCAGAAGAGAGAATATCGGACTTAGAAGACAGAGAACAAGAAAGGATACAGTCAGACCAAAGAAAAGAAGAGGAAATTAGAAATCTAAAACATATTGTCAGGAATCTGCAGGATACTATTAAAAAACCCAACATTCAGGTTCTAGGAGTTCCTGAAGGCATGGAGAGGGAGAAAGGATTAGAAGGCCTTTTTAGTGAGATATTAGCAGAAAATTTCCCAGGTTTGGAGAAGGACAGAGAAATCCTAGTACAGGAAGCTCACAGAACCCCTAATAAACATGACCAAAAGAGATCCTCACCACGACACGTTGGAATTAAACTCTCCACAGTGAAACATAAAGAAAAGATCCTAAAATGTGCAAGAGAGAAACATCAGATTACTCTCAGAGGATCTCCAATCAGACTCATAGCAGACTTCTCATCAGAAACCCTACAAGCTAGGAAGGAATGGCAAGATATAGCCCAGGTACTAAGAGAGAAAAACTGCCAGCCCAGAATATTATATCCTGCCAAGCTATCATTTGTGAATGAAGGTGAAATAAAGACTTTTCATAGCAAACAGAAATTGAAAGAATTTGTGGCCACTCGTCCGGCCCTGCAAAAGATGCTTAAAGATGTGTTGCACACAGTAACACAGAAACACGGTCATCAACATGAAAGAAGGTAAAGGAAGGAAAGCTCACAGCAAAAGATCACAGGGAATTCAAAGCATATATTAGAACTTATCTTTGGCAAATGGCAGGGCAAAGTTACCACTTTTCATTAGTCACATTGAACATTAATGGCCTGAACTATCCAGTTAAAAGACACCAATTGGCTGATTGGGTTAAGGAACTAAACCCATCTATTTGCTGCTTACAAGAAACACATCATTCCAACAAACATGCATACAGACTGAAAGTGAAAGGCTGGAAAAAGATATACCATGCCAACAGAAATGAAAAAAGAGTGGGCGTAGCCATCTTAATATCAGACAACATAAACTTTACCACAAAAACTGTTAAGAGTGACAAAGAGGGACACTATATAATGATTAAGGGATCAATACAACAAGAAGATATAACAATTATCAATGTATATGCACCTAACTACAGGGCACCGGTTTATCTAAAAGATTTGTTAACGGACTTAAAGGGAGACTTAGACCCCAATACAATAGTACTGGGGGACTTCAATACTCCACTCTGAGAAATAGATCAACAGGACAGAAGATCAACAAGGATACAGTAGATTTAAACGACACTATAGCCCAAATGGATCTAACAGATAACTACAGAACTTTCAATCCTACATTTAAAGTATTTACATTCTTCTCAGCAGTACATGGAACCTTCTCTAGGATTGACCACATACTAGGCCATAAAGCAAGTCTCAGCAAATTCAAAAGAATTAGAATCATACCATGCAGCTTCTCAGACCATAAAGGAATGAAGCTGGAAATTAGCAACTCAGGAATCCCTAGAGCATACGCAAACACATGGAGATTGAACAACATGCTCCTGAATGAACAATGGGTCCTAGAAGAAATTAAAAGAGAAATCAAAAATTTTCTGGAAGTAAATGAGGATAACAGCACAACATACCAAAACTTATGGGAAGCAGCAAAAGCAGTGTTAAGAGGAAAATTTATATCAATAGGTGCCTACATCAAGGAATTGGAAAGGCACCAAATAGATGAGCTTTCAATTCACCTCAAGGATCTAGAAAATCTACAGCAAACCAGACCCAAATCTAGTAGGAGAAGAGAAATAATTAAAACCAGAGAAGAAATCAACAGGATTGAATCCAAAAAAAATTACAAAAAATCAGCCAAATGAGGAGCTGGTTTTTTGAAAACAAAACAAAACAAAACAAAACAAAACAAAATTGACACCCCATTGGCCCAACTAACTAAAAAAAGAAGAGAAAAGACCCAAATCAATAAAATCAGAGATGAAAAAGGAAACGTAACTACAGACATCACAGAAATAAAAAGAATCATCAGAAATTACTACAAGGACTTGTATGCCAGCAAACAGGGAAACCTATCAGAAATGGATAGATTCCTGGACACATGCAACCTACCTAAATTGAACCAGGAAGACATAGAAAAACTAAACAGACCCATAACTGAGACAGAAATTGAAACAGTAATAAAGGCCCTCCCAACAAAGAAAAGCCCAGGACCAGATGGATTCACTGCTGAATTCTACCACACATTTAAAGAAGAACTGACTCCAATTCTTCTCAAACTATTCAGAACAATCAAAAAAGAGGGAGTCCTCCCAAATTCTTTCTATGAAGCCAGCATCACCTTAATTCCTAAGCCAGAAAAAGATGCAGCACTGAAAGAGAATTACAGACCAATATCCCTGATGAACATAGATGCAAAAATACTCAATAAAATTCTGGCCAATAGAATGCAACAACACAACAGAAAGATCATCCACCCAGACTAAGTGGGTTTTATCCCTGGTATGCAAGGATGGTTCAATGTTCACAAATCAATCAATGTGATACACCACATTAACAGACTGCAGAAGAAAAACCATATGATTATCCCAATAGATGCAGAGAAAGCATTTGATAAAATACAACACCCGTTCATGATGAAAACTCTAAGCAAACTGGGTATAGAAGGAACATTCCTCAATACAATTAAAGCAATTTATGAAAAACCCATGGCCAGCATCCTATTGAATGGGGAAAAGTTGGAAGCATTTCCACTGAGATCTGGTACCAGACAGGGATGCCCACTCTCACCACTGCTATTCAATATAGTTCTGGAAGTTCTAACCAGAGCTATTAGGCAAAAAAAAAAAAAAAAAAAAAAAAATTAAAGTGTTACAAATTGGGAAGAAAAGAACTGAAACTATCCCTCTTTGCAGATGATATGATTCTTTATTTAGGGGACCCAAAGAACTCTACTAAGAGACTATTGGAACTCATAGAAGCGTTTGGTAAAGTAGCAGGGTATAAAATCAGTGCACAAAAATCAACAGCCTTTGTATACACAGACAATGCCATGGCTGAGGAAGAACTTCTAAGATCAATCCCATTCACAATAGCTACAAAAACAATCAAATACCTTGGAATAAACTTAACCAAGGACATTCAAGATCTCTATGATGAAAATTACAAAACCTTAAAGAAAGAAATAGGAGAGGATACCAAGAAATGGAAAAATCTTCCATGCTCATGGATTGGAAGAATCAATATCATCAAAATGTCCATTCTCCCAAAAGCAATTTATAGATTCAATGCAATACCAATCAAGATACCAAATACATTCTTCTCAGATCTGGAAAAAATGATGCTGAAATTTATATGGAGACACAGGAGACCTCGAATAGCTAAAACAATCTTGTACAACAAAAACAAAGCTAGAGGCATCACATACCAGATTTCAGGACATACTAGAGGGCAGTTGTAATCAAAACAGTATGGTACTGGTACAGAAACAGATGGATAGACCAATGGAACAGAATTGAAACACCAGAAATCAACCCAAATATCTACAGCCAACTTATATTTGATCAAGGATCCAAAACCATTCCCTGGAGTAAGGACAGTCTATTCAATAAATGGTGCAGGGAAAATTGGATTTCCACATGCAGAAGCATGAAGCAAGACCCCTACCTTTCACCTTACACAAAAATCCACTCAACATGGATTAAAGACTTAAATCTACGACCTGACACCATCAAATTATTAGAGAGCATTGGAAAAACCCTGCAAGATATAGGTACCGGCAATGACTTCTTGGAAAACACCCCAGAAGCACAGGCAGTCAAAGCCAAAATTAACATTTGGGATTGCATCAAATTGAGAAGTTTTTGTACTGCAAAAGAAACAGTCAGGAAAGTGAAGAGCCAACTGACAGAATGGGAAAATATATTTGCAAACTATGCAACTGATAAAGGGTTGATCACCAGAATCTACAAAGAGATCAAGAAACTCCACAACATCAAAATAAACAACCCACTTAAGAGATGGGCCAAGGACCTCAACAGACATTTTTCAAAAGAGGAAATCCAAATGGCCAACAGGCACATGAAAAAACGTTCAAGGTCACTAGCAATCAGGGAAATGCAAATCAAAACCACAATGAGGTTTCACCTCACCCCGGTTAGAATGGCTCACATTCAGAAATCTAGCAACAAAAGATGCTGGCGAGGATGTGGGGAAAAAGGGACACTAACCCACTGTTGGTGGGAATGCAACCTGGTAAAGCCACTATGGAAGGCAGTCTGGAGATTCCTCAGAAACCTGAATATAACCCTGCCATTCAACCCAGCCATCCCACTCCTTGGAATTTACCCAAAGGAAATTAAATTGGCAAACAAACAAGCTGTCTGCACCCTAATGTTTATTGCAGCTCAATTCACAATAGCTAAGAGCTGGAACCAACCTAAATGCCCATCAACGGTAGATTGGATAAAGAAATTATGGGACATGTACTCTATAGAATACTATACAGCAGTCAAAAACAACAAAACCCAGTCATTTGCAACAAGATGGAGGAATTTGGAAAACATCATGCTGAGTGAATTAAGCCAGTCCCAAAGGGACAAATATCATATGTTCTCCCTGATTGGCGACAACTTACTGAGCACCAAAGGGGAAACCTGTTGAAGTGAAATGGACACTATGAGAAACAGTGACTTGATCAGCTCTTGTCCTGATGGTTGATGTACAATGTAATACTTTATCCATTTTAGTATTTTTTTTGTTCTAGTACCATTGGTTGAACTCTGTAATTAACACACAATTATACAGATATATATGTTGCCCAAGAATTGTATGTATCACATATAATGTGCTGTGTTGATGACTACTTATACATTTTAATACATGTGGAGGGATGACACATAGAGTTATTAGCCAGCCATGCCTTGTGCCTTTAGTGCTGGGAGCACCTCTGAGAGCAGAGGACATTCACAGCTTCAAGGGAACATTTCTTTGCCCCAGAGAAAGCAGAGCACAAATTAACCCAGAAAAATGAAGAAAATGGTAGATTAAAAATAATCCAGTTTTGAAGACCCACAGCTTGGCTTCAATTTGACATCACCCCATTTTGGGGAAAAGAAGTGTTTGGAGTGTTAAAAGTTGGCTTTGAGCTGGCATCATGGCACAGTAGGTTAAGCCGTAGCTTGTAACTCTGGAATCCCACATCCAGAATGCCAGTTTGAGTTCCAGCTGCTCTGCTTCCAATCCAGCTTCCTGCTAATGTGGCTGGGAAAGCAGCAGATGATGGCTCAAGAACTTGGGTCCCTACTACACATGCAGGAGACTCAGATGGAGTTCCTTGTTCCTGGCTTCTACCTAGCCTAACCCTAGCTGCTGTAGTCATTTGGGTAGAACCAGTAAATGGAAGATCTCTTTCTCTTTCTCTCCATTTCTCTCCTTCTCTCTCTCTCCCTCTCCCTCTTTTGCTCTGCCTTTCAAATAAATATATAAATCTTTTTCTTTAGAGGCAGGCACTGTGGCTCACTAGGCTAATCCTCCACCTGCAGCGCCGGCACCCAGGTTCTAGTCCTGGTTGGGGCGTCCATTCTCTTCTGCTTGCTCCTCTTCCAGTCCACCTCTCTGCCATGGCCTGGTAAGGCAGTGGAGGATGGCCCAAGTGCTTGGGCCCTGCACCCACATGGGAGACCAGGAGGAAGCACCTGGCTCCTGGCTTCCTGTGCCAGCCGTAGCGGCCATTTGAGGGGTGAACCAATGGAAGGAAGACCTTTCTCTCTGTCTCTCTCATTGTCTAACTCTGCCTGTCCAAAAAAAATCTTTTCCTTTAAAAATAAAGCAAGCCTGGCTTTGAATAAAAAATCCAAAATCCCAAGGAACTGGGTCCATGAAGATTGCACCACAGACATAAAAGTAGTGCATCTTCTGCCCATGTCTCAGTGGCTATAAGAAGGGCAGGTGAGTGGACAGGCAAGAAGGAGCCTTGCTCCACCTTCCCCAGGCCTCAGACCTGAATGATGAAGTAATAGTGCCTAAGGGAGCAGAGTTAGCAATGGCTGCAAGCACCCCCAATGATTCTGGGTACTGAGGGGATTTCCAGCATCATTTTATCTTGGTTTTTAACACAAATTTGTTAAGTAACTTCAGTAACCTTCTCCTGAAATCTCTCTCTAATAAATGGGGTTAACAGCTGTAAACCCCAAGGGGTGGGATGTTACATGTTTATTGGCATTCCAGTGCCATGAACGAGCACCACCTATCACTCTACATGTTCACTCTTCTCCTTTGAATTCCACATTCTCTCAGGCTTCACCACCCACAAGTTAGGAAGGTTTTTGCCAACTAAACATGGTCCTTCTCTACCATTTGAGATTTTTCAATTATCTACAGAGCTGAAATCTTCATAGTAAAGTAATAAGCACTTAAAATGTACCCAATTTAGTTTGAGACAAAAGCACCATTTGACATCTAAAAATAACTCAAATACTGAAAATCACTAAAGCTACAAACCATAAAGGCTTTCGGGGGCTGACTTTTATTTAGTCCTTTTGTGTGCCAGAAACTTGGATGGCAGCGATGAATTACATGAGCTCCTGTCCTAGGATACTCCCATTCTAGTAGGAGATGATGCAAAAGTCAACAGGTCACTTCAATACTGTAAGTGCTGTACTAGAGAGCATGAGGGGAACTGTTACTTCAGCCCAGGTAGTCAGCTAAGCCATCTTGAAGAGAGATTTGGAGCTTGGTGGAGTGTCCTTGACCTGAGAAAGTGTGACCATGGCTTCCTAGGAGCTGGCAGCCTGGTGAAGGAGGCAGATGAGTAGATGGATCACTACAATACACTGAGACAAGGACTTGGAGTGGAAGCAAGCATGTGCTACTCTGGGAACACCAAAGAATCATTAATTTTGTGGGAGGTTGTGGTTGGGGGTGTGGGATCTGTGGTCAGTGAGGAGTAATGCAATAGAAAGCAGATGCCCTGGGAGTACAAATGAAAGGAGAAACAGGGGGCCGGCACTGGGGCATAGCAGGTAAGGCTGCCATCTGCAGTGCTGGCATCCCATATGGGCACCGGTTCGAGTCCCAGCTGCTCCACTTCTGACCCAGCTCTCTGCTATGGCCTGGGAAAACACTGGAAGATGGCCTAAGTCTTTAGGCCCTTGCACCCATGTGGGAGACCTGGAAGAAGCTCCTGGCTCCTGGTTTTGGCAGTTGCATCCATTTGGGGAATGAGCCAAAAGATGGAAGACATTCTCTCTCTCTCTTTCTCTCTCTCTCTCTCTCTCTCTTCTCTGTAACTCTGCCTTTCAAATAAATAAATAAATATTTACTTAAAAAAAGAAAGAAAGAAAAGTAGAACTAGAGATGTGCCAGGCAGAGAAAAACTGCAAATGAAAAACAAGCATTCCAGGCAAAGGGAGCGTCTTGAGCCTAGCCATGAAGGCATGGATTGGGAACATTCTTTTTTTTTAACTTTTATTTAGTAAATATAAATTTCCAAAGTACAGTTTATGGATTACAATGGATTTTCCCCCCCATAACTTCCACCCGCAACCCTCCCAACTCCCGCTCCCTCTCCCATTCCATTCACATCAAGATTCATTTTCAATTATCTTTATATACAGAAGATCAATTTAGTATATATTAAGTAAAGATTTCATCAGTTTCCCCCCACACAGATCATAAAGTGCAAAATACTGTTTGAGCACTAGTCATAACATTAATTCACATTGAACTACACATTAAGGACAGAGATCCTACATGAGGAGTAAGTGCACAGTGACTCCTGTTGTTGACTTAACAAATTGACACTCTTGCTTAAGGCGTCAGCAATCTCCCCATGCTCTAGTCATGAGTTGCCAAGGCCAGGAATCCCCCTGAGCTCACCAACTTTGATCTTATTTAGATAAGGTCATAGTCAAAGTGGAAGTTCTCTCCTCCCTTCAGAGAAAGGTACCTCCTTCTTTGATGGCCCATTCTTTCTACTGGGATCTCACTCACAGAGGTCTTTAGATTTTTTGTTGTTGCTGTTTGTTTATTTGCCAGAGTGTCTTGGCTTTCCATGCCTAAAATACTCTCATGGGTTCTTCAGCCAGATCCAAATGCCTTAAGGACTGATTCTGAGACCAGAGTGCTGTTTAGGACATCTGCCATTCTATGAGTCTGCTGTGTATCCCGCTTCCCATGTTGGATTGTTCTCTCCCTTTTTTATTCTATCAATTAGTATTAGCAGACACTAGTCTTGTTTGTGTGATCCCTTTGACTCTTAAACCTATCATTATGATCTACTGTGACCTGAAATTGATCACTTGGACTAGTGAGATGGCATTGGTACATGCAATCTTGATGGGATTGCATTGGAATCCCCTGGCACATTTATAACACCACGATTTGGGGCAAGTCATCTTGAGCATGTCACAAATTGTACATCTCCTCCCTCTCTTATTCCCACTCTTATATTTAACAGATCACTTTTCAGTAAAATTTCAACACCTATGAATAATTGTGTGTTAATTACAGAGTTCAACCAATAGCATTAAGTAGAACAAAAAAATACTAAAAGAGATAAAGTATTAAATTGTACATCAACAGTGATGGCAAGGGCTGATCAAGTCACTGTTTCTCATAGTGTCCATTTCATTTCACCAGGTTTCCTTTTTGATGCTCGGTTAGTTGTCACCAATCAAGGAGAACATATAATATTTGTCCCTTTGGGACTGGCTTAATTCACTCAGCATGATGTTTTCCAGATTCCTCCATTTTGTTGCAAATGACTGGATTTCATTGTTTTTTTTTTTTTACTGCTGTACAGTATTCTGTAGAGTGCATGTCCCATAATTTCTTTATCCAGTCTACTGTTGATGGGCATTTGGGTTGGTTCCAGCTCTTAGCTATTGTGAATTGAGCTGCAATAAACATTAGGGTGCAGACAGCTTGTTTGTTTGCCAATTTAATTTCCCTTGGGTAAATTCCAAGGAGTGGGATGGCTGGGTTGAATGGCAGGGTTATATTCAGGTTTCTGAGGAATCTCCAGACTGACTTCCATAGTGGTTTTACCAGGTTGCATTCCCACCAACAGTGGGTTAGTGTCCCTTTTTCCCCACATCCTCGCCAGTATCTCTTGTTGGTGGATTTCTGAATGTGAGCCATTCTAACCGGGGTGAGGTGAGACCTCATTGTGGTTTTGATTTGCATTTCCCTGATTGCTAGTGACCTTGAACATTTCTTCATGTGCCTGTTGGCCATTTGGATTTCCTCTTTTGAAAAATGTCTATTGAGGTCCTTGGCCCATCTCTTAAGTGGGTTGTTTGTTTTGATGTTGTGGAGTTTCTTGATCTCTTTGTAGATTCTGGTGATCAACCCTTTATCAGTTGCATAGTTTGCAAATATACTTTCCCATTCTGTCGGTTGGCTCTTCACTTTCCTGACTGTTTCTTTTGCAGTACAGAAACTTCTCAATTTGATGCAATCCCAAATGTTAATTTTGGCTTTGACTGCCTGTGCTTCTGGGGTGTTTTCCAAGAAGTCATTGCCGGTACCTATATCTTGCAGGGTTTTTCCAATGCTCTCTAATAATTTGATGGTGTCAGGTCGTAGATTTAAGTCTTTAATCCATGTTGAGTGGATTTTTGTGTAAGGTGAAAGGTAGGGGTCTTGCTTCATGCTTCTGCATGTGGAAATCCAATTTTCCCAGCACCATTTATTGAATAGACTGTCCTTACTCCAGGGATTGGTTTTGGATCCTTGATCAAATATGAGTTGGCTGTAGATATTTGGGTTGATTTCTGGTGTTTCAATTCTGTTCCATTGGTCTATCCATCTGTTTCTGTACAAGTACCATGCCATTTTGATTACAACTGCCCTGTAGAATGCCCTGAGAACTGGTATTGTGATGCCTCTAGCTTTGTTTTTGTTGTACAAGATTGTTTTAGCTATTCGAGGTCTTCTGTGTCTCCATGTGAACTTCAGCACCATTTTTTTCCAGATCTGAGAAGAATGTATTTGGTAGTTTGATTGGTATTGCATTGAATGTATAAATTTCTTTTGTGAGAATGCACATTTTGATGATATTGATTCTTCCAATCCATGAGCATGGAAGATTTTTCCATTTCTTGGTATCCTCTTCTATTTCTTTCTTTAAGGTTTTGTAATTTTATCATAGAGATCTTTAACATCCTTGGTTAAGTTTATTCCAAGGTATTTGATTGCTTTTGTAGCCATTGTGAATGGGATTGATCTTAGAATTTCTTTCTCAGCCATGGCATTGCCTGTGTATACAAAGGCTGTTGATTTTAGTGCATTGATTTTATAGCCTGCTCCTTTACCAAATGCTTCTATGAGTTCCAACAGTCTCTTAGTAGAGTTTTTTGGATCCCCTAAGCAAAAAATCATATCACCTGCAAAGAGGGATACTTTGAGTTCTTTTCTTCCCAATTTGTAGCCCTTTAATTTCTTTTTTTGCCTAATAGCTCTGGCTAGATCTTCCAGAACTATATTGAATAGCAGTGGTGAGAGTGGGCATCCCTGTCTGGTCCCAGATCTCAGTGGAAATGCTTCGAACTTTTCCCTATTCAATAGGATGCTGGCCATGGGTTTTTCATAAATTGCTTTGATTGTATTGAGGAATGTTCCTTCTATACCCAGTTTTCTTAGAGTTTTCATCATGAACAGGTGTTGTATTTTATCAAATGCTTTCTTGGCATCTATTGAGATAATCATACGGTTTTTCTTCTGCAGTCTGTTAATGTGGTGTATCACATTGATTGATTTGAGAACACTGAACCATCCTTGCGTACCATGGATAAATCCCACTTGGTCTAGGTGGTTGATCTTTCTGATGTGTTGTTGCATTCTATTGGCCAGAATTTTATTGAGGATTTTTGCATCTATGTTCATCAGGGATATTGGTCTGTAATTCTCTTTCAATGCTGCATCTTTTTCTGGCTTAGGATTTAAGGTGATGATGGCTTCATAGAAAGAATTTGGGAGGATTCCCTCTTTTTTGATTGTTCTGAATAGTTTGAGAAGAATTGGAGTTAGTTCTTTAAATGTCTGGTAGAATCCAGCAGTGAATCCATCTGGTCCTGGGCTTTTCTTTGTTGGGAGGGCCTTTATTACTGTTTCAATTTCTGTCTCAGTTATGGGTCTGTTTAGTTTTTCGATGTCTTCCTGGTTCAATTTATGTAGGTGGCATGTGTCCAGGAATCTATCCGTTTCTGATAGGTTTCCCTGTTTGCTGGCATACAAGTCCTTATAGCAATTTCTGATGATTTTTTTTATTTCTGTGGTGTCTGTTGTTACGTTTCCTTTTTCATCTCTGATTTTATTGGTTTGGGTCTTTTCTTTTTTGGTTAGTTGGGCCAGTGGGGTGTGGTGTCAATTTTGTTTATTTTTTCAAAAAACCAGCTCCTCGTTTGGCTGATTTTTGTAATTTTTTTGGATTCAATCCTGTTGATTTCTTCTCTGATTTTAATTATTTCTCTTCTCCTACTAGATTTGGGTCTGGTTTGCTGTAGGTTTTCTAGATCCTTGAGGTGAACTGAAAGCTCATCTATTTGGTGCCTTTCCAATTCCTTGATGTAGGCACCTATTGATATAAACTTTCCTCTTAACACTGCTTTTGCTGCGTCCCATAAGTTTTGGTATGTTGTGCTGTTATCTTCATTTACTTCCAGAAAATTTTTGATTTCTCTTTTAATTTCTTCTAGGACCCATTGTTCATTCAGGAGTATGTTGTTCAATCTCCATGTGTTTGTGTATGCTCTAGGGATTCCTGAGTTGCTAATTTCCAACTTCATTCCTTTATGGTCTGAGAAGCTGCATGGTATAATTCTAATTCTTTTGAATTTGCTGAGACTTGCTTTATGGCCTAGTATGTGGTCAATCCTAGAGTAGGTTCCATGTACTGCTGAGAAGAATGTAAAATCTTTAGCTGTAGGATTGAAAGTTCTGTATATATCGGTTAGATCCATTTGGGCTATAGTGTCAATTAAATGTGCTGTTTCCTTGTTGATCTTCTGTCCGGTTGATCTATTTCTGAGAGTGGAGTATTGAAGTCCCGAGTACTATTGTATTGGGGTCTAAGTCTCCCTTTAAGTCTCTCAACATATCTTTTAAATACACCGGTGCCCTGTAATTAGGTGCATATATGTTTTTAATAGTTACATCTTCCTGTTGAATTGATCCCTTAATCATTATATAGTGCCCCTCTTTTTCTCTCTTAACAGTTTTTGTGTTAAAATTTATTTTGTCTGATATTAAGATGGCTATGCCCACTCTTTTTTCATTTCTTTTTGCATGGTATATCTTTTTCCAGCCTTTCACTTTCAGTGAACTTTCCCCCATGGGGCTTCAAGCCTCATTCTCTCTAGGCTCTTTCTTCCACTTTCCCTCCAGTGTCTCTGGCTGCTGAGGTTTTGCCTCACCTCCCTTTCCAGTGCTGGTGCGTAGATTCAGTGGCTGTGGTCCCGAGCCATGGGTCCCTTTGCCTCCACGTTGGTCCCATGTCCCACTAGTTCTGGAAGAGTTTCCTCTGCTGTTTTTTCCCTAACTCTTCCTGAACCTGCAGTATCTCCACTTTTATTAAATTGTCTTTTCCCGGACTATCAGTATGTTCCTTCCCTAGTCCACCATCTTGGAGCTCCTCTCAAAGATTATGAAAAATATTCCTCAAAGTGGCATTAAACAATTAGGACCTAAGAACAGCATATTCAGTCACTGGTGACTGAATAGAGCAGCCTGTGGAAAGGAATAACAGGGTGAGCAAAAGTCATAAATCTGAAAAGAGTTATGAAGTCAGCAGGTGTGAAGATTTAGAACAGGTAGGGAAAAGGAGAATGAAATAGGTTGAATATATGGTTAGGGTCAACGCAATGAATTCTGTAAGGATGATGGAAATGCATTTCCATGTGCACAACACTTGGAAAGGACTGATCACTCATATGGGAGCAAGTAAGCTTTCAGAAGAATGATTCAATTGCTGATTGTTGAGTCTTGGAAAGTAACTCCAGGTGTTTGGCAGAACCAAGAGGAAAAACTGGCAAGGCAAGACAAAGAAGACCAAATCAAGAAGTGGCAGAAATGGTATGTCATGAGGGCTAAGCGAGGAGAGAACATTGAGAAAGAATTGAAAATCAGCTTTAAAAGTGTAGTGCCTAAGAACCAAGCAAGACTGATTGAACATTGAACATCAAAGACATTAGAAGAATTTCATGGAAACAGTGAAAGAAGCACTCATCCTTGACCATGAAGGGGGCCTGAACTGTACAATGAATGCCTGAATCTTGAATGTCTACCCTGCCCTCCATCAGGGAGGCAGGACTGGCTATCACTTGCATGGCATAGTCAAAAACAAAAATGTGGGACACCTAGCTTAATAGTTATTAGATGGTATCTTAGGGGTCAGCATTATGGCACAATGGCTTAAACTGCCACTTGCAATGGCATCATCCCCTATTGAAGCCCTCATTTGAGTCCCAGCTGCTCTGCTTCTGATTCAGCTCCCTGCTAATGTGCCTGGGAAAGCAGTGGAAGATGGCCAAGTGCTTGGACCCCTGCACCTGTGTGGGAGACCCAGATGGAGTGCCAGGCTTTTGGCTTTGACTGGGGCATGGTGCCCACTTGGAGAGTGAACAGCAAATGGATGACCTCTTTCTCTCTGTCTCTCCCTCCACCTTTCTCTCTTTCACCCTGCCTTTCAAATAAATAAAAATAAATCTTTTAAAAATGAAATTTAAAAAATTAATTCAAAAGGATGGTAGATTAGTCCACATGTGCTACTTTATCAAAATACCTTAGTCTGGGTAATTTTTAGAACAGAAATTTGTTTCTCACAGTTCTGGAGGTTGGAAGTCCAAGATGCATGAGTAGCAGGTTCACTGCCTGGTGAGACCCTGATTTCTGCTTCCAAGGTGGTGCCTCCTCACTGCATCCTCTGGAGAGCACACTGTGCTCTCTCATAGCAGGAAAGCAAAGGAGAGAACTCTTGCTGAAGACTCTTTTAGAAGGACATTAATTTTTTCATGAGGGTGGAGCTCTCAGAACTTTCCACCTCTTAACAGCATCACAATGGGTATGAAGTTGCAACATTTGGAAGGGACAAAAACATTCAAACCTTAGCAGATGGCAACAGCGGAGCATTGCACTAAGCCCAAGGCCCCTCTGAGAATGGGCCCTGTGCTGCTGAGGACCTATGAGGCTGGCCCTGAGATAGGAAAGAAGAAAAGCAGAACACCCTTTGAAAACAAAACAGCAGTGGCTTTCTCAAGATGGTGGTTCTGAGCCTATTTTAAAAGCAAAACCAGGCCAAAGTGGAAAGCTCCCTACTTCATGGGCTACCAGCTAGTTTTATTTGGCTGACATCTCAAATTCAAAAATGGAACTCCTTTCATTGAAACATCCTTTTGTTGCCAATTTTCTTTTATTTCTTATGGGATGCACCACTTAAAACACACACACACACACACACAAGCCAACCTCGACTCAGCCTGGTTAGAGGGATCGGCACTGTGGTATAGTGGGGTAAGCTTCCACCTGTGATGTTGGCATCCACCTTCCAGGGGAACTCTTCTTCTGTTAGGGTCTGAAAAAGCCCACCACCCGAGGAACGACTCCAAGAGACTTTTTCTCTCATGCAACCAGCAAAGGGTTAAATTTATTGATCCAACATGTTGGGGCCCTCTGACAAGGACAGAGAAGCAGTGAGGAACTACAGCATAGGGTTTATAAAGGCAAAAACCGCAAAATCGGGAGGGGGGAGAGAATACACGGTTGCTAAGCGGTTGCTAATATCTTACAATTTGCAATTATGATCTTAAGACACAGACAAATCACATCTTTATTATTAGCTCAGGTAACCCAGGTGTAACCTTTTTATTTTTAAGCTTGGGCAATCATGCTAGGGGGTTTTTGTGCGTTGCCAAGGGTGATGTAGTGCACTGCTATTGTCCGACTATTTGAGATCATAGTTTCAGACCAGAGTCTCACGGTGTGGGGGTGCTTTCCCAGAATGGAGTCTCAAGTGCTCCAAAATGGAGTCCCTACTGTCAAGGTGCTACTTCACTCTGTTGTATTTTTACAGCTGCACCAGGAAGGTTTAAACCTGTAAGCTTAATCTTAACTTTTTACATCCGCACATATACAATTTTAACTCTTCACTTCAAAGCATGAGTATCTCCCTGCTGGGTGTGGGAACCATCCCCATCCTCCACTTTCCAAGACCAAGTACTCCTTTTGGACTTCAAGCCCAAAGCAGGTCAACACACATCAAGAAACAAAAGCAGGGACTGGTACTGTGGTGTGCTGGGTAAAAGCTGCTGCCTGCAATGCTGGCAGCCCATTTGGGCAGTGGTTTGATTGCCGGCTGCTCCACTTCCAATCCAGCTCCCTGCTAATGAGCCTGAGAAAGCAGTAGAAGATAGCCCAAGTGCTTGGGCCCCTGCACCCATGTGAGAGACTTGGAATAAGATCCTGGCTCCTGGCTTGGGATCAGCCCAGTGCTGGCCTTTGTGGCCATTTGGGGAGTGAACCAGCAGATGGAAATGCTCTCTCTCTCTCTCTCTCTCTAGCCTTCTCTCTGTAACTCTCTCAAATAAAAAAATAAATCTTAAAAAAAAACTGGTAAGAAATCTTAAAAAAAAAAAACTGGTAAGAAGTTGGGTCCTATGCCCGTTTCATTGTCTGTAAAATGGAAATAATTAGGAAGTTTTAAAGGGCCAATTTAATATAAAGTAACTACAGCCATCCCATCAGTCTATACAGATTATCCTATCAAATGTTGCCTTTGAATTCTCTCTTGAAGTCATTGCTTTTTTATTTATTTATTTATTTATTTGACAGGTAGAATTATAGACAGTGAGAGAGAGAGAGAGAGAAAGGTCTTCATTCCATTGGTTCACTCCCCAAATGCCCACCACAGCCGGCGCTGTGCCGATCCAAAGCCAGGAGCCAGGTGCTTCCTCCTGGTCTCCCATGTGGGTGCAGGGCTCAAGCACTTGGGCCATTCTGCACTTCCCTCCCAGGCCACAGCAGAGAGCTGGAATGGAAGAGGCGCAACCGGAACTAGAACCCAGGACCAGAAGTCATTGCTTTTTCCCTCTCCTAGATTCTCATCTTTGGTCATTCATGGGATCCTGAGCATTGGCCTCCCTGGCTCGCCTTCTTGCATCTACTACTACCAAAATCATTTTCCTTGCAAACAGGTTCTGTCCTGTCACTGCTCCAAGAGCCAGCTTCTCTACTTACAAATCTTAAATCAGTTTTTAAAGTGTTGCCTAATGGTCAAGTTTAAGCTTCCCTGTGTGGATTTCATGGCTCTTCCAGACCTAGTGGGAATCCTGGAGGGCCAGGTTGATTGAGCTTCACAAAGTTTCCTTCTGTCATTCTATGTCTTCCTGTTGAGGAAGGCCATGAGAATGCAACCTGAAGACACGCTTAGGAGCACTGGAGCAGGGAAAACTGTAGACTTTTATCTACTCTGCCTAACAGTTCATCCTTCAAAGAGACAGCATGGAATGCAGGACTCAGAGGCAATAGGTGAACACAATGTGGTCTGGAAGAGTACTGGTGACTGGGGAGTTAGAACATTATCTAAAAGCACTCACATTTCTAATGACCTAGACCATCCATTCAACAACACTTCTCATTCACTGACTCTGAGCCAGGACTCAGATTTAAGAAAGTCCCCTGATACTGCCTTCACAGACTCCATCATCTTTTACCATATTGTGCACACAAGGGTGCTTCAGAAAGTTCATGGAAAAATGGAATTAAAAGGTAAGGTTTTGTTGTGTGTGTGTGAAAAACTTTTCAAATGCAGGTATAGTTTTTCACAATACGTATTTTCCAGAAACTTTTTGAAGAGCCCTCATACAGTCTCATGATTCTTTCATGAGTCATCACCGGAAGAAAAAAATTCAAGAACTACAGAGTGAGGTACTTGGTGGTACATGAGGAGAAACAAGAAAGCAGGGCATTGGCTGAAAAGGAAATATTGAACTACCTATCAAAGGACAAGAAGCCAAGGAACCCTAGAACCATCCCTGGGAAGTGACCAAAACCGGGGAGTGGGGCAGCTCTCCTTGAGTATTTCTGGAGAGAGAGTGTGGTGTAGGAAAAGCAATGCCACCCCATGTCAAGGAGATAAGGTAGCAGGCTGGGGAAGAGGTGATGACAAACAGGGAGCCAGCCAGCACTTCAAGCAGGAGAAATGAGAAGGGTCCCCGTGACTCTGGGAGGGCAGCCAGTGGGGGAACTTGTGCAGAAGGCACCAAAGTGCAGTGTTTAAGACAAATGTCAGCCAAGATTTGGGGTACAGACTTAAGGGGCAGAATGGGGTGGTCCTTGGGCCACATCAAAGCAGTGGCAAAGGGAATAGAGAGAGCCACATGGAAGCAAGAGGGTGAGGAAAACAGTGAGGAGTAGACAAGGAGACTGAGCAGCAGTGCAGCAAGCCCTGGACAAAGAAGAGAAGTCTCAGGTAAGACAACTCACCTTCTCTGCCGTTCCTCACATGCCCAGAGACAGGCTTTTGTTGAGGCCAAGGTCATTTTGTGGGTTCTGTGTTTCTAGGGTGGCTCCTCCTGCAATGAGTGGATGCTCCAATCCAGCTAAAATGACAGACAGGAGGCAGCCATTTGGCCTAGTGGTTAACATGCCTGTCTCCTACATCGGAGTGCCAGGATTCAGTTTCCAGCTCTGGTTCCTGAGCCCAGCTTCCTGCGAAAGCAAACCCTGGGAGACAGCCAGGATAGCTCAAATCACTGGGTTTCTGCAACTCATGTGGGGCAACTGGATGGAGCTTCTGGCTCTGTGCTTCAGCCCCAGCCACTTGTGGGCATTTGAAGAATGAAACAGCAGATGGGAGCTCACTCCTTCTCTCTCCCTGTAGTCCAATTTTTTTTTTTATGAAAAGATGTCTGTGAAGGGGTTAGCTATCCCTAAAATGAAAAAATAGGGAATGTGATTTTGTGAAAGGGATGTAGATTGCATACTGACACTGCTGTCTGATGAATGCCAAATTACAACAGTAGGCATTTACACATGCCAACCTACTGTGAGGGAAACTGGGAATCTGAAAGCTTAAAAACCCAGCCCACAATGGAACCAGACTAGAAATCCATGAAATCCTCCTTCTAACTGCCTAACATCCTTCCTGTGAGCATCCAGGGAGAATCCTGAAGCTATGCGTACGGCTGGATGCAACAGCCACCTCTACACGTTTCCGTAACAGCTTTGGATGGGTGACTCTGGAAATACCTGATACTGCTGCAGCCTCTCTAATTCAGAGCAACCTGACTTTGAGCCTCCCTTCTCGACCTTCCCCTGCCTCTCAGGGGTACAGCTGCCACTGACCTCTCTAATAGTTTACAGACGGGTCATATCCACCAATGCTACACTTCACAATACCTTTAAGGATTTTGTGTGGCCGGCACCGTGGCTCAATAGGCTAATCCTCCACCTTGCAGCACCGGCACACCGGGTTCTAGTCCTGGTCCAGGCACTGGATTCTGTCCCGGTTGCCCCTCTTCCAGGCCAGCTCTCTGCTGTGGCCAGGGAGTGCAGCGGAGGATGGCCCAAGTGCTTGGGCCCTGCACCCCATGGGAGACCAGGATAAGTACCTGGTTCCTGCCATCGGATCAGCACGGTGTGCCGGCCGCAGTGGCCATTGGAGGGTGAACCAACGGCAAAAGGAAGACCTTTCTCTCTGTCTCTCTCTCTCACTGTCCACTCTGCCTGTCAAAAAAAAAAAAAAAAAGGATTTTGTGTGATCACCCAAGATTTCTGAGATACGTGGATGATTACAATTCATTAATCACATTTTACTAATGAGGATTAGTTTGCTTATCACACTTAGTTTTGGACAAATAGAACAGGACTCCTGCTTCCCGATCTCTAATAAAAGTGGTAAAGACTTCCCCTAACGTTTCTTCAACTCTGTTCAGTCTTGGAAGTCTGGAAGGTTAAGCTCGAGAGAGAAGCCATTAGAATTTGCAGTGGAAATCCACACACCTCTCTGCATTGCTGACATGATAGTCCCATCTTCTGGCATGTCGTGATTTATAAAAAAGTTGTGTACTGACCTTGTCAGGCAGAACACACTGCACAAGCACAGCAGTTCCAAGCTGCACTGGCTATAGAAATTATCCAACCTAATCATCTCTTTTATTGGTAAAGAGCTTAAAGCCTAGGGAATAAGTGTATTGCCCAAGGTCACACCAGCAGTTTGTGGCCAATACAAGATCAAATTTCAAGCTTTCTGACACCCTCTATTATAGCTCCGTACCCTCTCTTATGAAGGTAAAATTCTTTGTTGATCTCTCCAAACTACTTCCATAATATCTTCCTGATGATTAGCAAACCAATATAATAGGCATACATTCTGCAGGCAAGAGAGATTAAATGACTCTTCCCCGAGGGTATGGTGACTATTACAAAGGGAAGAAAAAACAAGAATAAAAAGTTCTAAGTCTCCTGAAATTGGAAGGATATGGCCGATAAAATTAGCAATCTTTCCAGGGTCTGGGTTATATGGTGTCTAACTTGCATCGGCATGTAGTATTTGCTCTTTTTAAAGAGAATTCTTTTTGTTGGAGTTTTGAGGAGTAGAGAATGGAGAAATTTGTTTAAACACATTTTCTTTCAGATAGAAATGCTTTAAATAACCAGTATCTGCAACACTGGAGAAAACATATCAAATTTACCAAAGTGGTTATTTCCTGCTTAAGCAAGATGAAACACTGGTTCTTAACTTTCAAAAGTGATCAGTCCTGTCACACTGTTCCAGTCTGTCCTGTGGCTATTTGATTCAATAGTAAGTGGCCACCCACTATGGCCAGAGGGCATGGCCAGGAGCTGAACTGTCAAAAGGAAACAAGTCCTGGCACATGCTCTGAAAGAGGACTGGGGTGCAGAGAGCAGAGCCTCAAGCTTTCAGTCCTGCAGAATGCATGGCCCCAAGGAGCTGGAGCGAAGAGGGAGGTCTTCCAGCAGAGGGACTTTCAAAGGTTTTTATGGAGGAGCTGTGTCTTAAAAGGAGATAGGATTTTCCTTACTTAAGGTATACTAAGCTGATCTTCTGTATACTAAGATAATCGAAAATGAATCTTGATGTGAATGGAAGGGGAGAGGGAGTGGGAAAGGGGAGGGTGGTGGGTGGGAGGGACGGTATGGGGGGGAAAGCCATTGTAACCCATGAGACGTACTTTGGAAATTTATATTCATTAAATAAAAGATTAAAAAAAAAAAAAAAAAAAAAAAAAAAAAAAAAAAAAAAAAAAAAAGGAGATAGGATTTTGAAATGCGGCCAAGAAGGAAAGGAACTGCAGGTAAAGGAGACACAGCTCTCAAGTGAGTTCTAAGATGAGTACACTGATTTCTAAACTATTAAATGCTTTGCTGGCATTATATTAAAAATGATTCTAGTATAGTCCCCTACAGCAGATAGAAAGATGTAGTGTCAAATAGAGGGATGAAAGGATGCAAAGCCAACTTTTCAGTTGACAAATCTTTGTTGCACATAAAATGCTCGTCAGTTACTGCATTAGGTATTGGGAATACAAAGATGTCAGCAACTTTGAATGAATTTATCAAAGGGCTTAAAAATCAGACACGCTCTTCAATTCATGGTAAAATGTTTGCTCTTCAAAATGATGCTATCATATACTTTCTTCTAGGCAGTCAGAAGATTCCATTCTATCATATTTTCAGGAGAAATCCAGAATGAACCAACACAAAATAGGATCAGGTGAATATGGACACACATACTATACGATCTCATCTCGTAAGAAAGATTTCATGGGGCCGGCACCATGGCTCACTTGGTTAATCCTCCACCTGTGGCACCGACATCCCATATGGGTGCTGGGTTCTAGTCCCAGTTGCTCCTCTTCCAATCCAGCTGTCTGCTGAGGCCCAGGAGGGCAGTTGAGGATGGCCCAAGTGCTTGGGTGCCTGCACCTGCATGGGAGACCAGGAAGAAACACCTGGTTCCAGGCTTTGGGTCGGCGCAGTGCTGTCTGTCTCTCTTACTGTCTGTAACTCTCTCAAATAAATAAATAAAATCTTAAAAAAAAAAGATTTCATGGTATACTAGGATAGACACAGGATGTCATTCACTTGAAACAATCAAGTTGCCTGGATGCACAATAGCTACAGCATGGAGGCTGCACCCCATGACCCCCCAAACTCAACACATGCCTCCTTCACTTGGCCCTGCTGCCACCCCAATCACGGAAGCTCTGCCTTCTTCATCTCTCCCACTTCCCAGCTTCCACTTTATCATCCTCACCAACTCTGGGCTGTACCTTTTCTACTATGCCTGAATGGTCTAAAACACTTATGCACCCCTTTCAGCTCAGCCAAAAGCAGCTCTAACAACACAACTGTTAGGCCATATGTGCAGGGAAGATGCCGGTATTATCTTAGATAAGAAATGTTAGACACCAGTGAAAAAGAGAGGTAAACTGAAAGGAAGTGAGGTATTTCAATGTAGTTTTCACCCTCTTTTGTGAGTATGTTTTCATAGTTGCTTTCCTGATTATTCAGAATTCAAATACAGATGATGAAAGGTTGTTGTCAAATTTAGCAAATAAAAACACAATCCAATGTACAAAAGATACTTGTTTTAATTTTAAAGATATTTACACCTTAGTATGTTTTAAACAAATTATTTAGTCAAATAAATTCTTGCCATTGTGTGCTGTTTCCTATGGCTATTCATTGGTGCCTATTTCAGGATAGCATAGACATGTTACTTACAGGCAAGAAAATCTTGTTTGAAAAAGCATGGATATGAGCAGTTATGAAAAATGGAGGATCCGCATCTGTGTCTCTAGATTAAAGTACAACCAATGGTTTGTAGTGCTCCAATAATTTATATGAATATAAAATGTAACAATTTGCATTCTTAAGTGTATGACATATATGAGATTGCAAATAACTTTATAAAAATTTTGTTCAGTAATAGGATTTTATTTCAAAGATGTGATCTTAAACAAAATGAATTATCTTAAATTTAAAAGCATACAATGATTCACTTTTATTATTTATTTAAGAAAATATTATTATAATGAATTATAAAATGTTTATCATGGAAAAACATCCGTTTTTGTTTCTTTAACCTTACCTCATACTGTAATTTAGAATCAATTTTATAGAACTAAAAATCTAATCTGTGCAACTAGTAACATGGTTTCATTCAAAAGATTTAGAGATAATATTTGCAATTCAAGCAGAATTTTGCTACAATTTTTCTACAAAGCCCTGGAATATCTACTTACTTAATTAGCTTTGCTTCTTAGAAAATCTAAAAGGGTTTCAAGTCTTCTACAGATACAGATTTTGAACTCTTTCCAAAAAAAGACAGTTATTTTAAGTTATCTTTTCCTCCACTGTAGAAAATCTTGAAGGTCTTTTTTTTCCTCTCCTAACCAAAATCTCATTTTCACCTGAAATAATCACATTCAGGTTTTCTCAGAAGGTAAAGTACACCTTCTCACAAGGTTTCAAATTTCAGGATTCTAATAATGCCTTTAGGTTAAGCACCCCCTTTGTGTGCCTATTATTTTGCAGTTCTGTTATTTGCACCCCATGTGGGTCCTTTGGAGGCTCCCAAGCCCTAACCAGGAATCCCTCAGTCCCTCAAAGTGGATCACTGACCACAAAGATGCTTGAGGATCTCCAAGCCCTATCCTCCGTCCAAAAGGAAAAGATAGGGCTTTGTGAGGCCGAAAGGAAGCGAAGGAAAACCGGACAAATGTAGCTCCTGCTCAAAGTGAAAAGTGTTTGGACAGATTAGTATATTTTTCTGCCATGCATCCTGCCAAACCTTTTTTTTTTTTTTTTTTTTTGACAGGCAGAGTGGACAGTGAGAGAGAGAGACAGAGAAAAGTCTTCCTTTTGCCATTGGTTCACCCTCTAATGGCCGCCCCGGCCTGTGAGCTGCGGCCAGCACACCGTGCTGATCCGAAGGCAGGAACCAGGTACTTATCCTGGTCTCCCATGGGGTGCAGGGCCCAAGCACTTGGGCCATCCTCCGCTGCACTCCCTGGCCACAGCAGAGAGCTGGCCTGGAAGAGGGGCAACCGGGACAGAATCCGGCGCCCCGACCAGGACTAGAACCCGGTGTGCCGGTGCCACAAGGCGGAGGATTAGCCTAGTGAACTGTGGCACCAGCTCTTTTTTTTTTTTTTTTTTTTTTTTAAGAGAGAAGAGTTATTATTAATTTTTTTGGTCTGATTTTTTTCTCTCAGTTTCTTGGAAAGTGTGGGTATTTACCACCCCCGTTGGCCCTGAAACCAGGGCCAGGCCCTTTTGTATTTTTCCCATCAGCCCACATCCCTGACCGCAGCTGCCCCCACCTCACCCTGTCAAAAGCCCGGCTCCAGGTGGCTCCTGAGGACACATCCTACTCTGGCCCTCTTGCCCATGAGCTCAGGATCCCCCACCCCAGACTTCCTGAGAGCCAGAAATCTTTACTTAAAGGCCTCCCACCCCCAAGGACCAATGCCTCCCGGTTCGCCCCCTACTCCCAGCGCCACCAGGGCTTGGCCACCTCCCCTCCCTCCGGAAGGCTTGAATTTGCACACTTCCTCCCTTCCTTGCCACAAGCCCCCCTGCCCCAGCTCAAGGCTGTGCTCAGGCAGAGTAGGCCTCACTAACAAGGTAAAAGAAGCATGATGTATTATTTAACTCAGTGTCAAGCCAAGCCTTCAGGTGGTTCTCCTTTGAATAAAAGTGTTTTATGCATGAATAATGCATTTATTAGGACTTATTTCAATGAAAGCAGGAAAGGCAGAATTCTCTTGTTAATTCAGTATATTAAAGGTACATTTGTTCCTTCACCCTCTGTGCATTTCTTGAAAAGTTACCAGCGGATCTGGGTTGCTTAAGTGAATACAAGTTTTCACAGTGGTGTTCTCCTTATTCCTTGCTCATGCAGAAGAGCTTGATAATGCTGAATTTTTGACACTTGCAATTGTATCCTTGTACAACTATTAGACACCAGGAATTATTAGAATTTTTCTCTGCAATCAAGGAGAAAATGGTTTTTAAGAGGGAAATTTGTATGACCTTGAATATTTTGGGAGAACTTTCCTATGGGTAGAGGCTGAAATTGTGCAACAGGTTAGGCCACTGCTTGTGATGCCGGCATCCCATATGGACACCAGTTCAAGTCCCTGGTGCCCCAGCTCTGATCTGGCTCTCTACTAATGTGTCTGGAAAATCAGTGGAAGATGGCCCAAATCCCTGGTACCTTGCCACCCACATAGGAGAACAGGATGAAGCTCCTGGCTCCTGGCTTAGCCTGGCTTATTACTGGCTGTTGTGACCTTTGGAGAGGGAAACAGCAGGTAAAGATTCTCTCCCTCTCCCTCTCCCTCTCCCTCTCCCTCTCCCTCTCCCTCTCCCTCTCCCTCTGCCTCTGCCTCTGCCTCTGCCTCTCCCTCTCCTTCCCTCTCTCCCTACCCTCTCTCTTTCTCTCTCTGTCTTCTCTAACTGCCTTTCAAATAAATAGATCATTTTAAAAATTCAGAATTGGGTAATAATGTCTAAAACCTAGGTGAAATCCTAGCCATCAGTATGTATGTACTGGTCATGTATCTGTATTCCTTGTTAAATGTAATGAAGGCGGTGGCACAGAAAGAACCTCTATATTGAAATGATCCAAAAAATGTTAGCAGGTCTGAAATTTATTTCAGAATGGGGTAACCATGCAGCAACTGCTATAAGTAAACATTGCTGAAGCTCTGGAAAGTCCTTGTAGTAGTCTCTTCATGAGTGTATATATGATGTTTTCTGTAGTAACAAGCTTAAAAAATGTTCCTGCTCTTGAACTAAGAGTCAGAAGACTGCTTCTCTCCTGACTCCTCCACTTATGAGCTGAGTGACCTGGGGTGAGCTTCTCATGTCACTTGGCTGCTGTTTGCCCACAATGAAATAGAAATTATTACTACTCTTGGGACCTTAGAGAGTTACTGTGATCAAATGAAATTATGTGTACAAAGACCAAGCACTTCATAAGTGTAAGGTGCAATTGACAAAACCAACTCCTGCCCTAAGTAGTTGATAACCTGGAGATCGATAGTGTGTGTGCCTTCACCTTCCTTGCATGTGAAGGTAGGAATGGAGCTAGGTCTGTCTGAAAAGCTGTGTGTTGGATTTACAGCAATTCTACAAAATGTCATCTTTCATTTGGGTTTTGGACATTGGTGTCTGGTTTACCCAGTGCTGCACCATATTTGTTGGTAGATTAATTGGGTTAAGGTCTGTGGACCAAATGTCCCTGAGAACACAATGTCAAAACTGATGAGTTTCATTATTTCGTTTGTATTTCACTGTTCAGGTTAACTCAAAGAGGAGTTTGAGTCTTTGCTTGGCCTTTCTTCCTCTCTCTCTCTTTCTTTTTTCTTTGACAGGTAGAGTTATAGACAATGAGGGAGAGACAGAGAGAAAGGTCTTCCTTCTATTGGTTCACTCCCCTAATGGCCGCTATGGCTGGCACTGCGCTGATCCAAAGCCAGGAGCCAGGTGCTTCCTCCCGGTCTCCCATGCAGGTGCAGGGATCCAGGCACTTGGGCCATCCTCCACTGCCCTCCCAGGCCACAGCAGAGAGCTGGACTGGAAGAGGGGCAACTGGGACTAGTACCCGGCAGCCCCACCGGGACTAGAACCTGGGGTGCCAGCACTGCAGGCGGAGGATGAGCCTAGTGAGCTGCAGCACCAGCCATCTTTTTAAAATTTTTAAAATCTCAACAGAATTATTCACTTTTATGTCACATATTGGAATTTCTCCTTGTATATATTCATAGGCTGTTCTGTGGCATGACTGCCCTCTTACATTTAAAATTTTGTCTCATGTACTCTGTTTAACTCATTAAGAAGTTCTGTCTACTGCAAGGAAATAGTTCTCATTAAGGAGCCCTAACCTCTGCTGGATTCTCTTTTCTTTGCTTCCTTTTATTGCTAAGTGATCTCATAATTTCAGTGTTAGGCATTCCTAATGATTAGTATAAAATTTACTTTTCCTAAAGTACTTTTATTTTTAGAAGGTATAAAGGACAAAGTTGGAAACAGTAACACACTTAGCAACAGAACAAGAAAAACAAAAGACTGCATTTCAAGGACCGACTTAAACTTTAGAGTACTGGCATATTTAAGAACTTTTTAGTGGAAACCAAGAGACTATCTGGGTAGTCTCATATTGAGAGTTTTAAATGATGAAGTCTACATTACAACCATGTAGAACCACTTAAAGAGGGTATTAAATAGCCTTGGGTAAAAATGGGATGTTTTCTTATTGAGCCATGAGAAACCAAGAGACATATTTAAAGACTGGGTTTAGGAGAGACTCCTAGAGCTAATCTGAGAGTGAAGTGCATGTACTTATGTAAGTCCCTTAAAGATTAGAGAGCATATGTCTTGGTAATAAAACTTTCTTCCTTTACACAATAACACACTAAACATTTGTGACTTCCTGCTAGGAATTACAAATTGTTTTAAGCCCATAGGACTTAATCAGCGGTTATTTAGTTAACGAGTAGCTCATTAGACTGGAACCAGTGCCAGTGTGTTTTCCACTAAGTCAGTCAGTTTTGAAGGGACACTGTTTTAGAAGCATCACTCTAGTCCTCAAATGTAGGCTGACTCAGGATCTCAAGCGCTGTATGAGCTCAGTTGATTCAGTGATACCAATTCCAGCCCTAGAAATTGGGGCTTTTGAGACAGGTCAAGAGAAGCATCTCTGTCTATGAAAGATGGAATAGGCTTTTATTTTTCATGTCAGTTGATATAAAATTAAAAGGTGGTGTTATCACTAGGCAAATAGAGAATGGTATAGAGATGTGTCCATGTCTCTGAAAGGACGGTTTGCTTATTAAAAAAGGAAGAAAGTGGAGGGAGATGAACTAAGTTGAAGTAAAGATGAGAGAACCTGGGGTAGCAATTAAGTTTCTTGGCAACATCAGAATCTAAAACCTGGTGAAGTGAAAGTAGGTGAAAAATGTGGCATGTCTAGAAAGCCACCCACCCACTGCTTGCTGAATGAATAAACCTAGAATGTTGTTTAACTTGCTAATTTCTGCACACCTGAGAACTTGTGAGCTTTGAGGAAAAGCTAAATGAGTTAATATTTGGCATCAGTCAGTCTCTCAGCTTCTGGAAAGATCTTGGAAACTAAGAATCATCTCCCACAATTCTCCCAGTATCTATGTCTGATGCAGAGTTGTGCTACAGGCTGGGGAGGGAGGGGAGGCAAGAGCAGAGGCAGGTGATTTCTAGAATGTCCTCTGGGCTCCTTGTGCTCCATGGCCTTCCCTCTCTTGGCTACCTCTCTGTAGCATCCTCTTGTCCCCCTCTGCTGGGGCTCCCTCTCACCTCCTCCTGATGTTCTCTTTCCTTCCTGTGACACTCAGCATCTCAGTGCTCTTCTGCTTTGACTGTGAGTCCAAGGTCTAAGCAGGAGACAGAAACCACACCTGTGATTTTAACAGAGAACTTAATGAAAGAATTGCTGGAGTAGAGGTTTGGTGCAGCAGTTTAAGCCATTGCTCAAGACACCTACATTTTACTCCACAGTGCCTGAGTTCCAGTCCCAGCACCACTTCTGTTTCCAGCTCCCTGATAATTGCATTCCAGAAGGCAGCAGGTGATGGCTCAAGTACCTGGATTCCTGATACCCACTCTGGAGACCTGGATTGAGTTCTGGCTCCTGGCTTTGACCTGGCTCATCATTTGGGGAGGGACAAGTGGATTGGGCAATCGTCTGTCTCTGTCTTGCCTTCAAATATTAATTCACTGATTAAAAAATGTAAGCCTTTCCAACAAGAGCAAAGTTATTAGCTAGTAAGCAGGAGTGGCATAGCCTACAGGAAGATGTCCCAGAGTAGGGGTCAGCGCTGTAATATAGCTGGTAAAGCTGTTGTCTGCAGTGTGGGCATGCCGTATGGGCTCCAGTTTGAATCCTGGATGCTCTACATCTGGTCCCGCTCTACGTTATGACCCAGGAAAACAGTAGCAAATGGCCCAAGTCCTTGGAATCATGCACTCATCTTGGAGACCTGGAAGAAGTGCCAGGCTCTTGGTTTCAAATCAGCTCAGGTCTGTCCATTGTAGCCATTTGAGGAGTGAACCAATGGATGGAAGACTCTCTCTGTCTCTTCCTCTGCCTCTCTGTAAATATGCCTTTCAAATACATGAATAAATCCTTTTTAAAAAAAATTACCCCAGAGTAACCAAGGCAGGCAACAGCATTGCTGGAAAGCAAACTAGAAGGAACCAGTACTTTCTGCCTCTTCCAGCCCTGCAGTTTCCCCACCTCCACCCCTTCTGTGTGGAGCCTCACACCAAGCAGATGGCCAAGGAGCTGGTGATGTTTGCAAGGGTGGCCCCAGCTTTACAGAGCAGAGTACAGAAGGCATGGAGCAATGAGGTGGCAGCTGGGCAACTGGGCCCCTCTCACCACCAGCAGGTGCTCCTGCGACCAGGGCCATGCGACCAGCCAGCAGCTATGGTGCTAAATCTCAGCCCCACAAAATTCCTCGTGCCACCCCCAGAGAGAAAGAAGCTTTCACAATCTGAGTTGCGATTGAAAATACAAAGTCTCCTCTGTCCTGCCCACCATTCTGCCATGACTACCAGATCTGGCTTCCCTCAACATGGCTTTCTCCTCCTAGTGTTATAATGCCTAAGACTGTGTCCTAGAGATGATTGCCCCACCCTTTCTGCTCTGCCCCCACCTCCATAACAGACTTCCTGATGGAAGGGCCTTCTACCCTCTACCTGTTGTTCCTTCCTCTCCACCAGCCTTGCATCTTGTCTTTGTATTTTGTAATTCACATGTGCTTGGGTCAAGGGCGTGTTTCAAATTGGATCAACAATAGGAGTCTTACCTCAGAAAAGCACACACAGCCAGCGCCGCGGCTCAATAGGCTAATCCTCCGCCTAGCGGCACCGGCACACCGGGTTCTAGTCCCGGTCGGGGCACCGGATTCTGTCCCCGTTGCCCCTCTTCCAGGCCAGCCCTCTGCTGTGGCCAGGGAGTGCAGTGGAGGATGGCCCAGGTGCTTGGGCCCTGCACCCGCATGGGAGACCAGGAAAAGCACCTGGCTCCTGGCTCCTGCCATCGGATCAGCGCGGTGCGCCAGCCGCAGTGCGCCGGCCGCGGCGGCCATTGGAGGGTGAACCAACGGCAAAGGAAGACCTTTCTCTGTGTCTCTCTCTCTCACTGTCCACTCTGCCTGTCAAAAAAAAAAAAAAAAAGAAAGAAAAAAAGAAAAGCACACACAGATGCTGCTTTGGTACAAAGTCCCTGTGATTCCTTGACACCCTCCACATCCTGGCTGTGGACCCTCCAGGAGCCAGCAGTCTGGAGGGCATGGTCACTCTTGATCCAGACATCAAGATCCAAAAGTTCCCTGTCTTAATACAGCTGGCTCTGGATCACCAGCTACTGTGGAGGTTGGCTCATTCTTTGACAATGCTTTGTGTTCCTTAGATTGTTTCTTTATTATGCCAGAAATTGGTGGCTTTCACTTATTTAAGAATTGTTTCTTTGAGAGGCACAGAGAGAGAGAGGAAACACACACAGATAGACTTGAGAGATCTCCCTTGCACTGCTTACTCTCCAAATGCCCACAATTGCTGGGGATGAGCACGGGCCAGAGCCAGAAACTGGCAATGCAATCTAGGTCGGCCATGTGGCTGACATGCACCCAACCACTTTACTGACTACTACATCTTACCAGGGTACACATTAGCAAGCAGCTAGGATAGGTGGCAGAGTCAGGACTTGAACCCAGGAACACTAATGTTGGGGGTAGGCATTTTAACCTGTTAGGAAGAACACCCAGCCTGGGTGGCTTTCACTGACCTATACATTCATGTATTCATGTCCCAGTTTTCCGACTCTCATAAACACTGTGTGGAGGAATTATGTCTCTCCCTCCTTTCTTTTCTGCACATCACACAGTATTTGCACTTTTAAAACTTTATGTATGTATGTTTGTATCTATGTATGTATGTATTTGAAGAGCAAAGTTACAGAGAGAGTGAGAGAGAGACTGAGAGAGAGGGGGACTTAGAGGGAAAAGAGAGAGAGAGAGAGAGAGAGAGAGAGAGAGAGACCTTCCATCTACTGGTTCACTCCTTAAATGGCCTCAGTGGCCCAAGATGGACTGATCTGAAGCCAGGAGCCAGGAGCTTCTTCCTGGTCTCCCACATGGATGAAGGGGCCCAAGAATTTGGGCCATCTTCTGCTGCTTTCCCAGGTGCATTAGCAGAGAGCTGGATCAGAAGTGGGGCAGCTGGAACTCAAATTGGCATCCATATGGGATGCCGGCACTGTAGGCAGTGGTTTTACCTGCTAAGCCACAGTACCAACCCCCTAGTAATAAGAAGCAACAAATGGATTGGGGCAGAGTATGGAGGGAGATAACTGCTCTAGCCTAAGGAGAAGATAGTTTAAAACATGTGGAGATAGTGTAGTCTCAGGGAAGAGTTAGGGGGGAAAATGGCAGAGGAAACTCTACCACAATTAGAGGGACATGGTAGACATATCTGGAGGGTGTGGTCACCCATGACTCAGGACTCCAACAGCCAAGAGCCTACACACCAGAGCTGGAAAGTGAGGTGAGATGGGACTGCTGTAGCCTTGGCCACTGGTGAAAAAGCAAGGAGAGCTTAGAGGGAATGAGGCTTGAAGCCTCATGGGAGAAAGTGTACCAGCCAAACTAGAGGAGAGAAAAAAAAATAAAAAATAATGGTATGGACACAGTTCCCTCTCTCCAATCACCTTACAATGGCATACAAACCAATAGAGCAGGTGCCATTTTGGAAATACATACCAGCTGCGCCAGCTAGTGTCTGCTCCTGGCAATCAGCCGAGTGGAGACTCCTGACTCTAGTAGGGAGAAATAACAGTCAGCTAGGAGCCTGTGACTGTGTGAAGCTTCTGAACTGGGACTGTGAAAAAAAACAGGGTGTGTGGGAGGATTCACAGTGTGGGTGGTACTTTGAGCAGTCTCAGTGGGAGATGCCACAAGCTCTGGTGGTCCTGGCTACCTGGTGAGAGACAGTGCTGGGGAATTGGAACTTAAACTGAGAACTGCATGGATGCTTTGTGTGGTCCTTGGGACAGAGCAGACAAATATTATATGTGTATGCTATGCTATGGTTACCCCAATGTGGAACACAGATCAGCATACCAATATCACAGTGATGTTACTATAAATCCAAACTCTTGATCTCTACCTGGGCTGAAGGTCCAGACACATTAAAGTTGGAGAAGCACAGTCATGTATAGCTACTGTAATTTGGAATAATACTTTTACTTGGATGTGTGATATAAATTTCAAGCTTGAGTTTATTTTGGAATTGTTACTATTGCTATTATTCCTTTGTTTCATGGCTCTATGGTGCTTCAGGAGTATTTCTCCACGATTGTTCTCTGCTTTGCCCCTGTTATGTGTGGCCCCAAGAAGCCTGTTTCTGAAAAAAGCTAGAAGATAGAGAATTAAATGATTACTATCCATGTTATTTAAATAAACAGTAAATTATTTGGTTTTATTTTAATTGTTTTATAAAAATTCCTTATCCCACTATTCCAGCAAAACTCCCAAACAATGATTTTGAAGGTAAGTAAATTTTATTCTATTATATAGAGAATTTGAAACATGGAAAATGTTCTTGAAAAAAGTTTACAAAATCTGAAATATAAAGCAAAAGTATTTGTGAATTAATATTGAGCTCCAATACAAAGAGGCTGCACATGTAGTTTCTTGTGTTCTTTAAAAACCCTTATTAAGATTTTAAATTGCTGTCAAGGGCAACTTATCATAGGAAGATGAAACTATGATTCATTTACCAAGTGTGACTGTGACAACAAAGATTAATTTAATTTGGGTTTTTAGACATGAGTATTCAAATGGAATCTGAAGCAAGAGAAGTAGTTGATTTTTGTCCATTTTTTTATGGAGATACTTTTCACCTTCTTCATTTCAGTAGTCACAATGAGCTGGTGGAATAAACAGTGATATCAATAACTTCAAATATGGGTCATGACTGAAAGTTATTCTAAGATGTTTTAGGTTCTTTAGACATATGCTGGAATGACACAATCATGGAAGCAGAGGGTATGACATTTATTGGGGAAAATAAAAGTTAGCTCAGCAGAAATGGACATTTCTAGCTTCTTGTGTGAATGTCAAGCATAGTTTCAAATCACTTTCCCATGTGGGTCCCTGTATCTTGGTCTTGGGCCTCAGCCCAGTATCAAATTAGTGGCTTACCTTTTATTCCCAAAATTAATATTCATGTCAGTCAGTAGCATGGTGGCAAAATTCAAAGCAAGCTAGATGTTTCCAGAGCTGCAATAAACTAGCAGGCATTCAGGAAATGAGGTTAGAGCTGGGAAGATGCACGGTGCTGTGCAAGTGTCAGCCATCCCATTAACGTCAGGATCCCTGAGTACCATGACAGGTGGGCTCTTGCAGATCTCATCAGTAACACTAATCTCAATTTTGAGCCTATTATCAAGATTATGCACCATGGTTGATATTTATTGGTGACACATCCATAGATACTCTGGATAACAAAATGCCCTACCCCTGTCCATCAGTGGTAGTTCTTTTATTTTTCTTTTTTGTCATATACCTATATATGATAAAATATCCCAACAGGCTTTAAATACTCCTACACATGACATAATAAATTGTTCATGGAGATCATGATAAAGTAATATAAATACCTTTATTCTGGCATGAAGGCAAATATTGTTGACTCCTACATTTTTCAATGATCTGAAAACATCTTTCCCATAAAGTTGAGGTGTCAAGATCCTGAAGGGCAAACTTTAGAAATTGAACAATGAGTCAACAGCATCACCAAGTAGAATATGGGGGGAAAATAACTCACTACAATATGTTGGAAAGAGCAATTACTGGTAGAATCTTATGTTATCATAAATAAAAATTACATAAAGTATAAATCACATTCTTACATAATTTGAATGAAGGAACTACCAATGTAATATTATTTTCCTCAATAGTTCTCCTATATGTTTATTTCCTATGTATAATAGATATTATATTACACTCAAAAATATTTAATAGTATACATTTTACATAGAAAAAATGAATGTCCTTCTTGAAAAGTTCCTTACTTTCATGTTAAAGAAACCGTAACTTTATAGAGAACATTTTGTAAAGCAATTTCAGCAAGATCATATGTGTTTTTAGAGGACATGATTTATGTGGACAAACCTAAACACTCCACCAAAAAGCTGTTAGAATTGATAAACCAATTCAGTAAAGTTGCAAGTTACAAAATAAATATACAAAATCAAGTGCTTTTTCTAGGTTAATGATGAACTCACAGAAAAAGAAATCAAGAAAGAAATTTCATTCACTGTCAAAAAAGAAAAAAGAAATTTCATTCACAATAGGCACCAAAAAATCAACTGTTTAGGAATAAATTGAACCAAAGAAGTGAAAGGCTTATACAATGAAAAGTCTCAAACATTGAAGAAGAGGTCATTAAGGGCTGCAAACAAATGGAAAGATACCACTAGCTCATGGATTGAAAGATTCAAAATCATTAAAATGTCTATTCTATATAAGCAATCTACAGATTCAGTGCAATCCCTATCAAACTACCAATGACATTCTTTACAAAACTAGAAAAAGCAATCCTAAAATTTGTATGGAATCACAAAAGACCCAGAATACCCAAAGCAATCCTGAATGAGAAAAGTCAAGCTGGAGGCATCTACCTGACTTCAAAGCATACTACAAAGCTATAGTGATCAAAGCAGCATAGTACTGGCATAAAAACCAATACATCTCTGCGAGTGAGATCCCAGTGGAAAGAACAGGTCATCAAAGAAGGAGGTACCTTTCTCTGAAGGGAGGAGAGAACTGCCACTTTGACTATGACCTTGTCTAAATATGATCAGAGTCGGTGAACTCAAAAGGCTTCCATAGCCTTGGCAACTCATGACTAGAGCCTAGGGTGATTACTGATGCCATAAACAAGAGTGTCAATTTGTTAAGTCAACAACAGGAGTCACTGTGCATTTACTCTGCATGTAGGATCTCTGTCCTTAATGTGCTGTACATTGTGATTTAATGCTATAACTAGTACTCAAACAGTACTTTATACTTTGTGTTTCTGTGTGGGTGCAAACTGATGAGATCTTTACTTAATTTGTACTAAATTGATCTTCTGAATATAAAGAGAATTGAAAATGAATCTTGATGTGAATGGAAGGGGAGAGGGAGCAGGAAAGGGGAGGGTTGTAGGTGGAAGGAAGTTATGGGGGGAAAGCCATTGTAATCCATAAGCTGTACTTTGGAAATTTATATTCATTAGATAAAAGTTAAAAAAAAAATACATAGAATGATGGAACTGAACAGAGAGCCCAGAAATTAATCCATATACATACAAGCCAACTGATTTTTGACAAAAGTGCTCAGACCAAACAGTGGAAGTAAGGATAGTCTCTTGAACAAATGGTGCAGGGAAACTGGATTTATATGCATAGAAGAATGAAATTAGATCCATACCTATCACCATATTCAAAAATAAATTCAAGGTGGATAAAAGACTTAAATTTTAGACCTGAGACTATGAAGTTGCTGGAAGAACACATAGCAAAATCACTCCAAGACATTGCTGTAGGGGATGGCTTATTGGATAAGATCCCCAAGCACAGCCGACAAAAGAAGAACTAAATAAATGGGACTATATCAGACTCAGCAGCTTTTTCAAAGCATAGAGAATAATCAATAGAGTGAAGAGACATCCAAATGAATGGGGAAATATTTGCAAATCACTTTTCTGACAAAGGATTAATATTCCAGATATATCAGTAACTTTAAAAACTCAACAATAATAAATAATCCAGTTGAGAAATGGGCAAAGGACTTTAATAGGCAGTTCTCAAAAGAAGAAATACAAATGGCCAAAAATATGTGAAAACAGGCTCAGCATCCCAAGCCATCAGGGAAATGCAAATCAAAACCACAATGAGCTATCACCTCACCCCTGTCAGAATGGCTAAAATCCAAAACAGAGTGCACCAAGTGCTGGTGAGGATGTAGAGAAAGGGGAACACTTATACACTATTTTTGGAAATATAAATTACTGAAGCCACTGTGGAAAATAGTGTGGAGATATCTGAAAAAAAAAAAAAAAACTAGAACTAGATTCGCCATATGATCCAACAATCCCACATTGGGTATATCTCAAAGACTTGAATACTATTAAGAGATACCTTCATAATTATGTTCATAGAAGCTCTTCACAAAAGCCAACATTGGGAATTAATGAAGCTGTCCACCATCAGAAAAATGGATAAAGAAAATGTGGTAGATATACACAATGGGGTATTATTCAGGTATAAAGAGGAGAAGGAAATTCTACCATCTGAAGCCAAATGGATGCCACTGGAGGACATCAGGATGACTGAAATAAACCAGACCTAGAAAAACAAATACTGCATGCTCTCCTTTATTGGTAGGGGCTAAAATTAAAAATAAAATAGAAGAAAAAAAGAAATGTCTGTGTGTATTAGCATTATTGAAAATACTGTTTCGTGAAATTTTGTTATATATCTTTGTAAATCCAGTGGTTAAATGTGTTATATTACTCTAGTTTCAATGATCTGTGACTACTTCAAAATTTATTGTACATTATTTTTATACCCATTGTCTATTTTTCCCACTAAACTAGGGTCTTTTGCTTTTTACTTGTTAAACTTCTTATTCTGGGAAGTGTTAAGCCTTCGTACCATAATATAAATTTGAAATGTTATCTCAAAAACTAAAACAAAGGGGGGGAGGAAAAAGTTTGGGAGGGAGAGATGGGGAGAGTGTAAAGGTGGTGGGGAAAGTTATTAGGTCCTTAGGATTACATATACAAAGTAAAATGAGTCTGTTAAAAACTAACTAAAAGTTAAAATTAAAAAAAAAAACACTTAAAGTTTTTAGAAATTTTAATGCAATCAATAAACCCCAGGATTGGGGGGAAAATGAATACATGGATGGTGGGCATTGTGGTGTGACAGGATGACATCAGAGTATCTAGGGATCAGATCTCATCCATTATTCAAATCCAGCTTCTTAGTGGTGTGCCTGCATGGCAGCAGATTGTGGCAATGATGCCTGGGTTTATGCTACACTTGTTAGAGACCCAGATGGAGTTCCAGGCTCCTGATTCAGCCTGGTCCAGTCCTGGCAGTTGCCAACATTCAGGGAGTGAACCACTGGATGGAAGATTTCTTGCTCTCCCTGTTGCGCTATCATTCACATATATGGATGGATGGATGGATGGATGGATGGATAACTGAATGTTAAAGTAATGGGTACTTGTGGAAGTGGCCTCCCTTTACAAAAATTCTCCTCCAGGCTTTCTTTCATTCTTTACTGCTTTACACCAGATATGACAGCTGAGGACAACTGCCTTTGAGAACCAGGTAAGATACACAATCTCACAGTGTAAAACCAAATAGCCAGAGTATAGGGAGGGGTCTTCCCTTCAAAGAGCAATTAGTCAAAGGGCCTCAAGTGTTGAACACTGTTTTCATCCTTACTGGTAGGAGGTTGCTGTGGTTCAGCTCATACCCACAAGTGAAAACTTTCAAATATTAGATGACCTTTTACAAGATACTTTCATGGCAGGGACACTAACCCACTGTTGGTGGGAATGCAAATTGGTTAAGCCACTATGGAAGTCAGTCTGGAGATTCCTCAGAAACCTGAATATAACTCTACCATTCAACCCAGCCATCCCACTCCTTGGAATTTACCCAAGGGAAATTAAATTGGCAAACAAAAAAGCTGTCTGCACCCTAATGTTTATTGCAGCTCAATTCACAATAGCTAAGAGCTGGAACCAACCCAAATGCCCATCAACAGTAGACTGGATAAAGAAATTATGGGATATGTACTCTTTAGAATACTATACAGCAGTCAAAAACAACGAAACCCGGTCATTTGCAACAAGATGGAGGAATTTGGAAAACATCATGCTGAGTGAATTAAGCCAATCCCAAAGGGACAAATATCATATGTTCTCCCTGATCAGCGACAACTAACTGAGCACCAAAGGGGAAACTTGTTGAAGTGAAATGGACACTATGAGAAACAGTGACTTGTTCAGTTCTTGTCCTGATGGTTGATGTACAGTGTAATACTTTATCCATTTTAGTATTTTTTTTGTTCTAGTACTATTGGTTGAACTCTGTAATTAACACACAATTATTCTTAGGTGTCTAAATTTAACTGAAAAGTGATCCCTGTTAGGAATTTGGAAAACATTATGCTGAGTGAAATAAGCCAATCCCAAAGGGACAAATACCACATGCTCTCCCTTATAGGTGACAACTAACTGAGCACCAAGAAGGAAACCTGTTAAAGTGAAATGAACACTATGAGAAACGGTGACTTGATCAGCCCTCATGCTGACTGTTGATGAGCAGCTTAATACGTTATCCCTCTTAGTATTTTTTTTGTTTGTTCTACTTAATACTTTTGGTTGAATACTGTAATCAATACACAATTATTCTTAAGTGCTGAAACTTAACTGAAAAGTGATTGCTGTTAAATATAAGAGTGGGAATAAGAGAGGGAAGAGATGTGCAATTCGGGACATGCTCAAGCTGACTTACCTCAAACGGTAGAGTTAGAAACATACCAGGGGATTTGAATTCAATCCCATCGAGGTGGCATGTACCAATGCCATCTCAATAGTCCCAGTGAACAATTTCTGTTCACAATTGATCATAATGATAGGACTAAGAACCAAAGGGATCACATAAACAAGAATAGTGTCTGCAAGTACTAGCTGATAGAATTAAAAAGGGAGAGAATGATCCAACATGGGAAGTGAGATACACAGCAGACCCATAGAATGGCAGATGTCCTAAACAACACTCTGGCCTCAGAATCAGCCCTTAAGGCATGTGGATGCAGCTGAAAAGCCCATGAGAGTATTTCAGGCATGGAAAGCCAAGACACTCTGGGGGGAAAAAAAAAACACCTAAATGAATGATCTCTGCGAGATCCCAGTGGAAAGAACGGGTCATCAAAGAAGGAGGTACCTTTCTCTGAAGGGAGGAGAGAACTTCCACTTTGACCATGGCCTTGTCCAAATAAGATCAGAGTCGGTGAACTCAAGGGGCTTCCATAGCCTTGGCAGCTCATGACAAGAGCCTAGGGTGATTACTGAGGCCATAAACAAGAGTGTCAATTTGTTAAGTCAACAACAGGAATCATTGTGCACTTACTCCTCGTGTAGGATCTCTGTCCTTAATGTGCTGTACATTGAGATTTAATGCTATAACTAGTACTCAAACAGTATTTTTCACTTTATGTTTCTGTGTGGGAGCAAACTGTTGAAATCTTTACTTAATGTATGCTAAACTGATCTTCTGTATATAAAGAGAATCGAGTATGAATCTTGATGTGAATGGAAGGGGAGAGGGAGCAGGAAAGGGGAGTGTTGCGGGTGGGAGCAAGTTAAGGGGGGGAAGCCATTGTAATCCATAAGCTGTACTTTGGAAATTTATATTCATTAAATAAAAGTTAAAAGAAAAAGAAAAAAAAGTTGAACTAAACTTGCTATAAGTAAGGCAGTAATTCAGGATGTGTTCTTATGGAAGAAAATGATCAAAAGCATTTGCCTTGGATTACTTTTTTAATGTTCATTTCTTTTCAGCTACTTGAAAGGCAGAGTGACAGTGAGACAAAGAGAGATGCTTCATCTGACAGCTAACTCTCCATATGCCCAGAACAGCTAAGGCTGGATTAGGCTGAATCCAGGAAGCTGAAAACTCATTTGAACCTCTTTCATGGGTGACAGGGGCCCAAGCACTTGAACCATCATCTGCTACTTCCCAGGATGCACTGGCAGGAAGCTAGATTGGAAGTGGAGGATCCAGACACAAAGTAGTACTCAGATATGGGCCAAGGACATCTCCAGGATGACCCAAGTCATTACACCACAACACTCTCACCCCTGGACTCTAAATAATGAACACCCATCTGTGATGAAATGTTTGCTAATCATTCACTATGATTAGAAGTGTAAAATGTGATGGTGCACAAAACTTAAAAGTGTCTTGGACCACAAATGAAAATCAAGTTAAAGATATGTTAGCAGATCTCAAAGTATATCTTTAGTTACCAGGTAAAAATATTCAATTATCAAAACCTAACTTAAAGCAGTTTTGAAATATTTGTAAATATGTCAGTTTGGTTGCATTTGTTAAGTTTATTAAATAGTTGCAAAATATTGAGGATGGCACTGTGGCATAGTGGACTAAGCCTCTGCCTGCAGTGTTGGAATGCCATACAGGTGCTGGTTCTTGTCCCCATTGCCCCTCTTCTGAGCCAGCTCGCTGCTATTGCCTGTGAAAGCAGTGGAAGATGGTCAAGGTACTTGGACCCCTGCACCTGCATGGGAGACCTGGAGAAAGCCACTGGTTTCTGACTTCAGATTGGCTAGGCTCCAGCTTTTGCACCCATTTGGGGAGTGAATCGCAAATGGAAGATCTCTCTGTCTCTCCCTCTGTCTGTATCTCTGCTTCTCAAATAAATAAATATATATTTAAAAATTAGCTGCAACATGCGTTTCATGTCTACATTAATGAGGATAATTACAACCATTACTAGCATACATATGTCAATCAAACTAAGTACTTCAACAAACTAAAAATAAGAAGTATATGAACAACCTGAAACCCAAGGGGAAAGAGGCAATATATCTAACCGTGTCCAAAGACTCTGCAGTGTTGTGATGTGAAGCCTGAGTTGCTGAAGTAGGAGTCTCCAAGTTTTGTTGTGGAGTAAGATCTCTGCTGAGCCAGAAACTATTAGCACGATTTCCAACGCTATGTGACACTACCGAAGTTTGCGTAGAAACAGTTTGCGTAGAAACAGACTTGGTTAATGTTCCAGTCTGTTGTTTCTCCAGGAGAAAATTTTTAGTTCTGAACTCTGCTAACACTTCATTAGCTCTGTGAAGATTGAAAGAACCAATGTTTAGTACTTCATTTTCCCCTTAATAATTCTTACATGAATTTCATTTTTTAAAAGTAAGAGTCAATGGGCATGCACAAATAACAGTGTTTTAATACTGAAAATGTGTCAGAGCACAGTTTCTGTATAATTAAGGCCTTTTAATTTTTTTTATTTTTATTTTTTTTTTATTTATTTAATGAGCATAAATTTCCAAAGTACAGTTTCTGGACCACAATAGCCTCCTCCCCCCCCCCCCGGTGTCTTCCCTCCCATCCACAACGCTCCCCTCTCCCACTCCCTCTCCCCTTTCCCTTCACATCAGAATTAATTTTCAATTATCTTTATATACAGAAGATCAATTTAGCGTATGTTAAGTAAAGATTACCACATTTTGCTCCTACACAGAAACATAAAGTGTAAAATACTATTTGAGTACTAGTTATAGCATTAATTAAACACCTAAGAGTAATTGTGTATTAATTACAGAGCTCAACCAATAGTTTTAAGTAGAATATAAAATGCATCTTTTGCATTGTTGTGGCTTCCCCCCGACCTCCCTCCCTCCCGTGGCCCTCCCCTCACCTATTTCCTCTCCCCTCCCCCCCCTTCATCACGTTTCATTTTCGGTTACCTTCATATACCGAAGATCGATTTAGTATATACTAAGCAGGGATTTCAACAGGTTGCACTCACACAACCGAACCAGGTATAGGGTATTGTTCGACTAGTAGTGTTGTATTTGAGTTTCATAGATAAACATATTAAGGACAGAGATCTTGCGAGGGGAGCATGAACCCAGTGACTCCCGTTGTTGATTTAACAATTGGCACTCTTATTTATGACGTCAGCAATCACCCGAGACTCTTGCTTTGAGCTGTCTAGGCTATGGAAGCCCCTTGAGTTCACCAACTCTGAATTTGTTTAGTCAAGGCCATATCACAGTGGAGGTTCCTTCCTCCCTTCAGAGAAAGGCGCCTCTCTCCTTGATGAAGGCCTTTTAATTTTTAAAGTTAAAAATTTCACAACGTGACTCAAACCCAGTACAAGGGAGAAGGATGCCTGTCAATGCTGTATGACTGATCCGGTGACATCTGCTTCCTCCCAAAAGGCTCTATTCTCAAAATCCTTGCGCATGCCATTAGAAATATTTTATTTAAATAACAATTCTGATATAATGGATGATGATTTCTTCGATGCTAGTAAACATTTTCTAATATATAAATATTTCAAAACATGTTTTGCCACTTAAATATATGAAACAGTAACTTTTTGAAAAGGATAGAAAACTAAGTTAGAGATTTAGAATACCACCAAAGACATTTTCAGGTGCTTACTTTCAACAGCCCTGCTTTTTTCACCCACTTTTTGGGAGAAATTAAGCAAATGCTTGATTTTTGGCATTGAGAGATAATTCAGAACAACAATGACTGTGGGGAATGAGATAGCCAAGTAAGTATTCAGCAACAACTAAAGCAGCCAGGAAGACGGTCAAAGGTGGGACTTGCTCTTTCTTTCTTCCAGACACTATACTTTCCTTCCTCTCTTTCTTAATCTTTCTCAAGGCCTCCTTTGGTGGTAATACCATTGATCACAATAAAGGATAGGTAACTAGACCAGTGCCATATTGTACCAGCAGGTGGAGGAGGGGGAGGGAGTGATGCTAGACACTTAAGTTGTAATCTTGAACTTAAGTTAACAGAGTTGTTAACATTTACGTAAATTGTTCTGCACTACAAATTCACTGGTAATTTCATTTACTAACATTATTTTACAAAATCACTTTGTCTAGGTAGATTATATCCTTACTAATCTCAGGAATCTGTTTCACTAAGAATTATGCTTTAGTGGCAAATTAGCGAATGTAAGCTATTGTCTGCGATTCTATGTTTTGACTTACTCATTCACTTGCTTTGAAAAAGCTTTTGCAACCTGAATGATCTCATCTTGTTTTCTTCTCAAATCTTCAAATCCCTCTAGAAGGAGTTGCTTATATTCCTCCAATTCTTTAGAAATGGCTTCCTGAGGAGCTTTCATTTTGGAGAGTTTAGATATCCCAACATGGATTCTGTGTTCTTTTTTGTATACTTTTTGAAATGTCATCACTCTCCATTAGATACTCGGAACTTTTTTGAGATGATGCTTTTTTCTAAAGCAAAATAAAAAGGTAATTTAAAAAATCATTAAAATATATATTAATGTTTTTATTTACTTCTTTTAGTTTTGAATCAGTGATTCTGAGAGAAATTTTAAAGTAAAAAACAAGCCAAAGTTTAAAATGTTTATCTTCAATACACATTGACTGAAATTTGAATTATAATGAAAATAATACCATTATTACATTACTACTCATGTAAATTTGTTATCAAAGAATATAAGCATTGATTAAAGTGAATAGCAATTAAAGCAACTAAAACTATACTATAATTCCTAAATTACAATTTGCCCCTTGAGGTTAATGAGAAATCACAATTGCTTCTTAGAAAATCTAAAAGGGTTTCAAGTCTTCTGCAGATACAGATTTTGAACACCACTGAACTCTTTCCAAAAAAGGACAGTTATTTTAAGTTATCTTTTCCTCCACTGTAGAAAATCTTGAAGATCTTTTTTTTCCTCTCCTCACCAAAATCTCATTTTCACCAGAAATAATCACATTCAGGTTTTCTCAGAAGGTAAAGTATACCTTCTCACAAGGTTTCAAATTTCAGGATTCCAATAATGCATTTAGGCTAAGCACCCGCCTTTGTGTGCCTATTATTTTGCAGTTCTGTTATTTGCACCCCATGTGCGTCCTTTGGAGGCTCCCAAGCCCTGACTAACCAGGAATCCCTCAGTCCCTCAAAGTGGATCACTGACCACAAAGATGCCTGAGGATCTCCAAGCCCTATCTTCTGTCCAAAAGAAAAAGGTAGGGTTTTGTGAGGCCGAAAGGAAGCGAAGGAAAACCGGACAAATGTAGCTCCTGCTCAAAGTGAAAAGTGTTTGGACAGATTAGCTTTTTTTTTTTTTTTTTTTTCTGCCAGGCATCCTGCCGAACTTTTTTTTCTCTCTTTTTTTTTTTTAAGAGAGAAGAGTTATTATTATTATTGTTTTGGTCTGATTTTTTTTTTCTCAGTTTCTTGGAAAGTGTGGGTATTTACCACCCCCGTGGGCCCTGGAATCAGGGCTGGGCCGTTTTGTGTTTTTCCCATCCCTCCACATCCCTGACCGCCTCTGTCCCCACCTCACCCTGTCAAAAGCCCAGCTCCAGGCGGCTCCCGACGACACATCCTACTCTGGCCCTCTTGTCCGCTAGCTCAGGATCCCCCACCCCAGCCTCCCTGAGAGCCAGAAATCTTAACTTAACCGCCCCCCTCCCCCAAGGACCACTGCCTCCTGGCTCGCCCCCCACTCCGAGCGCCGCCAGGGCTCAGCCGCCTCCCCTCCCTCCTGAAGGCTTGAATTTGCACACTTGCTTGGCACCGCGCCGCGAGCCCCCTGGGCCCAGCGCCTGGCGGGGCTCGGGCAGAGTCGGCCTCCCGGGCCCTCGTCCCCCGCCGCCGCCGCCGCAGTGCCCACCTCCTCGCAGCAGCCGAGCGCTGCCAGAGTCCGGTTACCTGTTCCGCGGGGCCGCGGACACGTGCGGAGGTCGCGGTGACGCCGCAGCCCCCTCTGGAGGCACAGCGCGACCCGGACCCTCAGGTGAGGAGCTGCGCGCTTGGGTGGGTGGGATGCCGGGTAGGGGGTCCCGGGGGAGCTCTGAGGGCTCGCGGGGGTCCAAGGCCGGCGCAGAGGTGGGGTGCTGTGTGTCCTCCCTTACGAACTGAGACGGGGTCGGTCACGGGGGCCAGTTCTCGTGAGGCAGCGGCGCCTTTCCCGGTCTGGCGAGGAGGCGACAGCCGGCCGAGGGGAGACCGCCGCCAACGGGAAGTCGCGTGGCAGCGCCCACGCGTCCGTGCGCGCGGACACCCGTTCCTCCAAACGGAGCTTGACCGCTCCTCGGACATCCGCGGAATCCGCACTTAAAGGGCTTAACGGGCAGCGCCTCAGGGGACTCCATGCTGGAGAAAGTGGTTCCGCCACCGCCCCACCCCCCACCCCCCAAACCAGAGCTGCGGCTCCAGCTCCCGGAGGTGCGGGCGTGGGCTCCAGCGTTGCCCACCGTGAAACACACGTTCACGCAGGCTTCCTGCTGGCAGCCCCGCGTGGACGCCTCGCTTTGCAGGTCTGTCCTCTCGGGAGCGCAGACCTCGGCGTTCGAATGCGTGGCCCCCGCCCGGCAGCCCCGGGCCCCGCGGCGCGGCCGCCCGGGTGTACCTGGGCGCTTGTGCGTGTGCGCACACGCGGGAGTGGCGGGACGTCCCCGAGGCTTCCTTCGTGGCCGAGACGGGGCCGGACTCCGCCGGGAGGGGCTGGTCCGGCGGCCGCCGGCGGCTCCCCCGCTACCTGTGGGGCCCCCGACCAGGCTCAGACCCCTCGGCGGGCTCTAGGGGCGCTTTCCTGGGCTGGCTGGGAGAGTTGTGACAGGAGTGCGTGTGGGAGGCTCCGCTCTCGCTGCGGTCCGCTCCGCCCGCACGCCGGGCCGGGAGGTCGCGCCGCTTTGCAGCTGCCGCTGCCCCTTTGATCCTGGCCAAAGGCCAGCGGGCCCGCGGTTGCGGGGCAGGTAATGCCGAGGTGTCCCGGGAAGTGCGGACGCGCGGCCGGCGCGGTGAAGGCCCAGCTGAGGCCGCGGCGGCCGCCGGGGAGGGAAGCTCCTTTGGCGGGGGAGCGCGGCTGCGAGGACGGGAAAATGAGGGCACCCCTCCGGGGCTTTGTTGTGCGGAGGGTTCTGGCTCCGGGCTGCACGCGGGACCCGGGCTCCAGGACGCCCCTCGCCCCCACCCTGGGCATCCTTCGTGGGGCTGCCCCTTCCAGGGCCTCCGGCTCACCCACCCCGGAGCAGCCCAATCCGCCCGGACCAGGTGGCTGGTTCTCCAGGTGTTTCCACCAGGGAGGTCCCTGGCAGTCGGAGGCAGGATTGCGTTCCTGGCCCAGACGCCTCGGGCCCCCAGCAAGACCACGTACGTGTGCGCCGCGTCTTTAAAGGTCTCCCCCTTAGAAAAACTGAAAGTAGAGAAAGAAAGGAAGCAATTTCCGAGCAGATGCGTGACCACCCCTTCTCGCACACTGCCCGGCCTCGGGCTCCGGGGTCCCGGGAGCCCCCACCCGCGTCCAGGCCCCCGGGCGGCGCGGCGCGCGAGGTATCAGCTCGGACTAGGACACTGACACGCCCGGCGCCTCCTCTTCCCCGGGTTCCCGGTATTCCGGGCCGCTCGGCACGCCCCCTCCCGTTGCCCTGCGTCCCGCGCGGCGCGCTCACCCCCGAGGGGCCCTGCAGCCTCGCCTTGCGCAGTGGGCTGCAGCCCTGCGGGGAGAGACAGTGACCCTGCTTTGCTCGGGAGGAGCCAGGCAGGCTTGGGCGGCGCGGGAGAGGGCTGGGTGCGCGTGGGGGCGCCGTGGAGGAGGGGAGGCTGCAGGAACCCCCGGGAAGGCCCCCGGGCGGTCTGACTTGTTCTCCTCTCTCCTTGTCCTCCTGTCCCCCGTTGCAGTCGCAAAGACCGCGGACCGAGACGCGCTCGGGTGGAGAATATGTGATCCCCTTGGTGTCTGTGCGGAGGACTTCGCTTCGGGGAGGGAAGAGGAGGGCTCGGCTCGCTCTCTGGAGGCTCGGCATGCGGAGTTTCGCTGAGGCGGCACCAGGGTTGTGCCAGCCCGCGCCAGAGCCAGCGGGGCCGAGGAGAGTGGGACCGAGCTCCAGGGAGCCGTGGCTTGCAGGCGGCGTGGAGAAGGACAGCGTGAGCGCGTCCACCAGCAGTACAAGTGCGTGGCGGAGATCGGGGAGGGCGCCTACTGGAAGGTGTTCAAGGCCCACTACCTCAAGAATGGAGGCCGGTTCGTGGCGCTGAAGCACAGGCAGGTGCTGACTGGCGAAGAAAACATGCCGCTCTCTATCATCCGCGAGGTGGCGGTGCTGAGGCACGTGGAGACCTTGGAGCACCCCAAGGTGGTCAGGTGAGCCTGGGGGTCCGCGCCATCAGGGGCCCGGGGAGGTGCGGGCTTCACCGGTGCCATGCAGCCAGTGCTTTCTCCTCGACCGCCCCGAGAGCCTTTCGGGGGAGGCCTCGGGGGCAGAACCAACCGACCTGAGACCCCCGCGCCAGACCCCACGCGTTTCCCTGCCTTCGGGGGATTCCCGCCCCCCCCCCCCCCAGCTACTGCAAAGGAGAGGGAGCAGGTTGTCCATGTGATAAGCGAGGAGGAGGAAACTGCTAGGATGGAGCCTTGCACAAATGAGGTCTTTAAAAATGCAGAAACGGATAAGAATATGTTTGCTAATCACACCCAGTTTCTCTGCATTGAAGTTGCACAATGAGCATGGCTTACTGATGATCAGGGGAGTCGCCCAGTTGCAGACAGCATCCTCCCAAAGCTGTCAACCTTCTTGTCCCTGCCACTTCTCTCTGGGCTGGCATAGCCCCTGGACCACCGCTACCAAGGGCTGGGTGTCCAAGGTGGCTTTCGATTCTCAATGCTCTTTGTCCTTGCTTTTCCTGGGTGACAGGCAGGAGTGGGGGACAGCAGTCAGTCCCTGAAGTCTCTGCTGTGCAGTGACCGGTATTAAAGCTATTAAATGAAACTCTGTGTGTGTGTGTGAGAGAGAGAGAGAGAGAGAGAGAGAGAGAGAGAGAGAGACTGACTTAGGAGAATGGTGTTTTCTTGGTGATCCTGGAATCGCCCCTTGCGTAGTTGACTGTGTGCATGTTTGTGCCATCCTTTTCAGAGGAGCTGCATGGCTTCAGGTCACAAGGAATGCATGGAGGCAGAGCCGGTTGTGGTTTTTACTCTTCTGGTCTCTTCACATGTTGGGGGAAGGAGGTCTTGGAACCTCCTTCCCTTCTCCTTCCCCGAGGCACTGTGCTCAACGCTTATGTGCCTACTGTGTGCACTGCGGGTGCAGTGATGTAAATAAGCATGGCTAAATATTTTTGTGAAAAGTAAGTTTAACGTTAGTCCACAAAACGGAGCGACTCAAGAATGACCTGAAATACCAAACCCTGGACAGGCTCAGGGAGACCGGGTGGCTGCAGTCTTCCTGGGAGGTTCTGACTTGCCTCTTCTTACCCTAGGCTGGGTGATTGGTGTAGTGTTTTGTTCCCAAGACAGTGAAGATTCAGGCTGGAAGGCAGCAGAGAATCATAAATACATCAATAGGGTAGTAAATGGCTGTAAAGATAGGACTCCATTATACCTTTTCATCAGCTTGTCAGGGTGGAGGTTGAAAGATAAAGAAACTGGGAGAACAGGTGTTTCGGGAGATGGGCTTATGTATTAAAGCAACAGGTTACCTTTTCTTTGTGTTTTTGAAAAAAAAAATACCCCTGGAGGGTATGTTTGTTGGTATCAGAGTGGGTATAGAGGGGACAGTTAGCTCCCTCTAACTTAGTACTTTCCCTAGGGTGTCACCTAAGCTCTTCCCAAAGGGTGAATTCACCAGTAGAATTTTGCGACCAAGATTTTTGATTTTGTCTTTTGCCTACAGAGTGTGCCATCAGAGGCAACTGCCACATCTGTCCTTCCAACATGGGGGTGTTACAGAGGCACACTGGTGGTACTAACACTGTTGTTAACAAAGGCAGGACTCGCTCTCCTGACGGAGGAAGCGTGCTTGCGCCCCTGTGCTGGGGCTCCTCTGTCCTACTCACAGGGTGAAACCTGCCGAGGCTGGTGTGTCTTCAGAGATTTCTCACTGAGCCACAGCTAAGATTCTGCACTGTGAACGTCAGGAGGATTTACCTAATGAATCAGAAGACACATTTTCTAAGATTGTCTTTACCTGTTGAGCGGTGCAGTGCCACCCACCCCTTGGAGTTGGTGAGGGTCAAGTGAGATGGTGTGTGTGAAAACACTTTGTGCATTTAGAAGCACTTCGGGTGTCTACATGTTGTTTGTGTTCCTGAAGCTTAGTGAGATGCCTTTGCCCAGAACAGGTTCCCAGCAGGTATCAGTGCACCTGACCTTTTTTTTTTTTTTTTTTTTTTTTTTTTGTCCAAGAACGAATCATATTCAGACCCTTACATTACAGGCTTTGGAGCCAAAGAAGCTGCTTGAGTACAGTTAGCCTGTAGTTTGTCCACAAAGGCTGCCAGTCACATGCCATGAAACTCAGTGACACTTGAGGAAATTATTGATATCACCCTCACGAGCTACAGATCTCTGCTCCTGTTTCATTTCCTTCCTGTTTTTTCTTCCACCTCTGCCTTGGGATGACCATTGGCTCCCATGACCACCTGGCCACACTGAGCAGTAATGGGTTTCAGAGGTGGCTACTCTGTTCAGGCAGAGTCAGGAAATCAAGGACAGGTGATGGCAGTTCTTCTTTTCCTAGAGAGAGAGAGAGATGCCAGAGTTTGACCCCAAGCCTGTGATTTGTTGCTGCCCCCAGGATCAGCTTTACAGGCTGATGCTTGGTTCTTCAAATGTTTCTTAAAAGGGCAGATGCCTTTATAAGTGCTTCCAAGTCATAAGTAATTGATTGTAATTACAGGCCCTCCCCACAGATAGTTAAGACTCTAAGCTTGAAGGAGCATAATAAACATATTAGTTTTTTTTCCCAAAAGTTTAAGATTTAATTTTGATGGACTTGCCAGGAGCACTGACTTGTTTCTGCTGGCACCGACACAGCCTGCGTGCACAGAGACAAGGATTGGAAGTTCTTGCTTACCTATTCTTGATGTGCCCCAGGCCTGTGCTTGATTAGCCAGTTAGTGTCCAGGGTGTAAATTTACTTCTATTTAACAGTTGCTAACCCAAATCCTAGAGCCCTTGGCAGAGTCAGGCTTAAGCATGAAGCTGAGTTGGAGCTCCTGCGCTCCACTTATGGATTGTGTTTTATGTCCTACGATGGAGAGAGAGAGAAAGAGAGAGAGAGAGAGAGAAAGAGAGAGAAAGAGAGAGTCTGGTTTATCCAGTGCTGCACCTTATTTGTTGGTAGATTACTCGGGTTAAGGTCTGTGGACCAAATGTCCCTGAGAACACAATGTCAAAACTGATGAGTTTCATTATTTCTTTTGTATTTCACTGTTCAGGTTAACTCAAAGAGGAGTTTGAGTCTTTGCTTGGCCTTTCTTCCTCTCTCTCTCTTTTTTCTTTGACAGGTAGAGTTATAGACAATGAGGGAGAGAAAGAGAGAAAGGTCTTCCTTCTGTTGGTTCACTCCCTTAATGGCCGCTATGGCTCGCACTGCACTGATCCAAAGCCAGGAGCCGGGTGCTTCCTCCCGGTCTCCCATGCAGGTGCAGGACCCAAGCACTTGGGCCATCCTTCACTGCCCTCCCAGGCCACAGCAGAGAGCTGGCCTGGAAGAGGACCAACCGGGACTAGTACCCCGCACCCCCACCGGGACTAGAACCTGGGGTGCCAGCACCACAGGCGGAGGATGAGCCTAGTGAGCTGCAGCACCAGCCATCTTTTTAAAATTTTTAAAATCTCAACAGAGTTATTCACTTTTATGTCACACATTGGAAATTCCCCTTGTTTATTTTCAGAGGCTGTTCTGTGGCATGACTGCCCTCTTACATTTAAAATTTTGTCCCATGTGCTCTGTTTAACTCATTAAGAAGTTCTGTCTACAGCAAGGAAATAGTTCTCATTAAGGAGCCCTAACCTCTGCTGGATTCTCTTTTCTTTGCTTCCTTTTATTGCTAAGTGATCTCATAATTTCAGTGTTAGGCATTCCTAATGATTAGTACAAAATTTACTTTTCCTAAAGTACTTTTATTTTTAGAAGGTATAAAGGACAAAGTTGGAAACAGTAACACACTTAGCAACAGAACAAGAAAAACAAAAGACTGCATTGCAAGGACCGACTTAAACTTTAGAGTACTGGCTTATTTAAGAACTTTTTAGTGGAAACCAAGAGACTATCTGGGTAGTTTCATATTGAGAGTTTTAAATGATGCAGTATACATTCCAACCATGTAGAACCACTTAAAGAGGGTATTAAATAGCCTTGGGTAAAAATGGGATGTTTTCTTATTGAGCCATGAGAAACCAAGAGACATATTTAAAGACTGGGTTTAGGAGAGACTCCTGGAGCTAATCTGAGAGTGAAGTGCATGTACTTATGTAAGTCCCTTAAAGATTAGAGAGCATATGTCTTGGTAATAAAACTCTTCCTTTACACAATAACACACTAAACATTTGTGACTTCCTGCTAGGAATTACAAATTGTTTTAAGCCCATAGGACTTAATCAGCAGTTATTTAGTTAACTAGTAGCTCATTAGACTGGAACCAGTGCCAGCGTGTTTTCCACTAAGTCAGTCAGTTTTGAAGGGACATTATTTTAGAAGCATCACTCTAGTCCTCAAATGTAGGCTGACTCAGGATCTCAAGCGCTGCATAGGCTCAGTTGACTCAGTGATACCAATTCCAGACCTAGAAATTGGGGCTTTTGAGACAGGTCAAGAGAAGCATCTCTGTCTATGAAAGATGGAATAGGCTTTTATTTTTCATGTCAGTTGATATAAAATTAAAAGGTGGTGTTATCACTAGGCAAATAGAGAATGGTATAGAGATGTGTCCATGTCTCTGAAAGGACAGTTTGCTTATTAAAAAAGGAAGAAAGTGGAGGGAGATGAACTAAGCTGAGGTAAAGATGAGAAAACCTGGGGTAGCAATTAAGTTTCTTGGCAACTTCAGAATCTAAAACCTGGTGAAGTGAAAGTAGGTAAAAAATGTGGCATGTCTAGAAGGCCCTCCACCCACTGCTTGCTGAATCAATAAACCTAGAATGTTGTTTAACTTGCTAATTTCTGCACACCTGAGAACTTGTGAGCTTTGAGGAAAAGCTAAATGAGTTAATATTTGGCATCAGTCAGTCTCTCAGCTTCTGGAAAGATCTTGGAAACTAAGAATCATCTCCCACAATTCTCCCAGTATCTATGTCTGATGCAGAGTTGTGCTACAGGCTGGGGAGGGAGGGGAGGCAAGAGCAGAGGCAGGTGATTTCTAGAATGTCCTCTGGGCTCCTTGTGCTCCATGGCCTTCCCTCTCTTGGCTTCCTGTCTGTGGCATCCTCTTGTCCCCCTCTGCTGGGGCTCCCTCTTACCTCCTCTGACGTTCTCTTTCCTTTCTGTGACACTCAGCATCAATGCTCTTCTGCTTTGACTGGGAGTCCAAGGTCTAAGCAGGAGACAGAAACCACACCTGTGATTTTAATAGAGAACTTAATGAAAGAATTGCTGGAGTAGAGGTTTGGTGCAGCAGTTTAAGCCATTGCTCAAGACACCTGCATTTTACTCCAGAGTGCCTGGGTTCCAGTCCCAGCACCACTTCTGATTCCAGCTCCCTGCTAATTGCACTCCAGAAGGCAGCAGGTGATGGCTCAAGTACCTGGATTCCTGATACCCACTCTGGAGACCTGGATTGAGTTCTGGCTCCTGGCTTTGACCTGGCTTATCATTTAGGGAGGGAAAAGTAGATTGGGCAATCAGTCTGTCTCTGTCTTGCCTTCAAATATTAATTCACTGATTAAAAATGAAGCCTTTCCAACAAGAGCAAAGTTATTAGCTAGTAAGCAGGAGTGGCATAGCATACAGGAAGATGTCCCAGAGTAGGGGCCAGTGTGGTGATATAACTGGTAAAACATTGTCTGCAGTGTGGGCATGCTGTATGGGCTCCAGTTTGAGTCCTGGATGCTCTACATCTGGTCCTGCTCTACGTTATGACCCAGGAAAACAGTGGCAGATGGCCCAAGTCCTTGGAATCATGCACTCATCTTGGAGACCTGGAAGAAGTGCCAGGCTCTTGGTTTCAAATCAGCTCAGGTCTGTCCATTGTAGCCATTTGAGGAGTGAACCAATGGATGGAAGACTCACTCTGTCTCTTCCTCTGCCTCTCTGTAAATATGCCTTTCAAATACATGAATAAATCCTTTTTTCAAAAAAGAAATTACCCCAGAGTAGCCAATGCAGGGAACAGCCTTGCTGGAAAGCAAGCTAGAATGAACCAGTGCCTTCTGCCTCTTCCAGCCCTGCAGTTTCCCCACCTCCACCCCTTCTATGTGGAGCCTCACACTGAGCAGATGGCCAAGGAGCTGGTGATGTTTGCAAGGATGGCCCCAGCTTTACAGAGCAGAGTACAGAAGGCATGGAGCAATGAGGTGGCAGCTGGGTAACTGGGCCCCTCTCACCACCAGCAGGTGCTCCTGTGACCAGGGTCATGCGACCAGCCAGCAGCTATGGTGCTAAATCTCAGCCCCACAAAATTCCTTGTGCCACCCCCAGAGAGAAAGAAGCTTTCACAATCTGAGTTGCGATTGAAAATACAAAGTCTCTTCTGTCCTGCCCACCATTCTGCCATGACTACCAGATCTGGCTTCCCTCAACATGGCTTTCTCCTCCTAGTGTTAGAATGCCTAAGTCTGTGTCCTAGAGATGATTGCCCCAAACCTTTCTGCTCTGCCCCCACCTCCATAACAGACTTCCTGATGGAAGGGCCTTCTACCCTCTACCTGTTGTCCCTTCCTCCCCACCAGCCTTGCATCTTGTCTTTGTATTTTGTAATTCACGTGTGCTTGTGTAAAGGGCGTGTTTCAAATTGGATAAACAATAGGAGTCTTCACCTCAGAAAAGCACACACAGATGCTGCTTTGGTACACAGTCCCTGTGATTCCTTGACACCCTCCACATCCTGGCTGTGGACCCTCCAGGGGCCAGCTATCTGGAGGGCATGGTCACTCTTGATCCAGACATCAAGATCCAAAAGTTCCCTGTCTTAATACAGCTGGCCCTGGATCACCAGCTACTGTGGAGGTTGGCTCATTCTTTGACAATGCTTTGTGTTCCTTAGATTGTTTCTTTATTATGCCAGACATTGGTGGCTTTTGTTTTTTACTTCTAAATTTAAAAATTGTTTCTTTGAGAGGCACAGAGAGAGAGAGGAAACACACACACACAGATAGATTTGAGAGATCTCCCTTGCACTGCTTACTCCAAATGCCCACAATTGCTGGGGCTGGGCAGGGGCCAGAGCCAGAATCTGGCAATGCAATCTAGGTCGGTCATGTGGCTGACATGCACCGGACCACTTGACTGACTACTGCATCTTACCAGGGTACACATTAGCAAGAAGCTAGGATAGGTGGCAGAGTCAGGACTTGAACCCAGGCCAACTGACAGTGGGGGTAGTCATTTTAACCTGTTAGGAAGAACACCCAGCCTTGGTGGCTTTCACTGACCTATACGTTAATGCATTGATGTTTCAGTTTTTCAGCTCTCATAAACACTGTGTGGAGGAATTATGTCTCTCCCTCCTTTCCTTTCTGTGCATCACACAGTATTTGCACTTAAAACTTTTATTTGTCTATCTATCTTTCTATTTATTTATTTATTTGAAAGCAGAGTTACAGAGAGTGTGAGAGAGAGAGGGGGATTTAGAAAGAGAGGGAGAGAGAGAGAGAGGGAGAGATCATTCATCTGCTGGTTCACTCCTTGAATGGCCTCAATGGCCCAAGCTGGGCCAGTCTGAAGCCAGGAGTCAGAAGCTTCTTCCTGGTCTTTCACATGGATGCAGGGGCCCAAGGAATTGGGCCATCTGCTGCTGGTTTCCCAGGTGCATTAGCAGGGAGCTGGATCAGAAGTGATGCAGCTGGAACTCCAACTGGCACCCACGTGGGATCCTGGCACTGCAGGCAGTGGTTTTACCTGCTAAGCCACAGTGTCCACTCCCTAGTATTTGCCTTCCTAATAAGAAGCAACAAATAAAACCTATTCATGAATAAGCATCCACTGAAGAATATTCCTGACCATTTATCCACATGACATGAATTTTCACACATCTTCTGTCAAGTAATCAATCTTTCTTCTTTGGAAACTATTGCACAATGCCTACTTGTGACCTTGTGACTGATCAGACCAGTGCTCATCCTAATCAGTGGTGAGTTGGTCGGTTCCATGGCATTTCAGGAAACACAAGTTGGTGCCAATCAGCATCGTGTGCAAAGTCTTTTCTCAGGCCCCAGTGGCTGAGCCAGGGGTTCATTGTCAAACCCGGGAGGCTGCACCTTGCAGGGATGACACATCCTGGCTGGGCTTGGTGTGGCTCCTGCTGTCTGTCCCACACCTTTTCCCATCAGGACACTGGTGGTCCACAGTCTTTCCCCACCTCTCCCTGCCTGCCTTGCCTCATTCCGCATCTGAAGCTGAAGTGAAATTCAGTATCTTATCAGCGAAATGAGGACCTAATAAAGGCAAGACTCAGTTATCATTTCTTGTTAACAAGCATTAAAGTAAAATGGTACTTATTGACATATGAAGTTAAAATGAGAAAATAGGGGGAATTTTGAACACTGATATTGTCCTCTGATTACTTAACTGTGTGAGTTGGGCCTGTTTACCTCAGATTTGAGCTTCCACTTGATTCTTGTGTAGACTTAAGGAAATCATCAAAGAGTATTGTGAAGACATGTGAGACAACTTGGTTACTTGGCAGAGCAATGTGGCATGAAGGAGGGAGAAGGATGGGAACACCAGGCAGGGTCAGCCTTGGTAAATCTCTGAGTACTCTCACATGAAGGCAAAGCAGAGAACTGGGATTAAGAGGGCAGTAGGATCCAGTCTGTAGTTCATTGTAATTTTATTTTTAAAAAGCCTCTCAAACTCTTCAAATAAATAGAAAATATATTAATTAGTCTAGTTCCCCTTTAACAAATGTAGTTTTAAATCTTCATCCAATGTGAGAAAGCCAATAATTCTGAATTTTGCTGTTTATATCTTCCCTAAAAAGAATTGCTCTGGATTTAAGAAATGAACTCAGACTTAATATGCCTTACTTGATTTAGGTAATTTTTTAAAAAAATCTATATCATTTAGGTATTCATATTTACTGCTAGCAGTGTGTGTGTGTGTGTGTAGACAGAATAGCTCTGTCTAAAAGAATTAACACAATACCATGCTATCCATTGAACTGCCTGTTTTCAAACTTGCTTTTGACTGGTATCAGGGACTCTATATTGTTCCCCACTCCCTAACTTGTTAGGGCGGTGGTTATAGCTAACCTGCTTGTGCAGAGAGTGGAGCTCTTATTTGTGAGACTGAAATCTATGGGTGTTCTGATAGTTTGTCTATGTAACCAATCCTCATTGAAAATTTTTTAAAATGGAGACTCTAAATAAACAACATTCTTGGGGGCTGGTACTGTGGCACAGCAGGGTAAAGCCTGGCCTGAAGTGCTGGCATTCCATATGGGTGCTGGTTCTAGTCCAGGCTCCTCCACTTCTGATCCAGCTCTCTGCTATGACCTGGGAAAGCAGTAGAAGATAGCCCAAGTTCTTGGGCCCCTGCATCTGTGTGGGAAGACCTGGAAGAAGATCCTGGCTCCTGACTTCAGATCAGCACAGCTCCGGCCATCGCAGCCATCTGAGGAGTGAACCAGCAGATGAAAGACCTCTCTCTCTCTCTCTCTCTCTCTCTCTCTCTCTCTCTCTCTCTCTGTAAATCTTTCAAATCAAATAAATAAAATAAATCTTTAAAAAAAAATAAACAACATTCTTTACAGATAAGTTCTCCCATATGTTGTCAAATTCAATTCTAACAGAATTTGATGTATTCCGCTTATTTCACTGGATGAGGACTCTGACAATGGTACTGTAGTTTTCCATACTTCACTTATCATTTACCACTATATTAACTTTCTTTTGTGAATTCACTCTGTAAGTAATTAACAATCATGAAATTAACTTTCTGTTGTGTCCTGTGTGTCCTTCCAACAAATTGATAAATCTGGCATTGTTCCCAAGGACCTTGGACACCAGTGATCAATGTGGTTTCCTATGTGAAGATTCCGAGCTGTCTAGTTCTTTCTATTAATTAGGGAAGATCCAGGAGAAGGGAGATGGACACATTTTCACAAAATGTAAAATTATTCCAAGACATGAAAAACATTGCTTCTTATAAAGGTCATTTATCTGCCCACACTACTTCCAATCACATGGGTCTCCAAATACTGATGGCTTCTTCTCCAGATCTCTAAGAGTAAGGCTATGGAGGCCACTAAGATAGCTGTTGATGCTGGAGGCCACCACATTGATCCTGCTCATTTGTACAAAAATGAAGAGGAAGTAGGTCTGGCCATCTGAAGCAAGATTGCAGATGATTCTGTGAAGAGAGAAGACATTCTACACTTCAGAAGTATAATGTATGTACAGGGCAGGTGTGATGATTAATGAAACACAATATGTGGGAATGATAATCATATAATTTGTTCAGTAGTTATTGAGGAATTGTTCTGACTGGTGTGATTTTAATCATACATTTTGGGGGCCGGCACCGTGGCTCACTTGGTTAATCCTCTGCCTGCGGCACCGGCATCCCATATGAGCGCCGGGTTCTAGTCCCGGTTGCTCCTCTTCAAGTCCAGTTCCCTGCTGTGGCCTGGGAAAGCAGTGGAGGATGGCCCAGGTGCTTGGGCCCCTGCACCCACCTGGGAGACTGGGAGGAAATTCCTGGCTCCTGGCTTCGGATCAGCATCGTTCCAGCTGTAGTGGCCATTTGTGGAGTGAACCAATGGAAGGAAAACCTTTCTCTCTGTCTCTCTCTCTCTCTCTCTCACTGTCTAAATCTATCTGTCAAAAAAAAAGTTGAGATTTGGAATATCTTTTTAAAAAATCATACATTTTAACATACAGCGTCCAGTATCATGAACAGAAGGTGAATATGGATTTCTAATGATTGCTGTCTTCAAATTTTTATCTTTTAAGTAAAGTCCCTTTACCTTTCTATTTCTCAACCCAAGCAATACAGATTATGGAACCAGATAGAACTGTAATCAAAGTATTGTGTTGATCACTTTCTGGGTTACTTCAGTAATTTTATTTTTTTCTCACTATGAATTGCAGCTTTTATCATAAGAGAGAGTAACATAAGAGCTCTTCCCATGCTGAACATGACATAGACGTTGGTCTTAAATTGTGTGCACAAATATTAAAGTATTCAAAGTATTTTCCACTCAATTATAAAAACATAAGTTATGCTAATTCTCATCAAGTTTAATGGTTAACAGGTGTGGAGTTTCGAATGATGAGCCAAGACATGGCATCTTCATCTGAAGAGAGCCACTAGATGGCTCCAGCCAGCACTTTTTATTATTTAGTCTAGGGTTCAACTAGTAACACAACAAGCAGGAGTGTACAGCTGGGCTAATCATTGTAAAACAATAACAAGCAGGCACAAGCAAGTGAGGTAAACACTATATGACATATTTATGATGGGAAGCAAAAGTTCAAGTTGCTCCTGGTGGTCATGTTGTTCCTAGCTCATCTCCTATGCCCTTTGGAGTACAATAAGGAGTTTCTTTAAAGCAATATCTAGTAATAATCCAAACTGTGCTTTTACTGCAGCTGCATTCCATTTGGGAAGATAGGCCTTTACAAGGCTTACTTAGGCAGAAGCAGGACCACAGCCATGTCCAATGTTTAGGAAGCTATGGCTTCATGGTGAACATTTAGGCAGTAGCCACTACAAACAGGATCAGATTAGTAAATTGCTTTGAAAATCTATCGAACATAATTCAAACAATGATCATTGTCATTACTTGATAAAATTCCTCTATCCAGGAATAAGTATATTTATGAGCAATATCCAAGCAAATGATAGAGGTCATGTAGATAGACAGGATGCAGGAAACCTGAAAAAAAGAGAATATTTTCAATCATTTCATCACTTTCTAATCAGCAGAAAAATTTGTTAGTACTACATGAAGTAAACTAAGAAATTTTACTAATGTATTCATTCAACACACTTTCTATCATTTACACACTGCAGCTTGGGTCCACTTTTCATAGACCAGAAATCATCTGACCAAGTTTAGAAGATTCATTGAGAAAACTTCAACTGGACTATGTTGATCTCTGTATTATTCATTTCCTAAGAGCTCTGAAAGTAGGCAGTTAACATAATGAAATTTATCTTTAGCTGTCAGCATGGCCATCATTTTCATGGGTGATTAAAGAATACTGATATAAATTTTTAGAAACTTAGTCTATACGATCTAAGATTTACTCAGACTAGTTTAAATAATGTAGTTTATTGGATCACATAAATGTAGATCCCAAGTCATGAGTACATGTACAGTTCTGAAGCAACCTTAGGAAATACATCTGTTTATAACAATCACTTTGCCACTACATTTCTCTAATTTTTTTTCTGAGCCTTTTCATTAGTGGCATAGATGGCCATGGAGCAATTACATTCTAATGGTCTTTAACATTTGATAGCTTCTCTAAATCTTTTAATGTTAGAATTATTATTAAATAGAGCCTTAATCAACCCTCTATGATTCAAGTGCTGGCCCTTTGATCAACAGGTTTTCAGGAGATGAGGAACAGCCTGCATCAAGATTACCTTATTGGTGGAGTTCAGGGTCATGTAGCTATATTGACCTTCACAGTGAGTGAAAGACATCTCTCCAGAGAAAAGAATAGAGGAACCCAAAGTCACATACATCAATAGGACACAATAGGACCTGGAAAATAATAGTTATAAGTATCTATAATAGACATAAAAGAAGAGAAAAAGTCTATACTCTAATGCCATTCTTTATTAATTCATATGCAATGCAATTTGTAATTATGTGGGATTTTGCTCTACTTCTTTCATGAAAGTTTGTTGTTCCAGTCATAAATACACCTTGGTGTCTGCCATGAGTGAGTAATTGAATTTGGTGACACCATAAAAAACAGTGCCTGCTGCTATTCCAGCCTGGGGAAGGAATTATTCCAACAGATGTACATGAAAAGGTCCTATTTGACAGTGGATATCTGTGCCACCTGGGAGGTAAGTACTTAGACGAGAGTGTGTTGAAGAAACCAGAGGAACGTCAGTTTATGTTTAAATTTGGGGTAATAGGATATGTGTTCTTGGATCTAGAAATCCATGTTATTGACAAGTGCTAATGTTCTGGAGTGGAGGGGGTAGGAAGGCAATGCTGGGATGAAACAAAAAGGAACAGAGGGAAGAATTAGTAGCGACAGGCATATTGTCTCCTCCACATATAATAATTCCTCTAGTTTCCTAACAAGGACATAGGAATCCTTTTTGTTGCTTCCATTGTCTTCTCTTATTCTCTTTACTAGTTTTTCTCTTTATGCCAGTCAGTGTCCATTAGCTACATTAAAATTTCTTGGCAGTGTTTATTTTCAACTGTTCTCTTCCATTTATATTGATTTAGCCAAATAGGGATATATTTCTTCACTGTGTTTCCTTCTAGGCCATGGAAAAGTGCAAGGTTGCAGGATTGGCCAAGTGCGTTGGGGTATTCAACTTCAACTCAGGCAGCTGGAGTTGATTCTGAACAAGCCTGGGCTCAATACAAGCCTTTTTGTAACCAGGTGAACATCTTCCATATCCCCTTGTGTTTTTCACTCCCTTCTGCACATACCACTACCAGGTGTCCAGTTGATCTCCACTCTTGTTCAAATTACTTTACAGAAAAAAAAAAAGATCATACAGGCAGAGCCTTTATGTAGAAGAGCATGGATGGCTGTCCATGGTTTCTATGTTTGTAAAAGCTTAGGAAAAAAATGAGGATATTTTTGCTGAAATACATGTAAAAATATAATGTTTATGAGTGGAATTGACATTTAAGGATTTGGTAGTTGTTTATAGTTGTTTATATTGTTGTTAATATATAGGTAAAATATATATTATACTCCTGAGGAACAGTGGTTTTTCTACTTACTACTTTTGAATTCTTTATTTACTGAAAGATTAAACCGTGACTATAAAGTAAATTGAAAATATGCCATTGAAAAAATTAAAAGAAAAAATAACTAAGGAAGGAGGAAGGAAGGTGAGTTTAAGGGTGGGTAGAAAGTATTTTTTGTTCTTAAAACCATATATATGAAATCCATGAAACAGGTTCCCTTCATATAAATAAAAAAGGGAAAAAGAATCTTGGGGGATAAAGATGATCAAGGATAGACCAATCAGGAATCAAATCTCGGAAGAAGTTGTATTTTTCCAAGATCAACGTAGGATGCAATGGAAGGTCACCTGGTTTATAGATTGGTGAACAGGTTGTGGAAGGAACTGTGTATAGGAATAAAGCATGAAAGCATGGAATGGGTGGTAAATAAAGACATAGTGAATGTAGGAAAGATAAATGGTATGGGTTTGCACTGTGTTCTAAAACTTGAATCTTTCCTCTTGGTATCTCTGCTTTCGGATGTTTTGAGCAGAAACCTAAATAAAGGGGAAAATGGAGATTATTATAATAGCTTAGGGAAGAGGGAGGAAGCTACCAATTTATGGTGATACTAGTGGTGGACAGAATCAGCCCTCAGAAAAGGATAGCAGGATTAGAGCTCATATTTTTCCGAAGCCCCTTTAAGTCAGATTCTCCTCCCTGCTTACTGCCATCAAGTCATTTAAGCACATCCGTTCTGTGCCACGTCACCTGTTCTAACCGAGTTTCTAACAACTTGGAATCACCAAGTAAGGACCTTTAATGGGAAAATATATTATAAAGTCCATGAATTTAATATATAATTATGCAGCATTAGTTTTCAAATATAAATATCACAAAGTTAATATTTATATTAGTTTTACTCCTTTTTACTGCAAAATTTAATCTAGAATATGTGATGAAGTGATACAGATATCTCATATACTTCCTCCTGTATCCAAACTTGTTGACATTTTGTCATGTGTCCAAATTAAGTAGACACATACGCATGTATCTGCATACCAACAATTACTCTCCCTGTTATTTAACATCCAGTCCATATTAGAAATTTTTATTATGACCTCCAAATGTCTTCTCTTTTACCTTTGACAAACTAGTAGTTTTTTTCTTTTGTTTCTGTTTTTGTTTTTCATTTGGATAGGCAGGTGGACAGTGAGAGAGAGAGAGAGAGAGAAAGGTCTTCCTTTGCTGTTGGTTCACCCTCCAATGGCCGCTGCAGCCAGCGCACTGCACTGATCTGAAGCCAGGAGCCAGGTGCTTCTCCTGGTTTCCCATGCGGGTGCAGGGCCCAAGGACTTGGGCCATCCTCCACTGCACTCCCGGGCCACAGCAGAGAGCTGGACTGGAAGAGAAGCAACCAGGACAGAATCCGGTGCTCCAACCAGGACTAGAACCAGGGATGTCGGTGCCGCAGGCGGAGGATTAGCCTATTGAGTCGCAGCGCTGGCCACAAACTAGTAGTTTAAACATATATTTTCTTTTTTTTTTTTTCTTTTTTTTTTGACAGGCAGAGTTAGACAGTGAGAGAGAGAGACAGAAAGGTCTTCATTTGCGTTGATTCACCCCCAAATGGCTGCCATGGCCGGCACGTTGCGCCGATCCAAAGCCAGGAGCCAGGAGCTTCCCCCTGGTATCCCATGCGGGTACAGGGCCCCAAGCACTTGGGCCATCCTCTACTGCCTTCCCGGGCCACAGCAGAGAGCTGGACTGGAAGAGGAACAACCGGGACAGAATCCAGTGCCCCAACCTGGACTAGAACCCGGGGTGCCGGTGCCGCAGGCAGATTAGCCAAATGAGCCGCAGCACCGGCCTAAACATATATTTTCATCAAGTTTGCTAGGCAGATTTTTTTTTCTGTGATAGTCTCATTGATTTTGTCAACTATTCTGGGATTCACATATCATCTCCTTGCAATAATAGATCTTTTGCTTCTCTATTCCACATTTCTGTAAATTAGAAATTAGATATGAATGCTGTATTGTATTTAGGTTAAATATTTTGGCAAGTAATGTTCTTAGAATCCTGTATTCCTCTAATAGCACAAAATGATAACCTGTCCCATGATTAATAGTGTAACTTTTGGCCCTTAACTCAAGCTAGTAAAAGTCAGATCTCCTTTCTTCCGAAATATGTTTTTCTCCTTTGTAATTACTAGTAATCAGCTAGGTGAAAATATTCAACTAAAGATATAATATCCCATAGCAAATTTTCACATAATAGATGGGTTCTTATGAATAATGTTTGCCTTAGTTATTTCATTGGGGTTTGTAAATAATTAATTGTATTTTAGCTCTCTTTGCTGTTTTTACTTGATATTTGCACTTAGCACAACCTAGAATTTTTCCTGTGACACCAGGTTAACTATAATACCTTCCCTTTAATTAAGAATTTACTGTAATGGTCACCATTAATGGGGCAAATATTTTTATGTCATCATTCTTTTTTCTTTTCTATGTGTTCATTACTATGAACTCATTTTTTAAATCTATGTATTATAATTGGGTTTATTCATCATTCCTTATTCCTTATTAGGTTGAAATCTACCCAAATGTTATTAGTAAGATTCCTATGAAACTACTTTTTCATTCCTCCCAGATATTCTCTAATTACTTATTAAAACTTTTTTTAATTATTTTTGGCACTGTCAGTGTTCAGGGGTCAAAGAGTACCTTCCTTGTCCCAGATCTGGAGTTTGTCATCTCTCTTTACAATGGAAAACATTGTTTGGGGACCACAATCTGATGTATAGAGTTGCTTTTTCTGAAGAATGTCATTTTTTCAACTTTCTGAAAGACATTATATTAAATTTATTTTCAGAATATTATTAATGATGACATTTTAAGTTATATTTCATGTTATTTTTTTAATCCAGCTACTTAGAATATTTCCATTCATATTAAAATTAGCATTTCAACTAATCCTATATTTTCCTACTTTGTCCATGTACAGGTGGAATATCATCCCTATCTCAACCAGAGCAAACTGCTGGATTTCTGCAAGTCAGAAGGCATTGTCTGGTTGCCTAAGTGCTCTGGGATCACATTGAGATAAATGATGGTAAAAGGACATCAAGATGCTTACCTAAAATACCCTTGTTGAGAACTACTTTTGCTCATACAATACTTAGTTTTATGAAATTAACTGTCAACTGGATCAGGGAAAGAGGAGAATTTGCATCTGTAGCAACAACTCAGATGATGCTAGCTGTGTTGGTCTAGAGAATTCATTTGAGAACCACGGGCCAAGAGTGGGCATCATACTCTATTTTGGAAGACTCCTAGCATGCTAGATATTCAAGGATCCAACCTTTCTGCCTTTACTCAAAGGGTGGATCAGAACTCTCAGTTTCCTTGGATGATACAGTTCTTTGTGCCTTGGCAAAAAAGTACAAGTGAGGTCCAGCTCTGATTGCCCTTTGCTATCAGCTGCAGCCTGGGGTTGTGGTCCTGGCCAAGAGTTTCATTGAGAAGTGAATCAAAGAGAACATTCAGGTGATGGAGGCATAAAAGATCCTACACAGTATTTTCTACAGGTGTTAATTCTTTCCAAAATGTCAAGATTTCTTTGGGCCAAGTCTATGTCTGTTTTTTTTTCTCATATATTAACAACATGTGTTTATTTCTACCACTTTTCTTCTTTTACCATGACAACAAGAAATGCATCATTATATATTTCAATTTGCCTTTAGATTTCCTCTGTATTTTTTAAGTACATGGCCATATCATCTTTAAATAATGCCAGCTTTGTTCTGCAGCTAACTGTGGGACCTTCTTTTATCTATAGTGATGTGAAGTTTCAATATGTCATATCTTGTAATGCATTTCTATTTATTTTCCACCCAGTATCTATTGATGGCTTGAGTGTTTTGTTTGATGTCTTGAAATGTTTGAAATCCTTTCAGAACTTCCAGGTTGACAAATATGCAGTATAAAATAATAAAAATCTTCTACTTCTCTACTAGGGTTTTGAATGCCAGTTGTCTTCAAAGAACATGAAAGTTCAGGATGGCCTGAACAGAAACCTTTGGTATTCTGCTGATTTGTACGTGGCCTTAGTCAATGCATTCTTCCATTTATTTTCTCAGGAAGAATGTAGGATAGATATTAGTCTCTGTTCTCCAATCATCTATGCGCTGTGAGGATCAACAATGTAAATGTTTGCAAAATGATGTTCACTTCATCTATTCCCAAACATGCTCTGTTCTTATCCGATTGAAGGCATCTCCAACGAGTTTGTGGTCATAGGCAAAAATTTTTATCACCTCTACATGGAATTGTTCATTTAATCTTCTCAACTTAAAAGTTTAGTAACTTGAAATCTCTCCCTTCCAGTTCTTTGCTAGAGATTCTAACACTGCATTTGCCTTGAGAAAAGCTGGCCGGAGAGGGTCAATAACAAGAGCTGGTTACGATTTTCTGAAATATGGTCATCTCAATGCAGAGGATGATTTTAGGGTCTATTAAAACCAAAGAATGGGTATGGAGGCAAAAAAAAAAACAATAATGGCAGAGTATTTATAGTCCACCAAATATATTTATGCTACATTTGTGCTCTAAGCTTACAGAATCTGAGAAAAAAAACATGTACTAGAAGCAGAGCATGTACAGTCCTGTTGCCCTGTGGAATTTTTAATACTTAATAAAAAGTAAGGTGATATTTTATGAATAAGATCAGCATAAAGCAAAATTATGCATACTCAAATTTGAAAATATAATAGCTAATGTTTTTGTTAGCATACACAAAAGTAATAAGGAAGGGAACAATTGCTGCTACCGATTAAATATTTTTATAGAGATTTGTTTTTACCGCTTTATATTTTGTGTAATTATGAAAATGTACAAATTATACAGGCAGTTCTTTGACATGGTCTCTAGCTTATCAATGGCATATTTTCCCTTTTCTAACTTTAATATGTTATGCTGTGTGATTGGCAATGAATAAATAATTATTGAATTAGTAAAATGAATATCAAATTGTTAACAATTTTATTCCCTGACATTTTTAAAAAGATTTATTTATTTGTTTAAAAGTCAGAGTTACAGAGAAGAGAGAGAGAATGAGAGACAGAAAGGAATCTTCCATCAGCTGGTTCACTCCCCTACAGGCCACAACTGCCAGGGCAGGGGTGGTCTTAAGCCAAGAGCCAATAGCTTCCTCTGGGTCCCCTTCATGGAGATAAGACCTCAAAAGCACAGACAACAAAAGCAAAAACAGACAAATGAAATTATATTGAACTAAAATAATTACATTAGTATTATATTAAACTAAGATTATATTAAACATTGCAAATATAACATTTACATATGTAACAATTATAGTAAAATGCTAAAATTGTTAAATCTACATATGCTTATTGTATTTAATGAGAGTAATTTCACCATTCCATGGGGAAAATAACTATTTTTTCTTGCTCTGAAAAGAGGTCAATTTGAAGAATATAAGAAGATTTTTATAACTCAAGAAAATACCAAAAACCCACAAATGATCAAATGAAATGGAGACAAAGAACTAAAGATGACATACAAATGATCAACAGCATATGAAGAAACTCAACATCACTAATCATTTGAGAAATACCAATCAAAACCAGAATGAGATATTGCTTCAAACTCAAAAGATCCACTAAGATTTTGAGGTTACTACTCTCTATATTTAATTTGCTGAGTTTTTATGAAAAAATATGTTGAGTTTGGTCAAGTATGTTTGCCACATCTGCTGAGGTGATCATGTCACTTTCGTCTTCTTCCTGTTAATGTGGCATATCACAGTTTGCTTTGCTTTATGTTGAAACATACTTTTATTGCAAGGAAATATCCTACTTTATCACAGCAAAGATTCTATTTAATTACTGATAAATTTTGTTTGTCAGTCTAAGAAAATGCAATGAATAGGAGTTCATATTCAAAGAGATTACTTTAGTCCCTAATTTTTCTGCATCCCTCATCTTTGAGCTGCTGGTAGGGAACACCTGGACTCCTAGTCATTTTACAAAAATATGCCTCATATTCCAGAATATATGCTGTGAATTTTCATGTTCTCCAGTATCCTAAGAGAAACAATGCCTAGTAAACAGATGCTAACTGCTACTTCCCTAAAGGCTGACAACCCCAAAATGTCAATGAAATGGCTCTAAAGGTCTAGGCAAATCAGTTTTTGTCCTAACAAGTCAGAAGGAAACAAACCATACACGAAATACAGTCATTGGTAGCTAGGGATCTTTAGAAAACACAACAATCTATTGTTTTGCAGGAAGTGACAGAAATTGAGTGTCTGTTTCCTGCCCTGTGGACACAGGTGTAACTGAGTGTGAATTGCTAAATAGCATGGATTACAAGAGAGGTGTCCAATCACTGGCGTCTGGGACACCTCCTGCATCATGAACCTCACATAGGGGCTTCCAGTAGATGTCATGACAAAGGCCTCCATGCTGAAATTCATCAGAAAATGGATGCATTGTTTACCTAGGGACACTAAAATTCAAAAGAAAGGGGCACCATCTGGTCTCAATGACTTCATGTTGCTAAACAAGTGATTTCTATGAAGCTGCAATTAGGGTGAAAATTTATTTACTGGTTATAGAATCTGCCTTTCTTTCATGAATACAACTTTATAATAAATGTTTATTAGTAATCATTGCTAAATTATCCAGATGGTATTCTCTTGCCTAGAACTTACACAAAACACAAAATGTCAACAACTGAAGCATCTCCCTCTCCCTTAGTTACATCTATCAACTTAGGAAAAAAATAGTCCATCCTCTTTTAGTTCAAATTCTCAAAGAAAATGGAAACTGATCCTCCCAAGTTTAGAACATAAATTCATCTAGCTTTTTGTCAACAATAAAAAAGGCATAAAAATCTTTAGTAGCAAGTTCACATCAATTTTACTAATTCATTAATTCTGTGTTCACTGTACAGCATATACAACACTGTACTAGATTTCACAAATGGAATGATGTTTGTAGGGCAGAGTTCCAAGTTCAAGGAATTGAGAGATCTTTATACTTTCATAAAAGCATAAGGTATAAACTGATAAAAGGATAATTTATTACAATACTTAACAGATAAGAATTATTGTCACTCCTGTCCCATTCCATATGTTTATACTTCGATCTTTATTTTACACTGCACTATTAAAATATTAGCAATGATAACATATCTACCATCTTTGAGTACATACAATTTCACACTGTACTAATCTGTTATATATTACCATATTAATTTCTTTTCAATTAAAATCCCAACTGGCTTTAATATGCACATATATAATATGTGTGTATATATACATATGTATGTGTATGTATATATATACACACATATATATCTATATACACACACACACATATATATGGTTACTCTCATTTATAACACATGTCTTTTCTCAGATTCTATAACCTGAAAGCATTAAATAAGAATAAAACTTTTATTTGTTGTAAATTCTTTCCAACAAAGGGATTTGGTCTCTACACTCTCCTTTGTTGTTAAAGACATTTTCACCCTCTCAATTGAGATTTCAATATTTTATTTAAAAAAAAAAAAGGCAGAGAAATTTTCAAGTATTCCTGACCATGGGTCTTGAATTTCGTAAAGGCCATACTTTTTCCCATGAGAAAGGATGAAACAGAAATCAAGCAAACCCATTGAAATGAGAAACGAAAGTATGATTTATTATTTTTAAGAGATTTGTTTTGCTTTATTTCATTTTTTAATGTTTATTTACTTGAAAGGCAGAGTTAGAGAGAGAGAGAGAGGGAGAGACAATGAGAGAGATCATCCATTCACTGATTCTCTCCCTAGATGGCCACAGCAATAGGGCCTGGGCCAGGCTAAAAGCAAGAGCCAGGAAGTACATCCAAGTCTTCACCTGGTGTGGCAGGGATCCAAGTATTTGTACCATATTCTAGGCTTTTCCAGGTACATTACGTTAGTAGGAATCTGGATTGGAATCAGAGCAGCCAGGACTGAAATTGGTGCTCATATGGGATTCTGGTATCTCAGGTGGCAGCTTCTTCTGCACTACAACATTTGCCTCTTATTTATTTATTTTAAAGGCAGTGTAACAGAAAGAGATGGAGAGGGGAGAGAGAGAGAGAGAGAGAAAGGTGCCAAACCCTTTGTACATGCATCTATGTGCATGCATTCTGTCTTCTTTCTTACATGTCCATGCCTGGGAGAAAGTTCATGTCATAAACAAGAACCATAAGAGATTAACTACAACTTGTAATAAAGTAGGCAATTTTAACAATACAGCGTAGTAACAATGCCAGCATTGGGCTACTCACTTTGAAGCAATCATCAAGTAAATGAAGGGTTATAGTAAAGTTAGTAACCTAGGCGACCGCTCAGTGGCTGACAGGTGGGTGTTATATACTGGATGGCTTCCCTGGGCAAAGGGAGGAGAGGGTGCTTGTGGCCGGGACGTGGGGGGTTCGGGAGAAGGTGGTACCTCATTTCATCATGATAACTCAGAGCGATGTGCAGTGTAACACTGAAGAAATGTTTATTCTGGAATTTCCCGTGACTGCTTTCAGGCCATGGTTGACTGTGAGTGACGAAACCTCAGAAAGTGAAACCAGGCACGAGGCAGGCAGAATGCTGCACAGAGGGGTTCACACCCGCACTGCATGGCCAGCGTGGAGGCTGCCGTCCTCTGTCCTCTGTCTGCCACACAGGGACAGGACTGAAGCATTTCTGTCTTTTAAAAATGCATGCAGACAATGCACATCTATGCTAAACGTTTTTTGGAAAAGTACTGGAAAACAAAAAGAAGACCGATGACACCCCAGTTCAGATACTACTATCACTGCTAATTTCATAACTGTTTCCAGTAATACCAGGTCCCTTCCAGGAGTTCAAGGCCATGCATAGTTTTTTTTTCATAGTATGCCTTTTCCATGAATGTTCTGAAGGTCACTTGTATACATAGATTTTAAAATTTTTTGCACCGAAATAAATTTATCTTCAATTTTTTTTTTAATTTAAGGAGCAGAGAGAGAGATGAGAGACAGACAGACATGGAGCTCCTAGCTTCTGCTTTATTCCCCAAATGCCTGCAACAGCAGGGACTGGGCTAGGTTGAAGTCAGGAGCCAGGAATTCCATCCGGCTCTCCCATATGAGTGGAAAGAATCCAACTAACTTGAGCCATCGCCTGCTGCTTCCTAAGGCATGTATGTGTAGGGCACTGGGGTAGGGAGCAGTCAGAACAAACCCAGAAACACCGATATGGGACGCAGACACCTCATCCCATGCTTTAACTGCTATACCAAACACCTGCCTCAGCTTACCTTTTAATTCCATTCTTGCCAAGTTTTTGCAAGTACCCTCCTATTATATATATGTGTATATATATATATATATGAGAATGGTAATATTAAAATATGCATTTAGTATTATATGACTACTATTATATGTTGATAAGTATTTTATTTTCCATATAATAATCTGAGTTTATATCTTAGGAAATCATTCACATTTTAATGTATTATATATTTAGGGGCTGGCATTGTGACATAATGGGTAAAGCTGCCACCTGCCACTCCCGTATCCCATATGGGCACCAGTTGCTGTCTTGGATGCTCCACTGCTAATCTGGCTCCCTGCTAAGGCATCTGGGAAAAGCAGAGGAAGGTGGCCCAAGTGTTTGGGCCCCTGCACCCATGTGGGAGACCTAGATGGAGCTCCTAGCTTTGGCCTGGCCCAGCCCTGGCCTTTGCAACCATCTGGGAAGTGAACCAGCAGATAGAAGATCGATAACTCCTCTCTCTCTCTCTCTCTCTCTCTCCCTCCTTCTCTCTCTCTCTCTCTCATCTGCCTTTCAAATCAATCCATCAATAGAAAAAAGAATGTTTGCACAGTGGTATCTGGGTGGTTTGCTCATCTTGTTCTTCTCTGGAAAACGGGAGGACCTAGGAAGCCATCTTTCAAAGCAGTGAACATGAGTCTCCTTGATTCTCAGTGGCAGGCAGCTCTTAGCACCTGCTTCCAGGAAACATGGGAGGCAGAGTTCTACAACGCCGTGGGGAGACAGAGGTAAATCCACTTAGGGATGAAATGAGCCTGCCCTTGAGGCTGCCATGAGCGACCACGGAAGTGAAGCAAGGTTCACAGAAATGGGGAATTTAAACTCAAGCTTATTTTGGTGCAAAAAATCTTGAAACCCATGCCTAGCTTTCTCAGAATGCACATTTCTTAGACACTTTCTGAAGAGCCTCCATGTATAGATCTCAATTTTTTCCCACCAAAGTAAAATTACCTTTTCATTCAATTTGCCATGTATGTTTTGGAGCACTCACATATGCAAAGTGTTTGAACACTGTCTCGGGGGCTGGTGCTGTGGCGTAGTAGGTTAATCCTCTGCCTGCAGCACCAGCATCCCGTAAGAGCGCCGGTTGGAGTCCCGGCTGCTCCACTTCAGATCCAGCTCTCTGCTATGGCCTGGGAAAGCAGTGGAAGATGGCCCAAGTCCTTGAGCCCCAGCACCTGTGTGGGAGACCCGGAAGAAGCTCCTGGTCCTGGCTTTGGATCGGCTCAGCTCCGGCTGTTGCAGCCAACTGGGGAGTGAACCAGCAGATAGAAGACCTCTCTCTCTCTCTCTCCCTCTCTCCCTCTCTCCCTTTCTGTCTGCAACTCTGCCTCTGAAATAAATTTTAAAAAAAGAAACACAATAAATGCTAGCTATGTGAGTACCATTATTATCACTTTAAAAATATATTTATTTATTTTCATTTTATTTAAAAGACAGAGAGAGACAGACAACGACAGATGAAGGGAGATGTTCATTCACTTGCTCACTCCCTAAAAATCACTACTGCCAGGAGCCCAGAAGTCCACCCAGATCTCCCATGTGAGCAGGGGCCCAAGTCCTTGAGCCATCACTGCTGCCTGCCTCCCAGGGTGTGCATTAGCAGGAAGCTGGAAAGGAAACAGAAGAGGCTGGACTTGAACCAGGCACTCAAGTGGGACATGGGCTTGACCACTGCTCTGAACACTTGCCCCCTTTATCGGTTTCCTTAGAGCTGAGTACCAGCACAGCATGACAATGGCCACTAGGGGCCACCAAGTGTTAGTGTTGTATTATAGTCCATGTAATAGGTTGCCTATTAGATTCCATTCGGGACGAGTTCATACATTTTAAAGAGGAGACTTTAGTTTTAGGAACAGTCTCAGATGGATGGGACGGTCAAAACAGCCCAGAGGGTCCCCAGCCCCTCATTCCTCCTGTGAGAAGCATCTGTCCTTAGTACGGTCCACTGGTAACAGCTAGTGAACCAACATCCGGGCACTGAAGGCCAGGCTCTAGGCAGAGCCTCTGAGTGTCTCTGCTCCCACTTCCCACCCAGGAAGTCCTGGTAGGCTCTTCCTGGTTGCGGCAGTCTTAGACTTCCCTTGTTTTTGATGATTTCGGCGATTTTGAGCAGTGCTGGTCAGGTATTTTGTAGATCTGTTTGATTTTTTTTTTTTTCCTGGTTAGACTGGAGTTTTACAGGTTTAGGGGAGGGTGAGCGCGGAAAAACCTTTTCTTATCGTATCAAGTGCACACTCTGATGGGATTTACCGCTGCTCATGCTGGCCTCGGTCATTGGCTGGAGCAGTGTGGGAACCCTTTCTTCTCTGTCCAGCTGCTGTCCAGTTTCCCACGCTGCACACTGGGGAAAGCAGTGGCCCAGCCACTCAGCGCTTTCCAAGTCGGGTGAGTGGTGCTCCCCCTGCTGGAGAAGAGAGCACCTACATCAACTGTTTGGAATTGCATTTCTTAGCCCCCAGAGTCTATCAGTATGGACTGGACTCTATTTTATGCATTCTTTGTATTTTGAGTGGCAATGATCTCGTGGAAGAGGGTCGTCCCTGCCAGGATTTCAGCTCCAATCCTTCTGAGTGAGCAAGACATAGCTTCTGCTGTCCTTGATTCGCACTGTATTAGATAGACAAGCATACTGTGTATTTACTCAGCATAAATTGGCTTGCTGATTGTGATTAACGACCCCCAGGTAGGTAGGGGAAAATGCCAAAGGTCTTGAACCGAATTTGGACTTACTACTTCCAGTGCTAGGGGTCCATGCAACAATTTTTAAACAGAGGAGTGGAGAGGAGATGCACTGGGGTGTCTGGGTGCTTTGCTCGTGTTGGTTTTCTCTGTTGGCTTCCAGTGGTTGGCACCAGCTCCTGTAAGCCCCAGACTTGAGTTCTTCTTGCACCTAGAGCATTTGCAGAACCCTCAGAAAGCAATCAGAAGACATTTGGGGTAGATTCTCTAAGGGCTGCAGTTCCTCCTCTTCCTCTAGATGTACCCCTGTGCACAATGGGACTTTTCTACTCCTTCCATCAAGGGCATGTTTCTCCCCACCACAGAAACGGGGACAGGACCCGCCAACATGCTTTGATTGATGGGATGTCAGCAAGGAAACCGGACACAAGCAGAGGCCTGAAAAAGCTTCTGAATTGGAGTTTGGTCTTTTGTGCTGGCTGAACCCCCTATAAGAAGTCTCAGCTGGGCTCCTGGAGAAAGGCAGATGGCCCACTGTCAGAAGCATGGGCCATCTTGGACCAGTCAACCCAGGAAGTCCATCCGAGGACTTCAGCCTCATGACCTAGGCGAGAGCAGCAGAAAACCAGCTCAGCTGAGCCCAGCCCATGCTGCCCACCCATAGAATCAGCAACATGACCGCTCTGAATCTTGGGATATTTTATTGCACAGCGACAGGTAACTGATGCAATCCATGGGACAGCCTGCTATTGGAAAGGTCTCTGATATAGACCAAATCATCAAGACAACCAGACAAGGCCACAATCCGCTCGGAATACCTAAACAGCCCAGTGGTGCAGCTCTGCTATTCTGTTTCAACACATCGTGGACTTACTCTTCTGTAGGACAATTGCAAATAGTTTCTTTAGTTACTCCACTTCTGCTTCTTGTATTTCTTCTTCTTCTGTTTTTGTCTTGTCTCTTCTTTTCAGTTTCTCTCCCAGCAACTTCTACTTTTTAGATACTTTAACTCTGCAGAGCGCCTCTGGACACCGGGTAATCCCAGAATGTTGCAATCTCCTTGGCTCTGGAGGTAATCTAGTGTCTCTGCCATCTGTTCCTCTGTTTGTTTCCTTTTTTTTTTTTTTTTTGACTTCTTGAAGGTACCCCTTTTTTAGATTGCTTACAATTTTCCTAGATTTTTCTCCCGAATTAAACACATAACATTGCTATTATAATAACTGTAGATATCATTTATTTTTTTGAAGATTTATTTCATTTATTTGAAAGGCAGTGTTACAGAGAGAAAGAGGGAGAAACAGACAGAGATCTTCCATCTGCTGGTTTACTCCCCAAATGGTTGCCAACAGCTGAGCCTGGGCCAGGCTGAAGCCAGGAGCCAGGAGCTTCTTCCAGGTCTTCCATGCGAGTGGGAAGTTCTGCTTTCTGCTCAGCGGTGCCAGGGAAAGCTGTGAGCTGAGGGACTGGTGCTCTCCCTGGACATTGGCCATCGGCACGCTGGGATCTGTCCGTGGCTGAGGGAATTCAAGCCAGGACTCCCACATGGAGGTGGCAGGAACCCAGTGATTTGACCCAGCTGTGCTGCCACCCAGGGTCTGCGTTGAAAAGAAGCTGGAGTCTGGAATGGGAGCCGGAAATCGAACCTGGACACTCTGATGTGGGATGCAAGCCTATTAACTGCCTGGTTCAATGCCTGCCCTTCAATGCAAGGTTCAAAGGAAGATAAGAAAAGTGCCAACCAGAGGTTCTACTTACAGAACACTTTGTGCAGACAAGCAAAAAGAAGAGAAGAGAAAGGGCTCTCAATTGCACTACTCTGGCACAATTCAGTTCTGTTTGCTTCCGGCCGCTTGCAACAGGGCACAGAGAGCATTTCTCGCCAGGAGGCTGCTGTCCCTGCTGGCAAGGGGCAGAGGGAGGGCAGGGGATTACCCTGAGGTCGCAGCGAAGGGAGAACACTCAGGTGAGAAGCCCGGTCTAGTGGTCTCCTCTTTAAGGGGAGATGGTGCTGCAGTGGGTATTTGTAAATTAGGTATTGATTTAGTTTCCATTTCACGTGGAAGGCACAAGGCCTTGGAAGCGCCTGCTCTGGTCCCCTGGGAGAGCAGTTTGCAGAAGTTCCTCCCACCCAGCGAAAGCCCCCAGTACTCCTTGTCTGGGTTGCACATCAGTGCGCTTGCGGATTTCTGTTTGCAAGGGAGCCGGAGAACCGGGTGTCGGTCACAAGCCGAGCTTGCAAACGTTGACGTGGATACGGAGGCCCTGCAGGCTCAGGAGAGGGTCTGGGGCTTGATAAAGTCTCATCAATGGCTTCGGGGCTAAACAAGGCAGGAGACGTGTCCAGGTCCCACGGCCGTCAGAACCTGCGCCGGGCCTCCCTTCCAGTCTGGGGTCCTTCCAGGCAGCTGAGTCAAGGAGACAGCTGAGCTCCCCTGCTCCCAGCCTCCACCTGGGCTTCCTGAACCTGCTGGCTCTGTGGGATACCTGGATCCGCCTGCCCCAGACTTGCCCTTGGCCTGGCTGTGGCACCTGGCCAACACCTCTCACCAGTGGCCCAGCAGGTCTCTTGGCTTTCTCCCATGGGGGGTGGGTTCCAGCACCCTACAGATACCCAAATCTGAGAGTGCTAGAGTCCCTGATGTAACATGTGTGGTTTATTTGCATATAATCTATACCGATTCTCCCATACACATTAAAACACCTCTAGGTTACATACAATAATGCAATACATTCAACAACAGCCAAGTCTGGGCCAGGCCATAGGCAAGAATTGGGAGCTTCTTCTGGATTGCCCAAGCGGGTGCAGGGCCCAAGCACTTGGGCCATCCTTTGTTGCTTTCCCAGGCCATCAGCAGAGAACTGGACCAGAAGTGGAGCAGCCAGGTTAAACTGGTTCTTATATGGGATGCTGGTGCTGCAGGCGGCAGCTCAACCCACTACGCCACAGCACCAGGCCCCAGATGCAATTTTTTCAAAATAATTGCAAGGTCCAGGGGTGTAAGGCGGCAGCAGTGTGCAGTTTTCCCAGCAGGTGTAGTGGGCTCATTACCTTCCCTATCTCAGCCAGCAAAAGCTAACTTTCCTCTTAGTGACTCCCTGTTCCTCCAACTTAGTGTGACTACAAGGCCCCAGCGATCATCCCTGTGACTTCTCTGTCCCCAGCTCCCCTCTGGGGCCTCCTCGCTGGCCTCTGACCTGTGTGCATGCGGGACCCTTTCCTAGCTGTCCCCTGCGGGGGTCCCATTCCTCTACTGACCCCCACTCTGTGCAGAGCTGCAGCCCCAGTGCCTTGGTTTGGGGTGGGGGGGTCCTGTAACATTACTACCTCCTCCCAGAAAAGTAATTTGCATATCAGCTTTGGTTATTGTCTGTCTCCACCTTAGGATTTCATCCCCAGGAAGGGGGGAATTGTGGTCAGTTTTGCTCCCTACTGGGTCCTGATCTAGGAAAAATCCTAGGAGCATCCTAAGGGTTAACCCTTTCCCGCAGGGCTGAGCCACTCAGATCTCAGCTGTTTGCTGCCTGCCTCTGTTGGAGGTGGGCCTGCCCCCCAAGGTGTACCCCCAAGCTCTGAGGTCCCTTCAGGGGGGTGGTGCTCAGGGCCAGAACATCTGCGTGTCCCCTTCCTGCCAGGAGGTGGCAGTGTTGAGCACTGCGCTGGGAGCCATGGCTTCAAGTAACCTTGTTCCAGGGTCTCTGGAGACAGAATGTCCCCAGGATCAAAGGACCGGATAAAAGCCTCTCTTTCCCTCTGCTTCCTGAAGAGGATATGACCCCCGGCTGTGCATATATTCAGGGCCCGCCAGAAGTTCTTGGGGTGTGTTTTTGTACGTCTTTGTTGTTTCTTCCCAGTGATACCCCTGTCTTGCCCCAGATTTCCAAACACCTTCAGGTTGGTTGTTTACTGAGCCAGAGAAAATCACTTCTTTGTTGTTAGACATTTTAAAATTTTATTTGAAAGCTGAGTTACAGAGAGAGACGGAGAGACAGAGAGAGAGGTCTTCCATCTGCTGGTTCACTCCCCAGTTGGCCTCAATGGCTGGAGCTGGGCCAATCCGAAGACAAGAGCCAGGAGCCAGGAGTTTCTTCCAGGTCTCCCACATGGGTGGCAGGGGCCCAAGGACTTGAGCCATCCCCTACTGCTTTCCCAGGCCATAGCAGAGAGCTGGATCGGAAGTGGAGCAGCCAGGACTCGAACCGGAGCCCATGCGGGATGCCGGCACTGCAGGCGGTGGCTTTACCCGCTACACCATGGCACTGGCCCCAGGAGATAACTTTTTAATCTCAGGTATCAGGCAGTTTTTGAAAGTTGGAATTTCTTGTTTGAAATTTTAGCTATTGAATCCTTAGGAAAACAAACAGAGAGAGAAGTGCTATTCACTTGGCTTTTGCTAGAAGTAAATGTTTTGACACTGGGTATGTTTAATATCCATACAAAAATGGTAAGGATTAGGCAGGGGGACTACTTAATAAACACTCTGCATTCCTGACATGATGCTAGCTCCTGGGAAGCTGACAGTGAATGAAACAAGCTCACTGATGTCAAGGAACTTAATGTCCCAGTGAGGGTCAAAGACACCCACATGACAAAGTAGGAGCACTGTGGTCGAAGCCCAAGAGAAGGTACTAGGGCAGACAGAATCAGGAAGAAGCAATTGTGACCCAGGAAACCAGGGGAGGCTTCCTGGAAGAGGACGCTTTTAAGCCCCTGACTTGGAAGGCTGGGAAGAGGGAAAATGCTCCTGACTCTGCCCATCTTCTGCTGCTTTCCCAGGTGCATGAGCAGAGAGCTGGACTGGAAATGGAGCAGCTGGGACTCGAACCAATACTCATACAAGATTCTGGGGAAGGGGTTTTGGGAAAGGGGTGGACCATTTGGGGAGCCAGATGCCCAGCTGACAGCTTTGGTCTTGGCACCTGCACAGTTCCCCTTCAATGAAGCCCCCTCCCCAGCCTGTCTTCAAACCCCAGGCAGGTGCCGGAGGAAATACCATTTGCTCCTTGGAATTGATTTTCAGACAGATGAGGATTTTGAGGACCACAGTGGAGCTGCCCAGGCTTCCAGAGACCCGGCAACTGCCCCCCCATGAGGAGAGGGTGGGGCTGCAGCTGGGACAACACCCAGCCCTGGACACCCCCATCCTTGGCCTCTGCACTGCCTCTTCCTCACCAGCCATGACCTCTGAGGAGGAGGAAGAGGAAGAAGATTACCTCTCCCAGGGCTTGCAGCTGGCAGGGAAGTGGCTCAGCTGCACGGGGGACACTCAGGGCTTCCCCTGGGGATGGGTTGGGGAAGCAAGAGCACCCCAGGCTTGCTCAAGGCCAGTTGTTTCCAAGAGTGTGGGACTGGTACCAATGGTGCATCACTTGGAGGGGGCGCTCTGGGCAGCTTCTGGGGTTCCTCCAGTTCCTGTGAGTACAGGGATGGGGAGGAGGAAGCCTGAGAACATGGAAGAGACTCCATCTGGGAAAGCCTCACTGGCAGCTGCACGGGCTCTCTGACCCCTGGAAGAGAGAGAGGTCTTCCTTCCGCTGGTTCACTCCTCAAATGGCTGCAACAGCCAGTGCTGGGCCAGGCCAAAGCCAGGAGCCAGGAGCCAGGAGCTTTTTCCAGGTCTCCTATGTAGGTGCAGGGGCCCCAGGACTTGGTCCATCTTCTGCTGCTTTCCCAGGTGCATTAGCAGAGAGCTGGATCAGAAATGGAGCAGCCAGGACTCAAACTGATGCTCATACAAGATGCTGTCATCGCAAGTGGTGGCTTAAACCATGGTGCCACAATGATCCAAATCCTAAATCAAGTAGCCTACTGTGAGATTTCTCTTAATCAATGGGTTATGTATTATATGGGAAAATTTAGTATTTTAGTTTTCTTCAAATTTTACCTATTTGCTTTTATTTTTAAATATTTGTTTTGTACCTTTGATCCACTCTTTATTAATTTCTATTTTAAATATTATTACTATTGTATATGATTAATTTCCGTTGAAAAGAGAATTTTGTTTCCTTTCCTTGACCGCCACCTAGTGGCTATCATCAGTAATTACAGCCATTGGACGCTGATGCAAGAGGAAACAGAAAGACCGGAAGTTGTCAGCAGGTGTAGCCCTATTTCGTGTTCTCAGGGATGCTCCTGCCTGGCCCTGGTGTCAAAGCCCTAGATGCTGGGGTTGCAAAGGCTAAGGGTTCTCGCGTCCTTGTGGTTGACGTCCCTTGGTGTTTGGAGGACCCAGCTTGCAGCTTCGGTCACCCCTGCATCTGCAGTTCCTGACCCAGGATCTTAACTGATTTCCCTAACTACAATGAAATAACGCTCTCCAGCGGCTGGGGCTGCAGCCACGCCTCGGGAGCCCGCGCTGTCCGGGTGCAGGAAGCTTTTCTTCCTAGGAGGAGGATGGGGTGGCTATGGGGGCCGTGGACCATCCGGGCTGCGGGTGCCTGAGTTTCCAGCACGTGGTTCTCAGCCCGGCTTCTTTCTGGGGGCCAGAGTTGCTCCAGTTCACCCCGACCTTCCCCCAGGTTGCAGGAGAACGTTAACACGTGGGGTTCTCTCACTTCTGAGCTCTCTCACCAGAAGGGTTTGTTTGGATCCCTCATACCTGTTCACCAGCAAAACAGGCGACAGCAAATACAGATCGATTTATTTAATTTGAAAGGGAGAGATCTTCCATCTGCTGGTTCACTTCCCAAATGGCCCCAACAGCTGGGGCTGGGCCAAGTTGAAGCCAAGATCCGGGTCTCCCATATGAGTGGCAGAGATCTAAGCCCTTGGGTTGTCCCCCACCGCCTTCTCAGGCATATTAGCAGGGAGCTGGATCAGAAGCAGAGTGTGGTGTAGCTAGTTAAGCCACTACCTGCAGTGCCGGTATCCGGCATCCCATAGGGGTACCAGTTCAAGTCCCGGCTGCTCCACTTCCAGTCTAGCTCTCTGCTTATGGCCTGGGAAAGCAGGAGATGGCCCAAGTGCTTGGGCCCCTGCACCCACGTGGGAGACCTGGAAGAAGCTCCTGGCTCCTGGCTTCTGATTGGTCCAGTCCTGGGCATTGTGGCCATTTGTAGAGTGAACCAGTAGATGGAAGATATCTCTCTCTCTCTCTCTCTCTCTCTCTCTCTGCCCTTCAAATAAATAAATAAATCTTTTTTTTAAAAAAAAAAAAGGGACAGACCAGCTGGTGCTCATATCGGATGCCAGTGTCGTAGGCGGCTCAACCCACTGCTCCACAGTGCCGGTCCGAACGAGTGACACTTAGGTGAGACCCTGGGGACCTTATGTGAGCTGGGGTCCGCAGCTGTCATTTCCCTCCCTACACTGGGCCCACATCACTGCTGCTTAGCCCTGGACTGTAGAGATCTGAATGACATGTCCTCTTTTCCTTTTGCTGGGGAAACGCTTTGTGTTTCTGGCAGTAATATTGAGTTTCTCGGAAATCTGCCGTGTCCGAGCAGGTGACACAGTGACACGCAGAGGCACCTGTGGGTCCCGTCATGCAGACGGTGTGGGCGTCTGTCGACCTGAGCCCTGCTTTCGCAGATGGACCTGTCAGCTGGGGAAGGGGAGGCGCTACCTGCAAGGGGCAGTGCTGGGCACAAGGGGGCAGTGTTGGGCACTACGGAGCTAGGGCGGGAGTCCTAGGGGTTCTGAGACTCAAGATCTGCTCTCCCAGGGCAAAGTCAGTCCCCCACCCCCATACAGCTTCCTTTGGTGGAAGAATACTGACTATGGGAGCCACGGGAGGAAGTGTGTATACGGGGCAGAGGTTTGGTGCTGTGGTTAAGACACTGCTTGAGATGATCATATCCGTATCAGACAGTCCGGGTTCGAGTCCCGGCTCTGCTTCTGATTCCTGCTTCCTGCTAGTGCAAGAACTAGGAGACAGCAGGTGATGGCTCAAGTCCTTGGGCCCCTGCCACCCACATGGGAGACCCAGATGGAGGTTCTGGCTCCTGGCTTTGGCCTGGCCCAGCCCTGGGTGTTGTGGCCATTTGGGGAGTGAACCAGTGGATGGAAGATCGCTCTGTTTCTCCTCTCTCTCTCTCTTTCTGTAACTCTGCCTTTCAAATAAATTAATTAAATCTTCAAGAAGAAAAGGAAAAGGCAGAGAGGAGGCCGGGACTGCAAGCTAAGTCCAGTCTCAGGTGCAGGAGTCTGGAGGAGACGCTGGCTCCAGGAGGCAGCCTAGCAGCAGGGTTTGTGGCCTGCGGAAAATGCAGTCCCATAGCCCTACTGTGCGCTCCCCGGGGAGCAGCCGGCCTCGGCCCACATCTGCCATTGAGGCCGCTTGGCCTGGGCCCGCTGCACTCCGTGTGGGTCGTGAGGCTGCCACCAACGACTACTCACAAAGGCCTCCTGTGGTTCCGGCCGTGCTGGCCTCTCGATGTGCCCATGGCGCAGGAGGTGCGATCTTGCCATGGGGCCTGTACCGTGTGTCCTGCCTAACTCACCTCCTGCTCCACTCTCCCTCCCTGCTCGAAATTTCAGTCTCCTTCAGCTTCTCCCATCTGTGCACCTGCTCACTCTCTCCCCCTCTCTCCCCTTGCCCTTCTCCCTCTCTCCCCTTCTATGAGTTCTCTCTCTGGGGCCGGTTTTCAGCCAGGATCTTTGGTGTCCATGGGCTAACAAGGGTGCCTTCTGTTCACGGAGAGGCTCCTTGGTGCCACCCTCTGACTTGCCGAGGAACTGCATCCGGCCCCAGGACATCCCTGGAGGGAGGCGTGATTGGCGGCTGTGTAGGTGGGCAGGTGTCTCGCGGTTGGTCTGTGGCTGCTGGGGTGAGGCAGGAATGACGGGTGCTGCCAGAGCTTCTTCACCGCTGTCCCTCCTTGTTCCCCAGGCCGTGAGGACATTCATGGCCCCTGTCCCTGCCGGCCACAGTTCCCTGGGTGCGTTGTCCCAGATTCCCCTGACCTTGACTGTGACTTTGTGCCCCGCCTGGACCCAATCCCCCACCCCCTAATGCTGCTCCAAGTTTCCTGACCCTCAGAAGCTGTGCACAGGAGTTTGTTGTTTTAAACCTCTACATTTTGGGTAATCATTTGGGCAGCAGTGGAAACTAACACGGTAGGTATTTATTATTATTATATTGTAGGGAATTGCTTCCCTGCAGGCTCTAGGAAGCAGGGCTGGGTTTCGCCATGCGGAAGGCTCCCTCGGCCCACAAGCTGCTTGTTGGAGGTGAAGTGGCATGGTTCAAGTTCAAGTCCAAGGGTAGTCCCACACCTTGCAAATGGCCCAAGGGGACACAGGCCAGGGAGAGAAGCCTGCTCGCCTAGTTCATCAGGAAAGCCAGGCTCGTGTGCAGGCAGCAGAGACCTGACCATGAGGCAATAGGGCCTCCAAAACGGCTTAAAAGCAAGCCGTACACCCGGTTGCCTTTGCACCCACGTCTCTGGGATTGGAGCATCCAGCTGTCCATCTCCTTAAGCCCGACATCAGGCGAGAAGCATGCAGAGCTTGAGGCCCCGAGCGTGCTCCTCCCTCTAGCAATCGGTACTAAAGGCGAGATGGCGTTTCTTCCCACGTGGCCAGAATCGCTGCCCGGGGTTTGTTGCTGTGTTTGCTCGCAGTAACCAAGGGTGGCCGACTCTCAGGGATGCGATCTTTTCCGCTGCACCTCTCCTTCTCAGATGCGCCTGCCTGTGGCAAAGCAATCAAGTCCTCCTGTCTCCCTTTGCCTGTGGGACTGGCATTTTTGCAACATTCATCCCCTTGCCTGCACAAACACTCACACCTGAAGCACCTCTGATAAAATCACCTCTGACTTCCCTTTGTTGGGCTTTAACAGGGAGCTAACGAGGTTCCATCGGCAGGAGCCGGAACGCACCCTCCCCACCCCCACCCTGTCCCAGCTTTCCCAGTGCTCTGGGCTCAGCTGGAGGCCACTGAACCATGGCAACTGCCATCTCAGTGACATTATTTCTAATAAATGACCGCCTGACGGTTTATGGGGTGTTACTGGCCCCGGCTCAGGGTAGCCAGCGGGAGGCGGGGCAGGGCCATTTCCTGTCCCCTCTCCCCAGGGCTTTCTCTGCTACGCCATGAAAGATCACAGGAGTATTTGATGTCGGGGCTGGGAACCACGATGGGTTCATTAAAATCACTGAACGTCTGAACAAATTGGATGCATCGCTGGCCGCGCAGGAAAGACAGCACCAAGGAGGCCGAGACAGGAAATGTCTGCTTTTCTGCAGCAGAGGGGAGCGAGGCGCCAGGACAGACAGCCATGAGAGTTTTTTCTCTACAGCCTGGGGTCCCTGCCTCTCCCATCAGCAACTCGCTCAATCTGTGAGATGAATCGGGGTGATCTCAGCTTCTCTGCCAAAAGGCAGCTGGGAGAGAGAGGGGAGAGAGGAAAATGGGGGTTCTTCACCACCCGTGAGTGTCAGTTACGGCTGCTTGCCGTCCCAAGAGAAGAGAAGTGAGCAGTGTTTGAGGTGGAGGGTCACGGACGCCCGGGTTTGGGACAAGCCAGGATCTGTGGTGTGGGTGAGTTTCTGTGTCTCCCAAAGGCTGTGAGATCAGTGCATGGCCCCCAAACTCTCCTGTGGATGGGTAATGGATCAGGAGTGGACATAGAATTGAATTGAATCCAGTTATTATATATACACGGTGGAACACTACCCAGCCATTTGAAAAAATTGAGATCTTGTCTTTTGCAATAAAATGGATGCAACTGGAGAACATCATGTTTCGAGACATAAGCCAAACCCCAAAAGACAAATTTCACATGTTTTCTCTCATTTGTGGTAGCTAATACAGTAGAAAAAAATTGGGGCTGGCCCTGTTGTATGGGGAGCAAAGCCTCTGTCTGCAGCACCATGTAGGCACCCGCTCCTGTCCTGGCTGCTCCACTTCCAATCCATCTCCCTACTATGGCCTGGGAAAGCAGCAGAAGACGGCCCAAGTGCTTGGACCCCTGCACTCATTTGGGAGACCTGGAAGAAGCTCCTGGCTCCTGGCTGCTGCCTGGCCCAGCCCTGGCCTGGCCGTTGTGGCCATTTGGACAGTGAACCAGCAGATGGAAGATCGCTCTCTCTATCTCTCCCTCTCTTTCTCTCTCGCTAATTCTGACTTTCAAATAAATCTTTAAAAAATTAAAATATAATAAGAAAAAGTACAAGAAAATAAGCTATATGAGTGAAACTGACATATTGGGGTCTTGATTGTAGCCCTTGTCTGTATTCGTGCTGAACAGAAGTCTTTATACTTTTCACTTGTTGAACCGTTTATTTAGTGGAGAATTGGGCCTGTGACTATAAAGCAAATTAAAATTACGTTATTGAACATTGAAACAAATGTTTCAATTTGGTATCATTTGGGTTTTTTTTTAAGATCTATTTTATTTATTTGAGAGGAAGAGACAGAGAGAGAGGTCTTCCATCCACTGGTTCACTCCCCAATTGGCTACAATGGCCAGAGCTGCGCCAATCCAAAGCCAGTAGCCAGGAGCTTCCTCTGGGTCTCCCACCTGGGTGCAGGGGCCCAAGCACTTGGGCCATCTTCCACTTCTTTCCCAGGCCATAGCAGAGAGCTGGATTGGAAGAGGAGCAGCCGGGACTCGAACCAGCTCCCATATGGGATGCCGGTGCCGCAGGCGGAGGGTTAACCTACTGCACCACGGTGCCGGCCCCGGTATCATTATGTTTTTAGAATTGTAACTGTGGACTACATGAGCTCTTTTCTCTTTATATTAATAAAAAAGAGTGGAAATTTACCATAATTATGATATCTGAAGATTGGACCCATCATGGTGGCTTTGTAAGGCCAGGGGGAGGGTCCCAGGGCAAGCTGTGAGGGAGAGGCTGGGCTGCAATCCTGTTCACAACCAACCCCCTGGCGGGAAGGACTGTGCCAGGGACCCTAGAAGCACCCGCTGGACACCATCATTGAGTGACGTCCCCTCCTCCGTGAGTTCCGGGACGGATCTTGTTCTGAGTGCACATCTCTGTCAGCCATGCTGCGGAACACGGGTAACATGCAAGCAGCTCTCTCTCCCCGTGAGAGCACGTGGCTGTGAGCCAGCCGCCTCACAGTGATTCAGATTTGCTCTTAGACTGAGGCACACGGTCACGTGTGCAGCTTCAGGCAAGGTGTTGACTTTTGCAAAACTGCATGCGGACAGAAACGTTGTAAAAGATCGGGGTATCGTGGGTGGAAGATTTTTTCTAAGACAGGGCCAATTGTAAAATATTGTGTTTTTTTTTTTTTGTCTTTAAAAGATTTATTTATTTATTTGAAAGAAAGGAAGAGGGAGGGGGAGGGAAAGAGAGGGGGAGAGGGGAGAGGGAGAGGGGTCTTAAATCTGCTGGTTCACACCCCAAATGGCAGCAACAGCCAGGGCTGGGCCAGGCTGAAGCCAGGAGTCTGGAACTCCATCCAGGTCTCTCAAGTGGGTGCAGGGATCCCAACGAACTTGGTCTGTCCTCCACCGCTTTCCCAGGTGCATTAGCAGGGAGCTGGATCAGAAGCAGAGCAGCTGGGACTTGAACTGGAGCTCTCATGGTGAGACGCTAGCATCCCAAGTGGCAGCTTAACCTGCTGGTGCCGCCATGCCAGCCCCCACCGTGAAAGATCTTGAACAAATGAGACCCTCCTAAGATATCCCACCTATACATGATACGGTGAAGCAAAACTTTGGGTGCAAATTTGAGCTCTCTGGACTGAAACGTTTCGAAAGCGCTTGCATCGATTCCCCGCCCCCTCCTGTGCACTGGCTGCCGTGGAGAGGTCTCCTTCCAGCCCAGCTGGCGTTGGCATTGCCTGCCTGTCGGCACAGGAAGGGATTTGGTTCAGCCCCGGCTTCCTGCTCCAAATGCCAATCAAACGCCACCCTTGCAAGGCTGCTGTGACTGTGAAAAGCTAAGTGGGCTTAAGACCCTCCCTCGGTGCTGTTGGTCACGCGAAGGAGGACGGGAGTGGACAGGAGGGGTAGGACTCGGCCAGCACTCCAGGGGAGCCAAGGTGAATAGCAAGACGGAGAGATGTGTGTCAAGTGCTGTGAAGTGAAACAGACAACGGTATTGCACAATGTGTGTGGACTGTGATCCCACGAGGAGCTGTCAAAGCCCCGCTCCCGTGGGCATGCACATAAAACGCACAGGTCTTTAGCCTGCCCAGGTAGGCGTCAGCAGTAATTGAATCTCTTGGTGGAAGGTGGGGGGTAAGGCTGGAGTGTGTGTGGGAGTTCTCAGTTTTGTTCTCCCTATGGCGATGTTGACGTCTTTTCAAACAAACGCGCCTCGGAGAATACAAAGGAACAGCTGATTGTCAAAGGGGGAAGCAGCGTGCAGTTTGGCAGGAATGCAGCGGGCACTGCAGGGTGAGCCCCCTGCACCGGCTGCCGCATCTCTGTCACCTCTCCTCAGAGGCAGTGCCACGCACAGGTGCAAAGCCTTCCCTGCGACCCGCCCCTGCCTCTTCCCTCCTGCCATCAGGGGCAAGGAGATTTCCCTGCCTCCTCTCTTCGGGACTCCTGGCTTAACCAAATAGGAAACAGACGTCCTGAGCTGTGTCATTGGAGCTTGAACTTCACCTCTGCGGCTTGTCTGAGGAACAGAGAATGAGGCTTTGTGTCTGGTGCTTCCTGTGGTTCTTTAATCACAGGAGTGGGGAGGAAAAAAACCCAGCAATGACGCCTGAGCCGAAGAGTGATGGGCCCCAGGTCTCAATGACTGGCAAAAGCCTCCCGGTTCCCTCTCCTTGTGGGCGCCACCTGCTGGGCCGAATCGGGAGCAGCGCCATCCCGCACTGCCTGCGGGTACGAATTCGCATCCATCAGAACTGTGTGTGTGTGTGTGTGTGTGTGTTAAAGATTTATTTATTTATTTGAAAGAGTTACACAAGGAGAGAAGGAGAAGCAGAGACACACAGAGAGAGGCATTGCATCTGCTGGTTCACACACCAGTTGGCTGCAACGGCGGGAGCTGTACCAATCTGAAGCCAGGAGCGAGGAGCTTCTTCCAGATCTCCCATGCAGGTGCAGGGACCCAAGGACTTGGGCCATCTTCTACTGCCTTCCCAAGCCATAGCAGAGAGCTGGATCAGAAGTGGAGCAGCCAGGACTCCAACCAGCACCCATATGGGATGCCGGCACTGCAGGCGGCAGCTTTACCTGCTACGCTACAGCGCTGGCCCCATCTTTTTGTGTTTCTAATCTGCGTGTTCCATGCAAGCCTACCCTTGGTAACACCTGTCATCACCCATGGCCATAACCTGTAACAGCTCTTCGATGTGAGCTGGGCACGGACCACAGCTGCCCTCTGGCCGGGACGGTGGGGAGGCAGACCTGGGGCTGTTGGTTTTGAACCGAGAGTCTAACGTGCGTGCAATGCTATTTCTGGAACACATACCGCTCCGGGGACCCGGGAGCACACAGAGGGTAGACGAGTTTATTTTCTTGGAATGCCAATCTATTTCATTTTTTTTTTATCACACTCGATGTTTTTCTGAGCTCATTTCCTCCCCAAAGCGTGGAGCTGTCTTGATTTACGGGTTTCCCAGGACTCCTAAAGCCGGTGTCGCTGCACAGCTCACAGCTCGGCTGCACAGTGGGTCATGCCTGCCCGGGCTTAGCGTGTTAGGCTTGGCAGCGACGCCACAAACACTGGGATGACGTGGAAAGTAAATGTTTTTGCTCTTTCCAGAGAGGTGTAAATCCTGGGGCTGATCTGGTTTCCCTGGGAAATGTGCTTTTGGAGGAGTTTGCCACTAGCTCCCTCTGCGTCGCAGGGCCGGTTCGTTTTGGTGGGCGGGTTGCAGGTGGACTTTTGCTGCTCCGGGAATCTTGGCATCTGTGCAGTGGAGGGACATGCCTCAGGGGCAACTGGCAGGATGGCATGGCACCTGGTAGGCCCACGGGCAGAGAGAGAGAGAGAGAGAGAGAGACTCGCCTGCCCCCTGTTCCACCTCCGGGACCCTGCCCCACCTCTGCAAGCCTCCTCCAGGCAGGCTTTCTGCCCAGTATCTGCACCCTACTTTCTCACCGTTACATACATCCACGGGGAACCAAGCCTTGTCCTCCTAAAGCTCCTGGAGTTTGTGATTTCTTGCAAACTTCACCACCTCACCCCCAGGACAGGCCAGCATTGCATTCTGCATGGACTCAGTGCCTGGTTCAGGGGCCACGCTATTCTGTTTGGCTCCGACCGTGGGCATTTTTACTTGCCGTGTCCCTCGGGACAGCCAGCTGATGCTGTCCGGCTCTCCAAATGCATGATCAGGGCCGGGGACACGTTAGTGACTGGTCTTGGTGCCCAGCCACCCGGGCACTCTGAGAGGGACGGGGGTTTTATCCCAGCTGTAGGAAGTGAGTGCTCGCTGGGTCCTGAACACTGTGCAAGCACTCGGCAGGGGGGAGTGGGGTGGGCGGGGAGCAGCCTGGTCTCACAGATGTTGTCACTGAGGCACAGACATGCAGAGTCCTTCTCTCAAGGTCAAGCACTGGGAAGCCGGGTGCAGCCTCGCTCTCCTCATCCTCAGTGAAAGCAGAAAGAGAGAGAGTTCTATCTATTGGTTCATTCCCCAAATGCCTACAGCATCTAGGGCTGGGCCAGGTGGAAGCCAGGAGCCAGGAACTCCATCCAGGTCTTCTACGTGGGTGGCAGGGGCCCAAGAAATGGTGCCCTCACCTGGTGTTCTAATCGCCAGGGTGCATTTGCAAGAGGGGAGTTGGGACTTGAACCCAGGCACTGTGATACAGAATGTGAGAGCTCTGAGTGAGATCTTAACCACTGGGCCCAACACCCATCCCTATGTCTCTTTTGAAATCTCTTTTTCTTCTTTCTTCTACCTTTTTGTTTCTTTTGCTTTGTGAGGGGCACAGGTTTGGAGAATGGTTTAAAAGAGATTTCAAGGGACGGGCGTTATGGCGTAGCAGGTTAAGCTGCAACCTTCGACATCGGCACCCTGTATGGGCACAAGTTTGAGTCCCAGCTGCCTCACTTTCAATCTGGCCTCTGCCAATGTTCCTAGGAAGGCAACGGAAGATGCCCCAAGTCCTTGGGTCCCTGCCAACCACGTGGGAGACCTGGGTGAAGATCCTGGCTTCAGCTGGGCCATTGCAGCCATCTGGGGAGTGAACCAGCTGATGGAAGATTCTCTCTCTCTTTATTTGTCTCTCCTTCTCTCTCTGTATCTCTACCTTTCAAATAAATAAATAAATCTTTCAGAGAGAGAGAGAGAGAGAGAGAGAGAGAGATGGGGGCCTGTCCCCAGCAGGGCTCAGCGTCTGTGCCTGTGCAGGGGAGCTGCTGTGTCCCTCAGCTTGGTGCACATGGCTCCTTCCTAAGCCGTGGTACCCAATTTCCAATTTCTAATTTTCTGGTGATTGTATCCAACAGGAGATGGAAGAGAAAAGCGGAAAATATTCTTTCTATTCATTATAAAGACGCATTTAGGTTGATTTGCAAGGCAGTGAGAAAGGACTAGAATAACTTCAATTGGCAAAGAAACAATGAATCTGGGACAGTCCTTAAGCTAACCTCACAGAACTCCTGAGAGGCAGAATTTCGCTCACTATGTCGTCTATTTTAGTTCACTGTTTAGTCTGTTAGCTTTGGGGTGGGTGTTTGACACAGTGGTTAAGTCACTGCTTGGGATGCTGTGTTGCAGTCCATGGGATTGAGGCTTAGCTCTGCTTTTGATCCCAGCTTCCTGCTAATGTCACCTTGGGAGGCAGCAGGTGATGGCTCAAGTACTTGGGTCCCTGCCACCCATGTGGGAAGCCAGGATTGAGTTCTGGCTTTGGTGTGGTGCAGCCTTTGCTGTTGCGGGCAATTGGGGAGAGAACTGCTGGATGGAAGTTCACTCCTTCTCCGTCTCTCCGCCTTTGAAATAAATAAATAAATTTTTGAAAATGATAAATTTCAGTCAAACTAAGGTGAAGGATCATATAAACATGACCAATTTTTAAAAAAAATATTTTATTTCGCTGGCACCACAGCTCACTAGGCTAATCCTCCGCATGCGGTGCCGGCACACCAGGTTCTAGTCCCGGTTGGGGCGCCAGATTCTGTCCTGGTTGCTCCTCTTCCAGTCCAGCTCTCTGCTGTGGCCCGGGAGTGCAGTGGAGGATGGCCCAGGTGCTTGGGCCCTGCACCCGCATGGGAGACCAGGAGAAGCACCTGGCTCCTGCCTTCGGATTGGCGTGGTGAGCCAGCCACAGCACACTGGCTGCGGCGGCCATTGGAGGGTGAACCAACAGTAAAAGGAAGACATTTCTCTTTGTCTCTCTCTCTCACTGTCCACCCTGCCTGTCAAAAATAAATAAATAAATAAAATTTATTTCTATACAAGAAACAAATTTCACATATTTAATCAATGCAGTTTTCTTAAAAGATTTATTTATTTATCTATTTTGAAAGTCAGAATTACACAGAGAGAGGAGGGGCAGAGAGAGAGAGAGAGGTCTTCCATCCTATGGTTCACTCCCCAGTTGGCCGCAACTGCCAGAGCTGAGCCAATCCGAAGCCAGGAGCCAGGAGCCTCCTCTGGGTCTCCCACATGCGTGCAGGGGCCCAAAGACTTGGGCCATCTTCTACTGCTTTCCCAGGCCATAACAGAGAGCTGGATCGGAAGAGGAGCAGCCAGGTCTCAAACTAGTGCCCATATGGGATGCCAGCGCTTCAGGCCAGGGCATTAACCCGCTGTGCCACTGCGCCGGCCCCTGTACCACAATTTCTTTATCCAGTCATCAGTTGATGGATATCTAGGTCGAGTCCATATCTTAGCTCATTTCTTAACTGGATTGCTTGTTTTGTTGTTGTTGTTTTTTTTTTTTTTAAAGAAATGTTTTATTTATTTGAAAGACAGGTTTACAGAAAGAAGTAGAACCAGAGAGAGAGAGAGAGGTTTTCCACTCCGTTGGTTCACCCCGCAGATGACTGCAATAGCCAGAGCCGAGCTGATCTGAAGCCAGGAGCCAGGAGCTTCTTCCAGGTCTCCCATGTGAGTGCAGGGGCCCAAGGACTTGGGCCTTCTTCTACTGCTTTCCCAGGCCACAGCAGAGCTGGATCAGTAGAGGAGCAGCAGGGACTCGAACTGGTGCCCATGTGGGATGCCGGCTCTGCAGGTCAGGGCGTTAACCCGCTGTACCACAGCGCCAGCCCCTATTTTGCTGTTCTTGATTTTCTTGAGCTCCTTATATATTCTGGATATTAATCCTTTATCAGATGCATAGTTTGCAAGTATCTTCTCCCATTCTGTTGGCGTCGTCTTTACTTTGTTGAGTATTTACTTCGCTGGGTAGAAATTCCTCAGCTTGATTTGTCTGTGTTTGCTTTTATTGTTACCTGTGCTTCTGGGGTCTTATTCTAGAAGTCCTTGCCTATGCCAAAGTCTTGGAGGGTTTCCCCAATGTTCTCCTCTAGTAATTTGATGGATTCAGGTCTTAGATTTTGACCCCTGATCCATTGTGAGTTGATTTTTTGTGTGAGGTAGGAGTCTTGTTTCATGCTTCTACAGGCAGAGCTCAAATTTTCCCAACATCATTTTTTTTTAAATTTTTTGACAGGCAGAGTGGACAGTGAGAGAGAGAGACAGAGAGAAAGGTCTTCCTTTGCCGTTGGTTCACCCTCCAATGGCCACCGCGGCCAGCGCGCTGCGGCCGGCGCACCGCGCTGATCCGATGGCAGGAGCCAGGAGCCAGGTGCTTTTCCTGGTCTCCCATGGGGTGCAGGGCCATCCTCCACTGCACTCCTTGGCCACAGCACAGAGCTGGCCTGGAAGAGGGGCAACCGGGACAGAATCCGGCGCCCCGACCGGGACTAGAACCCGGTGTGCCGGCGCCACTAGGCGGAGGATTAGCCTAGTGAGCCGTGCCGCCGGCCCCCCAACATCATTTTTTTAACTTTTATTTAATAAATATAAATTTCCAAAGTAAAGTTTATAGATTACAATGCATTTTCCCCCCCACAACTTCCCTCCCACCCGCAACCCTCCCATCTCCCGCTCCCTCTCCCATTCCATTCACATCAAGATTCATTTTCAATTATCTTTATACACAGATCAATTTAGTATAAATTAATATTTCATCAGTTTGCACCCACACCGAAACACAAAGTGTACAATACTGTTGGTACTAGTTATAGCATTAATTCACATTGTACAACACATTAAGGACAGAGATCCTACACAAGGAGTAAGTGCACAGTGACTCCTGTTGTTGACTTAGCAAATTGATACTCTTGTTTATGGCGTCAGTAATCACCCTAGGCTCTTGTCATGAGTGCCAAGACTATGGAAGCCTTTTGAGTTCACCAACTTTGATCTTATTAGACAAGGTCACAGTCAAAGTGGAAGTTCTCTCCACCTTTCAGAGAAAGGTACCTCCTTCTTTGATGGCCCATTCTTTCCACTGGGATCTCACTCGCAGAGATCTTTCATTTAGGTTTTTGGTGTGGTGTTTTTTTTTTTTTTTTTGCCAGAGTGTCTTGGCTTTCCATGCCTGAAAAACTCTCATGGGCTCTTAAGCCAGATACTAATGCCTTAAGGGCTAATTCTGAGGCCAGAGTGCTGTTCAGGGCATCTGCCATTCTATGAGTCTGCTGTGTATCCTGCTTCCCATGTTGGATCATTCTCTCTGTCTTAATTCTATCAGATAGTATTAGCAGGCACTAGTCTTGTTTATGTGATCTCTTTGACTCTTAGACCAATCAATTGTGAACTGAAATTGATCACTTGGACTAGTGAGATGGCGTTGGTACGTGCCACCTTGATGGGATTGAATTGGAATCCCCTGGCATGTTTCTAACTCTACCGTTTGGGGCAAATCAGATTGAGCATGAGCCAAATTGCATATCTCCTCTCTCTCTCTTATTCCCACTCTTATATTTAACAGAGATCACTTCTCAGTTAAATTTAAACACCTAAGAATAATTGCCACATCATTTGTTGAAGAGACTGTCCTATCTCCAGAGATTGATTTTAGCTCATTTGTCAAAGATCAGTTGATTTTAGATGTGTGGATTAATTTTTGAGGTTTCTAATCTGTTCCATTGGTCCACATGTCTATTCTGTGTCAGTACCAGGCTGTTTTAATTGTAACTGCTCTGTAGTATGTCTTGAAGTCTGATATTGTGATGCCTCCAGCTTTTTTTTATTGTTTAGGATTGCTTTAGATATTCAGGGTCTCTTGTAATTATATATGAACTTTAGTGCCATATTTTCCAGATCTGAGAAGAATGTCATTATTTTGAAAGGGATCACATTGAATCTGTAAATTGCTTTGTAGTATGGACATTTTGATGAGATTAGTTCTTCCATTCCACAAACATGGGAAATTTTTCCATTTTTAATGTTTTTTTCTATTTCTTTCCTTGATGTTTTTGCAATTTTCATTGCAGAATTTTTCACATCCTTGGTTAAATTTATTTCAAGGTATTTAAGATTTTTGTAGCTATTGTGAATGGCACCAATTTTACAAGTTCTTTCTCAGCCATGATATTGTCTGTGTATACAAAAGCTATTGATTTTTTTTTTTTTTTTGGACAGGCAGAGTGGATAGTGAGAGAGACAGAGAGACAGAGAGAAAGGTCTTCCTTTTTGCCGTTGGTTCACCCTCCAATGGCTGCCATGGCCAGCGTGCTGCGGCCGGCGCATCACACTGATCCAAAGCCAGGAGCCAGGTCCTTCTCCTGGTCTCCCATGCGGTGCAGGGTCCAAGGACTTGGTCCATCCTCCACTGCACTCCCGGGCCACAGCAGAGAGCTGGCCTGGAAGAGGGGCAACAGGGACAGAATCCAGCGCCCCAACTGGGACTAGAACCCGGTGTGCCAGCGCCGCATGCGGAGGATTAGCCTATTGAGCCATGGCACCGGCCCAGCTATTGATTTTTGTGTGTTGATTTTTATATACTACAACTTTGTCAAACTCTCTTATGAGTTCCAATAATCTCTTAGTGGAGTCTTTTGGTTCCCCTATGATTAGGATCATATCATCTGCAAAAAGAGATAATTTAACTCCCTCTATTCCCATTTGTATACATTTGATTTCTTTTTCTTGTTTAATGGCTCTGGCTAAAACTTGTAGAAATACATTGAATAGTAATGGTGAGAGTGGGCATCTGTGTCTTGTTCTACATCTTAGTGGGAATGCTTCTAGCTTTTCCTGATTTGTTTTTTCTAAAAAAAAGATTTATTTTATTTATTTGAAAGACAGAGAGAGAGAGAGACAGAGAGAGGTCTTCCATCTGCTGGTTCACTCCCCAGATGGCCACAATGGCCAGAGCTGTGTCAATCCGAAGCCAGGAGCCAGGAGCTTCTTCCAGGTCTCCCACATGGGTGCAGGGACTCAAAGACTTGGGCCATCTTCTACTGCTTTCCCAGGGCATAGCAGAGAGCTGGACCAGAAGAGGAGCAGCCGGGACTGAACCAGCGCCCAGATGGGATGCCAGCACTGCAGGCCAGAGCTGTGCCACAGCGCCAGCCCCAGCCTTTCCCCATTTGATATGTAGCTTCATCATATATTGCCTTGATTTACTGAGGAATATTCCTGTATACCCAATTTGTTTAAGGTGTTTATCATGAAAGAGTGTTTGTATTTTATCAACTGCTTTCTCTGCATCGATTGAGATAATATGGTTTTTGTTCTTTAGTTTGTTATTGCAATGTATCACTTTTTTTGATTTGTATATTTTGAACCATCCCTACACACTGGGATAAACCCCACTTGGTTGGGGTGAATGATCTTTCTGATGTGTTGTTGGATTCCATTAGCTAATATTTTGTTGAGGATATTTACATCTATGAAAATCAGGGATATTGGGGCATGATCAATTTCCCCCTTTAAAACACCAGTTCCCATACTTGTCATCTGGTTGACCCAGGGCTAGAATTAAATGGGAGGCATGTCGAATTCGAGTCTTTGATGCAATGAAAACCAAAATGAGCTTATCTTGTAATTCCATTCTCCATTATGCTTTTGAAGGTACCTCATACGGTATCTTGTGTGCTCGTGTGTTGGGGTAGGGGTTAGATGAGGCATTTGCTGCCAGGATAATGACAAGAAACCTGCAGAAATAGGAAGACAAGAGGAAGCTGGATCCCAGAAGCCAATGCCATGCTTTGCAGGGCAGGAGAAGCTCCCACAGTGAGCACCCAATTTTTCCTGGAGCTGGCCCTGCTCCCATGGGTGTTTCTGGGCTCAGGCACTTGGGTTATTTTGATAACTGGGTGCCTCTGGGGACTGCCTTTACCTGAGTCTCCTTACAGAAACCCCTTCTGCACATGCATGTTGCAAAGAGAACTTGTCTGCCCAAGGAATCTTAAAGATCTGATATTACTTCCCCCTCAACCCAAACACAAGGACAAAGCAAACGAAGCTGTGTTCTTTATTATTTTTTAGCCAGTCAGTGGCTTTTAATTCACTTGTGAAAACTGGCTATTGTGGAAAAATATTTTCTTTTCCAGGGATAGTTAGTTGAAAATGCTTGGGTTCCAAAGACTCTCTCTCTCCAATCTGAGATTTTTATTATGGCTTTTATGAGGGAGATTAGAACTAGTAGAGTTGATATTAAGTCTCCATAATTGGAAGGACTCAAGTATAAATTTTTATGTAAGTGAATAACCACCCTGTTTATTGGATTCTAAGCCTGGATTTCAGTATGGAGTCTAAGAACCATCGTTTTGCTCTGAATGAAAGATGATATGTCAAATTTAGAACATTCTGCAACAGATGGATGTCTTTTTTTTGAGAGGCAGAGTGGACAGTGAGAGAGAGAGACAGAGAGAAAGGTCTTTCTTTGTCATTGGTTCACCCTCCAATGGCCGCCGCCAGCGCGCTGCAGCCGGTGCACCACGCTGATCCGATGGCAGGAGCCAGGTACTTCTCCTGGTCTCCCATGGGGTGCAGGGCCCAAGCACTTGGGCCATCCTCCACTGCACTCCCGGGCCACAGCAGAGAGCTGGCCTGGAAGAGGGGCAACCGGGACAGAATCCGGTGCTCCGACCAGGACTAGAACCCGGTTGCCAGCGCCGCAAGGCGGAGGATTAGCCTAGTGAGCCACGGTGCCGGCCAGATGGACGCCTTCTATGCCTAGGGACTATTGTCTGACCACACATATTTGAAATACCCCTCCTCCTAAGCTTTCAACCTAGAAACTGGTTGTGACTTTTTCAAATTTATTTATCGTCATTTTTATTTGAAAGAGAGCGAGCGAGAGAGAGAGAGCAAGAAAGAGACAGAGAGATCTTCCATCTGCTGGCTCACTTCCCACATGGCTCCAACAGCCAGGGCTGGGCCAGATAGAAGCCAGGAGCCTGGGACTGCAGCCATTCTCCTACATGGATGGGAGAAACCTAAATACTAGAGGCATTGCCTGCTGCCTCGCAAGGCATGCATTAGCAAAGATCTGGAAATGGGAGCGGACCCAGGCCCAGCACCCAAGCTCTCCAAACTGGGAAATAGACATTATAAGCAGGGTCTTTTTTTTTAAGAATTATTTTATTTATTTGAAAGAAAGAGTTACAGAGAGAGGTAGACCCAGAGAGAGAGAGAGAGAGGTCTTCCATCTGCTGGTTCACTCTCTAAATGGCCACAACAGCCGGAGCTGCACCGATCTGAAGCCAGGAGCCAAGAACTTCTTCCGGGTCTCCCACCTGGGTGCAGGAGTCCAAGGACTTGGGCCATCTTCTACTGCTTTCCCAGGTCATAGCAGAGAGCTGGATCGGAAGCGGAACAGCCTGGACTCTAACTGGTGCCCATATGAGATGCTGGACTGCAGGCTGGGGCTTTAACCCACTGCCCCACAGCACCGGCCCCACAAGCAGGGTCTTAACCATTGCAACAAACACCCCAGAGTAGTACAGCTTCTAAAACTTACTATCTATTCTTTTCTGATCTATGATATTTTGGTTTTAATTGACCTTCTTTCCCCTGTTTGTATCAAGACAACCAGCACCTCATTGGCCTCTAGAATGATCACTATTGTTTGCCGACAAATACCGAAGCCCACACGTCAGCTACCAGTGTGCTGAGAATCTGAAATGCGTGATCCCAAAGGCACTTTTCTAGGCTGGTAGTCTTGGCAAGGCTGTGTAGACTGTGGCTGCATCTGTACAGGTCGTTGTAACAAAAGACCTTGAATTCACTGCTGCAGGCAGGAGAATGGGAAGTCCACGTTCAAGGATCCCCACAGACTCTGTGGTCCCTCGCAGAGTCGCCTCTGGATGTCCTCCCAGGGAGGCAGGGTACAGGGGTCAATAGGCTCCTTCTTCTCCAAGGTCACTCACACTATCATGACGCTGGGGTGTTCAGGATCACGTCCCCTCCCCAGAGCCACATCTGGAGGCACCAGCACACTGCGGGTGATGTGTTCTTTCTAAAGTTGTAACTGATTTGTTTGTTTGGAAGTTTGAAATGCAGAGGCAGACAGGAACAGCCAGCCAGCCAGCCAGAGATCTCCCTCCCACTGGCTCACTCCCCAAATGCCCACAACAGCCGGGACTGGGCCACGGTGGCATCAGGAGACAAGAGGAACTCAATCCGGGTCTCTCATGTGGGTGACAGGGACCCAACTACTTGAGCCATCACCTGTTGCCACCTCTGTGCTGCCAGAGACCAGCTCCAGCCAGTCCAGGGGCCCCGAGGTGTGAGAGGAAATGAGAGACACACTCACAGCAAGGCTGATGGCATGGTTCTGGCTCTCAAGCAGCAGACTTTATTTTTATATCATAAGTCACATAATAATGGAACTAGTAGAGTTAATATTAAGTCTCCCATAATTGGAAGAACTCAAGTATAAATTTTTATGTAAGTGAATAACCACCCCGTTTATTGGATTCACATAATGATTCTTTCTTCTTACAATAACATGTCTGTTGTCCACTTTCATCTAGTGACAATTTCTTTGATTTTCAAGGGCATATTCAGAGCATGGGTTACTATCACAGACAGGTGCAAGATAACGGGCTGCCCACACAAGCCAAGGCCCGCAGTACTGCCTAACTATTCAGAAATTGGCTACACAAAGCTAGAGTAATACCTTCCTAATCTAATCTTTACTAGAAGCCCCAGTGTTTAAAGCAGGCCCTTTTTTTAAAAATGTATTCCCTGTTTGCAGTTCTTTCTGTAACTCTAATGTCTTTATTGTACTTATCTAAAGGTTCACTTAGATCTGTTTTACAGTTTTGACATCCTAACCATTGTTGTATTTGTAGCATATATTGAATTAAAGCTTTAATAACATTTATCTTTATCCTCATGGGAAGTATATACCAGGGAGCCTGTTGCCTTTTAATTCTTTTCCACAAACAGCTCAACCTTGAGCAAAGCATCACCCCTTTTCCTATATTAGCATTTGATATGATCAGAATTCTACAAAGCAACGTACATTTTGGGGATAATGAGACTATGCGTTCTTCCCTAAAATTAGGAATATAGCAATCATTAGCGGGGCCACCAGGAAGCTCCGGCTTTCTTACACAGAGTGTCGTTCCCAACAAACCTAAAACCACCAAGAGGACCACAGCTGTGCTTCTCACGCCTTGCTGAGACAGACCTGCTGTGCCCTTGTCAGCCAGCCGAAGTTGCCTTGGCCTCGCGAGGGCGCACTTTAGAAGGGAGGTGAAATCAGGAGTGGAGCTTGAACTTGAACCCAGGTGCTCCAGGGTGGGAGGTGGGCATCCCAAGAGGCATCTCAACCACCCTGAAAACCCTCCGGCTGGGTTTCAGCATGTAAATTTCAGCAGAGACACAGTCAGCCATAGCAGACTGAAAAAAAAAAGGAACTTTACCACATTTGCTGTTTTCCCTTTCAGTTTGCAAAGCATTTTTTTCCTCCAGCTGTTTTCTTTGTCTGCTATTTGAAGTCATCCTCATGAGTCGTGCAGTGACTGAACTTGGTTTCAAGGTCAATTGATTCGTCATTTAGGTCTTGGCCTGAAAGCCTCTTTTCTTTCTTCCCCTGGTAGAATCAAAAAGCTGGAAAGAGTTCAGAGAGGGAGAGAGAGGGAGAGGGAGGGGTGGGAGGAGAGGGAGAGAAAGACAGAGATAGTAGAGTAAGAGCTAGGTTGGGATGTGGGTGTTTTTAACTAACGTCCACATGTTGACTGTTGCTGTGTTATGTTTTGTCCCACTGGGGAAAATTATCTTGGGGTGGAGTTTTGTGGTTTGGCACAAGCGCTTTGTTAAGTCTGAAACTCAATGTACCCAGTGTGTTTAGTTTCGTATTGGAATCCCAGAGAACGCTGAATGGGATTGTGAAGTAGCCTGTTGGATTAAGTAAAGGTTCAGAGACATAATTAGATTTTGGCCTCTTCTGTTCTGCTTTGGACTGTGTGGGACTGAGAAATATTAAAGTAGCTTGACTACTTTTGTTTTTGAACCTTTACAATGTGAATAATAGCTTCTCCAGGGCCGGTGCTGGGATCCCGGCCACTTTGCTTATAGCCACATCCCAAAGGGAGCGCAGTATTTGTTCTGTCTGTCTGCATAAACTTTCAACAGGACAAAATATGGTGGAAAAATCTCTCAGTTCTGCATCCAAAAAGCTAGCTGACCTTGGGTAAAACACTTCACACCGCCAATTCTCAATGCCTACCTCTTTAGAATGAGGGACTTGAACCTTCCGTGATCTCTTACGGTCCTATATACTTTGAAGATTCTTTGGGGAGAACAGGCAAAACACTCGGTTGGATTGCCAAGGTGAAATAATACTTTTTTGAAATTTCAGATGCATATACCCTCCATTACAAACAGTGCTAACATGCCGGGCGCCCCTCTGGGGGAAGAAGCAGCTGTGATTTGTAACAGGCCACTGGAAATCTCAACACTCAGCTTGCTAGGGGCTGCCATGGCAAAGACCCAGCAAGCGACCTGGAGGCTGAAGCAATGGAAATCCATTGTCTCACAGTTCGGAGGCTGCAAAGCTGAGATCAAGGTGAGGGAAAGGTTGTTTGCTTCCAAGGGCGATCAGAGAGAACGTGTTCCATGCCTCCTGCTCATCTTCTGATGTCTCTCTGGCAATTACAGCTGCTTCTCGGCTCAAAGGAGTACCACCTTGGTGGGATTGTGTGTGTGGGAAGGGGGTGGCAGAGGGCATGTGTGTATTCACGGTTACCATTTTCTAAGAATCCCACAAACTGAATGCTTCCTCCATGCACAGAGTACATCACTGGGTCTGATGTGGGTTGGGGGCAGGTGGGTAATTACTTATTTAAAGATTTATTTCTTTATTTGAAAGGCAAGTTGCAGTGAGAGAGAGACAGAGAGGTCTTCCTTCTGCTGGTTCACTCCTCAAATGCTCAAATGGCCATAAAGGCTAAGCCTGGGTCAGGTCAAAGTTCACAGTCGGGAACTCCATCTGGGTCTCCCACATGGGTGGCAGGGGCCCAAGCACTTGGGCCATCTTCCACTGCTTTCCCAGGCCATGGCAGAAAGCTGGATCGGAAGAGGAGAAGCCAGGACTAGAACCAGCGCCCATAGGGGATCCTGGTGCCGCAAGCAGAAGATTAACCTACTTCGCCACAGTGCCGGTCCCTGTGTTTTTCTTTCCCATGTAATTTTTTTAATGTTGTGTTTGAGACTTTCCTACTAACCCCAAAATCGTAAACATGTTTTCCTCTAATGTCCCCTAAAACGCTTAATTGATCTTGCACTTATAAATCTGTAATCCTCTTGTTTTTTATGTATAAGAAGGTATGTATTTTTCCCATAAGGACAGCCAATCGCTCTGGCAACGTTTATGGAAAGATGATATTTTCTCAGTTAAATCGCAGTTGCCATGTCTCTCATAATCAGGCAACCGTGCGGGAGCTGGTGTGCCATCAGCCTGTGGGTCTGCCATGCAGACCTGTCCCCGTGCCCAGGGCTGATATTCTAGCCTGTTTTATTTCTTCAAACTGTGATTTTTTTTTCTCCTAATAAAGAAAGAAGGTTTGGACTTCATGAGACCCTGTAATTATATAAAAGTGGTCTTCAAAAAGTTCATGGGAAAGAATGTGTATTATGAAAAAAACTATACATGGAGTTTTGTTTGTTTGTTTGTTTTTGGTACCAACATAAACATCTTTTCGGTCTTTTCATGAAATTTATTATTAGAAGCAGAAAAGGTAGTAGAGAAATTTTGCAATGTTTTTTCTCCAAAGATCCAAAATTCTGAGCGGTGTTTTATGTATGAACTGTTTTGGGGGCCAGCATTGTGGCAGAGTAGGCTAAGTTTCCGCCTGCAATGCCGACATCCCATAAGGGCGCTGGTTCGAATCCCAGCTGCTCCACTTTTCATCCAGCTTCCTGCTAATGCACCTGGGCAAGCAGCAGGAGGTGGCCCAAATGTCTGGGCCCCTGACACCCACGTGGGAGACCTGCATGAAGCTCCTGGCTCCTGGCTTCAGATCAGCCCAGCCCCAGCCATTGCGGCCATTTGGGGAGTGAACCAGCAGATGGAAGACCTCTCTCTCCCTCTCTCTCTCTCTCCCTCTCTCTGTCTGTAACTCTGCTGCTCAAATAAATAAATAAATCTGAAAGAAAAAAATGCTTTGACAGTGTAATTTTGGATTAAATGTTCTGGAAACTAATCGAAACCTCAGTGAGACAGAGTTGGATGTTTTCACAAGTTGATTCCTTTGGTTTACATACTATGACCTGCAAAAGCCTCTTATTTCAACTTGCATTTTTTATCCTTGATATTATTTTATTATTGATTTTATTATTCAAATTTTACATACACATGTAAAATATTTTTAAACTTACTTTTCCTAAAAAAGTATTTGTTTATTTTGTTTGAAAGGCAGAGAGACAAAAAGAGGGAGAGGGAGAGGGGGAGAGGGAGAGAGAGAGGGAGAAGGGGAGGGAGAGGGGGAGGGGGAGAGACAGAGGAAGGGGGAGAGAAAGAGGGAGGGGGGAGGGGGAGGGAGGGGGAGAGATAGAGGAAGGGGGAGAGAAAGAGGGAGAGGGGGAGGGGGAGGGAGGGGGAGGGGGAGGGGGGAGAGAGGGGGGGAGGGGGGGAGAGAGAGAGAGAGAGGTCTTTCATCTGCTGGTCCTCTCCGTAAATGCCCACAACAGGTGGACTGAAGCCAGGAGCCAGGAGCTCAACCCAGGTCTCCCAGAGTGCTGGGGGCCATCCAACTGCCTGAGCCACCCCTAGGTGCTCTCCCCCAGGGTGCACACCTGCAGGAAGCTGGAATCAGGAGTGGAGCCGGGACTTGAACCCAGGTACTCCACATAAGGGGTGCCGACAGGCCTAAAGTGGCCTCTTAACTGCTGGGCCACATATCCACCCCTGAACTTGTCCTCTAATTTCATTTTCCATGAGCTTTGTGAAGTCCACGGCTGCTGGGACATCTCAGACAACGAGGGCAAATCGGATGTGGAGGTAGGGCGGGCAGCCGGCTCTTCACCGGCTAAGCCGTGTCTTCCCTCCTGGAGCCCTGCGAAGGTCATCACAGCAGGAGAAGCAGCACACCAACGTCGGCTAGCACCGCACGTCACAGCCTTTGGGGAGACGGCAGCCTTGGATCATTCTCCTGTGAATGCTAAGATGTGTCTCTTGAGGATCTGCCCATGCCAGATACCTAGGACCGCTGGGATCCCTGCCGGCTGTCTCTACTGCAGCATAGACCTTACCCCCAGAGCAGACCACACTGACAGGCGGATAGGAGAGCCCACTGCTGCCCAAGGCCGCAGGAAGTGAACAGCACAGCCGGGGCCTGAGAAGAGGGAAGGAGACCCTGACTTGGCCTTTGCTTTCCTTCCCAGGATCCCACGTGGCCACTTCCCAATGTTACATCCGTAGATTCCTCAGACACAAACAAGTGCTCGCTGAAAGGAAGTTGCTCCGTGGGCTGGCAAGCCCGGCCCTGGAGCACACCCCCTCCCAGAGGTGCTCCAAGGAGCAGGGGCGACCTTTGCAGCTGGCGTGCCACCTCCCTCACCGCCCGCCCAGGGAACCACGTGACCGAGCTTCCCCATAGGACCGAGGCCTTCTTCTTTCCTGACATCCTATGCCATGTATGCCGAAGAAGACGAATTCTCCCCCCTGGGACCAGTTAGGTGGTTTTGTCTCTTCACACTGCTGCAAATCCACTGCTGCTTGTGGATAGCTAAGGTTGGGGTTTATTGATTGATTGCTTTGCTCTGTTCAAATGCTGTTTCCACTTGAGAAGGATTAGAGAGAGATACTTAGAAGCTACTTTTAGTTTAAAGATTTACTTATTTATTTGGAGAGGCAGAGTTACAGAGAGAGGGAGAGATGGGGTGGGGGAGGTCTTCCATCCATTGGTTCACTCCCCAAATGGCCACAACAGCCGGAGCTGTGCCAATCCGCAGCCGGGAGCCAGGAGCTTCTTCCAGGTCTCCCAAATGAGTGCGGGGGCCCAAGGACTTGGGCCACCTTACACTGCTTTCCCAGGCCATAGCAGAGAGCTTGATCAGAAGTGGAACAGCCGGGACTTGAACCAGTGCCCATATGGGATAGCGGCACCACAGGTGGAGGCTTAACCTACTACCCCACAGTGCCGGCTCCACTTAGAAACTGTTGAGGAGGGGGAATGAGTGGGAGAAGGAGCCCTATGATAGACAAATGAGTAGATAAGGAAGAAACATTGCCACGAGGAAGAACCATGGAACAAAGAAAGATTTAAAGGATGATACCAAAGTGGTTATGGAAAATTCCTATAACCAGAAAACCCAAACAAAGGAGAGAGTTTAATGGATATGAGAGTCAGCGTCGGGGCCAGCTGGTACTCCACGGGGGCTGCTGCGACAGCAGGGTGAGCAGAGGTCTGGAGACGCTGGTTAGAGTCTGCCTTTTCTTGTTTTACTCTGGCTGTAATACCTTGGTCCTCGGCTCAGCAACTCTGCAGATCTCTCCCATAACTCAGCATTTCTGAGTGAAGATTGGAAACTCCTTGTTCAGTCTTAAGGATCAGAGTGCTGAAGAAGGAACCAAACGTGACAGCAAGAAGATTCCTAGAATCCAAGAGGAACGCTTTCTTTGAATTGTTCTGATAAAAATAAACAAAAAATCCCCCTTGGCATTTTAGCAGCTGGAACAAAAAGTTGATTAGTAAAGAAAATATGGTTTTTTTTTTTAAAAAAAGTGTTTTGTCATGTGCTCCGGCTTCCCATTTAGAAACACAAAGCATCTATAAAATTAAATTTCCTTTGGGATTTTTTTAATAAAAGAGAAGGCAAATGGCTTTTCCATGGCTGGATCTTGAAGTATATACATTTGTGTATGCATATAAATAATTTGCATATTGATATACATTAGTGCATATGTAGTCTTTCTTTAGCATCAAAGGGAGATACCAATATCCTGGAATCAAGTCCTGTATGTAAAACAGAGAGTTGGCATTTTGCCAGGCAATTAATGCGCCGGTGAGGATACCCACATCCCACTTTGAAAAGCTGAACTTGTAGCTCTGCTCCCAATTCTAGCTTCCTGCTAAGGCACTCCCCAGGAAGCAGCAGGTGACGGTTCAAATATCTGGGTCCCTGTCACTCATGTGAGAGAGCCTAATTGGGGTTCCAACTCTCCAGGTTTCAGCCCAGCCCAATGCATGCCCTTGCTGGCATTTGGGGAGTAAACAGCCAATGGGAGCTCTCTGTCTCTGTCACTCTGACTCTCAAATAAATATTATTAAGAAGAAATTGTATTTGGCCAGCGCCGCAGCTCCCTAGGCTAATCCTCTGACTGCAGGGCCAGCACCCCGGGTTCTAGTCCCGGTTGGGGCACCGGATTCTGTCCCTGTTGCTCCTCTTCCGGTCCAGCTCTCTGCTGCGGCCCGGAAGTGCAGTGGAGGATAGCCCAGGTCCTTGGTCCCTGCACCCGCATGGGAGACCAGGAGGAGGCACCTGGCTCCTGGCTTCGGATCGGCGCAGAGCACTGGCTGCAACACGCCGGCCGTAGCAGCCACTTGGGGGGTGAACCAACGGAAAGGGAAGACCTTTCTGTCTGTCTCTCTCTCACAGTATAACTCTGGCTGTAAAAAAAAAAAAAAAAATAGGGCCAGCATTGAGGTGTATCAAATTTGGTCGCTGGTTCGAGTCCAGGTTGCTCCATTTCCAATCCAGCTCTCTGCTATGGCCTGGGAAAGCAGTAGAAGATGGCGCAAGTGCTTGGGCCCCTGCACCCACATGGGAGGCCTGGAGGAAGCTCCTGGGTCCTGGCTTTGGATCAGCACAGCTCCGGCTGTTGTGGCCATTTGGGGAGTGAACCAGCGGATGGAAGATCTCATTCTCTCTGTCTCTCTTTGTAACTCTGTTTTTCAAATAAATAAGTAAATACATATTTAAAAAATAAATAAAATGTTATAGTATTTGCATAGAACTTATGCACAGCCTCCTGTACACCTTAAATCATTTCTGGATTACTTATGGTATATTATAACTATTGCTTATAATACAATATAAAAACTGTGCAAATAGCTCTTCTACTGTATTCAGGGAGTAATGACAAGGACAGAAAATCAATGCACACATAACAGTTTTTCTTTTTCTTTAAGATCTTTTGTTGTTGATTTGAAAGGCAGGGTTACAGACAGAGAGACAGAGGTAGAGAGGTCGTCTATCTGCTAGTTCACTCCCCAAAAGGCAAAAGTAGCTGGGACTGGGCCAGGCTGAAGCCAGGAGCTAGGCACTTCATCTGGGTCTCAATTGTGGATGGCAGGGGCCTAAGTACTTGAGCCATCTTCCGCTGGTTTCCCAGGTGCATTAGCGGGGAGCTGGGTGGGAAGTGGAGCAGCTGGGACTCAAACCGGTGGCTTAATCTGCTGAGCCATAACGCCAGCCCAAAGATGTAACTTTTAAAAAAAAAAAATTGTTTTCAAGGTTGGTCAACTCTGTGAGTTCAAGGCCAGCTGTATACATGATTAAGGGATTCCCCTGGTCACTTGTCCCTGTCCTAACTATGGCCATTTCAGGAGAGGTGTTTCGTGAGCGCAGCCACCTCCACCATCCCAGCGCGCTCTTTTCTATCAGGGATAAAGAAACTGTCAGCAGCTCCCATGGCCAAGAAAGCGAACCTTTACTCATGCTAGGATCCTGCCATTGGTTCTGTGAGCCCGTCTCCCCAGGGACTCTGCCTTCACGTGTGTGCCAGCCTCGCTTTTTGCGGACACAGGTATCGTGGACGTGTAAGCCACTCTTTCTTTTTGCTAGTGGCTGTCCATTCAGGAGCACTCACCACATTCCAAAACTATGTTCCCTGCTACAGGCACAGGGACAGCAAACCACTGAAAGCATGCACCTGCTGTCTGAGGAGTCCGCGTGGCAGGAAGGGACCGCCTAGGACCCGCACAGAGGTCCTCAGCCCCACCTTCAACTCTGCAGGCTGAGTGGCTTTCCCTTTGCAACACTGCCAGCCGCCCCACATCTCCCAGTGTCCCCCTTGTTTTATTTCACCCGTAGCAAGGCAAGGGGTGAGCAAGAATCTTCCCCCAGTGACCACCATCTCCCCTGCAACAGAGCGAGCAGGCTTTGGAGCAGCCCCTCCGCATGGATGTACTTGAGGGCCCTTGCTGAAGCACACATGGACCAGTCACGTTCAAGGCCAACTGCTCCGACTCCATGGTCACTGCCCAATCAGGCAGATTTCATTGCCTGCATCCAGGAGCTGGCATCCGCCTGGTGGGGGCGTGGGTGTGTCGACCAGAGGCCTCCACGATTGCTTTCCTTGTGTTATTTTTGTTTTGGAAACAAGTTCTAGTTTAGGTCAAAAGGCGTTTGTGCGTGGCTGCTTCCTGCGGTTTCCATAACGCCTGGCCCTTGACCCGTGCTCCTCTTGCAAGCTCAGCACTTCCCCTCGGCTCTCTGCTCTCATGCTGAGCAAAGCGGCCTCTTAGACGTAAGCTGGCGCCACGGGACCCCAGCGAGGCCCAGGGCTTCCCAGTCCGCCCACCCAGGCAGAATGGAGCTCCACAGGGAGAGCTGGCAGCCGGTGGCGTGCATGCAAATAAATGTGCACCCGGAGGAAACACTGCCTCTTTTCTGTGCAAGCGACAAGGCAAGGCGGCTCTGCTACCTGCCTGACGCTGGCCGCTAATCTTGATCAGATGCTAAGCATTTTAAATATTCATATCATTTCTGCATAAGCTGGTCTCGCCTTATTGTCAAACTTTCAGGGCACTTCGTTTTGATCAAAGTAGGATGTCGCCCCCTCCTGAGACCGGTTGCTATGCTGTGGGGACAATAGGATTCCTCACACAGTGGTAGGTTGGACTTCAGCATTTCTTTTTCTCAGGAGGTGTTCAAACTCCGACTCTCAGATCCCGGAACCTTCTGGAAATGGAAGCTAATCCGCGGCCTGACACAATAGGGGATAATTAAATTCTTCTGAGTCACACGCAGAAAGCCCTGTGTTCTTTGTGTTATTAATTCACAGGGTCTTTTTTTTTTTTAATTTAACCTGATGGAATAAACTTTGTTTCCCAGCAAATCTCTTTCCAAAACTGTGCCTGTTGGGTCTGCAAGTCCTCTTGCGATCAGCAGCTTATCTTAGCATTCTGTATGCGGCAAGGAACACAGAATACTTGCAAATCCATTTTGCCTATTGCTTGGAGTTGACACTTCTGGAGTTTGCAAGGCTCTTCCTAAATAATTTTTTTAGACAAATTAAGTATTATATTTCTACCTGGATATAGAGCTTGGGTATCCTGGAGTTGGTGGAATGGTGGACATGCAGCACTGTTTAACTATCTAAGCTGCTTAGGGCAAAACGGAATTCTGATTGCTTTTGGTGACTTAATTTAACCCAAGGTTCCAACTTTATTGCGTACCTCACCTTTTAGAAGTAAGAATGGGGTGGCCATTCGGTGCAGCCTGGAAGATGCCACTTGGGACACTAATATCCCAGACTGGAGCCCCAGCTCGCCTCCCAACTCTGGATTTCTGCTTTTGTGCACCTTGGGAGGCAGCAGATGATGGCTCAAGTACTTGAGTCCCTGCCACCCACGTGGGAGACCCCAATGGAGTTCTGGACTCCTGGCTTTGACCTGGCCCAGCCCCAACTGTTGTGGGCACTTGAAGAATAAGTCAGCAGATGGAAGCACTCTCTCTCTCCCTCTCTCTCTCTCCCTCTCTCTCTCCCTCTCTCTCTCTCCCTCTCTCTCTCTCCCTCTCTCTTCTCCCCCCTTTCCCTCTTTCTCTCTGTGTCTTTCTCTCTTCCAAATAAAATAAATAATTTTTGGAAAAAAACATATGCACACACCCCATATTACAAAACCATATTCTGACAGCAACACTCACATCCACACACAGACCCTAAGCCTCTTGGCGATCATTCGATGGCTCTCCAGAGCCCTTGGCCTTGGCTGAGGACATGTTGGGTAGCAGATGACGAAACCAAGTTCTTTTCAGGTTCACTCATTCCGTGACGGTCACCAGGAAAGATTTCAGAGAAAGTGGGAGCCCTACTTCTCGGCCTGAGGCAGCCACACCCTCCAAGGAAGGGGCGGTGAGCTGGCCACCTCCACGCAGATCTCTTTCCTTGGCGAGACCCCTGGGTGCTACGGAAACCCGTGGGTGGCGTTGTTGGTGGGATGCACACGAGGTACACATCAGTTTTTCATGTCCGGCGTGGGTGGCCCCCAGGGCCTCGGCCGGAGACTCGCCATTGTTTTAAAGCATCTTGGATGAGCCCGCATGGAGCTCTCGGGAGGCCGAGCAGACGCTGCAAGCCAAGTCCTGGTTAGCCGAGGTGAAGCTAAGGTTATGTTGCTCTGGGTCCCTTCTCAGTTACAGAGGGAAGTGGTGGGGTTTTCAAGGGCTGAGCTCCCCGAGACCTTTTGCAGAGCTCTTTTTAGTCGTTGGATCCAGGGTCAGCAAGGGGACAGAGTGATTGCGTCCATGCAAGGGGGCAAGTGCTGGCCATGGCCTTGAAGGGGAAATGACAAGTGCCTCTGGCCCCTTCTCTCCATCTGGTGACTCACACGCGGTCCCTGTGGACACACACGCCTCTTCCTTTTGCAGTGTTCACTCAGCTTCCCCTTGGAGGTCAGGCCCACCTACAAACAGCTCAGAGGTCCGGGGAAGAGAGGGGGAGGCTTGTGCGTTCTCGGGGCGCAGGGAGGAGGGACAGTTCCGCTGTGAGTGGGAGCCAGGCCAGATGTGGGGGCAAGCAGCCGGGCCATGGGGCCTGTGAGTGGGACTGCCCAGGCCAAACACAGGAGACCAGCATCAGCCAGGCCTGCTCTGCTCGGCTCTGCTTTCCCACGTGTGGCCTGAACCCCTGCTGGGTGGACACTTGCAGCCCCAAGCCTCGCTCTTTATGGAAAACCAGCTCTTCACCATCACTAACCCCAGCTTCCTGTTTTCAAGAGGCTGCATAATGGGCCCTCTGTTGCTCGTTTGTTTGAGTAAGGAATCGGATTCTGCTGTGTGGCTCCCAGCGTGGAAAGATAAAATTCAAACAGGCAGGAGCTGTCCGTTCCTTTGATTTTTTTTTTTTTTAGTCTCACTTCCCATGTTAAAAAAAAAACACCTCTTCCAAGTAGGCTTCAGCAACTTCAGAAATCAGTGCTCCCGAAGATTTTGCAAGGTGTGTGGACCCAGGAAGAGGGCTGGGAATCTCTCCTGCTCTGCCAGCTGAGGCCTGGAGCCTTCCAGGACCTGGCCTGGCTGACTCTGAACTTGAGCATGGATTCCCCCAGGCAGCCACTTAGGCGCGTCAGCGGGGAGCCAGCTCTCGGTAAGTGGGGAACAGAGCATTTGAGAACAAATAACCTCGCCTGGCCGCCACACCTTGACTTTTTCTTCCCCGGGCTGCAGAAACCGTCTCAGGGAATGGGCCAAGGATTGCAAAGTGGAGTGAGATGGGGGGGGGGGGGGGCGGGGCTTTGGAAATGCTCTCTCTCTCCCTCTGCCTTTCCTATAAAGGAAGCAACAGCTTTTGAAAACAGACACGCCCCAAATCTTTCGATGCTGGTGTCCGAAAAGCAGGTGAACCGAGTCGAGAGGCACTGAACGTGGCCCCTGGTGCTACAGCATTGAGGGGCTCACCAACTGGCTGATGCTCTCAATGAGCAGGCAAGCAGGAAGTGGATCTCTTGGGGCCCATGTGGCTAGGAAGCCAGCCACAAAGGGATACTCTTGCAGCTGCCCCACGTGTGTCCCTTCCACTTCTCTTCCTCTCTAGGTTTTTGGTTGTCAATATGCAGAGTCCGAAATTACAGAGAAATCAGACTCCGTCTGTCTTCTCGTTCTTGTTCCCCAATTCATAGCTTCCACAAAGAATGATACAGTCCCTCTGTTCCCTTGGAGAGTCGGAGTGTTGGTGGTTCTAGAACGCTCACAGGCATGGCTACCCCGTATTTTATCACTAGCCTGCCAGTCTCCAAGTCTCTCTTGGTGAGTGTTGAGTTGTCGCTGTCAGATGAGAGAAGCAGGAAGTCATCCGGTTGTTGCTTGTTTCTCTGCTGTGCACTCCATGAGCCCAAAAGCAGCTGTGTAGGTCTACCAGGGATGTGAGCCCTAAGATCTCTCCAGCCAACCGGCTGGCACCTCAAGAAATTTGTAGACGCTCCTCCTGCCCCTGTGAGTGCCCTGTGCTATGGTGGGCTGCAGAACACACTGCCTGGCCAATGGCTGTACCTAAAAATCACACAGCTTAAGCTGGGCATCTACTATTTCAGCAGAGTGAAGAGACAACACACACACAATGGGAGAAAATGTTTGCGAACTCTTCATCTGACAAGGGCTCAACATCTGGAATGCAGAAGAGACTGAAAAGTCTCCACAACAATAAAACAAACAATGCAGTTAAAAATGGACAAATGACCTGAATAGATGATTCTCCAAAAAAAAAAAAAAAGGATATGCACATGACAAGTATGGAAAATATGTTCAACATCACCAGCTATCGGGCAAAGGCAAATCAAAAGCTCTGTGAAATCAACCCAGGTCGCCTGCCTGGGAGAAGCTGATCACTTGGGGCCATCACCACTCCCAAACTTTCTGGGCTCCTCTTTGCTAATGAGACAGGACTTGCTACTTTCGCAGACTACCATGTTGCTGCTCTATTTATCCTGGTTATTGTACATCGGTAGTTCAACAAGTGCATGGAAACTAGAGTGAAAACATACTCTATTTTGTTGCCCATGACTTTGAAATTCATGCAAATGAGGTGTCTTTAAAAGTTCATGGAAAAAGTGCATTGCCAAAAAAAAATGCATAGATCTCAAATATTTTTGCACCAAAATAAATTTGTCTTTTAACCCCATTTTCCACAAATGTTTTAAAATATTATCAATTTATTCATTTATTATTTGTTAGTTGAAAGGGAGGGAGGGGGAGAGAGAGAAACTTCTATCTGCTGGTTCACTCCTCAAATGGTCACAACAGCTTGGGTTGGGCCAGACTGAAGCCAGGAGCCAGGAGATCCATCCAGGTCTCCCACATGGATGGCAGGGGCCCAGGCACGTGAGCCCTCACCTGCAGGTTCCCAGTGCATCGGTAGGGAACCGGATCAGGAGCTGAGCAGCTACGACCCGAATCTGTGCTGGGATATGATGCAGGCATCCCACACAGGAGCTGCACCACACGCCTGTCCCTCCGTGAACTCTCTGAAGTGTATTCACATCGTGTGAGAATGGAGGAAAATATTCATCCTGTGTTGATTTCCTTCCAGAAGCCAAGGGATTGAACTATTTTTTCTGCTCAACTAAACCTGTTTCCCCTAAACCTGTTATTTTTTTAAACTTATAGGCAATTATTTCACTTTGATATCCGAAGTATCCTGAGTAGCACTATGAAATAGTAATGAGAAAATTTACAGAAACAAAGGAAAATGATTTTTTTCTCTAGAGGGCAGGCTTTGCATTTTGGTTTCTTATAAAGAAATCATCTCCCTGCAGAGCACGTGCTGCTCAGGAACCGTGTTCACAAACATCGCCATGTTGCAGAACCCTAGGAACAGGTGGCTGGGGAGGTGGGGGGGGGGGGGAGGTGATCCAGTTCCACTGCCTCACAGAGGCTTGCGTCCTTCGAGAGCGGGCCTTGCCCAGGGTCTCGTGGCTGGGTAGTGGCAAACCCAGGGCTGGAGTCGGGCCTCCCAGCTCAGGCCGGGGCCTGTGCTGCTTCCTGGAAGGTGTGACTCCTCGGTCATCTAGACCCCTGATGGAAACAAGGCTAGTATTCTGGCAGTGGCGACACTTCAGCTTCAGTTCTGTGAAACTGTGCGTTAGAGGGGTTGTGGCTGCCATTTTCCTTCCGGCTTTGTCTTACAAAGTGAGTGTGTGTGTGTGTGTGTGTGTGCACATGTGTGGTGTGTTCTTTCTTTAAAAAACGCTGTAGGGGGGCAAGAATGATTCCTCAGGGCTTTTCTTCATCTACTTCAACTTTCAACTCCTGCAAATCCTTTTTTTTTAAGATTTATTTTATTTATTTGAAAGACAGAGTTACAGAGAGAGGTAGAGACCGAGAGAGGGGTTTTCCATAAGCTGGTTAACTCTCCAGATGGCTGCAACAGCCAGAACTGGGCTGATCTGAAGCCTGGAGCCTGGAGCTTCTTCCTGGTCTCCTGTGTGGGTGCAGGGGCCCAAGGACTTGGGCCATCCTCTACTGCTTTCCCAGGCCGTAGCAGAGAGCTGGACCAGAAGAGGAGCAGCTGGGACTAGAACCGGTGTTCATACGGGATGCCGGTGCTTCAGGCCAGGGCTTTAACCCGCTGTGCCACAGCGCCAGCCCCAGCGAATCCTTTTTTTAAAATTTATTTGAGAAACAGAGACAGATGGATGGACATACACGCACACACACACAGGCACATATGCACACATGCAACACACAAAGAGCTCCCATGCACTGATTCAGTCTCCAAATCCCTGCAATAGCGGGGGCTGGGTCAAGGTCAATTCTCGGGCCTGGGAAATCCATCCAGGTCTCCCCTGTGGATGGCAGTGACTCACCTGCTTGAGCCATTCCTGCTGCCTTCTAGCTTGAATGGGGAGTGAAGCTGGGACTTGAACCCAGGCACTTTGATGTGGAGGCAGGTGTCTTGGCTGTGTGCAGGGCCCTGAGTAGCACAGGGCTATCCTGAGAAGCCTTGTGCTTCCTTCCAGGGGTTTGCAAACTTGTCGGGCGTTGACCTCTTTTGAAAAATACCTCCTCCACAGCAGATGGTGCCAAGTGTCATCACAGAGGGATGCTTTTTCAGAGACTCGGAGGGAGGGAGGGATCCTATCAGGGAGGGAGGGCAGGGAATCAAAGGCAGCTTCCCCAAGGGGCGGCCTTTGCCATGACCCTGAAGGACCGGTCGGGTTTCAACAGCAGCAGATGAAGATGAAGGAGATGTCATTGCAGACTGGCTGGGCCTGTCTCAACCTCTTCTCGTGCCGTGGAGATGCAACGACACTTCTCATGCTGCAGCGTCAACTGATGGCTGCCCTGAAACCAGGGTTGCACTGGGGTTGCTGTCTTTCGTGTTTGCCTGGGACAGGCGCTGGGAAGCTGCTGCCCCAGGGAGGCGGTAGGGCGTGATCTTTGTTGTGCTCCAGAGCTGGATGCAAAAAGGCTGGGCTCTCTCTTCCCCCATCTAACTTCCGGCCCACACACTCTGGGATTTAGAATGATGCTGGGGTCCCATTTAGCTCAGCCGATTCTCGGACCAAGTCAGAGCCTCCTCGTACACCCAGCTCCTGCGGATAGCAGCAGACTGCTGGGGTTGTATCAACCCGTTTCACTGGGGCAGGTGCAGCCTCTGCCCGGCTCCTGTACAACAGCGCAGCCTGGTCAGCCTTACCTCACCTGGAAAAGCTGCACCTGTTGCAATTGCTGTTTCCCAGGAGTCTTTCCTGGTGACTGTGGTGCCAAACCGGAAGCTGATTTGCTTTCTTTAAGGCAGTCATGCACCCTGATCTCAAAGCTCAGAATGCAGCCGCCATCCAGCCTAGAGGTTTTCAACCGCAACATCAGGATTCGTCCATGGGTCCTGTCCATCAAGCCTGTGTTACATGAAAAAAGCTACAAGTGGGGGCAGGGTGACTTGTGGCATAGTAGGCTAAGCCTCCGCCTGTGGCACCAGCAACCCATATGGGCATGGGTTCGAGTCCCAGCTGCTCCACATCTAATCCAGCTCCCTAAGATGGCCCAAGTGTTTGGGCCCCTGCACCCATGTGGGAGATTTGGAAGAAGCTCTTGGCTCCTGGCTTTGGCCTAGCTCAGTCCTGGCCTTTGTGGTTATCTGGGGAGTGGACTAGGTGGATGGAAGATCAATTCTCTCTCTCTCTCTCTCTCTCTCTCTCTGCCTCTCTCTTTATAACTCTGCCTCTCAAATAATAAATAAATCTTTTTTTAAAAAAAAGAATAGGCTGTGTTTGCAGTGCTTTGCTTGATAGCATGACCTCAAGAAATAAAAATTGCCCTCTATTTGCTACAAAGCTAATTTGTTAGCATGAGGGTGCTTGAAAAACGAACTAAGGCATAAGTGTATTTTGGAGCAAAAAAACAAGCTGAAATTCATGTGGGTTTTCCATAGTATGCATTTTCCAGAAATTTTTTGAAGCCCTCTGATATGCATGGATTTCAAATATTTTCCACTATAATAAACTGATTTTTAAACATTTTTTTACTTATTTGAAAGGCAAAGTTACACAGAGAGAGAGACAGAGACAGAGAGAGACAGAGACACAGAGAGAGAGAGAGAGAGAGAGAGATCTTCCACCTGTTTGTTCACTCTCCAAATGGTTGCAACAGCAGAGCTGGACCAGGCTGAAGCCAGGAGCCAGGAACTCCATCTGGGTCTCCCACATGGGTGGCAGGGGACCAAGGACTTGGACCATCTTCTACTGCCTTCCCAGGTGCATTAACCCAGAAGTGGAGCAGCTTAACCCCTGCACCTCCACGCCAGCTTATACACTGATCTTCTAATTCCATTGTCCCACAAACTTTTGAAGTCTTTCAAATGTGTTCTGTCCTCTTAGGAAACAGGTTAGGAGTCTGTCCAGGATCATAAGGGGTCATTTAGCTCGTGGTGGTCAGACAGGCTGAGGGGACAAGAAAACATATTAAAACGGTGACCCTGACTGTCACCTTGACTGTCCAGTGTGGTTTCTTTCCTGAGACGTAAAACAAGAGGAGGTGAATGTGGATGCCCTGGTATCAAAGTCAGACTCCTGCTAGTGCTGGGGCTTGGGCTTTAAGGGGGATTTAGCGTGGAGCAGGTTGAGCCCAGCCCCTCTCCCACCGAAAGCTAATCTTGGTCCTGCTACTGGCGATGACATCATGAGCAGCTCTTTGCAATTTTTAACTTCATATGTTTAAAATTTACTTTCTGCCTATTAGAAAGGCTGAGAGAGAGAGAGAGAAAGAGAGAGAGAGAGATCTCTCATCTACTGGTTTACTCCCCCAAATGACCATAAACGCAGGAGCTGGGCCAGACAGAAGCCAGAAACCTGGAACTCATTCTTGGTCTCCCATGTGGGTGGCAGGGGCCCAAGTGCTTGAGCCATCACCTGCTGCCTCCTAGGTTTGCATTAGCAGGAGCTGGAATAGAAGTGGAGCCGGGACCCATATCCAGGACTCTGAGAGGGGATATGAGCATTGCGAGTGATGCCTTTTTTAAAATAACAGATTTATTTGTTTATTTGAGAGGCAGAGTTACAGAATGAGAGAGAGAGGTCTTCCATCTGCTGATTCACTCCCCCAAATGGCCTCAACGGCCAGAGCTGGGCCAATCTGAAGCCAGGAGCCAGGGACTTCTTCCGGGTCTCCCATGCAGGTGCAGGGGCCCAAGCACTTGGGCTATCTTCTACTGCTTTCCCAGGCCATCAGTAGGGAGCTGGATTGGAAGTGGAGCAGCCGGGACTCATACTGGCACCCATACAGGATGCCGGCTGAGGCTTTACCTGCTACACCACAGCGCCGGCCCCAGGAGCAATGTCTTAACAATGACAGCATGGGGTCTTTGTAAAGCTCCATCAGCAAAGGCCACTGCTCAACCTAGCAGTTGAAAGATCCCTGCCCTGCCTCATGGCGTGTGTGTTCACTAATGGCTACAGTTCTTGACTCCAGCTTTCTGCTATGAGGAAGGGGCTGGTAAATTGCCCCGGGTGGAGATGAGCAGGTGCAGGTGCAAACATATGACTGTAGAACTAGATGCTACTGCCCACATGAGTATCTGTGAACACACAGTGAATATTCAGGATTCTGCAGACGCAAGGGAGCCTGGGATCCGCCTGCCCAGGGACCCACAACTCAGCCACTGATGGCGGACGGGGAAGCTTACAGCAGAGGAGGGGGTTCCTCTCCCTGTCCCTCAATGGGACGCTTTGGCTCCTGTTGGCTTTGGCTCCTATGTTTCCCTTAAAAGCGTAAAGGAGAATGGGCCAGTGCTATGGTGTGGTGGGTAAAGCCACTGCCTGCAGTGCCCGCATCCCGTGTAAGCTCTGGTTCTAGTCCCGGCTGCTGTACTTTCCATCCAGCTCCCTGCTGCTGCACCTGGGAAGGCAGCAGAAGATGGCCCGAGTGCTTGAGCCCCTGCCACCCACATGGGAGACTCAGATGAAGTTCCAGGCTCCTGGCTTCAGCCTGGCCCAGCCCTAGTGGCTGCAGTCATTTGGGGAGAGAACCAGCGATGGAAGACACCCCCCCTCCTTTTTTCTCTCTGTAACTCTGACTTTCAAATAAATAAATAAATATTTGAAAAACATTGTGCAGGTGGAAAAATAACAACTGAACAGAAAATCTAGACTACATAGTGCCCTTCTTCTCTACAAGGGGACTTCAAAAAGTGCACAGAGCATGCACACCCACACACTGCTACGCTCACATACACTTACACATACATATTCACAAGGGTTCAAGTCCTTGTTTTTGCCCCTTACTACCTAGACAGTGCCATCCTCCCTCCCAAATGTCTACAGCCATGGATCCCCAAACACAGAGCAAGCTAAGAGTTAGAGGTAACGTGTGAACAATGAGAGACATGTGAGTTTTCAATAGAAGACAGCTGCTATTATTAATTGGTGAGTGTGCCAACACATTGATTGAATCGGTGACCACGGCAGTAAACTTGCTGCCTGGGCTCTCTCAGTGGTTCTCACAGCTCAGATGCTCCGACCTCTGATGACAAAAATGCGGCTTGGAGCATGCCGATGCATCAAGACTTGGATTTCTGCAGGTGCCTTTCTCTGAGGAGGGAGCCTGGGTGTGTTCATGGCCAGTCAACCACAGAATCTATTCCTAACCCAAAGAAGGAAATTAATTTAACTGACTGTATTGGGATGGAGGTTACAGGATGACTTGAGAAAGAAGAAATCAATCTCTTATGAGATGATATGGAAGAAAGCATGGCATGTCTGCCAGGCCCTCAGGGGAGAGCCCAAAAAAGCCTTCGTGAGTGAAGTGTTATCAGGGGTGACTGGGCTAGGTCAGCAGGCGGGGCAGGACTGATGTACAAACCAGAGAGGGGCCAGCCAAGTGGGAGGTTCATGTCTGGCGTAGGATGCATCGGACTTTAAGAGGAGCTAGCCAGCACTGCACGCATACGAGCGTGGGAAAGTGCAGGCTTCGCAGAGCCCTGGACTTGCGTTCTGCACACCCCGGTATGTTTTAGCTTTCATCCCTCCCCAGGCTGCCCCCGCTGTGTTTTAATTCCTGCCTTTGCTCCACGTGTTTCTCCAGCCCAGCGCCCATGTGCACACAGCATTCACAATGTTAAGCCAAACCATTGCTTCCATGGCTAAACAAAACCAAATGTCCCAGTAGCCTGCAAGTCCACAGAGCATATGTTTTCCTTTTTCCCAGTGATTGAGAATCTCTCTTGTTCTCTCGTTCTCACTCTCACTCTCGCTCTCTCAGCTAATTTTCTTCCTGTTCCATCCATCCCAGCCCCTAGATGTCTACAGCCTCAAGTCTTTTGTCAACCACACTTAAGCACATCCGTCTCCTTGAGGGTGACACTGCCTTCCTGGTCTCATTTCTTGCCTGGCATTCCTCACACACGGGGACTTTGACCTTCTGAAATTCCTGCTGAAGATTAAATACTGCACCCAGCAGCCCAGAGGAGACTTAACAGACGGCATCAGAAGGAGTCACGTTACCCACTCATGGGAAAATGTGCATTGGGTGGTCAAACAGAATGTAGCTCACATTCTAAGTGGCTTTTGGCACTGGGGTCGCCAGAACCCAGGGAGGGAGCAGCTCTGTTCTTGGCTGGCAGGAGGCCCCCTGTAATGGACATATTTTCTGCCGCACACACCAAGGCGTTGAGAGTCTCTTTGCGGAAGGTTGAGAAGTCTCTGTGCTACTTCAGACAGCTCGCTCCTCCACATCTCCTGCAAATGGCCCCAGGCAGAAACCGAGTCAGAACTCATCTCTTCTCTCTTCCGCCTTTTTCTGGCTTGGTTTTAGGTTTCTTTCGGTCGTTTAAAGCACAGAACGACTGCTTGTAGGACAGAAATCAAGAAGTCTGGTTGCTGCGTGAGGTACGTCCCCCATCGCAATGCAGGGACTCCTGAAGTCAGCAGGTGGTGAAGCCAGGCGCACAGCCGAAGGCTTCGTCCCTGCCATGGACGTGAACATCGCATTGAGATTTTAACTTTCTGAAAAGCCTGTGGGTTTGGCTGAAGATGCTGCGAACTGTTGTTGCCTCCACATTTTGGCTTCCTTCTGTTGCCTGCTCTTTGGTTATTCTGGTTTCTGGTACACAGGAAGGATCTCAGAGAGGCGGAGAGAGAAAAACAGGATTGTGTATTCTTCCTCCTTTGGACTCTGTTAGTTTTTTCTCGGGAATGCAAAGCTAACACACTGGGTAAAATGGGCTTTAGGGGTCTGTATGGAGGTGGAATAGAGCAGTGGATTCAGAGTAAGGGTTTAGGGGCTGGTGCTGTGGCATAGCGGGGAAATCCGTCACCTGCGATGCTGGCATCTCATATGGTGCCAGTTCCTGCCCCAGCAGGTCCACTTCCAACCCAGCTCCCTGCAAACAGCCAGGGAAAAGCAGCGGAAGAAGGCCCAAGTGCTTGGGCCCCTGCCACCCATGTATGAGACCCGGATGGTGTTCCTGGGTCCTGGCTTCAACCTGTCCTAGGCCTGGCTATTGCAGGCATTTGGGGAAAGAATCAACAGATGGAAGATCTCTCTCTCTCCTCTCTCCCTCTCTTGGTGTCACTCTGCCTTTCAAATACATAAAATAAATCTTTTTTTTAAATTCATAAGGCCTATAGCAGGTGCCTGCCCTTGTATGATACTTATTTATGTATTTATTTGAGAGGTAGAGTTACAGACAATGAGAGGGAGAGACAGAGAGAGAGGACTTCCTTCCTTTGGTTCGCTCCCCAATTGGCCACAACAGCTGGAGCTGCGGCGATCCAAAGCCAGGAGCCAGGAGCTTCTTCCCGGTCTCCCATGCGGTACAGGGGCCCCAGCACTTGGGCCATCTTCTACTGCTTTTCCAGGCCATAGCAGAGAGCTAGATCGAAAGAGGAGCAGCTGGGGACTCGAACTGGCACCCATACGGGATACCAGTGCTGCAGGTGGAGGATTAATCTACTGTGCCGCTGTGCTGGCCCCTCTTGTAAGATTTTATAGTTTACTATAAAATCTGTTGCACTATTCCGAAGGCACTCTGTGTTTTGGATTATTAAACTTTATGCAGCTTATTAAGTGTAGCTGGGAGTAACCCGCTTAGCCAGTGCCCCCACCCCCTCGGCACACCTGTGCACACCTGTGCAGCACAGGGCTCCATCCTGGGCACACTCTGGCTCCCAGCAGCCTCACTGTCTGGTGGCTCTCAGCCCTGGCTACCCATAGAGGCACAGGGTGGCCCTACAAGTGCTGATGTCTGCTAATCCAGGGTCTCTGAGGATTAGCTCTAGGTCCGAATGTTTTTGTTTTTTTTTTCAAAACTGCCAGGTGAGTCCCATGGAGATCAGTGAGGCCTGACTGGTGAAGGCATCAGACAGAAGCAGTGGCAGCTTCGAGGTAGGAGTGTTCAGGAGTCCTGTGGGCTGGCACGGTCACAGCAGAGAAAGGACTCATAGGAGACCTGGGTGCCGCGCCTAGCACAGTGGTGCAGCTGGATCTCGGTTTTTCTTGGGTATAACTTGCCATGGCTCAGGACTCTTGCATTTCCAGCCAACTGATGGCACCAGAAGGGGAGGCAGGGGCCTGTGTGGGAGCCCTGAAAAATGGAACTGCCTGCACCCCGAAGGAGCAGTTTCTCAGGGGGAGGGGTGCCTTGCCTTCTTCAGCTTCTCAAAGGTTTTGCAATAGTGCAAACGGTAGATGAAGGCGTTCACAGAAGCCACGGCATCGATGACTCCAATAGTAGCCACGGGGCAGACACACAGAGCCGCACGGCACCAGGCCCACGGCCGGGGCGGCACGTGGCAGTGGCCTGTGGGCTCTGGGAGACGTTGAGGCCAGGGCCGCAGGCTCAGAGCCAAGGAGCTCAGAGTCTGTGGGTGAGGCTGGCTGTCAGGATTTGTTCATAGCTCCCCAGAGCAGCCTGGGGAGAACCGGAGGTGATTAGACTAAGACTAAGGTCCCATCTGCTCATCTGCTCACTCTGCTCCCTGCCCCGCCGTGGGATCCTCTTACTGCCTGGCCTTTCCTGGCGGGGGGGCTGGGCCTTCGTTCCGACTCCTGGCTCTTCCCACTTCACCTGTGTGTCTTCTCCTCGATAATTTCCTTCCTGCCTCTGTTCCTCCTTCCCTTGCCCTATGACTCAGGAAGCTCTTCGACCAGCTGCGCTTTCTGCTGTGGTCAGAACACTTCCATGGCTGCGAAGAATATGTGGTCTCAGTGCAAATTCTAGGAGGTGTCAGAAAACCCAATGATTGAGATAAATAACTTTTGGAAGCACAATGTTTGGGACCAGCATTGTGGTGCAGCAGGTTAAGCCTCTGCCTATGATGCTGGCATCCCATATGGGTATCAAGTCAAGTCCTGGCTGTTCCAGTTCCCATCCAGCTCCTTGCTAATGCACCTGGGAAAGCAGCAGAGAATGGTCCAAGTGCTTGGGCCCCTGCACCCACGTGGGAGACCCAGAAGAATTTCCTGGCTCCTGGCTTTGGCCTGGGTTGCAGCCATCTCGGGAATGAAACAGTGGCTGGAAGATTCTATCTCGCCTTCTCTCTTAATCTTTCAAATAAATCCATAAATGATTTTTTAAAAAGAAAAAATGTCGCTCATCACTGCAATTGAGTGCTTGTGCATCTTGTACCAGAGGCGAGTCCCTCACTGGTGACACTCAGGGTCAGGCCTGAGTGCTCCCTAATTCCATCAGACGGGAAGAGCGGGCAGCGACTGATCACGCAGCGGAGCAGGTGAAAACAGGTGTGGGTGGGTGCAAGGCCCAAGTCCTTGGGCCATCCTCTGCTGCTTTTCCCAGCAGGGAGCTGGATTACAAGTGGAGCAGCCAGGACTGGAACCAGCGCTCAGATGGGATGCCAGCATTGCAGGTGGCAGCTTTACCTGCTGTGCCACAACCTTGGACCTGAACAGATCTTAACCTCATATTGACCTCCCTTGTTAATTAATGAGCCAGATAAAAATCTCTGCTTTTTCTCTATATATTAATAAGATTTTTTTAAAAAATTGCTTTTTCTGGAAAAAAATAAAAACCCAAAGTACCCACTCGGCACATCCCATCAGAGAGCTTGATCTAACCAGAGCAAGCCAGGCCTGGGATCGCGGTTTTGGACAGTGTTCAAAGATTGTCAGGAGCAGCCAGGGCTGAGAGCCACAGGTCTGGGATGTCCCCCGCCCCCTCCACCTGCTGCTTCCTGGTTGGCCTCCTCCTCCTCCTCCTTCTCCACCTCCTCCCCCACTTTTCTCCTCCTCTTCCTCTTCCTCCTCCCCTTCCTCCTCCTCCTCTTCCAACGTGGGTGACTTGAGCTGTGGTAAGGCCCTCTCCCACCCCAGGGAGTCTCTCCTGGGGAGCACCCATGGGTACCTTCACGGCAGCCTCCGAGGAGCCCCCAAGCCCACTCCTCAAAGATTCTCTCCACTATGTCTCCCACCTGCCTGCCAGCACACTGCGCACCAGGAATTCCGCCCCGCCCTTTCTCCCTTTGCTACACTTGGCGTTCCTAGCCGCCCTGACATGCCCCTGGGCTGCTGCCCTGTGCACTCTCCAGTCCCCGGGCCCCACCCCCAACCCGCTGATGAGAGACACCGGGCTCCGGGCCTGCGCCTCGCTTGCACCTCTGCTGTCACAGCCTGGCCGCCTCCAAGCTCACGTCATCCCCTTTCCACGGGCCCCTGGCCCGCCTGGACCAGCTCCACCCAGGGGTCAAAAGTGCAGTCCCAGGCCCAGGACAGGAGCCTGGCCCTGATCCCAGCACGCACCCCCTTCCCCCAAACCAGTCTTTCCTCTGGAAAGATAAAGCTCTCTCCCCAGACCCCCTGTGTCCTCCCCCCCCAACCCCCTTTCCTTTTAATTTCAGACTTTTATGCAGGGAGGGGGGAGGGGCAGGGGTGGGTTTTTGCACAAATATTTAATCTTTCCCCACCTGCCCTTTTGCACTGCCTGTTGGTCCCCCGGGGGTGGAGACCACTGTGTTTGCTTTAGCGGGTAACAGGATCCTGCTCAGAGAAGCCCAGCAGCAGGCAGATGGTTTGACTGCACACTGTTGCTCTGCCAGGCAGCTCGGCGGGGCGACTGAGACGTTCGCTTTCTGCTGGAGAGAAGCGCAGCCCGGCTCAGGCCCGTTGCCCTGCGTGCAGGACGCCAGCAGATGTAGAAATGGAGCCAGAAGCACCCCCCTGGTATGGAAAGCAACCACCAGTTCTCACCTTCCACAGGAGATCAAACAGAGAGGGACAGTGTCTCGCCTGAGCTCACACAGCCAGGCGCCGGGGGGCCGGGAGGTGCACGTGGTCTGTCCATCTCTGAGTGCATGGCTGTTGGCTTTGATTGGCACCAGGCACACGGCGCCTCAGTCTGCAGTAATCTGGATTATTGCATTTCTCCAACGGGACCCACGTGGAACAATTTCTCTTTGTATGCAGCCCAGAGGCACATACAGGAAAGTATGGCCCAGTGTCATATCCCCAAGACTCAACCCGAAGGGGTCAGGGTCCCTGGAAAGAGAGCCCCTCGCGCCCAAAAAGAACACACCATGTATCGAGGGACTTGGGGCGAAGTTCGGAGAACAAGCAGTAAGAAGAGAAAGGGCCTTTTGCAAACACAGACTAGTGCCTGGACCCGGTTGGGGGGTGGGGGGAGGCAGATGGCATGGTCACTGCTGAAGCTACTTTTGGGGGTCCCGTTTTTTAGAATATCAGCAAATCTTGCATCCAATTAACTGAAAATAGCAGGGTGCAAAATCCTACAATTCCAACTTTCTAAAGCAATAGAAAAAAATAAAAGAAGATGAAAGACATCCAGACAGGGCCAGTAGTTGTTGAGGGACGAGGATGCTTTGTTCTGATGGTTCTGCCGTGGATTTGTGCTGCGTTTCCCTAGTGAAGACAGGTTATCCTGAGAGGCACAGTCTCACCGGCAGAGCCAACGGAAGAACAAGGAAACAGAAAAACGTCACCGCTCCCTATGCCAGGGGTCTTCAAAAGGTCCATGGGACTTGCATGTTAGGAACAAATCATGCATGAATTTTGATCAATTTTCACCAAAAAAAGTCCTAAAGAAAAAGATTTAATTTGCTTATTTGAAAAGCGGAGAGAGCGAGCACATGCACCAAGAGTGAGCTTCCACCTGCTGGTTCACTCTGCAGATGGTTGCAATGGCCAGGGGTGGGCCAGGCTGAAGCCAGAGCCAAGAGCTTCATCCGGATCTCCCACGTGCGTACCAGGAGCTTCATCCGGATCTCCCACGTGGGTACCAGGAGCTTCATCCGGGTCTCCCACGTGGGTAGCAGGGAGTCTTCTGCTGCTTTCCCAGGCACATTAGCAGGGAGCAGGAGTGGCGTGTTTGCTTGGGGCCGTGGTGGCCCACACCTTGTGGAAGGAAGCCTTCTCTGTCTCCCTGTCTCACCAGGGGCACACAGGGGGCTTCCGCACTTGGTTCCTCTTCTCTTTCTGCTGTCGGGGGTGGGGGTGGGCAGACACAGGTGCACCTGCTGAGGCTGTGGGTAGCACAGGTGCCCAGGGTCTCTCTCTCCCGTTGCCCTGCGCTGGGGGAACTGGGCGAGGAAGGGGAGGAACAGAGAGAAGCCACTTGCCCATGGGAGCCCCCACAGTGATGCAGGTGCCACCTCGGCTTCCTACGGATCCAGGTCCTAAGCTGTCGCTAGCGAGCCAGCCTTGTGACTTTGCATCCATGAGAACAGGGCCTAGAACCCCTGCAGGCACCATGCAGGCACCGTGCAGTGGCTGCTGTGCCTATCTCAAGCCACGTGTGCTCTTCCTGCCTAGGAAGCACCAAGTGCAAGGACAGTAGCCTGTGGGGTCCTTTTGGTAGCCATTGGAAGACATGCTTTTCCCATTTTCAACTTTATAAATAAGGGCCCTGTTTAGCCTAGGGATTAAGAGGTCCACTTCCCACTTCGGGGAGAAACTGGCTTCAATTCCTGGCTTCAAGTCCTGGCTCCAGCTTCTTGCTCATGGAGACTCCAGAAGGCAGCGGTGATGACGGAAGTCCTCGGGTCCCTGCCACCCACAGCGGAAACTTGGGTGGGGATCCTAGCTCCTGGATGTTGACAGGGTCCAGTCCTGGCTGATGTGGGCATTCAGAGCCAATGGGAGCTGCATCTGTCTGTCAGCCTCTCAAATAAATACACATAAATGGGTCAGGGCCAGGTTAAGATACGGCTTAGAATGTCCGCTTCCCAAACCAGAGTGCCTGGGATGGAGCAATAGCTTGGATTCCAGCTCCCTGCTAACATGCACCTGGGAGGCAGCAGGTGACGGCTAAGTATTTGATCTCCTGCCACCTATGTGGGAGACCTGGGTGGAGTTCCTGGCTCCTGGTTCCAGCCTGGCCTGGGTCCAGTTTTTGTAGACATCGGGGAAGTGAGGCAGCAGATGGAAGCTGCCTCTGTCTCTGTTTCTTTCTGTCTTTCTGTGTTTCAACCAAATAATCAATCTACAACTGTTAAGGAAGTCTCTCTCTCTCTTTTTTTTAAGATTTATTTATTTATTTCAAAGGCAGAGTTACAGAGAGGCAGTGGGAGAGAGAGAGAGAGAGAGAGAGAGGTCTTCCATCTGCTGGTTCACTCCCCAGATGGCCACAATGGCTGGAGCTACGCCGATCCAAGCCAGGAGCCAGGAGCTTCCTCCGGAACTCCCACATGGGTGCAGGAGCCCAAGCACTTGGGCCATTTTCTGCTGCTTTCCCAGGTGCATTAGTAGGGAGCTGGATTAGAAGTGGAGCCACTGGTACTCGAACCGCCACCCATGTGGGATGCTGGCACGGCAGGCGGCGGCTTTACCCACTACACCACAGCACCGGTCCCGTGTTGTTGTTTTTTTTTCCAAGTTCATCCTGAGGGCATTAAACCGTCCCATAGGTCGTTTAGGGGCCAGCTAGGGTTTGTGCCGTCTTTGGGGCACTTAGGGAAGTAGATGTGTTGAACACACGTGAGGGGCTCAGATGCTTCCTGTCCCCAAAAGAACAAGGCCAGTGTTCTTCCACCGAGTCCCTAGGATCCTTTCTTTGAAAGGCAGAGTGACAGTAGCTGGCACTGTGGCGCAGTGGGTTAAGCTGCTGCCTTCAATGCTGGTATCCCACATGGGCACCGGTTCAAGTCCTGGCTGCTCCACTTCGGATCCAGCTCTCTGCTATGGCCTGGGAAAGCAGCAGAAGATGGCCCAAGTCCTTGGGTCCCTGCACCCATGTGGGAGTCTCCCAGATGAAGCTCCTGGTTCTTGGCTTTGGGATGGCTGCAGCCATCTGGGGGAGTGAACCCACAGTTAGAAAATTTCTCTCTGCTTCTCTGTCTCTCTCTGTCACTCTGCCTTTCAAATGAAATAAATCTTTATAAAAGAGAAAAAGTAAAAGGCAGAGTCACACACACACACACACACAGATAGAGAGAGAGAGAGAGGTCTTCCATCTATTGGTTCACTCCCCAAGTGCTCACAATAGCCAGATCCAGGCTAGGCCAAAGCCAGCAGCCTGGAACTCCATCCTGGTCTCCCACATGGGTGCAGGCACCCAAGCACTTGGGTCATCCTCCATGGCTTTCCCAAGAGCATTAGCAGGGAGTCGGAACAGAAGCAGAGCAGCTGGGACTGGAACCAGTGCTCCGACATGGGATGCCTGCATTGTATAGACAGTGGCTGAATCCACCTTGCCACAGCGCCGGCCCCTCTGAGGCTGGCTAACTGGCAGCAGGATGCTGTGGGCCCCAGGAGACAGCTACCCCTGTGTATTTCAGTGACTTGCTTCTAATTAAGTTGACATTCCCTTGGTTCTTAAGGTTGCTACAAAGCACTTGTGGGAACCTGATTTGAAAACAAGCTGTTTAGCCGGTGCCGGCGCCGCAGCTCACTAGGCTAATCATCCGCCTTGCAGCGCCAGCACACCGGGTTCTAGTCCCGGTCGGGGCGCCGGATTCTGTCCCGGTTGCCCCTCTTCCAGGCCAGCTCTCTGCTGTGGCCAGGGAGTGCAGTGGAGGATGGCCCAAGTGCTTGGGCCCTGCACCCCATGGGAGACCAGGAGAAGCTCCTGGCTCCTGCCTTTGGATCAGCGGGCCGCGGTGGCCATTGGAGGGTGAACCAACGGCAAAGGAAGACCTTTCTCTCTGTCTCTCCCTCTCACTGTCCACTCTGCCTGTCAAAAAACAACAACAACAAAAAACAAGCTGTTCTAAATACAAGGTCTTGTTCCCACTCCCTTGACCCCACCGCACAGGCAAGCGGTGCCAACAGTCACCATCCAGTGCGACTGGCCGCCAGCTGTGACTTGTTCAGCATGGCAACAACAACCATGGAAAATACTGACATGCAAGGAGATGACAGAGAGGGGGCTGAGCCCAGTCCCCGGGGACTTCATCCTCTGTGCACAGCAGCCGTGAGCTCAGAGCAAAGGCCTTATGAGGCCAGAGCATCACAGGGCATCACTGACAGCACAAGCATGCAGGAGCTCCCAAAGCCGGGAAAAGCGGGAGCCAGGATGCCCAGGGACGAAGCGTGCACGGGGCTCAGGCGGCCTGGGGCACACAGGGCAGAGCAGACCTGAAAGTGCTGAGGGATCTTGGGGAACAAGCTGAGATGTCATGGGACGGATGCTAGGTGGGGGTGGGGGGCCACGAGCCAGGCAGAGCTGAGTCCTCCAAGACAGGAGGGCCCCATACAGACTTACTCCTGCACCCTCATGGCCAACTGTGGGTTCAGAGCACCTAGTGCCCTGCTGATGAGAAAAGACAAACAAAACAAGAGTGGGCATTCAGTCTAGTGCTGCCCACCCTGGAGGGCCTGGGTTCAATTCCCTGTTCTGACTCCTGTCTCTAGCTTCCTGCTACCTGGGAGATGGCAGATTGATGGCTTGGATGATTAGGTCTCCTGTCTCACATGTGGGAGACCTGGATGGAGTTCCTGGCTCCAGGCTCCTGGCTGACCCAGCCCAGGTTGCTGCGGACATTTGAAAGAGGATTGGAGGTCTCGCTTTCTCTCTACCTCTTAAATCAATAAATTTTTTTAAAAATTAAGAGAAATTGGGGCTGGCACTGTGGTATAGCAGGTAAAACTGCCACCTGCAGTGCCAGCATCCCATATGGGCGCCAGTTCTAGTCCCGGCTGCTCCACTTCTGATCCAGCTCTCTGCTATGGCCCAGCTCTCTGCTATGGAAGACGGCCCAGGTCCTTGGGCTCCTGCACCCACGTGGGAGACCAGGAAGAAGCTCCTGGCTCCTGGCTTCATATGACTCAGCTCCAGCCATTGCAGCCATTTGGGGAGTGAACCAGCAGATGGAAGACCTCTCTCTGTCTCTACCTCTCTCTGTAACTCTTTCAAATAAATAAAATAAATGTCCCCAAATTTTTTTTAAGAAGTACTCTTTAATTCTTGAATTTCTGAGGGCATTAATAGTGGAAAAGGACCCAGGACAATGCATTTTTATCCTTTTTATTTATAGAAATATTAAATAAATAAAACACTCAGGGAAGGAAATAGTAGAATTGCATGCTTAGAATTTTATGAGTTCTGAAAAAAAAAAAGATCAATCAAACTATAAGGCCAGCCAACTTCCCATCACCTTGAATTTTTTTGGAGTGGGATTTTTTTTTTAATTTTTAGAATCTTTCTCCCAGTCTCTGAATGGCTGGCACCAGGTCCACGCCAACCACGGTCATTAACTTGGTGCCACTGGTTTCAATGAAGGAGGAGGTCTGGCTCAGAGTGGGGACTGCAAGACAGATGGATGACTGTCCCCTAGTAATGGAAACTGTCTCTTTATGGTCCTCTGTAAGCACAGATTATTGATTGAATGCTGCCTAATGGATCCATGCTTTTCTTGTTTTCTTTGGCCATCTCATAGAGTTATTGTTCAATTCTTGCACAAGTCCCCAAAGCTCTCGTCCCAGGACGATATGTTTGTCTAGAAGTATTTAACATAGTTATTTATTTGGCAAGCAGCAATCAAGATTTTGCTTTGTATCTATGTATGCATGCCCAGCCTGTGAGCCCAAAATGAACCCAACAGTGAAGTCAGACAGACTGGGGACAGAATGCTGAAGAATTTTCTAGATAGTGGCCAACAGTCTCAACAGTGGGGATTTTCTTCTAAGTGGGGAGCTTATTTCTTGGTATCACCATGTCTCTAGCAACTCTTAATTTAGTGCAGTCTCTCTTTTTTAAGCTATTCATTTTATCTGAAAGAGAGAGAGAGAGCTCTTCCATCCATTGGTTTACTCACCAAATGCCCACAACAACAGGGGCAAAGCCAGGAGCCAGGAACTTATTCCGGGTCTCCCACATGGGTGGCAAGGACCCAAGTACTTAGCTCTCACCTGCTGCTTCTCAGGAAGCTGGAATGGGAAGTGGAGCCAGGACTCAAACCCTGGTACCCTCACGTGGGACGCGATATCACACCTGCGAGGCCCAACACCCACCCCTCATGGTCACACTGCATTTCACCCATGTCTCCTGCTTGCGCCAGGACTGGGAACAAGGTGGCTTCGACCAACTGTGCCCCAGCAGGACAGAGACATGTGGACAGGAAAGTGGAGAGCTGTAACGTGGACCAGTGCAGCAAGCATCCCTGGGTGGAGCACAAGGCATCCTGGGAATATCTCTGTGGGGTCCGAGCATCTCAGCCCACTGCTGTGATGAGTCTCTGAATTCCTGGGCACGCTAATACATTCTGTACATCTAAGGCTGAAAACAGCTTTCTTGAGGACAGTAAGTGTGGCTTTTGAATTTGCTAGGGTCCATTGCAGTGGATGTTTTGGGATAGCCCCGGGGTACTCTCTGGGGGGCTGTCACGTCTGCAATTTCCTCTCTTTGGTTCCATCAGAATTTTCATCAGGATGGCCCTGCGAGGCCGGAACATTCTCCCAGCCAGTGTTGAGCTGAGGGGAGTTCTTTTTTGAACCAACTGCCATTTCAGTGCCCCCAGGGAGCAGGACCGCTAATTCCTTCCAGGGCAGGGACACGAGGGAGATGACTTCGCAGGTGCTAGCTGAGACTGAGTCCAGACGAAGACCTTTCAATGGAAATGTTTATTCCCTTAAAAATACAGCTGAGTTTTGAACACGGGCAGGAAAGGAGCCAGGACAGCCCAGTCATCACACATCCCAGAGACCCACTGCCAGGCACTGTGGGTCCGGGTCCCGGGTCAGGAAACCTCACACCCTTTCTTCCACTCAGACAGCTCCTTGCCCTCACAGTGCTTCTTCCAGCCTTGCCTGGGGAGAAGAGAGAGAGAGGCAGCAAGAGCAGAAAGAAGCGTGAGAATCCTAGTAGGCGTGGGTTGCAGCCCATGCATCTTTCACCCAATAACTGGCTGTGCCCAGAGGTCCAGGACTGACCCCTACGGATGCCTGGGCTGTGTTGAGCTGTTCCCCTCCCTGGATTTCCCTCCATCGATATTAACCTCAGCAAGAGGGAAACAACTTTGGTGAGGACAGGATGGTTTCTTCAGATATCTTATGTCTGGAAGTTCCCCAAGTGGATGGCCAAGTGCACAATGACCAAACCAGATGGGGTGGGGGGTGGGGAATTCATCCTTGGGACGTCCTCTGGGCTGTCACCAGGTGACAACCAAGCTCATTGTCCTCTCCCTGCTGTGGGTTCTTTTGCCCCCAACACACGTTGCTCTCGCCCTGCAAAATCAAAGGCAACCTGAAGCTTTGGTTTCCATCTGGTCTATGGACTTGACCGGCTTTTTCTGGTCCGCATGAGACAGTAGCTCCTGGTCCACTGTCAGGAGCCCCTTCACACGGCAAGTACATCATCCTATCTCAACACTCTCCCTCTCTGCCCGTTCCCGCCCAGCCCAGGCTGAATCTGGGTTGGCTACCCTCCCACTCATCACTGGAAAACATTCTGGCAATGCCCACAGGCTCCATGATGGGTAGACCCTTACCAGTAGTTCATCCCCTGGGTATCTTTCACGATTTTCTTGGCACAGATGATCGCATCGGTGAGGTCGTCTGTGAGCAAGGCTGGAAAGAGAAGACACGGGGGTGTCAGCAGAGGCTTTGCCGCTGAGGGAAATTCAAATCCCGACGTCTCCACCTCTCCTGCCGCTTTTGCAATAGACAGATTTCCCATTTCATGGGGCTTGTTCACAATCAAAAGATGTTTGTTTATGGCTGAAACACCATGCCTGCCATGGATCACCTGAAATTCCAAAGAATGGAATTTTCTGGAAAAGTGTTTGTACAAGACACACGTATAAATGTTTTTTTTTTATGTCCTAAAGAAATATACACATCAGAGCAGTATATTGGCTACATTGGCTGTTTTGGCATGTAAGATGTCCTCGTAGGTAGATAGTAAACTCTATTAGAAATTTCTAGTCTATGTCTTTAAGTAGATTTTTACCCCAAGTGGTTTTTATATGCGGAGATTTTAAAGTCAAATACATCAGTCTTTATCATTATGCCTTTTTTAGAAGATTTTATTTGATTTCTTTGAAAGTCAGAGTTATATCTAGAGAGGGAGAAGCAGAGAGAGAGAGAGAGAGAGAGAGAGAGAGAGATATCTTCCATCCACTGGTTCATTCCCCAAATGCCTACAACAACCATGGCTATGGTTAGCAGGGGCTGGGACAGGGCTCCAGGAAATGCGCAGATGCTGATAAAAAGATCCACGCTTTGAGAGGCAAGGTGAGTGAGTTCTGGGATCTCACCCACAGCAGGTGCTTGTGGCTAGCAGTGCTGTATTGCTGACTTGGAATTTGTAGAGAGAGTGAGTCTGCCATCATCACTTCACCGTATGCCTACACCGAGTCATCCCATTGTGTGCCTTAAATTATGTACAATTTGCACCAATCATCCTGCAATAAATCTGGAAAAGCATTATAAAAGTGGCACATTTGCAGTCACACCCAACGCAATGACAACTTGAGTCCCTCGGTTGCTCCCACCATGTCTCAGGTACTGCGGCACCGCTTGTGGCAAGTGGATCCTGTCGTGGATGGGGCAGACGGACAGCTTGGTGACAGAGCCGGCACCCCTAGCCCGAGGTGTGTGGTTCTCTTAGCAAAGATTGCTGCTTAGGGAACATCTGCTGCTGCTTTTGAGCTGCTGGGTCACTAGGTTTGGTGCCCAAGCCACGCGTGCCACAGCGGTGGGTCACTCTTCCCAACGGGAGTGGGGTCTGGGGGGTCTCTGGGGCTGGGATGCTCTATCCTGCTGTCCCAGGGTGGGAGCACATCCCAGGTGTGTGCACACCAATAGCAAGTTCTGCACCTGGGACCAGGCAGTCCGCTTAACATATTAATCCTTAATATATTAAGTCTCGGGGTTGCAGGCTCAGGAAACGGACGTCGCGTAAGACCATCGGCCTGCACTTTTTTTTTTTTGGCACAATCGAGATGGTTTGAGAGTGCTGGTGGGACAGGACTAGATTCGCTTAGGAAAAGATGCAAAGGAAGGAAGGATGGTGGGGGTTGGGAGAATAAGCCCCCCACTCCCAGAGGCAGCCCTGCAGTACTGAAGATGGTCACAAGAGGGCAATAGAAGGGCAGGGATGTAGCTTCTGATGCTTGTCAAACAGACAGCTAAGGAGTCAGGAAAAAAAAACCAGGAAAGGGAACAGCAAAGCGATATGCAATGGAAGCGTTTACTCCCTGGCCCCGACAGGATACTAGCAGGGAACTAGGCTAGACAGACCAGTGGGTGGTCACCTTGGGCTGAAACTCCTGTGTTAAGAAAACCATGCTGTCAGCCAACAATGAATGTCGCTGTTACTGCAAAACTTTGTAACGTGGGTCTGAGAATGTGTGTGTGTGTGTGTTGGTGGATGTGCATCTCTGAGGCTATCTCACAAAGTTCACAGGAAATGGAACTTAACACAATCGAGGTATGGGACACAGTAGTTAAACATTGGTTGTGACACCCCCATCCCACGTGAGAGCACCAGCAGTCCCGGCTGCTGCTCCACTTCCGACCCAGCTCTCTGCTAATGTGCCTGGGAGGCAGAGGAAGATGGTGCAAGTGCTTGGGCCCCTGCCACCCACATGGGAGGCCTGGATGGAGCTCTGGGCTCCTGGCTTCAGCCTGGCCCACCCCCAACTGTTGATGCCATTTGGGGAGTGAACTGGTGGATGGAATCTCTCTCTACCTCTGTCTCTTTGAAAATAATAAACAAATAAATAAAATATAAGTTTGTTTTGGTGAAAATATTTGAAATCCAGGCACAGTTTCTTATAAGATAATTTTTCATGAACTTTTCACAGACCCTTTGTATGCATGGACTTCAAAAAAAATTTGTACCAAAGTAAACAGATCTCTTTTTTAGTTTAAAGATTTATTTATTTGACAGGCAGAATGACACAGAGAATGGGAGAGAGAGAGAGAGAGAGAGAGAGAGAGAGAGAAATATCTTCCACCTACTGATTCACTTACCAAATGTTGCAACAACCAGAGTTGGGCCAGGTCAAAACCAAGAGCCAGGAGCCAGGAGCTTCATCTGGGTCTCCCACGTGGGTGCAAGGCCCCAAGGACTTACTTGGGCCATCTTCCACTGCTTTCCCAGGTGCACCAGCAGAGAGCTGGATCAAAAGTGGAGCAGCTGGGACTTGAACCGGCAACCCTATGGGATGCTGGCACTGCAAATGGTGGCTTAACCCGCTGTGCCACAGTGCTGGCACCCTAAATGTTTCTTTTAATCCCACTTTGCACAAACTAAAGTATTTTTATGTTAAATATATTCCTAGGAATTCATGCATGCATGATCTTAATCTGTCTTCTGCTGTTATATAACAAAGTAATGCAGAAAAATAGGTCATTTAGGAAAATTACAAATTGAGAAAATGTAATTGAGAAAAAAAGTGCACTTGGCTCAGGGTTGTTCAGGAGCACAGCACTGGTGTTGCCTGGCAGCCCTGAGGCCCTCCTGCTGTGCTGGAATGGGGCGGGGACGTCATCTGGTGAGCTCCCGGGCTTCCTTCTTCCTCCTTTGAAGCCTCCAGAGCTGTGATGAGACGCCCACCACCACCTCATCTAACGTCCCCCTCTCCCAGCGCCATTAACGTGTGAGCTTGGGGGCTAAGCCTCCAACACGGGCACTCGTGAGACGACACTCAAACCAGAGTGCAGACGTAGAATGTTCTCTGTCCCCATGGGGTGGGGTCCGTAGGCAGGTGTTGAGAAGAGAGTCTGACGAGACGGTGCCCTCAGCAGCTGGGCTTGTGGTGTCAACTGTGCCTGCAGTGTATGCACTGTGCATGCAGTATCACATGGACAGTGTGCACAAAGTCATGTGACCTGTATGTAATGTTTCATGGACTGTGTGTAATGCATTAAATGTGCATGTGATGGCATATGACATGTGTGTAATGTCTCATCAACAGTGTGTGTAATGTCATGTGAACAGTGTGTGCAATGTATGAACTGTGCACGTAGTATCATATGAACTGTGTGTGGAATGTATGAACTGTGTATGCAGTATCACATGAACTGCATATGCAATGTATGAACTGTGTGTATAATGTATGAACTGTGTAATGTATGAACTATGTGTGATGTGTCAGCTGTGCATGCAATGTATGAACTGTGTGTAACATGCAAGCTGTGCTCGCAGTGTCACATGAACTATGCATGAATGTATGAACTGTGTGTGGAATGTATGAGCTGTGCGTGAATGTATGAACTGTGTGTGGAATGTATGAACTGTGCGTGAATGTATGAACTGTGTGTGGAATGTATGAACTGTGCATGTAGTATCACATGAACTATGCATGAATGTATGAACTGTGCGTGGAATGTATGAACTGTGTGTGGAATGTATGAACTGTGTGTGGAATGTATGAACTGTGTATGCAGTATCACATGAACTGCACATGCAATGTATGAACTGTGTGTAATGTATGAACTGTGTGTGGAATGTATGAACTGTGTAATGTATGAACTATGTATGATGTGTCAGCTGTGCATGCAATGTATGAACTGTAACATACAAACTGTGCTCGCAGTGTCACATGAACTGTGCATGAATATATGAACTGTGTGTGGAATGTATGAACTGTGCGTGAATGTATGAACTGTGCATGTAGTATCACATGAACCATGCATGCAATGTCCTGTGACCTGTGTGTAATGTCACATGACCTTTGTGTGTAATGTCGTGACCTGTGTGATGTCACATGCCCTGTGCGTGTAACGTCACGTGACCTCTACAGCCTGATGCTGACTTGTCTCTGGGTTCCCATGCCGCATGTCCCTTGTGCCACTCGTAGGACAGAATGACACACCTCATCATGAAAGCGTCCCTGGCCAGAGGCTGAGGCAGGCCCATCACTGGCCAGTGGCCAGGCTGTAAAGCCAACACCCTGTTTTCTATCTTGAAGGCCACCCCTACAAACTGCACGCTATTTCCGGTGAGAAAACTGTTCTGAGTGTTCTCACCTCCAGCCAGCGTCCATCCAACACTTTCATCTCCTGGGATCAGAGATTGCCCTGGAGATCACACTGGCCCCAAACTCCCTTACTTGGAGCTACATTGTGCAACTTGACATTAGCAAACTGCACGTGGATCCAAGCACTGGACAAAACACTTGCACACGAGACTTTCGGATCTTGGTCAACCAGCAGTCTAGGCTCAAGGTGCCACACATGCAGAGAAGGAATGAGAGGAGCCCTGTATTCACTGTGGCTTCCTGCCTAGGAGAATGTTCCCAACCCAGGAGCTGGAACCAGACAGCAAGGCAGCTGGGGTTTGGGGAGAGCACCTGCAGGAGCCAGAAGTCAGTATGGGGTGTCTTCTAAGTCTTTGGCAGAGGGCTCCAGATTGCGTGCAAAGGGTGCATCTCCAAGGAGCTAGACAGAAAGCATCCAACGGGATCTGGACCATGACGGAGCTCCCCTGGTGTGGGTGACACTGGCTTTCTGTCCAGTCAGAGAAGAGACCCTGCTGAATCCCCAGGACCTTCCAAAGGGACCTGAAAGAGTTATGCCTTGGGGGAGGGAGAAGCCAGTGCTACTTGAGAACTTGCCTTCCACAGTTAAAGGGTCAGGTTCATGGGGATGAACTCAATTGCTTGGCAAAACAAGATTCACCGCTGCTTACAGTAATCTAGACAAGCAACACTACGTCTAGTACCCGGCAAAAAATAACTTCTTATACCACTGATGGGAAGACCCAGAAAAGACAGGGCTGATTGGGTTAGTAGAAGAAATAAAAGTGCCCTCAGAAGTTTGCGGGGAATGACATTAAAAAATTAGTTGATATGAGGGCAAAAAATTTTTGCAATGCATGCATAGCGTTTTTCTCATAATATACATTTTCTTTTTGAGGGACCTGTCTCTATTAAAGACTTAAATGAAAACATGTATAAAATTAGATGAAAGGTACAAGAATGTACCTAGCGCTGAAAACAATACAAATCTGAAATGAAAAAAGTTCAATTAATGAGCTTTATAGGTGAAGCATGTTGGAAAAAAAGATCAGAGAATGTAACGATAGAGCAATGGAAACTACTGAAGATCAAAGAGAGAAGAGGGAGTGGCTGAAAGACAGCAAATGCCCTCAGCAAGCTTCGGAACAACATCAACAACCCAACGTAGGTGCCACTGAGATAGGATCTAATTCTCAGGAACAAGTATTTGAAGCAAAAATGGAAGACAATTTTTTTTTTCTGGATTGAGATAAAATCGTAAACTCAAGGATCAAAGACTTCTTTTACTTTTTATAAAAAGTAATTGAGAGAGAAAGAGAGATGGACAGACAGAGCTCCCTGTCTCTGGGTCTCTGGCCACAGCAGCTGGAGCTGGAGCTGGACCAGAGCCAGAGCCAGAGCCAGAGCTGGGACCTCAATCCTAGTCTCTCACGTGGGTGGCGGGGACCCAAGTGCTTGAGCCATCGCGCTGCCTCTTGGGGTGTGCATGAGCAGGAAGCTGGAGCAGGAGCCAGGGAGGGTTGCAAACAAACCCAGGTACTCCGATGTAAGGTGTGGGTGTCTTACCCAGCGCATCAACCATGAGACCACATCCTGGCCCCCGGAAATTTACGGATAGAGAAAATAGCTCCCCAAACCAAAAAACGGAACAGACACATTACAAGAAAAAGGAAACCTGAGAATGCTCGCTAGTAGATTTCCACCCTAGAAATAATGAATTACATGGCATTTTAAAAGTTACAGGAAGTTTTTCAGGTTGAAAACAAATACCACTTACCCGTGTGCCCCAGTGCTCCGCCCAAAGGAACGGAGAGTGTTGGGAATATTACTGTGGGATTCAGGCGATGAAATCTATCACTTCATTTAAGACACGTAAGCAAAACTACAGAAAAATCACTGTGGGGACATAACACGTAAGACAACACAGCTCAAAGCGCAGGGTGGGGAGCCCCAACTATGGTTATAGGGTTCCTGTGTTACACCCCATGTGAAGTGGTGCATTATCTGAAGGTAGAACGTGAGAAGACAATGATCTTAAAGTGACTACCCGTGACAAAGAAGAGGCATAGTGAAAAAATCAATGGAGGAAATTAAAAAAAGAATGCTTGCACATATTACATTAACTTAAAAGGAAGCAGGGGGCTAGGTAGTCTAGCGGTTAAAGCTCTGGTGAGGGAGCCCCATCAGAGTGTCTGGGTTCATGCAAACTCCTGGGAGGCAGTGGTGATGGCTGGAGCACCTGTGTCTCCACTATCCACAGGAAGATCCTCACTGAGCGCATGGTTCCTGACATCAGCCCCTCTGCTGTTGTGGGCGTTTGGGGGAACGAACCAGCAGACAGGAGCTCTCTGCCTCTCTCTCTCTCTCTCTCTCTCTCTCTCTCTTTCTCTCCTTGTCTCTCAAATTAAAATAACTAAAAGGTGGCACGGATCTCAAAGCACCACACAGCTGTGTGCTACCTACAGAGGTCCACTTTTCATATAAAGAAACCCGCGGGCTGAAAGGAAAAGAATGGGGTGTGCGGGTCCCGCTGCATGGGTCCCTGCCACCCGTGTGGGAAACCCGGAGGCAGTGATGGGCTCCTGACCTCAGCCTGGCCCAGTGCTGGCTGCTGCAGGCATTTGGGGGCGTGACCCAGAAAAAGAGAAGGTCAGACAAAGTGGATTTCTAGATAAGAGGTTTCCTCCTCCGTTTACCTTGTCTTGGTGGATGTTTGCCTTTTAATTGTACTTATCATTTACTGTGAAATCAGTAGGATGTCCTGATGGAGGGGAGGTCTGTTAGCTTCCTACTGCTGCCACTACAGTCGCCGGACACCTAGTACTGGTGGCCGGAAGACACGAGGGCTTCTTCCTGCAGAGTAGGTAGGCAGCGGGATGTGGGGATCACTGGGCTACACTCTGGAGACTCCAGCAGAGGAGCCATCTCCTTGCTCACTTGGGTTCTGGGCCATCTCAGCTCCTTGCTGGCGTAGGGCTGAGGTCCCTGTTTGCTACATGCCGGCTGGGGGCCAGAACTCAGAACTCCATCCAGCTGTCCCACGTAGGTTGCAGGGGCCCAAGAACTCGGGCCACCCTCCACTGCCTTCCCAGGTGCAGTAGCAGGGAGCTGGATCAGAAGTGGAGCAGCCGGGACTGGAACTGGCACCTAAATGGAAGGCCGGCGGTGCAGGGGGTGGCTTAGGGGGCCTCACGCACACCTGCATTCCTTGAATGACTGGAGCAGGAGACTTGGAATTGAGTGCTGGTTTAATTGCTGCTGTTTAAGAAACCCAAGGTGCATGTCTCTGTCTCATTTTGCACAGAGTGTATCCTTTGGGTGCTCTCAGAAAGCAAGCAGCTTTGGGCTTGCTATTGACAAGATCAGATGTCTCTGTATACGACAGAATTGGTGCATTGCCCCTGGTTGCACAGAGAGCTTAAAAAACTACCCTAGTAGGAAAAAAAAAACACCTTCAGACAAACACGTCACCTGGGAGAACTGGTAAACCATCGACTGGCCTGGAAAAGACATACTTGGAATTCTCAACTCTAACTTGTAGTTTAAAGCTGACCACAGGTGGATATCCCCTCACCAGTTTTCTGGCCTTTGTCCCCAGGAATGCTATTTTTGGACAAACCAAAACAGTACCTGAGCAGGCAACGTGGCAATGGTTCTTCTCCTGCGTCTTCGCACGTCTGCACCACGTGAAACTGTTTATCTGGAAAATGCCGTAGTCAATGCTCCCATCCTCCAGGACGGTCTGAGCCGTGGTGTTGTAGTGGCTTTCGTAGTACGCCATGCAGATCCCTGGGGAGACAAAAAGCCCGGCCAAAGTGCCCGGCTTTGTCTCAGCCTTCTACATGATCCCACATCGCCTCCTCCGGGCAGATCGTGGGCATGGGCAGATGGTCGCACCCACAAGGCATAGGAAGGGCCTGTGAGGGGCGGGAATGGCACACCTGGGCCTGCACACTTTGTCAAAGGCAGATACTCATCTAGACTAGATGTCAGGTCATCCCCCCACAATGCCAGCAGGTGCAGCCTCGTCTCCTGGTTCCTTCACTAGCATGACTCCAGCGCTCCAGGAATGAGCAGGGAAGAAGCAGGGAGCAGAGAGCAGCAGCTGAAGATGTGCGAAGCCCCACCAGCCACCCCAGGTGGAGACAGAGTGTGGGAAAGTTGGGACCATGAAGATGCGGGTGTGGATGGGACCTTTGGCACCTCCCCAGGGAAGCCAAGGATGCAAGGGAGCAGGAAGAAATCTCACAGTTTCCAAGGCTAAAGCCCTCGTAATTGTCCAGGCCGGCCCTTGAAAATATTTTTGCCAGTTTACAGCGAGTGTAGACTTTGGATTCAGTGACGGTGGCCAGGCAGCCGACCAGGGCCAGGATGGCAGCAACCCTCATTCTGAGACCCATCAGAACCGAACCTGGAAGAGATCAGGAGCCGGGGTCAGAGGATCTTGTTGCAGCCCAAGGGCGTGTTTGTCACCTGCAGGAACTTCAAATCTGACAACGGGAGCTGGCAGTGATTAGGCCAACACCTGCGATGCCGGCATCCCATATGGGCACCGGTTTGTGTCCCGGCTGCTCCACTTCTGATCCAGCTCTCTGCTGTGGCCTGGGAAAGTAGAAAATGGCCCAAGTCCTTGGGCCCCTGCACCTGCGTGGGAGACCCAGAAGAAGCTCCTGGCTCCTGGCTTCCGATAGGCCCAGCTCCGGCTGCTGCAGCCATCTGGGGAATGAACCAGCAGATGGAAGATCTCGCAGTCTCTCTCTCTCTCTCTCTCTCTCTCTCTCTCTCTTGCTCTCTCTCTCTGTAACTCTGCCTTTCAAGTAAGTAAAAGAAAAATCTGAGAGCAGCAGCTGGGGTGGCTCCACCCAAGAGCCAAGGGGAGCCACCAGGGAAAACCAGAGAAAATCCAGGCAGAACGCAGGGCAGGGAGGGAGTCAGTCTGGCCACTCTTTGCTGAGTGCCTTCCACAGAGCACAGCACAGCCCTGGCTGTAGACTGAGGGAATGCTTCACCTTTTGTATTTTATTTTAAAATGTTTAAAAATTTAATTAATTAAAATTTTAATTAATAAAAAATGTAAGCAAAAATCTAATTATTGATTAAATTTAATTGAAATGTTAGTTGGTGAACCCTCCTTTGTGGACATCCAGGTAGAAATGACAGAGTATTTCTACAAATGGAAAACATTTAACACAATGAAACATGGGGTGGGTGGGGGCATTCTGTCGGTGTCTAGACAGACAGCTCATGGCAGCCAGCGCTGACACACACCTGGGCCTACGCAGGCAACTTCAGGACTTGGTGTTTGGGTTGGGGTTGGCACTGTGGTATAGTGGGTAAAGCTGCCACCTGCAGTGCCAGCATCTCATATGGGAGCCAGTTCGAGTCCCGGCTGCTCCACTTCCGATCCAGCTCTCTGCTATCGCCTGGAAAAGCAGTAGAAGATGGCCCAAGTGCTTGGGCCCCTGCACCCACGTGGGAGACCTGGAGTAAACTCCAAGCTCCTGGCTTCTGTCAAGTGCAGCTGAGCCATGACTGTGGTGGCCATTTGTAGAACGAACCAGTAGATGGAAGATCTTTCTGTCTCTCTTTTTTTTTTTCTGTAGCTCTGCCTTTTAAATCAATCAATTAAAAAAAAAAAACGGTCATCTGAAGCTTATTGAAAGGAGAATATTAAGGACCTCTCTTTCATTCTCCCATTTTTCTTAAAGCAGGCTTATTTATTTATTTTTTTATTTTTATTTGAAAGGCAGAACAATAAGATACAGAGAGAGATATCTTCTTTTTTAAGATTTATTTATTTTTTACTTGAAAGTCTGAGTTACACAGAGAGAGAAGGAGAGGCAGAGAGAGAGAGAGAGAGAGAGAGAGAGGTCTTCCATCTGCTGCTTCACTCCCCAGACGGCTGCAATGGCCAGAGCTGAGCTGATCCAAATCCAGGAGCCAGGAGCTTCTTCCGGGACTCCCACATGGGTGCAGGGGTCCAAGGACTTGGGCCATCTTCCACTGCTTTCCCAGGCCATAGCAGAGACCTGGATTGGAAGTGGAGCAGCCAGGACTCAAACCGGCGCCCATGTGGGATGCTGGCCCTGCAGGCAGAGGCTTAGCCTACTACGCCATAGCGCCGGCCCCTGCAGCGCTCTCTTCAGCAGCCCCACTGTGTTGGGAAAGGAAGAAGAAATTTCTGATAACCGCACAGGATCTGCACTTGCCAGCTCTGTGTGTTTCCAGTGTCACGTGCTGCACCTGCCTGGCAGAGCCTCCAGCTGCTGCACTTGCGGCTGGGGTTGAACTTGAACCAGAGTGGGCTGGGCTGAAGACGACGACTCAAGGTCAGTAAGGCTGGTGATGACAGCAGGAGCTTGATGTAACCGAGCCACCAGCTACGTGCGTTTTGCAAAAAGCCTAAAATAGTTAGTACCTGGTCCTTTAGAGAAAAAAAAACAAAAAAGAGTGCTGGGCACACAGAGGCGGGCCAGCGAAGTTTCAAACGAAGACCAGGAGGCAGCGTTCCCACGACACTGCCTGGGACACCTGCATCCTCTGTTGGAGCACCTGGGTTTGGTGCTTCCACTTCCAGCTTCCTGGAAGGTGGCGGATGACAGCTCAGGCACGTTGAGTCCTGACCGCCCGTACAAGAGACCCAGATTGTGTTCTGGCTCGTGTCTTTGGCCTGGCCCAGCCCTGGCTGCTGTGGGCACCTGGAGGTGTGAACCGGCAAATGGGACGTCTCTCTTTCTGTGTCTGCTTCTGCCTCTCTCTGCCTTTCAAACACATAAATAAGAAGACCCAGAGCTCACAAAGAAAGTTGGTTTCCGTGCCCTGAGAACTTTATGGTTGCAAACAAATCCAAAGACAACCCCTCAGTGCTAGCAGCCCCCCCCCCCAGAAAGTTCCAGAAGACTCTGTGAGGGTCGAGGGGGTGGCACTGCTGGGTCTTTGGGATGCTGCTTCCCTCGGAGTAACTGAGGTCTTAGCGAAAAGACAGATCCCGGTGCAGCGGCAGAAGCTGGTTTCTCAGGGGGCTCTGGGGCAAGGGCACGGGCTACTTACTCAGTCGGTGGCGAGCAGCTCCCAGGAGTCTCCTGCACCCACTGATGGCATGGCTGATCCTCACAAGGCACCACGGAGAAATCAGTAGGGTCTCCCTCCCTCACAGCCTTTCCTCGGAGCCTCGGACAAAGAAGAATTCTTATTGCCTTTGTTGCCAGCTGCCCAGAGATTCTAGAACTCTGTTGACACGCTGCGCCCCCGTGTTCCAGGACAGATGGTCACACTGAGCCTCCCTACTCCTCTCTCTCTTCTTTTTTCCCCATCACGAGCCCTCCTTCCTCCACAACGCCACCGAGCGAGGGCTCCTCTCCAAGGCAGCAGCCTCCTAACTGCATCAAAGTCCCCTCAGTCAGGAAAGGTAGCCAGGTACCAGCAGTAAGTGTCGATGAAGTTGCCAATCGCAACCCCACACACCCCACACCCACATGCCAAATGATAAATGTTCACAGAACTTGAACTTGGAAAAGAGCAAGGTAGAGGGGAAACTAGCATTGAAAGGTTTTCATGAACAGCACAAACCTCCTTTGCTGTCATTACATTGGTTTTAAAACATTTATTTATTTATTTGAAAGGCAGAGTTAGAGAGAGGGAGGGAGAGAGGAGAGAGGGAGGGAGGGAGAGAGGGAGAGGGAGAGAGGGAGAGAGAGAGAGAGAGAGATGGATGTTCCACTTGAAGTTTCACTCCCCGGATGACCACAGTGGCCAGGACTGGCCCAGGCCAAAGGCAGGATCCAGAAACTCAACCTGAATCTCTCCCATGGGTGTCAGGGACCCACACAGTTAAGCCATCACCGACTGCCTTCCAGATTGCATTAGCAGGAAGCTATCTTGAACCCAGACACTCTGAGTTGGATGTGGGTGTCCCAAACAGAATCTTAACCACTGAGCCAAACGCCTACCCCTGGTGATAATATTTTAGATTCAACACCAAAAGCATAATCCATGAAACAAAAGGAAAGATTAATTAATTGGACGTGATCAAAGTTAAGAATGCTTGAGTTTCAAAAGACACCGTTAGGAGGTTGAAAAGACAAGCCACAGATTAGGAGAAATATTGCCTAATCATGTGTCTGATTGAAAAAAAAAGAAAAGCCTTGTAGCCAGAATATATAAAGAGCTCTCAACAGTCAACAATAAGAAAACACACTACCTAATTAAAACTGGGGAAGCCACCTTGTCGTCAACAGCAGCCGGTTTGCCATGATTCTTTTCACCAAAGGAGCAGTGAATCTCACAGTTCAGTGAGACAGTAATATGGATGACAAAGCAAAGTGAAAAAGTCACTCCAAAAGAGAAGCGGGCCTTCGAGAGAGAAGATGGCCCCCTTTCTTCCTAGCTTAGGGCTTTTATCCCTAAAGTCTAAGGGTACTAACTGGTGACATGGCCATGATGCTCTTGATTGGCATTTCTAATTGACGCCTGGGAGTTGCTTGCCTGGTGGTGGTCTGTGCCTGCATGGCTTCCCAGTGTGCATTGAGGAGGCCCCCGAGGGGTGGGGAAGGGGGCAAAACCACAATGCTAATTAGGTTATAATGATCGTGTAATGAAGCAGCATTGCTCCAATCTCAGGCTCAATCTCCAGGCTGGAGTTGGGGCCTAGCGGATAAAGCCCACTCCCTTCAATGCCAGCATCCCATATGGGTGCCTGTTCAAGTCCCGGCTGCCCTGCTTCCAATCCAGCTCCCTGCTAATGGCTTGGGAAAACCAGCAAGAGATGGCCCAAGTGCCTGGGCCCCTACCACCTGCATGTTAGAGACCCAGAAGAAGCTCCTGGCTTTGGCTTAGGTTACAGCCATCTGGGGAGTGAACCAGCGGATGGCAGATCTCTCTCTCTCTCTCTTTCTCTCTCTCTCTCTCTGCCCCTCCCTCTCTCTGTCTCTCTACTCTGACTTTCAAATATATAAAATCTTAAAAAAAAAAAAAAAAAAACAGCTCTCCTGGCCCATGTGCCATAAACTAGACTTTCCCAGTTTGACTGGGTTTCTATTTTATAAGAACAAGTGAACCACAAACTACACCATGAAGTGGGAGGTCCTGAGTGGGCCCTGGTGGAGAGCAGGGTCCCTGGTCCCTCCCCCAGAGGAGGGTCTCATGGCCCTTCCCCCCAGGTGCTCGTGCCCAACTTTCCACCTGAGCACCTGAACAGACAGGACATCAGAGAAGAGACACAGATGGCAACCACACGTATGTGGAGATGTCGGCATCACTTGTCGCTAGGGAAGGGACAGACAACCAGACAGCGGTTCACCCCAATCAGAACCACCAAACATCGTCAAAGGATGGCAGAGATGCAGAGCGGCAAAAAGCCTCGTTCATCACCGGTGAGGAGGCACAATGGTCCCACCGCTTTGGAAAAGACGATCCGGCCCCTCCCTAGAGTTAGACGCAGGTGCACCATCCAAACCAGCACTCCCACTCCTTCCTACTTCTGCAGGAGCATCGGGAGTTCCTGGTCACACAAGGAGAAGTCAGCCGGTGCTGTTTGCAAAATCACTACAAACATCTTGGAGTCAACAAAGATGTTCTCCAACAGGGGACTGTATTAAAAATGGTGGCGTCTCCTAGCAATAGGATACCCAGGAATCAGAGGAATGAGCTATTGATCCTTCTGACATGAAGGACTCTTCAATACTATTTGTTAAGTAAAAGAAGCCAGGCCCTCAAGACGCGTGTTTTGCAACTCCATTTGTATGAGGGTATGGAAACGCTATGGCCATGGAAAGCAGATCTGTGGTTGCGGAGGTTTGGGGAGGGGGTTAACCTGCAGGAAAATCAACCAAGAGAAACTTTAGGTCAATGGAACTGGCTGCTATGGTGCTGAGCTAGTGGGTACACGACCCCGTGAGTTTGCCAAAGCCGGTAGGCCCGTCTGCCCCGCAAAGACCATGCAAACCTTAGAGAATCAAACAGGCTGTTGAGGACTCTCAGAATGTAATTCCATCTGTCACCAAAAGACAAGGCTGTTTTCCAGATGTGGACACAATGCCACCAGAGAGGGTGGGAAGAGGGTGGCCCGCACAGGTTGCTTTGGAAGATGAAGCCCGGTACGGATGGTTTAAGTTATAAACAAAACGGTGTCTGCATAAGCAATGTGCTCTCCTTGGTAAATTTGTTTCCCATAGGGGTGAGGGTAAGCAATTCAGAAAAAAAAAATACTTGACATGTAAACTAGGGTTAAACAAGCGAGTGAATAGATTATGGCTAAAGGGAGCCGGGTTTCACGCTGTCTGATAAAGATGTTACAAATAACCCAAAGCTGTCTGTCTATCTATCTATCTATCTACCTACCTACCTACCTATCTATCTCTATTTTCTATCATCTATCAATCATCTACCATTTATTTATCTATAACCCATTACCTATTTATTATCTTTAGTATCTTTCATATCTCTATCATCTATCTCTACTATCATCTAGCTGCCTACCTATCTATAATCAACCTACTTATTATCTTTCTCTCTATTATCTATCTATCTATCTATCTATCTACCATCTATCTATTGTCAATCTTCCTGCCTATTTATCATCTATCTACCTATCTGTATATTAAAATGAATCGAGATAGCATGTGTCTGTACCTGGGTTAGGATACATGTATTTGGGGATGGCGTTGTGGCATAGCGGGTAAAGCTGCTGCCTGCAGTGCCAGCATCCCATATGGGCACAGGTTTGTGTCCCAGGTGCTCCACTTCCAATCCAGCTCTCTGCTATGGCCTAGGAAAGCAGTAAAAGATGGACCAAGTCCTTGGGCCCCTGCACCCACCTGGGAGACCCGAAAGAGGCTCTTGGCTCCTGGCTTCAGGTCAGCACAGCTCAGGCCATTGCGGCCAACTGAAGAGTGAACCAATGGACAGAAGACCTCTCTCTCTTTCTGTGTGTGTGTGTGTGTGTGTGTTACTTTGACTTTCAAATAAATAAATAGTATATATACATTTATTTCTTGACTATCTAGTGAGAGAACACAGAAAGAGAGACACCCCGGGAGCAGTGAGTTTATCTAGCAGCCATATCTGGTTTTGCGTACCATTATCCAAAGTAAAGGAACCAGGACTGGATAGAAAGTCGGCTGATTTTAGGACTGGGATGACAAAATGCAAAAAGAGTCTGGTCGTCTGGTCAGTGTGAGAAAATAAGATTAAACAAAAGGCTAGGGATAACAGTGGATGGTTGAACACATCAAAGGGACAGAAGAGCCAGACTAAAAGGACTCCCAATGGCCAAAGATGAGACAATTTGAGCAGCAAAATAAATAACTATAGTCTTAGGTTATTACACAGACAATCAAATAAATATCTACGAGTACATCCTGATGTAAACACAAGAGAGGATAAATAAATAGATAGGGAGAAGGAACAAATCTCACCACAGAAGAATTCCAAATAATCCATGCAGATAATCCCCCTCCAGGAAATGAGTTTAATTCCCTTCCCCCACTAGCTGGGGAATCCACAGACTATAGGAAGGGAAAAGGGGTGACAATATGGTCGCGAGCCCCACTGGCTGCACCTGAGCCGGGTGAGCCTCAGGGTCATCCTCACAGGGGTGAGTGTGTCAACACTCCTGATGCATGGTCTCTGCTTTCACTTCCCCAGACCACAGTCCCAACTGCACAGGGGAAAGCATTGTAGAAGCCAGGCGAGGGATGGCTAACAAAACCTCTGAGCGGTGCCCTTCAGTGCCTCGAAGCCATGCCGATCAGGACTGAAAAACACTTGGAGCCCGGAGTGGACTGTGACCGTACAGAGCCTGAGCAATGCTGGGTGGCCTGGACTGGACTCTGGGGTCGTAAAACGATGCTAGGAAACCGAGGAAATCCCCCACAAGCCTAAGGTTAGTAGACTGAACCAATGTTTGTTGTTTGGGTTTGACAAATGTACCGTGGATGTGGACGATGTTAAGTTAGGGAAAGCCAGAGCTAGCTGATGAGGGGGCTTCAAAGGTGCATGAAAATGCTTCTTAGGATGGGCTGGTGCTGTGGTGCAGTGAGTTAAGCTGTCGCCCGCTACCCTGGCATCCCACATGGGCACCAGTTCCAGTCCCAGCTGTTCCATTTCCAATCCAGCTCCCTGCTAATGCGCCTGGAAAAGCAGCAGAAAATGGTCCTAGTGCCTGGGCCCCTGCCACCCAAGTGGGAGTCCCGGATGAAGCTCCTGGCTCCAGGCTTCAGCTTGGTCCAGCCCAGGCTGTTATGGCCATTTGGGGAGAAAAGCAGCGAAGACTCTCTCTCTCTCTCTCTCTCTCTCTCTATCTATCTCCCTCTGTAACTCTGCCTTTCAAATAAATAAATAAATCTGCTTTTTTTTTTAATTTATTTTATTTATTTGAAAGACAGTTACAGAGAGAGGTAGAGATAGAGAGAGGTCTTCCATCTGCTGGTTCACTCTCCAATTGACTGCAACGGCTGGAGCTGTGCCAATCTGAAGCCAAGAGCCAGGAGCTCCTTCCGGGTCTCCCACGTGGGTGCAGGAGCCCAAGGACCTGAGCCTTCTTCTACTGCTTTCCCAGGCCACAGCAGAGAGCTGGATCGGAAGAGGAGCAGCTGGGACTAGAACCAGCGCCCATATGGGATGCTGGCGCTTCAGACCAGGGCTTTAACCCACTGCGCCACAGCGCCTGCCCAATAAATCTGCTTTTAAAATACCTGTCATGAAAGTACTATGAGTGGATTTCAAAGTTGTTTTTGCACCAAAATAAACTATGTAGTATTTCTATTTCCCATGAATTTGTCGAAATACCCCCCAAATATGCAGACATCACTACCTATGCATCTTTCCTACAATTCTGAAGTCAGTCCAAAGCAAGTTGAAAAATCTGCATGCTTCCCATAGCTCCTTATCACAGAAAAGTTGAGCAATTTGGAAGCATTTGTTTATAGCGACACAAAAATCAGTCACTAATCCCACATCTGCTAACTAATTCGCTCATGACAAACCCAACAAGCACACGTGCACAAATGATGTTGGACAGAGAGATCTTCCATCTGCTGGTTCACTCCCCAAATACAGGCCAGGCCTAAGCCAGGAGCCCAGAACTCAATCCTGATCTCCCACGTGGGTGACAGGGACTCAACACACAAGCCATCAGATGCTGCTTCCCAGCGGGCACATTAGCAGGAAGCTGGAGTCGGGAGCAGAGCCAGGGCTGGAAACCACGCACTCTTCCCACTTTGCACCTGAACCACTTTACCAAGCACCTGCCTAGAGGTCTCGTCATCCAGCTCACTGGATTAACAACTCTGTTGATACAGCCTGATCCTACAGATAGGACTGCAGTGCCGGAAGTTGCCAGAAGCCACAGAGTGGCTGGCTGCATTGTTGTCAGCCCACTCCCCTGGGGGCCACGGGAAGTCTGAGGAGGATGGGGGGACACACCTGTCACATGCAACAGGTGCACACAGATCAAAGTGCTCCCTGATTTGTACAGTTACCTACACGAGCAGCCAGCCACCATGCTGAGACCAAGGCAGAGACGCAAACAAATCAATCAGGCTCTGCCCTTTTCATAGCGATGATACCAGCTTTTAATGTCTGCAGTGTTTGGTTTTGCTTTCACCGTGGCAAAATACCGATAACAAAAAATTGACTTTGACCATTTTAAAGTCAAATCCGGAGGCATTAAATGCATTCACAGTGTTGTGCGTCCATCACTACGGCCTACTTCCAAACCTTTTTTCTCTCCCCATAAGGAAACCCTTGTTCAGGTGTTCCACTGCCCAGCCCTGCAACCGCAGTTCCAGGTTCTGTCTCCGAGCCTTGGCCTAATCCAAAGACTTTCTATACGAACGGGTCTACAGTGCGGAGAGATCCTCAACACCGGCCAGAGATCTGGGGCGTGAGGATTTCTGAAACAGCCAGTCCTCTCCCTGGCTTATGTCAACACGGACAAGCAGTCGCCCATCTTCTGTGGTCTCCGCCGGGCAGTTTGACAAAGGAATTCTCTCGGTGGGAATGACATAGCTGAGGCTGACCTGACCCTTGGTGGGTCTCAGTATTCTAGTTGGTTCTAGGCCCCCCCTCGGACAGCTACAAAGACGCAGGCCCCTTAAGTAATATGGGGCAGTATTCGCATACAATATTTGGATACAAAATGTTGGCAAGAAAATGCAACTGAAAGATAAATTTATTTGGGGGCAAAACAAACTTTGAAATCATAGATTTTTCGTAGTGTGCATTTCCATGGATTTTTTTAAAGCCCCTGTGTATGCATGCATTTAAATATTTGTGCTAGGGCTGGCCCAACCTAGCCTGTAATGCAGGCATCCCATATGGGCGCCGGTTCCAGTTCTGGTTGCTCCACTTCTGATCCAGGCTGAGTCTCTGCTGAGGCACCTGGGAAAGCAGCAGAAGATAGACCAAGTTCTTGGGCCCCTGAACGCACATGGGAGACCCTGGCTTCAGCCTGGCCCAGCCCTGGCTGTTGTGGCCATTTGGGGAGAGAACCAGTTGATGGGACATCTCTGTCTCTGTCTCTCTCCTTCTATAACTCCATGTCTCCAACAAACACATTTTTTTAATTGTACCAAAATAAAAGACTCTTCTAATTACCCTTTTTCATGAACTTTCAAAACAAGATTTATTTATTTGAAGGGCAGAACATCGAGAGAGAGGGAGAGACAGACAGACAGATACACACACACATACACACACATAGAAGAGAGAGATCTTCCACCTGCTGGCTCACTCCCCAAATGGCTGCAACAGCCATGGGTGGGCCAGGCCAATGCCAGGAGCTCAGATCTCCCATCTGGGTCTCCCACTGCCTTCCCCGGTGCATTACCAGTGAGCAGAGCAGGTGGCTTTCAAACCGAGGCTGCGATATGGGATGCCTGCATTGTAAGGCGCAGCTCAGCCTGCTGCTCCTCTCCGTGAATTTTTTTGAAAGCACCCTTGTGTGACCTTCGTAGAACTCCCACATACTTTAACTCGGATCTAGGTTACCTGCAGACCTGCTACAGTGCACATGCTGGGAAAATAGCTTCCATCCTAAATGGCTTAGTGAATAATGGTGAGGGGGGAAAAGCGTGTGTACATGTTCAGTCCAGAGGTGATCTTGCCCCCAAACATTTCCCATCCTCAGTTATTTGAAGCCCCACTGAGGCAGAACCCCAGGATATAGAAGCCGTGGATACACACAGTAGGGAGACATCTCCAAAACGCAGTGTCTCAGGCCAGAGACTCAAAGCCCCAGATATGTGTCTCGGCATGGCTCCTCTCCGGCCCCACCACGGGGGGCCGTGAGCCACTCTGGGGAGCAGACAGACCCACCCCCATTGCCGGGACCATCTCATCTAATCTTTAATGCTGCTTCTTGTGGATGTAGGAGGACTGGCAGCTGGGGTACAGGAATACTGAAGTTTTGCCTTCGAGGCTTCGATGTCGTCCTAGACCAGTCGGGGATGTGTTATGTCACTGGGGCAACAGACGGAGCCAAGCCTGAGAGTTCTCCAGGGGACTTCTGGGACTGTGCTATGGGCCCTCAGTCTCCACCAGGGCACCCACCGGTCCTGGATCTCTAAGCCAAGTCCAAGGTCCCTGATATGACTCACACAGCACTGCCGGGATTAGTGCAGCAGATAAATCACCGTAAGACACCCAGGGGTGGATCAGTAGGAAAACAAACCTCATTTTTTAAAACAATTTTATTTATTTATTTGAGAGGTAGAGTTACAGACATAGAGCAGGAGAGAGAGAGATATCTTCTATCTGCTGGTTCACTGCCCAATGGCTGCAATGGATCACTGTGCCGATCCAAAGTCAGGAGCCTGGAGCTTCTTCTGGGTCTCTCACGCTGGTGCAGCATGGGCCCAAGGACTTGGGCCATCTTCTACTGCTTTCCCAGGCCACAGCAGAGAGCTGGATTGGAAGTGGATCAGCTGGGACTCGAACTCGCACCTATACAGGATGCTAGCACAGCCGGCGGCGGTTTTACCCGCTGCGCCACAGCACCACCCTCAGACCTCATCTTTATATCCTAGTCTATAGCCTACCCCAGTCTGAATATTCTAAGGCCATGGTCACTCTTTTAGGCTTCTATGATTAGATGCTACCACCACCAGGCAAGCTTGTTTCAAAAATCAAATCCAGCAAAGAGACCTACTGGCTCACGACAGAGCATCAGCCCGGGACAGTTCTAGGTGTTTCTGAAAACGATCGCTCAGGTTTCTCCAGTGGCTGTACGTTCGGACGTCATGCTGTGTCACGGGTGTCCTTTTGCTGAGTGTCTCCTGGATTCCAAGCTGCTAGTGAGATGGTTGGAGCTGGCTGCTGGCATCAAGGGTCGCTCACCCTCACAAAACAATGCGTGCTTACATCCAAACATTGGGCTCCCCCCACCCCAACACTGCTTCCTCTGAAACAGTAGCCGTTTTCTGTCCCGTTTTTTGACCTCGGGTTTTTTATTGCCTATGTTCATTGATTTCTTTTTCTTAAAGGTTTATTTATTTATTTGAAAGTCAGAGTTACAGAGAGAGAGAGAGAATCTTGCATCTACCGGTTTATTCCCTTGCTGGTCGCAACAGCCGGAGCTGGGCCAGGCCAAAGCCAGGAGCTTCATCCGGGTCTCCCATGTGGGTGGCAGGGGCTCAAGCACTCAGCCCATCTTCCACTGCCTTCCCAGGCCATTTAGCAGGGAGTGTAATTGGAAATGGAGCAGCCAGGACTTGAACCTGCGCCCATATGGGATGCTGGTGTCGCAGGCAGTGGCTTTGCCCACTGTACCACAGCGCCAGCCCCTCATTGGTTTCTGCGGTTTCCATTGCCACATACAGGAGAGAAACAGTTCAGATTTTTCAGGACGCGCATTTTTGCCTTGGCGAATTCCGGTCAGCACTGTAATTTCTCGGTGCCTCGCGGATCTAGTCTGTAAAATGGGATGAGAACAGTTTGGCAGTGAAGACCGGATGGAAGGATACATATCAGCAGGTGGACAAGCAGCTGGCTCTCAGCAGGAGCGCAACAGACGCCGTGGCCACCTTTCCAAGATCGCTATCGTGCTGACTAGCTCTAGCTGGGCGGAGAAAGTGAAATCTTGGGCAAAAGCAACAGGTGGTTTGGCTGAAGAAGATCTGTTTCATTCTAAGATCTAGGGCTGTCTTCTAGGGAGCGCGGGAGACTTGAGCCCCAGGCGTCTGCGGAGTGGGAGGGTTTGTGTACAGATTCTAAATCGGCCCCAGCTCTCCAACGGAGCCCAGGACTCCCCAGAAATATGAGGAACGCAGCTCCTTTCCACGCTACAGTCAGGCAACGCATGCCCCGCCCCCTCCCCTCTACCCTCAGCTCCCCAGAGGCAGGTGCACGGATCTGCGTACAAGTCTCGTCTTCTGCTGAGTCCTCACTGTTGTTCCCAGTCCTTGACATTTTTGGCAGTTTCCAAATGTACAAAGAGAGGCGTCCAGGCTTCCAAACACGCCAGAATACTTGGGCAGAGTTGGGAACCACGGAATAACATTCATGACCCTACAGCACATGCTGGGTGGTACCCCAGGAATTCCTTCAGTTATCTGAGCTAAAACCATGTATGTGGGGGGGGTGTTTAATTCCGCCCACCACCCTTTCACTACTTTCCCCACCTCCCTCAAATGTCCACTCCTTGGTTGATGTCTTCTTCGGTTCACCATCTTTATTCTTCTGCCCCATTTTTACTGTCATATGTCTGTGTGCTGTGCTCTAACCATTTCCATTTTTTTTTTTCAGTCCAAGATAAATGCAGACGGAACTTGCACTGTGGCTGAACTCGCTCTGACTTCTCGAAAGGAAAAAGGCTTGTGTGGCACGACTTTTTCCATCGTTTTGTCCAACTGCACTCTTCCAGTATGAGAGAAACTCAGAACTCCAGCAGGCTGCCGACCGCCGGCCCCCGGTGCTGGTGAAATCGAGGTTGCTCCTTTGAACGGGGTAACAGGCAGGGGAGGGCCAGCCAGCTGGGTCTAGCCTTGACTTTGGTCTTCAACAGCAGCCCATCTTCACTGGATCTGCATTCTGCTGCCGCTGTCAAGTGGGAAAGAGGCCTTGCAGGAATCCGTCCGGGACCCTGGCTCTCCTGGCTGTGGTTTATGTATTGCATCCGAGGCGTGCAGTTGCATGTGAGCGTGTGTTTACAGCTCCAGTTAGTCTTCATCTGCCGCCTCCAAGCTGCCAGTCGCCAATGGGGAGAACCCGCTTGTCTGGCGACCTTTCCAGTGTATAATTTAGATCCAGGAAAGAGATCACAAGAATGATTCTGGATTCCTGATGTTTGTAAATGAAAGGCAACTATTTACACACAAATAATAAAACCAATGAAAATGGGATTTTCTTTTTTTTTTTCAACAGAAGGAAACCCCAAAAATGCTGGAGTACAATACTTTTTTTTTTTTTTTTTTTTTTTTTTGCAGATTAGGAAACAGAAACCCAACGAGTGACCATGGTGCATTTTAGCACACAGCACCAAGTTTGGCTCCAAAGTAGAATTTCTGCATGTGTTTGTTGATTGAATCTTTATGATTACGTGGCTTGCTCTGAGAAAGACTCTGAGTGCCTGGCATCAAGCCTGAGCTCCATAAGCATGGAGCTCATAGGCTACGCCTGGGCAAGCTCAGTGAACAAATAACCACATTCAAAAATCGCAAGCTAGTGCTGAATCCAGAGATGCAAGTCTGCACACATTGGCCAATGACACAGGCTCCCCAGTCCTTCAATACAACAAACGGGTGTAGCCCAGCTCAAAGCAAGAACAGCTGTCACGTCTGTCCCATACCCTTTATACAATGAGTGGGGGCTTGTCCTGGTCTCAGTGGCCCCGTTTGCATTAAGGGCATTCTGTGGTCATTTGTGTTCCCCTGGAAGTTAACATTTCTTTCACAATCTCTCTGGGGAAGACATTTTTTTCCATCCCCTTTGGGCAAAGCTCTTGTCCCTCCTACACACTGTGTGCTCAAAAGCCTGGCCCCCTGCCTGATTTCCTGATTTCCTCCCTCCCCCGCACCTAGCCAGCTTCTCATTCTGACTGTACCCATGTGGACACGGCATGGGATTATACACTTGGCCTTCCACATGCTCATGGTTGCAAAAAAAAGCTCACGCTGGTTGCAAACCTGGGTTTCATGGGCAGAGTTGTGCCACTAATGAGACTGAATGAAAAGCATCCAAGCAAGATCCAGGAAGGTGTGGAAATCCCCCTTGCAAACTCAGGATGGACCTAAGGTTTGCTATTAACCAATGGGCCTTCCACAAATGTCAGAACCATGGGCACCCTTGTAGGCTGTCACTTCTGATTTCACTTAGGAGTTGGGGAGAGTCTCTCCTGCTCGATTTTCCCTTCTGACTGGTAATCCGGGTTGTGGAGCCTTGGAATGTCTGATTTCTACACAAAGCATGCGTTTTCCTGTCCATTAGCATCTCAAAGACCCATGGGAAAAGACGGAGAAGGAGAGGAGCCCAGATTAGTCCGTTCTCTGCTTTATGGCAGCTCTTAGGAGAGACTGCAAGGGAGACGCTAAGATGATTGGTAAAAATGCGATTTGGGGTTTCTCTGCATTTAAACCGGCTATGTTTTCCTCAGCCTTACCACAAGGAATCATCAGATTTCACTTGCTGTTCGACCTCAAGAGCTCAATGACGCGCTTTGGGATTATTATGGGATATTTTTGGAAATACTTGGATGGAGGGAGAAGCTAGGACTTTGTGTTTTAAAGATATTCTCTGTCTGATTAATTCTACTTCAAAGAAGAAATAGTGTTGCTGGATCTGTTATAAGATTAGGACAACTTGATCTTTTTTTTTCTGTTAAAAAAGAAAAAAAAATGAGAATACTTTCCAAAGTTCATGGAAAGTGGATAGGACTATTTGTGTGGGATACACGGGGTCTCTCTGCCCACAGGGCCGCAGCAAAGGATGCTGAACATCCAAGCACGGCCATCCAACCAGCAAGGTTTCGTCTTTCGGCACCAATATAAACTTTCCGTTCAATAGGAGGTTTTCACATATTTTTTTGAACTATTCTCACACTGTGGCATTTTGCGCAAAAACAACACTTCCCACGTTTGGTGGGCTTCTACCTCTCTGGCTTATTTCCTCTCTCTTTAGAAATATCCAGTGTGATTATGCACTGGCTATTCCAAGGAGGCGCTTGGAAGCCAAGAATTTTGCAGTGTTTGGAACGCTGGAGCCTTGTTAAAGGTAGGAATGTTTGCAGATGCTAAATCTCCTTGGCTTAGGAAACCCAAGGACTCAACTTGCAGCTAAGCCTTCCCGGTGGAGGGGACCAGCCTCGCCTGGGATCTGCAGGCGAGCGAGACGTTGACCCCGGGCTGGGTGTCCAGGAGTCCAGGGCCTTGGCCTGTGCTGCAGGACGAGAGATGGAAATTCACAGCCAGCTTCACCCTTGCCCCTCAGGAAACCGTGCCCAGAGAGCTCCGAGTCACTGCCCTGAGGGGACAGTGCTGGCTTCCCAGACATAGTCCAAGAGGTGACTTTATTCTTAGAAGCTCAAAAAATAAGTCTGCAAAGTCCTATGCAAGAGAACTGATTTTTCAAAAAAAAAAAAAAAAAGATTTATTTGTTTGAAAGGCAGAATGAGAGAGAGAGAGAGAATCTTGCATCTATTGGTTCACTCCCCAATGGCTGGGTCAGGCTGAAGTCAGGAGTCCAGAGCTCCATCTGGGTCTCCCACATGCGTGGGTGGTGCCCATGCTCTTGGCCCCGCCTCCACTGCCTTCCAAGGCACAGTGGCAGGAAGCTATATGGGAAGTGGAACAGCGAGGACTTGAACTGTAGCTCTGATATGGGATGCCTGAATCATCGGGTGTGGCCTCACCCACTGTGCCACGACACAGGTCCCAAGAGAACTTCCTTAAATCTCATTCCTTGAGTCATCTTTTCTGCCCGTGTCATAGGCCCATGTCGCACTTCGTATGCCGTAGGTTTCCAGTTACACATCTTTTGACCTGCATTATTAAGGACTTGGCATAGTATCAGATGGCTTGCTCTTCAGGTACAACCAATAATTCCCCCAAAGGCATGGATGTGAAGTGACCCTTCCACCCACAGCTTCCTGCTTTGGGGGCAACATGGCTTTTGTGCGGTTTGATTCCAGCCGAGGTCCAAGCACCAAGTTCATGAACAGGGCACAGGGCAGTACTGGGTTCCTTCCTTAATTCAACAGAGGACAAATGGCTGGGCGAGGGACCGCCCTGAGAAGTCTCGCGTTAGTTTGCATCAGCTCCTGGATTTGTGGGCTGCTTTGCCAGGAGGGTGTCTTGCAGAGAGCTGAGGAGCCCTGAGCATTAAGTAACAGCCGGGACCTCTATCAGGGCTAACTGCTTCCTCCCCCTCATAAAACTGCTATCAACAACAGTCTCTGTTTATTTTCCTCCTGCGTTTTCATTTGCTTAATGGATTTCAGCTGAAGGCTTTGCCCAACATCTGACCAAAGTCAAGTCTAATAAACACCTCAAGACGCAGCCGGCATGGTTCAGCACTTTCAGGGGTGATGTTTGTCCAATTTCCATCTTTTCTGCTGCAGACACAAGGGCTGTAGGACCCCCTGGACCTAGCTCTGTAGCTTGGGAGGCTAAGAAGCAATAACCTTGACCAGCCCCACTCGGCGGCTTCCCTCCCTCTGCCTCCTCGGTGGCCACAGGCCGTCCCATGTGCCATCCTCTGGTCTTTGGTGGCTGTGCGTCTCCTCCACTCTGTCCCGACTTACTTTGCCCACGCTTCCTTTAACCTATTCATAGACAGGCAACTATAGGCCAACATGGAGAGCCCCGCCCTCCAAACTCCGGAATTTGCTGGGAAGGAAAGACAGGCTGGTAATCCGGTACACACAAGCTGTGAGCAGTCGCAAAGGCTTCCAGGGAGGCAAATGAACACGTGGGTTTCTGTGGGTAGAACCAGGGAGGCAGCCTGTGACGTTCTGAAGTGACTGTGTCAGGGCAACAGGGATCAGTAACAGGCACCGTGTTGGTGCAGGGCTGAACTGGCAGTCGCCGGCTGGGGTCCTTGCCATGGTGATCTCTGTGCAAGGCTGCGATGCTGATGTCATGAAATGAACATGACAAAGACGCACCTGTCTCCTGTGTTTATCGCAACTCTGTTCACAGGAGCTGCATGGAATGCTCCCAGATCCCCGCGATGAACTAGTAAATAAGGAATACGTGGTGTGGATACCCAGTGGAATACTATTCAGCCATGAAAAGGAGTGAAATTCCATCATTTGCAGCACAATGGATGCAGCTGGAGGACATTTTGTTAAGTACAAATAAGCCAGACACAGAAAGACAAACACCTCAGTTCTTTCTCATACGTGGAAACTGAAAATCAGACAAGAAAAGGAGAAAGTGAGATAGAGAGAGAGATTTTTCCACCCTCTGGTTTACTCCCCAGACGCCTGCAACAGTTAGGACTGGACCAGGCTGAAGCGGACACAGCAGCTAAATCCAGGTGTCCCACGTGGGTTGAGAGGCCCCAAGTACTTGAGCCCTCACCTGCTGCCTCTCAGGGTGGAGCAGCAGGAAGCTGTATAAGACAGTAAAGCTGGACTCAAACCCAGACACCCCGACACGGGATGCGTGTAGCCGAGTGGCGTCCTGACGCCCACCCCAGATTCTACCATCTTAGACAGAAACTTGGAGTCCACCCCAAATCCTATAATGGAGGTGACTATATCTCAGATGTTTCCCTCTGAATGCTTTGTGCCAATGAATGGCTCTGAAAGAACTCACCATTTCTAAATATGTTTTGGACACGGAGCTGACGGATGGCGCAGGGTGATTTTAATTTCCCTTGCTTTTTCCATGCATTCTAGAATGGAGGTGTAGAAACTGATGGCCACATTTATGGTAAATTCCAGAACACAAAAGGTGCTGGGATCATATTTGTCCTCCTGGGCCCTACACCCCCAAGAGTGGGGATAACGTATCACGAGGTATAAGAATCTCAAAGGCAGTGTTCTTATCTGGACACTGCATGCACGTAGAATGGCTTGATGGACAGCTTCCTGGGTGTCCCACCACCCACCTCACCCACTAGTGGTGTCCTCATTCCACCCCACCCACCTGCAGGTGTCCTGCCTCCTAACAATGACCTTGTTGTCCCAGGCTTTGTTTGTCACAGCATCCAGTCCAGGCCCATACAGCTGAGCAAGCCATGTTTGAATTTTTGTCTTCTTCTTCAACAGTGTTAATGTATGTGGGCTCTCAGTCCCTTCTGTCGAGGCCTGTTCTCTGCTCTTCATGCCCAAGTTTAGCAATGGTTTACTGGACCTAGTCCTGCTCAGATAAAGTGTTTGCATTTTCAAGTGAGTCTTCTTGGGCAGGCATTTGGAGCAGTGGTTAAGATGCTTCTCAGGGGGCCAACACTGTGGTATAGTGGGTAAAGTCGCCACCTGCAGTGCTGGCATCCCATATAGGCGCCGGTTCGAGTCCCGACTGCTCCACTTCTGATCCAGCTCTCTGCTATGGCCTGGGAAAGCAGTAGAAGATGGCTCAGGTCCTTGGGCCACTGCACTTGCGTGGGAGACCTGGAGAAAGCTCCTGGCTCCTGGCTCCTGGCTCCTGGCTCCGGATCAGCGCAGCTCCAGTCGTTGTGGCTAACTGGGGAGTGAACCAGTGGATGGAAGACCTCTCTCTCTCTCTCTCTCTCTCTCTGCCTTTCCTTCTCTCTCTGTGTAACTCTGACTTTCAAATAAATAAATAAATCTCAAAAAAAAGATTCCTCTTGGGACTCCTATATCGCATATCTGCTGTTGGTGATATTTCTTAATAATCTACCTTCTGCACCAAGTCTGTCTTAGGAAACCCTGTGGGAAAAAAAAATTATCTTTAACATTTTGGGCAGGAAAAAGGGCGCATCCATTAAGGAAATCATCATTTTTAATGCAATAAAAAAAATACCATGATGTTTAGATCTTATGGAAAGTTCTAGAAAATTCTGGAAATTTCCATGAAAAGTCCAGAAGCTTTATAGGCATTTTTAAAGAAGTCAATAAAGAGGTCTCTAAACCCTTCTCTGTTCCTTACATGGACACCAATGTCTCCAACTTCACTTCACAAAAAAGAAAAAAAAGGGCATTTGATTTCCTGGGAACCAGTCTGAATATCACTGCACCTAATAGGAGTTGAAAGCATCTTTTGTGGGAAACCCTTTCGTGAGTTTCCTGTTGCCTCAGTGTTTGTGAGGAAGGAGTCTGTGGTGTTCCCAGGCAGAGAGTCGCAATTTGCATTTTGGAAATACAAACACAGCAAGTCCAGAAATGAAGCTGAATTCCGAGGACAGAAGCAGCAAAACAAGACACACACACACACACACACACGCATGCAGGGAAGTCAGGCTGGCCCCTGTCCAGGGTTCCCTGTGCACGCTGCCCACCATGCACCGCTCGTGAGAGAGCAAAGCAAGCAGTCTCGGGTCTGTGCAGCTTTCCAGATGTTTTGCACACACTTTTTTTTTCTGGTAAAACGCCACTGTGTAACTTGCTGGGTCAACAGTGGAGGGCAACACAAAGCAAAACCAAACGCAAACCAGTTGACTCGGCCAACCGAGCAGCCAAGACTCTGGACTGCCTTGGAGGCGAGGTGAAGTGATAGGCTCTCATGACACCGGCATATGGCCTCGAAATACTCTCCTTGCTTCTGGAAGTTTTTTGAAATGCTGTCCCCTGTCTTCTAGGGCCTCTCTGTGTTCTCCCCTTCACGGCTAGAATGTTTGTTTATATGAATTTAATTTTTAGGCTTACAGAAGGACACTCAAATATAGCTCATGGAAATGGAACTGAAAGATAACTTTGGTACACAAAAACAATGAAATGCCCGCATTGGGAGGCTTTGAAAAGTTCATGGAAAATGTGTATGATGGAAAACAGTTATGTCTGGATTTCATTTTTTTTTTTTGCATTCAAATAAACTTATCTTTTACCTCCAGGTTTCCATGAACTTTTCATAGTTTCAAAGATTTCAGTAGGAGGTTCTGTGCATAACCCTGAGCACAGCATTCCTGTCTCTAGGCAGAAAAATTATCGATGCCGTTCACAACAGGACCCAAGACATGCACCAGGAACTTTCCTTTCAGAAAGGGTTACAATATTCAGATTTTATTATAAATAAAACACTGTTTCTTAGGGGGTGTTGTGATGCAGTGGTTTAAGATCCCACATAAGAAGACTGCTTCCTGTATCAGAGCTCTGGGTTCGAGTCCTGACTGTTCTGCTTCTGATCCACCTTCCCGCTATGCATCCTGGGAGGCCACAGGTGCTAATGGAACTGCCTATGCCCCTCCCACTCACATGGGAGACTCAGATGGAGTTTTAGCTTCCTGATGGGCATTTGGGGAATGAACCAGCAGATGGAAGACTCTCTCTCTCTGTCTCTCTCTCTTTCTCTCTCTGCCTTCCAAGTAGATGAAAATGAATAAATAAACATTTAAAAAACTCCCTAGCATTTTGATGTGTGATATGGGTGTAGCAATGTCCTTTCTCATTGCAGCTGTGCAAAACCATCAAGATGACTCCTGCCCTACAGTGAGCTTGGGCTGCTGTAGAACCCGGCCATCCCAGCATTGCTCGGAGCCAGCTCCTAACCTCTGCTGTGTCTTTACCTGTGTTGTAGATATAGGTAGACATGCACATGAACTCTTTTGCTCTCTTGGGGCCTGTGTTGTGGCCCAATAGGTTAGGCTACCACCTGCAAAGCCAGCATCCCATGTGGGCACCAGTTCAAGTTCCAGCTCCTCAACTTCTGATCCAGCTCCCTGCTAATGGCCTGGGAAAGCACTAGAAGATGGCCCAAGTACATAGGCTCCTGCCACCCAAGTGGGAGACCCAGATAGAGTTCCAGGTTCCAGGCTTTGACCTGGCCCAGCCCCACTCGTTGCGGCTGTTTGGGGAGTAAACAAGTGAATGGAAGATCTCTCTCTCTCTATCTGTAACTCTGCCTTTCAAATAAATAAATGAATGCTTAAAAATCTTTTGCAGTGTCTCACATATTTAAATGTAAGATGTGTGTGTGTTTCACACTCTTCTGCAAGCCACGTAAACATGTTGACCGTTTGGCGTGATTTATTTGCATTTATGATTTATTTTCATGCATTTGAAAAGCAGAGAGAAAGAGACAGAGGAAACAGAGAGACAGACAGACAATCTTCCATCTGCTGGTTCACTCCCCTGAAATGCCCACGACAGCTGGGGCTGGGCCAGGCTGAAGCCAGGAGCCAGGAGCTCCAGCCAGGTCCCCCACGTGGGTGGCAGGAGCCCAAGGACTTGAGCCATCACCAGCTGCCTCCCAGGCCGTGCATCTGCAGGAAGTTGGAATTGGATGTGGAGCTCAGACTTGAATCCAGGCACTCTGATAGGGGATGCAAGTGTCCCAACCAAGCGCCTTCCCAACCACTGTGCCCAACACTCATACTGTCTCTCCTTCTTGCAGGAGCCCCCACTTCCCCGAGTGTGTTCTCATGATGCAGCCCTTCCCTGGGACATCAGAGTGCAGTGACAGGCAGGCAGTGGGTCCACCTGGAGGTGTCTGGGACAAGTGAGAGAAAATATGAGGAATGAGGAAGTCTCAGCAGGTACACCTGAGTGAGTTGGGCCTCTCCCAGGCTGTGGGTCTGCAGCAGCAATGCAGACAGTGGGATGAGGCAGCCAGTGGCTTCTCACCGTCTCCCCACTCCTATCCCTGGCAGTTCCCTTGACTTCTGAGCAGTGAATAGCACAGCTTCAGAGCTCCATTCCTTTAGAGCCTCGGACAACTCTGGTAGTGCAGCCAGATTCGACACAGGCCCCCAGAAGGCTGCATCAAGTTTGGGCACCTCTCCTGACAGGGGCATCCTTGTGAACCCCGGGGAGAGCTCCCAGCACCCCTGGGCTGAGCACCTGGTGGCATTTCAGAGGTCACCGCTAGATGCCCCTCGTGTCCCCTGAATTGTTCTGCCTGGCATCCCGATCTTTCATTTCAGAGGTGCAAAATTTCCAAATTGGCACCCTGGCAAAATGGCGGGAAGTCTTCGTATCCATCATGCCCTGTGTGTGGGAGGCGGGGGCAGGGAGAGGTTGGTGGGAGGGGTTTGTCGCTAAAAGCAATGCTGCAGCCAAGTGCTTGGGTTCAAGTCTCAGCTCTGCTCCTCATTCCAGCTTCTCCAAAGGAAGCAACACTGACACCTTAAGTATTTGGGCCCCTGCCACCCACACAGGAGACCCGGATGGAGTTCCTGGCTGCTGGCTTCAGCATAGCCCAGTAACTTGGCTGTTACAGCCATTTGGGGATTGAACCAGTAGGTGAAAGATCTCTCTCTTTCTCTCTCTGCCTTTCAAATAAATAACTATTAAAAATGAGCTAAAGAAATGGAAAGGAAAGGGATACCTCCAAAGCAAAGAAGAATGAAAAAAACGAATCTGGTCACAGTTTAGTACATTTCTTTCATGCATGAATTCCTATGACAACACTTTTAGGGGACACTGATATGAGCCAGACTCTGTGGTGGGCAATGGGAATGCAATGATTAAGGAGATGGATGTAGTCTCAGTCTATGGTCACGATTCATTATGCCTGTGCGGTTCCTCTGTGTCAGTGGCTTTGTCACTTAACGATAGAGCAAGAATTTCCCCTCACCAATAAACATTCTTGTGTGGTACGCAGGGTAATAGATACCTGTTGCTTCATTTTAGAGATCCGTCCTGATCCCTTTGACTAATCTCCTTTCAGAACACAAAGGACTTTGAAATCCTCTTTTAATTCTGATAATATAATGTGGGTTGTTTTTGTTTTTGTTTTTTTACAGCTTCTTTTTTAAATATTTTTATTTATTTGTTTGAGAGGTAGAGTTACAGACAGTGAGAGGGAGAGAGAGAGAGAGGTCTTCTATCCACTGGTTCACTCCCCAAATGACCACAATGGCTGGGGCTGAGCTGATCAGAAGCCAGGAGCGAGGACCTTCTTCCAGGTCTCCCACGGGGGTGCAGGGGCCCAAGGACTTGGGCCATCTTTTACTGCTTTCCCAGGCCATAGCAGAGAGCTGGATTGGAAGAGGAGCAGCTGGGTCTTGAACCGGGGCCCGTATGGGATGCTAGCACTGCAGGCAGAGGATTACCCTATTGCACCACCGTGCCGGCTCTGACAACTTCATTGGCTTCTCTCATCTGTTTCATGATCATTAATCAACATGTTCATCTGAATTAAGGTTCATGTCATCAAGCTGCCCTGAGCAGCCTGGAACCCTGGGAACGCCTTCCGCTCTCACGGCCTTGGGTGCTACAGGTGAGGGAGCCACTCCTGTACTCTCACCGTGGACTGGGCACTTTTACAGTGCAAGGGAAGGTGGTGAGTATTGGCAGGAAGTTGTCTTGGAGTCTCAGGAAAGCCTCAGGGATAAGTCCACCGAGAGCTGGCATCACTGTCCTGAGCTCCCCCTACCAGGGTGAATCGGTGCCTGCCTTTTGCTCCTGCAAACCAAGTTCAAGTGCCCGGTTTCACCCAGGATCCTGGAGACGCAGCTGGGACAACCCAGACACCACAGACTCACGTTCCTGCCCGCTGGCTCCTTTTGCTTTAAATGAGTCTCTATTTTTAGTGCAAGACAGAAGGGTATTCATAGCCCCGGTTTTTCAAAGCTTAGATGCTGTGCCAGGTATGCGGTTTGCCCCATAAGGACCTGGCCTGATGAAGTGCCGCGCGTTGCCGGGGGCTGGGGCCGTGTTCCTCTCCTAACGACAGGCTCCCGGTGGCTTCCCTGCCCTGCTCCCATCAGTCTGATCCCTGCGCCAAATTCCTGGGCTTGACACATGTAAAGAGATAATTCACATGATTCCCCCAAGCTTGCTTTCGACTGTTAAAAAAAAATGCAATAAAACCTTACAGTACCAACAGCATGACTCAATGTTATTTCTGGATTTCAAAATATTGAGGTTAGATGTGCTAATGATTTGTACCGGAGCTACTTTACCAAGGCGAGCCGGGGCCTCTCGTGCCAGCCCTGCAGAGCAAGCGACAGCAGTGCGTTCCAGGTTCTACCCTTTCCATCCCAGCACACACTATGTCTGCAGCTCTAGAACCCGGAGTGCAGCAGACAGAGCCGCGAGTCACCCCAACGCGGCAGCCGCCACTACTGGATCACAAAGGAAAACAAGACGTGATTCAAGCCACCCAGTTTTCTGATCTTGTAACACTAGCAGACTCCACAAACGTTTGGGGACAAATGGAATTCAAAGACAGGTGGATTTGGGTGCAAAAACTGCTTTGTTATCACGAACAATTTGAAGATTCCTCTTAGACGTGGATTTCAAAGATTTCTGGCATCTTTTCGTTCCATTTCCTATTAACCTTTTGAAGCGCCCTCCTCTCTTTGGAACCGGCGCAGACTGCATCGTTTTGTTGTTGCTGTTGTTCTAGAAGCTTCTGGTTGGAGCAGAATCCCCCCAGCTCTGTCTTTCACTCTCTCACTGCCGGCTCTATCGGCTCACTGACCCTCACGGCAGGCGAGGTCAAAGCGGCTGCCCAGAACGGCTACAGGATAATCTGCTTGTTTTGACAAGAAAAGTCTTGGCTTCTCTGAGAGTTTAACTGTCTGCAAATGCCACAACACGTAGCCAACAGAAGGGACCCGCACGTCCCCTGAGTTTACTGCCTGCCTGAAATAAAGCTTTTAACCCAGGGAGAGAGCCCCTGGCATGTCTGAATTCTGCTGCCGAACTCTGCTTTCTCTCTTTATTGGACAAAGAGAGTGCCTTCCTCCACACACGCCCCTCCCCGACATTTCTGGGACTATTTGCTCCATTAGCCCAGCCGTTGGCCTCAGGCAAAGACAGCTCACAGTGTGGGAATGGAAGTCACTCATCTGAAACCCACGACAAGGACAAAAAACCCAAAGTACAACAAACAACGAAACAAACAAATGCACCCATCCATCTAGGTGTTCCCCGCATGCCCCTTCATTTAAACTTTTATTTCTGCTCCCTCGTCTTCTAACTTCTGTAAAGTTCAGGTGTAGGAACGCTGAAGGGGAGGTGGCGGGCAGTGACAGTGGTGGTCTTGGAACCCTGTTGTTACCTGAGCCCTCCAGGTCCCCCAGGGGGCTGCCCGGCTGCTAGGAGCCACATGTACCCCTAGTCTTTCTTCAGCTGAGCCTTGAGAACTCCCAGGGCTCACGCAAACCTAGTGGGTAATTCAGAAAATCCACAAGGTCCCAGCCAACTGCAGCTGGACGTCACCAACCACCAACTGGGGACGTCACAGTAAGCACAGTTCTCCCTCCAAACCCTCAGCCCCGCCACCTGGCTCTCTCCTCCTCCCGTGCTCGCTCCCTGAGAGAACTGGAAAAGGAAAGCCCACTGCCATCTGCGAGACTCAAAATCATGGCCATCAACACCCGTGTCAGAGAAAATAACCTGGGTTCTCTGACCCGTTGGCTGATGGGGGGGCTGATCCACGAGGAGACACGTAACGAGACCTCCCCCAGTGACACAGGGTGGGCAACTCACGTTTCATGGCATCCAAATTTCCACCTCTGAAACAGAGTCAACATTGCCACCGCCACTTACGGATATATGTGTAGACAAAGGAAGGTTCCTGTCTTAAAGAAACTGGGGTTGGGTCTCCACACCACGAGTTTCGTGTTAGTCCCTGTCTTTGGAAGAGAGGTAGATATTCATTTATTGGAAGTTCGGATCTGGAGAGCTCTGTATTTCAATTTATTATCCACTTTTTCCTTTGAGGAAAAAATATATATGATAGGTAGATAAAGACATAAATAGATGTAGATAGATGATAAATACATAAATATTTGATAGATAGATACCCAGACAGATGCCAGATAGACAGATAATAGATGATAGATAGACACTTTACCCAAATTAGACGATATTACTCTAGGAGCCAGTGTTGTAGCTTAATGGGTCCACAGTCTACAATGCCTGCATTCTGTATGGGCAACCAGTTCGAATCCCGGCTGCTCCACTTCCAATCCAGCTCCCTCTTAATGCTCCTAGGAAAGCAATAGAGGATGGCCCAAGTGTTTGGGCCCCTGCCACCCATGTAGAAGACCCAGAAGAAGCTCCTGGCTCCTGGTACAGTCCTGTGGCCTTTGGGGGAGTAAACCAGTGGATGGAAGAGCTCTCTCTCTGTCTCTCTCTGTAACCCTGCTTTTTGAATAAATAAAATAAATTTTTTAAAAAAGAAAAAATATTACTCTAGTTGACCACACCAACGGCCCAACGTGAGGTGCAGAAATTATGTCCGATAGACACACCCTGTGTGCCCTCCCCTGAGTATCTGAATGTATGTGTGTGTCTGTGTGTGTGTGTGCGCGCACGCGCGTGTGTGTGTGTGTGTGTGTGCACGCGCACAAACTACTTAACTCAATAGGTGGCTACAGGTGACTCCGGCTGGCATCCAGAAATGGAATCCCAGCGAAGGCTGCCACTGCTTCTGCTGCCTTTCACTACCACGGGACCTTAGATGCTCTGGGGCCGCCATTGGTATTCACGTATTAAGGACCCCTTTGTCTGACCGGAACCTCCAGCCTGCGCCACACAGCAGAGACTGCTGGGCTGTTGGGGCTTCTGGTCTCACAGACAGAGCTGGCGCCTCCCCCCCAGCCATCCTTCCTGCCTGGGGCTCTGCTCGCTGGAGCCCCTGATGCTATCAGCATTCTTGTCCGAGTGAGCCTGGGTGATGGATGATTAATGAGCTGTAACCACAACTATCTTTGACAAAAACCAGCCCTGCGAGCGCTGGGGGAGGTTGTGGCTAAAGAGGGGTAAGGGAGCTCATTTGATCCATACCCTGGTCCCATAAAAATGTCTAAGGAAGTTCTTTTTTATTTTTTTTATTTATTTATTTATTTATTTTTTGCTGAAACGGATCTCACAGCAGGTACCAGGTATTTTCTGAGACAAAGCGTTTTTACCATAGGCGAGTCTGGCAGAGAGGGCGGAATGAGGAAGGGACACCCAGGTCCCCTCCACCCCCTGCATTTGGGGTTCAGTTTTCCAAAGCAGAATCACCCCCTTTGGCCAACCAGAGCTGGTGAGCAGCGACTTGGATGAAACAGCGTGCTTTGTGCACACACACGAGGTCAGAATCCGTGCAAGAGGTCTGGGACGTTGACGCTGAATAAGTTAATTATCGGGACTCTGGCTGTATGGGGTTCTCCCCTTGCTGGCCTGTGCAGTCTGTAATTTATTCCCGGAGAGAGCTGCTCACTGCCTAAACAGACCGGACGGGCCTCGCTGGCTGCTCTTGGTGTCCCGCTGAAGCCCCACGTGGTCCTATTTCACCGGCGATGTGAGCGATGACATTAGCCTTTGAGTATGTACTTCATCCGCTAACTGGCGGCTGCAAAAGCTCTTGCATTAAGCACAGGTTGTAAATAATCTGCTGCCTGAGTGCTTACCCTGCTGTAATTCCTCCCGAAACCATCGTGGAGCCACTTAGCGACGCGTCCGTCCAAGTAATGTGCAGCGCAGCTCTGGTCAATTCCCAATTTGGCAGCTGTGATGTCTGCTTGAAATGACAACTCCAGGTGACTTCATATGTCCCAGCCCGAATTCCTTCCAACTGCTGAAAAACGGTAGCGCCCTTGGAGAGGTGAGCTGCCTAGTTCCCTCCCTCCGCCCCCTCCACTTGGAGCTGCCTTGCGCCTTTGTAGACTGGGCACTGATCACTCCAGAAAGAGAGAGGGCAGTGGGCTGAGCCTGCATGGTGCATGGCAAGTGGACTCCTTTGGGCAGGGCCATGACCTAGAAGGAGATTCGGCGAGCCCCAGAGCCAGAGCAAATGTGTCACTCCCCAGAGTGTCTCGCGGGGGACACGGCAGAGCGGGGACACGCTGACCTGGAAGGTCCCTTCACCTCTGACTGCACCAGAGAGGACTCACCAGACTCTTCCGTGGCAGTCCACCAGGCTGATGGTCCCCAGGGCCAAGGGCCCATTCACCCACAGGGTGGACAAACCAAACCCGAGTTCTTTGTCCTCAAATTATCAGCAAGATCAGCAAACGGCTCCTGGACCCCGGAATCCTCAAGGCAGTGTCTGGTGCGGCTTTTTTGCATAGTGGAGGGTATGTTGGCTGAAACACATCCAAGCCTGTAGTGGGCTTTCCAGTCCAGCAGGCCACGGCATGGCGCCAGGCCTTTGATTCCACTCTAGGATAGCACCCCAAGGGCACCCTCACATATAGGTAAGAACAGGGACTGGCTGTGGTGCAGCTAGTTAAGCTGCTGCCTCCAACACTGATGTCCCGTATGAGCACTCACTCAAGTCCCGGCTGCTCTGCTTCCAACGCAGCTCCCTGCTGTGGCCTGGGAAAGCACTGGAAGATGGCCCAAGTGCGCTTGGGCCCCTGCACCTATGTGGGAGACCCAGAGGGAGGGAGTCCCAGGCTCCTGGCTTCAGCCTGGCCCAGCCCTAGCCTTTGAGACCATTTGGGGAGTGAACCAGGAGATACATGAGGAAAGACGGCTTTGGTTACCAAACCAGAATGCACTCACTTCAGAGCAGGAAGGGACTCGGAGCTCACCCACGCCAGGATTTCTGTCCTGCCCAGCATGTGAGGGGGAAGAAAGTGGGGCCCATGGGGGACTGAGGAAGCATGAGGGGAGGCTGGGTTCAAGATCTGCACAGATCTCGGTCTTGTTGGACGAAAGGACGTGAAGTGTACGAACTGTGTTAGATGAAGCAAATCTGGGAGAAAATCATGACTCCAGCCAAGTGACAAGCAAATCGGTGCATGCTCTATTGTGTCTGCTCCTCTTGGATTTGCAAAACATCAATATCAGCAATTTTGAAGACACCAACGCACCTGGCTTCCTGTTTTGACCTTGACCTTGATGTTTGTCCGGTAGACCATACGAGGCCCGTCTCCTGGCTACCTTCATTGTAAGCTCGGGGTCCTCATTTGCACAGCTGCCTTGAGAACTCAACAGTGGCAGGAATAAAAACCCTTTGCAAACGCTCAAGTTTTAAATTCCTGGCTAGTGAAGGTTGAAGATTCAGTCATCTCACGCCCAATGAATGCAACAGGTAAGAAGTGAGTTGAATCCTGCTCCTTCTAAAAGTCATTTTTCCCCGACATGGTAAGGGACTCTGCCTCCAAAGATGGGTTTATACCATCCCCTGGGGTGAGGCAGCTGTGTGACTTGGGGTTTGTTCCTGGGCTCCCTTCCTGGTGTCACTGGTGTGGGAGGAGGGGCTGGGGGATTTGCCTACAGCTGTTTGGCAGTCCCATGAGATTGCTCTTTATTCTGGGTGTGGATTAGGGGTGTATTGGTTTCTACTCCAGGCTCTTGCCTTGCACATAGGCAAGGATTCTAGGTGTGCTCATGTCTAAGGTGCAAAAGTGAACACACATACACGCATGAGCAGGGGTTGCCACAAGGAAAAATACCCATCTTGAGTGGGCCAGAAAATTGCTCAAAGTGAGACAGAGGAGGTACTTGTGTAGCCCTCCAGCTGTGTAATGGAGAGGGGGAGAGAGAGAGAGAGAGGGAGAGAGAGGGAGAGACAGAGAGAGACAGAGAAGGGGGGGGAATCCTCTCCCCACTGTTGGCTTCTTTTATGAAGTAGGGGTGATGCTGGGAATTATACAGCACCTTCAAAAGTTCCACACGGAGTTCAACAACCATGTTTTTATGGCGTGCCTCCTGCTTAGGTCCCGGATGAAGCAGGTGAATCCTGGGAAGTGGGGGGGGGGGTGTGTTCTGACTGACAAGTAGGGGCTAGAGTTACATGTGGACTTGCACTTCCAGCTCAGTAGACCTAGCTAGCTGGCTGCCTATCCCACATCCATTTCACGGCATCTGATGCTGGCGACTTGCTCTCTCTCGTTTTGGGCATGGACTACAAAAGCTTTTGGTGAGAGCGGGATTGGACAAATCCTCCCTTGTCACCTCCTGTCAGGGGATGAGTGAGGCAGATGCTGAAGGAAGTGTCTGTGGCGCCACCTTTGCCATGTCTATGGACCAGAACACCCCTGGCTGGCTTTGCTTGCTGTCAGGGAGGCTCAGCCACCTGCCTTTCCCTGGGCAGACCAGATGCCCTGCTCTCAGACCAGAAGGTCTAATCCCCCAACAGGGGCCACTTATACCTGTCTTGCAGAATGGGTGGGTGGATGGAGTGGGACCAGGACAACCTATCATGTTTGTATGGGATATGGCAGGTGTCTCAGCACAGGGAGATGTCTCAGCCACAGAAACCTTTCTGCAAGGTCCTGGAAGGGTTGACAGTCAAGTTTGGGGGGCGGGGGGGAGGGGCGTGAGTGAGTGCACTCCATGCACCTGCTCAGAGCTCTGTTTCTAAACCCCTCGAGCCTTTGCTTGATGTTCTCTTTTCCAAACTATTTCAACCTCTCTCTCCCATGCCCCTGCCCTCTCCCCCACAACTCCCAGAAGCTGCCAGTAACTCTCTGTCCAGTTGAAACAGATCTGCTGATTTACTGTTCCCTTTTGCTAGGGACGCTCTTATTATTAAATGCCTGGTTCTGGATTTTTTTTTTGTCTTAAAGGTAGAGAGACGGAGACAGAGAGTGCCCATCTGCTGGTTCATTCCCCGTCTCCCACATCGGTAGAATGAACCCAAGGACTTGAGCCACCGCTGCTGCCTCCCAGGGTGCACATTAGCGGGAAGCTGGAGTCAGGAGCAGAGCTGGGTCTGGAACCCAGGCGCTCTGATGTGGGATGCAAGCATCCCAAGTGGAATCTTAGCCACTGCGCCAACACTAGCCTTCTCACTTTTCATTTTACTGGGGCCAAAGCATCACCCTTCAAAACACGACATGATGTTGAAGATCTGTGGACTGTCGACACAGGAAGCAGAGCTGGCACCCAGAGCACACAGCACAGCTCAGGACTGTCCCATTGGGATGGCCCTGGATGCCTTTTGCATTTTCCTTGCCTCTTGGAATCCTTCCTTGGAGCTTGGAGGTGATGCCCACCCTGCACTCATCTCTTCATTTATAAAACCTGCAGGTAAAAAAAATGGATTTCTCTTGGAGAAACATCACTATGGCTGCAACCAGAAGCACACGTTGCGACGGAATGGCATTGCTAACTAAGGCCTGCTTACTGGACTAAGTAGAGCAGAGGATTAAATATTTGAGCTTCTCTGGGGGCTGCCACACATGGGAGTTCGAAAGACAGTCCTTGTGTGACAGCCTCCTGTGTTGACCTATTTGGGGCCATGCGTTTGGAAGACAGAGCTGCCATGTACGTCAGTGGCAGTCCTGTGGGCAGAGGCTGGGTGGGCGTTCTGCACACACCCAGGCTGGGCAGAAGCCTCCAACACATAGGGTGGAGTGAAAGTCCTGCTGGGAGAGAGAGATTTTATTGTCTGAGTCTCTGGACTCATAGCCTCCGCTCTATGCAGTGAGAGCAGCTGGATCTTACAGGATTGACTTTCTTCTCTTAAATTTGGGAGGCAGAGAGACAGAGCTCCTGTGGACTGGATCACCCCCCGCCAAAAAAAAAAAAAAGCCTACAATGGCTGGAACCGGGTCAGGGCCAGAACCAAGAGCTGAGAACTCATTCCAGTCTCCCATGTGGGTGGCAGGAACCCAAGCACTTGGGCCATCACTGCTGCCTCCCAGGGTATGCGTTAGCAGGAAGCTGGAATTAGGAGCTAGAGGCAGGAATCGAACCCAGGCACTCCAGTGTGAAATGTGGGCATCCTAACTGCTAGACCCTATGCCCCCACGCCCACCCCACCCCCACCAACTTTTCAAACCAATGCATCTGTTATGTGGAGCTTTCTCCCAAATGCATCCAATTTCTTTGTGCCTCAGTTTCCAGCCTTGTGACTCAGAGAAAGCCAAATGCCCCTACTGTGTTGCCTCCAGATGAGCCCCAGGTCAACGGGGTTTTAACTGGACACTGAGGACAAAGCCATCCAAAGTGTTCACTTCTGTGCAAATCAGTTGGAAGCAACGCTCTCCGTCGCCATCAGCCGTGCCTGCCCAGAGCACCGCCCCCCTTAAAGTGTGCATCCACAGCTTTGCGCGGAGGACCTCTGCAGGTTCTGAGTGTGAGATTTAAACTCTTCACTGCCAAGGGATGGCGCTGTGCTATCTGCCACAGGGCTGGGGGTGCTGGGCTGATGCTGTGCTTGGGGAAGGCGACTCCTGCAGCTCGGTGCTGCAACTCGGTGCTGGCGACTTCCATGGGATTTTGTCTGAATTTCTCTGCTTGCCGTGAGCACGTTTGCTCCATGTGACATTAGGACTGAGCGTGGAGAATGTCCCCCTTGCAGATTAGAAGCCTTTGAGAGCAAAAATGCACATCAAACTCACCTTTATTTTCTCCCAGAATACATTCATTGGCTTAGCGTTTAGTCAAAGACATAGCTTTTTGAGAGGAGGAAGAGTGGATGGTTTGTGGATGCTTTAAAGTCAAATCATTTTCCATCTGTTTGCTTCAAGCCACTCATCACAAATGCCTGCACACAGCTCTCCAGTTGCCTGTGACACATCTTTCCTTCTTAAGCCAAAGGAGACAATCTAAGGTGAGATACAGACACGGTGCAAGAAATCAGAGAGCGCTGTGGCCAGCATTTGAGTATAACTGTCACAGAAGTGGCAGATGAGAAATGCAGAAGAGAACATAGTTCATCCAAAAATGAGGGAAACAGACTTTACACTCTAGTCTTGCTAAAAAAAATTTTGAAGACACATCCAAGAAAGTCCCCAGCAGCTTTACTCATAAGACCCCCAAGCTGCAAATAATCCACGTGTGCACCAACAGACACGTGGGCCAATGTGAGGTGACGTGGCCTCCCAACAGAACACCATCGGGTAAGGCAGGGTAGCCCACGGAGACGCACAGAGCCACATGCACGCACGGAGGCAAAACGCAGGGCGGCAGAAGCCAGACTCAAAGAGCGTACGCTGCATCATGGGGTTTCCAGCAAGTTCTAGAAGTCCAGCTGCAGTTTTGGGGATGGTCATTTTCTCTGAATAGGGGCACATGTGATGAGCAAGGGGCTAGGTGTCAGAGATATTCTGTATTTCGATGTGGGTGGTGTTTGCAAGCTTAGACATGATATCAACCTGTATCTTTACCAGGTGTGCTATGCAACATATGGCAAGAAATACCAAAGATGTCAAAAGCGCTGCTATTCACCGAGTGCTTACTATGCACTAGGCAAAGCCTTAAGCACATCAGACTTGAAAAAAAATGAAGCCGTTTGGCACAGGTCACGGATGCTGTGTGCAGGATCCGGACTCAAGCCCGGTTCTCGCCAAGTCCGAATGGCAGACTCCAGCTCTCCGCGTGCACTGTGGTCCCTGCTCTCCTGGGGAGGGCTGATCCTCGGCCTTGGGGGGAGGAACTTGGCCCAGAGCAGGTGGGCTGGGGAGGCGGCAGCCGCTTTGCTCTAAGTGTCTGTTTGACAACAATAAAGCTCTGTTGCCGTATTAATGGGGCTGTTAAAACATTTCCCTTGCTGTTGGTTAGGTCCAGGGCCCTTGCCAAGTCTCAGGGACAGTGGCTCGATTGTTGCAGGAGGGAGCTCGCCAGAGAAGCAGTGAATGGAGTTTTCAATAAGGCACGGAGGTAGGGACAGAAAATGCATTCTTTGCGGTATGTCTTCACATTTGAAGTTCCCTCTGGCCGGATGCTCTTTTGGGGAAAGAAAACCAAAAATGAGGTTTCAGAACACAGCCCTCCCTCCCTCCCCTCCCCTCCCATGGACTGTTCTCACAGCTAAACTTAATTATGATAATTTAATTTGCTAGAGGCATGAAGTTTCATTTACAGAGCTTCTGGGTTATTAACATTTATTCAAGCGACATTTACTGTCTTAATATTCATTAGCGAGGGGTCAAAGATGTGAGCCCACAACACTGGCACCCCGAGTCATGGCCAGGGTCACGGTCCGCGGAGCCCCTCCTGCCTCCGGCTGCTCCCCTCCAGTCTGCTCACGGCTTCCTCCCTGGCTTCCGGAGTACGCCATCTTGTGTGCGCAGTCCCCACCACGCTGTTCTCGCTGGAGGGGACTCTCCGGAGAGTCCAAGCTGGGCCATGGTGACAGCACGATGGGTGACTTGCTCCCAACTCCAGGTGCTCAGAACTGCTCGTGCTTGTCTTGGAAGTCCTGGGAGCTGACTCTGTTCAGGAGACAAGACAGTGTCACAATCAAGAGCTCTTATCATTGAAAAGAGCACCTGGGGCGCATCATTAGGCCTCTGTTAGGGACCTCCATTTTTTCAACTGCAAAATGGGCACAATGACTATCTCAGAGGATGCAGTGAGGATGATTCTAGAAAGCTGAGAGGCTTGCATGTGGAGGGAACTCACCAAATTGTAACTATGATGATAGCTAATTCAATATCAGTAGCTCCAAGCCTGACTCTTTTCTGCCCAGGGGAGGAAAAAAAAATGTAAATAAAGGCTTCAAAGCCAAACTCCTACCTACTTGGGTATACATCATTTTTTAAATTTTTTTAATTAATTTATTTTTTTTTTTTATTTTTGACAGGCAGAGTGGACAGTGAGAGAGAGAGACAGAGAGAAAGGTCTTCCTTTGCCGTTGGTTCACCCTCCAATGGCCACCGTGGCCTGCACGCTGCGGCCGGCGCACCACGCTGATCCGAAGGCAGGAGCCAGGTACTTCCTCCTGGTCTCCCATGGGGTGCAGGGCCCAAGCACCTGGGCCATCCTCCACTGCACTCCCTGGCCACAGCAGAGAGCTGGCCTGGAAGAGGGGCAACTGGGACAGAATCCAGCGCCCCGACCAGGACTAGAAGCCGGTGTGCCGGCGCCGCAAGGCACAGGATTAGCCTGTTGAGCCACCACGCCGGCCTTGGGTATACATTAGACCATCAGGCTTCCAAACTTGTTCAAGGTAGGATTTCTAAAGGAGAGACCCATTTGGGTATAACCTAGGCTTCAAAAGAACCTAGAGTCCTAGTTGGAAACAGAGAAATAATACTAATAATAATAAAGGTGGAAAGAATTGTAATTTTCAGACCTGTGGATTAGTTCATGTTGATCATACAGGCAAATATTTTTGGACAGTAATTCCTCGATAGAAGAATTCATGACGAAGCGGAGTTGGGTTTCCGTTAGCTGGGCCGCGGGGCCGTGCAGTGTCTTTCCTCCCTGGCAGTCCATGGGCAGCCCCAGGGACACTGGGACATTCTCAGAGGCCCTCTCTCATCAGCTTCTGGGCAGCCACAGTCAGTCCACCTGCGTGACCCGTGAAAATGAACACTGATTTCTATTTTCATTTTTGATCCCTGGTTAGAGTTTTTTACAGCTGATCTAGAATAATTTTAAAAATCCAAGTGGAGCCAGCCATGTTCAGTCGGGGCCCAAGCGACACACGTGAGAACGTGTTGTGAGCAGCCTTGTGAATTCAGAACAGAATCTCTAGGTCCTGCCCCTTGAGTGATGACGCTTTCTGCACTTTTCCCTTCCTCCAGTAGGTGGCACTCCTGAGTGAGGCTGCTTGCCTAAGGTGATGGCGGTCAGAGCCCATTGAGCTCCTATCTTGCAGGAAGGGATCCTTTGGGAACCCCTGACAGACACATGGACAGACACGTGTGTCTTGGCCACCCAAGGTAGGCAGAGGCCAGCTGAGGACAGGTGAAATCAAAGGGCTGGTGAAACTGGTGGAAGAAACAAGGCTACTACAAGGTCTTAGTACACAGGTCACGCTCCTCTGGGCGATATTTTTAGATCTGAAAGTAGCGTCAAGTTGATCTAGAACGTTCCATCCTCCCATTGCTTACTGGAGTATCCTATCTAAGCTGTGCCTTCCTCACTAAGCACTGCCGGCTTGGGGAGGGGCGATCGAGTATAACATGAGATCTGTGGCTTTCCACTGGGGCAGGCTCATGTGTTCTGTGCTGCATTGCAAGACACCTGCTGATCTGAGTCTAGGAAAATGGTTTGAGGTTCGAGCAGTTTTCATGAATCTGTATCTTCAAGACTGAATTGTTACTGCTTAGAAGCTGGGGGATGCACAGTTGGTAGGGATTTTTTTTTTTTTTTTTAAATTGGCCTCTTGGGGCAGGAGCAACCAGTGAGAGTCAGACTGGCAGATGGAGCTCTCAGCATAGAACATTTCGCCTCTGTTGGCAGTGAAAAGTCTAGAAGGATCCTACTGGGATCATAGTGCTGTCCCTTTCGTTGGTTCTGCCATGGGCCACACCAGGTTTTCTCAACTTCCATGCCACCGACATTTTGGGCTTAGAGGGAGAATGTGGGGACTGTTCTGGGCACTGTTAGCACCATCCTGGCTTCTTCCCAGCAGATACTAGAGCACCCCAATTCCAATTGCAACAGCCAAAAATGTAACCAGACATTGCCTGGGTTCCCCTTGGCACACTGGCCCACTGGGTGAGAATTACAGATCTAGAGCCATTTATTTAGCAAAGAGCTATCAATATTTCCAAATTTGTGGTCAGTGCTGTCAGGTTTTGCTTGTAGCAGTCAAGTGTATTTATCTCCAAGGATCCTAAGTAAAGACATAACAATAACTCAGCGCCCATTGTGAGAATCATGTTTTGACCTTGCCCAACTTGGGCAACATGATTGACACATGTCATTAGCAGTTTTAGCTCTTGAATGGGAGTCTGTCATGTTGGTCTTTTCCAGTAGGTCATTGCTGATTTATTTTAAAATTTTTATTTACTTGAGAAGCAGAGAGAGAGAGAGATTTATTCCCATTAGCTGACTTATTTTCCCAAATGCCTGTAATGTCCAGGCTAAAGTCAGGAGCCTGGAACTCAATCCAGGTCTCTCACTGCACATGAGCCATCACCTGCTCTCTCCCAAAGTGTGCATTAGCAGGAAGCGAGAGTCGCAAGCCGGAGCCAGGACTTGAACCCAGCAGCCTCTTAAGGGCTGCACCAGATGCCTGCCCTGTGTCGCTTTGCTTCCTCGTTTTCTGGTTTTGCAGTCTTCTCCTCTCCTCTTGAATTCACTGCTTTTCTTCCTGCTCTGAGTATATGGAAGATGATCCCCCGAATCAACCTCTCACTACGGCCCTGGTGCGCATCACTGTTGGGAAACCCACATAGTTTTTTTTCTGGGTGTCCCAGGCCCCTCTTTGCTCTACCGGGAGGGTCGTGAGACTGCTGGCACAAGCCGACAGACTTGGTGGGGAGGAGGATTTCAACCGACCACGTGCGGGCCTCTTGAGGACTCAAGCAGCGGGCTGTTCTCCGGTTCCATCCCTGGGAGGGGCGTTGGGGCAAATCACAAGCAGGTAGCTCGTTTTCCAAAGCAACAAGATACCATGCACTGGTGTCTTCGCCTCGTGGGGCACGCTGTTCAGGGGCTGGCACAGAGACGACAAGCCGGGCAAGGTTCCCGGTCAGGGTCTCCTGCACTGGCTGCTTCCTGTGTGACAGGGTCAGGGGGTGTCCAGCCTCACCATTTCTATCTCATGGAGGCAGTTCCACTTCTCCCACTCCTCCCCAATTCCCACCCAATGCCCTGGGAAGGTGGGCAGGCTGATCTCACTCAGAAAGGACACTGGGTGTGCCCACAGCTGCCCGAGCTCCTACAGCTGCCGCACCTGCTCGGCTCCTCCAGTGCCCCTTCCACCAACACAGGGCTACAGCCTGCTTCTGCCTCCGTCTGCGGCTCAGAAGCCAACCCTGCGGCAGCTACAGGAACAGCCCAGCCTAGGCCCGCGGGGCGCGTTGCTGCGAGTGTGCGCATGCGCAGCCCGAGGCCACTGCTTGGCCTTTGCGGGCCATGGAACATGCGTGCGCTTGCCAGACAGTTAGCTGGTCAGGAACTGAAGTTGGCACGGAGTTACTGTTTTTCAGTGGTTTCTCCCTCCACTGCATAACTTTTTCTTTTTAAAAATAAGTTTTAAACATAAGCCCTGAATTGCAAGCCAAGCCACAGAGTTCAGTTTAGCATTTTGGGGGTAGTTATTTGAATTTATTTTTACCTTGTATTCTTCAGCATGTAATCAGGGGCACAGCACCGAGAATCGGTTGCTATCCTCCCATGACAGAGAGAATGGAAAGGAAGCTAAATGCTTCTTTTGCATCTTTCTGCTGGGGAGCCAACAGCTCTTTTATTTTTTTTTTTCTTTTTTCTTTTTCTCTCTTTTCTTTACATAGTCATACTTATTTCTAGATGATGCATCATCCCCCAAAATGTATTTTAGACCATCTCTTGGGGTTTTTAGGAGCCTGGTTTTTTTTCTTTTCTTTTATTATTTATTTGAAAGTCAGAGTTACACAGAGAAAGGAGAGGCAGAGAGAGGAGAGAGATCTTTGTCTGCTGGTTCACTCCCCAATTGGCTGCAACCGCTGAAGCTTCACCAGTCCGAAGCCAGGAGCTTCCTCTGGGTCTCCCATGAGGGTACAGGGGCCCAAGGCCTTGGGCCATCTTCTACTGCTTTCCCAGGCCACAGCAGAGAGCTGGATCGGAAGTGGAGCAGCTGGGACTCGAACCAGCACTTATTTGGGATGCCGGCACCACAGGCAACGGGTTTACCTGTTACACCAGAGCGCTGGCCCAGGAGCTTGTTTTATCTCCCTGGTTTAAAAGCAGATAAAACTGTACCTGGATCTGCCTTGGGTCATCTTTTCGCCAGCTTTGAGTACAACATGCTTTTTTTTCTCACTCAAAGCCAAAGGATGAGGCAGTCTCTGAAAGTACTTAGCCAGGGAGCCACGTACAAGGATTTGTCAAAAGGTTCATGGAAAGCAGAATTAAAAGATCAGTTTATTTGGGTGCAAAATTTTGAAATCTGTGCCTATGAGAGATCTTCAGAAAATGCCTACTATGAAAAAATATGCATAGATTTTCAAAATTGTTGCACCACTAAGAAACTTACATTTTAATTGCATTTCCCATAGAGTTTTTGAAATTGCCCCCCTGCAAGCGTCCAGATCATGAAGAGCTTCGTAAGCTCACGCCCCCTCCTGCAATCACAGAGCCTGAAGCTGTTCACTTGTGACCAGTTTCTGGTTCTGTCGGCTTTATCTCAAAAAAGATCAGAGAAAAGAACTAGAGTGGAGGTCATTTAAAGAACTGGGAGCTGGCGCTGTGGTGCAGTAGGTTAAGCCACTGCCTTCATTGCCGGCATTCCATATGGGCGCCGGTTCGAGTCCCGGCTGCTCCACTTCCAATCCAGCTCCCTACTGATGGCCTGGGAAACCACTGAAGATGGCCCTTGCCCCAACATGGGAGACCCAGAAGAAGCTCCTGGCTCCTGGCTTCCTCCTGGCCCAACCCTGGCTGTGGCCATCTGGGGGAGTGAACCAGTGGATGGACGATCTCTCTCTCTCTCCTCACACATCCAGGCACTGTGTCCCTGCACTCAGAGCACCGAGGCTTCCTCCTGGGGTCCCCCCTGGCACGAGGCACTCTCAGAAGTGCCCTCCTTGAAGTCATCTCCCTGGCGGTGATAGGGTTGGAAAATTCCACAGCTGCGGTCCCGCAGCCTCCGATGCCTGGGAGGACCTCACCAGACACCCCACCGTCGTGGTGGTGAGTGGCCGACAGAGACACACAACGCATGTGGGTTCCGCCCGGACATCCCGCCTCATCCCCGCCTCTAGTCCCATGACCGATTGTGCTTCCTGGGTATTAAAATATCACAGGAGGCCCCTCCAGGGTTGGGGGCATGGGGCGTGGGTGCAGGCGACATAAAAGTGCCTTATCAACATGCTTTGCCCAGGCAGCCAAGAGATTTGTTTGAACCATGAAATAATATTTATCCTGCCGCCACTGACCAAGTTCAGCTGCCTTTGATCTGCTTCCCCACTGCAGATTTCTTTTTCTTTTTTTTTTTTTTAAGTTTTAATTCCTTCTGCCTAGAGGCTAACACACAAGTAATGAACTTGGTAGTGAATTCTGAAAGCATTCAGAAGATTAACTCTGCCCACAGGACTCCAGTTCCTGGGTCCTGACGTAAGGCCAACCCCCCTGCATGGAATCAGCCCATCAGAGTCAGCCCAGCAAAGTGGCATTTCATGTGCCCAATCAGCCTCCTCTCAAGTCATAATATCCTTGTGTTAAACACACAAGGGCCATCTGGCCGAATCCAGTTCATAGCCATATTGGTTTTAAGGTTTTAATAATCACTTTAGCTAACCCAGTTATAGTCAGCCTTCCAAGTCCACAAATGCCACATCCTCTGATCCAACCAAACACGGGTGAAAAATACTGGAAAAAAAACTTGCATCTGTACTGAACGTGTCCAGACTTGTTTTTTTTTTTTTTTTTTAAGCTTGTCATTATTCTCCAATCAAAATAGCCTCAGATTTTGGTATCCATGTGGGTCTTGGAACCAGTGGATGCCAGGGAATTGTTGCCTATCCAGCATATTGCAATACATTTATGTAACCAATATGAAATTACTAATTGTATCTGTTGTGATAATCAATTAGTGCTTTTTTTTTCACTTTTATTTGAAAGGTAGAGAGAGATAGAGATGAGAGAGAGAGAGAGAGAGAAAGAGAGAGAGACACTACTGTTTCACTCCCCAAATGCCCACAACAGCCAGGGCTGAAGCCAGGAATCACAAACTCAATCTGGATCTCCCATGTGGGTACCAGGGACACAAGTACTTGAACCATCCACCTGCTTCTTCCCAGGGTGCACATCGGCAGGATGCTGGAATCCGAGGTGGATTTGGGACTTGAACCCAGGCTCTCTGATATGGGCTGCGGCTCTCCCACATCTCATCCTAACCTCTGTGTCAAAAGGTTTCCCCTTAGTGGTATCGTTTGCCTTTGCTTTGTGTTGTCTGTCTCTGGGGCTGAGTCTTTGCAGCCCAGGGCATGTTTTATACCTGCACCCGGCTTCCTCCGCTGGGGTCCAGGGCAGTGCTGGCTGAGTAAAAGGTAGCAGAGGTGGGAACAGCTTCTTCTTGCCTGAGATCTGCAGCTGTGGTTCATGGAGGACACACAGACAAGTGAGTCTGCCGCCCAGGCGTGCACACAGCACCATCATGGGTTATTCTTAGGCTCCTTTATCTCAAAGAGGTGATTTTAAGTTTCCTAAATGTGTTTCTTGATATTCTGGACGTGGGAAAGCTAACAGAAGCTCTCACTGGTACTGCTGGCCGGAGGGTCCTGGACCACTTATCTTAAGAGCCGAATGCCCCTGGGGATGACAGGAGCCCTCCCCAGATAGGAGGTGTTTATTAGAAGGCAAAAGACCCGCAGCCTCATAGCGGTGGGCTCTTTAGGGAGGCTAGGGCTTACCAGGGTCATCAGGGAGCCTCCTCTGAAGCTGTGATACTCACGGAGCTGGAGCCAGGCAGCCCAGACTCACGCAGCTCGACCCTGGGCGGCTTAGCTTTGATGCTATTCCAGGGACTTGGTGCTCTCAAAGATGAGCCTCGAAAGGGTCCGGATCCGAGTCACAGTGCCGCCTTCCTCTTTGTGACAGAATGGAGCACTGAGCAGAAGGCACAGCAGGAATGCTGGCTCTGTCTCGCTGGGGGCGTTTGAGTCACGAAGCCACAACCTGATGTCTTGTCTTATAGATGGGAGGTGACCTTGCGGAGGTGACTCAAACCCCTGTGTTGTGGCTTCTCTTCCACTTGCCCAGTGTGGGCAGCAGTGCCCGAATCAAGAGGGCGCTTCTGAGCATGAGTAAGGGAGAGGGGGCCGGCGCTGGGTGCGGCTGGAATCCCATATGGGCGCTGGTTTGAGTCCTGGCTGCTCCATTTGCAATCCAGTTCTATGGTAATGCACCTGGGAAAGCAGCAGAAGATGGCCCAAGTGCTTGAGTCTCTGCTCCCACACGGGAAACGTGGAGGAAGCGCCTGGCTCCTGGCTTTAGCCTGGTGATAGTAGCCATTTTGGGGGTGAACCAGCAGATGGAAGATGCTCTCTCTCTCTCTTTCTCTCTCTCTCTCTTTGTCATTCTGCCTTTCAAATAAGTAACTAAGTCTTTTTAAAAATGAAAATAGGGCCAGTGCCACGGCTCACTAGGCTAATCCTCCGCCTTGCGGCACCGGCACACAGGCTTCTAGTCCCGGTTGGGGCGCCGGATTCTGTCCCGGTTGCCCCTCTTCCAGGCCAGCTCTCTGCTGTGGCCAAGGAGTGCAGTGGAGGATGGCCCAAGTGCTTGGGCCCTGCACCCCATGGGAGACCAGGAGAAGCACCTGGCTCCTGCCATTGGATTAGCACAGTGCTCCGGCCACAGCGCGCCGGCCGCAGTGGCCATTGGAGGGTGAACCAACGGCAAAGGAAGACCTTTCTCTCTGTCTCTCTCTCTCACTGTCCACTCTGCCTGTCAAAAAAAAAAATGAAAATAGAGGCCCTCATCTTGTATGGATGGTCTCTGGCAACATAGGGGCACACTAATGCTGTCAATCATTCTTATTGTAGGTGCGGCTGCTGCTACCTCTTCTACAAAATATTTTTTAAAAATTATGAATTTATTTGAAAGGCAGAGTGACAGGGAGAGGGAGGAAGAGAAGAAAGAGAGAGCATCAGTCTGCTGGTTCACTCCCCAAATGGCCACACAGCTGGGGCTGGGCCAGGCAAAAGCCAGCAGCCGGGAACTCCATCAGGATCTCTCATGTGGGTCGCAGGGGCCCAAGCACTTGGACCGCTTTCTGTTCCTTTCCCAGGCGCCTTAGCAGGGAGCTGGAATGAAAGCAGAGCAGCCAGGACTCAACCCAGTGTTCTGGTGTGGAACAAGCAGCAGTGTAGCCCACTGTGCCAACACCGACCCCGGGCTGCTACCACTTCTGTCCCACCAGTCAACAGCAATCGCCCCGTGTCTGCTCTGCACAGGTTCCTGGAGTAGAACAAGCTCTCAGAACACATTTTATCAACATGACCGGGCCAGCACTTGGCTTATACCCACGTGGCTAGAGTCGACTCTACCTTTGCCTTCAGCTTTAAGCTTTCTGAGCAGACTTTTTTTTTTTTTTTTTTTTTTTTTTTTTGACAGGCAGAGTGGACAGTGAGAGAGAGAGACAGAGAGAAAGGTCTTCCTTTAGCTGTTGGTTCACCCTCCAATGGCCGCCACGGCCAGCGCACTGTGGCCAGTGCACCGCGCTGATCCGAAGGCAGGAGCCAGGTGCTTCTCCTGGTCTCCCATGGGGTGCAGGGCCCAAGCACTTGGGCCATCCTCCACTGCACTCCCTGGCCACAGCAGAGAGCTGGCCTGGAAGAGGGGCAACCAGGAAAGAATCCAATGCCCCAACCGGGACTAGAAGCCTGTGTGCCGGCGCCGCTAGGTGAAGGATTAGCCTATTGAGCCACGGTGCCGGCCATCAGCAAGGTCTTTCCCAAGCACTTTTCAGGAAGGTGAACTCCAGGAGGATGGAGTCAATGGCCATGCTCCTGGCACAGCAGAGCAGCTCCCTCTCCCTTCTCATGTCCTGGTCTCCCTGCACACGCCTGGCTGGAAACCTTAGGAGCCATAACTCCATGGACTCCAATAGCTGCCTCCTGAACCCCACCACACCTGCCTGTGCATGGAAATCCCTCTCTCCTGCCAACTCAGTGGAGACAAATTTGGGACTTTTCTTTAAATAATTATTTGAAGGGCAGAGTTACATAGAGGCAGAGAGAGAGAGGCAGAGAGAGAGGGATTGGGAGAGAGAGAGGGAGAGGGAGAGGCAGAGGGAGAGAACTTTCATCTAGGAGTTCATTCCCCAAATGGCTGCAATGGCTGGGGCTCGCCTAGGCAGAAACCAGGAGCCTGGAGCTTCATCTGGGTCTTCCATGTGAGTATGAAGGGCCAAAGTATTTGGGCCATCTTCTACTGTCTTCTCAGGCACATTAGCAGGAAGCTGGATCAAAAGCGGAGCAGCTGGGATTCAAACTGGTGCCTCCATATTGGGTGTCAGTGTCATAGGCAAATGCTTAACCTGCTGGGCCATAGTGCCAGCCTTGGGACTTTTCAAAAGGCATTTGACTAGAAAATTGTGTTATGGGATATCTCTGGGCACAAGCATCATGGGAGTCCTGGTGACAAAACGTAGCCAGACATTAGCGAGTAAACAGGTGTGTGGACAGCTCTCCCAAGTCCCTGGTGAGGGAGGGGTGAGAGCCAGCACGTAAGGGGATTGGGAGCAGGCTAAAAGCTCTTGGGGCAGATGTCCTGCCTGTGGGAATGGTGATGCTTCCCCAGATGAAGAAGGTGAGAGCAAAGAACCAGGGGGAACAAAGCAAGAAGAAGAAATCCATGGCTAAACAGCACAGCAAGCACAGACCAGGGACAGCCAGAGAAAACAGGGGCAACACTGGCCAGTTGCTGTTCCAGGTTGAGTCACGTTCCGGCCTGGCCATGTGTCCGAGGGTCCACTTCTCCAGAGCACAGGTGGGAAGCGAGGGCAGGTCAGGGCCTCTGCACGAAAGCCAACAAGCTCATCAAGTGCTCATGTGGGGTCCTGTTCAGCCCTGGCCCTTGTGCCAACTTGGCTCCCCTCCTGGATGGCAGTGACATCACAGAAGCCACCATGCATATCCTGAGATCAGTTACCCAAACTCCTCTTCCCTGGAGACCACCCCTTGTGTGCATTCCCGCAAGTGAGCCTCCCAGCTGGGTGCAGCCAAGTCTTGGCTGCTCTGCTTTTGATCCAGCTCCCTGTTATTGTGTCTGCATCACAGAGGAGGACCCCTGCCCCCAACGTGGGAGACCCAGATGGAGTTCTTGACTCCTGGTTTTGGCCTGACCCAGCCCTGACCATTGCAGCCATTTTGAGAATGAACCAGCAGGTAGAAGATCTCTTTCTCTCTCTGCTTCTCCCTCAGCTCGCTCGCTCTCTCTCTCTCTGCCTTTCAAATAAATAAAAATAATCCTTAAAAATAAAACCTCTGCATTCCACCCCACTACCTATGCCTCCCCATTCTTCTTCATCTTCTACAGAAAGAAAGCCATAGTAGGGCGGTGCTATGGCTCAATAGACTAATCCTCCACCTGCGGCACCGGCACACCGGGTTCTAATCCTGGTCGGGGCACCAGATTCTGTCCCTTTTTGCTCCTCTTCCTGTCCAGCTCTCTGCTGTGGCCCAGGAGTGCAGTGGAGGATGGCCCAAGTGCTTGGGCCCTGCACCCACATGGGAGACCAGGAGAAGCTCCTGGCTCCTGGCTTCGGATCGGCGTGGTGCGCCAGCCACAGCACGCCAGCCACAGCGGCCATTGGAGGGTGAATCAACGGTAGAGTAAGACCTTTCTCTCTGTCTCTCTCTCACTGTCCACTCTGCCTGTCAAAAAAAAAAAAAAAAAAAAAAAAAAAAAGAAGAGGAAGAAGAAGAAGAAAAAAAGAAAGCCACAGCATTCTCTCCTGGTAAATGGATGTCACTGTCCCAAGGGCGTAGGGTCACAGCTGGCCTCAGCAAGCTGCCTCTGTAAAGCTCTGGGGACAGCCTCAGGCATGCTACAGGTGCACCATGCATGCTGGTTTCCATCACATGTCCACAAGACATCACACAGAGAAGCAGGACGCATAAAACCCAGGCCCTTCTTCACCTCCTGTCCACACTCTAGCCCACAGAGACAAGCATCTCTCCCTTGCTTCATTCCATCACTGGGTGCCCTTCGGTTTCTCTGTCCGGAGCACCCGGCTGGGAGGCTCACCTGCCAGGAATGCACACAGGGGGCGGTCTCCAGGAAAGAGGAAATTGGGCAAGTCACCCCAGCCGGGGCTGCACCCAGGTTTAGTCGGAGACTCCTTCCCATTGGCTGGAGAACACGGAGGAAGTATATCACACTACTGCTGTGGAAACAAACCACAAACCAAAAAAAAAAAAAAAAAAAAAAGAAGAAGAAGAAGAAGAAGAGCTTGTTATGGAGTCTAAGGAGAAATCACTGGAACCATTTATTTATTATAAAATAACTAGCCCCACATGCGAAGCATTACTTTGAAAATTCCAAAATTAGGCAAGACTTAGTGAGAGATCTCCTTCCTGATCAACATCAAGGGCAGGCTTATTGTTTTAAGTCTAGTTTTGTTTGGTTTTGAAAGCGCTGCCTAGCACGGCTAGACTCTCTTCCCCAGCCGGCTCTGTGAATTCGTGTTGAGTGGCTTTGGGGAGCCAGGATGGACAGGGAAGAACTCGACCCACTCCCTGGGGCTTCTGTAACCTGCAGTGGAACTCAGCTTCCCAGGGTATGCTCTGGGCTGACCTTGAGCTCACTGGGGTGTCCAAAGTAGACGAGACCCCACACTTCCTAAAGCCAGATTTTCTCTGTATCGTCTCAGACATGGAGCCTGAGACAGAGTCTGAGACTGGACTGCTTGGTGCTGGAATGTGCAATTCTGCAGTTTAGCCACTCAGCAGGGCCCAGGCGATGGCTGAACATCCTGGGTGTCATGGAGCAGTGGGCTGACCCGCCACCTGCGACCCCTGCTTCCCATATAAATGCCAGTTTGAGTCCCGGCGGCTCCATTTCCAGTCCAAGTCCCTGCTAACGCGCCTGGGAAAGGAGAAATGGAAGATGGCCCAAGTGCTTGGGCCCCTGCACCCCTGTGGGAGACCCAGATGGAGTTCCAGGATCCTGGCTTGGGTCTGGCCTAACCCCAACCATTGTGGCCATTTAGGGAGTTAACCAGCAGATGGAAGATCTCTCTCTCTCTCTCACTCTCTCTCTCTCTCTCTTTTTATCATGTCTATGTCTATGTCTATGTCTATGTCTATGTCTATGTCTATCTCTTTCTCTTTCTCTTTCTCTTTCTCTTTCTCTATAGCTGCCTTTCAAGTAAAAATTAATCTTTAAAAAGAAATCCTGGGTGAGCAGGTCCCTGGCACAAGACTCCGCTCTTCCCCAGGGTCTCAGAGCAGGTGTCTTGTGGAGGGACCTCACCAAGTCCTGGTGTCAGTGTTCCACCCTGTATTTCCCAATGCAATGCCAGCCAGGCACTGTGATAACATCCTCAGACAGTGTGGAGAGATGGCTGTCAAAAATAGCTAACATTCCAACTCCTGCTGATAACTCCTGCTCGCATGTTTAACATCCTTCTGGGCTTTTAAAATGCCTGCACACAGTTTAGCAAAAGTGACTTTTGTGTTATATATCCTGTCTTGTAATTTTGTTTCTCCTATGCTATGCAAATCTTATTGTAATAAAACAATTACTTCCTTTATGTAACAAAACCATTACTTTTAAAGACTGTGTGGGATTCTTCTGTTATTTTTCTGATGAGTGTTCTTTTTGGGTTGTTTCCAGGGCTTTTACCTTAAAGAGAAGTGCTATGATTGACGAATGCCCTTCCAGAGACATTTTCATCATTTTTCTCAGGTCAATGGGCAAGCCATTGAAGCCTCTTGGGACACCAGCATCCCACATGGGCACCGGTTCAAGTCCTGGCTGCTCCATTTCCCACCCATCTCCCTGCTAATGCACCTGGAAAACCAATGGAGGATGGCCCAACTGCTTGGGCTCCTGCACCCACATGGGAGACCTGAATGGAGTTCCTGGCTCCTGGCTTCTGCCTGGTCCAGCCCTAGTCATTGTGGCCATCTGGGGAGTGAACCAGCAGATGCAAGACCTCTCTCTCTCTCTCCCTTTCTCTCTGTCTCTCTTTCTCAACTCTGCCTTTCAAATAACCAAGTGGATCTTTAAGGAAAACAATAAAGACGAAATAAGTTCTTTGAAGGTAGAAAGCTTGCCACGGCACTAATACTCACATGTTTAATTATCATTTTCCATGTCCTATCTTGGAATCTGTGAACAGTGTTGTGATAATGCAGCCAGCATGCGGTAACATACGATTTTCAACTTATACCCCAAGCATCTTGCCTTTGGGGCAACAGCAGCGAATTCCTTTGAGCATTTTAACAATGGTCAGAAAAAAACCAGGATTCTAGAAATGGAAGGATTCGATTCAAGACGAGGAGAGTAAGAGTGAAAAGCAATTTCTTTTCCTAAAAACAGTTTGGTTTACCAGGGGTCTGTGTTTACAGGGGCGCCAAGGAAGCTTTTGATGGTAGTCACAGCACTGACACCTGAGATTTGTCCACAGTTTGAATTTCCCAGACTCCAGTCCCCGGGCCTCAGAAGGAGTAAAAGCACAGCTCTCAGGGGTGACCCTGCGTTCAGATAAGGAGGAAATGCCATTCGGGTGATAAAGGACCCGGGACTTCCTTTTGGGGACAAAAACTCTGTGCCCGGTGGAGCCTTTCTGGGTTTAAGTGCACCCAGAGATAAGATCCTCGGAAGAGTCCTAAGAAGGCAGAGGAGAGGCTCTGAGGACCCTGCAGGTGTGGGTGGAGCCGTTCCCACAGCAGCCAGTGACAAACACCCAGAGAAATTCCAGCGGACAGACAGCCAGGGTAAGCTGCAAGCTGAGGCCGTCCAGCGTCTTCAGCCACTCTTTCCCCTGGCCTCTCTACCTCCCTTTCCTTAGAGACAGAGGCCCTGGTGCCACACCCCCAGAGCCTTCAGCTACTCCCTCGCATCCCAGAGGCCCCCAGTACCTCCAACTCTCCAGCCATTTCTCCCCATCTCACTTCAGCTTTCTTTGTCTGTATTTGAGAGACAGAGAGCGTTCCGATCATTTGGTTCATTCCCCAAATGCCCGCTGGGGACTTCATCCGGATCTCCCACGTGAGTGGCAGGAACCCAATTTCGTGAGCCATTGCTGCTAGGTCTGGCGTCAGGAGCCGGAGCTGGGTATTGAACCCACGTATTCTGAGTCCTAACTGGTGTCTCAATAGCCCGGCCAAAGATCTGTCCCCATGGCTTCAGAATTCTCGGAGCAAAATACGCAGGCCAGTTCAGTAAAACTTTCCCCAGGTTCCCTTTAACAAACCTATGTGAGACTCACACTAACAGCCTGGCGCTGCATGGGACCCTAGTGACAATCTCTTTTCCCAAGACACTCTGCTTGGAGAGAGAAGAACAGATGCAAGTAACTGAATGAAGCTGCAAGTAGACTTGGGTTGGCATGTCTTGACTTTATTGGATGGGTGCTAGTGCTCTCCGGGCTGTCTTGTTTAGCTTTTCCTTCTATTGCTAGCCATTGGGTTGGGACTTCCTGTTGTAGGTGACGGAGAAGTGAGAGACAGGTCAGACTTAGTAACAGATCTCTGATTCTGTATCCCAGATGGATTTGAAGAGGTTGAAACTGCGGCAGGGGGGCTGCCTTGGAAGAGTGTTGCACAATCGTCCTAGGAGATGATGGGCAGCCAAGACTAGAACCAGCGCCCATATGGGATGCCAGCACTGCCGGTGGCGGCTTAGCCTACTATGCCACAGTGGTGGCCCCAGTAAGCACCTTCTAGTTCCACTTCCCCTCAGGATCTTTTTGAAGTCCCCTTGGAGAGGCAGGACCAGCCATGGGCTTGATCTGGATGGGCTGGGCCTGTCTCTGTCTGTCTCTCTGCCTTTGAAATAAAATAAGTAAATAAATTAAAAATTTTAGAAACTGAAATTTACCTGCAACTCACAATGATTTCTTTAGTACTTCATATATTGCCTTCCATCGTTTATAATTAGAAGGGCAAAGGAAACTTTCTTTTTTTTTTTTTTTAAGATTTATTTCTCTATTTGAAAGTTGGAGTTACACCGAGAAAGAAAGGCAGTGAGAGAGAGAGGTCTTCCATCTGCTGGTTCACTTCCCAGATGGCTGCAACAGCCAGAACTGTGCCAATTTAAAGCCAGGAGCCAGGAGCTTCCTCTGGGTCTCCCACGTGGGTGCAGGGGCCCAAGGCCCTGGGCCATCTTCTACTGCTTTCCCAGGCCATAGCAGAAAGCTGGATTGGAAGTGGAGCAGCCGGGACTCGAACCAGCACCCATATGGGATGCCGGCACTGCACGGCCCAAGGCCTTGGGCCATCTTCTACTGCTTTCCCAGGCCAAAGCAGAAAGCTGGATTGGAAGTGGAGCAGCCGGGACTCAAACCAGCACCCATATGGGATGCCGGCACCGCGCGGTGTCTCTATCCACTACACCACAGCACCAGCCCTGGGAGCTTTCTAATTGCATTGGGACCCAGTCAACCGCGACAGAATTCCTGGACCTCAGTATTATCTAATGTAGAAGTATTTGCCTGGGGCTCCCTACCCCATGGAAGGCAGGAGCAATGTCCTGCTCACTTACATATTCAACAGTGAGTAGGCGTCTCCGTGCCCCCTGCAGATTCCACCAGAACCAAGTCCCGCACCCAATCCAGGTGGCAGGCCAGCTTCAGGTACTCACTCAATACATCTGCGTTTGGGAAACCTGCTAGAGATAACAGAGAAAGGACAGGAGAGTCTCCCTCTTGGATTAATTCTACCTTTCTTCCCTGTGGATTAACCTTTCACCTCTGACTTTTCTTGGTTCTCCAGTTTTTTTAAAAATTTTTTATGTTAATGTGATATCAATACAAAAAGAACAGATTCAGTGTAGTTCATAGATACAATTCTAATATAGTGATACTTTCCTTCCTTCATCCCTCTCTCCCCACTCCCTCAACTTTTGAGATAGCGTCTTTTGAATTTACTTTGCTGTCAAAGGCTCACGGCCCCTCTAAATAAAGAGTTCAACAAGCGAGGCTTAAGTCGATAGCCTCTCAACTTCTGTTTCCTGAGTGCCATTCCTGTGTGTGTCGCTCTCTGAGAATCATAAGGCATCTAGAAGTTCATCACACCCCTTATTCTCAAGGAGCGTCTTTGTATACAGAGCTCCCTAATTCCCTTCGAGCTTTCTTGTTTCAGAATCTATTTAGAACGAAACATAATTCAGCCTGGTCTCCTTGGTGGTCATCGTACTTTTGTTTTTCGTCTTCCTAGCTTTTAACACATCTCCGTGAGAGTAGAGAAAGTGTTTATGGGAGCCAATGATCTCATTTCTGATTTGGACTAGCAAGAATCCACATCTGATGATAGGTTTGCACTGGGGACTAAGATGTTCGTTTTTGAAGACAACACTCAAATGACTGGTTATTAGATTAAATGGATTCTAATTAGATCAACCATCTCTTGACATAAAGAAGAAAAATCCATTTTCTTTAAAATGTGGCAATTTCTAGGAAACTGGTCCCCTGGTCCTAAATTAAAAGCAGGTTTCCACAAGTTGAAGTCATGCCTCTGTTAGCCTTTGGCACTGTCGGTCTGTGCAGTTAGTTAAATCATGGTAACAAAAGAAGACAGAATGGATGATGTTAAATAGAGGGAAATTTAGTGAGCAATTATGGCATTAGGCTGAGCCAGAAGGTGAGGGGGCTAAGTAGTGAGATATCTGCCTTTGAAACTGTGTCCTCGTTGGCACGACCCTTTCTGGGTAAATTGTATGTTTTATCCCATTCAGGAAGTGAACCCTAAGGAGAGTGTTGGGTGAGACATTTATAGGTTCTAAAATGTCTTGTGTGAACTTGCGTAACTGCTTGTTTTAAAGAAGGTGTTAAAATTTCAGTGAAACAGACTCTTCCAGAAAGCGACCCAGGTTTGGGGAGGCGGAAACCTTGGAAGTTTACTTTCTATGACTCCAGTGCCCAAATACTCCGACTTTCCAATGGACACCTAAGATGGGGGGAAAAAATCATGAGAAAGAACATGAAGGTAAATGAACCCTGGGGACCTTTGGTTTTATTTGGAAGACATAAATCATGGAATGCCATCGGCAGTGCTAGGAGGAGCCTCTTCCAGTGGCGAGTGGAATGAGTGCTCCCTGGAGAGCTCTTTTATAATCCACACTCCACATGCTGAACGTTGATGAAGAGAGAGAGCGAGAGAGCAAGAGAGAGAGAGAGAGCGAGAAGAGAGTGGATTCTACTCGGTGTTGTCCAGTTGAGTGATATTTTCTAGTCCATCCACATGTGGTGCTTTCCCTAGCCTTTCGCTCCAGCTGACAGACTTAGCTAAGAGAACTTGATCCATCTTCTGCTGGTCTTTATTCTAAGTCATCAAGTGATCCATTGGGTCTGTGTCGTGGTTGGGGTACTAGTTAGGGTGATGTGTTGGGTTTGTGTCATGGTTGGGATATTAGTTTGGGTGTTCTCCAAAAGCCCCCTGTGTTAAAGACTTGATCCCTGCAATCTTATGATAGGGGTTAATGATACAGCTGGAGGCTTTGGGAGGTGATCAGGCTGGATTAAATGCCTTGGATGGGCACTGCAAAGTCATTGGTGGTGGCTTTTTGAGGAGAGACCACACAGGTGTGGAGGGATTACTCCCTGTCTCTCTGCTTCCTGGCTCATCAAGGGATTCCCCCCTCACCCTGCATACAGTCTACCACCCACCAACCTCATCAGACCCCAGACCCAAGAGATCACTGATCTTGGGCTGTGAACCTCCAAAGTCCTGAGCCAAAAATAAACCTCCTTCCTTCATAAGCAGCTTGCCTTAAGTATTTAGTTATAGTGATGAAAAGCTGTCTTATAACACAGTGAACTCCCCTCATCATAAGATTTTTGTCAACAGCAATGCAGAATGAAGAATCAGTTTCCTGGTCAGCTGCCACTATTCATTCATTCATAACTCAGCTGACCTACTAAGTGCCAAAATGGAGTTAAAGTCTCTAAATAAATGCTGGTGCTTGACCCTGAAGAATCAAGGCCATAATGCCTATATTGCTGTGATTCCCTTCTTTTAAAGATGAAGAAATGAGCTGAGAAAAATCCAATCCTTGTCCAGGTTTGCAAAGTGAGGAGGAGGAGTTATGATTAAAATACAGACAAGCGATTCCAGCTACAGTTATGATTAAAATACAGACAAACGCTCTCGGCTGCCATGGACCTCTGCCTCCACAGCTTCCAGGATCCTCTCAGAGTTCAAGGTCTCATGATATCATTCATCATTCAGCCAAAGCCAGTGAAGAGGGTGAGAGAAAGTAACCACAGGATGAAGCCATGTGTCCCTGTCCCTAGAGCTTGGGCTGAGGCCATGCCGAGTCTACAGCGTGGCCGTTTAAGGGTATCTGTTGGATTGTCTCTTGAGCTGTATCTTGCTGGACAGAAATTGTATACAGTCTTATCCTGTATATTGTGAACCAAAGCTGATACTACCCTGATGATGTAGCAAAGAAGTGTGTTTGGGCCGGCGCCACGGCCCACTAGGCTAATCCTCCGCCTTGCGGCGCCAGCACACCGGGTTCTAGTCCCGGTCGGGGCACCGGATTCTGTCCCGGTTGCCCCTCTTCCAGGCCAGCTCTCTGCTGTGGCCTGGGAGTGCAGTGGAGGATGGCCCAAGTGCTTGGGCCCTGCACCCCATGGGAGACCAGGAGAAGTACCTGGCTCCTGCCATTGGATCAGCGCGGTGCGCCGGCCACAGCACACCGGCTGCGGCGGCCATTGGAGGGTGAACCAACAGCAAAGGAAGACTTTTTTCTCTGTCTCTCTCTCTCTCCCTGTCCACTCTGCCTGTCAAAAAAAATAAAAATAAAAAAAAAGAAGTGTGTCTGTCCATGCCATCTTCTCTGCTCCTTTCAGGGTGGAACGTGCAAGCTTTGTCTTCATGTCCCCTGATGAGTTTGTGGGTGTCTCCATCTGAAAGCAGTTTGTCTTTGACCACGTGTCCTCCTAGCCAAACCCCACTCACCTTCAAGGTTCCTTGTAAAGGTCACCTGGCCCACAGTTTCCTGATTGAGCCCCCCTTCCAACCTAGCTATTTCCCACCTCAACGAGGGAAAATAACCTCTATCTCTTCCAGACTTTTCTAACATCTTACCTGGAACCTGCAGCTTCCTTGTGGCTTTTCTCTATGTGGTCTTTTTTCTTTTTTCTTTTTATTTTTTGACAGGCAGAGTGGACAGGGAGAGAGAGAGACAGAGAGAAAGGTCTTCCTTTGTCGTTGGTTCACCCCACAATGGCTGCCACTGCCAGTGCACTGCGCTGATCCGAAGCCAGGAGCCAGGTGCTTCTCCTGGTCTCCCATGGGGTGCAGGGCCCAAGCACTTGGGCCATCCTCCACTGCACTCCTGGGCCACAGCAGAGAGCTGGCCTGGAAGAGGGGCAACCGGGACAGAATCCGGTGCCCCGACCGGGACTAGAACCCGGTGTGCCGGCACCACAGGCGGAGGATTAGCCTATTGAGCTGCAGCACCAGCCTTCTATGTGATCTTAACAGGTACCTATACCCATTTTGCCCTACTGGACTTAAATTTCTTAAGGACAGGATCCGTGCCAGGGTCATCACAGCATCCCCCATAGACCCAGTACTTTTGGCATCACTTCCCCAACAGGGACATCCACTGTTTGCTGGTGAAAAAATGAATGACAAAGGGAAGGAACAGAGGGACCTGAACTCTGACTCTCCCTTTCCCTGCCTTGGTTACTGTTTTTCCGTATGACCTTGAACCCTAATTAGATAAACTGGCTTCCTCTACTGCATTAGGGTTGCGTAAGTGCTAGGACTCTTTAGTGAGACTGTTGCTAGCCTGCACCCCAGGGAACTCCTCTCAGTAGTGGAAACAGCATTATTATTTCAGTAATGTTGTCCTTCAGAAATAAGTTACTCTCTGGGTGGCCAAGTATTTCCTTAACACCAAAGACCAGCCCTGGTTTTATCAGGATGCTACAGACATATTTCACTGGGGAAACTAGTTTTGTTTTTCCTCAATTAAGAGTAGAAAAATCTCATTTCCTTTCTTTTCTTTGAAGGAAGAAGTTTTTCATCATTTTTTAAAAATATTTGTTTTATTTACTTGAAAGTGGAGTGACACAGAGAGAGCAGGAGATACCAGTTCACTCCCCAACTGGCCACATTGGTGTAGGCGGAGCTAGGGCAAAAACCAGGAGCCTGGAACTCCATCTGAGTCTCCCACAATGGTGGTAGGGGCCCAAGCACTCGGGCCATCTTCCACTGCCTTCCCAGGTGCACTAGCAGGGAGTTGGGTTGGAAGTGGAGCAGTCGGGATTTGAACCCATATTCCAATTTACAATGCCAACATCACAGGCAGTGGCTTAACCTGCTGTGCCACAGTGCCCATCCCCTTTTCATCTTTTTTTCATGGAGAAAAATCTCTTTTTTTCCCCTACCAAACATGAATTTGCTTTGCTTTTTGACCCCCAATGCCACATATCATCAACCCTGCACCCTCTCCTCTCCCACCACCTCCATCAATAGATGAGCGCATGCATTTCTTGCCGAAGCAGGCAATGTTGATCCCAGGTGAGCTGGCTGGTCTCACCATCAGGGTGCTAGAGCCAAGAAGAGAACTGCCAGGGGTGAACTTTCGGGCTTGAGTGGATCTGGATTCATTCCTCTACAGCACTGGCAAGGAACATCCGTCTCTCTGCCACGTTCTTCCCACTGGACTGTGGCTTCGATGACTGCGCATACCAAGACATCAGGCATGGCAACAGGGGAAGAAAAAGGAGAGAGAGCCTTCTCCTCCAGGAAGTTCAGGCGCAAGCCAACATCCTAACCACTGTGGCCACGCAGGATTCAACTGTGTTTTCCACGGCACTGAGGTTTCGAGCTCGGTATGTTGGATGGATTTCTAAATCTCCCACATCTTCTTGCTAACTGGCCTGCTCCCAGCTGCTCTACCCGTTCGGGTTTGCTGAGCAATTAACTAGTGAAAAAAGAGCAGCTGTCTTGCTGAGACCAGTTTTTGGGGGAGGGGGCAGTTTCTCAGTCAAGTGCACATGCATTCATTTGTCCAATGGATCACTATCTGCCAAGATCACACACTCTGCAGAATGTTCCAGATACTGGGCACAAGAGGATCTTCATGTTGTTGGGTGACTTACAGAAGGAGGGCTGGGGCCGGCGCTGTGACGCAGTGGGTTAATGCCCCAACCTGCAGTGCCAGCATCCCATATATGTGCCGGTTCAAGAGCCGGCTGCTCCACTTCTGATCCAGCTCTCTGCTATGGCCTGGGAAAGCAGTAGAAGATGGCCCAAGCCCTTGGGCCCCTGCACCCGTGTGGGAGACCCAGAAGAAACTCCTGGCTCCTGGCTTCAGATTGGTGCAGCTCCAGCCATTGCAGCCATCTAGGGAGTGAACCAGCGGATGGAAGACCTCTCTCTCTCTCTCTCTCTCTCTGACTTTTCTTTCTCTGTGTAACTCTGACTTTCAAATAAATAAATAAATCTTTAAAAGAAGTATTTTCGGTGCTAAGACAAGGGGAGAGCTGCAGAGACCATGGGATGCTGCTAGAAGTGGATTTTAGCAGAAAGTCACACAGCGGGAGCAGGTGGAAAGCAGGGTGCTGTGGCCAGATAAGAGGACAGTGGCTGGGTTGCAGGGCTGAAGTGGAGATAACAGACAGGCAGAAAGAGAGATTTTTTAAAATCAATTTCCTCAAGCTACCACCAGCAGGAGTTGAAAATGTTTCCGTTATAGGCTTTCATTCCCCAGCACAGCGCTGGATCTGTCACTCATGCTTTCACATTGAGGAGACCAGCTCACTCGCTCTCTCTCTCTCTCTCTCTCTCTTTCACACACACACACACACACTCCCCACTGGAGCCCACTGCAGCTCTCAGTGTGTATCGCCCATTCATACGGTCTCCCACCTGGGGCTTAAGAAACTGGGCCACCCTCCATGGCCTTCCCAGGCACATTAGCAGGAAGCTGGATTGGAAGTGGAGCAGCTGCAGATCAAGCTGACACTCCAATATGGGACAATGGCATTGCAGGTGGTGTTTAACCCACTGTGCTACAACATTGGCCCTGCAAATAAGGCTTTGACCGTGAACTATGGTTGTGTGAGATGTTATCACTGGGACAGATGGGAGGAAGACTACCTGGCAACAGGCTACTATTTTATTTTATTTTATTTTATTTTATTTGACAGGTAGAGTTATAGACAGTAAGAGAGAGACAGAAAGAAAGGTCTGCCTTCCATTGGTTCACTCCCCAAATGGCTGCTACAGCCAGCGCTGTGCCAATCCAAAGCCAGGAGCCAGGTGCTTCTTCCTGGTCTCCCATGCGGGTGCAGGGGACCAAGCATCTGGGCCATCTTCCACTGCCTTCCCAGGCCACAGCAGAGAGCTGGACTGCAAGAGGAGCAACCAGGACTAGAACCTGGCGCCCATATGGGATGCTGGTGCCACAGGTGGAGGATTAACCAAGTGAGCCACGGCACCAGCCCAGGCTACTATTTTATAACTTTGTGAGCATCAAGTATTTTTTTCCCAAAAAAATTGAAACGCAAGAAGTAGAAAATAAGTAAATCATGTGTTATACCTGCAAACTGCAGTTTCTTTTTTAAAATAATTTTTTAAAAGATTGTATTTATTTATTTGAGAGCCAGAGTTACAGGCAGAGAGAGGAAGAGGAAGAGAGAGGTATTCCATCCAATGGTTCGTACCCCAAATGGTTGCAACAGCCGGAGCTGCGCCAATCCAAAGCCAGGAGCTTCTTCCAGGTCTCCCACGTGGGTGCAGGGGCCCAAGGACTTGAGCCATCTTCTGCTGCTTTCCCAGCCCATAGCAGAGAGCTGGATTGGAAGTGAAGCAGCTGGGACTCGAAGCGGTGCCCATATGGGATGCTGGCACTGCAGGCGGAGGCTTAACCTACTACACCACATTGCTGGTCCAAAAATGCAGTTACATATCCTCCTTTTTAATCGTCAAGCTTTACTATCCACAAAAGTCATTATTTAAAAGCAACTTGGGGCTTAGATTTTTTTCACTTTACAAGATTACCTGAAGGTACTTATTGATTAGAGTCAATTTAAAGTTTAAATGCCTTTCTCAATTTCAGAAGCAAAATTGTAACAACAACAACAACAACAAAACACATTTAATCTAGACTTTGTAAATCTGTAAGGACAGAAAGCAGATTAGTGGAGACCAGAGGCTGGAGGAAGTGAAAGTGGAGAGATCTTTCTTAGTGGAGGCATAGTTTCTGTTTGAGTTGAGGTGATGAAAGATTTCTGGAAGTAGATACTGGTTTTGATTGAATGACATCTGAAAGTAATTTATGCCACTAGGCTGAGCACTTGAAACATGGCAACATTTTTGTTGCATAAATGTTTATGCAGTAAAACAGGCACCTCCCTCCAAACAAGAAATGCATTTACTTTGAACAATGGATGCATGTTTAATGTGTTTTTTTATACTTTTAAATTTATTTTCTTTTTATTTTGAAAAGGAGAGAGAGAGATCACTCCCTCCAATTCACCCAACATCGGGGACTGGTCCCAGCTGAACCTAGTGCCAGGAACTCAATCCATATCTGTCATGCGGGTGGCAGGGGCTCAAGGCCTTGGCCATCACCTGCTGCCTTCCAGGGTGAACCTTTGCAGGAAGGTAAACTGGAGGCAGAGCAGGAACTCCAACACAGGCAAGACGCAGCATCCCAGTGGCGTCTTAAAAGCTGGGAAAAATGCTCTCCCTGCCCTCTGCCTCCCCACCTCCCCTCCAAGCAACTTTTATCTCACTGTCTTACTATCCATTTGTCCATCTCCTTCCTCTGGGTGAGTTAGTACATCTGCCCTGGAACATGCTGTAGTGGGCATGACCTTCTAAGAGGAGGGTTATTTGGGAATACAAGTCATGTATGTGCCAGCACTTTCCTGTCTTTGCCTAGGCATCCTTCTACTCCTTGTGTACCTGTTGGGAAACAGACATTCTCATTGCTCTAAGCCCTGAGCTTTTTCCATCATCAACCCCATAGATCCAGGGAGAAGTGGAGATGGCTGGCTTTTCTGTAGTTCTCTTACTGAGAGGCGAGAAGAACAGTTGCCTTGCAGGCGGCTTGCCGGGACAGGAGGTTCAGAAGGCCCCGAGGGTTAATAGCTAAATCCACCTAGGGACCCTGGGCCCTGGAAGGATGCAACTGTGCCTGTGGGTGACTTTGCTACTGCGTCTCTCATAGGCATTCCCAGGGAGACTGAACATCGGATAGGTGTAGGCACTTTCTCAAGCACCCAAAGCTTCGTGTATCAGTTTCAAAGATTGAAGAGGGAGTGGGTGTTTGTCCTAGTGGTTAACATGCCTGTGTCCCACATTGGAGTGCTTGGGTTCCATACTTAGCTCATCTCCTGACACCAACTTCCTGCTAATGCAGACCCCAAGAGGCAGTGGTGATGCCTCAAGTAATTGGGTCCCTGTCATCCATGTGGGAGACCTGGATGAAGTTCCTGGTTCCTGGTCTTGGCATCAGCCCAGCCCTGGCTGTCATGGGCATTTAGGGAGTGGACCAGTGGATGGGAGTTCTTTCCTTCTATCTGCTGGTGTGTCTCTCTGTCTCTCAAGTTAATTAGTTCATCCACTTGCAGCCTCCCAAGATCTCTCAGCATAGCTGAGGAAGCAGACAAATGAACAGACCATGGCTGCTACATGATGAGGTCCAAGCTAGAAAACTGTATAAAGAATTGGGATAACACTGAGAGGGCATCAGAGAAGTAGAACCGATAGGATAGATAGATAGATGAGTAGACAGCTAGATAGATGGATAAATAGGAAGATGATAGACAGATGATGGATATACAGATGGATGATAGACAAATAGTTGCGGAGATGATAGATAGATGGGCAGGCAGATAGATGGATGCATAGATAAGATGGATAGATGATAACCTAATAGATTACTAGCTGGGTAGATAGATAATAGATGCATAATAGATAATCAAGTGGATAGATACAGATAGAAAGAGAAAGGTTCGTAGCAAGGAATTAGCTTTTGCAATCATGGTGGTTGACAGGTTCCAAGATCAGCAGTTGATAAACTAGAGACACAGGAGAACACATCTGGTCATTCTAGCCCAACTCAAAAGGCGTGAGAACTGGGAGAACTGATGGTGTAACTCCAGTCCAGATGCAAGCGGACTTGAGGCCCAGGGAGAAGCAATGTTTGTGGTTGAGTCCAAAAAAGAACAAAGCCAATGTCCCAGCTTGAGGCCACCGAGCAAGAGGAGGTCCCTCTGCTCATGGCAGGCTCAGCTGCTGTGTCCTAACCAGACCTTCGCCTGATTAGATAAGGCCCACCTGGTTAGATAAGCAGGGCCATGAGCTCTCCCGGTCTAGGAGTCTGGGATTCCCAGACTAATCTCAGCCAGAGGCAGCGTCTCAGGTGCACACAGGGTCAAGGCTGGAGGAATTTCCTGGGCATCCACTGCCCTAATCAAGTTGACAGTCAAAACCACCCATCATCAACTTGATGCCTGAGAGAATTCTTGAAGAATGAGATGGAACTAGCTGGGTTGTAGAACGAAGTGAATATTTTTCAGAGATTTAGTTAGTGAGTTAATTATTTGAAATGCAGAGTTACAGAGAGAGAAGGACAACAAAGAGAGAGAGAGAGAGAGAGAGAGGAGAGAGAGATGCTTCTACTGCTGGTTCACTCCCCTGATGGCTGCAACATCCAGGACCCAGATGGTTTCAGTAGCCACAGCTGAGCCAGGCTGAAGCAAGGAGCCAGGAGCTTCATCTGGGTCTCCCACCTGGGTGACAGGGCCCCAAACACTTGGGTTATCTTCTGCTATGTTCCCCTGGCTATTAGCGGAGAGCTGCATTGGAAGTGGAGCAGCCGGGACACGAACCAGTGCCCATGTGGGATGCCAACTTCACAAACAGGAGCCCTATCTGCTATGCCACACACTGGCTCCCAAGGTGATCATCTTAAGGTAAAGAGAAAAGTGCAAACAACCACCTCCATGTGCACACACACACCCCCATACCCAGTGTGCCCAGGAACTCACAAGCAATCCTAGTGGAAAAATTTTGAAGCAATTGTTTTTAAGCTAGAATAAGAGGCACTAATTAAGTTCCAGGTAGCTGTACGAGGAGAGGTGGCAGAAGGCAGAAGATGAGGCAACCATGCAATCACCATTTTCCATTGCTTAGAAAGTACAGGACAGTTTTCAGCCAATGATGCTTTTTTTTTTATTGCACTATGATCAGCCAGTATCACACTCCAATATCCTTTGCAGGAGGTCCAAGAATGGCTTTGGCTTAGCCTAAATCCCCCTCCATCAGATGCACCTTACCCATGCACAGTTTTTCCATAATTTTCATTGTGTATGAGCTTTTTGTGAAATCTATGCATGGAGCTCAAATTTTTTACAGCCAAAATACATTGATCTTTTCATTCTGTTTTCCATGAACTTTCTGAGGTCCCCTTGGGTATCCCCAGTGAAGATGACATCATTCCTACAAGAAAGCAGTAGAAGCTGGGCGAGAAATCTCTTCAGTGCTCTGCATACCTGCAGACTGAGCCCCAGAAGACAGTAACACAGTCCACAGTCGCACCTCCATCCCTTTCACTTGCAGAGGAGTTGCACAGTCACGCACCCCATCAAGAGGCCGGGAAACCGGAAGTCTCAGACATGGGATTTAGCTGCTACCAGGCTCATAATAGCAGTGAGAAGAGCAAAATAGCAGAGATGTGATGCGTGTGTATTAAACACTTCTAGTGCTAAGCACGCTTCATGGATCATGTTCCTTAATCTTAACTAAAATTCTATAGGTAACATTATCCTCTCTCTTCCATACATACACAAATAGAACAAGATGAGGTTCAAAAAGGTTAATTAACTTGTCCAGGTCCACACAGCTAATGTACGGGAAAGTCAGGATTCAAACTCAGATGTGCCCGACCACCCTCTGGCTGTTGGTCGCTTCACTATCCAGGGGCTGTACAGAGAGCCAGGTAATATACTGTAAAAAGCGCTCAGGATCAGAAAATCTGCATTCGAGCCCAGTGGTGTCACTTGCTAAGGAGGTGACTTTGAGTGTGCCAAACCTAGCATCTTTTTGCCTTATAAAATGGGGACAATTATCTATGTCTGGTCTTCCTGTCTAGATTGTCAAGGAACCAGACAACAACAATGTGGCACATACAAGTGTTTCATCAACCGAACACTCAGAGCAGTTGTAAGATGTTATTACAGGGGCCTGCACTGGGACGCAGTGGGTTAAAGCCTCAGCCTGCAGTGCCAGCATCCCATGTGGGTGCTGTTTCAAGTTCCAGCTGCTCCTCTTCCAATCTAACTCTCTGCTGTGGCCTGGGAAAGCAGTAGAAGATGACCCAAGTCCTTGGGCCCCTGCACCCCCGTGGGAGACCCGGAGGAAGCTCCTGGCTCCTGGCTTCGGATCAACTCAGCTCTGGCAGTTGCGGTCATTTGGGGAGTGAACCAGCAGAATGGAAGATCTCTCTCTCTCTCTCTCTCTCTCTCTCTCTCTCTCTCTGGCTCTACCTCGCTCTGTAACTCTGTATTTCGAAATAAATAAAATAATTCTTTTTTTTTTGACAGGCAGAGTGGACAGTGAGAGAGAGAGACAGAGAGAAAGGTATTCCTTTGCTGTTGGCTCACCCTCCAATGGCCGCCACGGCCGGCGTGCTGCGGCCGGCACACCGTGCTGATCCCATGGTAGGAGCCAGGTGCTTCTCATGGTCTCCCATGGGGTACAGGGCCCAAGCACTTGGGCCATCCTCCACTGCACTCTCTGGCCACAGCAGAGAGCTGGCCTGGAAGAGGGGCAACCGGGACAGAATCCAGCGCCCCGACCAGGACTAGAACCCAGTGTGCCGGCACTGCAAGGCGGAGGATCAGCCTAGTGAGCCATGGCGTTTTTACAGGTGAAGTGGAGGCTGCTGCGCTCAACAGGGGGTAACAGAGAAAAACGTCCAGCGAAGACTTCGGTGGATGAGGCAGGTTCTAGCAGCCCTCAGCAATCCACGCACCCTCTAAAGACCAGCAGAGAGCCTGTCTCGAGTCTCCAGCCATGCCACGTTTGCTGTTCTTCAGGTTTTCTGTTAAACTGGTACTGGCATAACATCGCCTCTAACAAGCTGTAGGAAAGTTATGCTTATAAAACAGCAATTGTTATAATCTGATGTTATGAATAATTGTACTAACATATAAGTATATATTAAACGCTTGTTCCTACAGGAAAGAACAAACACTGCTTTCAATTCTGAAATTATATTCAACCTCTCTCTGGCTGACGCAGCTGATTTCCAGTCCTGAGAATGAAATGAGTGAATTTTCCTTCCAACCCATCTGACCTTAACATAATATACTTCCAACCAAGGGGTCTAAGCAAGTCAAAATGAGGCTCCTTGTAAAGAAATTCAAACAATTTTAATCCCCCTGGCAAAGCAAAGACATTTCTTTATATGCCAAAAGGTACCAGCCACATTGGCGCCATTGCTATTACAACGAAAATATCAGTACAGATAAATCTACAAATTTGCATATCGTTAGATTCGATATAAAATGCAAGTCAGAATATCCTCATTAAGCTGATATTTGAGACTTCTTTCTGTTCTTTCCAAATATTTCACAGGAACGTGAGGATTTCTTAAAGGTTGAATGATGATGATGATGATGATGACAATGAAAACAGACTTACAGTTTACAACGTGCTGGGGCCAGTTATAAAATTTTTACAGAAATGACTTGTTCTCTTAAACTTCTCAATAAGCTCAGATGATATAGTGTGTCCTTGGCATTCACTACATAAAAAAATTTATGTCAAAACTTCATGGCACAAAACAATCACCTTTTTGTTTTTGCTCACAATCTGCTGTTCTGTAATTTGGGCTGGGCTCAGCTGTGTGGTTCATCTGGTATTGACTGGGCACTTTCATGTGTGTGTGGCCAGATGCTGTTTGGTGGAGGCTGTTGGTGAGATCATCTCAGGTGGAATGGTTTATCTCTGCTCCTTCCTGAGCAAAGTAGCTTGTGTTTGTTCACATGATGGCTGGGTAGGGTTGTGAGAGAAAGCGGAAGCAGCCATGGCATCCACGGGTTAGGCCCAGAACCAATATACTGTCACCCAATGTTGAACAGTCACAAAGAATACAATAGTGTACTAGTGCATAAGAAAATTAACTCCTGCTGTGAATGGTAATCCAAAATTTCATCACACTTTGAAAAGAGAATGTAAAGTTGGTTTTCCTTTACTTTTTGAAAAAAAAAAATTCTGCCTTCTGCCTTCCCTTTTCTGTCACAAGGAAATCTCAAGCCTCTCTTATTTGGAGTGCAGAACAGAGTTCTTTCTTTAGAAAAGAACGCAAAACTGTGTGACGTCTTTGTAAGAGCTTACTGCATCCTAACTGGGGACCAGATGCTATTCCTACAATTCAAAGTCCCGTGCCATCAGCAGGCTGCCTTGCTCACCTACCCCATCCTTTGAGGTTGGATCTGTCCAGTCAGCTGGCCATTTCCTGGATGAAGGACTCTCTGGTCAGTTTATGTTAATTTTTGACCTTGTGGCCTGAATGTTGAGATGTTAGAAGGAAATCCTCTGTCATGGGGCCTACAATAGCTGTGTAGTTGGCCACGGTATTGGACTCCATCAGAGAAAATCAGTGAGGTCAACATCTAAAACGTGTAACTTATTGTTTTGAGTTATGCATAGGTTATCTTCATTTTTCCTTTACCATTTTTATTTATTTTTTAAAAGATTTATTTATTTATTTGCAAGTCAGAGTTACACAGAAAGAGAAGAGGGAGAGAGAGAGAGGTCCTCCATCTGATGGTTAACTCCCCAACTGGCCTCAATGGCCAGAACTGCTCTGATCCGAGGCCAGGTGCCAGGAGCTTCTTCCAGGTCTCCCATGCAGGTGCAGGGGCCCAAGGACTTGAGTTATCATCTACTGCAATCCCAGGCCATAGCAGAAAGATGGTAGGGAAGTGGAGCAGCTGGGACTCGAACCGGCACCCATAGGGGATGCTGGCACTCCAGGCCAGGGCATTGACCTGCAGCACCACAGCACTGGCCCTATTTCTTTATTTTTAATCTACTAGAAAGGCATAGCATCAGACAGACAGAGATCATCTTACTGTATACTGGTTCACTCTCCGAATCCAGCAATAGTAGGAGCTGGGCCAGGCCAAACCTGGGATCCTGGAACTCCATCCAGGTCTCCCACATGAGTGGCAAGGGCCCAAGCATTTAGGCCATCACCTGCTGCCTCCCAGGATGCAGATTAGCAAGAAGCTGGATCAGAAGAAGAATAACCAGGACAGGCCCGACGCTGTGGCATAGCTGGCAAAGCTGCTGCCTGCAGCGCCGGCATCCCATATGGACGCCAGTTCAAGTCCTGGCTGCTCCACTTCTGCTCCAGCTCTCTGCTATGGCCTGGGAAAGTAGTAGAAGATGGCCCAAGTTCTTGGTCCTTGGGGCTCTTCACCCATGTGGGAGACCCAGAATAAGCTCCTGGCTCCTGCCTTCAGGTCAGCACAGCTCCAGCCATTGCAGCCAATTGAGGAGTGAACTAGTGAACTCTCTCTCTCTCTCTCTCTCTCTCTCTCTGCCTCTGCCTCTCTGTAACTCTGCCTTCCAGATAAACAAATAAATCTTAAGAATAACCAGGATGCAAACCAGGTACTTTGATATGATGTAGGCATCCCCAGTGACAATTTAACCCTCTGCATCCCAATGCCCACCTGTCCTCTACAATTTTATTTAGTGAATTAAATTTCTGCTGTCAGGATATTATTTTTAACAGCAGGAAAAAAGACACACACACAAAATAGATTAAGAAAAATCTGATAGTAACAGGGGCAGATGAATGAGGATGGTATTTGAAATCTGCATCGAATGTCGCCATCTCTGGCCCAGGGAGGGAACAATAACATCATCTTCTTTAAAGCCACCCTTGATTGACATCTGGCCTATGGCAGCAGGTGCAGCCCTGGAGTTCTCAGCCAAACGACGGTCCTCACGTGGCAGTGCTGCCCACAGGTGGTGGAGGCAGTCTCCTGGTTCCCCACGTGGCCTGAGTCAGAGTCTGGAGCTTGGACAGATCCGAGGCTGAGGACCAAAGCTTGTGTTTCTGAAAGGAAAAAGACCAGAGTGGCAGTCGCATTGCTGAACCTTAGAGACAGGAGTGTCCCTTACTGGCTTTGAGCAGCTGAGTGTTTTCAAGTGGCTTGTTTTGCCTGCGCCCCCTTCCTCTGCCTATAGAACATCGTAATAGGCCAGCTGGAGAGCTACGTAAGAAAACAGCTGAGAATGCATCCCTTGTGCCCCAAAACTGTGTGAAGTCATCGCCTCCTCGAACATGTTCCCTGGCTATCTCCTTTCTGGCCTGTAGGGAGTCCGTCCCCAAGTGGCATAGCACCCTGCTCTGCATCAGCACTGGACACACCGCCTGCATAGGAATGGTCTCCTTATGTGATTATCTTTTCCTCTAGGAGATGACTCACGCACACACCCCAGCTGGACACCAGTGAGCCAGAACCCAAACACACGTGACCAACACAGGCCTTCCCAGGAGCTCCCCTAATGCCAGGGGCCCCAGTGGGGTCTGCTTCCTGGGGGATCAGAGCACTGGGCATTCCACAGGAACCCATGGAAGAAGGTGTGTCCCTCTCGGCCAGTGTTGACATCAGATAGCAACCACGAATTCAGGGATGTGACGACTCCCACCCCCGAGAGGGACAGGCACGGACACCCAGTCTAAGAGCAGAGCCAGGAGGGACTCAAGGGCCCCCATCTGAGCCGGGCTCGGGTTGCCTGCCTCCCTCTTGGTCCCATTGGGTCTCCATGGCTCCACCCACTCACCTGAGTACTCCCCGCCACTCTCAGAATCCTGCTGGAGAATTCTAGATGGTGGCATTGCCAGCAGAGTGCTTTGCAAGCCTTCCTGTCAATTCTCTTGTGCGGGAGGGGATTGAGCATTGCTGCACGAGGTAGCTGCACGAGGTAGTTCTGTGTGTGAACAACTCTGTTTTAGAAAACTCTTTCTTGGTTGGGGACAGCTGTGATCTGACTCCATCCAGGGATGATCTTGTGGTCTGGCTCCTGTACCCTGCAGGAGCACAGCTGAGCTCTGAGGGTCACATCCACACAACAGCCAACCCCTACTCACATACGCTTCTGTCTGTCCCCTTGAATTCACTTTAGCTTATCAAAGTCGCACAAAAACCGAAACATCCCAAGCCAACTATCGCCCCAGTGGGGAAACCCTGTTCCTGAAACACTTCACGTTATGATTTCTGAATCATATTCCACAGGGTGAGCTCAACGAGAAAACAGCAGTGGTGATGGTGGGAGGGAGGGGTTAGGAGCTAGCTAGAGTTCCAGGCTCCCAGCTACAGAGTTATTTATTTTTTTAGCAAGAATCTCAGCAACAAAGATGCCTTTGTCAACTTATTTTGATTGTATAACCTAAAAATAATAAACAGACTTATCAACAGCAGAGGAGAGAGGGAGGAAGCTAAAAAGCAGTGAACTCCTGAATTGCCCATGAGTCAGGATGAACATCGACATGGTCTGAGGCCAGTCAGTGTGGCAAACACCAGTGGGAATTCAAGGAAGAACAGTGGGGCTGCTTCCGGGCAGTGACCACACAGTTTGCTGGGAGCCTACCTGCAAGTCACAGGGTGCAAAAGTACTCCACCAGGAGCTGCTTTCTTTTTTTATGATTTAATTATTCATGTGAAAGTCAGAATAACACAGAAAGAGAAGGAGAGGCAGAGAGAGAGAGAGAAAGGTCTTCCATCTGATGGTTCACTCCTCAAATAGCCACAACGGCCGGAGTTGGGCCAATCCAAAGCCAGGATCCAGGAGCTTCCTCCGGGTCTCCCACACAGGTGCAGGGGCTCTAGGACTTGGGCCATCTTCCACTGCCCTCCCACACCATAGCAGAGAGCTAGATCAGAAGTGGAGCAGCTGGGACTCGAACCAGCACCCACATGGGATGCTGGCACTGCAAGCAGTGGCCTCACCCACCACACCACAGTGCCAGTGCCCCAGGAGCTGATTTCTTGCATCCAGTTTACACGATGAAAACTGGCCGAGTAGGAAAAAAAATGTGAGCATCAACGGATACAAGATCTATTATGTCTCCCGTGTCAACCTGTTCTTGCGGTGACACCTAATTCTTGGGCAAGTGCATCTGTGTATCTAGAGTAGCAGGTCTCTAAGTGGTGGGCATGGCTCCCTGTGTATGGATCCCCACCACCACCATCTTGCCCCACTCAGCCTCGATAACACATAAGGACCCTGTGAAGCCCACAAGGAAACTGAACTTCCACAGGCGCTTAGACTGCGTGCTAGCTAGCAGTGACTCCTCTGTGTATGTGGGTTCTGTATACGACCAACCAAGTGAAGCTGGGGAGACCACTGCACAGTGCAATAGGAATTGTCTTCCCATGTGCTCTATGACCGGCTGCCCAGAGCATCCAAAGGTCTTCAAAAAGTTCATGGAGGCCGGCGCCGCGGCTCACTAGGTTAATCCCCCGCCTAGCGGCGCCAGCACACCGGGTTCTAGTCCCGGTCGGGGCGCCGGATTCTGTCCCGGTTGCCCCTCTTCCAGGCCAGCTCTCTGCTGTGGCCAGGGAGTGCAGTGGAGGATGGCCCAAGTGCTTGGGCCCTGCACCCCATGGGAGACCAGGAAAAGCACCTGGCTCCTGGATCCTGCCATCGGATCAGCGTGGTGCGCCGGCCGCAGCGGCCATTGGAGGGTGAACCACCGGCAAAGGAAGACCTTTCTCTCTGTCTCTCTCTCTCTCTCACTGTCCACTCTGCCTGTCAAAAAAAAAAAAAAAGAAGTTCATGGAGGAGCAAGTACTTGGTCAAGCAGCTACGATGCCTTCCCCTTTCCTACATCTGCGTACATGGGTTCAGTTTCCGGCTCCAGCTCCTGGCTCCAGCTTCCTGCTATGAAGACCCTGGGAGAAAGCAGTAATGATTCAAGTACTTGTGTTCTGCCACCCACGTGGGAGACCTGCATGGAGTTCACGGCTGCCAGCCTACTCCTCAGTATTTGCGGAGTGAACGAACCAACAGATGGGAAGGCTCTCGCTCTCTCTCTCCACCTCTCAAATTAATAATTTTTAAACTTCATGGAAAAGGTAGATTTTGAAAACAGTGTGCATTAATTTTTTTAAAGATTTATTTATTTGAAAGGCAGAGCAACAGAGAGAGAAAGAGAGAGAGAGAATGGTTTTCCATCATCTGTTTCACTCCCCAAATGGCCACTACAGCCAGGCCTGGACCAGACTGAAGCCAGGAGCAAGAAACTCAAACCAGATCTCCCACATGGGTGCAGGGGCCCAAGCACTTGGGCCATCTGCTGCTGACTTCCCAGACGCATTAGCAGGGAGTTGGATTGGAAGTGGAGCAGCTGGTATTTGGAGTGTCACTCTGATGATGGGATGCCGGAGTTGCAAGCGGTGGCTTAACCCGCTACAGCACAACGCCAGCCTCTGACCATGAATCCTGGGATATTTTTTTTCCTGCTGGAATAAACTTAGCATGAACTCTTGGAAGTCCTCCTGTAGCTGCCCATTGCTTCACCACTGGCGTGGAAGCAGCCGTAGGGGGCTCTCCCTTGGCCATCCCTACATGTGGGCAATGACTACAGCTCTAGTCTAAGCCACCGCCTGGATAAGGTATTTCAGAAAGCAGGGATGGCCAAGGCAGGCAGTGGCCCTGGGGACAGAGCCCTAGGGTATGAACTGACCTTCTCTCTCTCCCTCCCCTTGGCTGAGCCTTGACTCCCTAAGCCCTCGCTGTCCCCATGGGAGGATCATTCTGCGCATTAAAAAGACAAAAAACATAAAGATGAAAATACTCTAGAATTAAGTGCTGCTTTCATCTTCCCAGACCAGCCCACACTGCTCCGCCCCTCCACTCCCCAGCGGCCCCTGAGTTTGGATGTAATAATCTTCACGTGCCTCCCCCCAAACATGACCCAAAACACACTCCCCTCAAGGGACCAACAGTGGCCACAGGAGCGCAGATTCATTTCAAAGCCCTCGCTGGTGTCACTCGATCAAGCATTCTCTTGAATGCTTCCTGCACTCTGATCAGAGATAGGACGGCCACCAGGGAATTGGAAACCATGAGAACTCTGCCAGGAGTCCCCGGGACTGAAGAGAGCTGCCCCTCCAAGTTCAAAGCCAGGCTCGGCCACCGCACGGGGGTCACCGTGAGCTGGAGAAGGGGAAAGAAGCCTGGTTCGCACCACTAGGGCCCTGTCTGCTTGCAGGGGGAGACACCTGTCTGTTTCCCTTTGTCACTCACAGCGACTGGACATGGCCAGGTCACAGACTCAGCTGGAGCCCCTGCGGCAGAGGACCAGGCTCTTGGCCTAGATTCACAGGTGACCACCAGTGACAGCTCCAATCCTTCGGTCTGTTCATTCCTTCACTCATTCATGACTGCATGGGTCCATTTAGTGGACCCTGGGCTTGGGCCTAATAAGTGAAGACATTGATTGGGTTCTACTCAATGCTTTGTCATTATGATAATTTTCTTTTTTAGGTATCCGACAATTCTCCTTTCCCCCAATTCCATGAATTTCCCTGATTTCCGGGAATTCCTAAAGTCTGAATTTGGAAACCAGTAGTCTCCTTTTGGGTCAAAATATTTATTAAAATAAAAATTGTTGGAGGGGCCAGCACTGTGGCATAGTGGGTAAAGCCGCCACCTGCAGTGCTGGCATCCCATATGGGTGCTGGCTCAAGTCCCGGCTGCTCTACTTCCAATCCAGCTCTCTGCTATGGCCTGGGAAAGCAGTAGAAGATGGCCTGGGTGCTTGGGCCCCTGCACCCACATGGGAGACGTGGAAGAAACTCCTGGCTCCTGGCTTTGGATCAGTGCATCTCCGGCCATTATAGCCAATTGGGGAGTGAACCAGCAGATGGAAGACCTCTCTCTCTCTCTCTCTCTCTCTCTGCCTCTCCTTCTCTCTCTGTGTAACTCTGACCTTCAAATAAATAAATAAACCTTTAAAAAAATTGTTGGGAGTGGGTGGTGGTTAGCCCAACCACTAAGACACTCAGCTCGCAGCTGGGAGTCTCTGGGTCCCGTTCCTGGCAACTCCAGTCCCTGCCAGTGCAGAGCCTGTTGGGGATAGTAGATGGCTCAAGCGGTTGGGTTGCTGCCACTTCCCTGAGAGATCTGCATTATTTTCCCGTCAGTCAGCTTCAGCCCTGGCACAGCCCCAGCTGCTCTGGGCATTTAGGGAGCGACCCAGCAGATGGAAGTTCCCTGCTTGTCTGTCACTCTCTGTTTCTCAAATAAGCAACTTAAAAAAAAAAAAAAAAACATGTTGGATGGGGCCATTAGCCTAGCAGCTGAGACCTGCATCCCACATTGGGTGCTTAGGTTCAACTCCCAACTCTGGCTCCTGACTCCATATTCTGCCCAGTGCAGGCCCCTGGAGGCAGCAGGTATGGCTTAAGTAGCTGAGCCCCTGCCACTCAGGTGCGAGATCTGGATGGAGGTCCCCAGGCTCTGGCCTGGCCTTGGCATTTGGGGAGTGAACCAGTGGGTGCAGGTTCTCTCTCTCTCTCTCTCTCTCTCTCTCTCTCCCTCACTCTCTTTCACATTAACATTTGTTATAAGTTGTTTATGGGGAGGAGGTTACTCTCTACCTCCTTTTAGTTTGAACTAACCACAATTTTGAGCGATAGGACAAACCTGATAAAAGTGCAAAACAAGAGAGCAGGCGGCGTCCAGACCATGTGGGGTTTCTGGGTATGGAGCAGACATTTCCCCAGGACAGTCTCAGTGTTGTCATGGCCACAGGCGTCCTGGGCAAGCCGGGGGGTGTTCACGATCCTCGCTACTCGGAGAGGTTGTGCAAGGCCTATGGTGCTGACTGAGCCAAGAGCAAGGTTCTGCCTCCTGCATGTATTCCTGCATCTGGGAGAATAACGCCATCTGCAAACTTTAAAAATCCCCCTTTGTGTCTGCTTGAATGATTTCCTGTAGGTTCCCCCTACCCAGGTGAAACCACTAAGCTCTCGCGATGTCCGAGAGTGGTGCCCTCAGCACAGGGCATCCGAGCCCCTAGCATTGGCACAAAGGGGCAGTGCCTCAGCGTGGGTGGCTGCGTGGTCCCCAAGGAGGATGTGTGGTGTTCGTGGCATCCCTTAGAGAAGGCTTTCTCTGCCCTTGAGGGACGATCCAGGGTGAAGCGTGGTCTCGGTTCTGTGTATGTGTGTGTGTGCACGCACATGGGGAGGGGTGCGTTCCCACACTACGCCAGGGACCACCTCTGGGACCCTTGTATGCATCCAGCCTTTTAGCATCCTATGACTCACAGTACCTACTGCTTCCAGAACAGCCTGGAATTCTTTTTTTTTAAAAGACTTATTTGTTTATTTGAGAGGCAGAGTTACAAAGAGAGAGAGAGAGAGAGAGAGGAACAGACAGAGACAAAGATCTCCCATTCGCTGGCTCACTTTCTAAATATCTGCAACGGCCAGAGCTGGGCCAATCCGAAGCCAGGAGTCAGGAGCTTCTTCGGGATCTCCCATGTGGGTGGCAGGGGCCCAAGCAATTGGGCTGTTTTCTGCTGCTTTCCCAGGCACATTAGCAGGGAGCTGAGTTGGGAGTAGAGCAGCCAGGACTCACGCCGGCACCCATATGAGATGCTGGCACCACAGGGGCAGGCTTAACCTGCTGAGCCACAGCAAAGGTACTGGCCTGGAATTCTGTACTTTTTTATGCATGGTTTCATGTAGATACACAGAGTAAGGGGCATTAGCTCTGCTTATTATTTACGTTTATGTATTTTGATTTATTTGAAAAGCAGACACACATGCACACACACACACAGAGAGAGAGAGAGAGAGGGAGAGGGAGAGAGAGAGATCTTCCATTAGCTGGTTTATGTCCCAAACGCCCACAACAGCTGGGGCTAAGCCAGGCCAAAGGTAGGAGACTGGAATTCAATCTGGGTCTCCCATGTGGGTGGCAGGGACCCAAGTCCTTGAGCCATCAGCTGCTGCCTCGTGGGGTGTGCATTAGTAGGGAGCTGGAATTGGAAGTGAAACCATCAGGACTCGCTCCAGGTACTGCAATACGGGATGCAGATTTGCAGAGTTGCACCTCACCCACTGCACCCTTTTCCTGCCTCCACAGCTCCATTTAGCAGCTGTGAAAAACAAGGCGTGGAGAGAAAAAGTGACTCCAAAGGTCCATGTGGCCGAGAAGTGACAAGAACAGCCAGGCGAAGGCCAGCACTGCTAAGTTCCAAGGAGATTCTGCTTGGCACCTAGACCGTGTTCAACCTAAGTTCTTCCAAGGTCATCCTGAGCTTGGCTCTTATCACAAGGCTTCTGCTAGCTGGGGATGACCCCACCTGTGCTGGTCGCTTCACAGAGACCTGAACAGAGCATCTCCCACCACAGTCCAGAATCCACCTTCTGTTCCCCTTACACTCACACGGTGGCCTTGGATGAGGCAAAGGGAGAGGCAGAGTGACGCTATTGAGGCAGGGAGGGAGTGTCCGGTGCCACCTGTGATGCCAGCATCCTGTATGAGCACAAGTTCAGGTCCTGGCTGCTCCACTTCTAAGCCAGCGCCCTGTTAATGTCCCCTGGGAAAGCAGCAGAAGATGGCCAAGCACTTGGGCCCCTGCCACCCATGTGGGAGACCCAGATGGAGCTGCAGGCTCCTGGCTTCAGCTTGGACCAGCCCTTGGGTGTTGTGGCCATTTGGGGGGGGGGGTGAGCCAGCAGGTGGAAGATCTCTCTCTCTCTCACTCTCACTCTGTCTCTCCCTCTCTCTCTGACACTCTTCAGAAAGCAAGCAGACAGGCAAACAAGCGAGCATGAGTAGATCCTCAGTACACAGACAAGAGCTGGGGAAGTCAGATGTCCTCAGGGAAGACGCAGGAAACAGCTGGAGCTCACCCAGCTGGAAAGCCGACTCCAGGATTGTGCCTTACGTGGGTGTTCCACAGAGAGCCCACTTGGAGCAGCGGCTCTGGCCACACCCCCTCTCCTGGAGCCGCCTGCTTCTGTGACTGCTGATGCCCATGTCCCTTCTGTAGTTTGCAAGCCTCAGGGGAGGTTGGTGGCCCTGGCTATGGACGACCTGGGCCTCTCTGTGTTACGGGAAACTGGCCTCTTTCGGTGCCCTGCTGTCTGGGTGGGTCTCCATCTTTCATAGGCAATCGGGAGCCACCCTATCCCCAGCAGTGTCCGGTTTGCATCTGTCCCACAGCCCCCGGCCAGGGAATCGGCTTGCAGGACACAGGGTGGCTCTGTGGGCAGAGCAAGCCCCACCCAACCCGGGGGGGCAGGGGGTGTTCTCAGCTAGGGCAGTGTTTTCATTCTGATTTTCTGTCTTTGGCTTAAAGAAGCCCACGAGTTTGTTTTCCCAGCCTCCCCTACCAGGGTCTCTAGGCTGCGGCTGTTTGCAACACGTTTCTGTGATCACAATCTGAAAAAGCTAAACTATAATCACAGCTGGAATCTGCAAATAACCTGTAAAACCAGACACCACGACATCGTGTGCAGCAGCAGCAGCGTTTTCCAGGCGTTGCAAAGAAATTTCCCCTTGTTGGGTACAGATACAAGAGACTAGTGCAGATTAGGTGTTGGATATTTCTGTCCACACACACTGTGTTGTGTATCTGGTCTTCCAGAATCTGATTCTGAGACCTCTAACTTCATATCTTTTTATTGCTTTTTTTTAATAAAATTTTATTTAAAAGGCATAGTTATAGAGAGAGCGATCTGAGAGGTTTTCCATCTCCTGGTTCACTCCCCCAGATGGCCACAACAGCCAGGGCTGAAGCCAGGAGCCCGGAGCCTGGAACTTCTTCTGGGTCTCCCACATGGGTGCAGGGACCCAAGCACTTGGGCCATCCTCTGCTGCTTTCCCAGGTGCATTAGCAGGGAGCTGGATCAGAACTAGAGCAGCCGGGACTTGAACCAGTGCCCATATGGGATGCGGGCATCTCAGGCAGAAGCTTAACCTGCTACACCACAGTATTGACCCCAGCCTCACGTCTTATGCTCCACGTTAGTTTCAGCCAGAATCTCCCCTTGGAGGCATTTTTCTGGATCTGCTCATTCTTCTCTCTCTCAGCAAGCAAGAACACAATCCCAACATGGCTCATTGGGAATGGTGGGAAAACTTAGCCACACCTCTGCGGTTACTGCTCTGTGCTAACCAGCACCAAGGACAGCCATCTGGCATTCAAGGCCACCAGCGGGTGGAAGAGCCGGCAGGTGCAGGAGGCTCTGGGTGTGTTTCTGATGCTGATGAAGAGGCGGGGTCACTCCAGCACAGCTCACCCTGGAGCCCCACTGTCCCGTCTCCCTGTTGGGAGCTCCACTCCCCTAACTCAGCCCCTGCAGAAACAGAGCTTTCTATGTGTCAGGCTTCCCAGAATCGGCTCCAGATGAGGGCCTGGTGACAAAAGACCCCCGCATCTTCCAGGCTGTATCCTCACATGGGCTGTCCTTGGTAATACAGGAAAAGAGAGAGAGGGGAAGAGGGAGGGAGGGAAAGAGAGAGAGAGTGAGAGAGAGATCATGTGTCATCCCCTTTTCTTATTTTTTTAAATTGTTTATTTTCATTTTACTTGGAAGGCAGGGAGACAGACAGACAGAGATCTTCCATCCACTGGTTCACTCCCTAAATGCTGGCAGGAGCCACGGATCACACAGATCCTGGCCAGGTCAAAGCCAGGAGCTAGGATCTCCACGCTGGTCTTCCCCATGGGTGACGGGGTCCAACCCCTGCTGTCTCTCAGGATGAGTATCTAGAAGGAAGCTAGAATCAGAAGTGGAGCCAGGTCTGCAGCCCATCTCTGACACGAGATGCGAGTGTCCCAGGCAGCGTCTTAACTGCAGAACCCTTGCCCCTCAACCTCTTTCTGTAAGGACATTGGTCCTGCCTGGGGACTTCTCTAAGGTCACTCTGGGCAGACACAGACACTCAGTCCACAGCAGCACTCACCGAGACCTACACCAAAAAGCACTGGGGGTGGGGGTGGGGGTGGGTTCCTCACACAGCCTGAATTCCTAACGGTGCTCGGTGCAGAGGAGCTCACCCAGGGGCTCCTGTCTCTGGCCATCAAGGCAGGACATCTCACCTCCTCGTCCTTGTCCTTGCAACACTAGGTCTCCTGAGTCTGACTGTTCCCTCCCTCCAGTCACTGTGTCTTCAGAATTAAAAGATAGGCTTTGTTTTGATGCAAAAAAAAAAAAGTTGAAATCCGTGCCCAGTTCTTTCATATAGCACATTTTCCATGAACTTTTTGCAGCCTGCTTACCCATGTTTTTGCCTTATCCACATAGCATGGATGCTGCTATAAAAGTTTTAGCGTACAATAAAAGGAACAAAACGAAGATGCCAAAATTGAAGTGGTTAATTCTGCAGAACTAGAAACTTGGGCCTTATTTGCTTCTGGATTTTAGACTTTTGATTCCTTTCATAAACAAAAATTTTTTTTATTTCTTTTGTAGATTGGTTTCTTCCTAGGTGAACTTTCAAGAATAGTATGTTCCAGATCTGGTCATCCTGGTAGCTGGTGCCTCCTCGCTTTTCATCATTTCAGTCACTGGAATTCACCCTCAAGTCGGGAAGGTTTTTTTGCACCGAGACACCTCTTAAACCAAGCTCTCGGGGCTGGCACTGTCGCACAGGGGGTTAACACCCAGGCCTGAAGCGCTGGCATCCCATATGGGAGCCAGTTCAAGACCCGGCTGCTCCACTTCCAATCCAGCTCTCTGCTATGGCCTGAGAAAGCAGTAAAAGATGGCCCAAATCCTTGGGCCCCTTCACCTTCGTGGGAGACCCAGAAGAAGCTCCTGGCTCCTGGCTTTGGATCGGCACAGCTCCGGCCATTTGTGGCCAATTGGGAGTAAACCATCGGATAGAAGACCTCTCTCTCTCTCTCTCTCTGCCTCTCTTCTCTCTGTGTAACTCTTTCAGATAAGTAAGTAAAAATCTTTAAAAAAAAAAAAAAAGGCAAGCTGTCAGTGCTGTCCCCCTGTCACCACCCCATGCCTGGGTGCGTGTTCAGGCGGCTTTGAGAAGCCTTAGAAGCACAGGGTCCGTGTCCTTGGCCTTGGTTTGACTTTGAGCCTCTCGTGTTAATAACAAGCCCTTCTTGCCTGATGCCCCACGGTTTGCTTGGTGCCTGGCAAACCCCGCCTTTATTTCACCTTCCCGACAGCCTTTGGACATACACACCCAGTTGCTTGTCCTCATGTTGGAGGGACCTAGTGGTTGTCCTTTGGGTGACATAGCACAGAAGTGAGTGCTAGCCACAGCTCCTCGCTGGGATACTCGGCTTCCACCAGGAAATGTCACACGCACTGGCACCCTCTGCCTGGGAGAGGCCCCAGCTTCTCGGCAGCCACCCAGCAGGTGAGCTGTGACCACCGGCAGAGACATGAGGACAATCCTGCTCCTGCTTTGGAACCAATTGCACTTAGGGGCTAACTTAGCATTTCCAACACTAGTGTCTTGGGGGCTGACGCTGCGGTACAGTCAGCTGAGCCATTGCTTGCAATGCAGGCATCTGATATGGGAGTGTTGGCTCAGGTCCTGGCTGCTCCACTTCCCATACTCCTTCCTGCTAATGTGCCTGGGTAGGCATTTGATGATAGCCTGGATACGTGGGGCCCTGCCACCCCTGTGGGAGACCTGGATAAAGTTCCAGGCTCCTGGCTTTGGCCGGGCCCAGCCCTCACCATTGTGTCTACTTAGAGAGTAAACTACCAGAAGATCTCTCTGACTTTATCTCTGTCATTTTGCCTTTCAAATAAACACATACATCTTTTTTTTTTTTAAATTAGCTTCTTTAATTTTCATCATTCAGTTGTTTGATTAATAAATACCATTGGGATGATGGCTCTATCGCTGTTCCAGACTTAAGCCAAGTGAAATTCATGAAAACTATAGCACAATCCTCACCAAAATAGAGCTTTTATGCTTACGAATTCTGAGCCATGAGGACAGACACTCAGGTTTTATTTGGCAAATGCTCACCATGAATAATAACAGAAAAATTAGTAAGTTATCTGGATATGAACTCGTATTCAGGTAACACAGCCACCTCCCAACAGCCCTTCCTTCTCACCCCGAGTGCTCGCAGTCCTGATCCACAGCCCTTGCTGGAGGGGGTTAGGAGGGGAGTAAGCCTCAGGTGCAGGAGGTGGGCGTGGGTCCTAGCCTGAGCCTTCCCCATTGCTGTCTAACCTCTCCGGATCCTAATTTCTTCATGGGTAAGACTGGGAGGTTGGCGAAAATATCCTTGGGTGTCTTTGGCCCTCTAGTGTCTGGTTCTTCAATCAATGAGTCAGCTGGCTAATCAAGACATAGTTGAGGAAGGTCTACACTTCCAAGGCCTGTATTAGTGTGTACACACACTTGTACACACATATGCACACACATAGGCACACATGCATGCACACACATGCATGACACGCATATACAATGTGCACATGCATATGCAAATGGACACACGGGTATGCACAAGCCTGCACGCATGTACACACTCACACACACACATGTACACTCATTCAACAGGGCTTGTTTTCATGCGTGATCTCATTCTGTCATGTCCAGGATTTGCCATCTTTCCCGTGGCTTTAATTAATTAATTAATTTGAAAAGGGAGCAGAAAGAGCCAGAGAGAGGGCAAGCTCTCAGCCACTGGTTCACTCCCCAAATGCTGGCAACAGCCAGCGCTGGGTGAGGCCAAAGGTGGGAGCTGGGAACTCAATCAGGTCTTCCTTGTCAATGGCAGGGACTCAACCACTGGAATCATCACCTGCTGCCCCCCAGGGTGCGCATTAGCCGGAAGTAGGAGCCAGGACTCAAACCCAGGCACTCTGATGTGGGGACGTGGGCATTCCCTTACCCCCTAGCCCTTGAAAGCACCAAGCTCCCATGGTATTAGGAGGGCAGGAAGGCGGCTGCCCCAGGGGCTCTGAAATGAATTCACTGCTATGCGAATGAGGACAGTCTGGTGGCTGTCCCCCAAGGGCCACAGCGGGATGCTGTCTGCTGCTGCTGGCCAGGAGGGGCGCCCCAGCCCCCACCCCAGTGCCTGCTGTGAGTGAGCGCCTCTGCTCTGCGTGCAGGCTGGAGCGCAGTGAGTTGGAACCGACTTTTATTTCTGCCCTGCCAGCCCCGGTGAGAAACAGCAGGAGTGTTTATTAGTCACAGGCACCAGAGCCCTGGGCGGGTCAGCCAGGAGTCGGAACTTGAGGGACAGGGTGCAGGCAGGGCCGGCCCGGAGCCCTGGACGCGAGCGTTCATTAGGAACACTGGAGCCTTTTAGGGCCAGCTGGTGCACGCTGCTGGGGCCCGCGCTTGCTTCATAAAGATGCGTTATATGGTATTCCTGGCAGCAGTTGGGCACTTCAGAGGAAAAAGAAAAGCAACATTATTGGTAGCTTGGAGGGACAGCGTGGCCTTTCCCTGCTGTTTGGCTGCCTAACCTCTCTCCCTTTTCCGTTCGCGAAAGCTGAGTGTGTGGATGGGACCGTGGGCACAGCACAGCTTCTGCCTTTCCCCAGGGTCACTAGGAGACTCAGTCTCGCTTTCTGAGTCATGGTTTGCCAACAGTAGGGCTGTCCTTCCTGGGGTTATGGGGGGGGGGGGGAAGAGAGAGAGAGAGAGAGAATTTTCTATCTGCTGGCTCATTTCCCAAAAGGCCACAAGGGCCAGGCCAGGCCAAAGTCAGGAGCCTGGATTTTATCCAGGTCTCCCAGGCAGGTGCAGGGGCCCAAGCACTTGGACCATCTTCTGCTGCTTTTCCAGGTGCATTAGCAGGGAGCTGGATGGGAAGTAGCCCCGCTGGGACTCGAACTGGCATCTATATGGGATGCAGGGGTTGCAGGTAGCAGCTTTTCCCACTATGCCATAATCAGGCCCCTAAATAAGTTTCAATAAAGCAGAAAGGGCTTGGAGAACTGTCAACTCCTAGAGCAAGCATGGACAGCTTCACTGTTTGAATTCTCCGGCTGCAAACAAACTCGGGACAACAATGTTGAGGTTACAGCACCGATTCTCAGCTGGTGGCGATTTTTTGCCCTGGGGGATACAAGCAGCATCTGGACCCATTTTTGGTAGACTGCAGGTGCAGGTAGGCCCTGTGGGGAGCAACTCGGACTAGACTGTTACTGGAATTAAGACTTATTCTATGCATCTGCTCTCCCACAATATGGCGCTGAGAAGGGAGTAACAACTTCTACACAGCTGCCTCTCGCCAACTTGAGTGATGACCTGCAGGAGCTGATCCTGCTCCTGATTGGAGGAGAGCAGCGTACTCGGCATGTGGGTAGCAGAGTTGGGATTGGTGGAAGAGGACTATAAAGGAGGAGAGAGACAACATGCACCAGGAACATCTAAGAGGAACACCTGTGCAGCCCCCGAGAGAGCCGGCCGGCGGTGTGCCGCTCCCCCGTGGAAGTGGGGAAAGTGGCAGGGGAAACCGCCCTTCCACGGAGGTGGAAGGGTCGGTAGCCAACCCGGGAAGAACCAGCAGCAAACCCGGGAAGGGCCGAGCAGACAAAAGAACAGCGCAGGGTCCTGTGTTGTTCCTCCGCGAAGAGGGGGAGCGACAGGCCCTCCCACAGCTTAACATCCTTGAGTGCACTGGACAGCTCCTTCGTGAAGGATTATCCAGCGCAAACCCCACAGCACTGAGGTTGAAGACTCCTGGGTAAGAGGCAAGCTGGGACTCCCTCAAAAGCACTTTCAGCCTAAACTTCACCACTTCAAAGAGGCAAATGGAGCACATTTTTCACAGCTTATGGCAAAGGGTCAGAGAAAGGGCAGAACTCTGTCGCTGGCAGTGAAGCCATGGCAAGCTTACCCAAGTGAACCTCCTGAAATGACTGTTGCCCAGCTTCTGAGGCTGGAACTGGGAGCTACAAATTACACGTCTTCGGCATCAACTGCTCTCTGCTAGGTGTGGCCAACAGGGGGCGCTGGAGAGAGGCTGGGGAGGAAGCAGGTGCACCTTCCTGTTGGTCAGCATCACCCTGGCTGGACACTCCACTCCAGTAGCAGATGACCAGTCCTAGCTGCTGTTACCCAGACCCACAGCAACACACTGAGAGGCAGCTGGGAGGCGTCCCCTTCTCAGAGGGGGAGTGTCAGCCTGTGGTGCCTCCCCCAGATTCTCATTCTTGATAACCCCAGCCCTACAGGGGGCAGCTTCGGTCTCTGACTCCTTCAATCCCCAGTGCTCTGTGTTTGTCTTTTCAGGTCTTCAATACAGTCAAGGGTTCTCTGTAGTCAATTCTCTGCAGCTACTTGGTATGGTCCCTGACTTCTGGCTGACACAACAATGAAGCAGAGGAGTGGGTGTTTGGCCTTTTGGTTAAGATACCCACGTTCCACATCAGAATGCCTGGTTTGAATCCTGGTTCCGGCTCTTGATTCCAGCTTCCTGCCAATGCAGACTCCGAGAGGCAGCAGATAATGGTTCAAGTAACTGGGTCTCTCCCACCCACATGGGAACCTTGATTGAGTTCCTGGCTCCTGGAATCAGCTTCAGCCCAACCTTAGCCATTGTGGGCATCTGGGAAGTGAACCAACAGATGACAGTTCTGTCTGTCTGCCTGTCTGCCTGCCTCCCTCTGCTCTCAATTAAAATTAAAAAAAAAAAAGTCAAACCCAGCAAAGGGGATCTTAGTAAGGCACGTGGGTGACAGCTTCCCAGGGGTGATAGACGCGACAGCTCTGTTATGTGTTCCAGGTCTGTGAAAAGTGTCACAGGGAGGGATATCATCAAAGCTGACTAATTGGGGCAGGTCCTGTGGCATAGTGGGTAAAGCCACTGCCTGCAGTGCCTGCATCCCATATGGATGCTGGTTCGAGTCCCGGCTGCTCCACTTCCAATCCAGCTCTCTGCTATGGCCTGGGAAAGCGGCAGAAAATGGCCCAAGTCGTAGGGCCCCTGCACCCACGTGAGAGACCTGGAGGAAGCTCCTGGGTCCTAGTTTCAGATCAGTTCATCTCTAGTCGTTGTGGCCAACTGGGGAGTGAACCAGCAGATAGAAGACGTCTCTCCCTCTCTCTCTCTCTCTGCCTCTCCTCTCTCTGTGTAATTCTAACTTTCAAATAAATAAATAAACCTTTAAAAAAAATTGCTGACTAATCACAGCTCCTCCAAATCCAAACACGCAGGGCTCAGGTGCTGCAAGCGAGGAAACCAGAAGCTTATGGGCTCTCGGCTCCAATAGTGGTTTTCTCTGGTTTCCTGTGGCAAGGGTCTCACTTGGACTTGGCCAACTCAGCAGAACAGGCAGGGATCCCCAAAGTTACCTTCCAGTGGGAACTTCCACCTCCCGCTCTGCCATCCACAGCCACTTGTGTCTTCTCCCCACGTCAAATAGTCTGGGAAGCAAGTCCAGGAAGATCTTGAAGTCCTCTCTGTTTTAAAAAAAAAAAAATGGTTTAAAGAAAGAGTCTGTGGCAGCAAAGCGTCAGTTTGCCAGGTTTGTAATGCAGTGAGAAATGCCTCGGCTGGAAGACATGGATCCCTCGGTTTATGGGAAGAAACGACGAGATACCTATCTTTATTTTCCAAGAAGTAAATATTTAAACCATATATACTGCTTGTGTACATTTGCCCGTCCCAGCTGGAAACAGTAGTTGCAAAACAGGAATGGGAAAAAGGCAGAAAGGCGCTTTGCTTGGCTGATGTACAGACAGTGTCCCGAGGCTGCTCCTCCCCAGGCGGACAAATAAAGAAGAAAATATGCTCTTGGGGGTTGTGACACTGCCAGTGTGTCACTCTCGAAAGCCACGAGTCACCAGTGATGGGACGCTGTGGCTCCAGAGGCTGTCACCCGCCTGACTCGTCACTCTGACTGTGACAGGCAGATGGCTCTGGGAACAATTCCACTGAAGGTCCCAGGGCTCCGAAGACAGGAGACCACCTTGGGTGTAGAAGTTGGACAGTGTCATTTTTCTCCTGGGGCCACTGTCTCCACATCCCATTGGGATTTCTTTAATTGCCTTTCCCAGGTAGGCCAGTAGGTGAATCCACCTGGTGTGCACCTGCTACAAACACAAAAGCACCTCCAAAGAGTGCAGAGGAACCTGTAGTCCATCCCTCTGGGTATCCGAGAGTGGGAAGGGAGGGAGAGAGAGAGAGCATTTCTGTGTTTGTTTGTATCAGAGAGGGCAGAGAACACACATTTGTTTTGCAGAGCAAGCTCTAAACCTAGAGGGAGGGATGGGAAAAGGTTGATACTAGGCTACAGCTAGTTAAGAGTAAGAAACTCTGAGGTTCTGTTGCCCAGTAGGGTGAATATTAATTTACCATCTATTTCTCTCTTTAAAAAGTAGCAGATAGGAGGCTGACACCGCGGCTCACTAGGCTAATCCTCTGCCTAGCGGCGCCGGCACACCGGCTTCTAGTCCTGGTCGGGGCGCCGGATTCTGTCCCGGTTGCCCCTCTTCCAGGCCAGCTCTCTGCTGTGGCCAGGGACTGCAGTGGAGGATGGCCCAAGTGCTTAGGCCCTGCACCCCATGGGAGACCAGGAGAAGCACCTGGCTCCTGGCTTTGGATCAGCGCGGTGCGCGGGCCGCAGCGTGCTGGCCGCGGCGGCCATTGTGGGGTGAACCAACGGCAAAGGAAGACCTTTCTCTCTGTCTCTCTCTCTCACTTTCCACTCTGCCTGCTTAAAAAAAAAAAAAAAACAGTAGCAGATAGGATTTTTGGATGTTTTCACTGCAAAGAAAAAATTGTTAAATGCTTGAAAGGATAAATATATGTATCCAGATAGGGGATTATACAATGTAGACATGCAGCAACACATCACGTAGTAACTTATAAACAAGTACACCTTCCATATATCAGATTCTTTTTAATTAAAAAATGTAAAAAATAAAATGGCAAAAAACTATGCCAAACTGGCTTTCTGTCTCCAGTTTTCCTCCATTCCCTGGAGCGCAGCTCCCCAGGATTTTTGAGAAGCCCCAGGACCCCACCATTCACGTATCCACAATGCTAATAGCACCACCATTCCGGTGGAACGATACTTCCGGTGGGCGGCCACTTCCGGTGGGAGGCTACTTCCTCTGGGAAGTTTACGCAGACATTGTTGTTTGTGCATGAAGCTCTCCTGGAGCATTGAGGGCTGCCCTTACGCCTCTGAGCACCTCTCCTCATACCCAGTACCTCTGCCCACCTCACTCACGCTTCCATAAGGTCTGGAAGTCAGAGACCAGAGGCTGTGGCCAGAACAGGGTTGAAGGACCAGAGGGCGTCTTCTCCAATCTTTCACCTCCTCCCCAGGCTGATGGCAGGACACTCCCGGCCTCTCCTGGTGACTTCACAAACCTAGAACCTCTCCGCGCCGCACCCACCCGCTCTCCTCAAGGACAAGGCGGCTGCTCCTGCCAGGTAAGGGTTTGTGTGCTCCAGATTCCTTTGTTATGCCTCCCAAAATGCTGGTGTCAGGGGATGGGGGAGGTTAGGTCAGGAGGGTAGAGACCACATGCATGCGGCCACTGCTTTTATAAAAGGGTCCACAGAGAGCGGTCCCCAGCACCTTGCCACCATGCAGGGGACGGTGCAGAAATGGCCACAGAGCAACCAGACCCTAAGCCTGCTGGCTTGGCCATCCCAGGGTTCTCAGCCTCCAGAACTATGAGAAATCTATGCCGTCTAAGCCGCCAGTCCATGGCCTCTCGTGGCCTCCACCCCAGCTTCTTCCAGACTCCAGAACCCTTCTCTACCATTATCCCCAAGGCTTCTTGGTCATCACAGGCACTTAGAATAGATCAACAGGAGCCAGCAGTTTGACTTCTATATTGTGGTGCAGTGGGATAGAATCGTCTTTGCATCAGGGTTCAGAACTCACCCTGAAGTTGCCTGTTCGTTTTGATGTGTAAGTAACCACCTCCTTGTAGTGTTCGGATGTTTACAAAGGACTTTCTGGAATCAGAAAGTTCCAGAGCTTGGACTTGCGCTACTATGGTAGAACTGAGGTCAAGTCTAGGGTGTCTGTTTTATAGGTTAGCGGGGGAACCCTTCCCCGTTGTTGGTAGCTGGAGGCAGAGATGAACGTGGGGGAGGTTTAAGTCACCAGCTCAGCCATCAGAGTCCGAGAGGGTTGCCTCACTTGTCAGCTGGTGGAGATAACTGATTGTCGCCCCCAGCTTCTCAGGAAGGATCCGTGCAGATCGCCTAAGCCTGATTGCCCCAGAACCTGGCTACACCTTAGCCTCACCTGGGGATCAACCCCGAGGGATTTCCATTTCAATTGCCCTGGGTCTCTGTTTTTTTAATACATATTAGGCGATTCCCTTGCATAGCCAGGGTTGAGAAACACTGATCCGGCAGTGCTCACGCTTAGATGAAGGTTGAAATTCCGGCCGCCGCGGCTCACTAGGCTAATCCTCTGCCTGTGGCGCCGGCACACTGGGTTCTAGTCGCGGTCAGAGCGCCAGATTCTGTCCCGATTGCCCCTCTTCCAGGCCAGCTCTCTGCTGTGGCCCAGGAGTGCAGTGGAGGATGGCCCAAGTGCTTGGGCCCTGCACGTGCATGGGAGACCAGAAGAAGCACCTGGCTCCTGGCTTCAGGATCAGCATGGTGCACCGGCCGCAGCGGCCATTGTGGGGTGAACCAACGACAAAGGAAGACCTTTCTCTCTGTCTCTCTCTCTTTCACTGTCCACTCTGCCTGTCAAAAAAAAAAAAAAAAAAAGTTGAAATTTCTTGGGCAACCTTAACAAAGTCTCCAGCCCGAACCTGCCTTCAGATCTCCAGATTTAAAGGATGTGCCAGCATTGGAGATTTTTTTTTTAAAGATTTATTTATTTACTTGAAAGTCAAAGTTACACAGAGAGAGAAGGAGAGGCAGAGAGAGTCTTCATTTTGATGGTTCACTCCCCAATTAGCTGCAACAGCTGGAGTTGAGTCAATCCAAAGCCAGGTGCCAGGAGCTTCTTCCAGGTCTCCCACATGGGTGCAGGAACCCAAGGACTTGTGCCATCTTCTACTGCTTTCCCAGGTCATAGCAGAGAGCTGGATCGGAAGTGGAGCAGCCGGAACTTGAACCAGTGCCCGTATGGGATGCTGGCACTGCAGGCAGCAGCTTTACCCACTATGCCACAGCACCAGCCCCAGCATCAGCGATTCTAAAAGCTACCCTCGGTGGTGCTCACAGGTGGGCGGCCCATGTTGAGAACCACTGCTGGGGCCTAGCCCAGCACTTCCTGCTGCAAAGGAACCCACCTCAAGGGAAGAAGCTCAGGTTCGTAGGCCAAGCTAGGGCCAGGATGAACTTGGGAACTCAGCTGTCCCAGCTGTGATCCATCCATTCACAGTGATTGTAGGTGTCTCAGGCAGTTCTGGGCACATCTGGACGAAAGACAGCCCCAAGGGACAGGCCCCAGTGCACACTCTCTCTCATAAACAAGGTATCTATTTTTCTAGTTTTAGTGTTTCTGAGGATGCCTTCCCAGCCTAAAATGTGATTGGGCACTTTTTAGGTGCCAGGCAGAGTCTTAAATATATTATAATTCCCATTTATTTCATGCTACAGATGAGAAAAGAGAATTTCAACCCACACCCACTTTCTTAAATCCAACACCATTGTATGGGAGTCTGCACTCTATTGGGGGTGACAGATGGCCTGAAAGAAATTCACGCCTGAATAAGGCTTTGGTGGAGCAGCAGTTCTGGGAGGGGAAGTTGGAGAGTGACTGCTTTTGATGACTATGAAGTGATAAGGGCTAAGAGGCATGCATATTGCAAAGTCAGGGTTATCACCCTTTGTTCCCATCTGAAGGGGAAACTTTTAGAGAATTCCTTTGCTTTCTCTGCTTCCTGGAATTGCATCCTGTTCATAGGACAAGGGGACAAGATCCTAGGCCTCAAAACCTTGAGGACCCAGATTTATCTGTGAACTCTGTCTGGGGGGGTCTGTTGGCTCCCTTCCTGCCCTTCCTCTTGCCTGTGTGCCCTCACCCTGCCGCCTGCCAGGGAAGGAGAAAAATCAGGGACTTGGAAGCCAGCAGACATCTCTCTAGGGCCTCACACGTGAAGTTGAAAGCCAGAAATTCAAAGGCTACTTCCAAAGTTCATGGAAAAATGGAATGGAAAGATAAGTTCATTTGGTGGAAAACAAAACAAAAAACAGCCACATAGATTTTTGATAGTCTGCATTTCCCATGAACTTTTATGCCTTGTTGATCATCAGAGCTAGCTGAGGGTGGTACAAGCTCCAAGCTCCCCCATGACGCGACTCTAGTGCCGGGTGAGGGGAGATCTGGAGACAGGACTCATCCTGGGGCAGGAGGGGATCACTTGCCACCACACCGGCAGATGGTTTTTCAGCATCCATCACCACTCCTGTGGCAAACATCCACAGAAACCAAGAAGACTTCTAGTGACAACTAACATTTCTTTTTTTTTTTTTTTTTTTTTTTTTTTGCCAGGCAGAGTTAGACAGTGAGAGAGAGAGAGACAGAGAGAGAGTTATAGATGGTAAGAGAGAGACAGAGAGAAAGGTCTTCCTTCCGTTGGTTCACCCCCCAAATGGCCACTATGGCCGGCACTGCGCTGATCCGAAGCCAGGAGCCAGGTGCTTCCTCCTGGTCTCCCATGCAGGCGCAGGGGCCCAAGGACTTGGGCCATCCTCCACTGCACTCCTGGGCCACAGCAGAGAGCTGGCCTGGAAGAGGAGCAACCAGGACTAGTACCTGGCATCCCAACTGGGACTAGAACCCAGGGTACTGGTGCTGTGGGCAGAGGATTAGCCAAGTGAGCCACGGCGCCAGCCTGACAACTAACATTTCTGTGTTGAGCACTGCATCTTTGGTCTTGATTTCTTCCTGATGCAAACCCTGAAGCTACTGGGGCTTCAGTGGAATCCAGAGGACATGCAGGGTGCAAGTAGCAGAGCTGGAAATCAGAGCTCATCCCCAACACCACATCCCGGTGGCTGCTCCTCTACGGTGACCTCGCTTTTGAATCCCACTTCCTCTGAAGGTAAGTTCAGGTGGCTGGATTGAGTGGACAGTCTCAGCCCAGGGACGGGGCAAGACAGTTCCTGGGAGGAAGAATATTAGGAGAACCGACCTCCAAGCTGTTAGCCAGGCCTTCAGACATTTGCGTTTTTTCCTGCTTCTAAGAAAGATGCAAAAAGACAGCCGTGTCTGGCACCCAGTGTTTGATCTTTGAACCCTGCTAGAACTCTCTGAAATGTTGTTTCTTGTAGAACCCACTGGAAACACACCCACTGGAAGCACCCATTGGAGCATTGGTGGTTTTGCAGTCCACAGGGAAAGAGATGATTGGAAAACTTCCAGAGCATCTGTCAACTGCATGAGAACTAGACTTGCTAATACACAGTCCTAATTTCTTTCTTCTTTATTGGAAGTGGGTGGTGAGCATATTACAGAAGGAGTGGACGTACAGTGCATGGGAGTGCCCTACGTAGACATCATTCTCTAAACGCTGCTGCTCTTGCAGCCTTCCCACTTGGGGGCCCCCAAAAATGGGCAACACCCATGGGATGACTTTATTCCTTCCCTGTTCTTTCTCCTTCTGACTTGGGATTTTAAACAAAACAGTAGAAGCTTCATTAAGTAGAACTTCATGCACTCTATGAGTGGTACAATATACTCAATCTATATAGTACAAAATGGCATTTGCTTAAACTGTTCTGGTAGAAACTACCAATGGCGTCTCCATGTGCTAGCCATTGCCCTCCCACAATGTTCCCCATGGCTGCACCCAACCCCTCTTCCTTCATCGTACTTGGTCTGAGCCACTGATGGGCTCTGCCTCTTACCCTGGTGCATGTTTTGCACCTGCTTTCCTAATGTCAGCATCCTAAATTGTCCACAGGCACTGAGAACTGAGTCTCTGTAACCTCCAGAAGCTTTCTGCTCAACGACACAGACTTCATCGACTCTATTCTTGCTGGTGATTTTCCCTAGTTGTTTGGCACAAATCCCTGCACATACTGGAAATTCCAAGGCTATGAATGTGCCTAGTCACGCTGTTGGTCAGATGCCTGGGAAGACTCTCTATGAAACACCCTGGGGTCAGACAAATGTCATCTGCATCCCACTGACCTCTCCAAGTTGAAGCATGAAAAAAAAAGTGTCTTCCTGTTGACTTCCATTGCATACATTCTTCAGAAATCATTATCTTTGTCCACCGCTGTTTACAATGCCCCACTGTCCAAGTTGCATGATCACCAACCATGGTGCTCCCTCGCCTGGGTCCCACAGAAAGCTACATGTCTGGCTCTATTCACTTGGAAGCTGCTTCATTGTTTGCATTCAGTTTGTGTATATTAATTTTTAGAAGTGTGCACAGCAATTAAATGTTGAAGTGGAGAAACATTTGCACTCTCTCTACTTCCAGTCCCAGACTTTGGTCTGGCTCTCATTCCTTCACGTGGAAATGGTGTGTGTAGTGGAGGCTGTGATCTGCTACCCAGATTCCCTCCTCATGACTGTGCTAACCCTTCTGTCAGTTGCCAGACGTGCTGGCCGCCCTTAGCTCACAGCCAAGTTCCACTAGGCAGTAGCCCTCAGCCTCAAAGCAGTTGGGTTGCCCAAGATTTGTCTCCGTTTCCCCCATCTTTAGAGCATTCCAAGGGTAAAGAGACTGAGGAAGATGACGAGGGGGTTACAAAACCTGGCTCTCAAGCTCCAGGTTGTCACAACCCTGCAGGGCCACCTTGTCCTGTTGGATCAGCTGAGCCCTCTGTTGCTACTGTGCTATGGCCCAACTTCTCTTTGGTCCTGTCTTGCTTCCCTCCATCTCACTTTTGGTTCATTTATTTGTATTTGTTAGGAAGCGGGAGGGAGAAAGAGAGAGAGAGGGAGAACTTCCATCCATAAGTTCACTCCCCCAAATGCCTTCAAGAGCTGGAGCTGGACCAGGCTGAAGCCTCGAGACCAGAACTCTTTCTGGGTCTCCCATGTGGATGGCAGGGGTAGAAGTACTTGGGTCATCATTTGCTGCCACCGAGAGGGTGCAGTTAGCAGAGAGCTGGATCCGAAGAGGAGGCTGGATTGGACCCCAAGCACTCTGACTTGAATGTGGGCTTTCCAAGCAGTGGCTTAACAATGGCTGGCCCCTCCCATCTCCTGCTGGTGTTGCATCACTGCCCCTAGTCAGACATTCGTCCACAAATCTCCACATCAGAAACTATTTGCCAGAAAACCCAACCTATGCCTGACTAGAAGTCTATCACTCTACCTGTGTTGAGTTCAAGTCAACCTCTTCATACCTTCCTCCTGCCATTGGACTTAATCAACAGACCCATTTAAGTCCTGGGGTCCTTTTTCCTATGTGAATGCTCTCAGTTTTGGAAGCTATGCCTTGGGATTCCACATCAAAAGCTCTTCTCTAGACTTCACAACCCAACCCTGCAGGAAGAGAGAGACAGAGAGAGAGATGCAGAAAAGAAAACATTCCTGAGTGCCCTGGTGTGCAGCCACCTGACAGGTACCACAGCCCAGCCCTCTGGGAAAGCCATGGCTGCTGCGGTTAGAAACTCAGACCCCCAGAAAGCCAACGGGGGGGGGGGGGGACTGCAGGGGAAGTCCTCTGATGAGAGAGACGTCCGTCTCTGCTGCAGGATTTTAATGTGTTTCTATTCAGGTGGCTTCAGCATGGACTTGGGGCCCTACAACCTTTGCACAGGGAGTAGTTCTTTGCATGGACTCAGAGTGAGGGAGAGGCGGCTGGGATCAGGATCCGTGCGTTCCCTGAGTCTGCTCGCATTCCACAGTTTATGTACTGAAACCAGGGCATGTTTTGTGAAGAAAGTAATACTTGACTAAATTGTCCCCCTGACGTAAACCTATAATTTAAAAATTATATATATTTAGAGAACAAGTCAAAACAGGAAGCACATTCCCAAAGTGGAGAAAAGCTATTTATGCATTAAAATGCCTACTACTGCCCAAGAAGACCTGTGTCCCTGGGCTTAAATAGGAAAACTCGGAAAAATACAGGAAGAAAGCGAAAAGGAGCCTGCCCACGTGTGTGTGTCTGGACAGGCTGTGGGTGCCACCTATGACAAGGGCAGATGGTCGCTCTGCTCTGTGCTTCTTGGGAGAGGCTGTGATGGCCTTTGGTCCACCCGGTGCAGCTATTGCAAGGGCAGAGCCCAGGTTCAGACCACGCATGCTAGAAAGGAATATATGATCTCATAGAGGAAAAGGTGACCAGCAGGAAAATTTAACCCCAACTCAAGCAGAGCCAGAAAGAAGGAAGGACTGTGCCAGGCAGGGCAGGGGTGGGCATTAGTGTCAGCAGTTACGATGTCAGTGAATTCAACATTCTCATCCCTCATCGAAGTTGGTGGGTTCAAGGCTCGGCTCCAGTTCCAGACTCCGGCTTCCTGCTATTGCAGACCCTGGGAGGCAGCAGTGATGGGTCAAGTGATTGGGTTCTTGCTACCTATGTGGGGGAACCCAGATTGAGTCGCTGGCTCTCACCTTTGGTCCGAGGTAGGGGCTATTGGAGGCATTTGGAGAGTGAGCTCTCCCTCTTCCTATCTGTCTCTCAAATAAATGCATTTTTAAAGTAAGGACATGCGTGAATAAGATTGAACCCCATTAGCCCTGCAACTAATGATCCTAAGCTGCCTCTTCCTACATTTGTATAAAGCAGCAGGCCCCTCTGAGAGGGACAGCCAAGGGTAAATCATTTATTTCACTTATTTTATGTTAATAAAGCTTGTTCAGATGCAAAGAACGTTAAGAAATAACTTCCGATCTTAGAGAACTTGTCTAGTTGGGGAGATCAGAAGGCTGCACAGAAAAATCAAGCAAGAAAGTTCATATTTAAATGATAAAGAATAAGAAACAGCGGGGGATTGTGCCAGGAGAGACCATTGTCTCCATGGCCCAGGGGCCAGGAGCTGCAGCCTTGGAGAAAGAAGCAAGAAGACTGGCATGTCAGGGACCCTGAGCCCGCGGTCACAGGCAGGCAGACCTGCTGCAGCTCCGCCCTCCTCCAGACTTGGTTGTCCTGCTTTGATGTGTTACCTCGAATGCAGGAGACAGCTTCACTGTCAAAGGGGATTTTCTGCTACCACAACTGTCAACTCCTGTATCTTTCTCCTCATCACAGCACTCCCCACGGTGGATTGTGAATAGCAGGTCCACAGTAAGTGTTTTATGGTGGGACAATAAAATGTTCAAAGTATGTTTTTGCATGGATGAATGCTGTCCTGGCGATGGGAGAGTGTGACATCTCAGTCCTTGTCTGGTCTAGATGCATGGTGTCTGGTGATCACTGATAGGTGCCTGAGTCCATGGGAGGCGGCCCCCAAGGAGAACTCAGACCAGCCTGGACTTCTGCATTCACAGCCATGTGTGATCCCCACCCTGGAGCGTGCTTGGACCTAGAGATGTGCTTCTAATGAACAGAATAGGACAGAGGGGATTTAACCCCAATTCAGTAGATCACTGCCAACAAAGAATGGAGATCCTTGTTCCCATAGCCCAAGACGAGCTCACTCTTGAGAGTTAGCTTAGAAGAGCATTCTCTCTGGACCTGCGCTGTGGTGTAGCAGGTAAAGTCACTGCCTGCAGCACCAGCATCCCATATGGGCCCCAGTTCTCCACTTCAGATCCAGCTCCTTGCTAATGCTCCTGGGAAAGCAGTAGAATATGGCCCAAGTGATTGGGTCCCTACCGGGACTACCCCCAGTCATTGTGGCCATTTGAGGAGTAAACCAGCAAATGGAAGATCTCTCTGTAACTCTGTCTTTCAAATAAAAATAAGTAAATCTTTTAAAAAAAATAGATACAGTATCCCTACCCATCATTTTTTCTATAGTCTATTGGAAGACTTTAAGGCAGTTACTCAATAAGCCACATCTGCATCCCTGGCCCACAGATACTATGAGTTAACAAATGCTTGTTTTGTCAAGCCCCTAAGTTTTAAGCTCATTTGTTATGCAGCCATAGATCACTATTGCAAAGTCCATATATAAAAGTAAAGTCACTAAATACTTTTATAGTCTTAAAACTAAGATATAAAAAAATTACATGCATTTTCCATGGCTATTCAGGGAAGCAGTGGCAAAATAAGAAATGGAGGTTGGATTCCTGTTATTTCTCAGAGCTTTCTTCCTTTCTCCTGGATGGAAGATCACAGCCACATTTCGCATGCAGTGAGGATAGTGGAATCTGTGAGGTTGGTGGCTACGTGTTGCCTCCCTTGGCTTCCCTTGGATTCCTTTTTCAATGTCTTCTTAGAGTAACAGTTCTGCACAGGGCCTGATCCCAGGCAGTACTGTTCCTTTAACAAGGTAACTTGGTCTTTTCCGAAGAAATCCCAGGCATTCAGTGTGCACTCTAACAAAACGAGATGTTGATGCACGGGAGGAAAGTAATTGTCAGAGAAGCATGTAATAATCCAGCAATTTTCTCTCTGTCACAAATTGTTTATTCTTAACACTCCTGCTCCGAAAGAGTAGCTGCTGCTTTGAGATGCACCTTCTTAATTAAACCACTTCTTACTGAATCAAGTGGCAAGAGAAATGGTTCCAGGTGCAAGAGGAGTATTGTTTGTTTCCTTCTGGTAAAGGCTCTAATCAGAATCTGTGCATTCTTTCCACAGAGAAATAATAAGGTTCTGAATGATCACTTGGGTGACCAAGAGCACCCCTTGGATATAAGAATGCTTTATATCCAGCAGGCCAATTTTTCAAATTCCCTAAAGAAATGTAACACGCATGTTTAAAAAAAAAAGATAAGTGTCTCACACTATAAAATTCTAAACTCCTGGTCTGTATAGATTAAGTGTGCCTTTCTGAAAATCCCTTAAATATATCATAAAATAAAAGCCCTGGATAATGGGGCTTTCAGACTTGGTGACCCTTATTGGCAAGTTGGCCTTGAACAAGCTCCAAAACAAAATGGGTTTGTAGCAAAGACAATAATAGCAAGGCTTTCGTGTACTGAGCAGTTAGCAAGTAAGGACAAAGTCAGGCATCAGAAGAGAATTTCACCTTTTGGGATAAAATACCAACAGCAACATTACGCTCAGTAACCCTATCACTGAAAGTCAGCATGTCCCAATAAACCAAGCTCAGTGCCCCAGTCTATCACAATGACAAAAACCCCGTATCAACAATACACAGACACCAGGGTGGTGTATTTTAGACAAATGTTCTGCTCATCATCCCCACAACCCTGCTGTGTGTTACTTTCCCCATTGGGCATGGGAGACTGGAGATCAGAGAAGCTAAACAACGTGGCTAAAGCCTTTTAGCTTGTGAAGAGTTGAGGCACAATGCAAGCCCAGTCTCTGATTCACAAATCTGGGTGCTTGACTCTGCTCCATTGATGCTAGGTCTCCTGACTCCAGAAAGCAGGTACAGCTCCCAGTCTTTAATTCCACCGTCCTGACCCTTGCTGATGATACACAGCTGCTGTTGTTAGAAAGAGGGTGTGGACAAGCACCGCCCACCCACGTGTAGAGAGAACGTGGTAATGACTCCAGAAGCTAGATGGAGAGAGGAGGTACCCAAACTCCAAAGAGTTCACGGAATATCAGAATTATTCAAGGGCATAACTTCCCACAGTATTCTATCTGAAGGCTGAGGATAACACAATACTTTATTAACAGGCCTCACATTCACCCACTGTCTGTCTATTCATCCTCCTTAAGAATCCCAAGCATTTGAATATTTTGTTCACCTCCCCCACACTAGGGTGGGGCACTCCCTGGGAATTACAAAAAGTAGCATTTTCTTATGCATTTTATTTTAATTGCTCAGCAGTGAAATAGTCTCATTTCTTCCCACTCCCCAAGAAATTATTAAGATAATCTTTTTAGAGCTGATATGAATTCTCCTTGGCCCCTGTGAGTCAAAAGAGGAAGAAAGATAAGTAACAGGTGCCTGAGCTGGGTCCAGCTCTCTGCAACAACTCTGGTTGCCCGTGACCAAGCCTTCCAATGTGTTCTAGTTGACAGGAAGTCAACTTACCTACAGGTATTCATTTACTATCTGCTCAGAAGCCCATGGCAAACCTTACACCCTGGCAGCTGTCCCCTTTATGCTGAATTTCTTAGGTTTCTTGTCGTTCTGGGATTTCTGCCCCCCTTTGCTTCTATTTTCCCTCATTCGGCCTTCAAAACCCCTGGGAGGTAAGAGTGTGCATATAATTCCCTCCTTGCTCTAAAACACTGTTTAGAGTTTTGCTTTGAAATTGCTTTTAAGGATGGATGTTTGGCTGTCTTCAGTGAACCTGTAATAAACACTGTTGAATTCTCTCCAAATTACCTCGAAGAATTACCTGCTTATCTGGAAGAGCCATCAGTGTAATTTTAAGGGATTTTGTTTTTATTCAGCGGCTCTGAGTCTTTGAACTTCGCTGCCTTCGTTTTTTTTTTAGTCTTTCCACAGGAAGGGCTCTGCTGAGAGCAGCCGGTTTGCTGCCCTGGTCGGCATAAAGGCTGGGGAGAGTGTTTTGGTTTCTACTTTGGTGTATGTGATTCCAGCTCCAAAGGAAGCAAGATTTCCAAGATTAGGAGAGTTTAGTCTGGAAAGGAGACACATTAAGGCGGGGGGGGGGGGGGGGCAGGGAACGGGAAGCGTTATTACAAGCTGCTTAGCGTTTTGAGAACGCTCGTGAAAACCAAATGGTCCATTTTTTGACCTCTCCAAAAACTCAGCAAGGAAACCCTCCAGGAACTCCAGGAGCGGCAGACTTGAATCCAGTTATAAATGTGGTGTACAGCTTCCGTAGACTGGAACTTGGGTAAGCCCTGTTTTGCAGGGGATAAAAGAAACAGAGATGCAGAAAAGCCAACTAACCCTAAGTAGGTCCAGAGTCAGGAGCAGTGAGGTGGGCTTTAACCACATGGGGTGGGACGTCGCAGCCCAAGTTTTTATTTTATGATTTATCTATTTGTATTTACTTGAAGACAAAGAGACAGACAGATAGCGCTTCACCCACTGATTCACTCCTCAAATGCCTGCAACAGCTGGAACTGGAACAGGTCAAAACCAGGCACTGGGGACCCAACCCAGGTCTCCCATGTGAGAAGCAGGGACCCAGCTACTGGAGCCATCACTGTTGCCCCCCACCACCATGGTGTGTACTAGCTGGAAGCTAGAATCCACAACCAGAGCCTGGACGTGGGCCCAGATACACCAGTGTGGCACACAGGTGTCTTCACTGGCATCATAACCACTATATTGAATGCCCACCCCAACAGCCGCAGCTTTGAATCACTCTGAAAGAAACTAGTAGCAATCACCAGGGTTTTTCAGGTTAGCAATCGCTTCAGAAGAGCTCAGCAGTCCGTCCTGCCGACCCACTAGTGCCCGTGGTCAGGAAGAGGCCAGCCAGGGCGTGCACGGGCTGCCACTCGGGGTGCCCATGTCCCATATCAGAGCGCCGGGGTGCAAGTTCCAGCTCTCCCCAGTTCCAGGCTTCCTGCCAGTGCTCACCCAAGGGGCCAGCTGCTGATGGCTCAGTTAGTTGGGTCTTTACCATCCACATGGAGACCTGGATTGAGTTCCAGGCTCTTGGCTTTGACCTGGCCCAACCCCAGCTGTTGGGGGTATCTTGGGGGAGCAAACCCAGCAGATGAGAGATGTCTGTCTATCTCCAACTCCAATAAAAAATGAAAATGAATGAATAAAATTGTAAGAAGGATCAAGGCACTGGAGTGTGGCGAGGATGGAGGACGGAGTTTGGCAGGGCCCCCATCCACTGAGTGTCATCTTTTCTGGTGGAAACTTAGTGCACGCAGGAGAGAAGCCAGCAGTCTGCATTCCAGTCCTGCCTCTTCCGGCTCTGGAACTCCAGGGACATTGTGCGACCTCTCGCAACTTCAGTGTCTTTATGTTCATGGTGAATATCCCAGAGAGCTCAGTTCCCTACAGATATGCTATGCTAAGTGTTTCCCCAGGGAGGAGATAAGAAGGAAAGATGATGCCGGTAAAGGGAGCCGGCCCTCGTGTCTGCTGTCATCTGATGGATCTGGTGGGGAGAAGATGACAACTTTCACAGATTTTCCCACTTGCCACCTTTGCAAACAGTAAGTGAGAACAATCCTCCTCCTTAGATTCCAGACCAATGATTTAGAATGATTCCAGGGCATGGGTGAATCCAACACTGAAGGTAAGTGGTCATCCTGGGATCACCAGCACACGGTTTGGGTTCAAGTAGAAACATGGGTAACACAAGACAGCGAGATCAAGAACACACATTAGAATTATATCTAACCAAATGTGTGAGTAGAAGAAGATCCAGTGAGGCGTCCTAAGTCCAGGTGCAGAGCCGCGGTGTCCAAGGCCGGAAGAAACAGAGATACGACAGTGTGAATGGGAGGCACGGTTCCTGAATGAACGTTCCCAGGCTTGCATTTCTTCATGCATACAACAAGCATCAGACAGCGTTGGCTTCCAAAGGCGAGGGAACATCATACAGCGTGCATTGCTCACAGAGGACGCTGAAGAGTGTAAGACAGAGGTGGTGAAAATATAAGCTCCCGGCCGGCGCCGCGGCTCACTAGGCTAATCCTCCACCTAGCGGCGCCGGCACACCGGGTTCTAGCCCCGGTCGGGGCGCCGGATTCTGTCCCGGTTGCCCCTCTTCCAGGACAGCTCTCTGCTGTGGCCAGGGAGTGCAGTGGAGGATGGCCCAAGTGCTTGGGCCCTGCACCCCATGGGAGACCAGGAGAAGCTCCTGGCTCCTGCCATTGGATCAGCGCGGTGCGCCGGCCGCAGCGCACCGGCCGCGGCGGCCATTGGAGGGTGAACCAACGGCAAAGGAAGACCTTTCTCTCTGTCTCTCTCTCTCACTGTCCACTCTGCCTGTCAAAAAAAAAAAAAAAAGAAAGAAAAAGAAAATATAAGCTCCCTGCTCACCATTGCATCCCACTGCCCGACACGGTGTTGGTGTGCAATGACTACCTCTTGAGTGGACAGTCGGGTAGAAAAATCAGGTCAAAATAGACACCAAGCGCAGCCCTGCAGAGAAAGAGCTGTCATAAAAGAGGCTAGGAGACCATGATGGCGGCTGGTGGATGTGTCACTGGCCAGAGAAGCCAAGGGGCTTCTCCCCCTGTCCATCTGCACTTGGCACTTCCAAGCACTGAGAACTGGCTCTTTGGAGAACTCCAGAATTTCTCCTCCCCCATCAGAGCGGGGCACCAAAGTAAGCCTATCCTTTGGTTCTATTTTCCCATGAAATTTTTGAAGGGCTTTCATATTTCTTCTGTGAAAATAAGCTCTCCAGTGTGGAACATTTATTACAGGAAATGGTTTTGAGCTATCTTTAAAAATCAGGTGAGATTTAGCAATACAAGTTAGGAGGGAGTAGTTATCTGGCTCTGTGGTTACAATATCGTTAGGAATGCTCACATCCATATCAGAGTATCTGGGTTCAAGTCCTGACTCAGCTTCTGAGTCTAGCTTCCTGTTAATGCACACCCCGGGAGACAACTACTTGGATTGCTACTACTACATGAGAGACAAATTGAGTTCCCAGGGGCCGGTGCTGTGGCGCAGTGAGTTCACGCCCTGGCCTGAAGCGCCAGCATCCTTTATGGGCGCTGGTTCCAGTCCCGGCTGCTCCTCTTCCGATCCAGCTCTCTGCTATAGCCTGGGAAAGCAACAGAAGATGACCCAAGTCCTTGGGCCCCTTGCCCCCGCATGGGAGACCTGGAAGAAGCTCCTGGCTACTGGCTTTGGATCGGCACAGTTCTGGCAGTTGCAGCCAATTGGGGAGTGAATCAGTGGATGGAAGACCTCTCTCTCTCTCTCTCTCTCTCTGTGTGTGTGTGTGTGTGTAACTCTGACTCTAAAGTAAAAAATAAAAAAATCTTCAAATTGAGTTCCCAGCTCCTGGCTGCAGCTCGGCTCAATCTCAGTTCCTGCAGGCACTATGGGAGCGAACCAACAGATAGAAAATCTTCCTCTGTCTATGTCTTTCTGCCTTTCAAATAGAAAGGAAAATCCATTACATTCACAAGCCCAAGGTGTGTCTTCTATGTTTTTTTTTTTCCCTTTTAGGAAATAAATCAGGAAATTTCATCAGTTATTTGGAGATAGTTGGAGGTTCATGTGTAATTATAAGAAATACAGTAAAGGGGCCAACATTGTGGCATAGCAGGTGAAGCTGCTGCCTGCAGCGCTAGCATCCCATAAGTGCGCTGGTTCGAGTCCCAGCTGCTCCACTTCTAATCCAACTCCCTGCTAATGGCCTGGGAAAAGCAGCAGCAGATGGCCCAAGTACTTGGGCCCCTTGTCACCTACGTGGGACACTGGGAAGGAGCTCCTGGCTCCAGCCTTGGCCTTTGCAACCATTTGGGGAGTGAACCAGCAGATGGAAGATCTCTTTCTCTCTTTTCTTCTCTCTCTCTGTAAGTCTGACTTCCAAGTAAATAAACGAATAAATCTTTAAAAAAAATAAAATAAAAAGGTACAACAGTATTCTTTTCCCAGTTTTCCTCAGTGGTCACATTTTGCAAAACCATAGTATACCACAAGAAGATATTGAGGTTGGCATTATCGGGACACAAAATGCCTCCATCACCTCGCAGGTCCCCCCATGCTGCCCTGTCATAGCCATCCACCCTTCCCTTCCATGCTCACGCCTCCTAAACCCGTGCAACCACTCATCCATTCCCCATCACTGTCATCCTGTCATTTCAGGAATGTTATGGGAATGGAATCACACTGAATGCAATCTTTGGGGGGATTTCCATGGTTTTGCTCAGTGTAATTCTTGAAAGATTCATCCAGGTTGTTGTATGTCCCGATGGTTCATTCTTTATTAATACTAAATGCCATTTAATGCTTTACTGGAAATGCCTATTTGTTTAGCCATTTTCCCGTTGGAACACATCAAGGTGGTGTGCAGGAAAGCTTATGAGTGCAGCCACTCTCAACACTTATGTACAGACGCTTATGTGCATATTAGCCTTTGTTGCTCTGGACTGGTACATGAGCGAAAAATAGGTTGCTTCTTTAAGGCATGGGATATACCAGGCTATTTGCAAACAGCTGTCTGTACACTCTGCCTACTTATCCTAGCCAACACAAATGTTTCTGCTACACTGGGCACTAACACCTATGGATTGGTGAATGCTTGTTGCAATGCAGGTATTGTGTGTAACCCCAGTGTAGGAGCTAATCGTGGCGTGCTCACCACGTGCCAGTCAGTATTGGAAGTGCTGGATGGACCAATTCATACAGTCCATAAAATCACCCTATGCAGCTGGGGCTGTCCTTGCCTTCTCTTTAAAGAGGAGGTTGTTGGAGCCAGCACTGTGGCTCAGTGAGTTAATCTGCCACTCATGACATCAACATCCCATATTGGAGTGGCACTTAGGGTCCTGGCTGCTCTGCTTCCAATCCAGCTAACTGTCAATGCACCTGGGAAAGCAGCAGCAGATGACCCAACTCCCTGGATCCCTGCCACCCGTAGAGGAGACCTGGCTGGAGTTCTGGGCTCCTGGCTCCAGCCTGGTGCAGCCCTGGCTCTTACAGCCACTATGGGAGTGAACCAGAAGATGGATGATGGATGCACCTTCTCTCTCTCTCTCTCTCTCTCTTTCTCGCTTTTCAAATAAATCTGCTTTTAAAATAAGGACGGTATCATTGAGGGAAAGAGATAATTTGCATAAGGATGCAGCTGAGATTAAATCAGAGACAAACAGGTCCCAGAACCAAGAACACTGGTGCTACCCTGCATGCCTCTCTGCTGCTGTGGGATCTTTACAAACTTCCCCCTAAGATAGCTTTTGGAGTCTCAAAGGAGCCCTCAAAAACCCGCATCCCCTGTTCCACCAGAGCTTGTGTACATAGAAAGGTAAAATGATGGAGTAAATAGGAAAGCAAAAGGATCCCTTTTATTCCTGATGCTGCATAGTTGCCCAAGATAATTTAGTGGGAGGTGTTACTGGCTCCCTGCTCTAGAATTAGCAGAATAACCCTGCCAATCAGGCAATGTGGAACTGCCATAGGCTCCCTCGCATGTGGTGGCCCTGCCCACCTGAGGACCAAAGACACAAAGGCACAAATGACAACGGAGCATTTTGGGGGAGGAGCCTGTTCCATGTGCAGGGGGTTCCCTCTTTCCAGAAACTAAGAGGCCAGAGAGAGCCTTGGCACCACACTAACTGAACTCCATTTCCAGAAGGGAGTCCCTTTTCCTAATTAGAGCAGGGACCTAGGACTGTTAGGATCGAGTCCAATATCTAAAATTAGAGCAATACAAAAGCTAATGTTTCATGCTACTGTTACTACTGCCTTTTTATAGGCATGCAGGTGAGCAAGAGGAGGAAAACCGAGGACCAGAGAAATTTTCATATGTGTACTAAATACATTAAACATTTTAATATTTTAGTTAAATATGTATTAGATATAATGTTACACATTCAACATATTTAATTGCCTAAGATCATAAAGTAAGTCACCATTGGGTCAGACTGATGTTCTGTGGTCTATTTCACCCCTCTTTTTTTTTCTTTAATATGTTATTTATTTATTTGAGAGGCAGAGTTACATTCATAGAGAGGGAGACACAAGAAAGAGGTCTTCCATACGCTGGTTCACTCCCCAACTGGCCGCAATGGCCGGAGCTGCACCGATATGCAGCCAGGAGCCAAGAGCTTCTTCCGGGTCTCCTACATGGGTGCAGGCACCCAAGGACTTGGGCCATATTTTACTGCTTTCCCAGGTGCATTAGCAGGGAGATGGATCAGAAGTGGAACAGTCGGGACTTGAACCGGCGCCCATATGGGATGTCGACACTGCAGGTGGAGGCTTAGCATACTGTGCCACAGAGCCAGCCACCACTTCATTCCTCTTAATTCTCACTGCCATCACACATTGTTTCACGGCCTTGGAAAATATCTACCTAGGAGGGCAACAGAGAAGAAGGAGGCATTCCACTGAGCCAGTTGTCTGAGATACAGCCAGATACAGCAAACAAACCCATCTCCCAGAAAGTTTCAAAACCAAAGCCATCCTACCATGACATAAAAGGATTCTTGGTTTCATTAAGTTAAACCAGAAATAAACAAAAATGTGTCTAGAAGACACTACTTCCAACAGATACTCAACATTGTTCTTTGAGGCTGATGAGTCTTTTTTTTTTTTTTTCAAACAGTTTTTGTGTATACACACAGGTTTGTGCATGGAAACGTGTAGGCCTGGTAACTAAGTCATACCTCACCCTGCAAGTTTATCGGCTGGCCCAATGTCACTGCAGCTGTCGCTCCTAGAATGGATTTGTGTTCCGACTTTGCATGCATGTTGGAGCTCAGACTGAACACTGAAAAAAACCTGACCTTCACTGGTGAGTCTGACCCAGGCCGGAACAGTGTCACCATGGAGGGGAGGGCTTTGGCGTACTGGTTAAGGTTCAGGTTCTGCCTGGGACACTCAGCCTGGTGGAAGTCCCAGCTTCTCTCTCTCTGCTTTAGATCCAGCTTCCTGCTAAAATGCACCCTGGAAGGCAGCAGATAAGAGTGCAAGTCGCTAGATCGCTGCCACTCCCATAAGAAACCTAGATTGAATTCTGGCACTCCTAGCTTCTGCCTGACCCAGTCCTGGCTGTCATGGGCAGGGGGAACCAGCGGAAGGCTCTCTCTCTGTCTCCCTCTGCGTCTCTCCATCTTTCACACTTTGGGTTAGATATTCAGGAAAGGAAGGAGGTGGTGGAGGAAGAATAAAAGCAGAAAACAAGAGAGGAAAGAAGCAGGGGGTGGGAGGAAGGGAGGGAGGGAGAAAGGAGGAGAAAGGAGGGAATGACGGGAGAAAGCCACACGGGGTTCCCATGATCCATGAGAGAGCTGAGCTGAAATCGCCCGTCTGGGTATTGATTTTCCATCTAGCCCGTGGCTTTGTGTTCCTCTGCTCCCACGTTTATGATTTTCCTGGAGGAGCAGAAGGTTTCTTGGGATTCTTTTTGGCCCTTCTGTTGACTTTTTAACTCTATCTCTTTGTGGTTGTGGCAGAAATTATTATGTGGGTATTTAAGTTCACTGTCTGTTTTGACAATGTAGCAAACTTACAAAAATACAATTGAACTTAACCTCTTCATACCCTGTGCTCTTGTTGTCTTGTATCTGACCTTCACAAATGTTGTAAATGTCAAAGTATTCATGTACACAAATACACACATAAGCTATGATATTCCCCCAATTACTTATTCTTCCTTGGGGTCTAGCTTCCTCCCAGGAGCTGTATGGTTTAAGTTGAGATATATTTGTAGCCTGAAAAATTTCTAAAACATTTATATTATTTTTAAGTTTAAGTGTTTATTTATGTTCATTGTCGCTCCCCGTCTTCATGGGGGAACGACACTAAACCCTGCCTAGGCTTCATATCCGAGTCACGGCACCATTATGTCGCTCCCCCTCTTCGTGGAGGAACGACACAGGACCCTGCGCTGTTCTTTCGTCTGCCCGGCCCTCCCCGGGTTTGCTGCTGGTTCTTCCCGGGTTGGCTACTATCCCTTCCACCTCCGTGGAAGGGCAGTTCCCCCTGGCCGCATTCCCCACTTCCGCAGGGGAGCGGCACACCACCGGCCGGCTCTCTGGGGGGCTGCACGGGTGTTCCTTCAGCTAGATGTTCCCCATAGATGTTCCTGGTGCATGCCGTCTCTCTCCTCCTTTATAGTCCTCCTCCGCCAATCCCAACTCGGCTGCCCACACGCCGAGTACGCTGCTCTCCAATCAGGAGCAAGTCCTACAGTTAATTGGTTGAACTGGAGGCAGCTGTGCGGAAGCTGTTTTCTCCTCTCCCAGCACCATATTGTAGGAGAGCAGATGCATAGAATAAGTCTTAATTCCAGTAACAGTCTAGTCCGAGCTGCTCCCCACAGAGGAGAGCAGATGCATAGAATAAGTCTTAATTCGAGTAACTTAGTCTAGTCCGGATTGCTCCCCACATTCATCTACTTCAATGACATTGTGAGAGCGAGAGACAGAGAGAGACAGATAGAGACACACAGAGTCCATCCACTGGTTTGCCTAAATTTTAATTAACTGTATATTTATAGCTTATCTTTTTAAAAAGACTTATTTTATTTATTTGAAAAGCAGAGTTATGGGGGGAGAGGGACACACACACTCAGAGAAAGAGAGAGAGAGAGAGATCTTCCATCAACTGGTTCACTCCCCAAATGACTGCAACAACTGGGGCTGGGCCGATCAAAGCCAGGAGCCTGGAACTCCATCAGGGTCTCTCATGTAGGTGGAAGGGACCCAGGCACTTGGGCCATCATCTGCCATCTTCCCAAGCACATTAGCAGGAAGTTGGATTGAATATGTAACACCAGCGTAGCAATTGGCAGCTAAACCAGCTCCTTTTGAGACACTGTAAAGATACAGTTCTATTGTCTTCGTGTTTTTGGTGTTTTTGCTGGAGAATCACCCATTTTCCATGTCTTTATTCCACTGTATATAACACACTTTTTTTTCCCCCTCTGGCTGTTTCTAAGACTTGTTCTTTGTCTTTGGTCTGGGCTGGTTGGACTCTTAAATGCCTACGTGTCTTTCTCTCTGTACTTATCCTGTGTTGAACTCACCGGGCAGCTTGAATATTTGGGTTATGCCTCGCATTTCTGCTGTGTCACTTCCCACATGGCTACCGCCCCATTCTCTCTCTCCTTTGGTTCATGGAGTCCAGTTACAAGTGTATGAGATTGTTTCATGTCATCTCACAGATCAAAGGCACGGTTCCCTTCTCCTCTCTTCTCCCCCCTCCTTATCTTTATCATTCTGCACCCTCCAGCACAGTGTAGCTGCAGGCTTTTCACAGATGTCCTATATCAGACGGAGGGAATTCAGGTCCATTCCCAGACAGCTAAGTGTGTTTCTTAGCAGTGCATGTTGGGAAAACTTTTAAAAATAAGTCTGTGTTTCTAGAGGTGATTCGTGGTTTTTCTTTGGTACTTCAGCGACACGGTAAATCACACCAATTGACTGCTGCCTGGAATTCAGGACTGAATCCCACCAGGTCAGCGTGGCACAGATCTCCACTGAGGGTCTTGAGGGTCCCGGCCTGTTCCTATTCATACGATGGTGTCAGCCCCTCGCCATGATCCTAGCCATGAATTAGGACTTGCTTTTAACCCAGGAGACATAGCACCTGTGGTGGGATTTGTGGCGATTGTTATAAGGTGGTTGTGTGCATGTGATTGCATTACATGCAGTGACGTCGCTTGTCCCCCTCCAGCCCCTCACCTCCTTGATCCCTTCTTGGACACAAACGCTCACATTGCCTCCCCACCCAGCAAGGAACAGTGAAGGGCTGAGGGCGACCTCTAGCCAATAGCCTGGGGCTGGCTTTGTGGTGCTGCCTGCGATGCCAGCATCCCTTATGAGTGCCGGTTCTGGTCCCAGCTGCTCTACTTCCAACCAAGCTCCCTGCTAATGGCCTGGGAAAGGCAGAGGAAGATGACCCAAGTGTTTGGGTTCCTGCCACCCATGTGGGAGACCCTGATGGAGCTCCTGGCTCCTGGCTTCAGCCTAACCCAGCCCCAGCCATTTTGGCCATCTTCAGGGTGAACCATTGGATGGATGGTCTGTCTCTCTCTCTCTCTCTGTAACTCTTGACTTTCAAAATAAAATAATTAATCTTTATTTCTGTTGGTGGCCCAATGGCCACTAAGGACTGAATTCTGTACGTACTGGGAAGTGTGTCCTACTCCACGGCTGACTCGTTCCTTGCTTCACCAAGCCAGCCCCCCTGACCCACAGGAATTGAGAGACAACAAGTGTGTGCTAGGTTGTAGATGACTTAGTTCATGGCAAGATTGTTAGATTCCACAAGAGAACCAATACAGATTTTGGTGCTGAGGATAAAGAGCTGACAGATCAAATGCTTAGAGATATGCAAATGGCTTTGGGCTTGGGCTCTGGGCAGAAGAGCAGAAAGATTTTGAAGACAATCCTTGCAAAAGCCTAAATTGCCTTGGCTCAACTGGTAATGGAAACCTGGGTATGCAGGCTGCTGCCCATAAGGACTGCGAAGAGAGTGAGGGACACGGTACTGGAAAGCAGGGGAAGAGAGATGCTTATGAGATGGTGATAGAAAGCTTAGCAGTACGGCTTCTTGAAACTATGTGAAAATCAGGGCTGGCGCCGTGGCTTAATAGGCTAATCCTCTGCGTGTGGTGCCAGCACCCCGGGTTCTAGTCCCGGTCAGAGCCCCAGATTTTGTCTCCGTTGCTTCTCTTCCAGGCCAGCTCTCTTCTGTGGCCTGGGAGTGCAGTGGAGGATGACCCAAGTGCTTGGGTCCTGCACCCGCATTGGAGACCTGGAGAAGCACCTGGCTCCTGGCTTTGGATCAGCACGATGAGCCGGCCATTGTGGGGTGAACCAACAGAAAAGGAAGACCTTTCTCTCTGTCTCTCTCTCTCTCACTGTCCACTCTGACTATCAAAAAATAAATAAATAAATAAATGAAAAGGAAAAAAAAAGAAATTATGTGAAAATCAGAACTTGCCAATGAAGAACTAGGTAATCTAGATTATTTCCCAGCAAGGTGTTGTGGGAGCCCATTTGGTTTCTTCTTCCTGCTTATAATAAATTGTGCAAAAATAGAGGTGAATTGAAGGGGAAATTTTTTGAATTACAAAGAAGTCATCAGACTTGCTGATTTCAAAAATTCTCAGTCTCTCCAAATGGCAAAACATGCTAAAAGGGCCCAGTGTTGTAGTCTATAGTGGGTAGAACCACCACCGGTGACGCCAGTATCCCATATAGGGGCTGCTTCCTGTCCCAGATGCTCCACTTCTGATCCAGCTCCCGGCTAATGGCCTGGGAAACACCGCAGAAGATGGCCCAAGTGTTTGGCCCCCTGCCACCCACAAGAGAAGCCTGGATGAAGCTTCTGGCTCCTGGCTTCATCCTGGCCCAGCCCCAGTCATTGCAGCCATTTGGGGAGTGAACCACCAGATGGAAGACCTCTCTCTTTATGTCATCCTCTCTCTCTCTTTCTGTAACTCTGACTTTCAAATAAATAAATAAACCTTTTTTTAAAAAAAGACATAGAGCTTCCAGAATGGCTGGGGGAAATGCCCACATGAGGAAAAGCTAAGAGTTTGACTGTACAGCCTTCTACTAAAATCTCAGGAAGAGAGAAAGCTTAGAACAGTCAGCCACGCCAGGGGCCCCTGCAAGAGAGTGAGAGTGGGCCTCGCACACCTTCCCCATGGAACCGCCGGGCTCCCAGGAAAAGCACGTGCATGGCCCTCTGCAGAAGCCCAAGTCAGCAAAGGACTCTTTCAACAGACCCGGCTTGGGGGGGGGGGGGGGGCGCGGATTTGGCCAGTGGTCTGAGCCCCCGAGAAAAACACGGCTCTCTTTGAGTTTCTTTCGGAAGAAACAGGGACAAAAGGAGATGAGACCATTGCAATCCCAGTTCTTCTGATAGGAAATGCTAAAAAAAAAAAAAAAAAAAAAAAAAAAAAAAAACCTCTGAGCCCCCAACAGGTACCGGTTTCACCATGAAAAGGAAGCTTGACTCACGTGGTAGAGCTGAGATCCCAGAAGGCAGAGCCTAGAGCCCATGGAGAGCTATTCCTGCCACTGGGAATCCAATCAAGGAGCCCTGGGTGTTCCCCCAGCGGGGGGTCAGGATTATTGTGGACCAATGACTTCTGTTGACCTGTATGTCCCCTGTTTTGAATAAGAGTGTCGACGGCTGCAGCCCTATGCCTCTTCTCTGATGGTGTGTTGAGTGTGCTGGGGAAAGCTAACTCGGCCTTACTTCTCACAGGTCGACCAGTTGACAGTAATTATACCCAAGGACACATCTCTTCTTTCCATGAATTGAATATGTTACCTCACTGCCATCTCACATCCCATCCACAGTGTTTTTTGACAGGAAATCTGTCTCTCTCTCTCTCTCTCTCTCTCTCTCTGCTTTCCAGAATTTCCTTTTGTCATTGCTTTTATGCAATTTGATTATCGTGAGACTTGAAATTTTCCCTCAGTTTTTGTGCTTGGAATTTGTTGAACTTCTTGGATCTATGAGTTTATGGTTTTCAACAAATTTAGAATTCTTTTGCTGTTTTATCTTCAAATACATTTGTGTCCCTCCCTCTCACGTGTGTTATCTATAAGTCAACTTACAGCTTTCCTAGCACTCACTATGCACCACTCCTACTTCTTTTTTTTTTACTATTTTATCTTGTATTTTTTAAAAAGATTTTATTTATTTATTTGAAAGTCAGAGTTGCACAGAGAGAGGAGAAGCAGAGAGAGAGAGAGAAGAGTCATCTTGCATTTTTAGGATTGTATTTATTTGAGAGAAGACAGAGTTCTCCCATCTGCTGGTTCACTCTCCAAATGCCTGCAGCAGCTGGGCCAGGGCCAGGCTGAAGCCAGGCCCTGGGCACTCCATCCTACTCTGCCACCTGGTAGCAGCAGGGACCACCACTTGCTGCCTTGCAGGATCCACACTGACAGGACGCTAGAACTGGGGGTTGAACAGTTATCAAACCCAGACTCTCTGATATGGAACGCAGGCATCCCCAATGGAATCTTAACTACTGGGCCAAATGCCTGCCCCTTTGTAATTAATTAATTGATTAATATTTACCAAGTTCTTTTATGTAGAGTCTGTTCTTTATTTTTTTTTACTTTTTAAAAATTTATAGAAAGAGAACAAACTTCATGTGTTTCATACATACTTTTTTCAAAGCATAATACTACTTCCCACCCTACCCTTCCTCTCTCACTCCCACCTTCCCTCTTCTTTCTTTTATTATTTTTCTTTTACTTTTTACAATGACATACTTCCAATTTTTTTTTATAATTGTACGCTTAACCTTCCACCAAATAAAGACTTCAACAAGTAGTAAGTAGCAACACCACTGTTCCTCAAGAGTCTAGACAAGGCTTATCAACAATAATCAAATCTCATAATGTCAATTTTGTTCATATACATCATATTTTTGTGTTCTTTATATTAGTTACCACAAATCATGGAAAACATGGTATTTGTCTTTTGGGGACTGGCTTATTGCACTAAGCATAACTGCTTGCCTCCAGTGGCAACGATTTGTCGCAAAAGACAGGATTTCATTCTTTCTTATGGGTGAGTAGCACAATTCCTTTATCCACACATCAGTTGATGGATATCTGAGTGGACTCCATATCTTAGCTACGGTGAGTTGAGCTGCTGTAAACATGGGGTACAGATAACTCTTGCATCTGCTGATTTCATTTGCTCTGGGAAAGTGGCTGGCCATATGGTGGATCTACTTTAAGATTTCTGAGGGATCTCCATACCGTCTTTCATAATGGCTGTATGAGTTTACAGGTGTGTACAGGTACAGGTGTAACAGCTGTATGAGTTTACCTTCCCAGTGGCCTCAGGTCCACTGTATCAGTCAACTTTTCATTACCATAACCAAATGCTTGAGGTAGGCTACTTATAAAGAAAAGAGGCCAGTTAGCTCACTGCTTCAGAGGTGGCCTGGCATGGGCTCAGGCCTGGTGAGGGTTCCCTTGTCTGCATCAGGCAATGGCAGGAGCACATGTGGAGGCATCACTTTGCCATCCAGAAAGCCAGACAAGAACGTAGGGGTCAGGCTTGCTCCTCTAGCAAGTTCAAAAGAACTACCGAAGGGCAGCCCCCTTGATGCCTTGTGGACTTCCAACTAGACCCCATCTCTTAAACGTTCCATCAGCCTCCATGTTGCCACCTAGGGACCAAACCTGCACTACACAGGCCCCCAGGGAGCACCCCACACCCAAGCCCTAGCATCTTCCAATGTGTTCTAACAACTCAGTCTGTCGACTGATACCACCCCATGTGTTTCCACGTCAGATACTGTTGTTTTCATTTATAAAAGATTAATTCAGTTCTTTTTTTTTACATCATTCTTGCCTCTGTTCTCATTTTACCCCCTATGAAATACAGATATAATAAATCTTTTAATGTCCTTTTCTGATCATTAGCACACCTGTGCCTGTTCTGGGTGGCTTTTGGCAGATCAATGTATCTCTACCATGTCTGTGATTTCCTTTATATTACTTCCATCCAGCTACTGAAATTCCCAGGTCTTGCCCCATGTTGCTCAGCTTTGTATGACATCTTTCACCATATTGCTATTTTAAAATCCCTATCGGTTCCATCTGTAGATGTGTTCCTATTGGCTTTTGCTTCTGTTGACTCTGCATAATCTGTTTTGTTCATATTCCTATGGCCTGTACATTTTATGGCATAGCAGGCACTTTATACACAAGGACACCAGGAAAGAAGGAAACCATAACTCTAGGAGATGCAGTGGCCCTGCTGGCGTCAGCCTTGCTCTAAGCTTTAGGGCAATTCTAGCTTGATGCATTTCCCCATGGGTTTTGAATGTTCCGAAGAAGACATTGAGTTCTCTCTCTCTCTCTCTCTTCCCTTCTGCAAGTTTTAGAATCTGGGCACTTGAGAAAGGCCAGAGACGTCTCTGTGCATTGCCCAGTTTCCAGTTTTCCATACCATAGGAGGTCTCTCTGGGCTCTGGATTCTGAATGCCTGGTGTGCCTGCCCTTCCCCCAAGATGTGGTCATTGGAACCCACTGCAGCTGGGGTGGGTATCTCCTGGCTCACCGGCCCTGTCCTCCAAGTTCAGATACCAGCTGCTTGCACTTAGCAGGACCCCTCAGAAGTCACAAGATCCAAGCCTTCAACACACTGCCCGCAAACTTGGTAAAAGCCCCTTCTAGAAGACTGACAAGGTGGATATGGCTGTGTTCTGAGGCTAAGGCTGCCTGACAGTCTCATTCCTCTACGTTCTCTCTCACACGGCTGTTAAGGATGGTACGACAAGCTCCATATACGGCTTCTTGTCATCTAAAGCAGATTTCTCCTCTACCCTGCGCCCCCTCCCTGCGCTTTAGTTTTTAGGACAAGAGCGACCGCCCCTTCATCAGAAATAAACATCCCTGGACCTTCCTCTTTTAACTCCCTGCTTCATGGAAAGGGACAAACGCCTCTTTCCCACGGACGTTTCGCTGCTGTTGCTGGTGTAGATGAAATTGCATCTCTTGCTGAGTTTGCCTGACTTCCCGAGGGCTGGGAAGGCTGGGACAGGGATTGAGAGGCTTCCAGATCTGGGAGAGAATTGAGGGGTCGTCTCCGTCTGGCCCCTCTCTGCTCTTTCCCCCTTGGGCAATCTCCCACAAAGCTGGTTTTGTGTCTGTGTGTGATCCCCATGTCGGATGGCAGTGAACTCCGTCCTTCTGTCCGTGTAGTGGGTCCCTTTACTCTCTCTCTGAGTTTTAAACCTTAACCCAAACCAACATCTGGAAGGCGTTCTGTGTGCTCAGTCAGCTTTGTCTGCCCTGGGTCACACTTGGGCTGGAGCAGCGACAGTGTCATCTGGTTTTCTTTTCATTTCCAAGTGGATCCAACCATCCAGATCCAGGAGTCCTGGTCTTATTTGACTACTAAGTTACGTAACGTGAAACCTCTGTGTTTTTGTTGTTGTTTGTTTTCTGCTTTTTTATTTTTATTTTTTTTAAGCTTGGGCTCATTCGCTTTTGTTTTGTGTTTTTACTTGGTGGCTTGTTGCTGCAGTAAAAGTTCAGAGAAAGCCCAGTTCGCAGTAACAGAAAAACACTCTTTAATAATCACTTTTTATATCCTTAAAAGCCGGGCCCATAAATCTCTAAATAACTCATTATTTTATTGGCCAAATGGAAATGTTCTGCGGTGAAGACAGTTATAGAAAATTATGTGACTTGCTTCCTCGCAGTGGCAGTGGGTGCTAATGAGAAACATGTGATAGGGGCCTTTATAAGGTACCCATTAGCACATCCCGAGACCGCCAGGCCAGCTGATTCCAGGATCAGAGACTGTGCGTGTCTCCAGTGGGCCACGGCGAAGCAGGGGGACCTCTCCTGGATCTCAGCAATTCTGCAGCCACTTGGCCATTTTGAGCTTCTTCTCAAAACTGTGTGAAAGAAAACTGATTCCTAAGAATCGGGGTTCCTGGTGCAGTAAGAGAGCTTTGTGTATTCAACACTTATTTTGTGCCAAGCGCACCGACCCTAGTCTCTTATTTACGTTGTCTCGTCTAGGGGTGGACTTCCCGACTGCTGGTTAAGACATGGATTAGGATGCCTGTGCCCTGCGTTGGAGTGCCTAGGTTCGAATCCCAGCTCTGGCTGTGACTGTAGCTCCCTGCTAATGCAGGAAGATGGTAGTGATGGCTCCAGTGGTTGGGTCCCTGCCACCCATGTGGGAGACCCGGACTGAGTTCCCAGCTCACAGCTTCAGCCCCTGGGTGGAGTGAGCCAACGGATGAGAGCACTCTGTGTCTCCAATAAAGAAATAAACAATTTAAAAACCACATATAATATGTATAATCAAATTGAAGCCGTATATAAATAAATACATAAATGTGTAAAACATAAATAGATATTATATATTATCTAATCCAAAGCTTATATATAATATGTAAATATGTACTATACACTTTGAATATTATCTAATTGAAACCATATATTTTAAAATGTATAAATATTTATGTATGTATTATTTATTTTATATATTATCAAATTGAAAGCTTATATAAATATGTATTACACATTTTAGATATCAGCTAATTGAAACCTTATATATAAATATAAAATACATATATATAATGTATCGTATGTATTATCTAACTGAAGTCTTGTAACACTCTTGGTTAAGAGGTTCCAACTCATCACTCCAGTTTAACCTATGGGGAAGCTGATTCACTCCTTGACCAATCAGAAGCCAGCTCAGCACCGGCCTGCAGCCCATCCGCCGCGCGGGAGCCACCCACCTCATTTCGGGTGTCCCCTCCTCCTATCTGGTCTTGTCAGCTGTGCCCAGCCCTGCCCCTCCCTGCACAGATGCACTGGCCAGCAGCAGAGTGGGCACGGTGCGTGTGGGGGTGGGGAGCGCGGAAGGCCCAGTCTGTGGGCGGATGCACAGGTTTTTCCGGAGTCACACAGGCTATAGGGACCGGAAACAACCAGGATCCCTGCTGGGGTGAAGCCGGGTCCCTGGGATGCACAGGTGGGGAAAAATAATAGTTAGACCCCTGAAGCAAATCAGCATTCCACATCTCACCTGGTTATGGTCTGTGTTTGTGTTTTATACACATATTGAACATCACTCATTCCATTAACAAAAATCCTTTCCTAACACCCGGGAAGCTAATCGCGGCCACGCTGTCTCCATCAGGGGTGAGTGAGCTATAGTAGTCACCTCTGGAGTGTGCTGGGTATTTTTTAAACTGCCAACACGGATTTGTTATTTTAAAAATATATTGATTTATTTGAAAGGCAGAGTTACAGAGTGAGAAAGAGATCTTCCATCTGCTGGTTCACTCCCCCAAATGGCAGTGATGATCTGGGCTGGGCCAAGCTGAAGCCAGGAGCCAGGAGCTCCATCCGGGTCTCCCACATGGGTGCAGGGACCCAAGCACTTGGCCATCTTCTGCCACTTTCCCAGGTCCGTTAGCAGGGAGCTGGATTGGAAGTGGAGCTGCTGGGACTTGAACCGGTGCTCATAGGGGATGCCATGCTGGCATCGCAGTCAATGTTTTAATCCACTGCACCACAATGCTGGTCCACTCTTAACACAGATTTTCAAGGAACTTTCTTCCTTTGGAGAAGTGCGCTAGCATGGTGTCCACACAGCCACCCTTGAAATGGCTTTGGCCTTGGGCACCTGTGCCTACCTGCTCCAGCTAGATCACTAGCTCCCGATCCCCAACAGGAAGTCCCCACAAGCTCTGGGACCCCCAGGGATCAAGGACATCAGGCCACGAAGGGCCAGTGTACACTGGCAGGTACACTGTGCAAGTCACCCAGGCAGCCAACCTGTGTGCAAGGGACTCTGGTCCCTGGCATGGCTGCAGAGGGCACAGGACAACCCGCCCTGTGCTTGTCCAGAGAGGAGGAGATCTGGGAGTCGGGGCTATGGACCAGCAGGCCTGGCAGGCATCAGGTCCCTGGGCAGGGCCTGGAGGAGATCAAATTTGCACTGCTCCTGTCCCCTGTTGAGAAATGAGGGTTCCCTAAGGAGGCGGGGAGAGGCCCCTGGAGGGAGCAAGTAGGTTGTGTCCTGAGACTGCAGCCAAAGCCCCTGCCCTGAGCCGTGGCCAGCGTGGTTGTGGACAAGCTGGTGCCTGCATTTCTCAACAGCCAGTGGGCACCCTTGTGCCGCAGCAGGCTCACCCCTGCCCCGGAACAGCCCGGCCGCAGCCCCAGGAGCACCCGCCCTCCGCCCTGCCTCTCCCTCCCTCTCCCTCTCTCTCCACCAACGGCCCTGCCTTTGATCTCAGCACAGAAAGTCAAGCCCATTATAAACCTGTTTATCCTCTAGTCTAATGAGAATACAGACAAAAGTAATTAGAGAGAAACACTGCCTGGCCCAGCCCTGCTCCCTAGAAGAATCCGGAAGGGTGGGCAGAGTGAGTCAGCCAGCCTCAGCTACAGCAGTTTGCTTCGGGCTGTCTGGGATGTGGCTTTATTGTAGCCAAGGTCCTTTCTGTGTGGCCAGGTCCCGTGGTGGGGGCCCCACCCCTATCCTATACCTGTCTCCAGTGTCCACTTGAAATGAACATTTCCAAAGACTCCACCAAACTTTTGCACCATTTCAGTTGTCCAGTGAACCCCAAGTTTCTTCTCTCTCTCTCTCTCTCTCTTTCTGGTTTCTGGAACAAACTCTGATATCAGACATTCACACCTTAGTGAGAATTGTTTTTTGCAAAAATTTATTCTGACGGTCTCATGTGCAGCAAACACTCCACTAGGATCTAAATATCCAAAAGAGAATTAAAATAATCACTCCCATAGCAACATTGAAGAGGAAGGCAGTACAGGCAAAACTGTTTCAGACTGGCTACTAAATTCATGTTCCAAGGGTCGGCATATGCACAGGGGGTTATGCCACCAATTGAGATGCCCGCATTCCATACGGGCGCCAGTTTCTAGTCCTGAATGCTCCACTTCCGATCCAGGTGCCTGCTAATGCACCTGGGAAAACAGTGGAAGATGGCCCCAGTGCCACCCACGTGGGTATTTGCAATCAGTATAATATTCACCCAGGGCTCTGCATAGCTTTTGTACTGAGACTGGAAAGAAACAGGCAAAGCTAGGAGTTTTCTTCTTTTGTTTAAATAACACCCTTGCTAACGAGCCCCATCCGAGGATCCGCTGCCAGCTCCCAGCAAAGACATGAAGCTGTGCACACCAAGTCTGTAGCTATTGCCTGGGAAGCATGCAGCAAGACCAAGACCAGGGTCAAGGTCAAGTACACCGCTGGGGGGAGCCCCAGGTGAAGCCTTTGTGTGCTGAGAATCCTCATTGCTAGAGATATGCCTGAGGGATGTGACTGTGCGTTCCCTGATAAAAGGCTCAGTTTCCTGAACGTGCCCGGTGAGAACCCCCAGTTTTTTGCCTCTTCCTAAGAACAGCGTGAGCTTGTGCTTCTTGGTGTGAAAGCTTCCTGCAGTTGGCAAAGAGCAGCCCCTGGGACGGACTTGGAGCCTGTGCAGGCTGCTGGATAAACTCGTTATTCTTCCCTGCAGACTTCAGAGCCCTACAAGCCAGTAGCCTTGTGGCTCCTGCTCTCCATCTCATCGCCTCCCTCCAGGGAACCTCAGATGAGCTCCTACACACCCTGCTGTGCCCAGGCCATCAGGCCCCTGTGAGCTTTCTGTGTAGTCACCTGACTCGCCCAGGCCTCTCAGCCACAACCTCAAGGTGTCACACCTGATTAAGGACATCAGCTTGCTTAGACGTACTGGCCATGAATTGAGTGCCTTAAAGCAAGCAGCCACCCAGTGCCCTGGAATGCCAGCGTCCCATGGGGAAGGAAAGACAGGGAGGTCCCCAGGAGAGGTGGTTCCGACTGGACAATGCGTCCACACATGTGCCTCTGCAGGAACAAATTTTTTGAGCCAAAGAAAGCTTTTGTGGTGAAGCTTGGAAGTTTTAATGACGTCTTTGTCCTGAGCTGCGGGGGGCTATGGATGCATCCAGGGTGTTGAATCCTCACCTGCTACGCAGAGCCTTTGTGCCGGAGCAGGAAGCACAAGGATTTCTTGTGTCCAGAGCCCTGGTGTGTTGTGTTTTTCCATTCCTAGCCGGCATCCACAGCGATGCCACGCTGCTTAAGCCACGGCTGTGGTCAGTGGCAGGATATGCCATGCATTTCTTCCTCTCTCTGCTAAGAAAAGCCAACCTCGGCAGCCCAGAGTGGTCCAACAGCCACTTAAGCTCCATCGCTGTGTTTCCGCCTGCAGTGACACTGTTGACAACTAATATCCTCACACGGAGAGAGCTCTGCCCATAGACAGAAAAGTCCCTGGATTTCCCTCTATCCCACCAAAGTTCCAATTTATCTATCTCACCGGGGTCCTAGCAGGCCCCTGTCTGTTTCATCGTCCAAGTGAATCATTACACCCCGGGGTCAGAATGGAACAGCTGGTCCACTGGCAGGCGTGTGCTAGAGGGATTGATTTCCCACTTGGGACACCTGAAACCTGTGTCAGAGTGTCTGGGTTTGGGTCGCGGCTCGTCTGCCTCTGATCCAGCCTCCTGTTAATGTGCATCCCACGAGGCAGCAGGTGATGGCTCAAGTATTGGGCCCCTGCCATCCATCCACATCATGTTTACTTATTTATTTATTCTTAAAGATTTATTTATTTATCTGAAAGAGTTACAGAGACAGAGGGAGAGAGAGAGAATGCTTCCATACGCTGGTTCACTGCCCAAATAGCCACAACAGCTGGCACCAGGAGACCCACATGGAGTTCCGGGTTCCTGGCTTCATCCAGCTCTTGTAGGCATTTGGGGGAGTAACCCTGAGACTGGAAGGTCTCTTTCTCCCCGCAGCTCTGGCTTGCAAATAAAACAAAAATAAATAAATAACTTTTTCAAAGGTTGGTCCGTTGGATTAGAACATTAGTCAGTTGCAGGAAATTCATTGTCGGAGATAATATCAAACAATTGATTCCTGGGCTTGAGACTAATTCAGGCCAGTTCTTTTGAAGCTGTGCTGACAACAGTCTGTCTCTGAATAGCTACCAAAAACGCTGCATCACTGGGGCAGTGTGGCCATTGTTACCACACGTACAGTTTTCCGACACAATAGGAAATCCCAGGTGCTCTTTCAGAAGGAACAGGTGGAATTAAACCGTTTGTCTGTGTTGTGATGTGACGGACATGTTTTTCTCATACTATTGTATGTTCAGTTCTAAATGCTTCAGGAGAAAATAAATATTTTTTTTACAGTTGTAATTGTGTTTACATTCAAGATTCACGGCCAGAAACATGTGATGTATACGCTCATTTAAAAATAAGCCCGTGGGGTAGGGTGGGGAGGGCAGTGTCCTGGCATAGCAGGTAAAGCCGCCAGCTGCAGTGCAGGCATCCCAAATGGGTGCTGGTTCCAGTCCTGGCTGCTCCACTTCCCATCCAGCTCTCTGCTATGGCCTGGGAAAGATAGTCCAAGTCTTTGGCCCCTGCACCCACATGGGAGACCCGGAAGAAGCTCCAGGCTCCTGGCTTCAGATCGGTGCAATTCCAGTCATTGCGGCAAATTGGGAAGTGAACCAGCAGATGGAAGACCTCTCTCTCTCTCTCTCTCTCTCTCTCTCTCTCTCTCTTTCTCTGCCTCTCCTCTCTCTGTGTAACTTTGGCTTTCAAATAAATAAATCATTTTTTTTTTATTTTTTGACAGGCAGAGTGGACAGTGAGAGAGAGAGAGAGAGAAAGGTCTTCCTTTGCCATTGGTTCACCCTCCAATGGCCGCCAGTGCAATGCACTGATCTGAAGGCAGGAGCCAGGTGCTTCTCCTGGTCTCCCATGGGGTGAAGGGCCCAAGCACTTGGGCCATCCTCCACTGCACTCCCGGGCCATAGCAGAGAGCTGGCCTGGAAGAGGGGCAACAGGGACAGAATCCGGCGCCCCAACCAGGACTAGAATCTGGTGTGCCGGCGCTGCAAGGCGGAGGATTAGCCTATTGAGCCACGGTGCCAGCCAATAAATCATTTTAAAAATAAATCAGCAAATAAACCCATTTTGGGGGCCGGCGTCCTGGCGTAGCAGGTATACGCCACTGCTAGTGACGTCACCAGTTCGTGTTCTGACTGCTTCACTTCTGATCCAGCTTCCTGCTAATGAGCTGGAAAAAAACAGCAGAAGGTGACCCAAGTACTTGGATTCAATTGCATGGAAGACCGATCCTCAGTGTGGCTTGTTTATACCTTAATATTTGGACCCCGGCGGGAAGTGGAGCTCCTTCACCTCTTCCCCTAAAATCAAGATGTTCAAGAACCAGCTGTGGCTGCGGTCATGAGATGCGCTCTGAGGACTACCCTGGGAGCCGGAGATCCTAGCGACCTAGATATCCAGAGGCCAGCTTGCTGGGATGCACATGGGGGCAGAAAAACTCTTGAAGCAAAACCCTTTTTTGCTGCCATGGAGGTGGTGGGATTGGCAGCATTGGAAAGTGCATGAGAACTCCACCTGCTTGGTGACCCAACGGAGATATTACCCACAGCTTGGGTTGAATGCATGGGGCTGGGATGTCATTGAAATCAGTCCCCTTAAATCAGAGATTGTTACACTGAGACAGAAAAACAAAGTCTGGGAGGAAATACTTTTAAAAAAAATTTTTTAAATTTAAGGTATGCAAACCTCCTGCATTTCATATATACAGATTCAGGAACATAGTGATTCTTCCCACCCTACCCTCCCTCTTGCCCACACTCCCACACTTTCTCCTCCTTCCTCTCTTATTCCTTCTCTTAAGTTATACAAAGATCTGATTTCAGTTCCCTTTATACACATAAAATTAACCCTACACTAAGTAAAAAGTTCAACAAATAGTATGAAGGAAATAACGCTATTCCTCAACAGTAGAGACAGGGACTGCAAAGAATCACCGAATCACAAAGTTTCAACTTCACTCCTATACGTTACATTTTTGGTACTTTATTGACTACTATCACAGATCAGGGAAAACATATGGTATCTGTCTTATGGGGACTGGCTTATTTCACTAAGCATAATGGCTTCCAGTTGCATCCATTTTGTTGCAAAAGACAGGATTCATTCTTTTTTATGGCTGAGTAGTATCCCATCATGTATATGTACTATAATTTCTTTATCCAGTCATCAGCTGATGGACATCTGGCTACTGTGAATATCTTAACTATTGTGAATTGAGCTGCAATAAACATAGGGGTGCAAATAACTCATACGCTGATTTCATTTTGTTTGGGTAAGTTCCCAGGAGTGGGATGGCTGGGTCGTACGGCAGGCCTATATTCAGATTTCCGAGATACCTCCATTCTGTCTTCCACAAGGGCTGCACCATTTTACATTCCCGCCAACGGTGGATTAGTGTATCTTTAGGGAAGCACTCAACCAAGGAAGCGAAATGTTTTTTGAATGCTGTTTTCTCCAAAGCCATCATTTGAATGGTGTCTTCCAAGTACAGTGACCCATGGGAACCCAGAGAGGACAACTTCCAGTGCAGTTCAAGTCCCTTATGTAAAATGACATTGTGAAACCTGCGTGCATCTTCCAGTGTACTCCGAATCATCTCCAGATTCCTTGTAACACCTAAGGCAAGGCAAATGCTGTGTAAAATAGTTGTTACATTGTATTGTTTGGGAGTCAGAAGAAAAAATAAAGGATGTATGTTCAGGTCAGGCCCAACTGCATTGTACAAGTCAGTAACAATGGAACTTTTTTTCTTTGCTTTTCCATCCTTCATTGGTTGAATCTGTTGATGTGGAACCCACAGATAAGATATGGGGGAACCAGGCAGGGAGCTAGCTAGGAACAGGTGAGCTGGAATGTCTGCATAGTCCCGTACTGTAGCTCTATCCCCTCACCTGTCAATCCAATACTCCCTCTTTCCCATGATGCAGCTGCATCCCATCTGGACCAGGAAGGAGGCGAGGCCAAGATGGCCACGAGGAAGATAAACACCACATGGGGGTGCCAGGAACACCCAGAAAGCCTCACACACGCGAAGCCCCACCCTATTGGTGCATTCAGAATGCACAGGTCCCACAGGGAAAGCTGAGATGAAGTTCTGTCCAACGAGCCCACGACTGATTCTCGGTCATGGTAGGAAGGCGTTTCCTGTAGGGCATTGGAAGTTGGGTTCCTCTCATTGGCAGATGACAACCTTACATGCCTTTTTCTGGGGCCCCTCGAGGTCCTGTCATGGGGAAATTCTCAGGTGGCTAAGTCTGACCTTTGATATCTCATCAACACACTTTTGGTCATGACATCCTCGCCTGCCTATGGGAGCCAGGATAACACAGGACAATTCTCCTGCATGCCGGAGCTAGAACCTGCGTGGGGGTCTCTGCTTCTGCAAACCCCAGGCTCTCACAGCGCCTCTTGTGTTGTTTGCTGATTCAAGTTAGGTGAGATGACTCTCCTCCAAAAGCTCAAGATTCTTGCTCCAGGTTTAACGGACTGGATGCTCGTCTCGCGTCACTGCAGCCCGATCCTGGAATGCACATGTGGAGACATGAAATAAACCATGCAGCCAGGTTTTACTGAGCTGACGCTCCGAGACAGGGAGTTCCCTTGAGGTGGAGTGAGTCTTTGTTTGAGACAGGAACACTGTCCAATAGGAAAGATTTGCCAAGTAATGGGAAAGCACTTAGTCAAGAAACCTAAAACTATTAGGATCTAAAAGGCTTCTCCTTAGGCAGGCGCTTGGGGCAAGGGTGAAGTTGCTACTTGTGATGCCCACAAGCGGGAGCGAGGGCCTCCTTCAAATCCCAGCTCCTCCACTTCTGACCGAGCTCCTGCTCATGTGCACCCTGGGAGGCAGCAGGTGAGAGCTCAAGTGCTTGGGGCCCTGGCACCCAGGTGGGAGATCAGGGTGGAGCTCCCGGCTCCTGGCTTCAGCCTGGTCCAGTTCTGGTTGTTGGAGGTATTTGAAGGAGTGAAGCAGTGAATATAAGATCTCTCTCTTCTCTCTCTCTCTCTCAAATTAAAAAAATGAAAATAACCAAATAAATATTTTAAACAATCCTCCCACCCAAAGAACCCATGCCAATCCATGCCGTTTTCTTTCATGGGTGTCCCTGAGAAACAAGAACACATTCTAGAAGTTTCTGGGTTGTCTCAACTTGTAGAACATCATCCAAAACACCAAGTCTCGAAGTGAAGTCGAGCTTTGTAAGGCTTGCTCCTCCACATAGGGTCCACAGCCCCAGCAGCACCCCAGGAACTTGTTGGAGACCCAGACCCCCGAGTCTGTACCTGTTGAGTCAGAACCAGCATTTGAGCTGGACCCAGGGCACTTGTACCCGCCTTCCAGTTTGAGAACTTTGGTTTTACCATCCTGTCAACTGGGGGCACCTGGAAGTGGTGGACCCCGGTGATATTTGGAATCACCATCTTGGCATTTGATCAGCACAAACCTTCCTGCTTTCACACCTGAACAGGGGCTTCCCCTACCTGGGTGAGCTGTTTAGTAGAGGAGTGGTTTTTTAAAAAATCCACACATGTATTTGGTGTTTATCAGATATGGTGCCAATTTTTTAATGTTATTTTTTGAAAGAGTTTTATTGATTTGTTTGAAAGACAGGGTTACAGAGAAAGGGAGAGATAGGGAAAGAGATTTTCCACCTACTGGTTCCCTCCCCAGATGGTTGCAGGGGCCAGGACTGGGCCAAGCCAAAGCCAAGAGCTTCATCCAGGTCTCCATGTGGGTGCAGGGGCCCAAATATTTGGGCCTTCATGCCACTGGCAAGGTGTTGGATTGGAAGAACAGCTGGGACAGGAACCAGTATGGGATGCTGGCGTTGCAGGCAGTGGCTTTATTGGCCACACCACAATGCCGATCAAGAGTTTTCCTGTTTTAAAGATGTATTTATTTGAAATGCAGAGTGATAGGTGTGAAGGGAGGAGAAGCAGAGAGAGAGAGAGAGAGAGAGAGATCTTCTATCTGCTGGATCATACCCCAAATGGCTATAATGGCCAGGGCTGGGCCAGGCTCGCTCTCTCTCTCTCTCTCTCTGCCTCTGTCTCTATGTAACTTTTTAAAAAAATTTATTTATTTATTTTAAAGGCGGAGTTGCAAAGAAAGAAGAGAGACAGACCGAGAGGAGTCTCCATTCACTGATTCATTCCCCAAATGGCATAACAGCCAGGACTGGGTCAAGCTGAAGCCAGGAACCAGGAGCTTCTTCCTATATGAGTGGCAAGTGCCCAAGCACTTGGACCATCCTCCACTGCTTTCCCAGGCACATTAGCAGGGAGCTGGATTGGAAGCAGAGCAGCCTGGAATCAAACAGGCACCCATATGTGATACCACTGTTTTCAGGCAGCAGGTTAAGAATCTGTGTTACGGAGCCGATGCTGTGTCGTAGCTGGTAAAGCCACTGCCTATAGTGCCAGGATCCCATATGGGTGCCGGTTCGAGTCCTGGCTGCTCCACTTCCAATCCAACTCTCTGCTTCAGCCTGGGAAAGCAGTGGAAGATGGTCCAAACCTTTGCGCCCTTGCACCAAAGTGGAAGACCAGGAAGAAGCTCCTGGCTCCTGGCTTCGGACTGGCCCAGCTCCGGCCGTTGTGGCCATTTGGGGAATGAACCCGCGGAGAGTAGACACTTCTCTCTCCCTCTCTCTCTCTCTCTCTCTTTCTCTCTCTCTCTCTCTCTCTCTCTCTGTCTTTCTGCCTTCAGCCTCTCTGTAACTCTGCCTTTCAAATAAATAAATGAATCTTTTAAAAAAAGAAGAAGCTGTGTTCGAACGCTAAGGTGCAGACTCCGTGTTCAGATGACCTGGTGGTGGTCCCTGCCTCCTCTACTTGTGAGCTGAGGTTTCCTATCTGTTCCGTGCCTGGATTTTCCCAGCTGTGAGTGCAGCTTTGCTGACAATGTCCATTCTCTGCACCCACAGGGTCGGTCTGAGGATTGCATGAATTCATGTGTGCCCGTGAGCAGTGTGCTCACCCCGGGACACAGGTCAAGCAGCTATCATCTTCATGACATCAAATCTTGAACTTCAAATCTTGGCACGTTCGGGGAAAAGGTGGAGTGAGGATCCCATGAAGCGCTTCTCCTGGGCTCAGGGTTCCAAGAAATCTCAAGACGAGAACAGCTCCTTGCTGGTGATAACAGAGTTGCGGTTTGGGGGAGCTGAAGTCTGGAGACAGTGTGACTCTGCCACTTACACACACACACACACACACACACACACGCTGAGTTCTCTTGGGGAAAGGCTACAGGTTTCTTTTAGGTGGACACTGCTTGGCTGGGCAGGCGGTGCTTGCTGGACTTGGCTCCCTGGAGCCTGGCAGTGTGGAGTTCAGCTCCAGGTCAAGCCGTGTCGGAGTTGGCAGCGTGACACCACGCACGCTGCTGGCACTTGCGATAACCCCAGGGCTTCCTTTTGGAGTTCACTGCCGTTTGTTCTCCAGACTGGCACTGCAGGCTCCCAGATTTATCCTGGGGTTGAACTGCAAAGGTGACAGCAATGCCACAAAGTGGCAATGAGTGGACAGCGTCACTTCCGGGGAGGCTGCAGCAAGGTCAGGGCCGTGCAATTGCAACATTTCCCAAATCCATACACCGTGTGGTCTTTGCTGCTTTGTGCCTCTTGCTCACCCTCTTCTATCGCCTCTTGCTCACCCTCTTCTATCGCCTTGAGCACCATCAGAAGTCAGCGACACATTAACCTTAGCAGGTTGTTTTGGTCACTTTGGGATTTCTTATTGTAGTGACAATACTATCGATATTTACGCTGCACACCTAGAGAAACAAAGAAATCCAGAGTTGCTCACCCACCTCCAGTCCATGGAGTGCCACAGAACAGATAATATTTATAAGATGTCTGGTACAAGTGCCACTGCTCAAAACGCACCCACAGGGAAAGGCGTTCGGCACAGTGGTGAAGGTATTGCTTGAGATGCACGCAGCCTGTAGCTGAGCACCTAGGTTTGAGTCCTGGCTCTGCTTCTGAATCCAGCTCCCTGCGAGTATGCACCCAGGGAGGCAGTGATGATGGCTCCAGTCCTGGAATCCTTGCTACCCACATAAGGGACCCAGATGGAATTCCAGGCTCCTGGTTTGGCCAGGCCCAACCTCGACTGTTGTGGGCACTTGGGGAGTGAATCAGTGGATGTAAAATCTCTGTCTAACTCTGTCTCTTTCAGTCTCTCTGCCTTTCAGATAAAGTGAAAATAAATATAAATAAATTAATTGAAAACAAAAAAAAAGAACAGAACTCTCCTCTGTGCAGCACCAGAGCTGGAGTTGGCTGCTGGCTGTTGCTTTAAATCCACTGTAAGAACTCCACCCCCACCCCCATTCTTGACATGGGGTGTACGTCGCCCTGTCCATTCTCTGCCCTTTGTCTTGAATATGACTTGTGTATAGGAAACAGACTTCCACACTGACCCCGTGGGTTGTCTCTCAGTGGCCAGCACTTGTTCTCAGGACCCTGGCTTATTTGCAGGTAGAAGCCGTAATGAACGTAGCATCCGGGACTTTGCTTCAGGCTCTGGAAGTCAGAGCTCCACCACTGGTCTGGGCCATCATGTCCTCCCTCAGAATCAGCCTTGAAAATCCTCGTCAACATTTACTGTAAAATGCGACTGGCCCAAATAACAACCCCCATGGCACTGCTGATCTCCACGTAGACAATTCTAATTTTAGAATCCTTCTTGGAATTTATTGTCAGGAAAATTTCGTCTTCCCTGAAGTTGCCACTATCTTTTTCCTTTCTGATAAAGGAAGCCATGCAGCTTCAGAACCTAGACAGCCAGACAGAGCAAAAGTCTTTAGGCAATCACATTAACCATGTCAGCTAGAAGATTTGCATCCTGTTTTAGTTCTCTGTTCTGTTCGATCAGTTAGCTTTGTTTTCATCTATTGTAAGCCACAGATGCTTCAAATCCTATTTATTTATTTTTTTATTTTTTTATTTTTGACAGGCAGAGTGGACAGTGAGAGAGAGAGACAGAGAGAGAAAGGTCTTCCTTTGCCGTTGGTTCACCCTCCAATGGCCGCCGCTGCAGCCGGCGCACCGCGCTGATCCGATAGCAGGAGCCAGGATCCAGGTGCTTTTCCTGGTCTCCCATGGGGTGCAGGGCCCAAGCACCTGGGCCATCCTCCACTGCACTCCCTGGCCATAGCAGAGAGCTGGCCTGGAAGAGGGGCAACCGGGACAGAATCCGGCGCCCCGACCGGGACTAGAACCCGGTGTGCCGGCGCCGCAAGGTGGAGGATTAGCCCATTGAGCCACGGCGCCGGCTTCAAATCCTATTTAGAAAAAGACAGGTGAACCCACCTTTTAAAAACATGGGATAACGTCAGTTGTTAGCCAAAGAAAGCCCGAGTGATGTATTGAGTGGTAACTAAGAGCTGTGCTAGGAACTTTATTTACCTGCCCTTATTTAATGCTTACAGTACCACTAGGATAAGTTCTGTGCCACTGTGAGTATTCCCATTGTAAAGATGGAAACATTGAGGTGCACAGAGCACCAGGATGTGCTTACAATGACTCCAGAGCCTGGACCTCATAACCACCGCTCTATTCCATCATGACTTGGAAGGAGACCCCGCTTTCATATAACATCTCAGTCTAACTGCACGAGAAGTCTCCTTCCCAGTGTGAGAAATGGCCACCGTGTGTTTTCATGAAGGGCTTAGCTGAGCCTCGGTAGCACGGCGCATAGAGGGTCACAAAGCAGCTGCTCAGGTTGCTTTGCGAATGGTGCAGCACTCATTGTCTGTAACCTCCAGCGATCCTACATCTGTGCACAGTGCTCTCCCATCCGCCTCAGTTCCCGGAGCCTTGGTGATACCACAACAGAATTCCCCTCTCCCTGTCCTAGATCTACCCAGCAACACCCACCCTGTTACCCCATCTTCACCCTGCCTTAGGTGCATGTGGGGTTTAGACTGTGTCTCCCAAGTCTCTCAACCAATGAGAAACTGGGGGGAAGGGACCTCTGTATTGTGGGCATCAAAGGTGAATGTCTGAGGGAGGTACTTGTTTCTACCACCGGTCACTACTCTTGAGACAAGGTGTCAATAAACGCCTCACTTCCTGCTTCCCTCATGTTTCTGAGTCCGTGCTTTGGTGGGTGGGTGGTCTCAGGTGGGCTTAGCTTCCACACCCAGCTCACATCATTTTGTGCAGGGCAGCTATTTGGAGAATGAAGGCACCACGTGTTATGAGCTACATACCCTTTTCATGATCAAAACTGCGTCTTTGAATGGACTCCCTCCGATGATCAGAATCCCAAACTCCACTTTGATGTGAAAGAAGCAAAAGAGAAGAAAACAGGTTCATGTCATGGGTCTTACAAAAAAAAAAAAAAAAAAAGAAGAAGAAGAAGAAGACAACTTTGTGCAGATATGACGAGTCAAGCCCAACTCAACATTTTCTTAGACTTCCCCAATTCAGTGTATTTGACACGGTGAGTACCACTGCTCGGATGTGCAGGGAACAAAGCAGTGGACAAAGCAGAGACCCTGCCCTGTGTTCAAGTCCCAGCTGTGGCCCAGTCCTGGCTGTTGTAGGCATTTGGAGAGTGAACCAGTGAATAGAAGTGCTAGTAGTGCGTGCTTCTCCTCTCTTTCTCTCTCTCTTTCTCTCTCTCTGCCTTCCCCCCTCTCCCAACCTCAAATTAAAAGAAGAAAGAAAGAAGAAAAACAAATTAGAGTAAGTGTGAATTAGGTACTGCAGTCAAGGGCAGGAGGCATTGTTGGTACAGATTGGCTCAGGATAAGTCTGGCTGGGGGGTGACATTTAGGAGAGCCCTGAAAGAAGAAGAGAGGGAGCTTGGCTTCCAAGTTCAGGTCTGGGGTGGGCTTAGGCTTGATGTCTCCAAGGCCCAGCAAGGGGACCAGGGGGAGAGAGCAAGTGTATCCCAAGAAACCTGGGGAGACAGGGTGAGGGGTCAGACCTGGCGGGAACTCGGCAGCCATGGGGAAGATGTTGGACTTCACATTAAGTTGGAAAGGAAGCCACAGGAGCAGGGTCACTGTCACCTGCCCTCTGCCACAGATGGCTGTGGTTGTAGTTGCAGAATGGAGAAAAAGGGAGCAGCTGCAGGGGGGTGGGGGAGCAGGGATGCCCAGCAGGGGGCACCTGTGAGAACCCAGGAGAGGTGAGGGCCAGAGCTGGCACATTCAGGAAAGAGCCTGAAGGGAGAGCAAGCCCAAGGGTTGCAATGGGGTGGGCCTGAGCTACGGGAAGTGTGCAGTAGCTTTTGTGATGGGCAAAGTGGTGGGAGAAAGAGACCTCAGGGTAGGAGCTTCTGGAACACAGTTGCAAAGCTTGAAACCCAGCACCCATGGGCCCTGGAGTTCCCAAGTCTGGAGCCTGGGATGGATGAGCTACTGCAGGTGCATTTGTGCCCTGAACCACGACCTGGTCTCCTGGATTGCTGCAGAAACAGGAATGCGCGTCTCGGCAGTGAGGGGTGCTTCTCTGAGCAAAGCGCTCCGTCGAACACGGAAGGCTCTAGAAGCTGCTAGAAGCTGCTAGCTTGTGAGTGCCTGTCTTACTCATCTTTATTTTCCTGGACACCTATATGAGTATCCACAGGACCAAGTTGAGTGGAAAAGGAATTTATATACAAGCCTCAAGGAATATTCAGCACAATCAACCAAAATACCAAGTCTTTTGTCCTTATTGCTGAACGTATTTAGCATAAAACTCTTAACCCAATTCAGCTCATTTTCTTGCACTTTTTAAAAGAAAATGTTCAAAACTATATTACAACTTGAACAACAAGCTTTCGCCATAAAAGGGAGGCGGGGACAGTTGTCTGAGCTGAAGAAAGGAGACCCGCACTTGGAGGAAGCAATTTTCTCATTTTTTACTTTAAGCAAAGAGATTTTTTTTAATCTGTGTGCTGTGTTCTAGACACAGCAACACAATTAGAATCTTTAAAAAATGTAAGTTTTTAAAGATGACCTCTGGCCACGGAAGATGCCTAGCTACACCCATTTGGCTGCAAACACACAAGATCCAGTCCTCGGTGTGGCTTCTGTGTTTTCCCGCAAGCTGTGCCTTGCCTCACTATGCTGCTCTCTGGATGAGTAGGAGGAAGATGGTAAAAAGGAAGTCCTTAGAGGGAAAATGTCTCCAGCCCAGCGTGGAGACATGGAGATGATGAGACCTTGTTTGCAAGATCTTTGCTGCTCGCAGCCTGGCGAGAGTGAGCTTGTGGATGGGTAGCAGAGAGCCCATTTCTTTTCCATCCCGGGAGATTTCAAACACCACCCAGCCTCTGCTACAACTACCCTTGACCTCTCTTTGAGTTCCTCTGTCGCCACATTGCTCCAAAGTCTGTCCCATCAAGCTTTGGTTGTCCACCTCCAACCCCTGCCTGGTCCAGAAACAGGAAGTTCAAGATCAGGGTCCAACAACCATCATTTCTAAACTGTGTGATCCTTACCGTTCTTAAAAATGACTCAAGTGGCAAGGAAGGGTGTTGGGCATAGCGGGGTAAGCCACCCCTTGGGACCCCCGCAGCCCAAGTTGCAGAGCCTGGGTTCAAGTCCCAGCTCCTCCACTTCCGATCCAGCTTCCTGCTAAAGTGCCTAGAACGCAGCACATGTGGGCTCAACTGCTTGGGTCTCCACCACCCACACGGGAGACCCGGACGGAGTTCCGGGCTCCCAGCTTCGGCCTGGCCCGGCGCTGGCTGTCAGTAAGGCTCAGGGCAGTCTCCCCATTTCCAGAGCTGTTTGTGGGGAGAATATGGGGTCCAGCCCTGCTGCTCCTTGCAGACCTTACCCCAGCCATCCCCTTCCACCCGCGGACAGGAAGCCACCTTCTTCCAGCAGCCTGAGGAAGGCACTTCCTGTTCTAAGACAGCATCACTCAGCAGTCACAGGCAACCATCCCTGAGAGGGTCCAGAGAGGTCTCTTTTTCATGAGCGTCTCATGCATCAGACACTTTTGTGTCTCTTCAGTGATGTCTGGCCCCCAAAACAGGAGCCACAGCTGAACACTCGGGAAATAAAAATGCTCTATGCCAAGCCTCGTGACTACATCCCGAAGGTGGCTGCTGAGGGTCGCGCAGGGACATTTTGCAGTGTTTCCTGGAGCTTGCTGCCTGAGGGCAGGTAAGTCGGTGCTGGGTACCGCTGGCGGAAGAGTGGGATGGACTAGATAACCTCCAGGCCTCCTGTTGCACGCACTGTGCCAGGGAGTCCACAAAAGGCTGCCATTCTGACATGGGTAGGCTGCCCAGGGCTCCAGTCCCGCTCTGATGTGCTAGGGGAGTGGAGGGGGATGGGCCAGAGTCTGGCGCACCAAGGAGAATCAAGGCCCCCAAGGCACAGACGGGGAACTTTCCCCTGTGCTTTGCTGCTGCTCTGTGCTTGCCTAAAAAGTAAAGCAGACCCAAGTGCAAGTTTCAGAAACCACAGCAGCACACCAGAAGCTGTAGTCACAAAACCACTTTTGATTCTGAAGTGGCTTGTCGCTGGCTGGACGCCCCTTGCACCTGCAGCGTCTCCCCGCAATCACGCTCTGTGTGTAACCATGGGTCCTGCTTTGGAAGCGTAACACTGCAAGGTAGGGACCAGCATGGGGGGCAGCTGGTCTGAGCCCCAGGGGTTCACAGGGTGTCGCTGCAGATACACTGAGGATCGCGGGTGCTATGAGCTGGAGGGTTGCTGGCTTTGGCTCACTCTTGCTCTTGGCAAGTTCCAGAACTCTTATGTGCCTCAGTTTCTGTGTATGGAAAATGGGCAGAAGAACACTCAGCTCCTAGGGTTAAATGAGGTATTATAAGCTAAACGTTCAGCACTCAATAGACAATATTATTGATCTCCGTATATTGTTCCCATTTTTCAGTATTTCATAATGCATTGGACCAAGAAAGGAACTAGATGAATTAACGAGAAATCGGATTTATTTTTTTTTTTAAAAATACAATTATTCCTGGGGCCGGTGCTGGCATAGAGGGTAAAGCCGCCACCTGCTGTGCTGGCATCCTATATGGGCACCAGTTTGAGTCCCGGTTGCTCCTCTTCCAAGCCAGCTCTCTGCTATGGCCTGGGAAAGCAGTAAGAAGATGGCCCAAGTCCTTGGGTCCCTGCACCCACGTGGGAGACCCGAAAGAAGCTCCTGGCTCCTGGCTTTGGATTGACGCAGCTCTGGCCATTGGTGTCAATTGGGTACTGAACCATTGGATGGAAGACCTCTCTCTCTCTCTCTCTCTCTCTCTCTCTCTCTCTCTGCCTCTCCTTCTCCCTCTTTGTAACTCTGATTTTCAAGTAAATAAATAAATCTTTTACAAAATACAATTATTCCTCTTAATCCACACAACCACATGTGTGTGCCAGGAACAGACAGTCACTGAGAAAGAATCATTGAAAAGGATTTCATAGTCCAGCGCCGCAGCTCACTTGGCTAATCCTCCACCTGCGGCGCTAGCACCCCAGGTTCTAGTCCCAGTTGCTCCTCTTCCAGTCCAGCTCTCTGCTGTGGCCCAGGAAGCCAGTGGAGGATGGCCCAAGTGCTTGAGCCCTGCACCCCCATGGGAGAACAGAAGGAAGCACCTGACTCCTGGCTTCGGATCAGAGCAGCACGCCGGCCTAGAGGCCTTTGGGGGGGGGGGGTGAACCAACAGAAGGAAGACCTTTCTCTCTCTCTCTCTCTCTCTCTCTCTCACTGTCTAAATCTGCCTGGAAGGAAGGAAGGAAGGAAGGAAGGAAGGAAGGAAGAAAGAAAGAAAGAAAGAAAGAAAGAAAGAAAGAAAGAAAGAAAAGGATTTGATAAATGATGTTATTACAAAGGTCTGGCCAGGGGCCATGAAGCACCTGCTGGGCCAGCAACATTGTGTTGTCACCACTCAGCTTAAAAGGCAAGGGTGGAGGCAGACACTCGCCTAGCAGTTAAGGCACCAGTGTCGAGGATGGCAGTCCTCGGTTTGAGCCCTGGCTCCACCTGGCTGCTGCAAACCCCAAGAGGCAGCAGGTGACGGCTGAAGTCGTTGGGTTTCCAGCTCCTGGTGTCGGCGTGTTCCAGCCCAGCCCAGCCCACTGTGGACATTTGGGGAGTGTACCGACCAGATGGGAGCTGTCTCTTTGTGTGTCTGTCTGTGTGGAAGAGCTATCTGCCCCCAGCAAAACCACGCCTCCTCAAACCAACTTAATGGTCAACTCCAACAATAAATCCTGCATCTGTGAACATTCTATGCCTGTGTTTTTGTTGGATGCATCTCTTAGCGCTGTGATGAGAAGGATGTTAGGGCACGCTTGTCACCGTTGCGGAAATACAAGAAGAAACTAGCAGAGAAACCAGCGACAGATCTCACCTGTATTTGTGTGCAGCACGTTGTGATACAAAGTAGGATCCGGAAATTCACTGTTGTTCCCAGCTCCTGCTCTTCTGGGAAGCTGGCAATGATCTTGCTCCAGACCGTGGACACTGGTGGACAGTGGACATGGACAAGCCGTCCTTCCCAGGCACAGACAACAGCCACTTCTGTCCCTGCTATGTCGGGTAGTAAGCTCTCCATCACTGTCCTAGCAGTGAAGAGCAATCACTGGACACAGACCACAGTCGGATGGTGATTGAGGAGCCGGCGGGCGGTACAGCAGGTTAGACCTCTGCCCGTGACTCCAGCATCCCACATGAGTCCCGGCTGCTCCACTTCTGGTCCAGCTCCCTGCTCATGTGCCTAGGAAAGCAGCAGCAGGTGGCCCAAGTGCTGGGTCCTCGTTCCTGGCTTCAGCCTGGATCAGACAGAGCCGTTGTGGCCATTTGGGGAGTGAACCAGCAGATGGAAGATCTCTCTGTCTCAGTGTCTCTGTCTGTAACTCTGCCTTTCAGAGTTGTGGGTTGTTTTTCTTTTTTTTTTGTGGGAGGAGGTTGTTTTTTAAAAGAACATAATTGAGTGATGGAATTCTAGAAGAGACCATTTATAAATTGAAATATTCTTTACCATGGGCAAATGATCTTAAATATATGTGTGTGTGTGTGTGTGTGTGTGTACGTTTTGAAAAAGAAACTCAAAGCTTTGTGGAGTCACCTTGGAATGACTGAATCTGTTGTTAATTTACGGAGGGAGCGTGTTTCCATCTGCTGCTCTCTGTGTACATTTACTGCCAACATCAGTAGCCCATGCCTGTCCGTTTCCAGTTTGGATTGGAGTTAAAGATGACGCATTTGGTAGAAAGCGCCAATCATCAGAGACCAGACGGTGTAGACTGCTCCCCTCCCCCACTGCCAGGCTGCCCTGCGGGCCACAGCGATAGGCATCACAGACTCTGTGTGCTTTCTGAGATAAGCCCTGCGCCAGGATGCAGGAATGAGTGGAATCTGACCATTCGCTAGTTTACTAGGGTTTTAAATAACTTTGCTCCGGGTTTATTAAATTGCCAGCGAGTTCTGGAAGTCACACTGAATGCGAGCTGTTTTTTTTTTTTTTTTTCACCCCCAAGCTCATTCTTATAAAGAATGGTTCACTGACTGTTTTTGCAAGGACATGTTGGGGCTCGGCATCAGAGGCTGTTCCGAATTCAGAAGATCCATTTAAAAAGCTACTGGTCGTGACCTAGCTACCTGGGCTTTTAAGAACCGCACCCATAAGCATGGTGACACTAAGATTGGGATTCCAGGTGGGAAACTGGTGTGATTTAAACCCAAGGGGGCCTGACGTGTCGGTTCAGCGAGTTGAGCCTTCACCTGGGACACCAGCATCCCAGACTGGAGCGCCAGTGCCTGTCCGGACTGCTCTGCTTCTCCGGGCCAGTTCCTGGCAGAGCATCTGGGCAAGCAGAGGAACATGGCCCCAGTGCTTGGGCTCTGCCACCCACACAGGAGATGTGGATGGAGACCCAGACTCCGGGCTTCAACTGGAGCAGCCATTTGGGGAGCTCTTCCAGCAAATGGAAGTCTCTCTCTCTCTCTCTCTCTCTCTCTCTCTTTCTCCCCTTCAAATAAATAACTCATACAAAATAAACAAATACAAGCAGACTGCAAAAGGTTTGTGAACAAATGGAAAGAAAAAGATAAATGCATTTGTGTCTGAAAGTTTTTTGAAATCCATATATAATTTTTTTCATATTATGTGTTCCCTGTGAACTTTTTGAAAATCCCTCCTATGCATGGATTGCAATTTTTTGCTCCAAAATTAGCTGATGGATTTAAAAGAAAAAAAAAAACTTTATTTGCATGGTAAAAGCACAGACAGATAAACACAGCTATCAGACAGTGTTCATTCACTCTGTAGATGCCCCAGATGGAATGGATTGGGTCAGGACAAAGTTGAGAGCTGGAAACTCAAGCCGGGTGTCCATGTGAGTGACAGGGACACCGTGGGACTCCATCTGGATTTCCTAAGTGGTGCAGGGGCCCAAGCACTGGGCCCATCCTCTGCTGCTTTCATAGGCGCATTAGCAGGGAGCTGGATTGGAAGTGGAGCAGGCAAAACTGGAACCAGAGCTCGTAAGGTTGCAAGCAGCAGCTTAACGCACTGCACCACAATGCTGGCCCCTACATTTTTCTTTTAAGTTGTTTTCCTACTGATCTTTGAAGGTCCCTGGTGTCTCTGCAGATTCTTCCCTTCCTCCCAGGACTGTACCCACATTTGAAACACAAATGTTTCTTTTGAAAGCTCCAGAGCAATTTGGTTGGTTTTCTTTCCTCTATATCAGGTATTAGAGTGCTCGGGGAAGTCTGACTTGATGACATTTTATATCTCAGGAGAAGCCAGCAGCTTGAACAAGCCTCTCTCACTGAAGAGTACTTAAAGAAGCCCTCCCGCCGGCGCTGTGGCGCAGCGGGTTAATCCCCTGGCCTGAAGTGCCAGCATCCCATATGGGCGCCGGTTCTAGTCCCAGCAGCTCCTCTTCCAATCCAGCTCTCTGCTGTGGCCTGGGAAAGCAGTGGAAGATGGCCCAAGTCCTTGTGCCCCTGTACCCACGTGGGAGACCCGGAGGAAGCTCCTGGCTCCTGGCTTTGGATCAGCTCTGTTGCGGCCATTGCAGCCAATTGGGAAGTGAACCATCAGATGGAAGACCTCTCTCTCCCTCCCTCTTTTTGTCTCTCTCTCTCTCTCTCTCTCTCTCTCTCTCTCTCTCTCTGCCTCTCCTCTCTGTGTAACTCTGACTTTCAAATAAATAAATAAATCTTAAAAAAAAAAAAAAAAAAACCCTCCCCCGCCCCCGCCCAGGAATCCGTAGCCGCACCACACCAGCCCGCTAGGTCCTGGCGAGGAACTCTACCGGACTTCACCATTCTTGGGGAATCTCTAAGGGAAACACAGGTGCCAATCCTCTGCCCTGCGTGCCCAGGGAACAGGCTCAGCTGAGGATCCCATCAGAAGGCAGACACACATCAGGAGGTCGAGGCTCCAACCGGCCTCGCTCCTCTTCTCAATTTGCTGTTTTCTGCTCCAGGACGCAGCAAATCCCCAGAGACAGAGCTCCCCAAAGACCTAACTATTTGCGATGGCTCAGGCATTTTCCTACAAAATGGCCCACACATTCCAATGCAATTAGAGGTTTGTTTTTTGGCTTTGTGTTTTTTTTTTTCCTTTTAAAGAATAACTTACCCTCTCCTTTCTCGCAGAAAACATTTTTAAGCAGGTCACCATAAAATGCCCATGTACAATAAGGTTATTAAAACAGAAAATCCAAAAGACATATAAAAGGGGAGATTTAAAATAGTTACTGTAACTGAACATTAAATTTAATTCTGAGTTTCCTAGCAGCGGAGGGGAGGAGGAAACACAGTGGGCACATTGTTTGCAGCATCTGATGAAAAGGAACATTTTGCTGTCCCAGAGGAGGTGCTTTTTCCTACTCCGTTTTTGAGAGGGCTCTATCCAGAGGGACCCCATTTGCTTTACAGAAAATGAAAAACCCACACGTACAAGATAATACGCCTTCCTATGGAGTTTTTTTTCATCCTCAACCAAAATCTGGGGGCACAATACAAAAAAAGGAATCGCAACAGAAGTGAATCTGCCCCACTAGGGATGGGGTTCACCAGATCGGGGTAGTCTTACAATGTTTATCGCAAGCGTATCTTCAAATCCACGCAAAAGAGAGGTCTTCAAAAATTTCATGGAAAATGCATCTTAGGAATAAGTCACGTAGACTTAAAAATTTTTGGCAACAAAATAAATTTAGCCTTTTTGGAAAATTTATTTCTATTTATTTGAAAGGCAGAGCTATAGCAAGAGAGAGACAGAGACAGAGAGATATCTTCCACCCACTGATTCACTCCCCAAATGACTGCAACAGTCCAGGCTGGGCCAGATCGAAGCCAGGAGCCAGGAGCTTCTTCCAGGTCTCCCATGTGGGTAGGAGGGGTCCAAGCACTTGGGCCATCTTCTGCTGCTATCCGAGGCTGTAGCAGAGAGCTGGATCGGAAGAGGAGCAGCCGGAACTCAAACTAGAATCCAGATGGGATGCCAATGTCACCTTAACCCATTATGACACAACACTGGCCCCTAAACTTCCCCTTTAATTCCACATTTCCACAAAATTTATTTTTATTTTTGTTTTATTTGAACAGAAAGTCAGAGACAGAAAAACAGAGAGGTCTTCCAGCTGCTGGTTCACTCCCCCAATGGCCACCACAGCCAGGCCTGGGCCAGGTGGAAGCCGGGAGCCAGGAACTCCATCCTGGTGTCCCATGTGGGTGTCAGGGATGCAAGTACTAGAGCCATCCCCTGCTGTCTCCCAGGGTGCACATTAGCAGGAAGCTGGTATTGGAAGCAGAGCTGGGACTCAAACCACACACTTGAATATAGCATCCAGGTTTCCCAACCAGCAACCTAAACTGCTGTGCCACGAAGTTTTTAAGAAGCCGAAGATTCTGAATCTCCCATAAAATAGAACATTTTTACAGTCCAGCTCTCTGCTGTGGCCTGGGAAGGCAGTGGAGGATGGCCCAAGTGCTTGGGCCCTGCACCCCCAAGGGAGACCAGGAGGAAGCGCCTGGCTCCTGGCTTCGGATCGGCGCAGCGCGCCGGCTGCAGTGCACCGGCCGTAGAAGCCATTTGGGGAGTGAACCAGTGGAGGGAAGACCTTTTTCTCTGTCTCTCTCTCTCACTGTCTAACTCTACCTGTCCAAAAAAAAGAAAATTCATGCAGATGTTGCTTCTATTTGCTTGAATAATGACCAAAAAAAAATAGCCTTCAGTTTTTGAATTGGCATGTTTTAGCAATTCTAGAATAAAGATATACAAAGTCGGTACAAAATATGTGCATATATTTGGTAGAAAGATACACAAAAGTAGGTACCATATGAAATTACAAAAGGTGAGTCCCCAAATGTGCTTGATTTAACTTGAAATAAGGTCCCTTGCATTGTCATAGCTTGACATGCGACAGGATTTTCTGCATATCTGTTTGGTCTCCTTCACTTGGGAGAATGTAGGGAAATAATGGGCATGGTGATCCAGGATTTGTTGACATAGAAAAGGGAAGTGCTGGGGCCAGCGCTGTGGCGGAGAGGGAAAAGCCACCGCTTGCAATGTCGGCATCCCACAGGACATCAGTTCGAGTCCCGGCTGTTCCACTTCCAATCCTGCTCCCTACAAATGGCCTGGAGAAGCCACAGAAGATGGTCCAAGTGCTTGGGCCCCTTCCCCCTTATGGGAGACCAGGATGGAGTTTCAGGCTTCATCCTGACGGATGGAAGCTCTCTCTATCTCTCCCTCTCTCTATCTCTCTCTAACTCTGCTGTTAAAATAAAATAAAAAAAAATTAAAAAAAAAAAAAAAAAAGACACCGGCGCTGCGGCTCAATAGGCTAATCCTCCACCTTGCGGCGCCGGCACACCGGGTTCTAGTCTCGGTCGGGGCACCGGATTCTGTCCCAGTTGCCCCTCTTCCAGGCCAGCTCTCTGCTGTGGCCAGGGAGTGCAGTGGAGGATGGCCCAAGTGCTTGGGCCCTGCACCCCATGGGAGACCAGGAAAAGTACCTGGCTCCTGGCTTCGGATCAGCGCGGTGCACCGGCCGCAGTGCACCAACCGCAGCGGCCACTGGAGGGTGAACCAACGGCAAAGGAAGACCTTTCTCTCTGTCTCTCTCTCTCACTGTTCACTCCGCCTGTCAAAAAAGAAAGAAAAAGAAAGAAAGGAAGGAAGGAAGGAAGGAAGGAAGGAAGGAAGGAAGGAAGGAAGGAAGGAAGGAAGGAAGGAAGGAAGGAAGGAAGGAAGGGGAAGTGCTAAGTGTATGTGTCTTTGAGAGTCCTGTGGCCTCAGCAGGAAGCCCGCCTGGGTTCATCCTGCAGGAATCCGTGCCAGATAACGACAGCGATGGTTTCCAGCGGGCTCCAGCCAGGACCGAGGGAGAACAGTGACAGGGTCCTCCAAGTGGAACTTAACTGGCGATGAGCAGACGCCTCTTCTTCACATAGCAGCCACGCCCGGTGCCCTGGGCAGAGAGAGCACAAGACGGGCTCTGCGGCACACCACAGTCTCACAGTCCACCATCCTGGGTGGCCAAGCCGGCAGCAGAAGCCAGCCCCGGAACCTCACACCAGGCCTGAGCCACAGGCACTCACTGGAAGACCCGCGTGGTGCACTGCATTTCACATATAGGTACTTGAGTACTGGGTTCTCCTCCCGGGCCCTGCTAGCGTCATTCCAAGCTGCGTTCTGTGAATTGCAAGAACAGCTGTTTCTCGTATTGCATCACAATGCTTTGCCAACTAGGGGACCCTTTATTCCGGCATTTATTCTTTCAATTGCTTATTAAATAAACTTCAAAACGCCCAACCTGCACTAATCCCCACCATCTTTGCTTCCCTCTTTTCCACCACGTTCAATGGTCAGGGCTGCTGTTCTCTGCTCCCTCTTTGCCCCGCCTCATGTGGTCCAGTGCAGGAGATCCACTGCTTTCCCTCACGGAGCTCTACTCTGTTTCACTCGTGTCATTGTCAAACTGTGAGGTTAAACACTGAGGCTTGAGACCCGTGTTGCAATGCAGTAGGTTAAGCCTCTGCAATGCCGGTATCCCATGGGAGAACTGATTCTAGTCCTGGCTGCTCCTCTTCCGATCCAGCTCTCTGCTATGGCCCAGGAGAGCAGTAGATGATGGCCCAAGTGCTTGGGTCCCCTGCACCCGCATGGGAGACCTGGAGGAGGATCCTGGCTCCTGGCTTTGGATCAGCACAGCTCCGGCCATTGCGGCCAATTGGGGAGTGAACCAGCGAATGGAAGACCTCTCTCTCTCTCTGCCTCTCCTCTCTCTATGTAACTCTGACTTTCAAATAAATAAATAAATCTTAAAAAAAAAAAAAAAAGGAGATGGCGAGGCCTGCATGGAGTGTTACAGGTGCATTGCCTTCCGACGGCTGGGGAGCTGTTGGTCCATCAATCACTGGCTCCCTCCTTGCCACAGGTTCTAAGCTCTTAACGTATACATCAATGAAGCCAGAAGGAAGCCTTCTATCCACAATGCGGCCAGCATTCATGTATATTGGCAAGTTTGGATAAGGCCGAGGGGGAAAAATGCTTCCACGCAGAGCCATTTACAGTGACGTCAGTGACTCAACCAACACTCTGAGCTGCCACTGATGAAAGCCAACCAGCTGGAGGGAGAGGGGGAGAAAGAGAGAGAGAGACAAAGAAACGGGGAGACAGAAAGAGAGGGAGACAGAGAGAGAGGGTGAAGGATACAGAGAGACAGGGACACAGAGAGAGAGAGAGAGAAAGAGAGAGAGAGGGAGGGCACCCGTCCAGCCCCCATCTGATCCATCGCCACCACCCAGCCATTCCAATCTTCCCACGTGAGATTACGGGCAGTGCCCAGCAGAAGCAAAGCATCTCACCGCATTCTGCTTACATGCTGACCTTCCCTCGCCCCCCGACTCATGGCTCCGTCAATGCTAAGTCATCACTTTGAAGTCACAGCACTGGGGGTACTGTGTTACACGGTGACGGACGCCCAGAGCTGGCTGAGTCCTTCTCCACCCTGTATTCGATGGTTCTGACATCAACATTGTAAAATGCACGTGACGGAATCCGGCAGCCAGTCCACTCGAGGCGACGATGCCAGGGCACTCCAGAAGCAGATCCGTTCGGTGTCCAATCTCAGCTCGTCTATCATACCTTCTGTATGCCTGGGCGTGCAAAGACAAGTGTGGAGGCCCTGATCTGACTCAGGAACCCAGACAGACACCAATGCCCACCCCTTCCACCCCAGGTCCTTTGCTTCTTCATATGCCGGAGACAGGAAGTAGGGACTGGCTTGGAATTAGTAGTGACAGAGATGTGCAATTCCAATGCATGCACTCTGAGGGTGTGGGTGCTGGGCATAGCAGGTAAGATACTCATAATACCCACATTTCATATTACAGTGCTTGGTTTCAAGTCCTGGCTTTGCTTCTCATTCCAGCTTCCTGCGAAGGTACACCCTGGGAGACAGCAGTGATGGCCCAAGCACCTGGGCCCCTGCCACCCTTGTGGGAAACCCAGATGGAGTTCCAGGCTCCTGGCTTTCAGCCTGGCCCAGCCCTGGCTTTTGCAGGCATTTGGGAAGGAAACCAGAGGATGGAACCTCTTTGTCTCTCTGCCTATCAAATGAATAAAAACAAGTAAATAAAAGCTTTTTGAAAAAAAATGTATGCACTATGGAGCCAGCACTGTGGTACATTGGGTTAAGCCTGCAACACCGGCCTCCCATATGAGCACCAGTTCAAACCCTGGCTGCTTCACTTCTGTTCCAGCTCCCTATTAATGTGCCTGGGAAAGCAGCAGAAGATGGCCCCAATACTTGGGACCCTGCCACCCACGTGGGAGACCCAGATGAAGCTCCTGGCTCCTGGCTTTGGCCTGGCCCAGCCCTGGTCTTTGAGGTCATTTGGGGAATGGAACCAGCAGATAGAAGATCTCTCTCTCTCTCTCTCTCTAACTCTCTCTCCCCTCTCTGTAATTATGCCTTTCAAGTAAATAAATCTTCACATTATGTCTGTAGCCTTAGACAAACCAGTCAACTGGGATGTCAACTTTTTTGAAATCACTGCTATGGTTGGACGAGAACACATTGGCCAGGGTGGGGCTGGCACAGTCCCCAGCACAGCCCCTGTTCCCTGTGGAAGCTACTGTTGCCCACTAGGGTTCAAGTGCAGCACCAATGTTAAGAAGACCATATTATGAACATATTATGAATTCTGCATATGTTTTACTACACTTTGGAGAAGCAGAAAAAGACATTTTGACCATGTCATGTCTTTATTTTATTATTATTATTATTATTTTGGTGGAGGGGAGGTATTTCTCTTCCTCTTGAAATAAAAAGAGATCCACTCGTGGTGCCCTAGGAGACTCAGCTATATGGAAATGATCGCAGCTCTGCAGGCAAGGTCCTTCACCATCTGTGACCTAAACAAACCCTGCAAGGCAGCGTGAAGACGGGGGATGCATTCCAAATTTCACAGCTCCCTTTCTCTGCCCCTTTCTATCTGTCTCATGACTGCTGGGTCCATTCCTCTCCCAGCATCTCAGCATCTTGTCGGGACCACCGCAGATGCCCTAACTCCCGAGAGCTAAATCCCAGGTACCTTCCCCAGGGCAGCTGGGGGACTTTCAGCCACGCACAACCCCTGAGATACTCTTGTTGGGTTAAAGCCACAACAGCTCCATGGGGCCAGGCCAATGACAGCCAGGGAGAGTGGAGCAGGTCCAAGGTACAAACCACAGTAGGTCCATTCTTAGCCCATGCTGCTTCTCTCCCTCACCCCATATTGTGGGCTCCCCAACCCCATCTTTTATCTCACTCCATACTCAAGGCAATAGGATGAGAATTGGATGCCATTATGTTTTTTTTTTAAGATTTATTTATTTATTTGAAAGTCAGAGTTACACAGAGAAAGAAGGAGAGGCAGAGAGAGAGAGAGAGAGAGAGAGAGGTCTTCCATCCACTGGTTCACTCCCCAATTGGCCACAACGGCTGGAGCTGCGCCGATTCGAAGCCAGGAGCCAGGAGCTTCTTCTGGGTCTCCCACACAGGTGCAGGAGCCCAAGGACTTGGACCATCTTCCACTGCTTTCCCAGGCCACAGCAGAGAGCTGGATTGGAAGTGGAGCAGCCGGGACTCGAACCGGCACCCATATGGGATGCCGGCCCTGCAGGTGGCGGCTTTACCCTCTACGCCACAGCGCCGGCCCCAACTGTTAAGCTTTGATTCTCACATCTGTCGATTAAGGAAAATGCTTGAAAGTTCCAGGCGTACAGGGAGTACTCCGCAAGCGCGAGTCAGACATTATGCATGAGCCACAGGCACCGCATTTGAGCTATGAGGAAGCAGCGGTGGAGAGAGGTCCAGAACTCACGCAGGGCACAGTGGAGCTCGTGGGGATCGGGGGATGCAGAGGAGAACGTTGGAACTGGGATCCACATCCAAGCCTCTCAAAATTGGCTGTGCTGGCATGGTAGCAGGTCCAGCATCCGTGCCCGCCGGAGGGGGCCTCCCACAGCGCAGCAAGGACCTGGGCGCTTTTTTCTCTTCTACGCCTTCTCCAAACCAGACTTGCTGGAAGCTCCTCATTGCCTTGGTGCTTACTGAGGGGGATCCCAATTTGCCAGGTCCCCCCTGGAAAGCAGCCTGTTCTAGAATATTCGACCCCCATAAGGGTCTTTCTGTGGTCTTCTGAGGCGCTTTCCCAAGGCTGGTAAGAAAGAAAACAGTGAGCAGGCACAAAGGTACTGACTTGGGGGAATGTAATTTATGGGAGTCCTTGATGGCAGAAAGACAAAAGGCCCCGCCCCAAATAGCATCAGCTGTCTTAGCCATGGCATGGGTTTGAGCACACAGGAGTGTGGAACAGGCATGTGACATTTTCCGAGAATTTACACACGTAGAGGAAGGGACGTGGCTCCGGGCATTCTGGATTTCAGCCGCAGAATCCCAACTAGTTAGTCCGTGGGCTTGCCTTGCCCGGGACCCAGGTGCCAGGGTCAGTTGCCTGTCTCAGGCTTCACCCCTACTGGGAGAGCACCGCCTTGGAACGGCACCCCTGCCCCGTGCCCTGAAAGGCGGCTGGGAGTCTCTTCCTGGAGCCTAACTGGCCCCGGAAGGCATCTGCCGTGGATCTTGCTGTTTGAAGACAAAAATTATCTCAGAACAATTTTTTTTTTCTATTTTTAGGCACAAGGCAGATTGTGAAACCCGAACCTCCAGCCTCCAGCCTCGGGCAATCATTTGGTAAACACAGCAGAGACTGTCTCAAGAGGAGACAGGGCTGAGGTCCTGGCCTGGGGCAGTTCCTGGCGAGCTCAAAGTGCCCCTGAGCAATCTGGCCTCTGTGGGCTTGGGGGTCCTGGGGGGGCAGAGTGTGGAACTAAGCTAAGAACCTACCTGTCGCTGGCTTGTGGAAGGATCAGCCCTCCAGGATGGCAGAAAGCACAAACTTGCCCCGCAGAGGGAGGAAGCTTCAGCCAGGGCTCTGGCTGCTGGCCCTCCTGCAGCCGGCCTCTCTCCTCTGCTTCTGGGTCCTCCCTACATTTCTGTCCGCTTGCATAGGATGCACCAGCTGCCCAGCCTTCAGGAGCTCACCGCTGAAAAAGGGCTGACAAATGCCACAGATGGCACGGAGCCCCTTTAACTCGCTGTTCCACGTCACTCTGCAAAGTGTCTCTCATCTCCACCCTGGCCCAGCCTGCTGGCTTCCCGATCAAGGCAAAGCAGCAAGGAGCTCTCCTCCATGAACCGGCTGAGCTGAGGCAGCCCAGCTCAGCTTCTGCTCCGTGGGGGTCCTGGCTGCGGGCCCAAACCCATTGTGACCACTTTGTTCAGACTCTGCTGTCATTTAGAGGCAAAGCTTTGCTCCTGCCTCCCGCGCACAGGGTCTCTCTTCCACTCTGCATACCAGGAGAAGGGCTTATCTTGGAAAGACTTGTTGGAAAGATAAAGGAGGCTTATCTAGGAAAGTCTCCAACCTGGAAGACAATTTCGCCCTTCCTCCCAGCCCCTCTCCCATCTCAACACCAACTGCTTTAGGAGAAGGAATCCCATATCCAACAACCCTGGAATCCTGGCTTTAGCAACCACACCAGGGAGCAGATACAAGCTGTCCAGCTGACCAGGACCACGGTTCGAGAAGGTGATCGCTTTGTGGAGGGGAACTCCAGCTTGCTACTGCTCTCCTGTTTCTGCTCCGTCGTCTTTCAAGAGCAAGCAGCTAAGTGTTCAGCCGCCTGCGAGTTGGAGCATGATGAGAACTTTGAATAAAACCTGGAGATGACAACCTTAATTACAAGGAGGAGGCTGCGTCACCTTTGCATTGTGTTCCACGGCACTTAAGTCCAATTACAACAACCCAGCCTGCAGTGCTTGCCTTCAAAGCTATTTGCACAGGGGAGCAAAGGAGCCAGCTCGCAACCTCATCAAAGGAAAGAGAAGCCAGGCTCTGCGGTCACCGAGCCTCACCCCTGCTCCTTGCTGGAGGGGTGAGGATGCACACACTTATGCGGTCGTACCCAACAGTCTTTTCTGGTGCTCAATAGTAGTGACACCGACCCAGTCAGTGGTGTCTTAAAAAGTCTCCTTAATTATCGTCATTGAAGGCAATGGTGTCTGGTGCACTTGACCTCCAGTGGTAGCTATTAACGGCTAAGCAAAGTTGGGAAGGAGAATGAAAACAGCACCCGTTCGCTCCCACTCTGAGCAGCTGGGGCCATTCTCTTGAGCTCACACAAGACATCAAACCAGAAATTGGATGGAGGATTTGGTGGGAGGGAGCAGTTATGATTTTAGATACTTTTTAAAAGAATTTTTGTTTATGTTCATTTTATTTGAAAGACACTGGGGGAGGGGAGAGAGAGGGAGAAAGAAAGGGAATCCTCCATCTGCTGGTTCCTTCCCCAAATGCCTGCAACAGCCAGAGCTCAGCCAGGTCAAAGCCAGGAGCCTGGAACTCCATCTGGGTCTCCCACGTGTGTGGCAGGGACCCAAGGACTTGGGCCATCCTCCGCTGCCTTCCTGGGCCATAGCAGAGAGCTGGACTGGAAGAGGAGCAACCGGGACAGAACCCGGGGCCCCAACCAGGACTAGAACCCAGTGCCGCAGGCGGAGGATTAGCCTAGTGAGCCGCGGCGCCGGCCTCTAATCTTGACTTTCTAACAATCATCGGAATCATCAGTTTATATCCTGGCTTGTTCCAGAGTGACTAAGCAGGCATCGAGAAATTACAGACAGAGGTGTGAGGCTACGCCTGAAAACCAAGACACACGTAAGTTGGAGCTCTGAATGAGATTCGTATCCTCGCTCTCACTCTCGCTCGCTCTCTCTCATTCGAGAGTTTTAAACTTTTCCCTCTGAGGGTCGGCACTTTACTGCTCATCCCATGGGTCTAGGGAGAGGCAATAGGCTTGCCTCAGGACTGAGGTACCCAACTAGGAATCTTCGCCGCTACAATTCCAAACATTGAATCTATTAAATATGTAGTAATGATTCTAGGCCTCACAGTCCCCACAAAACCACTCAGATGACACAGCTTAAATGCAAAAACAAACAAACCAAATGGAACGACAAAAAGCCGTACAGCCCTCACTTCGTCTTTCGGCTATAAGTGCTAAACTGAATTATGGGAGCCCATTGTTTCAGCCTGAGCGCCTCCGCATGCCCCACCCCCACCCCTACCCCCACCCCCACCAGAATGGAACCAGTCATGCTAAAGACCCCGTCGCTAACTTGAAGGAGGCAGATCGACCCTCAAACAGACCAGTTTTTCCTGAAAGCGAGCCACGCCGTGTAGCTGAGTCAGCAGGGTACGCTCAGCGCCCTCTGCTTCAATCCTTATAAAAACGGTCACGGTCACGGACAGTAGCCTTACGCTAAGCAACCTGCTGTGATACCTTCCCCAACAGACAGCTCTCATTCCACGTGGCAGAAGGCACGCCGCCCTGCAGCACGGCCCGGCCGTGACAACCAGACAGGAGCTGGAGCTGCGTTTGCTGCCCTCGCCTCTCTGCTGATGCCAACACTCTGAGCTCACCCTCGGTTGGAGTCGAGGGGAGATAAACTCACACCTTCACCTCTGCTTTCCAGAGATGCACGCATTGGCTGAGGCTGGAAGCTCCTATTTTCCATTCTTCAGAAAGCACCAGCCCAACAGCTCAAATCCAGAATAACAAGCAAGGACGGATGAAAGCGAAGCTACAGGGTTTAAGAAGTCTCTGGGAACCCACACTCCTGGGTTTCCCACAGGTTTCCTTTTAATCAAACCAAGGCATCCCCACGGCCTGTTTTATTCCAGCCCCAGGTTCTCTGATTCAGGCTTATGGGCAGCCTTTCTGACCGCTGCGATACACTGCTCTCGGAAGCTTTGATCACTCACGGTGACGGGAAGATGGGGTGGTGGCTCTGTGTCTTTCAAACAATTGGCATCTCTTTTCAGAAACTGGCATGCCCCCCGTGCTGCCTGACATCCCAGAGCTATTCCAACATCCTCTCTCTCTCTCTCTCTCTCTCTCTCTCTGGCTCAGGGCTCAGTGGTCCAGTTCAGGCTGTTTGCTCAGTTTTTTTTCATTACCTGCCTGTCTCTCTTTGCCACATTTTCCTAAGCTGACAGATAAGCCATACTGCCCAAGGTGCTCACCCGGGAGCAGCAGAGCGGGTACGAGCCAGCTTCTCTTTGGCCGGGTGTCTCAGGACTGCCATCTGTACCCGTCCCCTCAGCGACAGCCGAGACTACCACACGTCAAAGCATTTGGGAAGCGCTGTCTTGCTTTCTTTTGGTCTGGGATCCAAATATGTCTTTTGAGAGGAGAGTCTATCTATCTAATTAAATTCACTGACCTTATTCACGCTGGTGGAAAAAAAAATTAGTAACAGGCAAAGCTAGGAAACATAGAAAAGATACCTCCACTATCCAAAAAATGCTACCTCTCTTGTTAGAATACTAGCTCTTGTGTCTCTCTAAGTGCATCTGAAAGGCAGACAAAATCAATTAGCAACCCTTCCACCCTCTGGCAAAAAAAGAAATTTCTGCAAGAATGCCTTCCAGAAGCTATCGGTTGCTTGGCCATTGGCTGCTGGGCTGTGCCCAGGCTTAGACTCCACCTCTGAGCTCCCCTGGGGGACGGGAGCTGGCTCCATCCTGTCTCTCCTCTACTTTTGTCGGCTTGATTCTCCACCCCCAGGGCGAGGACCACTGCCTGTCCCCATTTGAGGTCAGCTGTCAGAAGACAGATCTGGTTAATATTGAGCTTTGAAGGAAATTGGATGAATCCGAGATGAAAGGAGCAGCTCCGAGTGATGGGGAAAAATAACAACAAGTCTCAGTTGTCTCAGTATTTCCATGGGAAAAAAAAAAAAAGATAAGGCCAACGCAGGGGAGCAGGAGAGAGAGAGAGATCCGAAAGTCCCCAAATCTCAATGCACTGCACACTAGTTCTGCATCAGCTGGGCCTGCTACACGCTGTTTAGAGACATAAATAATGTCCAGCTCTCAAAGGCAATCCTAGAGCACAGTTTCTCCATTGTAACATGTACCTAAAGTCTCATCCAGCAGGGTCTGGCTTGGAACCTGCAACTCTGCACTTTTTTAAAAAATATTTATTTGAAAGGCAGAGTTACAGGGAAGGGGGCGGAGAGAGATCTTCCGTTGACTGGTTCACTCCCTAGATGGCCACCATGGAAGCCAGGAACCAGGAGCTTCCTAGGTCTCCCATGTGGGTGCAGGGGCCCAAGGACCTGGGCCATCTTCTACTGCTTTCCCAGGCCATAGCAAAGAGCTGGATCAGAAATGGAGCAACCTGGACTTGAACCGGCGCCCATATGGGATGCATGCACCTCAGGCAAAGGCTTAACCTACTACACCACAGCGCTGGTCCCAGTAAATGAACTTTTAAAAAATTCTGATGCACCAGATCTTAGGACAGGACTGAGAGAGCTGCACTTTTCATCAGCTCCTGGGATGTTTTTATTCCAGTGCTAAGTACCACCTTCTGCGCAAGGACAGGCACACCTCCCGCTCTTGGTGGCTGGTTTGCACCCTTTGAAACTCTCTCTTGCTGTGTCTGGGGACTGCCTATCTAGAGGACCGGTGCCTTCCAAACTCACTCTCTCAGTCTCCCCCGGAGGAAGAGGCAGACCTCGGCAGCCTGCCTGGCAGCTGGGGCTCAGGGCATATGGTCTGGACCCAGCCAGTCACACATACACTTCAGGAGTCTCTCAGAAAGACACAAGTGCAAGGGCCCATGTTGTGACACAGTGGGTGAGGCTGCACCTGCAAAGCCAGCGTCCCACACTGGAGCACTGGTTCTAGTGAAAGGGAGGTCTCTCTCTCTCTCTCTCTCTCTTTCCCCCCTTCCAAATAAAATAAATCCATAGAATTTTTTTAAAAGCAAACATGAAATTAAGAGACACGAGAGATATTCTTGGACTCAATGCAGTTTTTCATAATTCATGAATTTCTTGCAGCACTCTCACTCATTTATCTGCACTGATGTCAGGACCACTGCTGATGACTTCCGGGGCGAATTTGAAGACACCGGGCTCTCCTCTCTAGCTGGCCTGGACTAGCCCTGGGCACTGCAGCCTATATGAAGACTCGATTATTATGCAAGAAACACCACCATTACCAACAGCTCTCAGTGTGACATAAGGATTTTCAGATTCCATCAGATGCTTGATTCGCCACAACATTACTTGTTATGACAGTAATTATAAACACAATTCTGCTCTCAACACAGCGCAAGCCAGTTCCTACACAGGGGCAATGAACTGAAGCTAAGGGCAGCACAGTTACCAAGGAAAAGCCCCGTCTCAGTTTCGATGGAAGCTCCTTGCTGAGTGTAAGAATCCTGGCGCTGTGGCTTAGTAGACTGAGCCTCTGCCTGTGGTGCGAACATCCCGTATGGGTCCTGGTTCGAGTCCCAGCTGCTCCGCTTCTGATCCAGCTCTCTGCTGTGGCCTGGGAAAGCAGTAGAAGATGGCCCAAGTGCTGGGGCCCCTGCACCCTCGTGGGAGACCCAGAGGAAGCTCCTGGCTCCTGGCTTCGGATCAGTTTAGCTCTGGCCATTGCAGCCAATTGGGGAGTGAACCATCGGATGGAAGACTCCCTCTCCCCCCCCCCCTCGGTCTTGCTCTAAGTCTGTTTCAGTCTCTCCAACACCCTACCTTTCAAATAAATAAATAAATCTAAAAACAAAAAAAGACAAAAAATGGGAACAAGAGAAAGAGATTTTGCTTCCACAAGCATGGCCCTTTGTAATTGTTACCCAGAAGGTCCCGTGTTCCCCGTCTTCTCCTACACACAGAGTACTCCTCACACAGACAAAACACGTCCAAGTACAACAACAAGAAAACAGCTCGTTACCCTAAAACCCCAATACCGCACAGTGACAGCTGCCCAAAACAACCCAGGCTCAGTGCCAGTGGATGATGGTTGCTTGTCAAAACGCAGACCTGTCCAAGTCCCTCCTCGGCTCAGCCAGTAGGGGGCAGTAAAGAGGCTGAGACGCTGGCTCCCTTCTCTTCTGCCTGATTCCAGCGCTCTGGGGACCAGCGAATGGCGCCCTCAGCCACAGCTGGACAGACTTGGTCTTGTTTCTCAGCCCCTGCAGCCCCCCCTCAAAGTTCCTAAGGCACCAGCACAGCTGGGGTCCAAGTCTTCGGCTCACAAGCCGCCCAGTCTTAGTCACATCATCCATCCTCTTCTCTTTGGTCAGCCTGCCACGAGAGTGGAAGCTGCAGCTCGGTTCACACTTTAGCAATGCCCCCTCCCCTTTTACAAAAGATTTCATTGTATCTTTTTAAACCATTTAATGCATTGATTGACCTGGGAAGAAGAGAGATCAAGTTAGAGAACCCGAGGGAGACCGATACACAGGGACAGACTGAGAGACACAGAGAGTACTCCCATCCTCTGGTTCACTCCACCGATGCCCACAAAGACCTGACCTAGGCCTGCCAGGGCTGAAGCTGACAGCTGGGAATCCAGTCCAGGTCTCCCACGTGGATGGCAGGGACCACTTGAGCCACTATTGCTGCCTCCCAGGGTCTGTGTTGGTAGGAAGCTGAATTCAGGGGCAGAGCCGAGACTCAAACCCAGGACGTGGGCATCCTAGCTGCTAAGCTATGCCGATTCCAGGGCCTCCTTTCTTGCCTGTAGAACCTCCCCAATTCCTGCTAACTCTTTCTTTAAAAAAAAAAAGATTTTTCTTTTTTCTTTAATTTATTTGACAGGCAGAGTTACAGACAGTGAGAGAGAGACAGAGAGAAAGGTCTTCCCTCTGTTGGTTCACTCCCCAAATGACCAGCACTGTACTGATCTGAAGCCAAGAGCCAGGTGCATCCTCCTGGTCTCCCATGCGGGTGCAGGGCCCAAGCACCTGGGCCATCCTCCACTGCACTCCCGGCCACAGCAGAGAGCTGGCCTGGAAGAGGAGCAACCAGGACTAGAACCCGGTGCCCACATGGGATGCAGGCAGAGGATTAACCAAGTGAGCCACGGTGCCGGCCCCGCTAACCGTTTCTTGCACCAAGACCTCCTTCCTACAAGCTGCTGTGGTTCCTGCATCCTGACTACAAGCTGGTGGCACAGGTGGGCTTCCAATCTCCTAAGCAATAGGCTTGAAGCCCAGGCAACATTTTCCTAACAAACATGCCAAAACCAGAGGTAGGCTTAATACGGTTGTGTTTGAGTCCACTGCTATGGATTCAAAATTCTGTTGTCAATGTCATATATTTTTCTGTTTGGACAGTCCCGAGCCAAGAAATCATAGAATTTCAGACTTTTAAGGGACTCTGATTTTCTTGATATAATGGGGTCCTAGGAAGCAGGTTATTCACCCCAGTTCTCATTGCTTTTTAGCAAGTGGCTCCCTCACGTGTGCCATTCCTAAACATCAGCCACAGCTCAGTGAAAGAGCATCGATCACCCATCCTCAGATACTTAGGATGATTTTGCACTCATTAATCAGGAAATCTGGGGACATCATTCTTTAAAACATCTTCTTGAAGGCATCAGGATGTTAACCAAGAAAAAATGTCATCAAACTAAATAACAAATAAGACAGAGGACGCGTCGGTCTGGGAGGGTCAAACTAGGCTCCAAAGGAGCAAGTGTGGGAAGCATCATTCAGCTCCCTGGTCGCTGGCCAAGAATCAGAAAGGATGAACAGCAGGGGAAAGGCAAAACAGTCCTCAAAGCCAGGGCCACCAGCTTCAGATCACCCAGGGGACACAGGAAACGCCAGCCCCCGAAACGGGATTAGAGTGACCCAAGCAAATGCTCGTTGGAGTTCCAAGGTGCCTGCACAATGAAACAGTGAAAACCTTCTAAAGAAGAAAAACACCCTCACATAATTTCTACAAAGTGTTTCAAATAGGTATAAACACCAGAGCTATTCAGGAACAAAAAGAGATAAAGACAGAGGGAGTGGAAGCTACACTCGCACACGCACACGCACACACACATAAAAATGGAAACCAGGCATGCACACAGGGAGACTCCAGAGGGTGGAATTCCCAGATACATTCTTTAAAACAAAATACTTACTATGTTCAAAAAAAAATAGATTGAATGTTTTGGAAGAGAATTGAAGATATGAAAGTCCTAAGAAGGAATCCAGGAGAATCCTAGAACTGAAAAATATAAAACCGAATTTGTGAGCTCCAGGAATTGGCCTGACAGCAGCTTTGACACAGTTGAAGAAAGCATCAGTGAGATGGAAGATGGATCAGAAGATCTGCAGAGTGGAACACAGGGAAGCAAAAGAATAGAAAATGAGGAAGTGAGGACTGGTGGGTGCGGGAAGCAATGAAACAGGACATGCAAAAACCTGGGCGTGCCTGCAGTAAAACTGGTGCTGAAACAGCACAGTTAAACTTTGGTGGTCCTTCAAGCCCATGCAGAGTTACAACTTCCACCCCTCCACCCTCTGGAAGAAAGAAAATTAGAGAGAAAGAGAAAGACGATTCTATGCTTGACACATGGCCCAGTCAGATAACCCTGCCTTCCACAGCAGCCTTGTACAGAGCTCTTTTGCATTCACTGGTGACTCAAGCAGAGTTTGACATTAGATTCCAGCACATCTAGAAAATATACAGAAAGCCCAGGTGCAGAGGTGGAGAGCTTCAGTTGCTTTCTAAGAATAATAAAGCATTATAAATATATATAAATATATATATAAATAATAAAGCATTATTAAGTGCTGACCGTATTCCAGGCACTGTTGCCAGTGCTTGGTAGAAATTAACTCATTTGGGGGCCTGCGTTGTGGCATCCCATATGGGCCCCAGTCTGTGTCCTGGCTGCTCCACTTCCAATCCAGCTCCCTGCTAATGTGTCTGGAAAAAGCAATAGAAGATGGCCCCAGTGCTTCAGCCCCTGTATCAACATGGGAGACCTAAAAGAAGCTCCTGGCTCTTGGCTTCAGATCGGCCCAGCTCCGGCCGTTGCGGACATTTGGGGAGTGAGCCAGTCTGTCTCTACCTCTCTCTCTGTAGATCTATCTTTCACATACATAAATAAATCTTTAAAAAGAAAGAAAGCATCCTGGAGAACCAAGGAAAGTCAGCCGAGGAGGAAGGGTCGTGATGTTGAACGCCAGCGAGAAGACAGGCAGTGAGGAGCCAGGGTGCCTGGGTTTGGAGGTGAGACAGACACTCTTGGGAGGCGAGAAAGACCATGGTTAGGGCTTGAGGGGGTGGGACCAGAATGGGCGGAGTCTGGAGAGATTGGCAGATGGGAGAGATGGAGAAGGGTGAAGTGAGGGGGCTGTCTTGACCGCTGGCTTTGGCTTTCACCAGGACGAGGACACAACTTCCTCCGTGACAGCACTGGGAGAGACAGGCAAGGAACACCCGGAGGAGACAAGAGAGCGGGCGCCGACAGGGAGCTGGCTGGAAGGACATACGGTAACAGGAACAGCTGATGCTGGAGACGTGGCAGACACAGAACTTTCTCTGAGCAGCCCCAGTCCCCCACCAGGGAGGAGTCAGGTTAGGGAGGTGGCTGGGCTGATCCGGGATTGGCATTTGACCCGAGTACCAGGACAGTAACCCTGACATCTCAGAGAAGAGCAGCCATCCCAGGCAGAGAGCGAAGATTTTCACCGTAGTCTGTCGGTGATCACCTGACCCCAGAAGGATCCTCCAGCAGCAGGAACTTTTTTGGAAAATCGAAGCAGCCATCATCATCCTTCCTCCCAAGCCAGGAAAACTCCCACTAGGAGGCAGCACTGGGGACAAGAGACTGTTTATTAACAGCCGCAATTCACAAACGCCCTGCAGGATTGCCTGCAATGCCAAGTTCAGAGTCGAAGTGAACCAGTTGTACTGGCTGGCTCAGCCCAGCCTGGCCCTGGTGGACCCTGGAGTGAGCTGTTGCTTAAACACTTCCACTTTGCGCTTAAACCATTCAGCTTCGCGCAGGGTGGAGTTTTCTTTCTTTTTTCAATAGCGTTAAAAGTATGCTCTGAACTTGGGCTCTGTACTCTGATCTTTCAGACTTGCTGAATTTAGGAGAGGCAGAGAAGGGCAGGGGAGGCGGGAAGAGGTGTTTGCGCCCAGGCCGGTAGCAGCACATGCAACCTGTGCCGGCTTTGATAATTTAGTGCTTCTGTGCTCCCCAGCTTGGTTTTTGATCTCTGTTGCTAATGAGATGCCAGCAGTCCCCACTTCAAAGCCCCAGCTGATACAGATTATCTCCTGAAAGACTCCCAGAGTCTCAAGTGCTCGCTCAGACCGAAGAACGGAGGATTACGCACACAACGGCGTGGATGATGGAAGAGGGGTGGCTTGTTTGATATTTGCTCTTTGATTTCTCTGCAACGGCCTGGTTTCCCATCTCCAAAGGAATAGGCTGGAGCTGCCACGCCCAAACACCAAAGATTAGCCTTGTCAGGTGCCTGCTGTCTCCAGTCCCTGAGCACCAGGGGACAGGCAACACCATTTATCTACCCCCTCCTCCTTTTTTTTTATCTTCTCTGTCTGCAAAAACACAGCCACTCCGGATTCCGTGAGTGTCACGCGGTGTCAGGATCCAGTGTGTGCTGGAGACAGCCCCTCCCTGATCCATCCACGGCACTTGGAGCTTAGCCTGGAGCCTCAATCTGTTTTCTGGAACACTTGGGTGCCGGAGAGCAGGAGGCCACGGGCTATGAGTAACATGTCATAAAACAGCATGAACATTCATGTCTTGTACTCAATTACGCTGGGAGTTGAAAGCATGTAATTTTCAAGGCATGTTGTACCAGGACACATAGCTGGAGTATTTTATACTGGACAGCTTCACACGCTGGGAGCAACACCAGGCAGCTCAGGTCATTCCACATCACCCACCCTTTTGCTATCCCCAACATAATTAAAAAAAAAAAAAGTGAGATTTCAGTGCTCCCAGAAGACATGGGAGACCCAAAGGACCAAACAACCCTGGATCAATCAGCTTAAAGAAAGGTGCAGTTGGGGCTAGCGTTGCGAAGCTGTGAGCTAGGCTGCCGCCTGCGACACCAGCATCCCTTATGTGCACCTGTTGGAGTCCCCCCTGCTCCACTTCTGATCCAGCTTTCCAGTTCCCTGCCAATGTATGTGGGGGACCCAGATGGAGTTCCTGGCTTCTGAATGGCCCAGCCCTGGCTGTTGCAGCCATTTGGGGAGTGAAACAGAGGATGGAAGAGTGTTTCTCTCTCTCTCTCTCTCTGCCTTTCAATTAAATAAATAAATCTTTCATAAATAAAAGAAAGGTAGAGTGGCCACCATCTTCATATTCATGTACTTTGCTCTAGAGGATTTCTCAAGGTTAAGAATACAGATGAAATCCTACAGTGAGGGATACAGGTTGAACACACCTAATCCAAAGAATCCTGAAACCATCAAAATCTGAAACACTTGAGCCCCGACGCGATGTCCCAAGGGGAACATTCCACACCATGTAGCTCTTTGTTTCATGCACAAATTAGTTTTTGAAAAGTTGTATGTAATCACCTTCGGGCCTACAAAGCATAAATGAAGTTGAGGCTTACCCTCGGTCTCATGCCCAAGACAGCTCCTTCAGTACACGCGACTGTTCCACAATCTGGAAAAACCCGAAGCAGGACCCTGGAAGGCGGCGGTGCGCGAGTGAGTGACTGGGTTCCTGCGACACGTATGGGAGATGTGCATTGAATTTGCACGCTTTCCCGCTCTCCGGTCTGGACTACCCTTGCTCCCAGCACTCCGTGGGCATTCTCTTTCTCTGGCGCTTCCAACGTAAGCACCAAATGCATGTTTTTGTTTTTTCTTCTCTTGACACACAGAAGCAACATAAATATCTCAAGACAAATGTCTAGCAGATTGTTCATTTCGTGAAATTATAAGGAATTTTCTTTTTTTATTTTTATATATTTGACAGGTAAAATTATAGACAGTGAGAGAGAGAGAGAGAGAAACAGAGAGAAAGGTCTTCCCTCCGTTGGTTCACCCCCCAAATGGCCACCACGGCCGGAGCTATGCCGATCCGAAGCCAAGAGCCAGGTGCATCCTCCTGGTCTCCCATGCGGGTGCAGGGCCCAAGCGCTTGGGCCATCCTCCACTGTACTCCCAGGCCACAGCAGAGAGCTGGCCTGGAAGAGGAGCGACCGGGACTAGAACCCAGCGCCCATATGGGATGCCAGCGCCGCAGGCAGAGGATTAACTAAGTGAGCCACAGTGCCGGCTCCAACTATAAGGAACTGTCTTTTTCTGAAGCTTTCTATAGACTCAAATAGATCTGTGCACTGCTGGCCTTGGAGAAAGGCTGCATGCCTGCATGGAGACGCCCGGGACTCCGTCTTCCTTCTCCAGCACTGAGCACTATCTACACCCTGCCTGGCCTTGTACCTCCCTAGCTGGTGAGACAGGACCATCTACAGCACTTGGGCAGCCGTGGACGGAGCCCCCCGGGCGCTGGGTCCACGCCCGCCGGCCGTGCTCTGGGTGACAGGTCCCCTGCGGTCCACACACCATTTCTGGAGCCATGTGAGAACATGGCCAGGCAAGACGCAGGGAGGAGGTCATCCTCTCTGCTGGGTTCACTGAGGAGGCGGCATGGTCTCTGCCCCAGGGCAGAGAGCACCAAGCTTTGATTGTAAGCCGAGAAGACAGCCAGACCTTAAAGAACTCCAGAATCAGGGCGGGGACTGCGGCACGGCGAGGGAAGCGGCCGCCTGGGACACTGGCATCCCACATCAGAGCGCTGGTGAGAGTCCCAGCCGATCCAGCTCCCTGCTAACGCACTTGGGAAGCAGCAGAGGATGGGCCAAGTGCTTGGGCCCCTGCCACCCATATGGGAGACCTGGATGGAATTCCAGGCTCCTGGCTTCAGCCTGGCCCTCCATACCCCATAAGTCTCTGCAGAACAAAACCAGCTACTCTTTACCGAGTCCCGAAAATGGACAAGAAATTTTCATGCAGCCTGTTGCAAAGTCTCACCTGCACGAGGGGGCTGAGTGACAGCCCTGGGAGGGGGGAGGGTTCCACTCCCTCCATGCATCTGTCACTGAGAGATGTGGGACTTGACCCCTCTCAGACCTATTCAGTCCCCAAGCCCTGCAGGGTTGTGAACCGTGAGGCCTGTTTCCAGGCAGATTCTATCCACCTGGAAGATCCTTTGCCTTTCCAAGGACATGGACCATTGCAAAAAGATACCCTCCATGCCCCCAGTAACCAGAGCAAGGATGTGTTGTAGCCAGCAATACCAGTGGTACCTGACACCCACGGTGGTGAGGCGCGCACCTGCCCAGGTGTTTGCTCTCAGTGCTATTCTGGGTCATGTTCCAGATGAAGTCAATTCTTCTGGATAACTGGTCCTAGAAAAACCGGAAGTCAGCTACAGGTGATTTGAAATGCTCACGGCCATGTTGTGAAGGAGCACCCCTCGGGAAGGTGAGAAAGACATTCTAGTTCCTTCCGTTTTCCTCCCAGCTCCTGTTCACCCCATCCTCCTATGGAACGTGTCTCTCTCCTCTGCCGAGACCCCCACAGCCGACAGCTAAGAGCTCCACCCCCACCTGGAGCCCCAAGACCCCAAGTCCCTGCTTCTCACTCGAATTCAACATCACCACCCTCTCCCGGAGCTCAGTCCAGCTCTTTCTGCAATCAGGAACCTTACACTCAGGTTTGTGTCCCCCGGGGATGACAACTGTGGCCCCGGGTGCAGCCCGGGTCTGTTGGCATGGGTATCACAGAAAGGTTGTTCCCATAGCAACCAATCTCACCGGCCTCACGGGCTGGAAGAATGGGTATTGAGTCGTCTTGGGGAATTTGAGTGAGAGCATTTGAAAGTCAAGGGCTGGGTGTCCCGAGCTGTGGCCAGGCAGAGGGGGCCAAAGGTTGCTTCGAGGTGCATGGTCAGCAGGTGTCTTGTAGCTCCCTTTGACCTTGCCTGGCCTGCCCCTGGTCCCATACAAAGCAGACTGCTCACTTAGTAGTTGTACTGTAGCCCATCCAATATTTACACCAACACTTACAAATTTATACATTATCTTGAGATTCTACAAGACATTTGCATGTCATACTATACATACACCAGCTTCATATTGCAAGTTGTGTTTTTTAAAGATTTTTTATTTATTTGCAAGGCAGACTTACAGAGAGACAGAGGCAAAGAGAGAGGGAGAGAGGTCTTCCCATTCCAGCTGGGCCAGGTTGAAGCCGGGAGCCCAGGGCTCCACCCGGGTCTTCCAGGTGGGTGGCAGGGGCCCAAGCACTTGGGCCGTCTTCTGCTGTTTTCCCAGGTGCATTAGCAGGGAGCTGGATCCAAAGTAGAGCAACCAGGACACAAACTGGAGCCCACATGGCATTCAAGTCTTATAGGTAGTGGCTTTATCCACTGGGCCACAACCCCAGCCCCAGTAAGCTTTCTGACTGTAGCACCCAACCTTAGCACTTTCTGCACATTTCAAACACAAGTCCAGAAGCTTGGGAAGCTGGAACCTTCTTCTTTGTCCCAGATGAGGGCCTTGGAGGTGCTGTGACCCAGTCCTGCCTCCCCAGCACAGCAGCCAGGCTCTCCTGTGTGCCTCTCATCTCCTCACCATGCCTCCACCCAGCTCCCCTGGTCCTGAGCTCCACTCTGAAGGTCTCCCTCCGCCCTCCGCCCTCTGCCTTGTAATGGAGCCAGGTGTCCAGCTGTGCTGTGGCTGCATCCCTCTGGGGATCTGGTTTGATATAAAATGGCCAAGAATCAGAACCCTGGAGACTGCAATAAGCCCTTGAGAAGGGGCAGGGGATGCCAGCGATGGTGATGCGCCATGGGGGGACGTTGTTGGGGGTGAGATGGCCCAGGCAGGCACCCACACAGTTGTGTCCTGGGGGGAGGGTGCGTCCAGCCTGCTGAATGCCTCTGTGCAGATGTCCACCGCACAGCAGCCCCTGGTCCACACCCCATCCCGGGTGTGGACACCCCACAGCCTAGCCTTTGAGGCCGGCTGCCTTTAGCCAGGGTGGGCGTAGGGTCTCAGGCTGTTAGGTGGGCGCCAGGTTGGAGGGAGGGGAGAATAAGAGAAGTAGAAGCTGTCTGAGCAGTGTGTGGGCCTCACTCAGGCCAGAGACCATGAGGGAAGGACTGGCCAGGCAGCGCCCCACAAGGTGGTCCCTGGGGACCTGGGATAAGGCGTGGCTGTTAGGGTGCAGGCTCACCTTCGCTGGGACAGGGCCAGTGTCTGTGTGTGTGTGTGCTTATGTGTGTGTCAGTGTGCATGTATGTGAGTCTGTGAGTATGAGGCTGTGTGTGTGTTTATGTCTGTGTGTGTGAGTGTGTGTAAATGTGTGTGAGGTTGTATGTATGTGTGTGTCTGTGTGTATGAGTGTGTGACTGTGTATGTGAGTAGGACTGTGTGTGTATGAGGCTGTATGTGTGAGTATGAGGCTGTGTGTGTTTATGTCTATGTGTGTATGAGTGTGTCTGTGAGTGTGTGTATGAGTGTGTGTGTGTATATCTGTAACTGCGTATGTGTGAGTATGTGCCTGTGAAGGTGTAGATGTGAGGCTGAATGTGTGTGAGTATGAGACTGTGTGTGTGTTTATGTCTGTATGCATGTGTGTGAGTGTGTGTAACTGTGTGTGAGGCTGTATGTGTGGGGATAAGTGTGTGTGAGTGTGTGCATGTGTCTGTGACTGTGTATGTATGAATGTGTGTGCTTGTGAGGGTGTATATGTAAGGCTGTATGTGTGTATGAGTATGTGTGTGAGGGTGTGTGTGAGTGTGTGAGTCTGTGAAGTGTGAGGGTGTGTGTGTGCATGTGAGTGTGTGTGAGTCTGTGAAGAGTGAGGGCATGTGTGTATAGGAGTATGTGTGTGAGGGTGTGTGTGTGTGTGTGATCTGTGAAGGTGTGAAGGTGTGTGTGTATGAATATGTGTGTGAGGGTGTGTGTGAGTGTGTGTGATCTGTGAAGGTGTGAGGGTGTGTGTGTGTGAGTCTGTGAAGTGTGAGGGGGTGTATGTGTAGGAGTATGTGTGTGAGGGTGTGTGTGAGGGTGTGAGTCTGTGAAGGTGTGAGGGTGTGTGTGTGAGGGTGTGTGCACGGGGGCAGTCAGAGTTGACAATGCAGGAAGGCTGGGGGCAGCACCTTGGTTGTTGCCGGTTGCTCTCTCTGCAAAGCAGCACCAGCGGCACCGCGGGTCGGGACTGGACTACAGCAAAGCTGTGCATCCGCCTCGGTGGTCCACGGTGGTTTCAGGGCAGACAAGGGTGGGAAGCAGGAGCACGAGGTGTCTGGAGGTGCCCAGGCAGCACCCCTCCCCCAGAGCCAAGCTGAGTAACCGGGTGCAGGGCTCCTGTCTCCTGGGGCCAAGGGTTTGCATGTCCAGGCAGGGCAGGCCAACCCAGCTAACTGCACTTAGAAAAATCTCTCTTCTTAACGTCTTAAGCTCTGTATTTTCTTTATTAAGCTAAATGGAGCACATAAAGCATAATGTTTCATTTAAAGAATTATAAAGCAACACCTGAGGGCCTCCCACCCATGTCATGAAAGAACAAAATGTGGCCAGCTCCTGCAAGACCTCCTCCAGCTGTGGCTGCCCGCCCTGGTCCCACAGCTGCCCCTACCCAGGGGACATCTGCCCCACCCTGCCCCCACCCGGGGGACACCTGCCCCCACCCAGGGGACACCTGCCCCATCCTGCCTCTAAGCTGCCCCCACCCGGGAGATACCTGTCCAGCCCTGATCCCACCCAGGGGACACTTCAGCCCACTCCTGTCCTGCCCTGACCCCATACCTGCCCCACCTACCCCCACCCGGGGAACACCTGCCCCACCCTGCCCCCACCCGGGGGACACCTGCCCCCACCCAGGGGACACCTGCCCCATCCTGCCTCTAAGCTACCCCCACCTGGGAGATACCTGCCCAGCCCTGATCCCACCCAGGGGACACTTCAGCCCACTCCTGTCCTGCCCTGACCCCATACCTGCCCCGCCTACCCCCACCCGGGGAACACCTGCCCCACCCTGCCCCCACCCGGGGGACACCAGTCCCACCCTGCCTCCACCTGGGGGGACACCTGCCCCCACCCAAGGGACACTTGCCACATCCTGCCCCTAAGCTGCCCCCCACCAGGGAGATACCTGCCCCGCCCTGACCCCACCCGGGGATACCTGCCCTGACCTGCCCCCACCGGACACCAACCCCACCCTGACCCCACTCCTGCCCCCACCTGGGGGATACCTGACTCCACCCAGGGGACATCTAACCTGCCTTCACCCCATACCTGCCCCCACCCAGCAGACACCTGCCCCACCCTGACCCCACACCTGCTCCACCGTGACCCCACACCTAGCACAGTTTGACAGCAGAACCCGACCCTGGGTCCTTCTTAGACAGGAGCAAGTCCCTGAACCTGAACTTCGGCTCAGAGCCGGGACAGGGGCCTCAGATTCCCACGTGAGGGGGGCTCCCCAGTGGCTGGAAGCTGCAGGGACCTGAGGCTGAGAGAAGCAAGGACAGAGAAGAGATGGATTGGGGGGAGATTAAGCCCTGGGACAGCAAGTGTCCTCGAGAAGTAACAGAGGAGGCTGCTTCCCCTGCCCCTGAGGGTGGCAGGTGGGGAGCCCTGGGTGGTGCCGGGGCAACCAGCTCCCTGCCTCAGCCCGGGTTCCCTGTGCAGGGGGGAGGAAGCCGCTGCTGTCACAAAGGCCCCAGACAGCAGGCACAGCTCATCCGTCGGCAGATTTCAATCCTGTGTCCCGTGCTGGCGCGAAGGGTGGAAGAAGGCCAGACAAGAACACTGTGTGTTTCTCAAAGAACTCCCTGTTGAGGTGCACAGCAGTGAGCAGCAGGGGCGTCCGGCCCTTCGTGGAAAATGGAGGGAGAGATGTCTCTCTTTTCAAATTTGAAAACTCTGCGTAGTTTTCCCATCGTACTTGGATTTGGCCCTGGCTGTTGCAGCCATTTAGGGAGTGAACCAACTGACACAAGATTCTCTCTCTCTCTCTCTCTCTCTCTCTCTCTCTCTCCCTCCCTCCCTCTCCCTTTTTCTCCCTTTCTCTCCCTCTTTCTGTGCCTTTCAAATAGATCAAAGTAAAGTAAACAAATAAAAAAGTCCTGAGATTCTGTTGCACAGTAGATTGATAGATAATGACAACATACTGTGTATTTCTTTAGAAGAAAACACTAGAAGGAGGGCTTGCATTAAGAAGTGGCAAATGTTTGGGGAGACAGATGTGTTTACTGGATGTTGCACAATAAACACAGGTGTCCCCCATCACTTAGTGTCCCATCAGCACATACAACCCTCAGGTGTCACTTAAATGCTTTTGAAAAGGGTAAATGAAGAAAATCATTTCTGTAGCAATGAAATAGGTAAGAGATTGGGTATCCGAATGGCATGAAAGAAGGGTGCGTGCCCAAGTGAGGAAGTGGGCAGACAGGGTGAGGGTCTCCAGGCGATGAGGACGTCTGGGTGGCTGTGGATGGCAGCTGTTGTACTGGGGGTGGAGCTGGTGGTCCCTGCAGTGCCAGTGGGAGGAGCCCAGGCCGTTATCCTCAAAGGGCTCCGTGAGTCTCCCACCTGCTTCATTTTCTCTGCACTCCGCTGGGTACGTGACGTGGGAGATCCTGAGATAACGGGAGGCACTCGGGTGCCGGAGAAGCCAATGCATGAGATTACCGAGGAGTCGGCTGAATACGAGGACAAGACCAGGAAGTGCATGGATGAGGCCTGCCGGGGCTTGTAGGGGTGGATGCGGGCAGATGACAAGAGTCTGAGACGGGTGATCTGCACGTGAGGGTGGAGGAGTGATGGCTTGGAAGCAGAGTTGGAGGACAAACAGAAGCCCCTTGAGCTCTGGGCTCTTGGAGAGATGCCTTTCTCTCCACCCCGTGGCTTGCTGGGCAGGTGAGTCCAGGGAAAAAGGCCAGCAGGGATGAAATCCAAGAACAGGCAGAGACCGCGCTACGGTATTTGTTGAAGAAGTGAAGCGAAGGTGCTGATCCCTCCACCTGCTCTGTCTGAGGCCACCGGGCCAGATGTGAGGATGATGGCAGTGAGGATGATGATGGTGAGGATGGTGAGGATGTGACATCAATGATGAACCCATAGCCCTCTCTCTCGTGGATTTACACTCTAGCAAAGTCATTCACTAAGCCAAAAACCGACCAACACGACTGCCTAATCATTGCTGTCACACGTGGTCTGAGAATAACTAGCGGGAAGCGTGGCCACGTACACACACACACACACACACACAGTTTTAAAAAATTCCTGGGAAATGTCATTAAAAGACATGTTTCTTTTGGTACAAAACAAAATGTTTTGCACCATGCATACAAGAACTGTTCAAAAAGTGTGAGTGTGAAATGTGCATTATGAAAAAAACAGGCAAAGATTACAAAACTTTCTTTGTACCAAAGCAAACTTATCCTTTGATTTCATTTTTCCACAGTCAGTGTGTGCATTACTCAACAAATGGCACATTGGAAATCTTCCACTTGGTGTCACGTTTACTGGAGAATTCACCAAAATCTTCTTAATGGGTTCTATGGGACTCAGTTGAAAGAGTTGTCTTCTGTTATCAGAGAGTTGCTGGGGCCAGTGTCGCTATGGAGAAGTGTGTTAAGTGTGATGCCAGCATCCCATATGAGCGCTGGTTCGAGTCCCAGCTGCTCCACTTCCAGTCCAGCTCCCTGCTAATGCACCTGGGAAAGCAGCAGAAGATGGCTCAAGCGCTTGGCCCCCTGCACCCCCATGGGAGACCTGGATGGAGTTTCAGGTTTCTGGCTTCATCCTGGCCCAACCCTGGCTATTGTGGACATTTGGGGAGTGAAAGCGAACCAGCAGATGGAAGATCTGTGTCCTCTCTCTTTAACTTTGCCTTTCAAAGAAATCTTTTTAAAGACAAGACAATTTTTGTTGGGCACTGTTTGGCCTAAAGATACCACCCCCATCTCATCTCGAATCGCCTGGGTCTGATACCCGCGTCAGGTTCCTGAGTCCAGCGTCCCACTAAGGCAGGCCCTGGAAAGCAGCAGTGGTGGCTCAAGCATTTGAGTCCCTGCCATCCACGTGAGAGACCTGGCTTGATTGCCTAGATCCTGACTCCCAGCCTCAGCCCTGGCCAGGGGCAGCTGCAGGTATTGTGGGAAGCCAGCCAGGTCATGGGCGCTCTCCCTCCATCTCTCCCTCTCTGCCCCTCCACCCCTGGACTAAATCAATACAAATAAAAACAGTTTAGAAAGATCATTGGTATCACAACTTTAGAAAAGTCCCTGCTTTTCCCGGTGAACTGAAAATGTGAAGGCTGTCAATCAAAGGTTCCGGGAACCTGGGGCTTATGACCCAGGCTGGGCCGGGCCGGGCAGCAGCCCCAGCAGGGACCCCGTCTTGCTCCCGAAGGCCCCCTATCAGTTGGCCGTGGGTCTCTGCCCTCCGCTCTGTACGTTCAGTACAGAGGTGTGTGTTTCCTCTCTCTTGAAGTCATATGTTCTCCTGACTTCTCGGCTGCTCAGGTTCCCTCTTCTTCTAGTAAAAAAAAAAAAAAAAAATTGCTGTAAGTCTCAGTGTCACAGACAAGAGTCCAACATCTCCCTCAACCTCAGGATTCTGCAGTGTTGGTAGAATCTTCACTTTTCCTCATCAGTCTTTTTTTTAAAGATTTATTTATTTATTTGAAAGTCAGAGTTACACAGAGAGAGAAGGAGAGGCAGAGAGAGAGAGAGAGAGAGAGAGAAAGAGAAAGAGGTCCTCCATCCAATAGTTCACTCCCCAACTGACTGCAACGGCTGGACCTGCGCCAATCCGAAGCCAGGAGCCAGGAGCTTCTTCCAGGTCTTCCACGCAGGTGCAGGGGCCCAAGGACTTGGGCCATCTTCTACTGCTTTCCCAGGCCATAGTAGAGGGCTGGATGGGAAGTGAGGCAGCCAGGACTCAAACCAGTGCCCATATGGGTATGGGGTGCCGGCACTGCAGGATACGGCTTTACCCGCTATGCCACAGCACCTGCCCCTTCTCGTCAGTCTTTACCCAGGCTCCTGGCAATGCTTTACCAGTCCCTGCAATGCCAGGTCTGGACCAGGCTAAAGCCAAGGGCCCAGGAACTCCATCCTGGTCTCCCACCTGGGTGGCAGGGGACTGGGTTCTTGAGCCATCACCTGCTGCCTCCCAGGTCCGGAGGGAGAAGCACCTGGAGCTGAAATTTTGTCGCTGGACCAAGACTGCTGGACCAGACTTAGGGATTTAGGGGCAGTGGGCGCAGTTCCTCGCTGGCAGCGTCGGGTCACTGGAGGCAAATCCTAAAAGAGACTTTGTGCCTTGCTGATGCCCGACCTGGGACCTGGGAAACAGATCGAACAGAAAGTGACGCTGATCCGACTTAGAGCTCCGGTTGTTGGCCCGAATGAGGGCAAAACAAGTTTCAGAGCCAAGGGGAACTGCCAGGACAGTGAGTTCACCAGGCTGGAATTTGTAACCTACTCACAGGATGCCGGTCTACTGCATCTCAGTGCTGAAAAGCTGCCTCTCCGTGTGTGCTGCACCTACAAGGGTGCTCCCCTGGAGGGGGCGGAGGCACTGAGCCTGTCACGTGCCCTTCCATGCCACCCCCAGCCTGGGCCCTGTCGGGTCCATTTGCATGCTCAGGACACCGAATGGGCTGGAGGGACGCAAAACAAAAGACTCCAGTAGCTGCTCTGGGGCGCGAGGCAGGCGCTCCAAGCAGAGTGGAATGCCTCCTGGTCAGCAGCCACTGAAGTTCAAGGGGGTAGGAGACAGAGGCAGCCAGCAGCCCTGAGCCTCCAGTCTGGCCTGCCATCCTCTGACGTAGGCGCTGCTCTGGGTCCCTGCGTAGCCTCCAGCAACGGGCCCCACAGGGGGAGCTGCTCTTCCTGGCAAAGAGTAGGTATGGCATGTTCCGAGGGCAGGAGATGCCCTGGGGCCAGGCTGAGCCCGGGGTGGGGGGGGTGGCCAGGGCCCCCTAGGAGGGAGCCCAGAGAAGCACACAGGACCAAGGGCTGCCTTGTCCATGACTCAGAAGCTAGAAAACGGAGCTGGGGGTGATTGTCACGCTTGCTCTGCTGCCCCCAAGCGCCAGGATGGAATGCCTTCCACGTGGGTGGGGCAGGTTCCCGTGCCAGGAGCTAGGAGGGGCTCTTCAGAGGCTACCAGCCATCGCTGGAGGCCCTGCCAGGTGCCAAGGACTAAAAAATCACCCTTTTTCCTGCTTTTCCTCTCCCGCCCCATTCAGCGTTAATCCCGGCTTCTCCGTGATGACGTTGGGGCCACGAGGACTTGGCATCCGCACTACAGGGGCTCTAGAGGGACCAGGAAGCCCGGTTCCCAGCTGCCTAGGGCCTTGGGCGAGTCCCTTCACATCTCAGGGCTAAGAGAATGTCCTGAGGAGTGGAGGAAGGCAGGGACCAGGTAGGCAGTCCAGGGGGTGTCCAGGCCCACACCCCTTTCCTGTTGTAGCGTCAGGCCCACCGAGCTTGTGAAAATGGTGGGGGGTGTTTGTTTGCTTTGGCCAGAGGGTCACATGATAGTGGCTCAGCTCTGAAGGGTGGCCACAGTGGCCTGTCCCTGGCCGTGAGACAGCTGTCCACCACCCCAGTGGCTGTCATGGTAGGGGTGCCAGATCCCAGTGGCCACACCACTGGGTGCTGGGTTTGCTTTTTTTTTTTTTTAAGATTTACTTATTTATTTGAAAGACAGAGTTAGAGAGAGAGAGAGAGAGAGAGGTCTTCCATCCACTGTTCACTCCCCAATTGGCCACAACGGCTGGAGCTTCAGACTGATCTGAAGCCAGGAACTAGGAGCTTCCTCCAGGTCTCCCACATGGGTGCGGGGGTCCAAGGACTTGGGCCATCTTCTGCTGCTTTCCCAGGCCATAGCAGAGAGCTGGATCGGAAGTAGGGCAGCCATATGAACCGGTGCCCACATGGAATGCCGGCACTGCAGGCGGCGGCTTTACCCGCTACACCACAGCGCCGGCCCTGGTGGGTTTGCTTTAAACCAGAAGCATGACCTATGCAGCCTTGCATCAGGAGTCTCTGCACCCGTGGTAACACTGGCTTCCAAGAGGGAGAGCACTGTGTGACCCCGTCATCCTCACTGGACAGTCAAGGGGTGCTTGCGCACAGCCGGATCCAAGGTTTTGGGAACCCCAAGCCAGAGGCGGGTGGTCTGCTTTCTGGGTCACAGCCCTGTCTCCTCCCCCACTTCTCCTCCCCACACACCCTCATCACCAGAGACATGGCCAAAGTAACACCAGATAGGTAGACTTTGCAAAGCACCCACAGGTGGAGGGGGCCCTGGACCTGTTACTCCCGTGTTAAACGCCGGAAACCAGAGGTAGAAAATGGACAGCTTAAGTAAGACTGGACAAAATGTATGTTTCTACCACTGGATAGATATGAGAGTGGTGGGAAATTTGTTTTCAAGTTCACAATAATTGGGGCATCTATCAGACCATATCAATGATGAGTCTAAAATGATACTCCGCCCTTGTTAAAACAACCTGCTTTCTTCCATAACTGGTGACATTTTAAAGTCATCCACTAGGGACCGGCATTGTGGCACAGAGGGTTAAGCCATAGCATGCAATGCCAGCATCCCATAGCAGTGATGGTTCAAGTCCTGGCTGCTCCACTTCCAATCCAGCTCCCTGCTAATGCACCTGGGAATGCAGCAGAAGATGGTCCAAGTGTTTAGGCCCCTGCACCCATGTGGAAGACCTGGAAGAAGCCCCTGGCTCCTGGCTTCATCCTGGCCCAGCCCCAGCTGTGCGGCCATTCTGGGAGTGAACTAGCAAATGGAAGATCTCTCTCTCTCTCTCTCTCTCTCTCTCTCTCTCTCTGCCTTTTAAATAAAGAAAATAAACCATTTTAAAAAGCAGTAAAAATATTAGGAGTCTCTATGTGTTGGAGGATGAACACTTCACAGGGGGAATAAGAAGAAGGAACACCTGTTTTGGAGACAGGTGTGACAACTGGCAGAACAGGAGGGAGGCCAGGTGGGGACTGTACCACCAGCATTACGAGCTGCTGGCTTCCAGTCTGGACAGGTCAGGTCCCTGAAGAGCTGTGGCTCTCCCTCCCATGGGTGTTTCTGGGACTTCAGGGACAAGAGATTTTCTGAGTTCCTCTGTGTCCCACGTTATTCTAGCTTATTTATATATTTTCACTTTTGCTTGGGTGGCAGAGACACAGACGGAGCTTCAGCCACTGGTCCACTTCCCCAAATGCCCACAACAGCCAGGCTGGGCCATACCAAAGTCAGGAGCCCAGAATCCCATGCAGGTCTCCCACATGGGTGGCAGGCAGCCCAGCATTTGAGCCTGCTGCCTCCCAGGGAGTGCATCAGCAGGAAGTTGAATTAGAAGTGGAGCCAGGGCTCAACCCAGGCACACAGATATGAGATGTGGGCGTCCTGAGAGACGAGAACTCCAGCTCCCTACACCCAGAGCAGCAGACAGAGAGGAAAGAATGCATTGTACAGAAGCAGCCCTTTATACATTCAGTCTTAATTAGTAAATGCGATAGCATGTGGCTCATTTTCCTATTTATCAACAAGCAAAATTCCTCACTGTCTCAAGTAGGACCTACAAAAGACGTGGGAAGATGGGGACGGCGCTGTGGTATGGTTGGCTAAGCCTCGGCCTGCAGCATCGGCATCCCATATGGGCGCTGGTTCAATCCTGGCTGCTCCACTTTTTTTTTTTTTCTTTTTTTCTTTTTTTGACAGGCAGAGTGGACAGTGTGTGAGAGAGAGAGAGAGACAGAGAGAGAAAGGTCTTCTTTTTGCCATTGGTTCACCCTCCAATGGCCGCCATGGCCGGTGCGCTGCGGCCGGCGCACCGCACTGATCCGAAGCCAGGAGCCAGGTACCTCTCCTGGTCTCCCATGGGGTGCAGGGCCCAAGCACTTGGCCCATCCTCCACTGCACTCCCAGGCCACAGCAGAGAGCTGGCCTGGAAGAGGGGCAACCAGGACAGAATCCAGCTCCCCGACCGGGACTAGAACCTGGTGTGCCGGCGCCGCAAGGCGGAGGATTAGCCTACTGAGCCGCGGCGCCGGCCCCTGGCTGCTCCACTTCTAATCCAGCTCCCTGCTATGGCCTGGGGAAACAGTAGAGCTGAAGATGGCCGAAGTCCTTGGGTCCCTGTACCCACCTGGCTCCTGGCTTCCAATTGGCCCGGCTCTGGCCATTGCAGCCATTTAGGTAGTGAACCAGCAGATGGAAGACCTCTCTCTCTGCCTCTCCCTCTCTCTGTCTGTAACTCTGCCTCTCAAATAAATAAATAAATAAACCTTAAAAAAATAAATAAAAGACATGGGAAGGGACATCTTCCCATGCCAGGGCATGTCAGAGTTTGTGGGAAAAGGGAATTTTAAAAATGAGTGCATTTTGCTGCAAAGAATTTTTGTGACCCATGCATAGGTGTTTTTTTTTTTTTTTTTTTTTTTCAGAACATGAATTTCCCGTGAACTTCCTGGAGGCCCCTCGCAGATGAGGAAATGAGCCCGTGACCTCTGGGGCTTCCACCCAGCTTCTCCCAACTCACTCCCTGGTGCCTGAATGCCTTGTTTGAGTTTCCGAGAGTATCAGATGTACTGCGGTGTAAATAATATTTGAACAGGAGAGAGATTATTAAGTTGCCAACTGAAAAGGCACTTTCACGATACCCGCCCCCTTACCCTGTTTAAATAGCACCCCCCACCCCACCCCCAGGCTTAGTGCGCCTGGAAACCTCGTAGACAGAGCGGTCGTGTTAAAACAACATGCAGGGTTCCGCGGGAGCCACTGACACCGAGCTCTTAGGGGAGCTTAGCGACGCAGACGGCTTTATCAGCCCGCAGACGGGGGCTGGGAGTCAGGTGGGCCGCTCTCTCCTGGAAACCGCAAGCGCGAGTGAACACTGGCTCTGGTTAAGTGCTTAGAGTATTAACAGAGAATCTGAAACCAAAGCTCACACCATTAGCCAAATGGGTCCTAGCTTTTGATGATTTGAAAGAGGCACTTGAGGCTTGGTCTTTGTCGGAGGTTTTTTTTTTTTTTAAAGAGAGCCTGGTAATGAACCTGGGGTCCAGGCAAATTTCGACACATCTCCCTTTCCCTTCTTTAAACCCAATTAGCTGTCAGAGCGCCTGAAGTGGGGAAACCAGCTCTAGTCAGAAAATGCACAGAAAAAGGGATTGAGAAAGTCAGGGTTTTTTTTTTTTTTTCTCCCAAATTGAAAACCTTTCATTTCCTGCAAGAAGAAGAAGTGGAAATTGAGTGATTTTTTTTTCCTTCAATTAACTTAGAAAATGTCGACGGAAGGAAAGAGAACCTTCCATCAAGCAATGCGAGACACAATACTTTTCAAAGGGCTTTTGCTCCCACCGTCTGCATCTGAGCCCCATGAGAGAGCCGGAAACTGGGATCCACTGCACCCACTACACAGATGAGCAAACAAAGGACTCCCCTAACCATGTGCACTGCCTCCAGACGCTGGTTTCAAGCTCGCTTCTGCACACTGAGCCCCAGGATGGAGGATCAGGAGTTAGATGCCTCATTTCAGGGGCATTGCTATGGCACAGTGGGCTAAGCCTCCACCTGTGAGGCCGCCATCCAATATGGATGCCGGTTCGAGTCCCAGCTGCTCCTTTTCTGATCCAACTCTCTGCCTATGGCCTGGGAAAGTAGTGGAAGATCGCCCAAGTGCCAAGTCCCTGCATCTGCATGGGAGACCCAGAAAAAGCTCCTGGCTCCTGGCTTTGGATGGGCCCAGCTCCGGCCATTGTGGCCATTTGGGGAGTGAACCAGCAGATGGAAAACTTTCGCTCTGTCTCTCCCTCTCTGTCTGCAACTCTGCCTCTCAAATAAATAAATAAAATGTAGAAATAATAAAAAAAATAGATGCAAGGTTTCATGCTCACCTCAGCACGCAGTTCCAGGATGGTGGATCAGGAATCAGAACACAGGTCACCAGGTAGAACCGCAAAAATGTCAAAGCAGGAAGGAGGTCCGAACAAACGCTGGAGACACGGCCTTAAGGTTGCTCTTTTCCTTTGTAATCCAATCCTGGGGGTCCCCCCATCCCAAGCCGCCTCACACCAGGTAGATGGGAGCAACTCTTCCTGTCTTAGATTCTGATCCCAAGTCAACTCCGTGGCGTCAAACCACCCTCGTGTGGTCTTGAGGAGACCCTGGGCAGAAGCACCGACTCTCCGTGCTCTTCCTCTGGGACACAAGCAGGCAGCACCGGCCTCTGCGCCTTGTCCTGGAGAGTAGTTCTGATACGGGATGGACCGCCTGGTCCACACCACGGGGGTCATGACGGATGGCCGGTCCTCCTTTTCCGTGAGGAGTATCATGAGGTCAGGCTATGCCTGCTGGCCCGGGGCTCACTCTATGCTAGGACAGGAAGGGGCCCGTACCGTGTACACCAGACCCCTTTCCCTAACAGAGACTCCATGGCTGTGTTGCATGGGGCGATTGTGTGCAGCAGCCACACCATGCCACCTGCGTCCTGACCACGTACTGCCCCCACGTGGGACCAGTGTGGCACAGGCTCAGCGCCACGCTCCCCAGATTTTTCTGTAACACGGCATGCATCTCTCCACCCCCCAACAAACAACATGAGAGTTTTTACTCCCACATCTATTGCTACAGCCTAGATCAGCAGACTGAAATAAATGCCTTCCGCCCATGTCTTACCTAGCATCGGAGAGTCGATCTGATCTCCATCCCAGAAATGGATCTACCTGGTATCTTTTCCTTTTCTCTTCCTTTCTAGTTCAGCATAGGAGTGGGCATTTGGCCCAGCAGTTAAGATGCCAGCCAGAACTCCTGTATCCCGTATCAGAGTGCCTGGTTCCAGTTCAGCTCTGCTTCTGATCCAGCTTCCTGCTAATGCACACGCTGGGAGGCAGCAGGGGCTGGCTCAGGCACCCGGGTCCCTGTCACCCCTATGAGAGACCTGGATGGAGTTCCAGGCTCCTCGCCTTGGGCTGGCCCAGCCCTGGCTATTGTGAGCATTTGGGAAGTAAACCAGTAGAGGAGAGATCCACCTCTCTGTGTCTCTCTGCCTTTAAAATAGAATGCAAATAAATAAAATGATTTCTATGGAAAGAGTTCAATGTGTTGTTGTAGAGGCACTTCTTTTATGTTCGCCCCAACAAGTTGGCCCCGTTTTGAACCAACAGTTAATTGGTGATTGCTCATTGGCATAGGTAGCAGGTACTCTGCTAAGCTACAGGGATAATGCTACATGCAGGGCTGTGGCTATAGTCTCTATTTTCTTCTCTTTCTAATATTTATTTATGTATTGGCTTACTCCTTAAATGGCTGCATCAGTTAAGTCTGAGCCAGCCTGAAGCCAGGAACCAGGAGCTTCATCCAGGTCTCCCACCTTGGAGCAGGGGCCCAAGCACTTGGGCCATCCTCTGCTGCCTTCCCAGGTGCCTTAGCAGGGAGCTGGATCAGAAGTGGAACAGCTGGGACTCAAACCGGCACCCATACAGGTGACGGCTTTATCTGCCACACCACCACGCCGACCCCGGCAGCTCCTCTTCTCAGCGGGGTATGCTTGGATTCTACAATGGGGAAACAATGAAAGGGAACAAATAAAACAATGATGGGTTCTGATCTGCCAGGAAGAAAAACACAGAGGGCCACGAGGGGGAATTCACCTGGGTTTGCAGCTAAGATTCCGTGAATAGCAAACAGGTTTCTGAAGAGGGGGAATGCAACCCTACAGGACAGCCTGAGAAATTATCTTCTTTTAAAAAAAGAGTTAGAATTTATTTATTTATTTATTTATTTGAAAGGCAGAGTAACAGAGAGAGGGGGAAAAACAGAGAGAGAATTCTTCCATCTGCTGGTTCACTCTCCCAGTGGCTACAACTGCTGGGGCTGGGCCATGCTGAAGCCAGGAGCCAGAAACTCCCTCCTGGTCTCCTACATGGGTGGCAGGGACCCAAGTCCTTGGGCCACCACTACCTGCTGTCTTCCCCAGCGTGTTAGTTACCAGGAAGCAGAGCAGCCAAGACTCGAACTGGTGCTCCAACATGGGATGCCGGTGTGACGAGGGGTGGCTTAACCTGCAGTGCTGGTCCCCAAATTCCCTCTTTAAACCAAGCCTAAGTCTAATGCAGATCACGAAATCCAGAATGGAGTGTGCTGTTATTCCAACCGTACACACACACACACACACACACATACCTGAACGCCCAAACCCTGTTTCTCCTTCAAGTCCTGAACTATATTTCTCTGAAATGATCTCTTAAAATGCAAGTCAGGGCCGGCGCCACGGCTCACTAGGCTAATCCTCCGCCTTGCGGCGCCGGCACACCGGGTTCTAGTCCCGGTCGGGGCGCCGGATTCTGTCCCGGTTGCCCCTCTTCCAGGCCAGCTCTCTGCTGTGGCCAGGGAGTGCAGTGGAGGATGGCCCAAGTCCTTGGACCCTGCACCCTCCATGGGAGACCCATCGGATCAGCGCGGTGCGCCGGCCACAGCGCGCCGGCAGCGGCGGCCATTGGAGGGTGAACCTACGGCAAAGGAAGACCTTTCTCTCTGTCTCTCTCTCTCACTGTCCACTCTGCCTGTCAAAAAAAAAAAAAATGCAAGTCAGATGTCCATCAGGGCCAGGACAGCCAAACAGCGAGTTTTTCCAAGAAGCCGTTTCTGGCAAATTTAACTCATGCAGGTAACAGCCTTTTCATGATCCCTCTTTTTCTTGCAGCCCCAGGCAGGTTTCCCACGAAGCTGAAAACCCCTGAATGATCTGTCAAGGATTCCCCTCTTCCCCCAGGAGCTGCGATCGCCCAGCTCACCAAAGACAAGGCAGGAAAATTCCTCCCAAGGCCACTTTCTTAGCCCGGACTCCCTGTGACCCGGGGGTGGGTGTCAGCTGCTTATTTCTTCATTGCTGCTCCAACGAATCAGAAAAGAGCTGGAATCCTGGATTGCATCAAGTGGGTTGGTTTCAACTCCTGCGCGCTGCACGGTCTGCGAACACTGTCTTGGAGGAAGTGTGCAGGGGCAGCAGTCGGGGCGTTCTGCCCTAACTGCAGCCACGGCATGGCGGAGTTTCCTGCAACACACGCAGAGTCAAGTTTAACGGGCTTGTCCTGGTGCCATATCTCAGCCTGGCATCAAACTTGACATTCAAAACAAAGCAAGTCGCCAGGCCTGCTAGAGAACCAGCGAGACAAGAAGAGGAGAATCAGGATGAATCAGGGCTTCTGTCACCACGAAGGGCAGACAGGTTTTGTAGCTCTCTCTCTCTCTCTCTCTCTCGTTTTTTTTTTTTTTTTTCAGATGTCACACCAGGGGAGCACGGTCACTGGGACTTGGTTTATTTGGCCAGGGGTTGTGAGCGCTGAGACATCTCTTGCCACATGCACACGCTGAGGTTTAGGGAACCCAGGACAGGAAACCTGCTAGGAGGAGGCCCTTGGCCTGTGGGCTCAGGGTGCTGAAGCCTCACAGGTGCATCTGTAGGGCGAGGGTAAGCTCCACCCAGCCAGGGGTCTCACATCATGCAGAGACCCGTGGCAGTGGAGACTTCACCCACGTCCCAACGTCCCCCTCCCTCTCCCTTCCCTCCTTTTTTCCTCTTCCTTCCATCTGAAAAAAAAATGTTTTTAAGATTCATTTATTTGAAAGAGAAAGAGAGAGAATATCTTCCATCTGCCAGAGAAAGAGAGAGAGAGAGAGAGAGAGAGAGAGAGGATTTTCCATCTACCGGTTTACTCCCCAAATGCTTGCAACAGCCAGGGCTGGGCCAGGCTGAAGCCAGGAGCCAGGAGCTCCATCCAGGTCTCCCACGTGGGTGGCAGGAGCCCAAGGACTTGAGCCATCGCTGCTGCCTTTTTAGGCACATTATCAGGGAGTTGGATCAGAAAAGAAGCAACTGGGATTAGAACCAGCACTCTGGTACGGAATGCACGCATCCCCAACAGTAGCTTAATCCAGGGCACCACACCAGTAGCCCCTGGAAAACATCTTGGAAGATTTTTTTTCTCTTTTGCTTAGCAAATGTTATTGGATAGCAGCTGCGTGTTAATATGCACTGTGTGTTTTCTGCGGTGCTTGGACTTTCTCACGGACTTCCCGGTGCTCCTGTGGTCTGAGAGCTATAATCGTCGTATTCTGCACAATGGAAAATTGAGGTTCGAGCAAGTTCGACAACTAGTCAGAAGTCTTAACCTTTGATCACTGCTGGAGCTGAGAGTTGAGGCCGGGTTTGCCTTGTTTCCAAGTGCATAGTCTGTCCATAGGCCCAGGTTCCAATTAGTAAAGCAGACGGTGCATCCCAAATAAAGCCTAAATGAGGGGCAGGCGTTGTGGTGCAGTAGTTTAAGCTTGTGATGCCGGCATCCCATATGGGTGCTGGTTCGAGTCCTGGCTGCTTCACTTCTGACCCAGCTCCCTGCTAATGTGCCTTGGAAAGCAGCAGAAAGTGGCACAGTGCTTGGGGCCCTGTACCCACATGGGAGACCTGGATGGAGTTCCAGGCTCCTGGCTCTGGTCTGGTCCATCCCTGCTGTGGCCATTTGGGGAATAAACCAATGGGTAAAGATTCTCTCTCTCTCTCTCTCTCTCTCTCTCTCTAACTCTGGCTTTCAAGTAAGTAAAAAATATCTTTAAAAAATGTAAACTACATTGATATAAATCAGTGGCTTTGGATGCAACTGTGTCTAAAAAACACGAAATGCTCATTAAAACACGAAGCCAGGAGCAGGTGTTTGGCCCGGCAGTTACACCTGTGGCGTCCCACATTACAGCGCCTGGGTTCTGTACCTGGCTGCGGCTCCTGACTCCAGCTTCCTGCTAAGGCTGACCCAGAGAGGCAGCGGTGATGGCCCAAGTTGTTAAGTCCCTGTCACCCACCTGGGAGACCTGGGTTGAGCTCTGGGCTCCCAGCTTTGGCTTGACCCAGCCCTAGCTGTAGTAGGCATTTGAGGAATGAACCAGCAGATGGGAGATCTCTCAAATAAAAACAAACAAACAAAAAACCCCAAAAAGTCCTCTGACTCAGCGCTGGAGGTTGTGTCTGACTCAGCACTTTGGGGAGTGCGGGGTTGGGGCACTAATATCTGTGCTTTAACAAATACTAATATTCCAATACCTAGGAGTACTGAGTCTAGGCAACCCAGGTTCACAACCTGCTAACATCTTGTCTCCTCCTTCTTCCAAAAAGAATCCACACCCCAAACACCAGCCTGCTCCCTGGGAGAGATGCTGGTGCCGGGAAAAGACAGCGATCCAGGGATGCGGGCTCCAAACCCCTGAGCCCTTGCCCGCCTCCTGGGGCCACCTCTGCCCGGCGACAGCCGCCAGGTTCAGGGGTCGCTTCCTGAGCACAGCTACTAGGAGCTGTCGTGGCCACCAGCACACAATTAGTGCCTGGCATTAGGAACGAACTGATGAAAACAGCCAGATTCGGGCTTCTTGACCTTCGCAGGGGATGGGGTTTTTCTTTTGTTCTAGAACATTCTTGGAAGAATGTTGAGTGAACACACTCTGATGGCCAGGAAGACCCGGAAGCAGCCACTTTCGCCTCCTTCGTGGGCCCTGCCTGCAGGTGAGGCTGCTTTACCCGCCAGGGCACTCTCTCAGGAACAATCTGTTTTATTTTACTTATTTTCATTTTTTTTTATTATGAGAGGAAGAGCAATAGATAGAGATGGAGAAACAGAGAGATGTTCCACTTGCTGGTTCACTCCCAAGTGCCTACAACATCCAGGGCTGGGCCAGGCCAAAGTCAGGAGCCAAGAGCGCCATCCGGGTCTCCCACTTGGGTGGCAGAGGCCCAAGGACTTGAGCCATCACCCATGGCCTCCCCGGTGCTTCCAAGCTCACGACTCCTTCAGTGCCTCTGGGTTGTTACAATGTCGAGACGTTGAGGAGGCCTTTGGCTGCTGGCCTCTAGAAGTGTGACTACTGGGAGGGGAATCATTGATCTGACACCGGGTGTGATACGCACTGTCTGCTACTGCTGGCTTTTCAATTGAAGCGAACAGCAGTAGGTGCAGGCTGTGACGGGACGCGCTATGGACCCCTCATACATACACACGTATGTTCACATGTAGATTAAAGGCCGGTTGGAAGTGGTACCCTTTTAGGTTTTCCTTGCTGAACCTGTCTTCCTTTTCCTCCACTGCACCCTGAATACGACCATCTGGTCTACCCTCCACTCTTAATGACAGTAGCATGCTCAACAGTGACTAGGCCGTTCTGAGCCACCCCTCCCCCTAGACAAATCTGTCCTTCACCCCTGATCCCTGCGGAAGAGAGCAGGCTCCAGGTAACAAGAAATGTGTCCCTTACACTGCCAGGGCTTGGGCTGAACACAAAAGATTCACTCTAGCAGGTGCACCCTGAGGACAGCAGGCCGGTCGGCGGGACGGCGAACCCATCAAGCCAGGCCCTGGAGGAGGAGATATCCTGTTACCCCAGAGCCCACTGCAGCCCCCAAATGAGGGTAAAACCAAAGAGAGAGCAGCCTTGTGGTGAGACCTGGGAGTGCCGGGCTGGTGGGACTCCTGCACAGGGGCGTCTACCGCAGCCTGCACTGAGGCCCTTGTGTTCCTGTGCTGGTTGGGAGCCGGAAGGGCAAGGAGTTTGAGAATCAGGAGAAAAAACTGTAAGTGGGTCAGGCTATGTGCTGGACCACGAGTGACCGTGGCTGCCGGCTTGTGCCAGTCCACACCCGCCCCTGCTGGCCGTGACTCAGGGTGGCTTTCTGTCCCGCCCCGGTTCCATCTGCAGGCAAGGGCACCGTACAAGTGCTGGCATGGGCGGTCTACACTCGCCAACAAATGCAGGATCCCAGCAGGCTCAGTGACCCGGCTTCCAGTGCAAACTCGAGCCACTGTAGATACGCTCTTTCTTTCTTTCTTTCTTTCTTTCTTTCTTTCTTTCTTTCTTTCTTTCTTTCTTTCTTTTTTTTCAGGCAGAGTTATAGACAGTGAGAGAGAGAGAGAGACAGAGAGAAAGGTCTTCCTTCTGTTGGTTCACTCCTCTAATGGCCGCCATGGCCGGCACTGCACAGATCCGAAGCCAGGAGCCGGGTGCCTCCTCCCAGTCTCCCATGCGGGTGCAGGGACCCAAGCACTTGGGCCATCCTCCGCTGCCCTCCGGGGCCACAGCAGAGAGCTGGAGTGGAAGAGGAGCAGCCGGGACTAGTACCCGGCGCCCCAACCGGGACTAGAACCCGGGGTGCGGCACCGCAGGCGGAGGATTAGCCAAGTGAGCCACAGCGCCGGCCTAGATACGCTCTTTAAACACCTCAATTGTGGGGGCCGGTGCTGTAGAATACATCACAAAGATGGTTATCCTTTTTGATGATGAAACTGGCAAGAACAAAAAGTGTGAAAAGTGGAAGAAGTGTAAATTGGTTCCAATTTCCTATAAGGTAAGGCTTCAACCTGTGTTTAATATTTGACTTGATAATTTAACTTCCAGGAATCCATCCTAAGAACACAATCAGACAGGAATTTAAGTAGATAGACCCATTCACTGAAGCTTTCTTTGTGAGTGTAATAGTAAACAAAACTGGTTAACAAGTGACGGTGAGATCAACGAATGAAATACTATGCAGCCATTACAAAGGTCTTTGTGGGCCCCTATTGATGTAGCAACCTGCTCCTTGCTACCTCCTCTTTTTCCTGATCCTGCTGACCTGTTCTGCTTTTTTCCCACAGTCCAAATCCCTCAAACATATTCCATGGTTTATCTATTCATCGCTAATCACCTGTGCCCAGCTGCTGGAGTGTAAGCCCAGTGAGGAGTGAGAAATGTCCCTCTTCTTCAGTGTATCTCAAGTGTCCAGGAAAGTCCACAACCCACAGTGGACACTCAGTAGATGTTTGCTGTAGGATTCTGGGTAAAGAGACGCGTGGTTGATACCTTTAGGGCATCCTGTAACGTGGCTTCTGCAGCCATATGTGAATGTACAATTTCCCGTGGTTTTTCAAGAAGATGGAACGTCCCATCTGTCCTGTGCCCTTTTTGAGATCAGCAGCAGAGTGCAGGCATGCCAGTCCCAGGGGACAAAAAAAAAAAAACCCTTTCTCCATCCACGATCTCCTCTCCAACCGTAAGAACTCAAGAATGTTTATTAAAAACTAAGCTTCTGGGAGTTTCTTTTATAATCCAAGCAGCTCTACAACATCAAAGTCACGGTAAAGACTTCTTTTAAGGTTGCCACTCCTGCCATCCTCTTGTTCCTTGTGGGTTTTATGGGTAACTGAGACAGTCCACCGACCAGTGGAGCAGGGTCTATTGTCGGGGCCGAGAGAACGACCAAGACAGCATCACTGGGAGACCACCCGAGCGGCCGGTGCACAAGGCCAGGGCCTGTGACCTTGGCCAAGTAGGGCTAAGGCTCAAGACAGCGCAAGAGTCGGGAGCTGTGGATGGAGACCCAGGCCGAGATGGCATGGTGAGCACCATTGCGGGGAGCCCACGGAAGTTGGGTCCTGGTCCCTGTGAAGGGCTGGGAAAGTCCGGGGCTGAACTGAGTAGCCCCTTCCCCTGACATCAGGGGCTCCCTGGCCTCGACCCTCTCTGGGAGAGGCGAGCAGAGCGCATCAGAAGTGCCCGGCAAGTGCCCTGTTGTTCAGACTTGAGGTTTGGAAGGGGCAGGAGCTCTGCCCAAAAAAGGGGGAATTTTCCAGGGGCTTCTCCAGGTGGGGGCCCTACAAGAGAAGTAGTGTCAGAGCCTACATGTGCCTAGGATCCTAAGCCTTGGCCATACAGTCTGCTCCCTAATTATAGGAATGGAAATACAAAACACAGAGAGCTTCGTTCACGTACCCAAAGCACCACAGGCTTTGCAAGTCAGCTCTGAACCGGCTGTCACACCACGCAGTGAGCTGAGCCACTGCACTCGCCACACCGCTGATGGCCACTTCACATTCCTCATTTTGAAAGAAGGCAACGCTGGTCCCCAAGCTGCCCCCAAGCTGCCCAGAGAAGCCATCTCTATGTGAGACACAGAACTTGCCTGTTTTTCAGCACCTGAGGGGCCAGGTGCAGTGAGTTAAGCCGCCACCTGTGGTGCCTGCATCCCAAATGAACACAAGTTCAAGTCCTAGCTGCTCCACTTAAAATCTAGCTCCCTGCATATTAGCCTGAGAAGGCACTGGAAGATGGCCCAAGTGCTTGGGCCCCTGCACCCATGTGGGAGACTTGGAAGAAGTTCCAGGCTCCTGGCTTCAAGCCTGGCCCACCCCCGGCCACTACAGCCATCTGGGGAGTGAACAAGCAGATAGAAGATCTCTCTCTCTCACACTCTCTCTCTTTCTCTCTCTCTCTGTAATTCTGCTCTCTGAATAAATCTTCTGTTAAAAAAAATGCAGTCCTGAAATGTCAGTGAAATTCAGCCAGGTTGGCTCCTGGCCCTGGGGCTGTGCTATTGGCTAAGGAGGTTTCATTGCATCCAGCGGCTTTGTCACTTATCTTTTAGGTCCCCAGACAAAAGATTGCCTGTCAGTGTAACTTCACTTCTCACGTTCTGCCTTGCCCAAATGCACTATTATTCTATTAGTCGCTACTGAACTGAAAAGGCTATTTAAAAACAGGAGAAGAAGAAAAAAAGAAAAAGGAACCAAAGCGTGCATCGGTCCACCGATGGGGTTTGAGATCCAATGAAGCCTTCAGACGCATTCGAAGCTGTGAGTTTGCCTTCCTGCTGCAGACAGCCCTGTAGGAGAAATGTGACTACACAGATAAGGCCGGGCCCAGTGCCCCCACGCCGGCTCCTGAAACCAGTGCAGCTGCCTCTCCCAGTCTCAGGCACCGCTGGGAAAGAGAAAACTCAACCTAGATTATCACGAAATGATTCCTGATGGCTGCTCAGCCGGACTCTCTCGATGCAGCTAACAAAGAGAGCTTGTTACGCTGGGACCCGCGCCATCCGGCTGCCTTTAGAATCCCTTTTTTAAACAGTAGACGGGGGCGTGGTGGGGGGAGCTGCCAGGGAGGGGGGAGTTTAGCAGCATCAGACAGAAAAGCACGGTCATGCTCCTAGCAGCTCCGTGGGATTTGGGACGCCGTTAATACCCTCTGCAGACTTGGAGTTGTCCCATAGCTGTTTCTAATGGGCTCTCCGTGGTACATATGGCCGTGACCCTGAGGTCCTTTGCCCACAGACTACGTCAAGGTCATGTCCTTGTATATAAACACGGCTTTCTTCAAAGAGATGCCCCAGCATGAGCCCATTCTCCAGGGGCTCTTAGTGGGGATCTGATAGCAAAGATCTTCCCCCTTTGTCGTTTATTTAAGGAGAAAAGGACATGGGAAGGGTCTTCCTGGCTGGTTCTACTTTCTGAATCCCCTTAGGGGAGTCTCATCCTTGGCTGTATTTGGAAACACTCGTGAGCGCTGTTTGAGGATTGCGGTGTTGAAAGGAGATCCGAGCATCTGCACGCAGCCTGTGGTTTTGTTGTTGACTTTGCTCCAATTCTCAAAATGCTGAAGCTCCTTCTCAATTCGCATGACAGCAGCCATCAGTTCCCATATCCGCAGCATCACAAGATCAGGTACCCAGACCTGAGCCCTTCTTCTTCTTGCCTCTCTTGTCTGCTCTTCCTCATTTTCACAAATCACAGCCAACAGTAGGCCTTGTCCACCTGTTGTCAGAGCCATACCTCGTTCTGTCCAGCCTGATCAGCCAAGCACTAGCCGATCATGTTCATGAATGAGTGTTATTCATTTATTTGAAAGTCAGAGTTATGGAGAGAGAGAGCTTTCATTTACCGATTAGCTCCCCAGATGGCTGCAATGGCCAAAGCTGGGCCAGGCTGAAGCCAGGAGCCAGGAGCTTTTTTCGGGTCTCCCACATGAGTACAAAGGCCCAAGGACTTAGGTCATCTTCCACTGTTTGTTTCAAGCCACTAGCAGGGAGCTGGATTGGAAGTGGAGCAGCTGGGACACGAACCAGCACCCACATGGGGTGCTGGCATCACAGGCAGTGGCTTTACCTGCCACTCCACAGTGCCAGCTCCAATGACGACTGTTTACATGCAGTGGTAAAGAAATTGGTAAGATTGTTATCCAGGAACACTTGAAAGGTAGACAAGGTGTCTAACGAACTTACAGACCTGGGCTAGCTCATTCTCAGAAGGGTTAAAAGCAAGGCATAGTATTCTTACATGTACATGTTTGAAGATCTATACGAAGAAACTGCCAGTCTGCGTGAAAAAACACCAAGACTTATGGAAAGCAAGGGTCCCTAACCCTCTCCTGGGAAGGCAGCAGTCTTGAAAACAGATTTGCCACCGAAACAGGCGTGTTTCCAAGAGTGATGATGGATGGGAGGGGTGGGTAGGGGGACCAGCACTGTGGTGTGGTGAGTAAAGCCACCGCCTGCAGTGCCAGCATCCCATACAGGTGCTGGTTTGAGTGCCAGCTGCTCCACTTGGCATCTAGCTCCCTACTCATAGCCTGCGAAAAGCAGTGGAAGATGGTCCAAGTGCTTGGTCCCCTGCACCCATGCGGGAGACCCTGGAGAAGCTCCTGACTCCTGGCTTTGGCCTGGCCCAGTGCTGGCCATTCTGGCCATTTGGAGAGTGAACCAGCAGATCTAAGACCCCTCTCTCTGCCTCTCCCTCCTTCTCTCTCTCTGTAACTCCGACTCTCAAATAATTAATAAATTTTAACAAAACAAGGGTGATGAAGGGGGGGGGTGTGTTTGGTGGCACAGTTAAGGCACTGCTCGGGATGCTGCATTCCACATCACAGTGCCTGTGTTCAAGTCCCTGCTCCATCCCCAATTGCACCTGCCTGCTCGTGAGCTCCCTGGGAGGCAGCAGTGAGGCCTCAAGTACTTGGGTCGCTGCCCTCCACGTGGGACACCTGGATTGAACTCTAGGCCCCTGGCTTTGACCTGGCCCAGACTGAGCTTTCGAAGGCTTTTACAGCGTGAACCAGTGGATGGACACTCGTTCACTCACTTGCTCTCTCTGTGTGTGTGTGTGTGTGTGTGTGTCAGCTTTTCAAATGAAATGGAAATAAATGCATATTTTTTTTAAAAAGCAGGGGTGATGAGTGAAGTCGTTCTCAGTGAGCAGAGCCCAGATGTGAGGAAGGAACCTTCCCCTCGGGGTGACATTTCCAAATGGCCACAGGGCTTTCCTCCTCCCCTTTTTCTAAGAGAAATGTTAGTTGTGTTGTCTTCTCGTTGTATGGTTTCTTCCTTTATTTATTTGAAAGGCAGAGTGATAAAGAGAAATCTCCCACCCACTGGTTCACTCCCCAAATGGCCACAAGTGCTGAAGCCAGGGGCCTGAACCCCAAGGGCGGCAGGAACTCAAGTTCTTGGGCCAACACCTGCTGCTTTCCCAGGTGCGTTTGTGGGGAACTGGAATGGAAGTGGAGCAGCCAAGTCTCAGACGGGATGCAGGAGTGGCCAGCGGCAGCTTCCCCCTCTGCGCCACGATGCCCGGCCCTGTCCTGTGTGTCTTCTCCCTGCACTCTGTGTTGGGCACATACAGGGACCCTAACCCGTCTATCAGCATAGGTCTCTGAGTTCACACGGAGACACTTTGAAACCTTGGTTTTCAGCCCAGTGCTGTGAGATTGAGTGAGGCTGGGATCAAGTGTTGCGTCTGGGAAGCATGGATAATTGGGGTCGGGGGACCACTGTTGTCATCTGAATGACTAGCCTGGAATCCTCACCCCTCCTATATCCACACCACTTCCACATGCAAGGTGTGCACTTCCCGCCTCCAGACTTTGGACGTGATCATGTGACCTCCCTGGGCCAGCGGAAACCAATGGGGCAGACGACAGACCCCTCTGAGCCCCGTCGGTGGAGGCTGCACGGGCTTGAACTTGTCCTCTCGCCCGTCTGCCCTGCCGGAGGAGGGACAGAAGCAACACCGATCCTTCCGGGCTGCAGATGTTCAACCAGAAGCACGGGTCTTCCTGCTGCCCAGGCCTGAAACAGGGTCATGTGGCTGAGGCCAGCCTGCATCAGCCAGCCACAAGCAACACTGAGATCCACAAGAACCCGGCACTGCTGTTTTCCGACACTGGGTTTCCAGGGGCTCACTCATTCCCGCCGCCGCCTGTGAAGTGCCCCTTGCAACTGGCTCCTCACTTCCAAGCTGGGTCTCCCAAGTCCCTCCTCTCTTCTTGTTTTACTCCATCTGCCTTTGTGCCATCTCTCGCCTGGCTAACCCCACACCCTGTGTACTGGACTCCCCTAGTCGGTCCTCCTCAAAGCAATTTTCCTGACATGCAAGACTATCATCAGTTGTCAGCGTCAATTGCCGTTGGAGGCTCACGGCTCCGGTTTCATCTACAGGGTCTCTCCCTTTGCGACATTTGACCGTGAAAGAGAGGGCAAGGTCTCTAGGTCGGAGCAACTGCCTGCACCCCTGATTGTTGTCCACTCGGTCTACTTCCTCCCAGGATTATATAAGAATCTTTGGTCCCTACAAGTACGTACGTAAGCACATAACCAAGTGTGATACGTGAGGCGGCTTTAAACAGCAACAGCTTTATGCCTGGAATATTTGGCTGGAAGCCCAAAATCAAGCTGTTGCTAGGACCAGGCTTTTCCGAGACTCGTGGTGGAATCCTGCCTCGCTCTTCCCAGCTTTGTCCCCGATGGCCTTCTCCTCTGCCCACAGGGACACCAGCCCTACCGGAGCAGGGCGCACTCCGAGGATGCCATCTGCACTTGCTCCTGTCTGCAGAGACAAAGCAGTGTCCCCCACAGACGCCGGGACGCAACGTATCTTTCTGGGAGACACCGTTGAGCTGCTGGCTTGCAGGATGACGTACGAAGTCCTTGGCCCAGCACGTACAGACCTGCTCAGTCTGTCCTCCAGCCGGGTCTCCACCCTGATCTCCGTCATGCAACTCTGTTCCTTGCTTGTCTTGGAAGGAGAGAGCCACTGCCCGCCTCGGCGGCTTTCCTGGTGCCTCCCTTCCACACGGAAACCTTTCCTTCCGCCTCTCAGTTCAAAGCCGCCTGGGAGACGTATTCACCTCTTCCTGGACCAGCAGAGCAATCGGGTTTCTCTTAGTCCTTTGGAGAACGAGTTACAACTTCTCGTGTTACTCCAAGTCCAGAAGAGAGCTCTGCGTGCCTTAGCACAACCTCCTAACAGTATCCGGAATCTTCCATCAGAGTCCCTTGTCCTCACAGTGCCAAGGACATAGAGCTGGACCAGGATGAGTTCCACCCAATTTCTTTGGGAGAACATTTACCATGAACATGTCAAAGGTTTATTTTTGAAAAAGATTTATTTATTTACCTGAAAAGCAGTGACAGAGAAGAAAGAGAGAAATTGAGAAAGAAAGAGAGAGAGAGAGAGTCTTCTATCCACTGGTTCAATCCCCAAACAGCCACAACAGTCAGGGTTGAGCCAGGCCAAAACTAGGAGCCTGGGACTCCATCCGTCTCCCAGTGGGTGGCAGGGGCCCAAGGACTTGGGCCATCTTCCACTACTTTCCCAGGCACATTAGCAGAGTCTGTTTCTGAATGATGCCGTTGTCAGCTGCTCAACCACATTTCAGAGTCCTGGGTCCTCTACTGTATACTCTGGGTTTTTTGTACTTGGAAAACGTAAGGTCTGCCTTCCAGGGAGAGTCATCTAATTAAAGAAATTACACGGAGCGATTGCAGCATTTAGCTAAAACTTCCTGTTTACCCTGTGACGTGATCATGAGAAGATCCAAGGTAAAGGTAGTTAATGTCAGGTCCCTCTGCAGTTCCTCACCTGTTTAATAAATTCCTGTTGCTAAGTATCTAAATCAGTTTTGAAAATTCCAGCAGGAGGCAGGCATTTGGCATAGCAGTTACGATGCTGTCTTGACCACCTGCATCCCACCAGCAGAGCACCTGGGGTTGAAACCCAGCTCTGCTTCCAACCAGCTTCCTGCTAATTTGCTCCAGGGGAAGGGGTGGGGGGGGCAGCAGATGATGGCCCAAGTGCTTGGGGCCCTGCCACCCATGTGGGAGACCCAGATGGAGTTCCCGGTTCCTGGTTTCAGCCTGGTCCAGCCCCAGCTATTGTGGGCATTTGGGAACTAAATCAGCTAATGGAAGATTCTCTCTCTCTCTCTCTGCCTCTCAAATAAAATAAATGTAAATCTACAAATTAAAACAAAAGTTCCGGCTGGAAATTCTCAGAATCACTCTTTGGCCAAATGTCTAAACACTTGCCCCCAAAGGGACAGGGTGAGAGAGAATGCGCATGCTGGTCCTCTTTGCAAAGATTCCAGCAGGAAGAAGAGGAGGTGACTCACCCACACAGCAGGTGGCAAGAGCCGGAAGCCACTGTCAGCGCTGGACCTAAGAAGAAGAGCAAGGGCGAGTCCCAGGGCGGGAGCCGGGACTGGGCCCCTGACCGGAAGTGTGCAAAGTAAGAAGGGCAGCCCCACCCTCTGGCGGCCCGAGAGGACATGATGCCCGCAGGATGGCGATGGCCAGGGAGTAGAAACTTGGACCTCTCCCTCCCTCCTCCCACCGTCCGATCTCCTGCCGGTGCCTCCCAGGGTTAAACTCAAGCAAAAGCAGAGGCAATGGAGCCCAGCACGCAGCCCTCTGAAAGCTCAGCTCTGGGATAAAGAAGATGAAAAAAAAAAAAAAGGTGGAATCAGATCTGAGGGCCTTGCAGAGAAACCCAGGACACGCATTTTAATCCCAAAGCCTTGCTTCTCATTAGATGGTTGGGCTCAACAGCCGGGTCCCTGCCCCCGAAGAGGAAATGAGCAAGGCAGCGAGGTTAGAGATTTACAGATTGTGAGAGCTGTAAGAGGCTTCGGGTGCTCCATCTCACTTTACAGCTGGAGATTGAATGACAGGCTTAAGATGGCCTTCGAGTTAATAACCGCACTGGAAGAGCCACGTGCTTGTTGTCCTGTCCAGGGCCAGCTGCCCTCCAAATCTTTCTACAGCTTCTGGGAATTTCTCCTAATAGATTTCTTCCACAGGCACCCCTGGGAGCACCTAGCCAAGGGCGACGTTTTTAGGAATTGTAGAGGAAAATTCTCAAAGACTCTCAAAAGACTTGAGGCACAGACAGTATTCTAAAAGCACACATTATTTCCTACTGTGTGTGGCCAGACCAATTGGTCAGAAAAAATTGCTAGTGTTTCATTTTTTTCACAATGAGAATGTGCAGCCTATGAATCCAGGAAGAAAAAAATATGTCTTTCTTGTGATTTCTACAGTCAGTCTCTGAAGAGAGGAAGCATTTGCTTTCTCACTTGTCCCCAGTGCATGTAACAATGACCCTGTTTTATTTGCTAAGAAACTGAGATACCTGATAACAAAAGAATAGTTTATTCCAGAAGATTCTACAAGATTCCAGAAAACCATAGCATCTATCATTTTATGGCCATTCATTTTTTTTAACCTAACTTACTGAGATGTTGGTAGGCTTCATGGTAGGTGCTAGGGATACAAAATTCAATGAAAACACAGATGTCAGTTTTCAAAAACTTCTGAAAACACAGTGTGAGGAAGTTCTGGGTACCAGGAATCACTGACTTGGCTGGCGGAGGTTTGATTCCAATGATTTGATGGTGCAGCACTGGGGAAGATGTGGCCATGGCCACCAGTGACACAACTCCGCCAAATCAAGCTTCCGTCACCCTCCGTGTGCCATAGACGAGGAAAGCCAACGCACTGGCTTACCCACACAGTCAAAATGCGCACACCACGACTGGGGAGTTCATGAACTTCCACCGACAAATAAATCCTTGCTCCGAGCTCCTGGAAAAGACACAGGCGACTGGGCTCTGTGCTGGTTTGTTTGCTTTTTCTACACTCCCTCTAATTAGGTACAAGATAATGGCTCCAGAAGCGGATTGCCTAACTACAGAATTTTATTTTGAGGGGCATGGAACATAATCTCTTGTTATTTTCAGATCGTACTGATAGGAAAATGAGTCAGGGTGTTGTCGGTCGGGCATCTAACTTTCTGGAACGCCCTGTTTTCCTGGATACTGCCAGATCTTCGTTGGCCAACAAACGCCAACTAAAACCAAGCCCACATCTAGATAAGGCGGTAGCTCCTCCTTCATCCACTATCAGGAAGGGAGGTGCAGAACATGAATCCCTTCAGCAAACATTCGTTGAGAACCTCCTACGTGCAGCCACCGTGCTAAGCGCTAGTGGGGTCATAAAAAAAACCACAGCCCTTTCCATTCCAGAAAGGGTCCGAAGACCCAGAGCCCGAGTGCTCAGGTTGGAGGAGTGCATGTAGCGAGACCACGTAGAAGGAGAGAGAAGCATCCAGCAGGATGTGGGTTTCCACCGAGATCCGCTGCTTTCTCCAAGTGTGAGAAATTTCACAATGAGTTAAATCTTGAAATGTTAACCCACAGTTGGGCTATTTTTGGGGCAAACGGAATTACACGGTGGTAAAGAAAAAGAAACGGTTCTGAAACAGGGCTTTCCACTCCACCGTGTGTGGCCCTGTAGAAGACCCTTAACCAGTTTCCTTATCTGGAAAGTGATAATAAAAGTGCTTGGCATATCGCAGTGGAAGTGGAACGTTTGTTCAGCTCCCCAACAGTAGTCGGTGTGGTTGCTGCAGACCAAAGATCCAGAGAGTTCTCTGGGATGTTTTGTTCCCATCCAAGGTTAGCTCTGCATCCTTGGCTTTCGTCCAATTGCAAAGTCAAGGATCATTTTGTAATGTGATAGACTAAAGACTCCCCTTTGAAAAGCACATCTATTTCTGGGCCTTCTGACCCCCACAGCTCGAGTGAGAACCTGTTTTCCAGTGAGGTTCTCTTATCACCGTGACCTTCTGAATATCATCTTTGGAACGGTTTGCTTGGTTGAGTTGTCTCCGTAACTGTACTGTTCTAATTACTACTCGTTCTAGGTGATTGGCATTCTTTACCTAGCACCCGATAAATTACAGGAACATCATGACTTACAAATAAAAATGGATAGCCCCGGAACATATTGGTGAAGGTAGAGACAGCCTTGAAATGATATCCCTGTGGAAGCTGCCAAACGTTACACTGCAATAGAAACTGCTGAATACTCCATTCACAAGAAAGCTCGATTTTCAAAAATATTCCTACACAATTTCCCAAATACTATTTTTTTTTTAAAAAAGCTACATTTTTTTTCTCCACAAATTTGGTTTTCCAGTGGTGTGCTCAGATTACATAGAGTTGGGTAGGTAATAGTTGATCATTTCAAGATGGTGCTAACTTTTTACATCAACTTGACAGACCAAAAACAACTTAATCGGAGTCACCAGAGAAATCGATGCAATGCCTTCTTAATATATAAGGAATGGCAGCAAAGCCCTGCGCTATATAATGGACCCTGCCGACATGCGTCACAGTTTGATAAGATACAGATGATTCCTGAATGAGTCCACTAATGAAAGCTTATTATAAACTCTTATCAAGGAGTTTGAAAAAGGGGCACTTTATCATTGATATTTTGAAAACTTTGACCCTAGCATCCTTCACGCCCTTTGAGGTCTCAAATGACAAGTGTGACTCAGTTCACAAATCAGAGACTATTCCTGTGCCATTTAGATGCGTGTGCACGCACTTCTGCAAGCTACAGATCTCACACACATGTCCATATCTCACGAGTAAAGGGCTTAAAACATGTGATGATAACAGCACTGTCACACTCTGCAAAATGAACAGCAACCCCTTCGTGTTTTTAAAACTGTAAAGCAGTTATTTGTTTGTTTAAGAAATAGAGAGGAAAAAAATGGGTAAGGGAGAAAGAACATGACGGGGGGAGAGGGAGAGAGAGAGAGAGAGAGAGGAAGAGAGAGAGGGAGGGAGAGAGAGAGAAGGAGAGGGAGAGAGAAAGAGAAAGAGAGAGAGATGAAAAGAGAGAGATTGGTTTCACTGGTTTACTCTCCAAATGCCTGCAACAGCCAGGACTGGACCGGGGTCAAAGCCGAAAGCCAGGAACTCAATCCAGGTCTCCTTTGTGGATGGCAGGGAAACAATTACTTGAGCCACCGTTTGCTGCTTCCCATGGTGCATATTAGCAGGAAGCTAGAATCAGGAGCCAGGATTCGAACCCAGGCACTCTGAGGTGGGACATGGCTGCCACAAACTCCAGCCCAAATGCCTGCCCCTAGAAACATTTGTCACTGCTTTTTTGCAGGTTGGAAAGCAAACCGCGATGTCCACACGTCATACCTAAGAAGTGCCTTGCAAACCTGTCCTCAGTTCTACCTGTCTTTTCTCCAATCTTTTCTTTCTTTTTTTTTTTTTTTAAATTTTTGAGTGAGAGAGAGAGACACAGAGAGAGAGTTATAGACAGTGAGAGAGAGACAGAGAGAAAGGTCTTCCTTCTGTTGGTTCACTCCCCTAATGGCCACCACGGCCAGCACACCATGCTGATCCGAAGCCAGGAGCAAGGTGCTTCCTCCTGGTCTCCCATGCAGGTGCAGGGACCCAAGCACTTGGACCATCCTCCACTGCACTCCCGGGCCACAGCAGAGAGCTGGACTGGAAGAAGAGCAGCCGGGACAGAATCCGGCGCCCCGACCAGGACCAGAACCCGGTGTGCCGGTGCCACAGGCGGAGGATTAGCCAGGTGAGCCACGGCACCGGCCCTCCCCAATCCTTTTCGAAGTGGTGCCACCTTTGATGAATTGGGTGAATTCCCCCTGCTCAGACAAGAAGGGGATGATGGGAGTTCGTATTCAACGTCTGGGCCTCATCTGGAATTTTCCTTCTGAAAACCGGTGCAACCCGAGCTGCCTTCAATTGCAGGTTCCAGGCCCCCAGTCCTGATGGTGCTGATTTTAGCTGAGTTTCAAGATTCGTTTTAGATGGGGTGATTCTCTTGTCAAAGGGGGAGGCCACCATTCGTTACCTGAAGCAGAGACCCAGAATCTAGGACTTGCTCACAAAGCGCCATCCCACCGAACAGAGCAAGCAGGTGTCCCAAGCTAGGGTCCTGAGAAGCACGGAGTTCAGAAATGGGGCGACTCTGGGACGCGGCAGGATAGGGGAACGGCTGATCTGCAGTTGCAAAAGCCTTTTTTTTTTTTTTTTTTTTTTTTTTTTTTGATGGACGGAGGCTATTCCCATGAGCTGATTTTAGAAGTTTGGATACTGAAGGGAAGTTGTTATGGGTGACTGGCAAGAGCTTGAAATCAATTTTGGAGGTGACTCGTTCACAGCTTGGGACTACGGCCAGAGAAGGATGTTTTCCTTTCTGGAATTCGGAGGGTATATACTCTTTAGTTTTTGTACGTAAATATGCAAACACTGTAGAGAAAGCACAATGAAGGGAACAGCCTACTGAGTCCCCCTGTACCTCCCACGTGGACCCACCGATGCCTCCCTCCCAAACGGTGGGGCAGCTCTGAAGGGAGTCCCAGCTACTCTGTCATTCTCTTAATATTTCTGTATGTGCCTCTCACCGATAAGAACTGAAAACACACAATTATAACACCGTTGTCACACTCCACTGAATTAACAATAGTTCTTTTTTAAGAAATGTATTTGAAAGACAGAGTTACAGAGAGAAAGAGAGAGAGAGAGAGAGAGAGAGAGAGAGATCCTTCATCTGCTTATTCGCTCCCCAAAGTTACAACGGCTAGGGCTGGGCCAGGCCAAAATCAGGAGTCTGAAACACGCTTCGGGTGTGGCAGAGACCCAAGAACGTGGGCTATCTTCCCTGAGGGAGATGGATTGGAAGTGGAGCTGCCGGGACTGGCGCTTACATGGGGATGCTGGCTTCATAGGTGGCAGCTTAAACCTCTGTGCCACAACACCAGCCCTACCAATAATGCTTTAACAATCAGTCCTACTCGACTTTTCCTGGTTTCTAAAGCAAAATATTTGTTTACAGATGGATTGTTCAAATGAGAATGCAAATAAAAATATCCATTATATGCAATGTTACATCTCATTAGTCATTTTAAATCTTTAAAAGTCTCTCCTTTTGTTTTCATACCAATTATTTGTGGAAGAAGTTGGATCAGTTGTCCAATAGGGGTTTCCTTCATCCTCATGGTATTCGTGACCATGCTGTTGTATCTTCTAGAATTTTGCAAACTGGCAATTAGATTTAAAGGCTTGATACGCCCAGAGTCAAAGCCTTAGGAAACTTGGTCCATAAGTGATGCTTGGCACATTCTAACACACTGCATTGCTGGGCTCTCCCAAGTTCAGTGGTGTCAAGATGCGTCAGTGAGTTCTGGTTTCAGCTCATCTACCGGTCATGAAACCTGTCCACTGATTTTTCAACTGAGGGTTTTAGCTGTCATTGCTGATTGTTGGTTCGATGCCTTATTTCACTAGAGCTGAACTCCAGCTTGGGATGACGGCATGACGAGCAGCCTCTGAACAGCCCCAAATGTTTATTCCTATTTCTTTCAACATCCTTACCACATTCAGTTTTAAAAATGTGTCACAGTTGATTCAAGTCCTCTATCGATGGACATTGGATATTTTCAGTCACTGTGTACTGTCAGTTTTATACCACAGTGTATATAAAGGCCATTTCATATTTCACGAGCATAACTTCCGGACAAATGTCCAGAAATGAGTTGTCGGATCAAGTGGCAAGTGCATAACTTTGATGGATATTACCAATTTCTCTCTGCAAGGGTACAAGCAATTGTAGAGAGCAATTCCCTATTCTTGCCACTGGAATATACTGCCAGGCTTTCGGAGTTTTGCCAATCAGAGGTAAAAAATGCTGTCTGCGTTTATTATAGATTCTGATTCTTCTTCTTATGGCCAAGACTGTGCATCTTTTGCATTTTTAACAGAAATTTTCATTTATTTTTTACTGAACCATCTGTCTTTACCTTTTGTCACTTCTCTGTTAGGTTTTTGACTTCCTTCTAATCAATTGTTAGCAACTCTACGTATAGGGATGGCGCCCATCTCTGTAGCATAAGTTGTGGGCACTTTTTCTAGTTGGTCTTTGACTTTTTTACTGTACTTCTTGCTCTTGTTCTGTTTGCCTCTTGGCACACACTGTTTTGCTTTAATTTGAATGTGGTGAACCTTATTTATCTTTTGCTTATTGTGCGTGGCCTGGAGCAAAGTTAGGAACATTTCCCTCACTGAAGGATTATAAAGGAATTCACTCCGATTTATTCCACGACTCAGATGGCTTTAATTTTTGTATTTAGACCTGTGAGTCACGTGGAATTTTTCCTCGTGTATGGTGTGAGGAAAAGATCTTGGTTTTATATTTTCTTTGTATGGCTACCTAGTTGTTTATATACTAAAAGGCCCTTCCTTTTCTCTCACTGCTTTGAGATTCTATCTTTATCATATACCACGTGTCCATATGCCCATTTATCTATTCCTAGATTTTCTATCTGGTTCCATGTGCCTATTCATGCATTACAAGCAGCTGGACATATTTTAATATCTTAATATCATATATTTTCCACATATGTATCCTCCTTCTAGATGGGCTTTATCAAATTGTGTATAAACTCACCTGGGGCAAATTTGTACTGCTAGATTGACATCAGCCACATCTTGCCATACAAGGACATGGTGTGCGTCATTTCATTCAACATCACTTGTGTAGCTCACAAGAGTATTTTATATAGTTTTCCACGTATGATCTGTAGATTTCCCACTCAGATAACCATTTTGTACTTTCGCTACCTCGGTGTGTTTCTTTCAGTTGTGTGTGTGTGTGTGTGTGTGTGTAATTTTGACTTCAGGAAATGATTTTAATATCCTGCTTTCCTCTAAAGTCTTTAGTCAACTTCTCATTGATTTGGGTTTTCCAGATACATAATCATATCATTTGAAAATGGGAATAATTTTACCTCTTCCTGTCCAATCCTTATTCTCCTAATCGCTTTCTCTTGTCCGATTGTTTTAGCAAATTCCTCCAGTACAGGGTTGAATGGAGGGAGGAGCCACTCTTGTCTTCTCCCTGGCTTAGGGCAAAAGCCCCAAATGTTTCCCCCACTAAGATAGATGCAGGCTTTGGGATGATGTATGTGTGTGCTATCATGCTCATTAAGGTCCCCTCATCCCTGTGTTTTTTCCTGGATGGTGGGTCCATTTTGCCCTGCGTGTTGGTTGAATGTTATTGAATGGAGATAATCACATACCCGTTCTTCCTCGCTCCGTCCTCAGGATGAATTACGCTAATTCACACCAAGATTTTAGAATCTGCCAGAGAGAGTCACCACTGCCTGTAAATTTTCTTGTCTTTCTCAGGCAGAGAGAGAAAGTCAGAGGGAGGAGGCATTTTTTGAGCTGTTCGGTGTCAGTAACCACTGCGATTCTCTGCTGAGTTTCTGGCTTATTTCCTAGATATGTAAGCAAAGAGAAAACTGTCTGGCTCAGTGTAACTCCATTTTTATGACTCTTTGTAAAACACCGTCTCCCCCGCTGCCTCCATGCACCCCTTGGCACTAGCACAATCAGACTCCACTTTTGAAAAGCAACAGCTTGCAATCCCCGTGTCTTAGAGAGCTGTAACCAGTTAAGTCAGGGCTGCAGAGCATCCGTTGAGCCCCATTTCTCACTGCCTGGCCCAGCCCCGGAGTGCACAAGCGGGTCCAAATTCAAGGCAGACGTGTGTCAGCTGGAAACACAATCCAATTCCAGAAGTGAGAGATCAGCTCTGTTAAGCAAGCCACCCACTGGCCCGGGAAGATGACAGGACTCAAAACCAGACCTTCCCCGTGCTGTGCAATTGATTCCTGTCAGCAGGGCAGACTTCACTCCGACAAAACCCAAACTCATCACGATTTGCCCACTCCCGAATGCCACAGTCAAGGCGAACTGAGTCCCATTAGAAGTCTCAAGTTTTCAGGTGAGAAAATCAAAATACAAAGCCAACTGCTGTGATGTCGAGAGGATTTCATTTCTTCAAGGTTGGAGGGGAGAGCCTGTGGGAGAATTCCAGGAGAAGGAAACATCTCCCCATGTGGCGACGCCACCCCCAGTCGCTCACTGAGAAACCTGCTGGGCGGGTCCCATGGGGAGCAAGCCCCTGCCTTTGTCACCACAGGGTCAGCAATGGAGACTCTCAGGCCAGACACAGGCTAGCTGCCTCCTGGCTGGCACTAACACATGCTCAGGGGCTGGGAAACGGGCAGTCCGCTTTGCACACACCCACGAGCACCCACATGCACATGTCGTTCTAAGGCATGAAGGAATGGGTGCTCCATCAGCCCTAGCCATACGCTTGTCCTTGTGCAAACAGCAGCCATTCCCTTTAAGTGCTTCTTGCTGTATGTAGGCATGAGAAAGCTCCTAAGATATTCAGATTTAACCATCCTTGTACCCAACACTACAGTGCTGTGGAGGGAGACGATGGAAGAAAGAATGTTTAAAGTTTTGTGATGTTCCATGGCTCTAATGAGATTCACCAGGCTAGAAGTCTTCACAGTCAGCATCTAACCTCCACCAGCCAATCCCACTTCCACCATCGTCACCAGTACTTCAGCATCGGCACGAACTTCACCACTACCTACACCATCTCCATCACTACCTACACCATCTGCACCACTGCCTACAACCGCTGTCCTTGGAGGCTGTCGGTCTGCCCTTGAAGCCTCCAGCCCTTGAACACTGTCTGCTGACTGTGATCCACGTGGTTTCTCCTCATCATCTTAGGCACGTTTGCTTTTCTGCCTTCAGACATGGGAATTTCTACCTCACACTCCTTGTTGGGTTGGAGCCCGAGGGATCAGGAGAGAAATGCCAGCACCAAAAGATGTCCCTCCCCTCTCCCTCATAAGGGGCCTCTGTGGTGCTGTGGTGATTTGATGGGAGGTAAATCACAGCAAGGCTGCCGCCTGTGGACAGATGATGGTTCTAGTCTCCCGACGTCACACTGGCATGTCGATGCATCTGACTGATTAGCATCCGCTCTCCCCTTCCCACCCCACCCCACCCCCAGTCTCCTCCTTGTTTACTTTTCAAGGAGGCCACGGGCCAGGAGCTGGACCAGGCAGGGTTATGTCCATTCACTAGAGAAACGGATCACGGCTCAGACACTGAATTTCAGCAGAGTCTCCAAAGAACCCCATCCGAATGATCTTGCCTCTGGCAATGCCTCCATCTCTAGCATTAGCATAATCCCTGATTTGAAACATCTCCACCAATGTAAAGCCCATTTCAAACACAGACCAGATGGGAAGTTTCTCAAAGCCTGGCCAGCACGAATCTCAGGTTCACTCACGGATCGTAAACTTCACCCTCCAAGGGATCAGCCAAGGATGTGATGGAGCCGAGGGTCCTCCCCTGCCTGCATCCCTGCTCTCGGGTCCTGGTACTGTTTGTGCACATCGGCTTTCTTCTCCATGATCAGCTGTGGCTACCGGAGCACAAGCGAGGGCCGTGGCAGGATAGGTTTGCAGGCTCCCCTGGGGATCTTGTTCCGGCAGAGCTGGGTGCTGGGTTGTACCTGTGTAGAGGGAAGATTTGAGAGCAGGGGTCCTGCAGAGACAGGGACAAAAGAGGGGAGCCCACGTGTCTTCAGTTCTGTGCCATTTATTAGCTGTGCAGCTCTCTGCAGGTTGCTTGACTTCTGTGTGCCTCAGTTTTCTTGCCTATTAAATGGGGATAATACTAGTGCTTAGTAGTGCTTTGAAAATGAATATTAGGAGAGTTTAAATAAACCAAATAGCTGGGACGGTGCTTGGTCAACGGTAACTAAAGCAGCACCTCAATTTTGGATCATGAGGGAAAGAAGGAAACTTTTGAGGGGCACATTTACAGCTCCTTAACATTTCATTTTTCAATCATCCTTGGCACAGGTGGGGAGATACGAATGATACTAAGTCCTTAGACCATATTCTAGAAGGCAAGGGCCTGGGAGCACTCAGGAAGGGAAACGCTGAATCAAGGAGACGTAGCGATGTTGGGAAGCTGACATCAGAGCTCCTTGTCACACACAGAATCTGGGCCAGAGATGCGTTGGAGGTTAGGGACCCCAGGGTCTTCTTGGTCACTTCTCGCCAATCAGCAGGTGGCCATCGGCTCTTGACTTTCTATTTCATTAGCTACCATACTCCAAGTGCTCTAAGCAGCGCCTGGTGTGGTACACAGCAGACGGCCACAGAGGTCAAGGGCAGGTGGCGGCCAGCAGGAAGCTGGGGAGTGTGGGGGCTAGAAGGGGATGGGGAAGGGTTGATGGACACAGTAGATGGGAATAATAAGTTCTGGTGTCCTATTAGTGGAGAGTGACTGCACATCACAACAGTGCAGTGTAGACACACAGTTGGTTTTTTTTAAAGATTTGTTTATTTATTTGAAAGGCAGAGTTACAGAGAGGCAGAAAGAGAGAGAGAGAGAGAGAGAGAGAGAGAGAGAGAGAGGTCTTCCATCCGCTGATTCACTCTCCAAATGACCGCAATGGCCAGAGCTGGGCCAGACTGAAGCCAGGAGCCAGGAGCTTCTTCTAGGTCTCCCATGCAGGTGCAGGGCCCCAAGGACTTGGGCCATCTTCTACTGCTTTCCCAGGCCATAGCAGAGAGCTGGATCAGAAGTGGAGCAGCCAGGACTCGAACCAGTGCCCATATGGGATGCCAGCACTGCAGGAGATGGCTTTACCTGTTATACCACAGTGCCAGCCCCTATATAAAGCTTTTTTTTCCAAGCAGAATAAATGTATTAAAGAAAATTGGCTACTCCAGTGGCCAGAGAATTGAACTATCAAACATGGTGGTACTAATATGAAGCATCTCATATGGGTGCTGATTTTGGTCCCGGCTGTTCCACTTCTGATCAACCTGGGAAAGCAGCCACCTGCAGGGAACCATGGAGGAAGCTCCTGGCTCCTGGTTTTGGCCTGGCCCAGTACTGGCTGTGCACCCATCTGGGGAGTGAACCAGTGGATGGAAGATCTCTCCATCTCTCTGTCTCATGCTCTCTGTACCTCTGTCTTCCAAAATAAATAAATAAAAAGTCTGTTGAAAAAAAGAAAGCTGGAAGAGAAGATTTTGAATGCATTCACCATAAAGAGGCAGTAAAAGAAACAGCTGTGTTTACCTGGACTCAAACACTGCACAGCGTGCACCCCCACATGGTACCCTACAAACACGTAAAACTTCTACGTATCTGTTACACTTAGGAAAATAAATGAATAGATAAACATGAATAGAACGCCTGGGCTTTTGACAATTTCCCCTCCCTGCCCTGTGACTGACGTCCTTCCAAACATGGCCATATGGAGTGCATTCTGGGAGGAAAAGGGGTGGAGCCACCATGAGCCCCTGCCTCTTCCTAACCCCCATCCTCGGGCAAAACCAGCCGCCACTCTATCCTGGACTCAGCCGTCACCCCCTAACTCTCTCTCTCTCTCTCCCCTCCATTTCAAATAAATAAACAAACATTTTAAATGCCCCTACTGGTCCCCCAATATCCTTTGCATACAGTTCCCCGCCTTTTAAGTGTTCTGTAGGCCCTTGGTGATCTCTGTCTGCATTTCCCACTCCCTGACCTCCCAAGCTTCCTCTTGGCTCCTGCAGAGCTCCGGGCTGCATTTAACCCTGGGGACGTCCCCCTGTGGTCCCATCCCTCCCTCCACACTAGCTCCTATTGTCCGAAATAACGCCCCCTCCACCAGGAGACTCGCTATCCTGTTCACCTCCTGGATGAGTCTCCTGTGGCAGTCTATCCCAGGCCCTTGCACTTTCTCCATTCCTGCCACATGGTGATTGACAGATGCCACCCAGTCATCTTTGATTAGCTGGGGAGCTTGGTTCCAGGATCCCCCCACCCCCAACAGACACCCGAATGTTCACACGCTCAGGTCCCCCTTGTTCCCTTATACACAACACAGAGTGTTTGCACAGAACCTGCCCACATCATCCCCCGTCGACTCTGCATGACTTACAGAGCCCAGCATGACACAAAGGCCACATGAACAGGTGTTCCACGGGGCTGTCTGGGAATCACAACAAGAGAAGAGTCTGCACATGCCCAGAAGAGATACAATGTTTTCAGACAATTTCTCGGTCCACACTTGGCTGACACTACAGGGCTAAGGAGGCCCAGCTGTGACCATTTATGCACCAGGTCTCCCTGCTGGGGTGGGCTCCTCCTGGACAGGGACCCTGTCTGCCCAGCGGCATTGCTACCTTTAACAGTCAACCCAGAGCAAAGCATGCGGTAGGCACCCAATCAGTAGGTGGTGAATGAGTGATGAGTTAATGGGTGAAAGAGCGAGCCCAGAAACCCACAGGCTCCCCGTGTTTAGAAGGAATATGTACAGGGGCCGGCGCTATGGTGTAGCGGGTAAAGCCACCGCCTACAGTGTCCTCATCCCTTATGGGCGTCAGTTCAAGACCTGGCTGCTCCGCTTCCAATCCAGCTCCCTGCTAACACACCTGGGCAAGCAGCGGAAGACGGCCCAAATGCTTGGACCCCTGCACCCACGTGGGAGACCTGGAAGAAGCTCCTGGCTCCTGGCTTTAGATCAGCCCAGCTCCAGCTGTTGTGACCAACTGGGGAGTGAACCAGTGGATGGAAGACCTCTCTCTCTCTCTCTCTCTCTCTCTCTCTCTGTGCCTCTGCCTCTCTATAACTTTGCCTTTCAAACAAATAAATAAATATTTTTAAAAAAATATGTACAACATTTGTGGCTGCTCAAAATGTTTTGTATTCATTTTTAGATTTAGTAATGTGGAACATTTTGCCATGTTCACTTCACATGTGCACACATAGATACTGTTTTTCTTTAAAACATGATATTAATATCACCTAGCGTGGGATACAGGGCAAGGGCCATAAAGTGAGGGGAGACAGGTATACCACTGTGTAGAGGATATAATTCAGTGAGACAACATTTCTAACCTCCTTATACCAAATAATATGGCATCTACACATTTTTATACTCTGTATATATTAACTCCCACACAGGAAAGAGAACTATGAAATTTGTCTTTCTGGCTTATTTCACTCAGCATAATTTGTCCAGTTCCATACAATTTTTTGAAAATGTCAAGATTTTATTCTTCATTATGCTGAGTAACATTCCATCAGATACACACCACATTTTATTCAGCCCTCGTCCATTGATGGGAACATGTTTTTAATGAACAATGTTAAAAAGGCAGGTTGGCATCCTAGCAGAGCGGGTTAAGCTGCCGCCTGCGATGCCAGCACCCCATATAGAGCGCCAATTCCAGTCCCCACTGCTCCACTTCCCAGCCAGCTTCCTGCTAATGCACCTGGGGAAGCAGCAGCTGTCTACCCCATGTCCATCCCTGTTGATGTTTCAGCTGGGTGGTGAGAAGCAAATGTTCAAATCACATCTTGCTTCTGCGGCTTTGGTACCAGGGCTTCACTTGGACCAAGGGGTTGCAACCCGTGGGCACAGGAGGCCTAGCCCCGCTCTGCCCCATTTCTGCCTTTTCCATGCGTAAGAATGGATACAAGGGGATGATAGCACCTCCATCACACTAGCAGGGAGACAGGTTCTTGTTTCAATATTTTTTTACTTGTCTATTTGAGAGAAGGAAAGACACAGAGAAAGAGAGAGAGAGAGAGAGAGGTATTCCATTCACTGGTTCACTCCCCAGATGGCCACAATGGCCGGAGCTGCACTGATCCAAAGCCAGGATCCAGGAGCTTCCTCCAGATCTCCCAGGTGGGTGCAGGGGCCCAAGGACTTGGGCCATCTTCTACTGCTTTCCCAGGCCATAGCAGAGAGCTGGATTGGAAGTGGAACAGCCAGGACTTGAACAAGCGACCACATGGGACGCCAGTGCCGCCGGCAGAGGTTTAGCCTACTAACCACTGCGCCAGCCCCAGCAAGCTCTTTTTCAAATTTTCATTTGGTTGTATTTATTTGAAAGGCAGAAAGACAGAGGGAGATCCCACATCTGCTCATTCACTACCCCAAATGCCTGCCACAGTCAGGGCTGGGCCAGGGAGCCTGGCACTCAACCCAGGTCTGTCACCGGCTGCCTCCCAGGGTGCGCATTAGCAGGAGCCGGGACTCCAGCCAAGCGCTCCCATAGGGAATGCGAGTGTCGCAAGTGGAGTCTCCGCCGCTGCATCCATTGCCTGGCCCCTGCAGAGCTGGTCTCTGACATCATGGCACCGCTCTCTAGGGAGGCGGTGTTCCTGGGCCCACGGCAGAGCAGCGGTGAAGTCCTCCTGCTGCGCGCTCCTGCTGCGTGCTCCTGCTGCGCCTGTCTCCGCACAGCTGCAGGGCTCCCAGGAGCATGCGCATTCCTGCAAGGCTGCCGTGAGACAGTATCCCGCCACTTTCAGGACCTCTGCCATTGTATCCGGGGAACAGACTCCCGAGCAAGGAAAGGAAGCGCGCTGTGTTCACGAAGTGAGAACACCAAGGGAATTCAAACCCAAAGGTGGATTTTTCCCTGCCCTGGGGTCTGCTTTCATGGAAACAAAAGAGCAGCGAATGAGCAGCCACTTGTTGTGAGCAATGGACGACTTCTCAGCAACTCCAGTGGAAACACGCGTGCAGATCTCCCCGTCGCACGGACTTGCTTCGTGGACAGCGTGAGGTTTCCTGGTGGTGGCTTCCGGCCCCTTCCAAGGCGCTTCAGGAAGTCTTAGGTGCCCAAATGTGCTTCCGTGGAAAGGATAAAGCCTATGGTTTGCCTCTAATTCTCAACCATCAGCCAGTGCTATATGGATGGCGATCCTCACGGAAGTCCACTATTCGAGTAACCGGAACACTCCATCAGCAGTAGCCAGAATAATCCATCAGTCTATCTTAGATGGACAGGAGTTTCACTTTCTATTGTCCTTGGACAAAGAGGAACTAAATGGACATTCTCCTGCCTTCAACTATTACCTCCCTGACTTTGCTAAGAATACTCGTGAAATTCCCTGAAAATTAAAAAAAAAAAAAATTTTGGATAGGTACACACGTGCAAGCTGAGATAGTCTGTAGTTCCTCCACCAGCCAGCTACCTTTAAGCTGGGGCCAGTTTTCCATTCTGGGTACAAAAGGAAAGGAACTAACCCACAATTTGTAGCTTTCCCACCCAGAGTCCGAAGGCCTCCTGATACGTGATTGTTGTATCAATTGCGTTTGCTAACGCACAAAATGGGGAATTAGGACTGGCGTTTGAATTTAACTTTGCTTCTCCCTCACCCCCTGCTCTCCCTCACCCCCTGCTTTCCCTCCGACACACTTCCAGGGGTTGCAACCCTAATAGCAACTGTGTGCATGTCTTTGAAGATGTCCTGGTTGGAAATTGCAGCCTAAGACCAGGCCCAGAAAGAAAACTTGAAGATAATACAATCCATGCAGATGAGCATCAGGTTTCTGTCGTGCCTGGTGGGCTTCCCTGGGCCCTGGGCTACTGAGGCCTGGCTCGAGAGCCTTGACCTCTGGACACGTGCTGGACCTCGGGGCTACCCTAAAGAGCCATGAAACTCCCCAAATCCTGATGGCCACTTCTCTTTATGGTAACTTCCTAAGATCTTAAGTGTTCTTAGATCATCAGGTTCTGGGCCAAAAATTGAAGGGGGAAGAGAAGTAAAAGAGAAAGAGGAACAAAGAAAGTGACTTTTAGCCAAAAAGGCTTAAGATTCACTGTCGTTTGAAAGCGAATCAAGATAAATCATTTCTTTCTTTTTTAATTTTTAGAGGTTGAAAGAGTCGGAGAGACAGAGCTTTAGAGCAGACAGACAGAAACAGAACAGGTAGAGAAAGAGACCAGACAGAGCAAAATCAGGCCTCGCGCCATCGCCTGCTGCTTCGCAGAGCCTGCGTTAGCAGGAAGCTGGAGGGAGGAGTCAGACAGGCACTGGAGCGCAGGCCATTCCAATGCGGGACACGGGCATCCTAACTGCCAGACTCGCCGCCTGCTCCTGGGTGGCCCACCTGTGAGGTGAGAGTGCCTGGCCCACGGAAAACTGAGGAACGGAGCACTTTCCAGGCGCACACCTGCCGCAAAGCCAAGGCACCCTCCGACGGGCAGTCTCTATGTCTGTGTCTTCTCGTCTCGGTTTCTGCAAAGGGGCAGTGGTGTTTGGATATGGTTCCTCACTGGTGGGCAACAAACCGGCAAGGGGTCCTTGCCGTTTTGTGCAGCTTCCCAGAGACATGGATTCTGTAGGGATCGCCACAATCCCATCCCATGCGAGTTTGCTGGCACAGAGACTTGTACAAGGTGAGTCATGGCTGCCGTAAGGGTGGGCGTGGGCATCAGGCTGTGTGGACACTGGCCCAGGAATCAGCACGCAGAGAACTCAGAAGGTGAGGCAGACTCACAGAACCCTCCCCCGGGGAACACTGACCTTTCCGATGCACCCCCCCTCCCCCTCCCCCTCCCCCTCCCCCTCTCCAGGGCTGCTGTGAGTGGAGTTTGCAATTTCTAATAGCAAGCGTTCCTATCTGAATGGGGATCTAAGCACCTTAAGTCATTTCATTCTTCCAATTCAGTCTCGGAGATAAACACAGAGATGGGGCTTACCCTGGTAAGTCAGTTATCCACGTGCTATAAATGGTGGCTGGCGTAGCCAGGCTACAATAGAGTCCCAGATGGTGTTCACGTCCTGGCGTCCATGTCCCAGTGTTGTCCTGTCATACACGGTATCGGGTTTGGCCCATGTGAGCAACAGAATATAGCAGGAGGGATGTGGAGATGGCCACAGACAGGGATCTGAGCATCTTTCAGCAGCCAGCTCGACGTGCAGATCCCCAGGCCGCCACCTGCTGCCCCGGCATCCCGTATGGGCGCCGGCTGCAGTCCTGGATGCTCCACTTCCAGTCCAGCTCTCTGTAATGGCCTAGGAAAGCAGTGGAAGATGGCCCAAGTGCTTGGGCCCCTGGACCCACCTGGGAGACCCCGAGGAGGCTCTTGGCTCCTGGCTTTGAATCAGTGCAGCTCTGGCTGTTGCGGCCATCTGGGAGTGAACCAGTAGTTGAAAGACCTCTCTCTCTCTCTCTCTCTCTCTCTCTCTCTCTGCCTCTACCTCTCTGTAACTCTGCTATTCAAATAAATAAATCTTAAAAAAAAGAAGAAAAAAGGAACCCATAATGAATTATGGGCTTCCCACTTCATGAACTGAGGGCAGTGTCCATGCCCTGACCATGGTTCCTAAATCACCCCTCCTACCTTAACCATTTTCTTCTGTTTTATTTGGGCTTTTTTTCCAAAAATATTATTCATTATTTATTTGAAAGGCAGAGTTACAGAGAGAGGAGAGACACATATACAGAGAGAGAGAGAGAGAGCGGGAGAGAGCCATCTATTGGTTCACTCCCAGATGGCTACAACAGCCAGAGTCAGGGCTGGGCCAGGCTGGAGCCAGGAGCCAGGAACTTCATCTGGGTCTCCCAAGTCGATACAGGGGCCCAAGTATTTGGATCATCTTCAGCTGCTTTTCCCAGGTCATCAACAGGGAGCCAGATCAGAAGTGGAGGAGCCGGGACTCGAACCAGTGCCCACATGGGATGCCCATGCACCAGCAACACCAGCTCCCTGTTTGGCCTCTCTTAATCTCAGATCCCTTTAGAGGTGATCTCTCACCGCCTGGAGGAAGCAAACAGCACACAGTTGGCAGAGGACTGGAGAAGAGAACAGTGACTGGCCACCCCTCTCTTTCCCATTAAAGAATCATTCGGTTGCTCCACCCGTGCTCAAAGCTAAGCATCAGCGGAGATTGTCACTGTCCCTTAGGAGTTTGTGATTCCTGAATGGAAGAGGAGCCAAGACTGAACATGCTGTGTGGAAGCAGCTGCACAGACGGGCACCCATGGGCAAGGAGAGACCCCAGACAGCTGTGGCAGGGGAGCTTGGAGAAAAGTTTGCTGATATTAAAGGACAGGTGGGCTTTGGGCATCATCGTGAAGACACCAGTTGGGAAATCCGTGTCCCACATCAGAGTAACTGGGTTCAAGTCCAGCTCTGCTCCTGATTCCAGCCTCCTGCTAGTGCAGATCCTAGGAGACAGCAGCTGATGGCTCAAAAAACTGGGTCCTGGCCAGTGCCATGGCTCACTTGGCTAATCCTCCGCCTGTGGCGCTGGCACCCTAGGTTCTAGTCCCGGTTGGAGCGCCGGATTCTGTCCCGGTTGCTCCTCTTCCAGTCCAGCTCTCTGCTGTGGCCCGAGAGTGCAGTGGAGGATGGCCCAGGTCCTTGGGCCCTGCACCCGCATGGGAGACCAGGAGGAAGCACCTGGCTCCTGGCTTCAGATCAGCACAGTGAGCCAGCCGCAGCGCACTGGCTGTAGCGGCCATTTGGGGGGTGAACCAACAGAAAGGAAGACCTTTCTCTCTGTCTCTCTCTCTCTCACTGTCTAACTCTGCCTGTCAAAAATAAAATAACAAATTCAAAAAAGAAACTGAGTCCCTGCCACCCACATGGGAGATCTGGAATAAACCGATGGCTCCCAGCGTCAGTTCAGCCCATCTCTGGCCATTGCACGTGTTTGAGGAGTGAACCAGCAGATGGAAGACCATAAGCAATACTAACCCTGAGATGAATGGAATTTAACCAGCGCCCACAGGAGAGAGTAGAGAGAGCAGTGGTGGGTGCGGTGCTAACGGACGGGGAGCTAGCGTGGAAAGATTCAAGCATGAACTTGGCAGTGTGATGGTGTGTGATGCAGGACCACAGCTTGTGGTAGCTGTGGCTGATGCCAAGCCTGCAGGCTCTGCAGCCCACAGCTGGGCTCACCCTGCACCAGTATCCATCCCTTCACTGCGGGGTCCCTGCCACAGCCACTGAGCTTCAGGGGCGCCCAATTGCCTCATCTATAAACTGCTTTCCTTACTGGGCTATCACATGGGATTTTCACTCATTAACAAATATGTGATGAGCAGCAACAATCTGCCCCGCACTGTTCGGAGCTCTTGGGATTTGCCTGCCAACAAGACCATCCATATGGGCAGTGGGCAACTTGGGATGTCTTCATCCCACATCACAGTGTCGGGTCGAGTCCCAGCTGCTCCTCTTCTGATCCACCTTCCTGCTAATGCGCTTGGTAAGTTGGAGGATGATGGCTCAGGAGCTTGGGTCCCTGCTACCCCCATGGGAGATGCGGCTGGAGTTCCAGGGTCCTGGCTTTGACCTGACTCAGCCCGGGCTGTTGCAGGCATTTGGAGAATGAATTAGCAAATGAAAGAGACCTCGCCATCCCTCCCTCCCTCTTCTCTCCCCCCCCCCCCCGCCTTTTAAATACAGAAATTAATCGTTTTTAAAAAACCAGCCCATATCCTTGTGGTCTTCATGCGTTTTGACATGACTCAGCCCAAGGCAAGTACCCAGAACAGCACCTGGCACAAAATGAACACTCCACATGTACTGAGCACCACCCAACACTAAGCAGAGAGAGGGGCTGGATGGTGGAAAACACCCATAACAAGACCTTCTCTGAGTGAGTCCTGTTGTGCGCATGTCACCTGGCTCATTCATGGGAGGGAATCAGCTCAAAGACTGGATCTTTTGCCCAGGCTGACCAAGCAAGGGAGCCCTGTGGAGGAAACCAGAAAGCCAGGCACCAGGACAGACCCAGGGGTGCTCTGCCTCTGAGGCCGCCAGAGGAGACACCATCATTTTAGCAAGGGACTGCTTTGTTTTGATTTAAAGAAAGAAAGAATTAAAAAAAAAAAAAAAAAAAAAAAAAAAAAAAAAAAAAACACGTGCTCTCTGGATGTGAATGAATCAGATACTAAGCTGAACCAGATTTCTCGAGTTCCATTATCTTTTCCCACAATGGTTTTGCCCCAAATAGAGCTCTTTGCTTTCACGTGAAAGTCTGCCAAGCTTTTCAACTCTTCTCTCTAGGAACGCCAGAAGATTCCGTATCTCTACTGGAATCCAAAAGACAGAACGCACGTACGTCGGAGGGTTGGGGTGGGGTGAGGGTGCCTGGATGGAAACAGAGATTCCCGACCAAGTGAGGCCCCTGTGCAGGTGCAGGGGTACCCTTGCAAGCTTTTATGTAGATTGGCGTGAGCCCAACACTTCTCAATCTGCAGTTTGTTCTGGGAAACTTGACCCCCAGTGTGGTCCTCGAATCCCTCTCTCTCTCTCTCTCTCTCTCTCTCTCTCTCTCTCTCACACACACACACACACACACACGGTTTCATTTCTCCCCAGTGTACATCAAACTCAATTAGTTGTAGTATTAAGAGAAAGCGGGGGGGGGGGGAAGGTGGAGAAAGTGCAGGGGGAGGAGGAGGAGGGGGAGGAGGAGGATGCTCGCCGTCCTGGCGATGTCTACAATGGTAGTGATCTGGCCAAGACCCAGCCTTCTCAGCCCTTGTGGGCGGGAAGCATTTGAGTGACTGCCCTTGGAGGAGAACAGCTTCTCCAACAGGTGGCGCTAGACTGGTCCTGTGGCCAACCGTGTGCTTTCCTGGGCCCAACAGATGGTGATCCCATCCCCCTGCCCCACTTTTGCACCAAGGACACTAAAACGCCACAGGACACTAAAACGCCAGCAACCGTTCAAAAGGGATTCTCGCTCCGGGATCCCCATGAAATCCTGATGTGGCTGAGCCCTCCACAAACTCTCTCTTCTTGGCAAGCCTCCGAGGTGGACATCACCTCGGAGAGAGTCCAGGTGAGATTCCCAGCTCTAACAGGTAGGTAAGTGCGCTGCTCAGTGCCAACCCTCTTGTGGGTTCAGTCAAGGCTGGGAGCCAAGCCCATCAGGCCTTCCCCACACCCCACCTGCCTGTCCTCACCGTGGCATGGAGAGAGGTGGATGAGTCACCGCCATTGTCCCCCACCAAGCAGTGCCCGGCTAACTGCACTCGGTGGCTCTGTGCACAGGCGTTTTCTGTAACCACCCGGGGAGTCGTACATTCTTACGGACCAGGAATCCGAGGCTCAGACAGCTCCATCCCAGAGCTCACGGGGACAGGAGGTGCCCTCTGCTCCTTCCTGCAGCTGGGCCTCTCAGTAACCGCTAGCCCACACCTCCAGAGCAGGTGTGAGTGACTCCACCGGGCACCGGGGGCTTCCGCCTTGCAATTGAACCTCACTTCTGCTGGTTCACTCCCCCAATGGCCACAATGGCTGGAGCTGTGCCTATCTGAAGGCAGGAGCCAGGAACTTCTTCTGGGTCTCCCACATGGGTGCAGAGCCCCAAGAATTTGGGCCACCTTCTACTGCTTTCCCAGGTGCATTAGCAGGGAGCTGGATTGCAAGTGGAGGGGCTGGGATTCCAATATAGGATGTGTCCCAAGGTGTGGCTTCACCTGCTGCACCACAGCACCAGTCCTCCTATCTTGCTGTCTTTAGACCATTCCCCAGGTGGCTTTTTCTCCAATAAACAGGCCTCCAAGTGACCCTGTTCCCTCTCAGTATAAGGGAGCTTATCCGAGAAGGGTTTGTTGATAGAAACCCAAATGGTAGACACTGAATTTTTGAAGTTTGCTTCTCTTGGCCTTTGTGTCCCTTTCTAGTGCTTGTAGCCGCTCTTGTCTCTGTCCCTCTCCAAGCTGGTCCTGCAGTCACCCCATGACTGTGTGTGCTCCCCAACGACGTTTTGAATAAACCCCTTTTTTGATAAATGAAAGCCAAGTCCGTTTCTGTTCTTACAAACAAGGAAGTCTAACGCTCCATAGAGTAAATGTGTGACCACGTGGCATTAAATTGCATTCATCCAGAATACATTTAAACATAAAATTAAATAATCCATGTCCCATGATTTTTGTGACCAAAACGAACAAAAAAAAAAAAAAAAAAAAAAAAAAAACAGGACAAAAGAGAAGACACCGCAAGAGCCTTGCAAGATTTGCTTGTGTCGTTTATTTATTTTTATGTAGATCTGTAGAATAACTCGACATTTCTCCATCTCGCAGCCATTCTAATATTTCATTCACAAGTCCTTAATACCTTTATCATACCTTTTGTCTAGAAATAGCATGCACAGCCATTCTGGGAAGAAGGTCTTTGGAGACTGGTGGACACTCAACTCTGAACTTCCTGCTGTCCACAAGGACCAAAAGACTTAATTTCTTTAAGTCCAAGATCAGCTGAAAACAAACAAACAAAAAACTTGCATTTTCATAGCACGTACTCAGGCATGCCATTGTGAAGTGAATCCTGGAATTCAAGAAAGACGCTTTGGGTTTCCTTCTTTGTATTCAGAGCCTATTGCCACAGGAGTGCTGGCGGCAAACACCCAGAACTCGGCCTTCTCACGCTTCTCACGGCCCTGTCAAAGATCCATGATTTATTGAGCTCACGCGTCACCAGGGCATCTTCTTCTAGGATTGGCCAGGCCTCACCAGGGCCCGGTCACCCCGACTTGGGACTTGGCCATAGCATCTCTGCTGACCTAGAGTGATCTCTCCCACCGGCTGGGGGCAGGGCGGTGGCAGGTGAGCTGGCCTCCCTAGGGACAAAAGGGCGCCCCATCTCTCTCGCCAGCATGAGTCTGCTCTCACTGTGCAGGCAGTGAGGAGAAGCTGTAAGGCACAAGTCCCTTTTGTAGGAATCTGTCTCCCTCCCTGCTTTAACCTAAGCGAGTTAGCATGTCAGAACTCAGCAACCAGGATCGAGAAATATAGCCCTTTCTCTTGATGGGAAAAACGGCAAAGGCCACAGCCGCAGGATGAATCAGGCTCATTAATTCAATCCATCTACCGCAAACAGGGGATGGCATGTTGCAATGCATAACCTGATATTACATAATTTGGAAAAGTATTTGGCAGCCATACCCTGTGTGTGTACAACACAACATTTCCGCTTTGCAAAATAGTTCTGTTCCGGCGATATTAAATGTAGTATCTACTTTGCCCTCAGTGGTATAAACAGGGCTACAAGTGCCCTTGCAAAGGTAGACTGTGGAGCCAGTGTTGTGATATAGCAGGTAAAGGTACTACCTACAGTGCCAGTATCCCATATGGGCTCTGGTTTGAGTCCTGGCTGCTCCATTTCCAGTCCAGCTCCCTGCTGCTGGCCTGGGAAAAGCAGAAGTAGATGCCCCAAGTCCTTGGGGCCCTGCACCCACATGGGAGACCTGGATGAAGCTCCTGGCTTCAGGCTTTGACCTGGCCAAGCCCCAGTGGTTGTGGCCATCAGGGGAGTGAACCAGAGGATAGAAGGCCTCTCCCCACTGCCATGTAACTCTGACTTTCAAATAAATAAATCTTAAAAAAGAAAAAAAGGTAAAATGCACCGAAACAACTTAAACAACAGCTTCCAATCCCATCATGTTAACAAAAACACGGTTTGCTGCAAGCTGTGATGTTCCTTGGGACACAGACTCCAAAGTGAAAAGCAGGTAGGAAATGTCACAGAGGCACATTTGACAGCTCAGTATTTATTACTGCACCGGACAGAGTGTGGCCCAGGACAAGGCCACTGACCAGAGAGGCCCTTGGGGGTGTACCCCAGCTGCTGCTGGGCCCCAGCACAGAGATGGCAAGCAGAGGCCATGGCCTGGGTGCTGAGACAAACTGGTTAGAGTCCTCACTTACAGACACAGCTCCTCAGGCGCTAACTGCACCCTGGCAACCTCAGGATGTGCAGATACAGGGCCCACCCAGGGCAAGGGTCAAATGGGGCTCAGACTTGTGTGTGTGTGTGTGTGTGTGTGTGTGCAGCTCCAGGTAGTGGTTAGAAGAATCAGCAATTTAAAAGAAGAGAGAGGGGCCTGTGTGTGTTAAGCAGCCGCATGCAGTGCCGGCTTCCAATATGGATACCAGTTCGAGTCCCAGCTGCTCCACTTCCCATCCAGTTCCCCGCTAAGGTGCCTGGGAAAGCAGCAGAGGATGGCCCAAGTGCTCGGTCCCCTGCCACCCTCATGGGAGACTCAGCTGGCTTCCACCTGGCCCAGCCCTGGTCTGTTGTGGTCATTTGGGGAGTGAACCAGCAAATGGAAGATCTCTCTCTCTCTCTCTCTCTCTCTCTCTCTCTGCTTCACTCTGCCTTTCAAATAAACAAAACGTTAAAAAGAACGAGAGAGAGAAATGTTTAAACTGCTGTACACAGCAGACAGGAACTGGGCCAGTGCATTCTTGGTCTTTGAGTCCCAGGGAAACCATCCTTGTTGGTCACCTGGTGAGTGACCGTGGTGCTAGATGAATGGATTTGTCTTAAGTGCAGGATGGAGAGGACCACGATGACAAACAACTTTGTTCAGAAGCGCTGAGATCTCCTCCAAACATGGTTTTGCGACAATGATTTATTTGCGAAAGCTTGTTTTCAGTGGAGCACAAATGCACAGCTCATTGAGAAGCGGCTCTGTAGAGCACGCCCTTTCACGGCTACAAAGCCCAGCTGGAATTAACAATCGGAATGCAAACACTGCAGTGGGCATTTGGCCCCACAGCTAGGATGCTGCTCGGGACACCCACGCGGCCCATATCCCAGTCCCAACTCTGCTTCCTGTCCAGCTTCCTGCTGGTGTGCACGCTGCAGGGGCAGCGGCTGTGGCTCCTGTAACTGGGCCCTGCCACCCGCATGGGAGACTCTGAAGGAGCCCCAGGCTCCTGGCTCAGGGTAGCCCGTCTCTGGCTATTGCCAGCAGAAGATCTCTCGTGCAGTCTCTTTCTCTCTCCTCGGCTCCTCCTCCTTCCCCACCACCACGTCTCAATGCCTTGTGAATTAATTATTAAAAAAAAAAAAACAACTTGGTAGGGGGCCAGCATCCCATATGGGCACTGTTTTGAGTCCCAGCTGCTCCACTTCCAATCCAGCTCTCTGCTGATGGCCTGGGAAAGCAGTAGAAGATGGTCCAAGTCCTTGGGCCCCTGCACCTGGAAGAAGCTCCTGGCTCCTGGCTTCAGATCGGCACAGCTCCGGCCGTCGCCGCCGCTTGGGGAGTGAACCAGTGGAAGGAAGATCTTTCTTTGTCTTTCCCTCTCACTGTCTGTAACTCTACCTGTCAAATAAATCAAATAAAATATATTTAAAAAAACAACTTAGCATTCCTAATTTAAAAATTGCCAAAAAGTGAGCCTTTTTGCCCCCTGACATAAGACACGTTATGAGACGCTATGGGGGTCTCTTCTGGAGCCCTGTAGGGGCATTTGTAGTTGGTGATACCTGAAGGAATGAGAGAGAAACTGGACTCAGTGATGCGTGGTCCCTCTCTGGGTCCCTCCTGCCTCCTCCCTGGAAGCCAGGTCCCTCCTGGCTACAACTCCCACTCCGCTCTGGGGTTTTCCTTTTGTTAGTATCCTAGCACCAGAAAGTCTTTAGAGCAAACCCAGTATAATTAAGTGTATGTTTCCAACACATAGTGTTGCAACAGAGAGACGGGGAGTAGAACCATTTCCCCCAAACGATCTCATAGCTAGCTCCCGGGAGGCCAGGTTTCCTTTCCAAGTAAGCTATATTTCAATTCCTAGCCTGTTTTTATTACTCGAATTGGATTAATTGACTGTCCTGGAATGGATTCCTCCATTGTCTCCCTAGCAGTTAGCTGAAGAAACATTACGGAGGGAGATGATAATCTAGAAAGATTCAGGCCAGGCCAGCACTGTGGCACAGGGAGTTAGGCCACTGCCTGTGACACCTGCAGCCCACATGAACACCAGTTCAAGTCCTGGCTACTCCACTGCCCCACCAGCCCCCTGGGAAGGCAACAGAAGACGGTCCAAGTACTGAGGCCCCTGCACTCACGTGGAAGACCTGGATGGAGCTCCAGGCTCCTAGTTTTAGTCTGATCCCAACCCCAACCACTGGGGAGTGAACCAGCAGGTGGAAGATATACCCCACTCCTGCCCCCAACTCACCCCTATGTGTAACTCTGCCATCCAAATAAAGAAATGCTAAAGATACTGGCCTTGCTCTTGGGACACGGGAGACAAAGATGAGGCTGCAATGTACAACCAAATCTAGTGTGTGACGCAAATTCATTATCCTGGACATGCCCTCCTAGGTTCGAGGGACCGGAGTCCATTCATGCTGAGAAAGGGTAGAATCCCATGATGCCAGTGTCTCCATAGAGGGAGGAAAGAAACACGGCTTGGTCGTGTCTAATTTTGACAGAAGACAGACGCACATTTCTAAATTGAAATGGGAGTCCATGGTTATAGCCGTTAGGTCTTTTCTTTCCACACTGCCCGTCTGTTCTTGACTTTTCCTAGAAGTCTTTCTCTCATGAATGTCATCATCACGAGCTCTCTGGCCATGAAATCTTTAGACTCAGGCACAAGCTTGAGCTGTAGCTACAACTATGAGCCCCGCTAGCAAATTCTAGAAGTAAGTGTTAGTTCCTGTTTTTCCAAACATGGAAACCTACTCAGAAAGGGAGAAATAGACCCAGAAGAATCTTGTGTGCGGGCACCTCGTGTAAGTGCACGTTATTTACAATGGTAAAAGACACATAGATGGGGTAGGTGCTGTGGCGTAGAGGGTAAAGAACGCCACTCTTTCACTGCACCACCTCGTGGCAGGGGTCAGCGGTGGGCGCACACGCGAGGGGGTGAGATCATAACGCAAAGCAGGAGAGAGGCTTGGGGTCCTGGGAGTCCTTCCCAGGGCAGCACCCCAAGGACTTAAGGATCTGCCATGGGGCTCCACCTCTTAAAGACCCACCTTCCAACACTGTTGAACTGGGGACCAAGCTCCCAACTCGTAAGCCTCTGGGCGACAGATTCAAACAGTGTACACTAGGCGTTACCCATACAAAGGGGGTGCTGGGGGGTGGGCTTTTTTTAAGATTTATTTTTGTTTATTTGAAAGTCAGAGTTACACAGAGAGATGTAGAAGCAAAGAGAGAGAGGTCTTCCATCCGCTGGTTCACTCCCCAATTGGCTGCAACGGCCAGAGCTGCGCCGATCCGAAGCCAGGAGCCAGGAGCTTCTTCCAGGTCCCCCATGCAGGTGCAGGGGCCCAAGAACTTGGGCCATCTTCTACTGCTATCCCAGGCCATAGCAAAGAGCTGGATTGGAAGTGGAGCAGCCAGGACTCAAACCGGCAGTGCCAGCCTCATGGGCTTTTGACCTCGTGGTTAAGACACCTTCAGGTCAGGAAGGAAGATGTCCCTGACCTTGGCCTTGCGATGTAGCTGGAAGCCAGGTCTGAGGGCCTGGGAAGGGTGGGAGAAGGGCAAGGTCATCCAACCCTGTCTCTGCTGTTTCCCAGCGAGTTGTTCATGCTCAACCGAAAGCCGAGATGACGTGGGTCCCTCTCCAGCCAAGTGGTAGGCTGAGCCGTATATTCATGGTGATGAGTTAGCTGAGCACTGTCAGCAAACTCTTCCCCTCTGTCGTCAGTGCATCCCACAACAAACCCAAGAGAGGGAACACGATGCCACAGCGTCCCTCCAGTGGGAGTAGATGACAAACGTCCTTCGGAAAACTCCAACAATGCAATTCTCATCGTGTCCCAAGGAGAAAAATATATAAAGAGAAAATAACACTCTCGCAACGCTCCTGTGGGGTACTAGATTTTTTTTAATGAAATCAAGTGTCTTGGAGGAGGACTTCCTCAGTTTGGTACAGAACCTCAACAAAAGCCCACATCTCCTGTGATACCTGCTTAGGAGCAACTGAAGGCGAGATCATCTGCCTACCACGTTTGCTCAGCAAAGTGCTAGAAACAGAGATTGCTCTGCCCCAAAACCCACCTGCCAGTTGATTTCATGTCCCATGAACCCTTTGCAGCAGCGTTACACTAGCAATGAGTATGTGGACCTAGAAACTGAAAAGACGATAGCATTCCAAATTGCTTAAAATAATGAAATACTTAACCTACCAAAATGTCTGGGACTTGTACCCTGGAAACTATGTGATGCTGATGGAAGCAGGTGAATGTTTGAAAACTCCCCCGTAAGCTAAATCCTTCTGTGAGGTTCTCGGTGCCATGGCTTCTCCCAGCCCCCCTCACCACTGGAAGACACTTGCTGAAACTATTTCACACAAATAGTTCGCACCAACGCCAGCTCCAGTGTCCTTTCTCCTAGACAGGTTTCTTCGGTGAATTTGGAAGCGATACGCTTTGAAATGAGATGCATCTGCCAATTCCTGGACTAACACTATTGAATCATAAGCCTCGAATCAAGTCTCCTCAAAGCAAGCTTCATTCCACCAGAAAATGCACAAATATGAAGCAGTGCACTCTTGCCATGACATTTTGTATATTAATTCCCCCTTTTACATACCACAGGCTTTATCCCGGAGCCCATGCCAAAGCTCCCTACTTGTCTGAGGTCCGGAGTTTCTGGCTAGAGTTTCCTAACCAACTATGCTTTGTTTCCACTGAGGGTTTAGACCAGAAATAATCAGATCAAATGGTGGTCTCGTGGAAACATTGCCACTTTTGTAATGCGTTATTGCATTGTTGCTACACTTCGCAACTGTTCATGTTTGAAGAGCTGTGCTACGAGCAGGAACCACCGCTGACCACAGGTACCCTCATACTCGGCTCAGGAATCCCATCTGCAGGAGCCTGTGGCCCGATGCACCGTCAAGTTTTTGCAGACTCTCAGTGCTGGCAGGGGAACTTCGTGCCTATGAACTAACCAACGTCTAAAGTTCATTGCCTAGTTCACAGGCCACACGAGGAGTCTGGGGCTTTCTCTGACATCTTGTTTCACAGAAAACCCCAACTCCAATCCTCCCCTGCTGCTAATATTCATACAAGACACTGATTCATTTATCCGAGTCTTAGGTTGTCTCTATATTCAATATTTGATTTACTCTTCTCCCTGGATTTAAGGGTTAACAAAATGTTTGCAAAGCGCTTTCAGGCTCATCAAAGCAAAGTAAATAAAGAAAACTCCAGAATAATAACCACTCCATTACAATAAGATATAAATATGTACATGTAATTTTAAAAACATGATGCTTACAATTTTCCTAAGTATGAGAGGTCTTCAGAACTTTGGAATTGCTTTCGGAAAAAGATTTATTAGAAAGGCAGAGTTACAGAGAGAGAGAGAGAGAGAGAGAGGGAAAGAGAATCTTTCATCAGCTGCTTCATTCCCCAAATGGCCGCAATGGCCGGAGAGAGAGAGAGAGAGAATCTTTCATCAGCTGCTTCATTCCCCAAATGGTTGCAATGGCCGGAGCTGGGGCAGGCTGAAGCCAGGAGCCAGGAGCTTCTTCCGGGTTTCCCATGTGCGTGCAGGGGCTCAAGCACTTGAGCCATCTTCCACTGCTTTCCCAGGCCACAGCTGGCAAAGACCCTACCTCTCAATAGTGTTGCAATGGGGATTAAGTTTCCACATGAGCTTTGGAGGGACACAAATGTTCAGACCCTCGCAACACCCCACATACAGCCATGCCTCCTTGGTTTTGAGGTTGAAAGTATATGAGGCATGAGCTGTCACCTCCTGGAACACTTGCACCTGTGGGTTCGAGTCCTGGCTCCTCTGTTCCTGGTTCTTCCGTCTGTTAATGCACAGCCCGAGAGGCAGCAGGGGATGATTCAAGTACCTGGGTCCCTGCCACATATGTAGGATACCCAGATTGGGTTCCAGGCTCCTGACTTGAGCTTGACCCAGCCTTGGCTGTTGAGGGCATTTGAGGAGTGAACCAGCAGCTGGAAGATCTCTCTAGAGCCCAGCGTTGGTGGCTCAGTGGGTACAGCTCCAGATGGCAAAGCCTGCATTCCATATGGTGCTAATTCATGTCCCGGTTGCTCTGCTAATGGCCTGGGAAAGGCAGCAGAAGATGGCCCAAGTGTTTGGGCTCCTGCTACCCATGCAAGAGACCCAGATGAAGCTCCTGGCTTCTGGCTCCTGGCTTCAGCATGGCCCAGTGCTGGCTGTTGCAGCCACCTAGGGAGTGAACCAGAGGCTGAACGATCTCTCTCTCTCCCCCTCTCTGCAATTCTGACTTTCAAAATGCATAAAGCAATCTTTTTTTAAAAGATTTGTTTTTATTTATTTGAAATACAGAGTTAAAGATAGAGGTAAATTCAGAGAGAAAGGTCTTCCATCTGCTGGTTCACTCCCCAACTGGCTGCAACGGCCAGACCTGCGCCAATCCGAAGCCAGGAGCCAGGAGCTTCTTCCAGATCTCCCACACAAGTGAAGGGGCCCAAGGATGTGGGACATCTTCTGCTGCTATCCCAGGCCATAGTAGAGAGCTGGATGGGAAGAGGAGCAGCTGGGACTCAAAACGGCGCCCATATGGGATGCCGGTGCTTCAGGCCAGGGCATTAACCGGCTGCACCACAGCGCCGGCCCCCACAAATCAATCTTAAAAGAAAAAAAGATCTCTTTCTCTCCTTTTCTTTCTCTGCCTTGCAAATGAAAAATAATTTTTTTTTAATTTCAAATACTCCTAAACAATTTAGGACTCTGAAGAGTGCTAAGAGACACCAAGATAAGCCAAGAGCTGGACTGTGCAGCAGAACACAGTTTAGTCATCTCAAAGACACACAAAGAGAATTATTGTTCTTGCTGCTTCTCCCTCAATTCCCTTCCAGACAGCTCTCTTGAGTTCCCACAAAGCAGAGGCAAACACAATTTACATCACTGATATCATCAAAAGCTCTGACACAAATATGCAGTCGAATGCCCAGAAGAGCGAGGATAACTCAGGGCTGTCAGAAGGGGTGGCCCAAGTGCATTTTCACACTCGTGTGCCATTAATCACACGCACCACTGTCTGTCCAGCCTGCCACTCAGATCTGGGGGGCGCGATGGGGAGTGGAGTGGGCGGCAGCAGCAAAGGGGCTTTTTCAACTGTAGGCAGCTCGCGGCTACTCCCTGTTGTCATGAAAAGCTGCTGCTCCAAACTTTGTTCGGTTTCTCTCACATGCCGATCTCGTCTCCACGCTTGGACTGTAGGTTCCTTAAAGATACAGACAGTGGCTCCTAGATTTTTATTTCTTCCAGGATGCTGCAGCAGCTCTGATCACATTAAACTTAAAATTTTTCGGGACTGGCACTGTGATATGTTAGGCTAAGCCGTCACCTGCAGTGTCGGCATTCCATGTGAGTGCCGGTTAGAGTCCTGGCTGCTCCACTTCCAATCCAGCTCTCTGCTATGGCCTGGGAAAGCAGTAGAAGATGGCCCAAGTCCTTGGGCCCCTGTACCCACGTGGGAGACCCGAAGGAAGCTCCTGGCTTCAGATCAGCCCAGCTCAGGCCATTGTAGCCATTTGAGGAGTGAACCAGGGGATAGAAGACTTTCTCTCTCTCTCTTTCTCTCTCTCTCTCTCTCCCTCTCTCTCTCCCCCCTCCCTGTTTTTGACGTTTCAAGTAGATGAGGAGAAAATTAGAAGGAAAAATATGTTTCCCATTCCAAAAAGGCAAAGAATAAAAGGCAAAATTGGCGAGAATATACAAACGACCAATAAACATTTGAAAACATTTGCAGTCCAAGTTATTTTTATTGATTGACTGGAGAGAGCAAGAGACACCTGGCCAAAGCTGGAGCCGGGAACTCCATCCAGGTCTCCCGTGTGGGTGGCGGGAACCCAAGTACTTGACCCTCACCAGTGCCTCCCAGGGTGCAGACAAGAAGGGAGCTGGAATCAAGAGCCAGTCAGGATTCAAACCCAGGTGCTCCAGTGGAGAACATGGGCATTTAACCGGCAAAATTGGTGCAAGCGATGGTAAGATGTCTTCTTTGCCTATTAAATTGCTTTAACATTTTTGTTAATGATTATACTTGTTTAGATGACTTTAGGGTACATGGGTGCCACCTATGACTCTGGGAAAAGTATGCATTATGAAGTAAAAGTACTGCAAAAAGTTCATAGAAAATGGGGTTAAAACGAGTTTGTTGTGGTGCAAACAAATTTTGAAATCTATGCATAGTTTTCCTTAATATATTTTCACAAACCTTTTGAAGATGTCTTGTATTATTGATAAAAAAAGAAAACTTGGGGACCAGTGCTGTGGCATAGTGAGCAAAGCCACTGCCTGTAGCCCCAGCATCCCATATGGGTGCCGGTTCGTTTTCCGACTGCTCCACTTCCAATACAGCTCCCTGCTAATGCACCTGGGAAAGCAGTGTAAGGTGGCCTAAGTACATGGGCCCCTGCACCCATGTGGGAGACCCAGATGAAGCTCCTGGCTCCTGGCTTCAGCCCAGCCCAGCCATTTGGGGAAGTGAACAAGCGCATGGAAGATTTCTCTCTCTCTCCATCTCTCTCTCTGCCTCTGCCTCTCCCTCTCTGTAACTCTGCCTTTCAAATAAATAAATAAATAAATAAATCTTTAAAAGTAAAGAAAAGAAAACTTGGAAAGAGTATGACTATGTGGCAGTAAGAAATTAATTAGTTAAATGAATTGTGGTACATACATAGGATGAAATATAATAAGCCCATTCAAGATACTTTATGGAAAAATACTTCATGACATGGAAAATGGGATACACAAATAAACTGTAGAAAAATATAGAAATATACCAAAATATCCTAAACCCATATTGCTTTTGTGATGAGAAACAAAAGACAAGTGTTTAATATTTTCACATCTACAGTAAAAATAGTGTGCTGTGAGTGTGTGTGTGGATCTTTGGTGAAACCAAAATAACTGGGGCTCTCTCTTTCAATGTTCTGATATTAACTAGAGATGATTTTTCAGACCAAGGTTTCAGCAGGCAACTTGTTTCAGTAGGCAGCTAAAACATGCCACTTACCAGAAGATCAAAATATCCAAGTTCTGAGTTACAGCTACATAGTAGCAATAAAGTCACCCTGCCCAGAGGACTGGATTTAGTTATAGAAAAACAGCCCCTAGGGTGTAGAGAGAGGGCTCTTGGCAGAGCAGGGCAGAGTCCCACAGAAATCACAGTGGACCCTGCCCCGTGGGAGCCGACGTTCCCTTTCCTCTGCTTCTGCACACGAGGGCCATCATGGAAGTCCTTCTAAAAGGTTCTAGAAGATTCTTGCTCTTGTTCTACGCATGCCTTCTTAGAAAGGCAGCCAAGCTCCACCACACACGACAACATCTTTCTGTGCAGCCAGCTCAAGACCTCAGCGCTGGTACTGCAGTAGCAGGAGTGTGTGGCGTCCACATGGGGCTGGCATCCTTGGTATAGCTCCCCCAGAATCCTGGCAGGGCTCAGAGAGCATGCTCCACGTTGGTTCTGCTGCCCATCTGCCCGCAGCCAGAGGTGTGATTCAGAGCCTTTTTGAGAGCCATGACAGTACTTCCATCCCCTCCTGGCTCCTCCATTTTTCTCCCCACCCAAGCTCCTTCCCCTACCACACCATAAATTCCGTCTCCGCTCTATCTCATCGTAGGGCGTGGCTCCATCGAGCCCACTGTCCCCAATAGGACCAAGGCGCCCAGAAATGAAAAAGACGCGGGGTCCAGAGGGACCCTGCAGGTGATTTCTTTACCAACTCTTCCTGATGGAGACACCTTCTTTCTGACGTCATGCCTTCCTTATGACGTCATCACCCACTCAGTGCCCCCAAGCCCCAGCGTGCACCTCACCTTTCCAAGGTGGCCCCATCCATGCAGTGGCTCAGCCGGTGGCAAAGACACTCCTTTATTGAGATGAAACCTGCCTACCCGCATCGCGACTGTAGCGACCAGCTCTGCCTCCCCGGAAGACCCGAGGGAAGTGGTTCTGATTTCTGTCTCTGCTGTAGATAAGGACAGCGCTATGATTTTCAGGGATGGAGACAAGCAAAGACACAAAGGTGACAAAGCCAGGGGTAGGATGGCCCCTGGGGAATCCTCACCAGGGTGTCTGGGGACAGATGCGCACAGATGAGAAGAAACTGGGGAGAAGCCACGAGGAGTGGCTGACAGTAAGTATTCAATGCCCTGTTCTCAGTCCCCAGCATGGGAAGAACCATAAAACATTAATTTCTTTTTTTTTTTTTTTTTTTGATAGCTAGAGATGACAGTGAGAGAGAGAAACAGAGAGAAAGGTCTTCCTTTTTCCATTGGTTCACCTCCCGAAATGACCGCTAAGGCCGGCGCGCTTCGCCGACCCGAAGCCAGGAGCCAGGTGCTTCCTCCTGGTCTCTCAAACGGGTGCAGGGCCCAGGGACTTGGACCATCCTCCACTGCCCTCCCAGGCCACAGCAGAGAGTTAGCCTGGAAGAGGAGCAACCGGGACAGAATCCGGCACCCCGACCAGGACTAGAACCCGGGGTGCCGGCGTCACAGGTGGAGGATTAGCCTAGTGAGCCGCGGCGCCAGCCTAAAACATTAATTTCTATGAATATCGTTTTCAGCGTTTTCCTTGCAAACAGTGGAAACATGATGGCTTACCAACATCAAAGCCGGCTATTTCTCAAAGTAGACGTGCACATTCCGGGGACTGGCCCACATTATCCCTCTTCCTGCCCGTCTTTCAGACACAAAGGAAAAACCACAAACGAGGGCGCACACTGCACGTTTGCCCCAAGAAAACACAGCCCCGCTATCGTGAGTGCAAGAGCGCCGGCTTCCTCTTTTCTAGTTGACCTTCCTCTTGGTGACCTTTGATCCAAAGGTGAAAGTCAGCAAAACACAGCGATGGAAAGGCCAAGGGAGCCCCAGCCCGGAACTGACCTGTTTATTTCCAGGGCTCACAACTCTGCATCTGTAAAAGGGTCAAGACAGAAATGGGGCCAAACAAAGGATGGTGTTTTTTCAGTCCCTATTTTCAAGATCCAAAAGTAGTTCAAAGAAAACTCACTTCTTCACCAATAAAATGGACCCAGAGGTTTTTCCGAGCTGAGACTACGAGGAGATGCTCACATTTTTGCTGTAATCCCAGCAAACCATGAATGCATTTCTTCTAACCCAATATTTTGTGGTGAAGTCGTTTATCCAGCCTCAGCAGGGGTACAAAGCCTCCAGGGCTGGAAAATTGTTGATGATTAACTTAGGGGTGTCGTGATTAAATTTGACTATTAATTTACGGGTGTCATGATTGAATTTGCAAACATCGGAGCTAAGTGTCTGTGTGCAAATTAGCTCCTCAATTACAGTTTTCTTTTTCTACTTTAGCAACTTTGCAAGCTCTTTAAGGACACGGGGCTTGGCTGTGAACATCTGTGTGCCCATGGGGTTCCTTGCCTCTTCATACAGTGAACAACAGTGCACAGCCAATCCATGTTTGTTGAGTGAACAATTTCTTGAGGAAGAGAGCACTTACACATGAATGCTTGGGGTGGAGGCAGGAATTGTGGACTAGCACATTCTTCCTGGGTGACAAACACATATAGGGCTGTGCTGTTGCCAGGAGGTACAGCTCCTGGATGTGCATTCTTTTACATCGTGACCTTTTTGGTCCTCTTTATGTAAAAAAAAAAAAATTGCTGGGATTAAATGAGAAGAGAGAGCAGAATTTTTTTCCATCCTTGTGTAGAGAAAGCCTCTCTGTTGCTGCCACCCTAACACCCGCGCATTCAAATTGCTCAATCCATGTCCTCGCATAATGAAACATCAGCACAAATACATAGTTTACTTTAAAGATTTATTTATTTGAAAGGCAGAGAGAAAGAGAGAGACAGAGACATCATCCATCCATTGGTTCACTCCCCAAATGGCCACAATAGCCTGGGCTGGGTCAGACCAAAGCCAGGAGCCTGAGGCTCAATCCAAGTCTCCCACATGGGTGGTAAGAACTCAAGTAGCTGAGTCATCCTCTGCTGATCCTCAGGCCTGTTAGCAGGGAACTGGATCAGAAGTAGAGCAGCCAGGACTCGAACTGGCACCCTGTTGTGGGATGCAGGTGTCTCAAGTGATCCTAAGCGGAGGCTTAAGCCACTGTGCCACAATGAGGTCTTGCACTGAATTCCAGCCTCCTCCCTTCACCCTGGCCCAGCTCCAGCTGTCGTAGTCATTTGGGGGCAACACAGCAGATGGAAACAGCCTGTGATGATGGCTTCCGTTGGTTGTCTCCCGGAGACACCACGCCTGGGTCTGCTGCTCCTGTTTATAGAGCTTTTAGCACAAAAGTGTGCCCATCAGAGCACTTGAAGAGCTGGGCACACCCTGCACACGCGCACACACATACACACACACACACGGGAGCTTCTGGGAGAAGGTGTGGCTTCGCAGCAGCCACATGGCCTGAGCTGGCACACGGGCGTGTTCTGGAATCCGCGCCCTGGCCACAGGCAGCCAGCCCAGTTGGAAGCCGGTGGGGGGAATGACATCGGGTGGGATAGCCAAGTCCCTGCTGAGGGGCCCAACCCTCGCTTCTAGAAGAGTGCGGATTGACATGTGCCACAGGCTCCACCTGGCCTCGATGTACTTTATCTCTTTGGAATCCCACATTACCTTCCCCCCACTTTGCCAGGAAAGAAACTGAAGCTGAAAGAGGCAAAGGAAGCGGCCTGGGGCAATAAGCCATCAGAGCCAAAGCCAAGGTCGAAATGCCAATCCAATAGTCACATGGCTTTCCTTTTCTTATTTTCTTTTTCTTTTTTTTTTTTAAACGTATTTGAAAGGCAGAGTTACAGAGACAGAGGCAGAGAGAGAGAGAGTCTTCCGTCCACTGGTTTACTTCCCAAAATGGCCACAACAGCCAGAGCTGGGCCAATCCGAAGCCAGGAGCCAGGAGCTTCTTCCGGGTATCCCACATGGGTGCAGGGACCCAAGGACTTGGGCCACCTTCTACTGCTTTCCCCAGGCCATAATAGAGAGCTGGATCAGAAGTGGAGCAGCCAGGAATTGAACCAACACCACTATGGGATGCCAGCACTGCAGGTGGCAGCTTTAACTACTACTACACTGGCCAGCCCCTTGTGTGCCTTTCTGTTGCTATCCCAACAGTGTGTCCTCAGTAGATCAGGAGAGATGCAAAAATCTAAGGGCAAGCGAGCTCACGGTGGCCCTGCCTTGCGCTGTGTTACTCGGATCTGAGACTACCACGGCCGTCTCAGCATCACCCAGCAGACCCAAAAAAGGGAGGCTTTTCAAGTCCGAATCTGCATCAGCCCACCCTCCTGCAGTCCCCTTGAGCCCCTGTTCAGGCCAGAGAGAAGACAAGCATTCAACTTGCATCGTAGCCCCCCCTAGCAAGAAGGGGGGCTGCAATAGCCTGGCTGCTCACCTCACATTCCCCCACGGGGAAAGCAAATCAAAACACTTCCAACAGGCCAGCACTCACTCCCCTAGTTCCAAACATCTGCGACACACCGAATCATGGGTGGACGTCATGGCTTTGGAAGACCAGGGTGTCTGAGACAGGGGCTCCGGAACATTCCCCATTATCATCTATGGTTTTAGTTCATCACGAGTTCTCAGTAAGCCTGCCGAGATGCCTCCCCTTAGGAGGGTGCAGGTGGAGCCTCTGGCCCTGGACACATCCCCTCACTTCTCAGCTGTAAAGGGTGGACCTTGCAGTGGGTGACGCAGTGAGTGAAAGATCCGGCAGCGCGAGCATGTTAGCTCCGTCAGACGACAACAGAGGTGTCATTTAACATCTGCTTCCTCTACTCTTGCTCACTTTATCCTCTCCAGGGCCAAGCCCCTGGCCCTGAGCCACTGGTATGTCTTTCTTTAGCACCTAATGTGTTTTATCTCTGCCCTAAGAACTTAGAATATAGTCCAGAGATATCTAGGGACAGATTAGTGTGCCAGGGCAGGCTTTGGTATACTGGTTAGGATGCCTGAGTTCCACATCGGAGTGCCTGGGTGTGACTCTCCACCCCACTCCTGACTCCAGCTTCCTGTAAAGGTGCACCCTGGGAATCAGCAGTGATGGCACAAGCGGTTGGATCCCTGCCATCCACACGGGAGATTCAGATGGGGTTCCGGGCTCCTGGCTTCAGCCTGACCAATCCTGGTTAATGCAAGCATTTGGAGAATGAACCAGCAATTGCAAGATATCTCTCTCTCTCTCTCTCCCTCTCTCTCTCTCTCCCCTCTCTTTCTCTCTCTCTCTCTCTGCCTTTCAAATAAATTTTTAAAAACATTTAAGACTCTATAAGAGTCGATGAAAGGCAAAAAGTTTAAAAGTTCAGAGAGGAAATTAGGTAAAGTTGTATCCCGGAGAAGAGACTTCAGCTGGGCTTGCAAGCGTAGTGTTCAGCCAGAATAAGCTCCCCCCGATTAGAGAGAAGGTAATTGTTGGGAGTTGTGGGGTAGCTCCAAGTCTGATGGGCTCTTACGTCAGAAGGTGGGGTGTTTCATTCCCCCCTAGGAATTTGGAGGCTCATGCCTGCTCTGGTTACAGTGAATGCGAGATTATAGGTATCTCTGTGACATACTGATTTCATTTCCTATCAAAAATAGACCCAGAAGTGGGATTGCTGCACCATACGGTGAATCTATTTTTAGCTTTTTTCAGGAATCGCTGTACTGTGCCCCATAATAGCTGTGCTAATTTATACTCCCACCAACACTGGGCAAAGTTTCCTCTTTCTCTGCATCCTTGTCAGTACTTTTTTTTTTTAATCTTTTTTATAGTAGCCATTCTAACTGGCTACTAACATTCTAAACTGTTGATTTTTTTTATTTCTACTTCTTTATTTTATCTGTTGGAAAGGCAAAGGCAAAGGCACAGAGACAGACCAGCAGACAGAAGACTCCTGGGTGTTGGTTCACTCCTCGCACGCACGCCACAGCCACGGCTGAGCCAAGTCCACGCCAGGTGGCAGGAACTCTGGATTGAGATGCAACCTCTGGGGACGTCACCTGCTGCTCACCAAGGCACAGGTCATCAGGAACCTAAAGCCTGGGGCCAGGACCCAGGTGTCCTAAGCGGAGTCATAGCCTGCCCTCTCCTCTGGTTTTGCACTTCCCCAATGACGTTAATGATGGCTAATGACAGCTAATCATTTTTTCACGTAGTAGTTAGCCACTTGTATTTCTTCTTTGGAAGAATGCCTATGTGGATCCTTGGCTCATTTATTAATGGGGTCGTTTGCTCTTTTGTGGCCGGATTCTTTGAGTTCTGTATGCATCCTGGATATCATGGGGTTTCTGCAGGGTTGAAAGTCCCCTACCCCAGAGCTGATGTCAAGGCAGCAGTGAGAATGAGAATGGCGGAGCTGCCCTGGGACCACACACACCTGGCGGACAACCATAACCTCAGGTACATAGGGATGGCACAGCCAAGCGGATCTAGGAAGTGAGCCCCTCCCCTCCCTTGCTTCCTTTTTTTTATTTATTTTATTTATTTTTTTGCCAAGCAGAGTTAGACAGTGAGAGACAGCAGGTGGAAGATTAGCCAAGTGAGCCATGGCGCCGGCCATCCCTCCCTTGCTTCTTAGCATTATTTAGTGATAAGCCTGTATTTAATCTGGAAGAATGGCTGTGACCAAGTCATCATGATTTCACACGCTGGCTCTAGCGTGCACTGAGGCCACTCAGCAGGAAGGGGCTCGTGGCTGGGACCAAGAAGTTAGTGGGGAAGGGATTAAAAAGGGGTCAGACTCGGCATGCAGACAGAGCAGGGGTGATGAGCTGCTGTGCTGTTGTGAACAGCAGAGAAAAGAGGGAGAGTCTAGGGTGACTCCTGGGGGTTTATTTGTCTCACTGTCCACCTCTGCTCCCCACGTCCCCCCCGCAGAGTCTGGAATGGAACAGTCCAGCGTCTCTTCTCTTCACCCAGGTCACATCCTCCGTTTGTTGGCCCAGCTCTACACTGTGGCTGTGCACTGGGCACTGGCATCCAAGGCTTTCCAACATTTTCAGCTTAGAGTAAAAGTCTCAACAAAAGTCTTCCTTTGGGGCCAGCACTGTGGCAGTGGGTTAAACCTCTGCCTGCAGCGCCAGCATCCTACATGGGCCCCAGTCCAAGTCCCAGCTGCTCCACTTCCCACCCAGCTCCCTATTAATGGCCTGGGAAAGCAGCAGAAGATGATCCAAGTGCTTGGGCCTTGTCACCCATGTGGGAGACCTGGAAGAAACTCCTGGCTCCTGGCTTCAGATTGGCCCAGCTCCAGCCATTGCAGCCATTTGGAGAGTGAACCAGTGGATGAAGACTTTCTCTCTCTATAAACTCAGCATTTCAAATAAATAAATACATCTTTAAAAAAAAAAAAGCAAAAAGAAGAAAAAAGAAAGAGGGAAATGGAAGGCAGGAGAGCCCAGGAGAACAGTGGAGGTCCACATTCTCATGCACAATTTAACCCCTTTGCAACAAAGATGCATTTTTTTTTTTTGACAGGCAGAGTGGACAGTGAGAGAGAGAGACAGAGAGAGAAAGGTCTTCCTTTGCCGTTGGTTCACCCTCCAATGGCCGCTGCGGCCGGCGCGCTGCGGCCGGCGCACCGCGCTGATCCGATGGCAGGAGCCAGGAGCCAGGTGCTTCTCCTGGTCTCCCATGGGGTGCAGGGCCCAAGCACCTGGGCCATCCTCCACTGCACTCCCTGGCCACAGCAGAGAGCTGGCCTGGAAGAGGGGCAACCGGGAAAGAATCCGGCGCCCCGACCGGGACTAGAACCTGGTGTGCCGGCGCCGCTAGGCGGAGGATTAGCCGAGTGAGCAGGGGCGCCGGCTAACAAAGATGCATTTGTATCATAAAAATCTAAAGGAAAAAAGGGAAGGGAGTCAAAAATACAACATCTCAGTAAATTCAGCTTAAAAAGAGAAGGGGGGAAGGCATTTGGTTCAGCAGCTTCAGCCGTCGCTTGGGCAACACCTACACCCCCTATCAAAGTACCTGAGTTCGAATCCCGGCTCTGCTCCCCCAATTCCAGCTTTCTGCTGGTCTACCCGAATGAATTGGGCTCCTGCTGCTCCTGTGGGAGACCCAGGTTGAGCTCTACAGGCTCCTGGCTTCACCGAGGCCCAGCCCTGGCTGCTGCAGGCAGTGGCTGGAAGATCTTTCTGTGTCTGTCTGTCTCTGTCTCTCTGCCATTCCGAGAGCCTGGGCGCCCCTGGGGAGCCCCTTAACTCCTGAGAAAATGCTTATGGGTGAAGTGGGACAGAAAACTGCACTTCCATGCCTCACAGCATGGTGGCGCAAGCAAAGGCGCGTGGGAGTGTTGCGGGGGAGAGCCCCGCACCCCTCCCACCTGGGAGGCAGCAGTGAGTGCACCCAGAGCCCTGGCGCCATCTCTGTGTTCAGAGTAGTTGGAAATAGCAGCAGGCAAGGGGAGGGAGGGCTCCTGGGCCTGAACCCGAGGAGCGCCTTGGCTGCAGCCTGCACAGCTGCCTTTTGTCAACGTGGTCCCTTAGTCATTCTGACTCAGCAGATTAATTTTCTGCTCAACAGTCCTGATTGAAAATAATTAGAGGGGGCTTGAATGGAGGAAGGAATGGGGCTGGAACACAGTCGTCAGCTTCGCCCCCTGTGCAAAGCCTCCTCTTCAGAGCTCGCGGCTTAGAGATGGGTGCAAGGTGCAGACTGTGGACGGGGTCCGGGCCAGCTGTGCAGAGCACTGAGATGAGCGGGGGAACCTCGGGCCCCCCCAGGCTGCAGCCAGCGGTCCCTGCTTCTGATCGCCACCTGGCTCCGAGCAGCCACGCAGCCCCAGACGAGACATCCCGTATTGACGACCTGGAAGGGCTCCTGCACTGATCGATCAATTCCTGCATCCTGCGCCGCCTTTGGCTAAAAGCTACCGAGACGGGCTGCCGCGTGTGTGATCACTAGGATTTAATTATATATCACATCGATTTTTAATTAGGACCTCATCTATTCAAAACATATTCCAGCGGGTTAATGGGGTCTACCCAGGCCCTCGAGGAAGCCCGAAGTGCACTGCTCCTTCCGACCTCTTGCCCTCTTGCTAAGGAGGACGCCTGGGTGCAACCCCCTGCGGGTGAGCAAAGACCTTGAAGGCAGCTGCTGTTTGTCCAGGCTCGGCACCTGCACTCCGCGGCCTGTCACAGCAGCGAGGCGTCTGTGTCATTTAGCCTTGATTCCAATCCGCGCTGGAGAGGGGTCCCACGGGCCCTGGGTCCTTGCAGAAGTAGGTGCAAACAGGAGGCATCGTTTTGCAATACAAGCAGCTGTGTTTGAGACCCTGTGCCCAGCAGCACGATCCATGCGTCTCCACTCAGCTTCTCCGGGCTACAAGAGCTTTGCAAGCTGGAGGCAGCCGAGGGAGGTTCAGATATCTGCATCAGCCAGTCCTGGCGACCCAGGTATGGCCACCCCACATGTCACCGCCATTCCCTCTAGTGGGGAGCACAGTGGGTGTGATCCAGACAGGTGCCGCTGGGCTGATGATGGGATTCCGTCCTGATAGACCCATCAGACGTCAAAAATGCATTGCCTCCACCTAACCAACTCGGCATCTGAACTGAGCCACACCAGGCACCATGAGCAGCTGGCGGTTACCCCCTCATGTCTGCACAGCTGGCTGGAAGCTGCGCTCGGTGCCTCTGCCCAGCGTCCTGAGAAAGGGCCTCACTGCACCAGGCTAGCCCAGGGAAGAGATCGAAGTTCAAAAATCAAGGTGCAATTTCTCCTGAGTGTGTATCACTTCCTACACCATGGAACAGTCAAAAAAATTCTGCCACTGATCCATGATAGATCAAGGAACACCTGCATTAGCATAATGAGACTGTTACTTACAGAGGAGGTCTTGTTTATCCACAGAGCGGAGAGAGACAAAGAGCTCCCATTCATTCATTGGTTCCCTTCGCCAAATTCACGCCACAGCCTGGGCTAGGCTGAGGCCACAGCCAGGAGCTAGCAATTCAATTCAGACGTTTCCCACGTGGGTGGCAAAGACTCAACTACTTGAGTCTTCGCCTGCTACTTCCCTGGGTGCACACTGGCAGGAAGCTGGAGTCAGGTACAACAGCTGGGACTCAAACCCAGCGCTGTGATGAGCAATGCATAGGCTGGATGCACAGCCCTGAGAAAAGTTGTGACCTGTAGGGTTTACCCCATGTGCCCAGGCTGACGGTGGAGGCAGAACGACCGAGGACTCCGGCTGCAAGGCACATGCTCTCACCCCTCTCTCGCACTACCTCCCATTTCTGCGGCCTGCGCCCTGCCAGGAAGGGCCATCACCTCCTCATCACCTGCCGAGAACAGCACCAGGAGCCCCGCCAGCCACAGTGAGAGCATGGTGACCATTGCCTCACTTCTGCTCAACTGTCCCACGGGCTGAGTTTGTCACACTGCCTTACCCTCCTCGTTGTGATAAGCGCGCTCTTTTTTTTTTTTAAGATGCATTTATTTATTTGAAAGTAAGATTTACACAGAGAGAGAGAGAGAGAGAGAGAGAGAGAGGTCTTCCATCCACTGGTTCACTCCCCAAGTGGCCGCAACGGCCCAAACTGAGCCCATCCGAAGCCAGGAGCCAGGAGCTTCCTCCAGGTCTCGCCCGCAGGTGCAGGGGCCCAAGCACTTGGGCCATCTTCCACTGCTTTCCCAGGCCATAGCAGAGAGCTAGAAGTGGAGCAGCTGGGACTCAAACCGGTGCCCAGATGGGATGCTGGCACTGCAGGTGATGGCTTAACCAACTACGCCACAGTGCCGGCCCCGTCATGAGCTTTTTGAAGACCCCTTGTATGCATGGATTTCAATTAATTCCACTTTCTACAAACGTTTTGACATGCCCTTGTAATAAATACGTATGCCCTAATAAAAACACATGACCTCTAACTTCTCCAACGTGAGCCTCCTGCTGCCTCCTCTGCCCCTCTCTCTTCGGCTAAGCTGTGGCCTGAGATGTGTTCAGCCTCTGGGTTTGTTGCGGCATTTGCTGGCTGATAGCCACAGGCTTATACACAAGAAAAAGGAAAGACGAAAGATGAAAGCCACAGCAATGGCTGAAGCATAGGGCCCACCCCATCCGAGACAGAGATTCCCATACAGCAGGGGCCACAGATTTCTACACCCTTTAAAACAAAGGCGGTTTCTCTTAAAGCCACTTCCTCTCTTCCCAGCTGGAGGAGAGTGGATGTTCTCTCCCACGTGGTTGAACATTTGCTAAACACTGCAGTGTGTTAGTGGGAGTGGCCTCCTGTTAGCCAGCCGTGTGGGGATTGGATGCACAAAGACTTCAGTTTGCACCAAAGCAATGCTTTTGATAACACTGGACATGTGCATCTCCGGGGCGGGATTTTGGCCCAGTGGGTAAGACACGGCTTGGGACACCAGCCCTCCATGTCAGAATGTCTGGGTGGGTTTCTAGCTCTGCTCCCAGATTCCAGCTCCCTGCTAATGCACACCCAGGGATGTAGCAGGTGATGGCTCAAGTGCTTGGGCTCTTCCATCCACGTGGAAGGTCTGGATTGCACTCCTAGCTCCAGGTTTCAGTCTGGTCCAGCCTTGGCCATTGCGGACATTAACAGATGGAAGTAGCAGAGAAGAGCTCTCTCCCTATCTCTCTCTCTCTGTCTCTCAAATAAGTAAACACATTTAAATATATATATATTTATATATTATTTAACTATATATTTAAATAATATATAAATATATAATAAATATATAATATAATATATTTATAATAAATATATTATATTTATATAATATATAAATTTTTATATATTTATATAGTGAATATGTAATAAATATATAATATAAATAATATATATTTAAATGTGTCTACTTATTTGAACTTCCTAGATATATATCTTCCTAGATATATATCAAATCTGGTGCTAAAAGTAAGGTGGAGGTGATTCCATTCAGGTGAAAAATATCCCAAAATTCATGCCAGGGGCTTTCAATACGTACACTGTGGGGCCAGTTAATGCTCTGCCTGCTGCGCTGGCATCCCAAATGAGCACCAGTTCAAGTCCCGGCTGCTCTTCTTCCAATCCAGCACTCTGCTGTGGCCTGGGAAAGCAGTAGAAGATGGCCCAAGTCCTTGGGTCCCTGCACCCATGTGGGAGACCCAGAAGAGGCACCTGGCTCCTGGCTTCGGACTGGCACAGCTCCGGCCATTGTGGGCATTTGAGGAGTGAACCAACGGAGGGAGGTCCTTTCTAACTGTCTCTCCCTCTCACTGTCTGTAAGTCTACCTGTCAAATAAATAAATAAAATCTTAAAAAAGAAAATATGCTTGCTGTTGTCAAGGCAACAGAAGGTAACTCCAGGAGTTGAGCTACCACTAATGACACCAGCATTCCATATCACAATGCCAGTTGGAGTCCTGGCTACTCTGCTTTTGATGCTAGTCCCTGCTAATAAGTCTTTTTTTTTTTTTTAATGTATTTATTTATTTGAAAGGCAGAGTTACAGAGAGGCAGAGGCAGAGAGAGAGAGAGGTCTTCCATCAGATGGTTCACTCCCCAGATGACTGCAATAGCCGGAGCTGCGCCGATCCGAACCAGGAGCCAGGAGCTTCTTCCAGGTCTCCCACGCAGGTGCAGGGGCCCAAGGACTTGGGCCATCTTCTACTGCTTTCCCAGCCCAAGCAGAGAGCTAGATCAGAAGAGGAGCAGCCAAGACTAGAACCGGCATCCATATGGGATGCCGGCACTGCAGGCATGACTTTACCCACTAGGCCACAGCGCTGGCCCCATGCTATTGAGTCTTTAAAAGCAGCAGTAGATGGCCCAAGTTCTTGGGCACTGCCCCGCGGAAGATCTGTATGGAACTTTTGAAGCTATTTTGGGAGTGAACCAGCAAATGGTAAATCTCTCTCTCTCTCATTCTGCCTTTCAAATAAGTAAATAAATATTTTTAAGAGGATAACCCCAGTATTCTTGTGTAACTTCCTTTCTTTTCCTATATGACATTTTCATTTTCTGTGTCTACGTTTCATATACACACCTTTGATTTAATCTGTCTTCAGCTACTGCAAATAGAATTCTCGTTGTCATCTTTTTGGAACAGAGATGCTCTCCCAACTTTTCCTCTGCTTGTTAGGGTTTGAAACTTGACTTCAATATCCATCTCCTTTCTCGACTCCTGGGACCCCCTCCTAGGAGTCACATGCTTTTCCATAGGAGGACAAAGGGATTGGAACTTCCTGGGGCCAGCATCGTGGCACAGCGGGTTAAGCGACTGCCTACCGTGCTGGCATCCTACAGGAGCGTTCCAGCCCTGGCTGCTCCCCGTCTGAACCAGCTCCCTGCTAATGCACCTGGGAAAGCAGCAGAGCATGGTCCAGCTACCTGGGCCCCACAGGAGAAACCTAGATAGAGTTCCAGGCTCCTGGCTTCAGCCTGGCCCAGCCCCAGCCGTCATGACCATTTCAGAAGTGAACCAGTGGATGGAAGATCTCTCTCTCTCTCTCTCTCTCTCTCTCTCTCTCTCTTTCTCTCTCTCTCTCTCTCTCTCTCTCTCTTTCTCTCTCTCTCTCTCTGGCTTTCAAGTAAATAAATAAATGAGTCTTAAAAAAAAAAGAAAGAAAATACAATTAAATACCTTTTATTAAGTGACTGTTAAAGAAGTCCCAGAAAGAGAGAGACAAAAAGGAAAATAAAGGAAAAAGAAGAAGGGAAGGAATGCTGGTGATTAAAATAAGCTTGAGCTAAGATATGGGTGATCCCATGGAGTGGAGGAGATAGCAATGTTGGAAGCATGGACTGGATTGGTTGGTAGCCTTGTTAAGAAAAATACAGAGGGGCCGGGCTCTGTGGAGCAGCAGGTTAAAGCCCTGACCTGAAGCGCCGGCATCCCATATGGGCGCCGGTTCTAGTCCCGGCTGCTCCACTTCTGGTCCAGCCTCTGCTGTGGTCTGGGAGGGCAGTGGAGGATGGCCCAAGTGCTTGCGCCCCTGCACCCACGTGGGAGACCCAGAAGAAGCTCCTAGTTCCTGCCTTCGGATTGGCACAGCTCCGGTCATTGCAGCCATCTGGGGAGTGAACCAGCAGATGGAAGACCTCTCTCTCTGTCTCTACCTCTCTCTGTAACTCTTTCAAATAAATAAAATACATCTTCAAAGAAGAAAAGAAAAGAAAAATAGACAATGATGCATTATTTTTAATTTTTTAAGATTTTATTTATTTATTTGAGAGGTAGAGTTACAGTGAGGGAGACAGAGAGAAAGATCTTCCATTTGCTGATTCACTCCCCAAATGGCCACGATGGCCGGAGCTGGCCAGACCCAAAGCAAGAGGCCAGTAGCTTCTTCCGGGTCTCTCCTGTGGATGCAGGGGCCCAAGCACCTGAGCCATCTTCCACTGCTTTCGCAGGCTGTAGCAGAGAGCTGGATCGGAGGTGGAGCAGCCAGGACACGAACCAGTGCCCATATGGGATGCCGATACACAGGCAGCAGCTTAGCCTACTACGCCATATTTTTAAGTTTTGAAAGGAGAATATATATACACATATATAAAAGTTTTATTTCCACTAAAAACAGAGAATGCAATGAAAAAGTCTCACTCCAGTAGGAGAAAATGAAAGAAGCGAATAAACTACAGGTGCATTCAACTCCTCCGTATGATGTTGTCCTCAGAAGAGGTGAGTACTGACCTGGGGTTGGAGGCTAAAGAGGGTTTAGTTTTCTCTCTGACGTTTAAATTGTGTTAAAAAGAATGTTCCAGAAGCAAAGAGCACAGAATGTGAAAAGTTCCTCTTTCTAGAAGGCAAGGGGAGACACCTTGAAAAGCCGATTTGGGTCCCCAAGTCATGCAGGCATGGAAACCCCGAAGTTTTGTGCTAACGCTTAATGAGTTGACATTGGTGGAGAGATTTAAGTGGGGTGGCTGGATCCAGTTACGGCTCCCAGGAGGCAGTCCAGCAGGGGGGTCTTCAGGTCCCTGGGGGCTTGCCCTTGGCAGACAGCTCTTAGAGAGGGCTGGTTATAAAAGTCGAGTGGGGCCTAGTTCACCCGCTCTCTCCTGCTGCCTCACCACGTGGCTACTTCTCTGTACTCAGTTCCCACACCCACTGCCCTCAAAAGACCCCAGACCAAAGGGGCCATGGATCTTAGACTGTGAACCTCCAAATCCATGAGGCGAAATAAACCTTCTTCCTTCATTCATAGATCCTCAGTCTTGTAGTTGGGGTAGCAAAAAGCTGGCAAACACCGTGGGAACACAGATTTTCCTACCTTATCCTCCACATGTTCCCATATTTTAAGTTTTTCTCAAAACAAAAATTCCTGTGCTCAGTTTGGGCTTTCAGAGTGCAGGGAGAATGTGAATGAACTCCAAAGCAACCCAGGCTCAAGTCCCTGGAGCCCAGCATCACATGAGCACGTGTCTAGAGCAGACACGGGGCTATAACACATGCCCCTTCTGCCATGGGCAGATGACAAAAATACTTAATGGAAGAGATCTATAGTGAACGTCAGGGGCCGTGGCCGTTTATAAGAGCCCCATCATCTTGTGCTGGATTTGAGTTACCCCTCCTTAGCTTCAGTGTGAGAGTTGTAGAACAAAGATATCAATATAGAAACGACCATCGCCAGAGGTCAGCAGGGGGTTACCCGATTACAGATCTCTTAAGAAACCATAGCAAAGAAACAACTTTGGCATAATAAGTGCCTCCCTACCAGAGACAGAACAATGCCTTCTGTGTACTAGGTTTCTCTTGCTGGGGGGGCGGGGGGACACCCGTGCACAAGGCAAGGCAAAAGCAATGCCAACAGCAACCATAAGAAGCGGTGTTTGCATTTCCCTCCATGGACATGGGATTCTCGAATGATCTGTGTGCTTTTGGAGCAGGGTCTCTGTGATATAGATACCTCACTCATTCTCCAACAGTGGTCCCAACTCCTGCTTCTCGATCCCCACTGCCACTGCCTGGGGCGAGCTGTATCATCTTGGGGAGGGATCATGGTGCAGATACCCAGATCTCTTTAAGGAAGAGTAAGGGGTAGCTCAGGACAGGCACTAGGTCAGGACGTGGACACCATTCCCCACACCCAAGATGGTAAAAGCCTACTCCAGGCAGTGGCAATGGGACACAGAATGGGTTATAGATCTCTACTTCCAACCCAGCTCCCTGCTACTGTGCCTGGGAAGGCAGCAGGGGATGGCCCAAGTGCTTGGGCCCCTGAATCCATGTGGGAGACCTGGCTGGAGTTCATGGCTCCTGGCTTTGACCTGGCCCAGCCCTGGCTGTGGTGGGCATTTGGAGAGTGAACCAGTGGATGGAAGATCTCTGTTTTTCTCTTTCTTCTCTCTGTGTGTATGGCACTCTACTTTTGAAAGAAAGGAGAGAGAGAGAGAGAGAGAGAGAGAGAGAGAGAGAGAGAGAGAATGAATAGGGAAGGAAGGAAGGAAGACCCAAGAGTAATCTATAATGTAGAATCATTAAAAAAAATGTAGACCCATAGGACTTGGAAGCTATTTCCCCATGCAGAAATAGAATAGTGAATCCCAGACTTTTTGCAGTGCCATCAACTAACTTAGGAAGTAGGACATGGAAGAAGTCAGCGGCAGGGGGGACATCAAGGAGTCTCAGTGCTGTGGAGGAGCACGCGGCTCTTCGTGGGGTGGGGTGGGGTGGGGACAGTTCCAGCAAGAACCTGGGGCTCTGCAGCTGGTGATGAGAACGGAAGATCAAGAGGTGGAGAATCCGAGATCAGCAGTGTGGAGCCGGTCGCTGATTCCCAGGCATAAGTGAGACTGGGTCAGGACCACGAGTGTGTGATGGCATCCAAGGGCTCGGAGCCCTCTGTCAGAGGCAGCTGCAGGAGAGCTTCTCCCAGCCATGGCTGAGTCACAGAGCAGCTGCCTGGACAGTGCACAGACAGTGAGAGGGCAAGCAGCTGAGGCTCCCAACTTAAAGGTATTTGTTTCTTTTTGAGATTTATTCATTTGTTTGGAAGGCAGAGTGAGAGAGAGGGAGGGAGAGAGAGATTCCATCTGCTGGTTCACTGCCCAAATGCTCACAACAGCTGGGGCTGGGCCAAGCTGAAGCCAGGAGCTCAGGAACTCCATCCTGGTCCCCTTGTGCCATCATCTGTTGCCTCCCAGGCACACTAGTTCTTCTATGGACTTCTTGTAGGAGTACAACTGCAAGCTAAGAGGATGGAGAAAAGGCCATGAGGCAGTGCCCCCCATGTCGTAAACACCACCCCCAACCCAGACCTTTCAACATTGCATGGCTTCCAGAAACACCCAGGCAGCCAGATTCACCACCCCAATCCCATTGCTTAGCGACTTCCACCCTGATCTGTCTCTGGCTTTGGTTGTTTCTACATTTCAACTTCTCTGATGTTGCCTAGAGCCAACTCTGGCCAACCTTCCAAAACCATTACCTCTTTGGTTTGATCTTGAAGGTCTTTGTCTCAATACCTTGCATTAAAAAGCTGCAGTATAAAAATTAATTGCCTTGTATCGTGGGACGCCAACCATTTAAAGGGTTGTCAACCAGCCCGATTACAATGAACATGACAATAAAGCTTAAGATGAGTCACATAAAGCGAAATTGCAAAGCTTCTCAGATTGAAGAGTCAGCAGGAGTTAAAACCAAGCCTTGTAATGACGGGATAGGACGGATGATGACACATGAAAAGCCCCATTTCTTTTTGGCTTGATGCAATTTGAAATAATGATAGGTCTATCTAAATCCAAGCGAGTTCTCTTCCTTTTTTTTTTTCAGTTCATGTGATGAGCATTCCAGGATGCATTATTTTGTGCCTCTGTGAATATTTGAGAGTGAGAAAGAGTATTCGCAAGTGGCCATGGCATCCTGGTGAGACATCTTTCTCCAACAGCCGTCAACAAGAGTGACACCTGCCAACTCCTTCCCCAAGTCATGAGAAGGGAGTGTTTTGCTAAGGAGAAGAGAAAAAGGCAAGACTCGCCAAGGACACACAGTCTTCAGGACTGTGGGGAGGTACACTTGAATCCAAAAAGGAGATCTTGGTCAAATTCTGGAAGCTGCTCTGAACGCCGTCTTCCTTATTTGACAAAAGCTCATTCGGCCCATGTGTCTTAGGGGTTTATAGCTAGTGTGCCTTGAGAAGTTTAGGTGCTCGCCGGTTCTTACTTTCATTATTATTTATAGCTTTCTGGCCTCCTTCATGACATTTCCTGGTCTCCTCCCCTACCAGGGGCCGAGCTGCGGTATAGGAAAACAACCCGGCCCGACGTGACTGAACAGGAATGTGACGTGGGACTGTCTTCGGATTCACTGTTCTCTCTGTCTGCAACCTGTAATTACACTGAGCCATAAAGCAGGGTGGAGCGTATTTGCTGTGAGCATTCTAGCAAATAACATAGAATTACAGGGCTGCAAGAGCCCTTGGAGAACATCTAGCCCAACCCTTTCATTTTACAGATGAGGAGACTGAAGCCAAGCAAGGATGAGATGCTTGCCTTTGGTTCCGTGAGCAGCTCACTGCGATCCTGAATTTTGTGCTATTTCTTGTTATCCAGCTACCCATTGACCCCGCGTCATTCAGTCTGATGAGTTACACAGGCTATGGCCTAACACACATCTGTCTGTCCCCCAAGAGTGACAGGAATTCCTCTTCTCTTATTGGCTTCCATTATAAAATCAGAGGAATACCTTCCAGGAAAGACCCCCATACAAGAATGGAGCTGCTGATGTCTAACTAGCGAGACGGTCTATTCCTTGGAAGCAGAGCAGGGCTGGACGGACAAGGTCACAGCTTTGGACTTGGAGAATCCTGGATCTGAATCAAGATTGATTTATTTGTTTGAAAGACAGAGTTACAGAGAGAAAGAGAGAGAGAGAGAGAGTGAAAGACAGAGTTACAGAGAGAGAGAGAGAGAATCTTCTATGTGCTGGATCACTCCCCAAGTGGCTGCACTGGGCAAAACCAGGAGCCTGGAACTCCATCTGGGTCTCCCACATGGGTGGCAGAGGCCCACGCACTTGGGCCATCTTCAGTAGCTTTCCTAGGTGCATTAGCAGGAGCTGGATCAGAAGTGGATAAGTGAGATGTGAACCAGTGCCCACAGGGACGGCAGTGTCACATGCGGCGGCCTAACTCTCTGCACCACCACGCCGGCCCCTGGATCCGAGTCTTGATTCCAATCCTTTGTTACTGGAATCTCGGGTGAGCCTTCGTCTCTTACTAACTTCCCTTCTCTGCAAAATGACATAATAGCTCTGAAGACCCTTCATAATTATACAGTTTTGCAAGTTGTTAAGAATGATGTACTACTGTAGTTTGAAAGATCTGTGGCTCTTAAACATTATTGTAGAGGAGTGAAGCTGGCATCTTTTCATCCGATTATTGTTTATGGCCCCTGTCTATTTTCGTGCCGAACTCAGACCTTCTTACTTTTTATTTGTTGAACTCTTTATTTAATGGTGCATTATGCCTTTTGACCATGATGCAAATTAAAAATATACTATCTCAAAAAAAACACTGAAAAATAAAAAAAGCTACATTATAAAGTGATGGTATGACTCTTGTACCCGAAGCATCCGATTCTCGCCAATTAAAACCACCAGGAGCCGAGGCTGATGCAAACGCAAGAGTTTTATTCCAAACTCAAGTTTGGACCCTCAATAGCTATGTGTGAGTTTTAAACACTAAGGAAACCCAGCGCGTGGCCAGCAGCACAACGGACATTTGCTAAGAAATTCTGGTCCCAATCATGCAGCCCAATGGCTATGACAGGCACCATAGGAAGCCAGCGGACCGTCGGGATCCACGCAGGGATTGGCTTTTCTCCCTTCTCACTTCCTGAGTCTCTCCAGGGCTTCCACGTCCATCTCTGGATGGGTAGAATTGTTCCCCGGCCCTGGGCTGGTGGTTCGGCTCCACATTTTCAGGACTGAGCTCTGGTGGTTGTTCAGGGCTGACTTTGGAACGCTGATGTCTCCCTCTGCACACTCAGTGCACTGCACTAAGGGGACGGCGCCCCTCTGGACTGGCTGTCCCCTTTGGCTCACAAGCGACAGAAACCTAATCCAAGCTTCCTTACACACACACACACACACACACACACATGCACACACAAGGAGTGACGTATTGGGCACCAGGCTGACTCGCAGATTTCAATGTGAGATGGAATAATCCGAGATGGGAACTCGAGTGTCGCACGCTGCTGCTCTCGCTGAGTTCACGTTATGCACACTCTCCGAGGACAAGTCCCTTCTAATCACAGAGGTGGCCATGGCGTCTCTGTGACCGTGATGAGAAGGCAGCTCCGGTTTGAGGAATCCTCAAGAAAGACGCCAAGGAGCCTGGGTGAGGTCTGGGATTGAGGAACCAAACCCAGGACCTAGGGCCCTAGGCTGAGACAACCCAAGTGTCATCTTTTAACCCCTCCCCAAAGCAAGTGGTTCAAAGAGAGCATTTTTCTGAAAGAAACAACACCAGGTCTGCTGGGCTGAAGACACAGATGGATACTACGGTCCTTAAAGTTTCTTTTTTCTCCCTGCTAACAAAAACTACTCTTCATTAAATCAAGCCCATGTAAACACTGGAGATCATTACCTTCGGTCTGATGATTAAAAACAAAAGCAGCTAATTACAAGGAGATGCGTTCCTTTGTAATCTTCCGTCCTGTCCACCACTCCGGCCGTCCAACCTAATAATGGGGGCAAATCCCTGTGGGAGAGTCGGAGCATGCACCCCACTTCTCTTTCAACCTTATTCTTCCATTGCTTTCTAAACTTACGTCGGGACGGGAGGTTACGACTGGACGCCTTGCAGGCAGCTCCTTCCCCCTGATAATACTGACAGAGGTGGCTTGGTCTTTGCAGAACAGAGGTTGTCAAGTTTCTACCTGCGTAGAACGGCCTGGGTGGTGTGTATGTGTGTGTGTGTGTGTGTGTGTGTGTGTGGCGGCCCCAGCCCTATGATTCCCAAGCAGGTCTACACATCGGAATTAACTTGCAAAACTCCCAGACATTCCAGAGCCCCCGTCATACCCCAGGCCCCTGAGGCCACAAAGACCCCTGGAGTTTTTGAAGTTTGTGGGTTGCCTCCGATCTAAGTTTGAGACCCACTGCTGTAACCCAGGGTTCCCAGCCCTTGGTTGCCCGAAAACCACTCCATGAACTACCAGGAGGGACACCCCAGCCCAAACCAAAAGCCTAAATTAGAATCTGGGAGGAGGGAGGATGTGGTTCTTGGATGCAAGCATTTTTTTTTTTGACAGGTAGAGTTATAGACAGTGAGAGAGGTCTCCCACACGGGTGTAGGGGCCCAAGGACTTCGGCCATCCTCCACTGTCTTCCCAGGTCACAGCAGAGAGCTGGACCGGAAGAGGAACAACCGGGACTAGAACCCAGCGCCCATCACAAGTGTTTTCTTTAAAGATTTTATTCATTTATTTATTTGAAAGGCAGAGGTTTGGGTCAGGGGAGGGGAATATTTTCCTTCCACTGGTTCACTCTCCAAATGGCTGCAACAGTCAGGGCTGGGCCAAACCGAAGCCAGGAACCCGAAACTCCATCTGGGTCTCCCAGGTGGGTGGCAGGGGTCCAAGTACTTGGGCCGTCTTCTGCTGCTTTTCCCAGGCTCATTAGCAGGGAGTTGGATCAGAAGTAGAGCAGCCGAGACTCGAACCTGTGCTCATATGGGATGTTGGCATGGCAGGTAGCAGCTTAACCTGCTGTGCCACAAGCATTTTTTTTTAAAGTTCCACAACTGAATAGTCTCAATCCTCGCTCTCTCACTGGGCAAACCAGGGGTGGGACCCCAAGAATCAGAATTCCAACAAGCGCTGCTCCCCACTCCCTTGTGAATCTGACTCAGGGATTCGCACCTCACTCTGAGAAGCACTCTCCTTCGACCCTGCCTCCTCCCGTGTGGACAGACCAATAGCACCAACACCTCCCTCCATGGGATTAACACAAAAGGCAGAATCTCACCCTCCCCCCCAGCCTCACCTGCAGAGCCACACCTGCGTTTCACCACCATCATGGGGACTCAGTGCAGATAGGGGTTTAAATATTAGTGGTTCTAGCAGTGCCCCTTAACATCGGTGCCGCCAAGGGATCACTCGGGGCTTGAAGGAATACAGAAGGTAGGATGGCGCCGAGGTGACATTGATCTAACTGGCTGGAGGTGAGTCCAAGGTTGAAACGGCATCTAGAACCTTTGCTCCCATCGTCTTGGTAACTACTCAGTTCTCCTTTCGGGCCAGTTGAAATACCTTAGCCTGAGGCGTGCGATCTGGACCCCTTGCCATTGCAGTGGTCACAGAATGCCAGTGAGAGTCGCTGCTTGGTCTTGTCTAAACCCTCAGCAGTTTCATCGCTCTGTTTATTTACTTACCTGGAAGAGTGCTAAAGACATGGAGAAACAAAGCTCTTCCATTTCCTGCTTCGCTACCCAAATGGCCCCAAGAGTCAGGGCCGGACCAGGTGGAAACCTGGAGCCTGGAATTCCATCCAGGTCTCCTTCCTGGGTAGCAGGGGCCACCTTTTGCCGCTTTCCCAGACACCTCAGCAGGATCAAGAGCAGAGCATCTGAGGACAACGCTGGCCCTCTAATGTGGGAGGCTGGCATCACAGGCAGCGGCTTCCCCTCCCGCACCACCACATCAGCCCCCATAGCAGGTGCAAAGGCGGCTGCAAGTGCGGATGCATGAAAAAGTCCCAGCAGCAGTGTTTTGTTCACTGTCTTTCATTCCCTAGCTGCTAACTTCTATTAAAGACGATTTCCCTGTCTCATTCCGGACGCATGTGAGAGTCATCTGCCATGAAACAGAGAGGCCACAAGTACAAAAATAGGTGGAGTTTTTGGCGATGTATTTCCAAGTTCAAAGGCAGCCTCCTGAAAAGCGGCGTCAGGGTCTGGTCATGGGACAGCATTAATGAGAAAGAGAGCTTCTCCTGCCTCCCTCTGTTTGCTCTGCAGATCCCTGGAGAAGGTCATCAGAGAGGAACAAGGGGTCCATCGGAAGCTGTGTTTGCCGGCACCACGCCCAGCACACAGTAGGTGCACGGTGAATGAACTGTGCTTTGTCTCCCAACCCCCCACCCCGGCCCTGTGCCCACCTCACTTATGAAGAACATCCTTTTGAACCTGAATCTCTCTTGCGGGCATGTGTCTCACTCTGCCCTTTCAGACAGAGACTGTAGGATTCTCGTGGAGAGAACCCTGTCCCTAGGACCAGGACACGTGCCTGGTACCGAAATCATCCGTCAGAGTCATGGGTTCTGCATCCAAAGTCAGATTCAGATGACTATGGATGGAAAATATTTTTTAAAGATATGTTTTTTATTTAAAAGGCATGATGACAAAGACAGAGGCAGAGACAGATCCTCCATCCGCTGGTTCACCCCCCAAATGGCCACAACAGCCAGGGCTGGGCCAGGCCAGGGCCAGGAGCCTGGAGCTCCATCTGGGTCTCCCACATGGATGGCAGGGCCCTAGCACTTGGGCCATCTTCTGCTGCTTTCCCAGGCACGTTAGCAGAGGACAGGCGCAGAAGCGGAGCAGCCAGGACTGGAACTGGCACTCTGATATGAGATGTCAACATCACAAGCAGTGGCTTAACCTACTGTGCAACAACACCAGCCCGAATGGAAAATATTTAAAAAAAAAAAAAACGCACCTGTTCTGAGTGTTCACTTTTTTTTGTCATTATCGCCCAGGAAATACAGTATAACCACTATTTCCATAGTGTTTGGTGTTATAGGAAGTATAGAGGTGATTTAAAGTATGCAGGAGGGTGCTCGGGGGCTCTATGCAAAAATTAAGTCATTTTTTTTATAAAGGACCCAAGCATCCAAGGCAGGTCCTAAAACCAATCGTCATGGTTACCAAGAGATTGTAAGCATGTGACTGGCTCACGCGTGGCTGAGACACTCCTTTGTGTAATTGTTGCTAACAGGTGCGCACACGTTTTCCTTGCACAGGTATTCAAACCGAGCTTTCTCAACCCATCAGCCTCTGCTGAGTCAAACCCACCGAGCGTGTCCGCGCTGCGGATGCAGACGTAAGCCAGGGATGCCTGACGTGGGTGCCACTGCAGCCATGAGCCGGGCACTTGTGACACTGCAGACACAGACCACTGATAGAGGACATGGCAGGTGGACTCCCACTGATACAGGGCATGGCAGGTGGACTCCCACTGATACAAGGCTTGGCAGTGCCTGAGCTGCAGGTGCACACTGCCAGTCCAAAGACCTTCCTCAGCTTCACTGCCGTTCCAAACTTGCAACAGCCCTGCCTACGTTGCAGGCCACCCGGAGGGGTGCAAACATCTTAGCCCTGGGTCCAGAGCAGCTTCCAGAGCCCAGTTGGAAGCAGAGGGGCTATTTTCCATCGGAGCAGAGAGAGGATGATGTAGCAAGAAGAGCGTGGGAATATGCTCAAGTAATTGAGATACAGTCACTTCGTGTTGAAACCATTTGCCCAAGTTTGTGGGCACAGAATCATCATTTTTTTTGTGGTCTCCCCATGGGTCATGGAGGAGAGGATTGCATGCACATTTTTACAGGGAAATGTCTCCTCTGCGTCCAAGGTTGCAGCTGAACGTCTTGCCAGTCCCTTGCCAATCCTTTGATCCCTCCTATGGCCTCATTCACCCAGTGGCTTAAAGCCCTCCACCCGCACTAAGGAAACTCTAGGTGCAGGAAGACGGAGTCTTCATTAGATCCAAAGGAAGCCAAGTCAGCCATTTCTCATCCCTCTGCGAGATGCTTGTCTGGCCTCCCTGCCAACGCTGGGTCTCTCTGTTGGATCACGCACTTATTCTGAGGCTACGGACATGGGCCCAGCCTTGGACTTTTCAAGGTCAAGCACAACTGGGCAAAAAAGTGAAAGCAAATGTGTATTTAAGCCCAGCAAAACTAACAAGCAGAATCTTGGCTCGTCTTGATGGGAGGGGTAGGGAGGGGATGGGAGACTGGGGGAGTCCACAGGGAGGAAGAAGCCACAGGTGAGACTTGGGGCTGGAGTGTGGGCTAGGAGCTTGCAGATCTGCGGGTTATTATGAAAAATAACGCACAGAAGTGCTTTTCCTCCTGTTCCTCATCTACTTTGCAAGCAGCTGCGCTGGTAGACGACTCCAAAAGCTGCTTAGCTTCCCACTTTTCCTCACTGATCCTGAGGGAATCAGCAGAGTCAAGGCCACTTGGTGGCCTACAGCCCTGACCTTGAGGCCTAAATGGGTAATGACTCTGGGCGGTGCGGGACCCTGTGCTACTAAGCCTGCCCCATAGTGGGTGGGGCCCCAAATGTGCCTCTCACACCAAGGTTTCCCCCAGTGCTTCACTTCCTGTGAGACAGGACGCTCAGACCACACTATCTGGCCCACTTTTGTTTATACGGCAAGGCAGGTTCACAGGGTGCTGGTTACTTTCCCAGGCTCACCTGGATGGGACGCTCCCGGCTGCCAGCCATGGAGTTCACTGCTGACAGGTGCACAAGAGACTAGCAGCCTCAGAGTGAGCCAGTTCCTCAAAGCTCAGGAAAAGTGGCCTGGGCAGGTGCGGGGAGTCTCCCCTGGGAGGACCCCAATTGCACTGCACCCCAGAAGGCACCCAGCTCTGAGTTTGGTGCCTCGGGGTTAAAGTACTCAACAGGCGCCGCGGCTCAGTAGGCTAATCCTCTGCCTTGCAGCACCAGCTCCTCAGGTTCTAGTCCCGGTCGGGGCGCCGGATTCTATCCCAGTTGCCCCTCTTCCAGGCCAGCTCTCTGCTGTGGCCAGGGAGTGCAGTGGAGGATGGCCCAGGTGCTTGGGCCCTGCACCCCATGAGAGACCAGAAGAAGCACCTGGCTCCTGCCTTCGGATCAGCGCGGCAGCGGCCATTGGAGGGTGAACCAACAGAAAAAGGAAGACCTTTCTCTCTGTCTCTCTCTCTCTCACTGTCCACTCTACCTGTCAAAAAAAAAAAAAAATACTCAACAGTCAGAGCCCAGAAGCCCCAGCCAGCTGCTCACGCTCTCTCAGTGGGACATTCAGCTACATTTAGATACTTAATCTATGTAGAATTTATTTTTGTAGTTGACTACAGATAAAAGTTTAATTTTGCCAAATGGAGAGATAACCGTTCTACCATAAAAGTTCTTCTGAGAACTTACCTTGGGATGGTACTGAATTTAGAAAGTCACATGATGATGAATGAAATCGCTACAATAACATTTCTTCCTATTGATGAACAAAGTGCATTTAGCATTTCTCCCTTCATGTTGTTTAGCAAAATTATTCATTAACATTTCTTGCTGCATTCACTCTTAAAGTTTCAGTTGTCTTAAATCACTGGGGGCCAGCACTGTGGCATAGCGGATAAAGCTGCTGCCTGCAGTGCCAGCATCCTATATGAGCGCCAGGAGTGGGGAGGGTCCAGCCACAGGCCGTATAAGGCCCAGGAAATTGATCGGTCTGGCCCTGCCAAGGCAACCACGGCAAAGCTCAAAACTCAGCCAATCTCCAGCAGACTCATTTTTAAGCTGATAAATTTATAAAAATTTGTTTCAATGTATCATGACAAAACTGTATGATTTCCTGGTGGTGAAGAGTGTTTGCATTCCTGAGATGAAGCTTCCTTGGCACTGGTGTATTATATTAACATACCTCCAAAACTTATTTGCTAATATTTCACTTAAAAATTTGAAATTCATGTTCATATTGAAACTCATGTTCATATTGGCCTAAAATTTTTCTCTAATTGGATATGATCTCATAACATAAGTTAACTCTGTTTCCAGGTTTTTTTTTTTTTGTTGTTAATATTCTGGAACAATTTGTTTAAAAGGGCAATTTTATTTTCCTATTTTTTTTTAACTTCTAGTCTCTGTATTTCTATTCCTTGTTCTTGCTCTGTATTATTTAATAGGACATGTCTACCTTTTGCTTGCTAATCATTGCCATATGTTTTTTGAGACTATTGGTATTTTCAAAGAAACATCTCATTATTTTGTAATCATCATTAAAATCGACCATTAAAGATACAATCAAAAAAATTTTTATTTCACTTCCACTTTTTCACTTTATTAATGACTGCTTTCTTCGGGTGTGTTTTCATTCTACTTTTCGATTTTTTCCTTGGATGCTTACTTAGTTCCCTTGTTTTATATCCTTCTTGTTTTCAAACACAGGCCTTGAAGGTTATAACTTTGTCCCTTAGAACGTATTCAATGACATCACAAAAATTCTGATCTATAATCTCGATGTTAATATCTGAAGGTCTTACAGTTTCTACTTTTTTTCTATTTAGCCAAAGAATAACTACAAATGGCTTTTCTCCTTAGGTTTTTGTGATTTTTTTATTATTAATTTCCAATTACACCACACTGTTTATTATAGAGGACCAATGTGAAAATAACATTTTGAGATTTGGCAAAATCTCCTTGGATGCCTAATACCTGACTAGTAGCCATACATGTACCAGGTATGTTTGGAAAAATTGGCTATTTGTATGCCTTGGAAGCCGTATTATTTTTCAGCCATCAAACTTTTGATTTTGTTAGTCAACTCCTCTCTTCTCTTTTCCCACACGTTTTTTATCTACTCAAATTACCACCTTCTGAAGGATGTTGATAGAGTCTTGCACGATAGCAATTACAGTGTGGATGGATTTTTAAATTGCTCCTTGCTTTTCTACCAGCTTTCTACCTATGTATTTGATTCTAGGAGCCAGTGTTTTTGGTGCAGTGGGTACAGCTACCACCTGCAGCACCAGCACCCCATATGGGTGTCAGTTCGTGTCTTGTCTGATTCACTTTGGATCCACCTTCCTATCAACAGCCTGGGAAAGCAGCCGAAGATGGCCCAAGTTCCACCTGAGAGACCCAGAAGAAACTCCTGGCTCCTGTCTTTGGCCTGGCCCAGTCCCAGCCATTGCAGCCATTTGGGCTGTGAACCAGTGGATGGAAGATCTCTCTCTCTTTCTCTCTCTCTCCCTCCCTCCCTCTCTCTCCCTCTCCCCCCACCCCAATCTCTCTCTGTCTCTCCCTTTCGCTCTATAACTCTGCCTTTAAATAAACAAAATAAACCTCTAAGAAATGATTCTATGCTCTTCAGAACATCAAAATTTAAAACTATTAAACTTCTTGGGAATACGTATCTTTCATGAGGATGAGAAAGATCTTTGTTATGCTTTTTCTCATGTTCTTTCTTCAAACTTTTTTTTTTAATCTACTTTAAGTTGAAGGCCAGGCCAATCTTTCTTAGACCTTTATTTTTAAGCTTTCTATAAAAAGCACATAGAGGAATTTTTTAAAATTCACTGAGAGTTCTTATCTTTTGTAAGACAACTTGTTCAAATGATATTTAAGTTATTGTTATTTTCAAGTGCACAGTTCAATGGATTTTAATGCAATTATCTCAGTACCATTTATTGAAAAGATTATTCTTTCTCCTATTAAATTTTCTTGGCACACTTATCTAAAATAAGTTGACCATAAATGTAAGAGTTGATTCCCAGGCTTTCAAATCTATTTCACTGATCTATGTATCTGACATCTGTGTGCGTGTGTGTATCTGTATATGAGAGTACCACATTGTCTTGATTGTAGTAAGTTTGCGAAGCAAAAAGTCTGAGTTCTCCAACTTTGTCTTTTTTTTTTTTTCCAAGATAGTTCCAATATTTGGGGCCCCTTGAATTCTCATGTTAATTTTAGGAACAGTTTGTCAATATCAGAAAAAAAAAATAGCTGAGATTTTGATAAGCATTGCTTGGAATCCATGGATTAGTTTGGGTGTGGCCATCTTAGCACTAAGTCTTCCAGTCAGTGTCTTTCCATTGCTCTCTATCGATCATCTGTCCATGTGTATATCTACACCTATCTAATTTTCTTTTTCTGAGAGGGAGGGGAAGAGAGAGAGAGAGATGACTTATAGAGCTCCCATCTGCAGTACTCTTCTCAAATGCCTGTGATGGCCAAGACTGGGCTGGGCCAGAGCCCGGGAGCCAGGTCAACCCAGGTGCTCCATGTGAGGTACGAGAATCCAGTACTGGAACATGGCCACTGCCTCCCAGGGTCCGCATCAGCAGGAATCAGCAGCCAGGAGCCAGAGGTGGGTGTCCAGCCCAGGCACGCTGATGTGGGGTGCGGGCATCTTCCTGCAGAGTTTACGCTGTACAATCCTTGCACTTCTGTTACCAAATTCAATCCCAAGTACTTTATTCTCTTTACATGTTCTTGAAAATAGAATTGTTTCCTTAATTTCTTTCTCAGATTGCTGCTAGTCGGTGCACATTTTTCCGTACTGATTTCATATCCTACAACCTTGCTGACTTCATTTATTAGTTCTAATAATTTGATGACTTTCTTCCTTATCTGGGATGCGTCTCAATCTTTTCCTTGTCTGATTTCTGTGGCTGGGAACTCCAGTGCAGTGTTAAATAGAAGTAGTGAGAGCAGAAATCCTTGTCTCTTTCCTTATCTTGAAGGAAAGTATTCAGTCTTTCAGTGGGATTTTGGTAGATACCCTTAATCAGCTTGAGAAAATTCTCTTTTATCTGGTTTGCTGAGTGCGTTGAACATGAAAGGGTGTAGGGTGCTAGCAAATACTCTTTCTATGCCTATTAAGACAATAGTATTAAGACAAGAGCCAGGAGCTTCTTCTGGGTCTCCCACATGGGTGCAGGGGCCCAAGGACTTGGGCCATCCTCCACCGCTTTCCCAAGCCATAGCAGAGAGCTGGATCGCAAGAGGAGCAGCCGGGACTGGAACCGGCGCCCATATGGGATGCCGGCGCTTCAGGCCAGGGCTTTAATCCACTGTGCCACAGCGCCGGCCCCAGGGCCTTCCCTTTTCTGAGAGGTGAGAGAAAGTTCGTCAAGGATTTGTGTAAATGATTTCTTAGATATACGGCTAGAACTCACCAGTGAGGCTAACTGACCTCGGGATTTCAGGTGTTGGTTTGTGCTTGGTTTTTGGGTTACTAATTCAATTCCATTACTTGTTACAGCATTTATGCTATTTTAATTACCAGTTCTCTTGGATATAGTCTTGTCGTGTGTGTGTGTGTGTGTGTGTATTGTACCACACTTTCTTTCATGAGTTTCCTGCCATTGGCTAGATTTGAAATGGTCTTTGGGTCTGTTCTCTCTCTGTTCCCTCCCCTTCCCTTCTCACCCCTCCCCCACCTCCCACCTCCCACAGGTTCCACATTCCCTGTGAACTGACACTACTCTAGGAATAGCCCGTGGGTGACATCCATGCAGCTGAGACTCAAATCAGCATCCCAAAGGTTTTAAGAAGTGAACTAAGAGCACACAAATCTCATCTTACTCTTGATCACCTTTTCTTCCTGTGGATGTCCACCCTCTAGCAACTCTTTCAAAGATGACAGTGAGTTGTATACGTCTTTGTACATCTGAAAATATGTTGATTTTCAAATTACAAAGATTTCAAATACAGAAAAAACATACTTTAGTCACCCCCTCTGTACTCAGCATCTGCATTTAACCAGGATTAAATGTTTTGCCATGTTTGTTTGAGATCTTTCATTTTTGCAAAGGAATTAGAACACCACACACACACAGACAAAGCATAACCCATCTTCTCTTATCCTACTTTTTCCTGAAGTTCATGAAAATAATTATCATGGGGCCAGTGCTGTGGTGCAGAGGGTTAAAGCTCTGGCCTGAAGCACCAGCATCCCATATGGGCACCAGTTTGAGACCCAGCTGCTCCACTTCCAATCCAGCTCTCTGCTATGGCCTGGGAAAGCAGTAGAAGATGGCCCAAGTGCTTGGGCCCCTGTACCCACATGGGAGACCCAGAAGAAGCTCCTGGCTCCTGGCTTTGGATCGGCTCAGCTCTGGCCGTCGCGACCAATTGGGGAGTGAACTATTGGATGGAAGACCTCTCTCTCTCTCTTTCTCTCTCTCTGCCTCTCCTCTCTCTGTGTAACTCTGACTTTCAAATAAAATAAATAAATCTTTAAAAAAAAAAGAATTATCATGTATATTTATGAACTAGCTAGATACAAACAGAAAAATAGAGCCAAAAGTCACAAATACAACACATAAAATCGATTCATGTATTTTTAAAATACACCTGAGTGTTATTGTGCATCATTACCAACAAATAGATTTTAGACTTATTTCTTCTATCCCACATTGCTCTGCTTCCTTCTTTCAGGAAGGTATTTCACTGTTGATTTTCTCATTTTCTTGCAGATGAGTTTTTTGTACTTCTTCCCATCTTTATGTCACCTCGCCGAATGAGAATAAAATGAGCTCTAGGACTTAAAGTTTGAAAACGCACAAACATTGTCCCACCAACTGTGTCACCTGTGCCCCCGCAGCTGGCAGTCTGATTCCCACCACAGTGTAGGAAGCCGGGTTCCCCAGGTCCTTCTAAGAGATGTTTGCCCTTATCTGAATGCTCTGGAATGTCCCTGTATTATGTGTCTTTTTGTCTATTCTACTCATTAAGCACTTTCAAACTTAGAACCACTTTTTTTTAGGTACGGAAAATGTTCTTCTAGGAGAGCCTTGAGAATCTGCTTTTCCTCATTCCTGTGTTTTCCCTTCCCAGAACTTCAGTTTGACATATTTGGAGCTTCTAAAACCGTCTGCTTTATCTTCACTTTTTCCATCTCTGCTCTTCTCATACCATATTCTTGGAGACTGCTCCGGCTTTGTTTTCCAGTTCCCCAAGCGCCTAGTTAAGCTATTTATTCAACATTCAGCAAATACTGCTGGAGCACCTAGCAGGTGCTTGGTCCTACCCTGGGTATGAGGACGACACAGCAGTGAGCAAATAAAACTACTGTCTTCAAGAAGCTGACTTTCTATTGATGGAAGCCAAAGAATAAGTAAATGTATGACAAATATTCAAAGTGCTACAAAGAACAATATAGTAGGGAAAGCAGTGAGAGTGTGATGAGGGATAGAATGGGGTGGGGGTGCGCAGGGAACGATGACCTCAGAGAATAGAACTAAAATCTCCTGAAATTGCATAAAATTCTCTTTTTTTTTTCAACTTTTATTTTATAAATATAAATTTCCAAAGTACAACTTTCGGATTATAACAGCTTTTCCCCCCACAACCTCCCTCCCACCCACAAGCATAAAATTTTCTTAAAGAAGTTTTTCTCTGAGCAAGAGAGCCTGTGTTAGGCCTTCATATCCCAGCCTGACAGATCTCACTTCTGTCATGTATTTGGATTTGACTACTAGATGTGTTGTCAAATGATTTACCTAGGGCTTTTTTAAATTATTAATTTATTTATTTGGAAGGCAAAGTTAGAGAGAGAGGGAGAGACAGGCACAGAGAGGGATCCGCTGGTTCACTTCCCAAAGGACCACAACGACAGAGGCTGGGACAAGCCAAAGGCAGGAGAACTGCATCCGGGTCTCCCACTTGGCTAGCAGGGGCCCAAGCACATGGGCCATCTTCTGCTGCTTTTGCAAGCTTGTTAGCAGAGAGCTGGATCAGAAGTGGAGTAGCCAGGACATGAGCTGGCGCTGATGGGATGCTGGCGTCCCAGGTGGAGGCTTAGCGTGCTCAGACTCCACCATTTGTCTACTTCTAACCCAGAACAGCACCTACATCAGGTGTTGAAGGCTTAGCTGGACGGGCAGGCTTGCTGTGACCAGCACAGCACAAAGAGGCCAAGGGAGCAGTGGACTGAGCGCCAGGATCCCCTATCCTGGAGACAGAAGCCACGGTCCCAAGTAATGGATGAGAAGTTCAAAATGACAGCAAGTGGTGTAATATTTGCAGTTTTGGGGGAAAGTGGCAGGGATTCAGGCTATGCTGCTGAGACCAGGAAAGAAGGCAATGCGCGTTCTTGCTAATACCCCAGTGGATCGGATCTAGGCATGGGCTACCACTCGTAGAATAGCCCCACCCCGCTGGTGAAAACCAGTCACGTGGTCCTAACTGAACCGGAAGAGAGGTTAGGAAATGGCGTCACCCATTAAGAAGATTAAGTGGGATTTGGTGAACAGGTCGCCCTGCCTTTGCAACAGAAAAATCAGGATGACTTCGTGTAATAGGGTGAGCCGAGAACAGTTTCTTAATTATCCCCGCATTGAGACATGAATGACAGTTTCTCTTGTGTCCCAGAGGAAATGTTTGTCACACAAACGCCCCTCCTGGAAAGCCTGACTCCATCAAACACCTGGGCTCTGGGTACCACTGGAGCAACTGAAACACAGGAAACTCTCTCTCGATTTGTTTTGTTTTGTTTTGTTTTGTTGTCTGATCATTTGGAAAACACCTTGGGAGACAGCAAAGGTAAACATCCGACAAGAGCAGAACACAAATTCTTCCCACGAGTCCGTGCAAGAGTCACCCGGATAGACCATACTTGGGCTATAAAACTAGAAATCAAAGACTATAGGAAAACCTTCAAACACATGTAAGTTAGACACTGCATTTTAAAATAATCCATGGGTCAAAACGGATACTCTAATTCCAAACAAATACTCTAAATGCACAGACCTGATGGAAACGAAAATGCATCCGAATTTTGGAGATGTTTCTAAAGCAGTGTTGAGAGGGGAATTTATCCAGAATCGAAGTCTCTACCCTAAGAAAGCAGAAAAAGAGGAAAATTAAGGCAGAGTAGGCAGAGGGAAGGAAACACTACAGACAAAGGCAGAAATAAATGAAATTTAAAAGAGGGGAAAAACAGGAAAATTAATGCAACAAATAGAAAACCCAGTCTCTGCTAAGACTGATGAAGAGAAAGCAAGAAGACATGAAATCAGGGACAAAACAGGGGACGCCACAACAGACCCTGCGACCACTGAAAAGTTAATAAAGGAATACTGTTTAAAAAAAAAAAAAAAACAACTCTAAGCTCATAAACTCAACAAATGAGAAGAAATGGATCCATCCCTCAAAAGCCACAAACTATCGAACCTCAGCTCAGAGGCAGTGGGTATCTTGAATAGCAGTATAACAGCAAAAGGGGTTGAATTTCTAATTTAAAAGATCCTGTAAAATTGTTTCACTGGGAACTTTTGTCAATCACTTAAGAATAATTCATACCAATTCTGCACAATATCTTCCAGAAAATCCAAGAAGATAGATCAAATCCCAGTTCATTTAATGAGATACATATTACCCTGACATCGAAACCAGACAAACACAGGACAGAAAAATTAAAACTGTAAATGAAGATCTTTCCTAAATTTAAATAGAAAAATCCACAAAATATTAGCAAATCCAACCCAGTAATGTATAAAAACATCAGCACAATACCAAGTGGAATAGTACAACCAAGTGGGATTTTTTTCAGGTATGCAAGGCTGGTTCAATACTTGAAAAATCCATCAAAGTTATCCAGAATATTAACAAGTCAAAGAAAACTCACATGATTACATCCATTATTGGGAAAAGAGGATTTGATGAAATCCAATACCCACTTGTGATTTAAAAAACAAAAACAAAACACAGAAATAAACAAAAACCCCTCTCAACAAACTGGAAATAGAGAGAGCCTTTACAAAAACATTACAGATTATATCATGCTTAGTGGTGGAAACCTACATGTTTTCCCTCTCAGATCAAGACAAGCATGTTTGTTCTCCTCTCTGTTTTTTGCTACAGTATTGAAGGCTCTAGCCACCACAATAAGGCAAGAAAAAGAATTAAAGCGCATCCTGGGTGGAATGCAAAAAGTAAAAATGTCTCTATTTGCAGATGAAATGATTGTATGGAAAACCCCAAGGACTCTACAGAAGATTTCTGCAACAAATAAGTCAATTTATCCAATCACAGAATACAAAAATCAACAAACAAAAATCAGCTCCATTTCTCTTTATACTAACAACAAACAAACTCAAACTGAAATGCAAAAATCACAATACCGCATGAGTGCTTCAAAGAAAACTCAAAACTTAGAGGTAAATCTAACAAATGTGCCAAGGCTCTGCACGTGGAAAATTACAAAATGTGGATGATCTTTTAAAAAGTAAAACACCTGAATAATTGGACAGGCATACTCTGTCTATGACCTGGAAAACTCAGTATTACAAACACTTTCAATCCTATAGGAACTGACCTACAGTTACAATGTAAATCCTGTTGAAATCTCAGGGAGAAGATTTGCATAAATAGACAAGTTTATTTTAGAATTTTGATGAAGAGTGGGTGTTTAGCACAACAGTCTCCAGGGATGTCCACATCCCAGATGGAAACACCTGGTTCGAATCCCACTTCCTCTGCTTTTCATCCAGCTTCCTGCCCATGCACACCCTGGGAGGCAGCAGGTGATGGCTCAACTACTCGGGCTCCTGTCACCCATGTGGGAGACCTGGATGGAGTTCCAGGCTCCTGGACCAGCCCTGGCTGTTGTGGGCTTTTGGGGAATGAACCAATGGAGGGAAGAACTCTCCATCTTTCAGACGAAGATGAGAGTAAATATAATTTACATGGGCGCCGCCGCAGCTCAATAGGCTAATCCTCTGCCTGCGGCTCCGGCACCCTGGGTTCTAGTGCCGGTAGGGGCGCCGGATTCTGTCCCGGTTGCCCCTCTTCCAGGCCAGCTCTCTGCTGTGGCCAGGGAGTGCAGTGGAGGATGGCCCAGGTGCTTGGGCCCTGCACCCACATGGGAGACCAGGAGAAGCACCTGGCTCCTGGCTTCGGAACAGCGCAGCACTGGCCACAGCACGCCAGCCGCAGCGGCCATTGGGGGGTGAACCAATGGAAAAGGAAGACCTTTCTCTCTCTCTCTCTCTCACTCTCACTGTCCACTGTGCCTGTCAAAAAAAAAAAAAAAAGTGGAGCAAAATTTACATGGAAAGGAAAAGGGCAAAGAATACTCAAAATAATTTGAAAACAAGTCTTATTTTATAGATACTATATTTCAGGATGTATGCTCCTGGTGCCATGAACAATGGAACAAAATAAAGAGCCCAGGAGTAGGCCCATATAAATAAATCCATTTGAATTTTTGGCAAAGAAGTAAAAGAAGCTTCCATGGAGCAAAGATAGCCTTTCTTAAAAGTCAGAATGGAAATTCGACATCATAGAGAAAAAGATTAACCTTAACCCAAATTCTATTCCTTTTTAAAAATTAACTCAAAATGCATCATATTCTTAAATGTAAAATATAAAAAATATTTTTAAGGGGCCAGCATTGCAGTACAGAGGGTTAAGTCTCTGCCTTGCCACAACAGCATCCCATATGAGTGCTGGTTCTAGTCCTGGCTGCTCTGCTTCTGATCCAGCTCCCTGCTAATGCACCTGGGAAAGCAGAGGAAGATGATCCAATGCTTGAGTCCCTGACACCCACATGGGAGATCCCGTTGGAGTTCCAGGCTCCTGGCTTCAGCCCAGCCCAGCCATGGCTGTTGCAGACATTTGGGAAGTAAGCCAGCTGACGGAAGATTCTCTCCCTCTCTCTCTCTTTCTCTCTCTCTCTCTATCTCTCTCCTGCTCTCTTGGTATGCCTTTCAAATAAAAAAAAAATACAATTTATAAAAAGAGTAGAAGAAAATCTTTAGCTGCAAAGTGTTCTTAGACTTAATACCAAAGGAAAAATGTAGAACCCAGTCTCATCAAAATATTAAAATTTTCTCTGTGAAAGAGACCACCACATGACCCAGCAATGCCACTACTTGGGTCCATGCCCAGAAGTCATGAAATCTTTGCATCAAAGAGATGCCTGTTTATTGGAGCACAACAGCTAAGACAGGGATTCAGCCCAAGGTGTCCACCATTAGATGAATGGATAAGGAAAGTGTGGTATTAGTGCACAATGGACTAATCTTCAGCCATAAAAAATGATAGAATCCGGTCATTTGCAACAACAGGGTGAAACTGGAGACCATCACTTGGAGTGAAATACCCCAGACACAGACACAATCATACATTCTCCTGCATATGTGGGAGCAAAAAAAAAAAAAAAAAAAAAAAAAACAAAACAAACAAACAAAAAAACTCAATGTGAACACAGAACTGTGCTTACTACAAGCTGGGAGGGATGATGGGATAGAGGGAATTTAGATTAAAAAAAAAGGTTTGGGGGCTGTGTGTGGCTTATTAATTGTGACAAATACGACATACTAGTATGTCAGCAATGGATAATCCAGGTGTGGGGTATATGAGAACTCTTTGTACTGCTTCACCACTTTTGTTTTATACACATAAACCTATTCTGACATTAAAAAGTTTATTTTTTAAACAAAACATGAAAAAGGCATACTAAAGACTTGGAGAAAGTCTTTGCCAATCATATTTCCAACAGAGGGCTCCTATTCAAAATACAAAAGCACTATCAAAAAATCAACACTCAAAAATATCCAATTTGGGCTGGCTCTGTGGCATAGTTGGTTAGGCCGCCACCTGCAATGCCAGCACCCTATAAGGGCACCGGTTCAAGTCCCAGCGGTTCCACTTCTAATCCAACTTTCTGCTAATGGGCCTGGGAAAGCAGTGGAAGATGGCCCAAGTGCTTGGGCCCCTGCACCTGCATGGGAGACCTGGAAAAAGCTCCTGGCTTTGGTCTGGCCCAGCCCTGGTCACTGTAGCCATTTGGAGGGGTGAGCTCCTAGATGGAAGATATCTCTCTCTCTCTGTAACTCTGCCTTTCAAATAAATAAAAAACATCTTTTTTTAAAAAATCCAATTAGAAAATAGATAAGAGATATACACAGAGTTTTCACTGACAGGGATATACAGACAGCAAATAAACCCTTGAACAGCTGTTCAACATCATTAACCATTAGATCTCTCTCTCTCTCTCTCTCTCTCTCTCTCTCTCTCTGCCTCTCCTTCTCTCTGTGTAACTCAGACTTTCAAATAAATAAATGAATCTTCTAAAATGAAAAAGAGCTGCAACACCAAATATTGGCGAGGATGTTGAGACACTGGATCATGTACATGGCCAGTGAGAATACAAACGACACAACCATTCTGGGAAATTGTCTGCAGTTTCTTTCTTTTTTTTTTTTCTTTTTTTTTTCTTTTTTTTTTTTTAACAGGCAGAGTGGACAGTGAAAGAGAGAGAGACAGCAGAGAGAAAGGTCTTCCTTTGCCATTGGTTCACCCTCCAATGGCCGCTGTGGCCGGCGCACCGTGCTGATCCGAAGGCAGGAGCCAGGTGCTTCTTGGGCCATCCTCCACTGCACTCTCTGGCCACAGCAGAGAGCTGGCCTGGAAGAGGGGCAACCGGGACAGAATCCGGCGCCCCGACCGGGACTAGAACCTGATGTGCTGGTGCCACAAGGCAGAGGATTGGCCTATTGAGCTGCGGCGCTGGCCTTTTTTTTCCTTTTTTTAGGAGTTACACAGGAGAGGTAGAAAGAGAGGTCTTCCATCCACTGGTTCACTCCCCAGTTGGCCACAACGGCCGGAGCTGTGCTGATCCAAAGCCAGGAGCCAGGAGCTTCCTCCAGGTCTCCCATGCAGGTGCAGGGGCCCAAGGACTTGGGCCATCTTCTACTGCTATACCAGGCCATAGCAGAGAGCTGGACTGGAAGTGGAGCAGCCGGGACTAGAACTGACACCCATATGGGATGGCGGTACTGCAGGCGGCGGCTTTACCCGCTATGCCACAGCACCAGCCCCTACTGTTTCTTTTAAAACTAAAAATAGACTCCCCACACAACCCAGCAATTGAACTCATGGGCATTCATCCCAAGGAAACAAAACCTTATTTTCATGCAGAAACTTGTGCAAGAAAATGTTTTGCAGCTTCACTCACAAAAGTCAAAAGCTGAAAACTCTCGCCTTCAGTGGGCGAGAGACTGAACAAACTGTGCTGGGATGTTCCTCATCAACAGAAAGGGATAGACTATTGGCCGATGAAACAACTTGGAGAGATCTCACGAGAATTATGCTGAGTGAAAAGGCCAATCTCAAAATACCGACTGCATGATCCATTCCTGCATTGGGGGAAATAATACGGGTACAGACATGGAAAACTGATTGGTGCTTCTCAAGGGTTTAGGGTTGTGTGGGATAAGGGGCCAGTGCTGTGGTGCAGCAGGCTAATGCCCTGGCCTGCTGGGCCAGCATCCCATATGGACGCCGGTTCGAGTCCTAGCTGCTCCTCTTCCAGTCCAGCTCTCTGCTATGGCCTGGGAAAGCAATAGAAGATGGCCCAAATGTTTGGCCCCTGCACCCGCATGGGAGACCCAGAAGAAGCTCCTGGCTCCTGGCTTCGGATTGGCTCAGCTCCCGCCGTTGCAGCCAAATGGGGAGTGAACCATTGGATGGAGACCTTCTCTCTCTCTCTGTGTGTGTGTGTGTGTGTGTGTGTGTAACTCTTTCAAATAAATAAATATTTAAAAAAAAAGAAATTGCATAGAGCTAAACACACAGACACACACATACATGTACACATGCACATGTCAGTATTGAGTGACTAATGAAACTCAAAGAAACTCTTGGCATTGAGCCACCATTAATCTCTGCACTATGGTCATGCAGGATATTAATTTTGATGGATATTGGGTGAAAGGCACCAGAATTTCTAGATCTCTTTGCAACTTCCTGTGTACCTGTAATTATCACAGTTATGAATATGAATGTTAAAAATTAATAGTAAATACCAATCACTTCAAAAAAAATATTTACTCTGTTGAAGATGGCCCAACTCCTTGGGCCCCTGCACCCATGTGGGAGACTCAGAAGAAGCTCCTGGCTCTTGGCTTCAGATCAGCTCAGCTCCAGCCATTGCTGTTATCTGAGGAGTGAACCAGCGGATGGAAGACCTCTCTCTCTCTCTCTCTCTCCCCCTGACTTCGAAATAAATAAATAATTATTTTTAAAAATATATAAATAAAATAATTTATCTGGGTTAGGAGCTATAATAACAAATTAAATAAACATAAACAGTAGACATCCTGAAGATATTTAATGTCCAGTGGGTGTCTGGCACAGTTAAGATGCAAGAAGTTGGAAGGCTTGCATTCCCTATCATAGTGTCTGGATTCCAGTCCTGGCTCTGCGTCTGATTCCAGCTTCCTGCTAATGTCCACCCTGGGAAGCAGCATGTGTTGGCTCAAAGTACTTGGGCCCCTGTCACCCTGGATGGAGTTCTTGGCTTCTCCCTGGCCCAGCCCCTGCTGTTGTGGCCATCTGGGGAGTGAATCAGCAAAGGGATGATGTCTCTTCATTCTCTCTCTCTCTCTCTAAGATTCATTTATTTGAAAAGTAGAGTTACAGAGAGAGAAGAAGACAGAGGGAGAGAGAATTCTTCCATCCACTGGTTCACTCCCCAAATGGCCGTGACAACCTGGGCTGGACCAGGAAGAAGCCAGGAGCCAGGAGCTTCCTCCTGATCTCCCATGATCTTGGACCATCTTCCACTGCTTTCCCAGGCACATTAGCAGGGAGCTGGATTAGAAGTGGAGCAGCCGGGTCTCAAACTGGAGCCCACATGGGATTCCAGAACTGCAGGATGTGGCTTAACCCTCTGAGCCCACAGCGCCTTCCCACCCTCCATAAAAATAACTTTAAAAAATATTTTTGAGGGGCCAGCGCTGTGGCACAGTGGGTTAACGCCCTGCCGGCATCCAATATGAGTGTCAGTTCAAGACCCGGCTGCTCCACTTCCCATCCAGCTCTTTGCTATGGCCTGGGAAAGCAATAGAAGATGGCCCAAGTCCGTGGGCCCCTGCACCCTGCGTGAGAGACCTGGAAGAACACCTGGCTCCTGGCTTCAGATCCGCGCAGCTCCAGCCGTCGCAGCCAATTGGATGGAAGACCTCTCTCTCTCTCTCTTTCTGTCTCTCTCTCTCTCTCTCTCTCGCTGCCTCTCCTCTCTCTGTGAACTCTGACTTTCAAATAAATAAATAAATCTTTTAAAAAAAAAAGCATTTTTGAAAGATATTTCATTGTTCCTCTTCCCCCAGTACGACTTTAAGGACAGAGCAAACCACTGTTGAAGATGGTGCAAGGTGAATTTAAAGTGACATGGGCCAGTATCTTCAGCAAAGTAAATAGGAGAGAAAAGAAGAAAGACCCCAGCTCAGACCTTTGCAAGGAGCTGTTCAGGAAGGCAACAAACAGCTCCCTCTTGCCTGCTTTCTATTAAACACTGACCAGGAAAAAAAAAAGAACAAATAGAAGGAAGTACACACTGAGCAGAAAACCACGAGTGTGGGCGAGAGAGGAGGAGACAGCAGCGGGACGGTGGGGAGGGCTGTGTCACGTGCCAGGTTCAAGGCACAACTCTGCAATGTTTTCCTGCCGGAGACGAAAACACACCCAGACGACTCTAGAAACCTGGATTATGTTACCATTTAATTGTTTGCCTAGAATTAAATGGTGTGGGAGACAGGAGCTCCCAGTCCTTGCTCCTTTGTACTCCCTGTCTTAAATAAAGCGTTCTGTTTGCCAATTTGCTTTGCCACAAAGAGAGGCTCCGTCCTGTCTCTCAATATTTTTTTCAAGAGCTTATGTCTGCATTTTATAATGCGTTTTCGGGAGTCTGTGTAGCAGAGATGAGAGTAAACCCATTAAAAGCCTGAAGCTGGGAATCCAAGGAGATGAAATTATTTATGCAGATACACGAGTGGCCTCACTGGGTTCCTGTCTGGGGACAGCTTATCGAGAACTGTGCTGTTGAGCCCTTCCAGAGACTGAAGCAAGCCTCAGTCGAAAGCGCCTACGGATCTTAATCCATATTCCCCGAAGCAACCGCTCTTCCCTACAACCAGTGGGAACACTTGCTAAGGCTTTAAAGGATTTCTCCTTTTGGAATTTCTGCATATAGAGATATTCTGGGGAAAGTCCAGAAAAGCACACACACACACACACACACACACACCCCTGCCAGGGGTCAGCGAGCAATTGCATAACCCTCTTTTTATCTGGGCTGTTGACCGAGCCATTCACTCTGTGTTTGCTGTGCTGCCGTGAGCAAAGCTGGTTGCCCAGGCAACCGTAATCTGGGAGCAGAGCTGGCCCCACCGGTGGTCAGCGACAGCAGGCTTTGTCTGTCTGGGCCACCCGTTACCCAATGAACGGCTAGACTGAAAATAGCACCTTCGGTAAACATGACCTAATGAGAGTGGCAGCCTCCAACCGCCGGGGAGGCACCGGAAGAGTCTGCCTGGGAGCCAGGGCTCTCAGTGGGACAGCGCTTCGTCACCACTCAAAGAAGTCCTTGTCACCAAGGGTCCCTCCGGGACTGCACTGGTGACATAAAACTGTGCACCTCCAGGGCCAAGGGCTTATCTTTGGATGGGCTGTCTTTTCTTTTAAAAGCTGTGTAATGAGATAAAGTGGGGGCTCTGCAGGGAACACTGGTGGACATTGCAGTCCCTCTGAAGTCCCTGGAGCCTGGACGGGAAGGCTGGGAGGAGCAGAGGTGGGTTAGAAAGGGAAGCCCCCGTCAGGGGCCTCTGACCCCAGCTGGCATCTGCAGGGGGCCCCTTCCAACAGACGCAGGGAGTCGCGCCTTGAGGGCAGTCCTCACTCCACCGTCTGCAAGCAGACCCTCGGAAAGGTGGGGGCCCTGCTCCCTCACCTACGTCCTCATCACACCCCCAGCTCAGAGGCGATCACAGCTCCCAAGGTTTCCGCTGCTCCTCGCAGTCCGTATCTAACGAGTGTGTTGTCCGGTGCTGGCACACCTGTGAGTTCTAGCATCAAAGTGTGAGTCCAGGCTGATACAAGAAAGTCACACATAGAGGGCCGGCGCGGCGGCTCAATAGGCTAATCCTCCGCCTAGCGGCGCCGGCACACCAGGTTCTAGTCCCGGTCGGGGCGCCGGATTCTGTCCCGGTTGCCCCTCTTCCAGGCCAGCTCTCTGCTGTGGCCAGGGAGTGCAGTGGAGGATGGCCCAGGTGCTTGGGCCCTGCACCCCATGGGAGACCAGGAAAAGCACCTGGCTCCTGGCTCCTGCCATTGGATCAGCGCGGTGCACCGGCCGCAGCGTGCCGGCCGCGGCGGCCATTGGAGGGTGAACCAACGGCAAAGGAAGACCTTTCTCTCTGTCTCTCTCTCTCACTGTCCACTCTGCCTGTCAAAAAATAAAAATAAAAAAAAAAAAGAAAGTCACACATAGAACACTTAGACAGAATCTTCCAGAGCCATTGAATACTTGATTTCCTTAACATTCCTTTTCGCCAAAGGCGAAATCAAAGTACCTGGATTTGATGCAGGGCTCCGGGTCCTGATTCCAGCTTCCTGCTCATGCAGACGCTGGGAGGCAGCAGTGATGGCTCAAGTCACTGGGTCCCTGCCACTCATGCGGTGTACCTGGATTGAGTTTCTGGCTACAGATTCAACCTGGTCCCACCTTGGCTGTTGTGGCACTTGAGGAGTGAATCAGCAGATGGGCACTCTCTCTTTCTCTCTCTCTCCCTCTCTCTCTCTCTCTCTCACTCTTTCTCTCTCTCAAACAAGTAAATCAGCATTTTAAAATCAGTTAATAAAATTCCTTTTGCCAAATAGACCCCTCCAGAGGTAGTGGAAAATCACAGATTTTATGAGATACACAACCAGACAGAACTACTTTTAGCACAAAAACACTTTCCTAAATGGCACTCCATCCAGGTCTGCTTCCCTAACCAGCAGGAGCTGTGTTTCTGTTGATTAGGTTGAGGATTTTTCCCATCGGTGTCTCTCCCTGGCTTTGGGCCTCTGAATCAGCCACAAAATTTCTTAGACATCCAGTTGCCCTAGCTACATCACACACACACACACACACACACACACACACAGAGACACTCTGGGGTCCTGGCCAGAGAATGGATTTTCATGGAATTTTTCCTCCATCTCAGAGACACAACCACAGTTCAGAGGCACTGGTGTGATAAATCCACACAACGCATGCCCTTTCAAAACAACGAGACAAGCATGAGAACTCCATCTGCCCCCACCCACCATGACTATATTAACTTGAGACTTCGTGCCATGTTTTGGGTGATTGTCCCTTGAACTCATGCATGACTTTAATGGCCAAAGTCTCGGTTGAATGGTTCTAAGAGGGAAGAAACTTGATCCAACTTCGGTGCTCGGCGGAGGGGCCTAGAAAGTGAGGCGCTTGCATTCAGTCATGAGTGGAGTCCGCATGACTGAACCCTGGTGACTTTATAAAGAGTGACACACGCAGAGACAGACACCTGTGTCCCATCTCTTGCAGCAGCCCAAGGACTTGGGCCATCTTCTACTGCTTTCCCAGGCCATAGCAGAGAGCTGGATCGGAAGTGGAGCAGCCGGGACTCGAACCGGCACCCATATGGCATGGCGGTACTGCAGGTGGCAGCTTTACATGCCACGCCACAGCGCCAGCCCCTGGATATTTTTTAATACATCTTATTTCTTATTTAATTTGTTTGAGAGACAGTCAGAGACAGAGAGATGTCCATCTATTAGTTCACTCCCCAAATGCCCACACACAACCAGACCTTGGCCAGGCTGAAGCCAGGATTCAGGAACTCCATCCAGCTCTCCTACTTGGGGAACTTGAGCCATCATCTGCTGTCTCCCAGGGTGTGCATGAGCAGGAAGCTGGAATCAGAACCAGAGCCAAGGACTTGGGCCATCTTCCACTACTTTCCCAGGCCATAGCAGAGACCTGGATCGGAAGTGGAGCAGCCAGGACTCGAATCAGCACCCATAAGGGATGCCAGCATTGCAGACAGCGAGATGTCCCATGCAGCATTATGTAGATGTTCCACACTGCATTATGGGATGTAGATTTCCCATGCAGCATCTTAACCACTGTGGCAAAAGCTTGTTTCTTTGAAAGAGATTTGTTAAAAGATAAACAGGAGGTAGCAGCTTTCAGGGAGCCCTCCCAGCCACAGGAATGGACACAGCCTACCACGTATGGTTCACTTCATCAGTAGCCCTTCCCTGAAGTACTGAGTGTTGGCCACAGCAGCCATCTCTGCCTGTCAACAGCCACACACTTTCCCAGGCACATTAGCAGGGAGCTGGATCAGAAGTGGAGCAGCCAGGATTCGAAGTGGTGCGCACACAGCATGCCGGCAACACAGGCTGCAGCTTAACCAGCTGCCTCCAAATGGCTGGTCCCAAGCGTGTAACTTGTGACAGCCGTGATGCTTGGCTGCCTCTTCGCTCCCACCCTGCCATGCCAACAGAAAGAAAGAAAGGTAACCCAGCATGCCACACAAGCAATGCCACCAACCCCCCGGTCCCACGGAAACTCTCACCACGGTGGTGTTGGGGATCAGCTGGGGACAGAGCAGCCCCACTGTGTTGGGGAGGGGAGTGACAGCTATTCTTGGTACCCGCAGCCCCATGTCATGCCATGGTGTCATTCCACAGGGACTCTGCCTGTCCTAGGAGCTTGCCTTAGAGCACTGCTTTTCATTGAAAAAAAAAAAAAAAAGGAAATGTGGGAAGTGTCCACTCACGACCCAGCATGATGCCACCCTTAGCCCTACTAGGACCCATGTCACAGCTTCCCAGAGGTCTGAGGCTGGCCCTAATTGGCTGTATAAATTCACACGTGGTTTTTCATCACAGATCGATACACACACCCAGCTCTGCCCGGGGCTACCATCTACTCTGCTTCCCAAATTCCACCGGAGGACAATTGTCCCTGTCTCTGCAAAGCCCTCGGCTATTCCGCTCCCCCCACCCTGATCCTCCATGGCTGTGCTCTGTGTACCCACTGCACCCTGGCCAAGGCTCCCCCTCTTGGCGTCTTTCTGGGTGACGCAGGTTCAAGTTTGTCTTCCTAGGGAGATGTTTTGAGAGTCAGAGAGATCAGAGCCACAGAGTTCAGATTCATTCCAAAATGCAGCCCCCGCCCATTTCCAGCCCATGCTGGGGTGGGGGTGGGGGCAGGGGTGGGACGCCCATGGTGCTTTTGGGGGCACGGCGCTCTGGCTGGCCCCCGACCCACTCCCGGGGAGATGAATGCCATTCCCAGTCTTGCTCTTGACATGAAATGCCAGTGACTGCTTATTAAATTGCTCTTCAAAGGGGAAACGCTTGGCAGGCAAGTATCATTAAAAAGCAAACCAAAGGGGAGTGCAGAACCTCCAACAAAGCCCCCAGACCACAGCGGCGGCCACTGCCACTAGGAGCCCCCCAGTTACCTTCATCTCAGCCCAGGGAGGGAAACTACAAACTGTCCAATTTAAGTGCTTCCAGGAGAAATGGGAAGGGAGCCCTTACCCCAACTCCACGGCCTCAACTCCAGGACATCACACACAAGTGACATTGAACATGAAAGACGGCCCCTCCTGTGAAGACCTTGCACGACCCTCCTGGGGAAGCTGAACTAATCACGGGGAACAATTACCATCCCCAGCCCGAGTATCCATGACGCAGCCACAAGCTCCATGGCAAATACTCCTTGGCTCTGCTGGTAATTCTTTGACAAAAGCTGCAAGAAAAAGAAAAAGTGGTCTAGGCCAGCACTGTGGTGTAGCGGGTAAAGCTGCTGCCTGTAGTGCTGGCATCCCATATGTGCGCCGGTTCGAGTCCTGGCTGCTCCACTTCTGATCCAGCTCTCTGCTATGGCCTGGGAAAGCAGTAGAAGATGGCCCAAGTCCTTGGGCCCATGCATCCGTGTGGGAGACCCGGAGGAAGCTCCTGGCTCCTGGCTTTGGATTGGCGCAGCTCCGGCCATTGCGGCCATCTGGGGAGTGAACCATTGGATGGAACACCTCTCTCTCTCTCTCTCTCTCTCTCTCTCTGCCTCTCTCTGTAACTCTTTCAAATACATTTTTTTTAAAATGAATCTTTAAAGAAAAAAGAATAAGAAATGGAAATCCCGGGTCCTTCTTCTGCCACAAACCTGGTTGTGATGGCCGGCACAGCCCCTGGGGTGTTGATCTGTGAACTAAGGGAGGCTGTGGCGCAGGGACTCCAGGTTTCCCCTGCATCTCTCCATCTGGGAATTCTGGGAGCCGAGCAACTGCTGGAGAGCTGGACGCCTTGGCTCAGTCACTCGTCCACTCACTGCAACAAGCACCTGTCGAGCAGGACCACGGGCCAGGCACTGCTGCAGGCTACAGAGCCAAAGCAGTGAGCGGGCGAGACGTCCCTCTGCCTCACAAAGCCCAGTGCCATCCTCTTGGATCCGGCCTTGTGGCACAGCAGGTGAAGCTCCTACTCGCAACACCATATTGGAGCGCCAGTTCCAATCCCTGCTGCCCGCTTCTGATCCAGCTTCCTGCTAATGCACCTGGGAAGGCAGCAGAAGACGACCCAGGGACTTGGAGTTCCAGGCTCCTGGCTCCAGCCTGGTCCAGCCCTAACTCTTGTGACCACATGGGACGTGAACCAGTACATTGAACATCTCTCGGTCTGTCCCTCCCTTTCTGTCTCTCTCACTCTGCCTTTCAAATACATCCTTTTTGGCTGGCACTGCGGCTCACTAGGCTAATACTCCGCCTTGCGGCGCCGGCACACCAGGTTCTAGTCCCGGTCAGGGCGCCGGATTCTGTCCCGGTTGCCCCTCTTCCAGGCCAGCTCTCTGCTGTGGCCAGGGAGTGCAGTAGAGGATGGCCCAGGTGCTTGGGCCCTGCACCCCATGGGAGACCAGGAAAAGCACCTGGCTCCTGGCTCCTGCCATTGGATCAGCGCGGTGCACCGGCCGCAGCGTGCCGGCCGCGGCGGCCATTGGAGGGTGAACCAACGGCAAAGGAAGACCTTTCTCTCTGTCTCTCTCTCTCACTGTCCACTCTGCCTGTCAAAAAAAAAAAAAAAATACATCCTTTTTGATAAAGTGATTGTTTCTAAGCCAATGTAAGAGAAGTAGTGGATGCGATAGTTCGTGGAAATAGTACTTCGGCGAGACACTGGCTTTGCACCACTCATTCCCTTCACAGTTGCCAGTCCGAAGGGTGCTGGTAGCAGACAACTCCACACTGGCAGTGGCTTAACGCTACCAAGTTTCATTTCTCATTCATTCCACGTGTCCCCTGAGAGCTAAGCAGGCCACTGGGGATGTGGATGGAGGGAGCTCACTCCCAGATACTGGTGTACCCAGGTGGGTAAAGCAGTCTGTGCCACCGAGGTTACTGGTCGCTGTGCCAGGGAGAGAGGAAGACTCTGCAGATACTCAGATGGGAGGAGGAATCTTCCTGTACCAAGGTCACCAGGCTTCCGGCCCGAACATGCCGGCCACGCTAGTCCTGGCCCCCACCAGCAGGCCAGGATGTAGGATCCTACCGTATGCCCAGGGGAAGGGGGAACAGGAACCCTGATTGAGACAGATATGAAATATGAGTGGGGCCGATGCTGTGGCGTAGCGGGTAAAGCCGCCACCTGCAGTGCCGGCATCCCATATGGGCGCCGGTTTGAGTCCCAACTGCTCCACTTCTGATCCAGCTCCTTGCTATGGCCTGGGAAAGCAGTAGAAGATGGCCCAAGTCCTTGGGCCCCTGCACCCGCTTGGGAGACCCGGAAGAAGCTCCTGGCTCCTGGCTTCACATCAGCCCAGCTCTAGCCGTTGCAGCTAACTGGGGAGTGAACCATCGGATGGAAGACCTCTCTCTCTCTCTCTCTCTCTCTCTCTCTCTCTGCCTCTCCATCTCCCTCTGTAATTCTGCCTCTCAAATAAATAAATAAATCTTTTTTTAAAAAAAAAGATAGATATGAAAAGGCCAAAAGACCTGGTTTCAAGTCTCAGAGAGTTTGCCTGCTAACAGAATTAATCTCATCCCAAAGAAACTGAAAGTTACACCTTCTTTTTGAAAGAGGAGCCTAACAATACCTTGGGGAAGCACAATTATTTTGCTTTTTACGTCATCATGGCGAAAGCTCCCATTTGCTTGGCTGGATGCCTTCCATTTCTTTGTGGAGGGTTTCCAGGCTGCGTAGCAGGAAGCAGAGGTCTTCCTGTCCCCGGAACACGACATGAACGCTCCAAAAAGAGAAGATCTGAGCGACAGAGTCCGCTGGCTTTCTGCACACGAGCAGCTGTAGTAACTCAGTCTCCCTTCCCTCTCCTTAATCCCACAAGGGGGATCCCACAAGCTAGGTCGACTCCAGGGTCAAGAGCAGAGCTGGGAGGCTGATGCATTTACACCATAGCAATTAGCCAGCAATACGGGCACCACAATGGGCTCACAGTGCCAGCAACACAGCCAGAAGCTTTTCTAATAAACTCTATGTCTGCTTCAACTACCAAATGCCCCACCACCACCCCCAAAACACCTACCCAGCTACAACCACCCTATGTCGACAATCAATAGGGCACTTTTGGGAAGGCTGATTGGATGTTACGGATTTGATGAGCTGAATTAAGACTGCCTGGGATGCCCATAGCCTGGGCAGGAGTCTCGGGGTCCAAGTTCCAGCTCTGCTTCTAATTCCTGCTTCCTGCTAAAGCGCACCCTTGGAGGCAACAGGTGATGCCTAAAGTCCCTGCCACTCATGCAGGGGACCCAGATGGAGCTTGAGCCTGGCCCAACCATTCCTGTTGCTAAGGGGTCGTAGCAAAATGCCTACCGGGTTTTCTAGGCCAACCTAGGACAACGTCCAGAGGATGGAATCCAACACAGGGGGAATGCGTTTCCCACTGGGCCAGGGGTGATGAGCTCATAGACACGTGTGCCTGTTGCTGCAGCTGTAAACCTGGGGTTAGGGGCCACCGTGCCCACCCCCCTCCAGGACACAGCCCAGCCCTTGCTGCACTTGGCCGAGCCCAGCCCTCTACTGCAGAGTGTGTGTCTCTGGGACATGCATCCCACATACATGCTCCAACACATGTGGGGAGGACGTGGGGGAACAGGGCGAGACGGGTATTGATGCACTGCCCGTCTGCCAACCCTCAGAGCCGCTGTGAGATGCAGGCAGCATCAGGGCACCCCCCCATGATGCTTTTCTCTGAGTCACCAGGACACCTTTCAGCATCAGGGAGCCCAGAGCCTACCACTATCTGCTGTGCCTTCTCTAAGGATAAGGGCTTGCCTTGGCTGCCGGCGTGAGGTGAGATTCCACCGAGGGAAACCTGAGCCGCCCAGAGCCCAGAGTGTGAGAGCCAGGCAGCAGCACAGCTTCCTTTCGGGGGAATCCTGCTCTCCTCTGTGGGTGCGCCCACCCTCCCCTGCTCCCTGTCCACGCGCTCTTCTGTTTTGACTCAGAGCCAATTCAGAATGCACCTGCTGGAGCACTCGTCTTACAAACACCGGAGACAAGGATCGTGGCAGCCACACCTGCCTCCTGGCTCGCCAAACACCACAGGGCGATCCCTCACACCCACAGCGGAGCGGCTCAGGGCAAAGACGGCAAATCAGTCTCACCTCCATTTAATCGGCGGGGCATTCTGGAGCACTGTGTTAAGAAAGCTTCTGAGGCTGACTTCAAGCAGCTCCGGGGGGCGTTTTTATCCTTGACCAAGTTCATCTGGGGATGGAAGGACTGCGGGGGGTGGGCAGTTATGGTGTGGACTCGGCGGAGTCGCCACCTACGTTCTAGGAGACACAATATCCATTTTTGTAGTCAAACTGTCAAGCATTTGAAGGCTGGTTTACTCCCTTCGTGGCTGTGTGATCTCGGGTAGGTGGCTTAACCTCTCTGAGTCTCAGGAAATCTTATCACTGAGTGAGGATCCTACTGAAAATGAAGCGAATGGGGGAAAAACAGATGTTACACCTACAAAGAGAGGCAGAGGTGCTGAGCCTTGGCCAAGACCACAGAGCGGAGCGGACACAGAGCAGCCACCAGGGCAAAGCCCCTGCAGAGGTAAGGTTTGCAGGGCCAGACGGGGAGAGGAAACCCACTGGAAGGGGACAAGGACAACCAACACATTCCAAGAAGATAGTGGGGGACTCAAGAGCTCCGCGGGGGGCTGGCACCCTACTCCCGCCAAAGAGGACTGCAGGTAGCCAGACAATGGCAAACAAGGGGCCCCATCTTCACGCCCGCTCGCTGCCTTGGAGGCACAGGGATGGCACTGGCTGGTTCCGTTCTCCTGGGCACCGCCTTGGCCCCTGTTCCAGGTACCACTTTCCCGTGTGCGGCGCCAAAGGCAAGCCCGGCAATGAAGCAGCTCCTGGCCAGCAACACGGTGAGCATCCAGGTTAGGCTGGGGATAACAAGGGTCAGAGTCAAGGGCGGTGGGGGCCAATCCAAGAGGGAAAAGACTTCCAGGGCTGACCATGGCGGTCCCGTGGGGTGGATCCCAGAGCGTGGCTTCAGATGAGGAAGGAGGCAAGGCGGGATCTAGAAGAGGTAGGAAACACCATCAGCCATCAGAAAAAGACGTGGGACAGACAGCAGGAGCCATTGAGCCCAGCCAGGCTGTGTCGCCCTGCAAGGGGCAGCTTCCTGGACTGGGGAGCGAGCCCTTGGCTCAGTGTCTAGGGAATGAGAAAGGAGACTTTGCACACGACGCTGAGAGCCAGCAGTGAGTGCTGTCCCGAAATGCCATGGAACCGATGAACTCACCACTGATTAGGGTGAGCGCTGGTCTGATCAGGCAATAGTTCTCAGTGAAGGAAGTTTGATCATTAGCAGGAAGATGTTTGCAAGCTTGTGCAATGTGGACAAAGGGTCAGGAATATTCTAGAGTGGATGCTTGTTCATAAATAAGGGGTTTTTTGTTGCTGTTTCTTTTTTAGAAAAGCAAATACTAGGGGGCCAGCATTGTGGTATAGCAGGTGAAGCCACCAACTGTGATATTGGCAACACATATGGTGCTGGTCCCGGCTGCTCCACTTCCAATCCAGCTCCCTGCTAATGCACCTGAGAAAGCAGCAGAAGATGGCCCGAGTGCTTGAGCACCTGTCACCCACGTGGGAGACACGGAGAAAGCTCCTGGCTCCTAGCTTCAGATCGGCACAGCTCCAGCCATTGCAGCCACTTAGAGGAAGTGACCAGCAAATGGAAGGTCTCTCTATATATAAATCTGCTTTCCAAATAAATACTTGAAAATAGTTTAAGTGAAAATACTCCGTGATGTTCAGAAAGGAAAGGAGGGAGAGGCCTCACCCCTCCACACAGTGCTCATGGGAGTTGACTAGCTGGGACATCAATGCACACACATATAGGTCAATGAAAATCACCCAGGCTGGGCGTTCTGCCTAGCAGTTAAGACACCTACACCTCATACCAGTGGGCCTGGGTTCAAGTCCTGACTCTGCCACCCATCCTAGCTTCCTGCTAACGTGCACCCTGAGAAGCTGCCACAGTAGCTCAAGTGGTTGGTGTCTGTCGGCTTCCTGGTAGACCCAGACTTAGTTCCCAGCTTCCGGCTCTGGCCCCTGCCCAGTCCCAGTAGCTACTGGCATTTGGAGAGTAAGCAATGGATGGAAAATCACTCAGATCTCTGTGTGTGTGCGTGTGTGTGTTTCCTTTCTCTCTCTGCCTCTCAAATAGACAAATACTGTTTAATTTTAGAAATAAACAAAAAGTAGAAGCCACCAACAATAACAGAGGAACAACCTAGGGGACACAAAGAAGGAGCCAACCTCCATAGTAGCTGGTGGCTAGGGGCCAGCTGTATTAAGACAGGGGACTTTGGGGTCTGGACGCCCCCAAGAGTGACCTTGCCCTACAGACTGCTGGCCCCTGGAGGCTCCACGGCCAGGATTTGCAGGGTAGGAGGGAGCTGTAGGGACCGTGTGCCAAGATAGCATCTGTGTGTGCTTTTCTGGGGCAAAGACTCCTCTCTTTGATCCAACACTAAGAATGCCCAGGGCTGCGTCTCAGGGAATATTTTCCCCCACCTTTTCTGCTCTGCTCCCACCACCATAACAGACCTCCTGTTGGAAGGAGCTTCTGCCCTCCACCTGTTGCTCCTTCCTCCCCACCAGCCTCGGATCTTGTCTTTGTAATGCACGTGTGCTTGGGTCAAGGACTTGTTTGGCATTGGATGGAAGACAGGAGTCTTTACCCCCAGAAAAGCACACACAGATGCTTTTTAAAAAAATCACAGGGGTGACACCACAGATGCACAGTGGAGGGAAAGGGGGTATCCACTGGGAGAAAAGATGAAATTTGGATCCCAACTTAACACCATGCACAAAAATCACTCCTTGGAGACTTAGAGAACTAACTGTGAAAGACGGAACCCCAAAATTTTAGAAGAATATAAAAGGAACCTCTTTATGGCTTCAAAGTCAGAGTGGACTTCTTAGAACACAGAAACCTTAAAGAAAATAAATGGACAGCTTTGTTGTGTCCCCAGCTGAATTTATTCCAAGTTCTTGTCTCAGTAAGGAGATGAATTCAAGGCAGAGATACACACAAACAGCAAGAGTGGGAGAGGATTTATTGGAAGAGACGGCACCTTCCCGAGGGTGAAGATGAGCCACCTCACTGGGGAACACTGTCCCCACCCACGTACCCACGTCAGTTGCCCCTTACTGAATGGGGGAGCTTGGGCAGGGTGCGGTGGGCGTGGTGGTCTCTGGGAAGGTTTCATGGCATCTGCAGGTGGAGCACATCTCAGTGTCTTCTGCCTGCTGGGGGACTGAGGCCAGGGCATGATGGGAAGGGGCAGGTGCTGAGTCAGCGCGGAGGAGGGTGGGGTTTCAACTGTGTGTGGCTGCAGCCAGGAAGCGGCTGGTGGCTTCTCAGCTCCTTTGCACACTCGCGATCTCCCACCTTTCCCACGAGAGTTTCACTACATTGAGAACTTTTTCAACCACAGACCCCAGAAAGAGAGTGAAAATAGAAAGCCTCCACCCGGGAGATCCCGTCTGAAATGCGTGGAACCAACAAAGAATTCTTCCAAAAAGCTAAGACAAACAAGCTCTCAAGCAAATAGGTAGAGATGGGAATGGGGATTTTACAAAGGAGAGAACGAATGAATATACCACTCAGGGAAATGCAAGTCTTCAGAAACACTAGATGGGCAGTTGCATTTTTTTCTTAAGATTTATTTGTTTGTCTGAAAGACAGAATTACAGAGAGAGATGGGGGAGGGGGGGAGAGAGAGAGTCTTCCCGTCACTGATTCACTCCCCAAATGGCCGCAACAGAAAAGGCTGGGCCAGGCTGAAGCCAGGAGCCAAGAACTCCATCTGGGTCTCCCACGTGAGTGCAGGGGCCCAAGCACTTGAGCCATCCCCTGCTGCCTCCCAGGGTGTGCGTTAGCAGGCAGCTGGCTCGGGAGCAGAAGAGCCAGTTCTCAAACCAGGCACTCCAGTACGCAATGCTAGTGTCTCAGAGAGCAAATGAACCACTGGGCCACACGCCCACCCCATCAGCAACTCTTGCACACTGCTTGTGGGCGGATCATTTCACACAACCAGGTGGAAAAGTCATTTGGCTTACTCCTATGAAGATGCGTGACCCTGTGACCCGGTGACCCCATGGAAGGAGTTCGGACACGGGAGCTCCTGGCACAGATGCAGCAATGTGCAGACTGGATTGAATACCTAACCCTCCACCCCCAGCTCCTACCCTCCCCAGAGCCTCCTTTGGAGATAGACCTTTCAGACAGAATTATTTAGGAGGAGTTAATAGATGGGCTCTTAGTCCAATATGGCTGGCGTCCTTGTGGGAAAAGACACTGACAAGCACAGGACAAAGCCCACGGGACAAGGGAGGCAGCAGAGACAATGGCCGATGCTTCTGCAACCCCAGGCCTCTTGGCATCACCAGAAGCTAAGACAAGGGCACGGGAAAGATTTCCTTCTGGAAACTTCAGACGGAGAGGGGCCCTGCCAAGGCCTGGATGTCAGATTCCACAGCCCTGAATAGGCTTCTATCATTTAAAGTCACCCGCGTACATCAGTTCCTTAAGGCGGTCCCCAGAAACGAACACATCACACTGTTTGCAATGGCCAGAGAATGTCCACAGCCACACGGGATCTCCACCCTCCCCAGGACACTTGATAAACTCTGGGCGTGCAATGGACGACTACACAGCTACAAGGACCTGGAGCGTGGCACAGGATCGCGGGGAGACCGCCACCTTTTCTCACACTCATTGGAATTCTGACCACGCTCTGAGGTCCGCGCCAGGCCCTGCCTCCTTCTCAGCGAGGAGAGCCCCATGCACGGACTCGCACACATGGCCTCACTGCCTAACCCCGGAACCCTGCTGTGACCCTTCAGGGTAGGTGGTGCCTGCCTTGGTGTGAAGACAGGACTGCACTATTCGAAGCCATTTAATGTCTAAGCTTGGGTCACTTAGCCCAGCCGTCCAGGACCTATCAGCTCCATAAAACATACTTGCCTCCCCCCTGCAAAAAAAAAAAAAAAAAAAAAAAAACGCATGTAACAGGCCAAATCATGCTATTCCAGGGTCTGTAGCAATTAACTTGACTCATGATTGTATTCAATTCATTTTATTTTCCTCATTCTAGTCTCTTGATTGGGGCAGACGCTGTGGTGTAGCGGGTAAAGCCACCACCTGCAGTGTTGGCATCCCATGTGGGTGCTGGTTCCAGTCCCAGCTGCTCCACTTCTGATCCGGCTCCCTGCTATGGCCTGGGAAAGCCGTAGAAGGTGGTTCGAGTCCTTGGGCCCCTGCACTCATGTGGGAGACCTGGAGGAAGATCCTGGCTCCTGGTTTCAGATCAGCCCAGTTCCTGCCATTGTGGCCAACTGGGGAGTGAACCAGTGGGTGGAAGACCTCTCTCTCTTGCTCTCGCTCTCTCCTCTCTCTCTCTCTCTCTCTCTCTGCCTCTCCTTCTCTCTGTGTGTAACTCTGATTTTCAAATAAATATATAAATCTTTTAAAAAAACTGACATTTAAGAGTGCCTGATTTAAAAAAAATTGATTCTGAAAGTCACAGTTACAGAGAGAGAGGTCCTCCATCTGCTGGTTCACTCCACAGATGGCCACAACAGCCAGGAGCTTCATCCAGGTCTCCCAAATCAGGGGCAGGAGCCCAGACACTTGGGCCATCTTCCACTGCTTTTCCCAGGCCATTAGCAGGGAGCTGGATGGGAAGTGGAGCAGCCGGGACTCGAACCCGTGCCCAAATGCCAGCATCAAGGACAGAAGCTTTATTTACCTCAACACCAGCCTCTGGCCTTGCTTTCTAAATACCTTGTATCTAAATATTTCTTTTCCATCCATCACCTTGAAAAAAAATAGCGCAGGTGCCCAAAACTCCTTCTCTGGGTAACATGGGAACAGGAACATCTTCCTGATGTTACGATGAGCACCTGCTGAGCTGAGCCCTGCCCCGGGGGTGGGGGTGGGGGTGCAGAACTGAATTGAATCTGCTGGTACATCCAACAAGCGATTGGCCAAAACTGCACAGCGAATGCTTCCTTGTATACGGCTGCTTTCCCTTCCTGTGCAACATCCCACCCACACAGCTGACTCAGCTCAATTGCGATGAAGGGGCAACCCTAGGAAAGCGCTAACAGAGACACTGGCCCTCCGCGGACAAGCCAAGCGCCCGTGCTTCTTCGAGCGCTTCTCTCCAGCACGTGTCCAGCTCCAGGGAGCAATTGGCAGTTTCCCTGTTGCTGGGGTTTATCGGCGACGACGGATGCAGACTAAGCAAGCAAGCAGATTAATATTGCTGAAAGGGTGTATTGCTCTTGACTTCTGAGTTCAGTATGGGTGTGCCCACGAAGGTGGTGTTCATCTGTGTCTCCGACCCCAGGAGCAAGTCATGAGGAAGGGTGATGAGAAGTAGCACCACAGTACACGGCAGCATGAAGACCAGGAGTCCCTCTCTCTCTGCCACCGCCCTCTCAAACACCGTCTATCCACTCCCAATCTATCCAGCTCGTCCAGGGCCCGAGAAGAATTGGGTGATCTGTCCTGTTTTGCCCTGTCCAGAAGGGACTGCCTACCAGATGTGTGGCAAGAAAAGCCAGCGCACAAAGCCAGCACAGGCGCTACTCAGAGAATCTGGTCTTTTGGCTCCTGGGTTCTCCTTATGGGACTCACAACCATCACAATGGGATCCCAGGAACAGCAAAGCTTGGAGGCAAAAAAAAAAAAAAAAAAAAAAGTCAGTGCAACCCACGTCCACCAGGCTTCACAGTTGAAGAGTAGTTGCTCTGCCCTGCTAAGCAAGAAAGGTCACGGAAGTGGGACTGCCCCAGCGAGGGACCCGGTCCCAGAGCGGGCACTTCTGAGGGGGTCAGGGCCAAGGGCTTCACCACGGAGCACGTCAGGGGCCAGGGCAGCTGGGCTTTTCTAGATAAAAGCAAATGAGGAGGCTTTGAACACACTGCGCTGGGAGTACGGGCTTGGCGCAGCTCAGAGCACCTGTAAAATGGTGCTGTGACTGTGGGGTTTACGCAGATGGAGCAAAAACACGCATCAAGACATGTGGCTCCCTAAGCAAGCCGGGCTAGCTCTTTGGCCGTGATTGCTTCGCTTGCACGTCAGCGCACGGCTGGCACAGGCAGCGACTTGGGCTGTCCTCACGTGGGCTTCCAGTGCGCTCAGAGAAGATCCCTGCCTGCCGCCTGCCTTCCTCAGATGTGAGACGCATTCCTTCTTAGGAGTCCAACCTTCGCGCAATGTTGTGAAGTCGACTTTAAGGCGCAACATGAAACTTCATGGACCCCGTGCCCCAGAAGCTGAAATACAAGGGTGTTTCAAAAACTCTAATTTTCAGAAAAATGGAATTAAACTCTAACTTTTTTTTTTTTTGACAGAGTGGACAGTGAGAGAGAGAGAGAGAAAGGTCTTCCTTTGCCATTGGTTCACCCTCCAATGGCCGCCGAGGCCGGCGCGCTGCGGCCGGCGCGCTGCAGCTGGCGCACCGCGCCGATCCAATGGCTGGAGCCAGGTGCTTATCCTGGTCTCCCATGGGATGCAGAGCCCAAGCACCTGGGCCATCCTCCACTGCACTCCCTGGCCACAGCAGAGAGCTGGCCTGGAAGAGGGGCAACCGGGACAGAATCCGGCGCCCCGACTGGGACTAGAACGCGGGGTGCCGGCGCCGCAAGGCGGAGGATTAGCCTAGTGAGCCGCGGTGCCGGCCCTAACTTTATTTTTGGCACACACACACACACACACAAAACTTTGGAAACCCATACATGGTTTTTTCATAATATGCATTTTTATGAACTTTTTGAAGACCCCTTATATTCATGGATTTTGAAAATTTCTGCAGCAAAATAAACTTATGTTTTAATTCCATTTTCCATGAAACTTTTTGAAATCCCCTTGGCTTTCAAAAGCTGCAGCCATATAAAATTAACACAAAAATATACAACAACCGAAGTCTTTTCTGGGACAATTTGGATTTTAAAATGTATGATCCCAACTTGGCGGACTGGTTCTCATTTGAAGAGTTTATTCCCTCTGCTTGCTGCCTTCTCCTGTGTCTGGCATCACTGCTCTAGAACTGAGAACAAAATAGGAAGATACTTCAAACATCTCGGGGAAAATGGAATTGAAAGATACATTTATGTAGCTGCAAAAAAAGTTTCAAAACCCATGCCTCTGGGGTTTCTTCAAAAAGTTCATAAAAATGTATAAGATGAAAACAAAATTTTCATGGAATCCAGATATTTTTTTGCGGGGCCGGCATTGTGGTAGAGCAGGTAAAGCCTCCACCTGCAGTATTGGCATCTCACGTGGGCACTGGTTTTGTGTCCTGGCTGCTCCACTTCTGATGCAGCTTCCTGCTAATAGCCTGGGGAAAGCACTGAAACATGGTCCAAGTCCTTGGGCTCCTGCCACCCACATGGGAGACCCGGATGAAGCTCCTGGCTCCTGGCTTCAGCCTGGTCCAGCCCTGGCCATTGGGACCAACTAGAGAGTGAACCAGCAAATCAAATCATTCTCTCTCTCTCTCTCTCTCTCTCTCTCTCTAATTCTGACTTTCAAATAAATAAACAAATCTTTTAAAACATCAAATATTTTGGCACCAAAATATACTTATTTTTAGTTCCATTTTCAGCAAATGTTTTGAAGCGCCCTTGTATATTGAGTTGGATCCCTTGGCTGACTTTCTACCTATGTGAATAGAAATCTCGTAAAAGTCTAACCTGGGGGAGCCACACCACGGATAAAGGAACTCAGAGCAAACCCTGAAAAGCTGTGTCCCGCCCAAGGAAGCCTTTGCTTCCCCAACATTGAGTCATGATGTCACCGATGACATCCACGCTGTTTAGGTCTGGTAAACCTGACATGATTATTTGGGTTCCTGCCACCCCACTAATAGGACAGGTGCTAGGCGAACAGATGCGTAATTATGATGGCAATAAAAGTCACTGATGGCCAGGGGGAAAGCCATTATCTCCACACCCAGACAGACAGAGGCCAGCCGGCTGGATCTGCAGAATTCCCACAGCCCACCCCGGCATGGGCACTGGATCCTCTGTGGGAGTTGTCATCCCAGCCCCGAGCTAATGGCATTAATCATTAGCCAATGTAGAAAGGTTAATGGGTGGCTGGAGGGAGAGGAATGCTTTTATGAAGTTGGTGCCTGGGAACTGGAGCACTGGGCCCTGAGTGTGACCTCTCCATGGACAAGAGCGTCCACCCAGCTCCCCCCACGGTTCGGCGCACTCGCCCAGGGAAGCACTTCCTGCCACCCCTGAGAGTGGGCGGGTCCTCAGGCACCCTGCCTCATTGCAGACCCAGCTTCATCATCCCTCCTAAGCCATCGCTTTCCCGAAGAACGCCTTGTAAATTAAAAATGGGCCTGAGTCATCCTTTTTATCTTCAAAGTAGCTGGGACAGGTTTCGGGGTTGGCGATGCAATCCAGGCCACCCCAAGTGCCCCTGCCTGGGAATCCGTTCTCGAGAACGCTGCTGATGGTGCCTCCCACTGGGTTCCACGGAAAAAGCTCTCCTGGTTGTGGCAGGGGCGATCTTCCCTGCTGGGTACTGCACAGAGATGGAGAAGTCAGTGTGCAGCACCTCGAGAAGCTGTGTGTAGATTTCAGAAAGGAGGAGTGGAGCAAGGAGTGACAGTGGGCATGAGCCAGAGGAGTGGGGACACTGGAGGCCCGTGGCCCATGGGGGAGGCTCCCTGATAGAACCAGAGAAGCAGAGGCCCATCGGGGAACAGGTGGGTGGCCTTGACAACAGGACCACAATCGAACACCCATCCGAAGTGGACTCTGGTAGGCAGGGGACTGCTGGAGCTACAGGTAAAGAGCCAACAGAATGTGTGTGTGTGTGCCTGCATGCACGTGTGTGGGTGTGCACATGTATGTACACACATGTGAGTGCAGATGTGCATGTATCTATAGGTGTGTATGGGCGTGCCCTGTGTGCATGTGTGATTTCGGTAATGGGCTCCCCCATTCCTGGGGACATCATTCTTTTTTCTTCTTTTCTTTTTTTTTTTTTTTTTTTTTTTTTTTTTTTTTTTGACAGGCAGAGTGGACAGAGAGAGAAAGACAGAGAGAAAGGTCTTCCTTTACCGTTGGTTCACCCTCCAATGGCCGCTGCGGCCGGCACACTGCAGCCGACACACCGCACTGATCCGAAGCCGGGAGCCAGGTGCTTCTCCTGGTCTCCCACACAGGTGCAGGGCCCAAGGACTTGGGCCATCCTCCACTGCACTCCCGGGCCACAGCAGACAGCTGACCTGGAAGAGGGGCAACCGGGACAGAATCCGGTGCCCCAACCGGGACTAGAACCCGGTGTGCTGGCGCCGCAAGGCAGAGGATTAGCCTAGTGAGCCGCGGCGCCAGCTGGAGACATCATTCTTGAATGTATTCTGCCCTGATTTAATAAACTCCACCACCATGCGGCAGTGTTAGGGACGCTCTGGCACACATAACTGCTTCCACCTGGGAGAAGCAACAGACAACAGATAATTAGTTACTAGAAGCGACGCCAAGTTCTGCACACAGAGTGACATGGTGGAAAGAAGAGGGGCAGAGAAGGACTTTGGACAGGGTGGCCAGAGATGGCCTCTCTGAGGATGTGACACTGATATTGCACCCAATGATGGAGGAAGAGTTGAAAGAAGTGCCCCAGCAAGCAGGTGGGAAAAGCTGGTGCTGGTGCCTGCAATGGCCAGGAAGATCCAAATGACCTTAACCTTGAGGCCCAGTCGCACAGTCTGAGACCGGCTCTCCTCTGCGGACTTTTTGGAGAATTGCTGAGGCGCAGGTCGTGGGTGCCATCCACCTGCCCGTGTCGGGACTCACCTGAGATCCTCCAGCTGCCCTGGTTCCAGCGCCAATGCTGGAAGGCCCTCCAGGCCCCTAGAACATGCTCAGAACTGGCGCCCCCTGCTGCCTGCCCTCCTACATGCAGTCGCCAGCTCTGCCTTTCACTCCCCCAAGTGCAGTGAGGAGCTCGGATTGTACAACAAAATGTTACTGAAGGCTTGGGCTGAAACACAGCGAAAGTGGCTCCTAGGCAGGGTCTCAGCTCCAAAGTCAACCTCGAAGCCCTCCTGGCTCTGGGTCAGCTCAGCCTCCTGTCCCCAGGGCTCCAGTGAGCCCGGCTCGAGAACCCCAGTCCTGGATCTCAGTGCCAGGCCTCGCTCTCGCCCCAACAGGACTGGCCCTGGGAGCTTCCCTCCCCACAAGGGCAACTCTCAAGCCAGCCACCAGTCCCACTGTGTCCACCTCGGCCACAAACACCAACCACAGGCATCTGAAGTCCATGTCCATCTACTGGACTTCATCACATCACACCAGTAGCTTGAACCTGCACCTGGAGTTTCAGGCCAAACCTGTCTCACATGCTTTTCCTGGACTATCTTTTTAAAAAAAAAAAAAAAAAAAAGATTTATTTATTTATTTGAAAGGCAAAGTTACAGAGAGAGAGAGAGAGAGAGAGAGAGATCTTCTACCCACTGGTTTACTCCCCAAATGGCCACAACAGCTGGAGCTGGACCAAGCTGAAGTCAGGGGCCCAGAACTCCAGCCAGGTCTCCCATGTGAGTGGCAGAGGCAAGCACTTGGTCCATCCTCTATTTCCTTCCCAGGCACATTAGCAGGGAGCTGGATCAGAAGTGGAGCATCTAGGAGTTGAACCGGTGCCCATACACCAGAAGATGGCGCTACAGGCGGTGGTTTAACCTGCTGTGCCACAAGGCGGCACCATTTTTCCTGGTCTTTCATCCAACACGGAGTGAAGAAAGAATGGGGCTACTTTATGGGTTAGCTCATTTGGGGGTCCTAAAACAAAGAATCAGAGAAAATACACCCACACTCACGCATGGGTGTGGATACACATGTGTATCCGTGCACATTCCTTGAACAACTTCAGAGACAATCGTGCCACTGCAAATCTGTGTTTAGAGATGCAGCAAGGAGGATTGTGGACTAGAACGAAGCTCCACTGATATTCAACAGACCACGTCCCGTCTCAGCCACACTCAGTGGCACCGCTGACGACTGGCCTTGCGTAAGTGACCCCGTTCTTGCCCCTCCCACGGACTTTTCCCAACACAAAGGAAGCCTGCCATATAATGAACTGATTTCCCAACCTCCAGTAACTTTTAAGGAGCAGTTGTGCTGTTTTGTTGTTTTAATATTTTTTTCCGCTGGGCATCACCGCACACGGATGCAGTCACAGCTCCGAATATTTTGCCAGTTTCTCATTTGGAACGGCTACCAGCGCCAAGAGCACGCTCCGTCAGAAGCCTCACCATGGTTATAAATCTTCACACCAGGAAGGTGTGTTTGATTCTTAAAATCAACCAAAAGTCATCCGAAAACAGAGCCAGGAGATACAGCAGATCAACGCGGCCGATCCTGCTTTGCTTGACAAAATGAGCCTACACAGTACTAAGCCAGTGACCTCACATCGGTCAGAAAGTTCCCCTGGAGCTCACTCACTCGATGCTTTTCGTTTTTATATTTATTTTCTCTGGGCCAGGATACAAACCCGGAAAGCAACTCCTTGCAAAGTGAACTTGGAAGACGGACCATAGTGACGTGTGCAAAACCTCCAGCACCTCAGAGGAGGAAGGCAGAGGGCAGCCCCGGGGCAGAAGCCAACAGACGGCACAGCCATGTCGGTCTTTGCCATGGCCAATTTCAGGGCCACAGTGTTGGCTGAAATGCTTCTGTGCAGTTACCCTATGATTTCTTAATCATACTTTTTGCTTTGAAGGAGAGAAGCATTTGTTTTTTTTTTTTTTTAACATTTATTTATTTACTTGAAAGGCAGAGAGAGAGAGAGAGAGAGAGAGAGAAAGGGAGATCTTCCATCAGCTAGTTTACTCCCCAGATGGCCACAAAGGTCAGGGCTGGGCAAGGCTGAAGCCAGGAGCCAGGAGCTTCTTCTGGGTCTCCCACGTGGGTGCAGGGACCCAAGGGCTTCGGCCATCCTCCACCGCTTTGCCAGGCCATAGCAGAGAGCTGGATCGGAAGTGGAGCAGCCGGGACTCGAACCAGCAATCCTATCCGGGATGCCAGCACCGCAGGCCGCAGCTTAAACTGCAGCGCCATATTCCCGGCCCCTGCACTCAGACTTTTGAAGGAGAGGACGTGAACTTGACTTCACCCCCGAAGTCATCATAGCAAGACCGAACTATACATTGCTCTTGCCCGTGCTTTTTGACGACCTTCCTTGCCTCATAACATACTTTCAGTTACGACCCTGGGGTTTATTTTTAAGCAACAACCTCTTGGCTGCCGTGCACCAAAACCATTTAGGAAATCCCTCGTGACTTCCAAACCGTTCATCTGTTTTTCCTGGAATCCTATGGAGCACATTTATATGCATTTCCCTGCCCCAGGCATCCACGTGAACCCCTGCTTTGCTTAAGGTCCGTCTGCACCATCGACAGCACCAGTGGGCGGCGCTGCAGCAGCTGCCCAACAAGCGCCCTACTGGGAGAGACCCCACACCCTGGCCGGGAGGCAGGGGAGCCCAAGCAGCCATTGCAGGAGCCAAGGCTTAAAGGTAAAATAGGATCGCTCCAGATGGAATCCCACCCCCCGGCCCCCTCAGAGGCCCGTGACCTCGGGAGTGGAGAGCAACTTGGGGCTTCGGGTGGCGTCCCGTCGATGGAACCTTCTACAAGCTTCTAACGCCGGGGGCTCCTCTGGAGCGTCTGGTGCACGGTGGAAAATAGCACCGGAGGCCTTTCCCAGGGACCTGCAGAAGGGGTAATGACCTAAGCCATCTGAGCCGTGGCAGCGGCAGGGGTGGGGACTTGTCATTTTTCATCAAAATCGTCGCTTGAATTTCTAAAGTCAACAGCAGGGAGAAGAAACAAGGAACTAATGGAGGGGCTGTGGAAATCACAGCCTTGCCGGTCGACGGGGTGAAAACTTGCACAGGGCCCCAGCCCTCCTCCCAAAAGCCAGGGCAGCAAAAAGGAATTTTAGTCATGTCAGAATTTCACCTAGACTACTGGTTTATATTTTTCTTTCACTTGCTCTATAAATATTTTACTACAACTTTCAAAGTTTATAGGATCCTTAAGACTTGTTAAAAAAAAAAAAAAAAGCTGAGTAACTGGAAACCAGTGATTGATACGCAGCACAGGGGCTTTGAGCAATTTTTTCTTCCTCTCTCAGAGTCCATTGAACAGAATTCCTTCTACCCAGAACCCCCTGAAAGGTGACCTAGCGCTTCTCCCCCAGCTGAAGTTGTGGGTCTGCAGCAGGCTAAAGAAAAATGGCCCCCACCTATCAATCGCAGGTGATCAGTTTCCAGGATCCAGGATGCAAGGCATCCAGGTGGGATGCAAGCGACTGTGGGGGCTTCCTCTTCATCCCACAGACAGCCGGGGCTCCCTCACCCTGCAGCCCTCTGGGAGGGACAGACCGGCCCCTGGTGTTGAAAGCATTTCTGGCCAACTACAAGTTTAAGTGCACGCTTCAGGTATACGCACGATTGTTTTCGGCTCGCCGGTGATCTGAGTTTTGTCAGCTGTTGAGCTAGTCCTGATTCTTTCAGGATGTATTCATTTATTTTCCGCTACTTGAACTGCACAGCAACAAGGAGAGGGAGAGAGACAGATGATGGTCCATTCGCTGGTTCACTCCCCCAGATGCCCACAACAGCCAGGGTTGGGCCAGGCCAAAGCCAACAGACCGGAACTCCACCTGGGGCTCCCACAGGTGTGGCAGGGGTTCAAGCCCTTAAGCCATCATCTGCTGCCTCCCAGGTGCACTAACAGGAAGCTGGATTGGAAACAGAGCAGCCAGGACTTGCATTTGGGATGCAGGCACTGCAAGCAGCCAAGTAACTGACCACACAAGACCCGCCCCAAAGGCAGCATGATTTCTGAATCCTGCGTAAGTACACGGTGCTATGATTCTCAGTCTAAGCAAAATCAATTCCTCTGTCTATGTGAACTTGAATGCGTGTGTTCTGATGACTTAATCGTGGGCATGCCTCTTTCCTTTGATAACTAAAGAATTTATAGATGAAATTTTGGTTCCAAGATGTTAATTTCGAGTCTCATTCACCGGCAAACCCAGGAGCTCACACGTGAAGTGAAGAGGAAAAAGTGAAATGGGACAGCCCCTTTGGTTGGTAAGCTCCCCTGAGGCCCAGCTGTGACTGTCTTCCCCCACGCGTGTCTGTGCCTTCAACACAGCCAAGAAGGAAATCAACACGACGCGGAAATGCACAGAAATTCATCCCCGCAGACCACAGGAACGATTTTCTTTGAAGCCTTTGCTTCTCCTGGTCAAATCCTGAAATGCGTCTTTTAGAAGTCCTTTTGCACACTATAAAGCAGCGGTCTGTGTGAGGTGTCTTTGAAAACTGCGGTTGCCATCCAAGTAAGTCACTCACACACAACTTTCGGAGCGCTTTGCTGCTTGCTTTGGACAAGTAATTCTGTACTGAGGGGGAAAAACACCACCCTCGCCTTGTTTTTGTTTGCATAGGGATATTTGATTACCCACTTGCATATCCTGAGTCCTGATAGCTATCTTACTCTGGAAAATGATTTGATTGTCCTCTCTCCGCTGTTATTTTAGGATCAGAGCTTCCTGAAGCTTTGGATCCAGGCCCATAGAATGTATTTTCTTAAGCTTTGCTGTCATGTTCAGTATTAAATAAAAGACACGGAGCGAGAGGGAGAAGAATCCAGCGCTCTTCTTGCCAAATCCAGGAAGGCTTCTTGGGGGAAATGGTCTTTTCTGCTTTCATTCCCTGCTTCTTATTCTTATGAACATGCCTTCTCTTGTGCATTCTATCAAAGGAGCCTTTCTCTTTTCAAAACTCTGCACTTTTTTTCGACTCCCTCGCTTTATGTGGGTGTAGGGGAAAGATAGGTTTTGAAATATGCCATGGGAAGCGACTTGGGAATGTGACTGGTAATCGTGTTTTGCTGGGTTGATTTTCTTTTTTATGTAGGCAATTCGTTTTGACCTAGCAACTAAGACGTAAATGTCTTCACATGTTTTTCCACTTGAAGTACCAACACTGGACGCGGTATGTGGACGGCAGGTGCAGCCTTGCACCCAGGAGGACCTGAGAGGGGAGCCCCGGGGTGTGGCCCAGAGGCAGCCCCAGACTTCAGACCCTGCTGTCCTCTCCCAAGTCCACACAGAGTTTCCTCTGCTGTCCCCTGCCTTCACCACGCTGCCTTTGACAAACGTCCTCCTCCTGGCCCCACTGAATGTGAGCCGGTGATGTAGTGCTTCAAGATCAGCTAGGATTCGGTCATGAACATGAGAGCCGGCCTGGGGGGACAAACTCACTTTCTGTCCCTGGTGGAGCCCAGGCAGGGACGGGTGAGGGGCTGGATGTGTTCTGTGCTGCTCCCTGAGGTGGCGGTACCATCATGATGAGCCAGAAACAGAACACAAAGATCTTCTGGAGTTCGGAGGCAAAACAGTGTCCTTATTTTGTAGAATTTTTTTAAAAAATACCTTTTGCAAGCCTCAATTTTGCATCCTACTACAGCCTTAGAAGGCAGGAGCCACTGGTTGCATGGTTTCATGGGGATGTTAGGCATTTAGGTCGCAGACATCTCACAATTTTAATCAAAAAAAGATCCCCCGACATTAACATGCCTTTGATGAAATATCTGTTTATTGTTTTTACTTATTTCTCAGTAATCGCACGACGGACTTCGTAGTCATGACTTTTCAAAAGAAAGCAAACATCTCCTTGGAGGCTGGGCCCTCCGTGGCTCTGGCAGGCTCTGGTTTGAAGACTTGCAGCTCCAGCGAGCCGGGCTCCTCATTTATCTTGCTGCCTGTCTTGTTGACGATCTGATACACAGAGGACAGCATCCAAGGTGCCCAGGCTCATCCAAGACTTCAAAAGCGCTCAAGGAGCCAGAGAGAATCTGTCCCAGGATGGTCTCTGTCCCTGACCCACAGACAGGAAAAGCAAAACTCTTGCAAAAGGTGAACACGGGGGCAGGCGTTGCAGGCAGCAGGTAGGCTGTCATTGAGACACTTGCTCCCCGTATCAGAATACCCAGGTTCAAGTTCCTGCTCCACTTCTGACCCAGCTTCCCACTAATGCGCAGCCGGGGAGGCAGCAGCTGATGGGTGCTCAAGTCTTAGGTCCTTGTCATTCATGTGGGAGCCCTGAAGTGAGGTCCAGGCTCCTGGCTTTGGCCAGGCCCAGCCCTGGGAGTGAACCAACAGAGAGATGGAAGCTATCTTCACCCCCCACCTCTCTCTCTCTCTTCCTTACAAATAAATAAAAATAAATGAGTAACAATTTTTCTGTACACCCAAAGGCTATAGCATTCAGTGGTGGTAGGGCAGGAGCCCGCCATCAGATACCAATAGTAAGGCAATCAGCCGAGCAGAGCAGTTCTAGTCATTGTCCTTTGCATCTCGGAAATCTACACGCCGTGCCCTGAGAGCCTGGGCGCTGTTCATCCGTGAGTGTTCACGGGTGGGTACTAGATTTCTAGACCGTGAAGCTAAGCTCTAAGTTTCTGCCCCATCATGACCTCGCTTGCCACCACCCTGTCTAAACCCCACCAGCTCCACATCTGTCTACCACATGGCTCAGCTCACTGGCTTCGAATACGCTGGCGCAAAGGCAGGGATGAGACCAAATGACCTTTCACCCTCTCTTCTAGAACACATCCTCCTGTTTTGGTTCGTCTCTAACAAAGAGCAAACACTTAAATAAAACTCAGGCTGAGGTCAGCCCTTACACAAGGGTGCAGAGTCCAAACGTGAATTACTCCAGCATTGGAAAAGTTTAACAAACCAATTAGCAAAACTCATGGAGCATTGTTAACCTTCAAAGGAAGAGGAGAGAGTTACATTCTTTTTTCCCAAGAACAAAAAAAAAAAAAAAAAAAAAAAAAAAAGCCCTAATTAGTATCGTGCCCTAATATATACCTTTTATTGAAGGCTGTGGACTTATTTTTAATTGGCTCAGCGAAGGCAAAGGCTCAGCCTTCGCCCTGGTTGGTTGCCTTCCCCAGCTGTGGAATAGTTGTAAGAAATTAGCTCCATGTCTTTGATCCTTGAAGAGCAAGGAATGCAATTTTGCGGGACTAGTGTCACTCGCCAGAGAAGGAAAAGTCTCACTACCGCCTGAAATGCCTTTAAGTAGGAAACAACACCAAGCATCAGGCAGCGAGCCCCAGGAACAGGAAGGAAAGCACCAACCTGGTCCTCGCTCCTCAAGGGAGGAAGCTCCATGACGCTTCCCCCAAGGGGGAAAAAAAAAAGTTGAAAGATTAGTTTTCTTGGGAAACCATTGACTCTCGTTGTGTGCCTACTAATCTTGATCTACTGAACAGACTTAAATCTCTCTCTAAGTGCATATCCCAGGCTGTCCAAGCTGCCTCATTAAAGTGAAATAATAGCGCGATGTAAAAATTTTTGCAATAATTTTTTTCCTGTCCCAGTCAGTGACTTATTTCAAGCTGAGTGCCGTAATGGGACGCTCTGAGGATTGACTTTATTACCTCTTGGCTTGCAATTCCCGCTTTCTTATGCTTTAATTCCCTTTCTGATGTCACTAAAAGGTAAGCTTGTTCATGCATTGCTTTTTAAAAAAAAAGATTCATTTCTTTATTTGGAGGCAGAGTGATAGAGAGAGAGAGAGAGAGAGACAGGGAGAGATCTTCCATCCCCTGTATCACTACCCAGATGACCACAGTAGCTGGGGCTGGTCCAAGCAAACACTGTAATCTGGAACTCCATCCAGGTCTCCCACGTGGGTGGTAGAGGCTCAAGCACTTGGGTCATCTTCTGCTGCTTTCCTGGGCTCATTAGCAGGGAGCTGGATCGGAAGCAGAGCAGGTAGGACTTGAACCAGCGCTCCATATGGGATGCTGGCTTCACAGGCAGCGGCTTAACCTGCTGTGCCACAGCAACCCCCGTGAATTTCTTAATTTACCTACTTTACTGGGTAAAAAATTGCATTAGAATGAGTTTATTTTTAAAGTCTCATCCTCCATTCTTTTCTCTACTCGAGTTTCCTTGTTTTGCTTAAAGTACGCTATCACTGGCTTGGAATGTCTCTTCTGTGATGCGATCCCTTCAAATATAAAGATATGCTTTCATATAATTTAACCTCACAGTTACATTCCAATGGGTGCTAACTAAAATCTGAGAATCGCAGCACGTCCCCAGACATTAGGCCTGTCACACCCCTACAGCGGTTTGCTAAACATTTGCTCTGCGTCCTAGGTTTCCGATCTTCTGTGACCCCTGGTTTTCAGCCATATTTCTCCATCATCCTTCCCTCTGCCCTGCACGGGTTCAAAGGTCCCTTTCCCAGAATTCTTCTCCAAGCTGAACCCAGAGATCCAATTTCCACTTCTGCATAATGGGACAATCTTATGCCATCTGTAACTCTCCGTCTCATTATACAATGATATTTTAATTGTGTGTCTTATTTGCAAGATATCTGATCGTGTAGTATTAGCCAAGTTCCTCTATTTACTTTGGAGCAGTAATTCTTTCCTGGGGCTCATTTGGCTGGCTTCACACTCTGGTGTTATAATATATCATACACAAACTCGGAGAAGAAACAGAAGAAATTAGAAAAACAGTCTACTCATAAAAAGGATTTAAGAAGCCTACTGGGTTGGATGCCTTTTACTCCTCGTTGAGATCATTCTCATTTTTTCTTAAAGATGAATCCATAAATTATGTCCCAAGGAAAAACTCTGGAGTGGGCAGAGTGAGCAGCAAATCCCTATTTATGTAGCAGATGTCTCATTACCTGGAGAGAACCATGGCGCTCCTCAATTGGTAGATTCTAGAATGCCCTGCCTATCCATGGCTGGACTTTGCTTTAGGCTTTCTTCCAAATGTAACTGCAAGGACCTTGACTGGCCTCGCCAGAGAGCCCTGTTTTGTTTTCTTTTTTTCTTTAAGACTGGTTTATTTATTTGAAAGGCAGAGTTACAGAGACAGTGAGAGATCTTCCATCCACTGGTTCACTCCCCAAATGGCCACTACACCCAGGACCAAGAGCCTGGAGCTCCCTCCATTCAGGTCTCCCACGTGGGTGGCAGGGGACTAAGTCCTCAGGCCATCTCCTACTGCTTTCCCAGGAACATTAACAGGGAGCTTGACTCCCTGGTTTTAATTTATCTGTGCCACTCCTGTCCGCCACCAGAGACTCGGGACGGTCACCGTTCCCGCGGTCCATTTAGAAAACCAATTCCTTTTGAAAACAGTTGGCCAGGAAACTGATGTGTATCTCTGAGTTTACAAAAACAGAATGTGCAACCCTGCAACTCTGGCTCTCACCAAGGAACTCTTGCGACAGTGCCTGTAGGTCAGTGGCAGTGCCTCTGAGTCAGGCAGCCTGAACTTGGTCTTGAAACTGAAGCCGAAGCCTCTTCTGGATCCTCAGCCTCACTTGTTTCGCTTTGCCCCAGTGTTTGTCCTGGGCACAGGCAACAGTGGTGGAACAGGTGGCACCCATGGAAAACGGAGAGTAATAAGTCACGCTGACGGCACCCCTCCCCCATCCCATTTACTCCTGCAGCAGAACAAATCACCCCCAAAATGCAGGGGCTTTTACAACCATTTCTTTATGCTCACAAAGTTGGTGGATTAGAATAGGGGCTGGTGCTGTGGTAGAGTGGGTTAAAGCCCCAGCCTGCAGTGCCGGCATCCCATGTGGGTGCTGGTTCGAGTCCCGGCTGCTCTAGTTCTGATCCAGCTCTCTGCTATGGCCTGGGAAAAGCAGTAGAGGACGGTCCAAGTCCTTGGGCCCCTGCACCCACATGGGAGACCTGGAGGAAGCTCCTGGTTCCTAGCTTCTGCTCAGCCCAGCTCTGGCTGTTGGAGTCATTTGGGGAGTGAACCAGCAGAATGGAGGACCTCTCTCTCTCTCTAAGGCTCAACCTCTGTAACTCTTTCAAATAAAATAATTCTTTAGAAAAAGAAAGAAAGAAAGAAAGAAAGAAAGAAAGAAAGAAAGAAAGAAAGAAAAAAGAAAGAGAGAAAGAGAGAAATTGGGAAACAGAACACAAGGAAAATTGCTTCTGTGTGCCCAGCAATACCTAGGACTTCAGCTGGAAAAGGTCTACCAGGAGGCGGGAACAGAACAGCTGGGGACTGGATCCTCTGTGCCCTGTGGTCAGTGCCATCTCTCCGTTCACGCCTCCTCCAGAGCTGGTCTGTGTTCCCTGTCCACATGCCCTGGGCTTCCTCACACAGCCGCCACCTCCCCAGTTCCAGCTGTGCAAAGCCCAGTGAACAAGGCAGAAACCGCATCATCCTTTCTAGGAGTGCCATGACCGTTGTGCAGCCTTGTACTGGCTACAGGCAACTCCCGAATCCACCAATGAGAAGGGACACCGACCCCACCTCTCACAGGAAGTGACATCAAGATATGTATAGTCTCCTTCCTTCCTCCTCTTCCATCTGTTTGAAAGTCAGAATTACACAGAGAGAAGGAGAGGCAGAGAGAGAAAGAGAGAGAGAGGTCTTCCATCTGCTGGCTCACTCCCCAATCGGCCGCAACAGCCGGAGCTGTGCCATTCGGAAGCCAGGAGCTTCTTCCGGGTCTCCCACTTGGGTGCAGGGGCCCAAGACCTTGTGCCATCTTCAACTGCTTTCCCAGCCCATAGTAGAGAGCTGGATTAGAAGCGGAGCAGCTGGGTCTCGAACTGGCGCCCATAGGGGCTAATGGTGCTTCAGGCCAGAGCGTTAACCTACTGCACCACAGCACCAGCCCTCCAGTGACTTTTTGTTTGTTTGTTTGTTTGTTTTGACAGGCAGAGTGGACAGTGAGAGAGAGAGACAGAGAGAAAGGTCTTCCTTTTTCCATTGGTTCAGCCCCCAATGGCTGCTGCGGCCAGCGCACTGCGCTGATCCGAAGCCAGGAGCCAGGTACTTCTCCTGGTCTCCCATGGGGTGCAGGGCCCAAGCACCTGGGCCATCCTCTACTGCACTCCCTGGCCACAGCAGAGAGCTGGCCTGGAAGAGGGGCAACCGGGACAGAATCCGACGCCCCGACCGGGACTAGAACCCGGTGTGCCGGCGCCGCAAGGCGGAGGATTAGCCTAGTGAGCCGCAGTGCTGGCCATCCTCCAGTGACTTTTAAGCAATCACATTTAGTGTTTCCAAACCCACTCCTTCCTTAACGTCTTCCCCCACACCCACACAGGCACACCCTATAATGCTCCATACCCCAACTTTTCTCCTTTGTTATACAAAATAGTTTTTAAAAATTGAAACTGAAGGAAACTGAAGCCCAGGAGTGTGGATCCAGACTCAGGAGAACCAGGAGAGGTGGCAGGATCCGGAAACTCTAGGCTGGGCAAGGCAGCGCCCAGCTCAGATCTGCGGAGACAGCCCACTCCCTCTCGCTCCCCCCCCCCACCCGACCTGCTCAGGCCTCCCCGGGATTATGTGAACCCCCGCACAGGGAGGACCCTCAGATTCTTCTCCCTCTGCATGGTCTCCAGTGTTTCACAGCGACTGCAGCCAGGCCCTCCTGGACGGCGCCCCAAGGGATCCTCCCTCCAGGCGAAGTTTGCAGGCAGTCGGCTCCGTGCGTGGCGCTGGCCCTGTGTGCTGTGTGTCCTGCCTCTTCTGCGGCGTGGGGCATAAAACAGCTTCTGCCAGCAACCGGCTCTACAGCAGACTCCTGGAGAAATGGAAAGTAGCTGCTCCTCTTCCAATCCAGCTCTCTGCTATGGCCTGGGAAAGCAGTGGAAGATGGCCCAAGTCCTTGGGCCCCTGCACCCATGTGGGAGACCAGGAAGAAGCTCCTGGCTCCTGGCTTCAGCCTGGGCCAACCCTGGTTATTGCAGCCATCTGGGGAGTGAGCCAATAGATGGAATGTCTCTCTCTCTCTCTCTCTCTCTCTCTCTCTCTCTCATCACTTGACCATTCTAATTAATTAATTAATTAAAAAAAAAAGCTCCAGTGCCAAAAGTTCAGTCATTGATGGTTTAAAAAAGAGAGAGAGAGAGAATTTTTTTTGAAGATTTATTTATTTGAAAGAGTTGTAGAAAGAGGGAGAGAGAGAGATCTTCCATCTGCTTTTTCTCTCCCTAAATGGTTCAGCAGCCAGGCTGGGTCAGGCCAAAGCCCGGAGCCTGGAACTCCATCCAGGTGTCCCACATGAGTGCTGAGACCCAAGCACTTTAGCCATCCTCTGCTGCTTTCTCAGGTGCATTAGCAGAGAGCTGGTTTAGAAGTGGAGAAGCCGGGCCTTGAACTAGGGCCCATATGGCATGCCATCATCCCAGGCAGTGGCTTAACCCACTGCACCACACGCTGGCCCCAAGATTTTTAAGAACATAACGCTATATAGTACAGTGGCCATATCTGGGGTTGGCCAAGGCCTTAAAGATTACATAAGGAACAGTCCCAATTTACAGGGGCGGCAGCTGAGGCTTGCAGAAGTGAAACACCTTCTCCCAGCTTCTCTCTCACTTGCTGCTCTCCCCACCCCCTCCACAATGCCTCCTTACCATTCAGAACAAATAAAAAAGATCATACAATCTGCATGGACCTCCATCCCGGTACACAGTACACCCTGTTCCAGCACAGAGAGATTCGGGCGTCTTCTGCATTTTCCCCACCTAGAAAAATGTCAAGGTTGCCTTCAGTGGGGGAGAGCCCCAGGCTCCTCTCTGAGTTCCCACCAGTTGTGAAGGGTCATTCAGGCATAGCGGGCTTGCGGCTTACACTCCCCTGGCCTTTACACCCTGCCCCAAGCTTCATTAAGACTTTACTGCTCCAGCAGGCACGGTCCGGGCAGCCGGGTCCAGCAGCCCAGCCTCATAGACTCGATGTCAGTTTGGAGAGCACGAGTGTGAGGCGGAAGCCAAGTTCACTTAGTTCCCTTTACAAAAGTGTCAGCTCCACTCAGGAGCCAAGCATCTCCCCCTGCCAACCAAGGAGCAGAAAGCGCTTTGTCTCATTCACTTCATCACCTCAACCCAGCGGATGGGCTTGACAGCTGCTCCTTGCTAATTACGGGGCCAGCTTCTCAGCGCCCGGTTTGTTGCATCAACAGGCGCGGAGACAATGCAGCCGTTGTTGGGGGGAAGCTTGGGCACTCGAGGTCAAGCACTTGCACGTCCGGCCGGCCGTTAGCCCCGCCGGTTGCCCTGACTTGGAGCTGCGGTGCTGGAATGAAGGGGACAGAACCAGGAGCCGCAGCTGAGATCTGCTGGTTGGCTGGGGAGAAGCTTCCGGCCGCGTCTCTGTGTCTGGCTGTTGAAGGTAAAGAGAGGGTGGGTGCCCTGCATCACACCTGCTCCCAGAAGGTGGCCCAAGGGCTCCCATCTGACAGAGTCCGGAAGTTAGCGAGAAACGGGGGCACTTCCTAGGGAAATGCGCTTGCGTTTTTGATCTGCTGCTTGTATTTGGGGGGTTTGTCATTTCTGGAAACAGTAGCCAAAAAGTTGCAAAAAAAATGAACTCGTCTTCATTTTTATAACTTTTTTTGGAAGTTAGAGAGGAAGGTAAAAAGAAGGGGGAAGCGGACAGGGGTTTGACTTCACGGTTAAGCTGCACCTTTTTTTTTTTTAAGAATTATTTTATTTATTTGAAAGACAGAGTTACAGAGAGAAATAGAGCCAGAGAGAGAGAGAGAGAGAGAGAGAGAGAGGTCTTCCATCCACTGGTTCATTCCCCAAATGACCACAACGGCCAGAGCTGAGCCGACCCGAAACCAGGAGCCAGGAGCTTCTTCCGGGTCTCCCACGTGGGTGCAGGGGCCCAAGGACTTGAGCCATCTTCTACTGCTTTCTCAGGCCAGAGCAGAGAGCTGGCTTAGAAGAGGAGCAGCAGGACTCGAACCGGCGCCCATATGGGATGCCAACACTGCAGGCTGGGGCTTTATCCACCATGCCACAGTGCCAGCCCTAAGCTTCACCTTGGGATGTTCGGGTACGCTACCCGAGTGCCTGTTTTGGGGCCCTGCTCTGCCCCCAATTCTAACTTCCTGCTATGTGCACACTGGGAGGCAGCAAGTGATGTCTCAGTTGAATCCCTTCCACCCAACATGGGAGACCTGAATTGAGTATGTGGCTCCAGGTTTGGCCTGGCTGTGGCAGGCATCTGGGAGATGAACCAGTAGATGGAAGATCTCTCACTCACTCACTCTCACTCCCTAATAAATAAAAAAATATTATTTTTTTAAAGATTTATCTATCCATTTGAAAGAGTTACACAGAGAGAGCAGGAGAGGCAGAGAGAGAGAGACAGAGAGACAGAGACAGAGAGAGTTCTTCTATCTGCAACAGCCAGAGCTAGGCCAATCCGAAGCCAGGAGCCAAGAACTTTCTCCAGATCTCCCACGCAGGTGCAGGGGCCCAAGCACTTGGGCCATCTTCCACTGCTTTCCCAGGCCATAGAGAGAGCTGGGTCGGAAGTGGAGCTGCAGGGACTCTAACTAGCACCCATATAGGATGCCGGCACTGCAGGCGGCGGCTTTACCCTCCACGCCACAGCACCGGCCCCATTAAAAAAAAATTTTAAAAAGGGTGGGGGAGGGAGATAGAAGAAGAGAAACAAGACACTTTCTATCTGGATATGGGGTCTTGATGATGATTGAAAGGGAAAAATATTGTAGAGAAATCTATTGAAATCCACTTTCCACCTCTTCCTGAGCACAAGACAAGACTACATTTCCCAGCACCCCTTGCAGCTGCACTGAGTCGTCCAGGCTGTGGTCCGGGAGCAGTGCCACCTGTTACGCTTCCGGGCGCATGCCTGCTTCATCCCTGCCTTGACCTTCCATATTGGAAAATCAGATGGGCCGATCACCAGCGCCCCCCAGGCAGATGGCAGCTTTTCCAGGGATTGAGGCAAATGACGCGGGAGGAACCAATGTCCTTAAACAACCACGGGACAGAGCAGCCTGCATCTGGAACACGCTCCTGGAAGGGAGGAAGCCTGCAGCCACTGCCCTCTTGGGCATCTTTGTCAGCAGCTGAGCCTGTGCCCTACGTCTTGGGCCAGCGCGGTTTCTCCACGTCCCCTACTCCTTCAGCCGCCCTGCCTTAACCAGAGTTCGCCGCTCTCCCCACTAGCTGCAGCCAAGAGCTGGCCGGCGTGTGGTACTGAGCAGGGTTGTCCAGCCCACGTCCAAGGGGTGTGAATCTCCCGCCAAGTGTGAATGCAGCAGTCTAGTGCAATCGTTGGAACCAATTGGGGAGTAAACCAGCAGATGGAAGATCCGTCTCTGTCTCTCTGTAACTCTGACTTCCAGACAAATAAAGTGTATGGGAGAAAGTGAGTCGGTTGGGTGCACTGGTTCATGTGAGGGACTTGGGCTTCAGCAGATGTTGGTATTTGCAGGGCTCCTGGAATCAGTCTCCTATAGATCCCAAACAGCCCCTTCACCAGCCTCCTCACCACACGTCCACTCTCGGTCCCACGAGCATCAGAACTCTCTGAGGACTTGACCCCGACACAACCCGGAAGCTGACGGAGAGATGCCCGGCCGGTGTCTTAGAGAGCCAAATCCCTGCTTTCTCACTGCCAAAGACTTGCAGATGAAAAAGGCAAATAAATCAAAAAGGCTTCTTACCACAGGATAAAGACAGATCGATAGGCTCAATTTCCCAGAGCCTTGGGGAAGCCGTGTTTCCTACCTGAACCCAACCTCAAAAGCCATCGCTGGCAAGCGCAGGTCGCACAGTGCCCTACAGCACAGGTCTCAGCGGGGAAGAGAGAGTGAAGACAGGAGGGGTCCAGGGACAGAGAGCTGCAGCAAAGGACCGGCCAGGAGCAAACCGGAAGGGAAGCGGGACGCACAATCAGGCTTTCAACTTATTCATTTTAAAAAAATTCTTGTAGCTCATGTTTGCACCCTCACCATTGCTATGTACTTTAGAGAAAAGCCTTCTTCTCCCTCCCCGCCCCCCAGGAGTGGCTGGTCACCATAGCCTGGGGAAGCAATGCTGATCCCAGTGGTCACTTGGCCAAGCTTGCATTGGAAATGTTTGCATCATCGGAGTGACACCCAGGGCTGATTAAAAGCAGCAGAGTTGGGAGTGGGCCAGTGGAGTCCCAGGCTCCTGGCTTTGGCCTGGTGAAGCCCTGGCTGTTGTAGCTATGTGGGGAGTGAAATAGTAGATGAAAGATCTCCCTCTCCCCTGTCCCCTCTCCCTCTCCCCTGCCCCCTCTCCCTCTCCCCTGTCCCCTCTCCCTCTCCCCTCTCCCCTCTCTCCTCTCTCTGTAACTGTGTATTTCAAATAAGTAATCTTTGGAGAGAAAGAATGACAGAGAGAGAAGGAAGAGCAAGCGGATGAAGTAACTTGATTTTCCCTTTTTTCTTGAAAAGAGGTTTCCCTTCATTTGGAGGAAATGAGTTCAGCATGCTTAATTAGACTGCGTAAAATTAACGTCTAGACTAATCCAGAAGCTATTACATAAGAAAATCATTTATTCTAATGGGTTTGTACACACACATACACGCACACACACACACAGAGCCACAGCCTTTTCAAGCCACCCCATTTTAGCCATTAGAAACCAAACAATTCAGAATTGGTCCTTGACACAAGCTGAGAGCTTTAAACTCCATGTAGAGATGCAATACACAATTTGATTATTTACCAAAACATTAGTTTATTAAAAAAAAAAAAAAAAAAACAGGGCCGGTGCCGCGGCTCACTAGGCTAATCCTCTGCCTAGCGGCGCCGGCACACCGAGTTCTAGTCCCGGCCAGGGCGCCGGATTCTGTCCCGGTTGCCCCTCTTCCAGGCCAGCTCTCTGCTGTGGCCAGGGAGTGCAGTGGAGGATGGCCCAGGTGCTTGGGCCCTGCACCCCATGGGAGACCAGGAAAAGCACCTGGCTCCTGGCTCCTGCCATCGGATCAGCGCGGTGCGCCGGCCGCAGCGCGCCGGCCGCGGCGGCCATTGGAGGGTGAACCAACGGCAAAGGAAGACCTTTCTCTCTGTCTCTCTCTCTCACTGTCCACTCTGCCTGTCAAAAAATAAATTAATTAATTAATTAAAAAAAATCATCCTAAGGGATTTAGAGACTGACCTTTGCAAGGTCATGTTCCTGAACTTCAAAGCTCTGAAAGTCTCCAGCCAGATCCTTGAGACTCACAGGGGCCGTGTTAAGTGCTAGGAGAGGTTTAAATGAAACACTTATTAACCGAGTTGTTGGCGGGGGGTAGACGCCATTTAAAGGGTCTCCATTTTTGTTATCCAAGTACAGACAAGGAGCACTGTAACTCCTCGGTTTCAGAAGGTAAAAGTGGCTTGCCTGTTTGCTGATGGCATTAAGTGCCCAGGGCCTTGTCAGCTAAGTGCCATTTTCTAAAGACTCAACTCGCTCAGCCTCAGGAGTGTCTCTCATAGCAAAGGATGCGCTGTTTATTTTGTATGTAGTGCGCCTGGTGTGTTTGCAGAGAGTGGAGGGACGGAGGCGGTTTGACCGAACGCCGAGTTCAATGGACACACGCTGTTCATTAACAAGAGCAGAAATCTCCCTGGAGACCGAATCTCGGTTTCAGAAATGTGATTTCTATAATCTCTCCAGCCAAAGCACAGTAGGAACGCGCATCCGTTGATAAGGGAGAAAGCAGATTTGAAATTCAAGGACTTGCCACGAACCGTTCCTGGGGACCGTGCTCAAGACTATATCACAAAGATTCAAATGATGACGGCTTGGAATCGTGTTCTTATCGGGATAGGATATCTGAGAAACATCTGACTTCAAGTGAACATTTCCATGGAAGCTCAACTCCTCTGAATCGAAGTTGACTCTGGACACACTGCTTAAAGAAAGCAGGAAGTTTTGGGAGCGCTGGTTTGAGTTGCCACCCCCTCTTAGGTTCATCCAGCACTGCTTTGTCCAACAGCACACAGAGCACTGAGGGAGGTGTGTGCATCACCCCCTCCAGGAGTTTGCCATTCATAATGGAGAACAGGACAAAGATGGATAACGAAACCTTGGAAAGATGAATGGTGCTCACCGCCCTGAGCCCCGGGAGGGAAGCCAGGATTCTTGCAACTTGTGGAGTATTTGGCACAGCATGGCCGTTAACGCCTCACCTACAACACCAGCATATTGATTGCCTAAATCTGAGTGCCAGCTCCACTCCCAATGCCGGCTTCCTGCTAACGCACACTCTGAGAAGCAGCAGGCGACAGCTCAAGACTTGGGTTCCTGGGGCCAGCGCTGTGCCATAGCAGGTAAAGCCGCTGCCTGCAGTGCCAGCAGCCCATATGGGCACCGGTTCAAGTCCCAGCTGCTCCACTTCCAATCCGTCTCTCTGCTGTGGTCTGGGAAAGCGGTGGAGGATGGCCCAAGTCCTTGGGCCCCTGCACCCGAGTGGGAGACCCAGAAGAAGCTCCTGGCTCCTGGCTTCAGATTGGCGCAGCTCCAGCTGTTGTGGTCAATTAGGGAGTGAACCAGGAGATGGACGACCTCTCCTCTCTTCTCTCTCTCTCTCTCTCTCTGCCTCTGCCTCTCTGTAACTCTGCCTTTCCTGACACCCATGTGGGAGACCCAGATGGACTTGCTAGCTCCTGGCTTCAGCCTGGCCCCAGCCATAGCAGGCATTTGGGAGTGAACTAATGGATAGGATCTCTCTCTCTCTCTCTCTTCCTCTCTCTCTCTCTCAAATTTATAAATTAGCACATTGTTTGACTTTGAAGAAACTTATAGTATCACTGAAAATCACCAAGCCTACACAGCTTATTTCCATACACAGAAAATACACAAACTATTTTCCTAATCATTTAATAATAATATATCAGAAGCTCATTGTCTTGGAGGCATCTGAGAAGTAAGAGGTGTTAGGTTAACCCTTTAGCAGATGGAGCAATCAATATGAGAAGGAAGGAACAAATGTTTAGCGAATGACTACCAGAAATCAGACAGCTTGCTTCCTGCTCATGACAGCTCTGCGTGGTACAGGTGCGGGGACAGGGGACGAGGGAGTAAGGCAAAGCCACCTAACTAAGAAGAGGCAGCACAGAGCATTCCCTGGCCCTGCCTGGTCCTCTTCCAAACCACACAAGGGCCAGCAAGTCCCAGGCCAATCCCTTGATCACAACACACTCCTGCCCAGGTCCAGAGGAGGTTGGGTCAGGGAGGTCCTCCTGGGACAGCTGGGATCTAGACGCAGCCAGACTGCATGCCGGGAACGAAGCTGGCTGTGACCGAGTTCACCCCAGCTTCCGGGACTTCTCTGTCTTACCCCTGAACGTCAAGTCCTCTTGGCACCAAGCCCGAGTCTCATTCTCTGCAGTGTTTTCAGGACCAGGCACCCCACCCAGGAAGTGGAGCACACAAGAGGTATACGTCCAGCTAACCAGTGCAGAGAGACCAGGGTCTGACCCAAGGCACACCCACAAACTGTGTCTCACCGAACAGCTGGCAAGCTGGAAGCACTAGAAACAGACAGATCTGTCTAGTGGAGGCATCATTTCTGCTGCCCTCTTGCCCCACCGGGGCGGCTGACCCTGACCTTGAATTCTCTGGTCACGCCATCAGCCCGCAGGGTGAGGACTTTTATAATAGCTGTGATTACAAGGGCCGAGGTGGTTCCAGCTTTGGGGTCAACATCATCATCCCCCCACCTCCAGCCCACCCTCCCCGAGAGCTTGCTTTTAAGGACCGTGTTGGATTCAGGTTTACTTTACGTGTGATACCTGTGCTAGGCCACGACTGGACTACGTGGTGCTGGCCGTAGAATTAGGAAAGGCCCCCCTCTCTCTGGGTGGACCATTAGAAAGAAGCCATTTTTCAGACTGGTGCAGGCAGACAGCCAGGGCACCCCCGGGCTGCCGCATTGGGGTCCCCGGCTTGCTGCCTGGACTGAATGCCTTCATATAGGGGATACACCTTCCCTGGGGCGCCTCTTGAGGTGTATGTTAACCTCCTCCTTCCCCCTCCTTCCCTCTCTTGTAAGGCACCTCAAGTTTCTGCTCACTGCACTGTCTTTTCTTCCGTCGTTCAAGCCGGTTTTGCTTTCTCATTTGCATATATTTGCATCTCTTCTCCTTCTTGTTGCCAACAGCTGGAGAAACCTCTTTTTTTCATGCTTCTTTATTTTTTTTTAATTAAAAAAAACTTGTTTTACTTATTCAACAGGCATAAAGAGAGAGACAGACACTGCAAGAGAGGGTTCTTGTTGATTGATTTACTCACCAAATGTCTAAAATAGCCTGGCTGAGCTAGGGGCCAAAGCCAGGAGCTGGCACTCAATCCAGGCCTGCAGAAACCCAGCTACTTGAGTCATCACCTCTGCGTGATTGCTGACCACTCTGAAATCTGTTTGTTTCTGGGTTGTGGGTTAGAGGTCATGCACCAAGGGCAAATGGCACCCTGGAGAATGTTCTGGAGAGACTGCAAGACAAGCTCTAAGCAAACATGGGAGCCATGAGTGATGTGTGGAAAGTGTGGCTCAGCGTCCAGTGGCCATCTTTAAATCTCTCCAGGGGAAGGGACTTGTTCTCTGGGGGCTTCTTGAATACCACAGACCCAAGAAGATACAGGAGGAAGAATATATGGGTCCCCAGAAGAAATTATTTAACACAACGATACCCGGAGAGTGGGCTTCCTAAGAGAAGCGAGTATTTATAAACTATCTTCTCGCCTTCGCCCACGCTTCCTTGGCCCACGTCGTCTCTCCTCCCTCTCGGCAAAGAGAAGGGTGTTCCCCACCCCTCCGACGGCAGCTCTGTCATTTTTGCACCATCCTGTCCCTTGCCTCGTTTTCCCCAACTGCTGATTTCTCTTCCTGGTCTGATGCCAGTGTCTACCAACAGAGACACAAATGCCATGAGACACAGCGCCACCTCCACCAGAGGGCTTGTCCTGTCGGCCACGTGTGGGGCCCTCCTGTTGGAGATCACTGGCGGGAGGAGGCACCGGGTGCTGGGAGTTGAGAACTCATCAGAGGGTTCAGAAAGCAGAAAGAAGTAAACGGAACCTCAGATGCTCTCTGCCGGCCCTCGGATGGAGGAAGTAGAAACGCCCAGCAAGGTGGAAGGTATGCATGTGGGCACAGAGTTATGGGGCTGTGTGAAAGAATTCTTTTTTTTTTCTACTTCAAACCTTTCTACTGCTTTGTTGTTGTTGTTGTTGTTGTCTCACAAGTGGAAAACAAGAGCCCTAAAATATCCATCAGAAAATTACTGAGCTTTATATAGAAAATCCAACTTCTTCTAGGCACTCCCTGGAGTGTCTGCATCGTATAAACACAATCAGTTATCCACTGGGGCAAGTACTTGGCTTAGTGGTTGCAATACTGCCTGGGATGCCTGCATCCTGGATCAGAGAGCCTGGCTTCCATTCTGAACTCCAGCTTCTGATCCAGCTCCCTGCTAACGCGCACCCTGGAGGCAGCAGGTGATGGCTCAAGTACTCAGTTCTCTGCTACCCACACGGGAGACCTGGACTGAGTTCCCAGCTCCGGCTTTGGCCTGGCCCAGCCTTGGCTGTTGAGAGCATTTGGGGAGAGAACCAGCAGATGGGAGTCCTACCTGTTCCTCTCTCTTTCTCTGTCTCTCAACTGGATAAAATAAATCAGAAAACTCTTTGAACATACATTGTAAATTGGAAAGTTTCTGGTGCATAAATGAATATGAATGGAAAACATTAACACAACAGCACAGTTATCATTTGTTTGGCTTTTAGATTTTTTACCTTTGTTCTTTTTTCTTGAACATGTGTGACTGTGAAATACTGCAGAAATTCAGAAAAAATAGAAAAATGACAATGACCAAAGGACTCATCCATTGCATCTAAGAAATGTTTATCCTCAGCCACATCTTTGCTTTAGCCATCTTTTGCTTTTTTTAATTAATTAATTTGAAAAACAAAGAGAGAAACTGAGACAGAGTTTCCCCACCCACTGGTTCACTTCCCGAAATGCCTGCAACAGCCAGGGCTGGGCTTGGCCAAAACCTGGACCTGGGAGCTCAATGCAAATCTCCCATGTGGGTGGCAGGGGTCCAGGTATTTGGAGCCACCACTGTGGCCTCCCAAGGGTGCATCAGCAGAGATCTGGAATCAAGACTGGAACCCAGGCACCGGATAAGGAGCATGTGTCCCGAACAGCACGCAGAATCCAGGCCAAATGCCCACCTCCTCCTTTTCTAGTTTTAGAAATAAAATATTTTAGTGCCAGTGGGAGCAACTCTGCCTTATGACTCCGTCATCTCCATCACCAGAAATGAGACCGTGTTCTCGTGTTTTATGTGGATGCAAAAGTGGACTCAGTGTGCAGATGTGGAGACTTGCATTAAAGCACGTCCTAATGCAAACCATTCTGCAATGCTGGGGTAGATATTAATCAGCTAAAAATGTATTTTTTCAGTACACTGAATTGGTCTGGTTGACTGATATCTCCTTTATTTACAATCACTGGTATCCGGGTTCACAGTTGACAATGGCCTGTCATTTTTGCTCTGTTTTATTTATTTATTTATTTATTTATTTATTTATTTTTTGACAGGCAGAGTGGACAGTGAGAGAGAGAGACAGAGAGAAAGGTCTTCCTTTGCCGTTGGTTCAGCCCCCAATGGCCGCCGCGGCAGGCGCGCTGCGGCCGGCGCACCGCGCTGATCCGATGGCAGGAGCCAGGAGCCAGGAGCCAGGTGCTTTTCCTGGTCTCCCATGGGGTGCAGGGCCCAAGCACCTGGGCCATCCTCCACTGCACTCCCTGGCCACAGCAGAGAGCTGGCCTGGAAGAGGGGCAACCGGGACAGAATCCGGCGCCCCGACCAGGACTAGAACCCGGTGTGCCGGCGCCGCTAGGCGGAGGATTAGCCTAGTGAGCCGCGGTGCCGGCCTTTTTTTTTTTTTTTTTTTTTTAAGATTTATTTATTTGAAAGGCAGAGTTACAGAGAGGCAGAGGCAGAGAGAGAGAGAGAGAGAGAGAGATCTTCCATCCGCTAGTTCACTCCCCAGATGGCTACAACAGCTGGAGCTGTGCCTATCTGAAGCCAGGAGCCAGGAGTTTCTTCCTGGTCTCCCACATGGGTGCAGGGGTCCAAGGACTTGGGCCATCTTCTACTGCTTTCCCAGTCCATAGCAGAGAGATGAATGGGAAGAGGAGCAGCTGGGACTCGAACCGGCGCCCATATGGGATGCCTGCCATGCAGGTGGCAGCTTTACCGCTACACCACAGCGCCGGCCCCTTTGCTCTGTTTTAAACCTCACTTGTTCATTTTGGTTGTCAAGGTTAACCATGTAAAATGTTTGGGGGAGCAGCCTTTTTTCTATCCCTTGAAAAAACCTAAACAAAGTCATGTTTATCCGTTCGTTGCAGGTTTTTATAAACTTAGCTGCATCTGGCTTTTCTTAGGATGAGAGAAGACAGTGGATTTCTTACTTAATTCACTTCTTTTATTAATAAGCGCACCTGACTTTTCTGTCTCACCTGTTTTGTCATTGATATCTTCCTAAGGAATTGTCCTGTTTCTCTCTTCGCAACTGTACTGTCAGGAACTTGACCATGGCGTTCTCTTCTAGAATCTAAAATCTCTCGGAGGCTGTGAAATCTCCATCAGTGACAATGTTCAGTCTCCTGTTTGCCTGGCTTTACTCGGCTTTCCAAGGGCAAGCTCTGAGCTTGGTGGGCTTCTGCGTTATGACCTTGTTTTCTAGCTCCTTAATGGCTCCCTTATCTTTACGACTTCCTTCCTTCTCTGCTTGTTTTTCTCCTCTGCTGTGTTGAGTACCTTGGCATGAATTTTACAAGACAGCTATGGAGACTACGGGATGCATTTACAGCAAGGGGTGGACAAACTTTTTTCTGCCCCTGGAACCATTTGGATATTGATGACGTCATTGGCTGGCCACACAAAAGGACCAACTTACAAGTGAGCCTGCTCTAGGTTTATTGACCTTGGAGTCCCACCTGCGGCTGCCTTGGCAGGGCCAGACCAAGTGATTTTGTGGGTCTTGTCCACCACAGCCCCCACCCCTGATTTAAAGTATCATGTAGGCCACACGCTATAGTTTTGTCCCTGTTTGATTTTCATTATTTCATAATACAGATAGTGATTTATTTTGCTCTTAAGAGTTTTTCATTTTTATTATGCAGCATTGTAAACATACACAAAAGCACGTTGCACCCTTCTAGAATGTTCCTAGTTCAACATCACTGCAAATGGGCTGTTGGTCTTCTCTGGCCAGTTTTATTATAGAAATCTGTGTGTGTGTGTGTGTGTGTGTGTGTGTGTGTCTTACTTCTCTTCCTTGAACACAGAAACCCATCTGACCAGATTCAAAGCAGCCCGTGTTGTCAAAATGCAGCCTTTCTTTCTTAGACAGTTAAAAATAATTTTTAAAACACAATTCCCATTTTCATCACCACAGTTTCCAAATCTGGACACGTACCACGGTTCAGGGAAGCTGAACAAGCACCATTTTAGGAGTTATGAATAAAGCAGCTGCCTAGGGCACCCCCAGCCTGCCACCTCCCCTCTGCCAGCCCAGCCTCATTTCTAGAAAATTCCATGTGGCCTCCCAGGGAAGTTGCCATCCAAGCCACAGCAGCCACAGAGAGGAGCTCAAGAAAAGCAGCAACGGAGCCTCGGCGGGAAACCTAAGTTCTTGCCACACAAAGAAAAAGATTCCAAGGGCCTTAAGGCTCCCCCGCCACTGGCTCCACGGTTTCTAAGAATAGCGTGAGGTACTACGGAAATACCAGCCCCAGACGTCGGTCCTTAAAGGTCTCCAGCCTTCGAAATAGGAGCAAGTGGAACCAGAAGTGCCCCCTGGAAACCCTCCCCGACCTGGCTCGATGGGGGCCAGGCCACAGGGTGCTGATGTGTCTCCCTGGGACATTGGCTCCAGAGGCAAACTGTGCCCGGCGCCACTCCTACTGAGCCTGGTTCCCTCCACAGCCTGGCCTCTCCCAAGGCGGGGAGAGGCTGAGGACCACGGGCCTGGGTCCAAGGGTCCAGGCTTATCCTGAGGAGTCCCAGAGATTCCCCCTGGGTCTCTGGGAGAAACCACCATGGGGTGTGAGGGGTTGCCCTCCTACAAGTTCAAGTTCTTGGTCAGATGGGTCTCTTCCCACTTCATCTTCCTAATCTTCAATTTATTTCTTTTTAAAGATGGTTTTATCATTTATTTGAAAAGCTGAGTTACAGAGAGGGGGAAAGACAGAGAGAGAGAGGTCTTCTATCCACTGAGAGAGGTCTTTTAAAATTATCCTCTGACATGGGGTATGAATACGAGGTTTTCTACCAGCAACAAATTACAAACCTTGAGGATTGCTTCGGAACAGAAATATCTGTGTGTGAAATGTTCAAAGAACCCAGTTTTACATCCCACTCATTCCAATATCTCTTGTTCATTCATTTAATCCATTGGTAGACAAGGCACTTGGCCTGTGGTTAAGACACCAGCTAAGACTGCCACATTCCACATCGTAGTGCCTGGGTTCAAGGACCAGCTCCACTTCTGACTCCAGCTTCCTGCCAGTTGCTCCTTGGGAGGCAGCAGTGGGTGGCTCTGCTACCTGGTCTCCCTCACTACATGGGAGGACTGGATTGAGTTCCTGGCTCCCGGCTTTGATACAGATATTTAGGGAGTGAACCAGCAGATGAGAACTGTCTGCCTCTCTGCCTCTCAAATAAGCAAGAAATTTTTAAAAATTGAAATTAAAAAAAAAAGTGAACCTTAGGGTTCCAAAAATTGATCATTTAGGGAGAATACAGCATAGTTTTCCTGGAAAGATTTTTTTTTGATTTT